>NW_025964334.1:29391630-30639130 GCF_023055435.1 Haliotis rufescens | reverse complement strand
GTCCATAAGCATCACATGTGGTCAGTCTGTTTCTCAAATAAAACATTCATTGAATGAGGGATGAATTTGGTTAACAATCATTTTATGTAAAATGCTACTTAGATAAGTCCAAAACATGCAAGATGAACGTTCTGACAACTTTCATAACACTTTCTTAGATAGATCTCCCCAACATTGAAATATAGCAATGTCAAAAAGAGTTTTGTCCTTTGAAAGTTTAGAGACACTTAAATAGAAGCTAAAAATAAGGACATTACATATTATATAATTCAAATTAAATGAAAATACCTCATGAAAATAACCTAAAAGCAATGCATATATGGCCGACGTATGTGATGATATCTATGACTAAACAGTTAACGCAAACATTCATCATTGCCATGATAAAGTTAACTGTACCTTTTCCTTCTAGAAACATTGGAAGCCAATCCTGCCATTGTCCCATGTAGTCATAGTGACTGTATGAGGTATGCATATTGTACCAAGACACGGCAACATCTTTAGGATCTCTGATAAGATAGATTACCCGGCATGCCCCTGTTTTGAGAGCTTCCGGTAGCACCTGAGACTGCAGGTGCGTGTTTAGCACCCGCGGAGATGGTATTGCTTCTAGAGTGGGGATATCAGAGAACTCGATCATGTTATCTTCCTTCTTCTTTTGAATTGTGACGTCATTGTTATTGAGTAACATGCTGACCAGTTCAAAAAGCCAGTGGGTACCTGAAAAAAACCAACCAGGGTCACTAAAAGCAAAGTGAGTGAGTTAGTTGGGTTTTACGCCGCCTTTAGAAATATTCCAGCAATATGACGACGGGGACACCAGAAGTGGCCTTCACACACATGTATATATGTGGGGAACGAACCTGGGGCTTCCGCGTGACAAGCGAACGCTTTACACTAAGCTACCCATCGCCCCACATTAAGCATACTAGCCAACAAGAACAATACACACATGAGAAAAAATAATAAAAGTTTAAAGGTCGAAACTTGATAATGATCAAAATATAGAGATGAAACGTTCGATGTTCTGAGCCACTACACAACATATTGCATAGCAACACTGAAGGCGCCGGAATTCGCTGTCCAGAGCTGCGCCACTTCAGAATCCGATGATCGTGGATTCGAAAATCATATTTGTCCTACTCGATCTATCAGACACCAGTGCTTGTGTAGGTCATCAAAGCGGTAAATGTTCACGACCTGGGCCCACTTGCACAAAGCAATCTTAGCGCTAAGATCGTTTTGTGCAAGTGGGCCCTGCACCTGTTTTGGCTTTCTTTGCTCCTTCAATTAACTGAAATACTGTTCAAGGAGGTGGTAAACCAACCTCACACACTCACTTGGCTGCCCTTATTTTGACGACCTTCTTTCTTCTTTCACATATTGTTTTCATTTTGCCATTGCTGAAATATTTCCATGGGTTGAAATAGCAGGGGATTAATACAGAGTAAGTAGGCTTAAACTCCCGTATTAGCATACATTCGCATTGTACCCATGTCGGGATTCGAAAAAGGATCTTCGATATGAAGAGCAATGCATGGAATACTGTCCTATCCGGTGAGGTGAGCTGAGGGGAGGAGAAATGAAATAGGGTTTAATTAAACCTCGAGTACAAGATTATTGCACTTATAAACTGATAAACAAAAGATTGAAAACACTTGAAAATTGGATTTGACCCAAAACTTATCTAAAACCTCAAACAATGCAAACGTAAGGTCCATAACACAACAATGATACCGGTATCAAATATATCACCGCAGTTGTCTGTTGACGCGCCTGCTCGTGTGTTTGTGGCTCCTTGTACAAGCCTGGTTTTACAGTTTCAGGCCAAGGAGATACCATGCCGCAGTTTAACATGGATATTACGCTCAGACACATTATGCTGACTCCAGTCCTTGTTTTATCCCCTTAATGCTGAGCATCAACCTACAAGTACTATCTTTTACCGCACTAAGGTATGACGCGGCCGAGGTATAGAACCATCGGGCAGACGCTCTATCCAATGTAGCACGGAGGTGGTTACTGGCCTGTGAAGCTATACACATGAATAAGTTAAGTGTTTGTCCGAAATGACAATTGTCACTGGTTCATTGGATATATTCATAAACATATTTTCTAACCTGATCTCATCCAGTTTATGATAATTACATCATCTTCTCGAATGTGCAGTTTGTGACATCCTCTAAATACATCTTCCTGGAAAGGGGTAGGTAACCAATACCCATCGATGTCACGAAAACTAATACAGTTGCCTCCCTTGTCGGGTACCCGGATGATGGACATTTTGCCGAACTAATGTGCGCAAACCTGGAAAATCAAATGGAAAAATTGATTAATTTCGCCACAACAGACCCACTACTGGGCTCCTTGTTCACACACGTAGTTAGCCGATTTCTCGTAGACTGAGATTCAAGGACAGCAATGGATAAGCATACATTATAGGGTTATAATCAAAGGGGCCACAAACACATATTCACTGGTTACATTTTTTTTCATTTTTATTGAAGAATGCTCTGAAATACCATAATAAACATTAATTTTAATACATTTTACATTTGTAATGTCATTGGTCTTTAATACTTCTTGGGTCTCCCGAACCTCGGAAACGTCAATATAGAACATCATAAAATAAGAACATTTAGGATCCATTATATTATATTACATTACATTACATTATACCTTGATACCGGTGGATGATTATGGGCACCGGAAGCTTTCGTCATGACTCTCAAAGAAGTTATTAAAAACTAACACTATTTATGACAGTTATTTATAGATTTTAATCGTCACGCCGAAGACCCGGGTTCGATTCCCGACATGGGTACAATGTGTGAAGCCCATTTCTGGTGTCCCCCGCCGTGATATTGCTGGAATATTGCTAAAAGCGGCGTAAAACCTCACTCACTCACTCACTATAGATTTTAATGTGTTCTTTTGACCAGGATTTGTGACCTTTTTGATTATGGTGTCCGTGGCCCTTTCAACCTGTGACCCTTTTGACCTGTCCCCTACATCAGTTTCGAATGACAAGAAACAGAGGACTAGCTACGTGAAGAGAACATCACTGGAGCATTTGTTGGATGAGTGTTTGATATTATCAAAACTTGACACTTAGCAAACTTTGAGTAGTATCGAAATACGCGCCTGTGAGCATCCAAGCTGTAACTCGGCGCTATATAAATAAATAATATTTATTGCATTTGTTTATGAAGTAAACATGTTCTCGCGCAATAAACAAACCAGAGCAGCTTGTTATATTTTGTTTCGACCAAAACAAAGTGTCGAGTTGTAGCCTGAACCGCACACCGAATCCCAACATATACGAATATATGCATATCGTGACTAACGTATGCAGGTTAACACACGTATATACCAAGGAGCATTAGGGTGTACTAGTATGTACTAGGTCATTCGGATGGGGATACAGCACTGGAATGTACGTCCTTTCTGAACATAATCTAATGAGCATCATTATGGAATTATGTCACGTGACGAGTGTCTGACATTTTCAGATACGTTAATATCTGGTCGAGGCACAGCTGTGCTTACTGAAATCATACAGTACACTCTGTTTGCTAGCTGTTTCACGCTGCACTCCGCAATAGTCTAACCATATCATAGCAGCGTGTAAATAATTTAGTCTCCTACTTCAACAACTATAGAGTACTGGGAACCTCATCCTACCCGGGATCCCCACTTGGATAAAACGCTGAACCTTTCATATTAAAAACAAATATTTGTCATTCTTTGATAAATTAATATCAAATGAACATAATCTGAATGTTTGCGGAAAATGTCAATCAATATTGGATTGTGACTTTAATTGAAAAATGATATTACTGTCAATAGAGATAAACTCAAGGATGGAAGAACTTTTAGATTTTCGATACAGATTTATTCATAGAATGATCTACACAAAGAAGGGACAATCAACGAATCTCGTAGATAACAGTGTTTGTACCTTTGTGTGTTTGTTTGTTGTTTAACGCCGCACTCAGCTATATTCCAGCTATATGATGGCGGTCTTTAAATAATCGAGTCTGGACCAGATATTTCATTGATTGATATAATGATCATCGATCTACGCAATTGGGATACGATAACATACATCAATCAAGTCAGCGACCCTGACAACCTGAACCGAAAATAGATATACTTACTTGGCCACTTTTATTCTCAACCTTTGATTCTTAGATCTTTGATGATAAATGCTATGTTTGATTCTGATTGTGTGATTCAACCTTAAGCTTGAAATATGCCACCGTTTGTTCACATTCTTTACAATTGTTTTCACTTTTATTGTGTCATGCTATTGCAATTTGAAATATGTCTTCACTGAGTACTGTCGCACTTTGCAATTCAGGGAACAATATTTATCATCCAAAAATGGTTCCCGCAGGAGATATCGCTTGGGTAAGATCAGCGATATCTATATTGTAGATATCGCTGCAATGAAATTGCATCACAATGCTTTGCAGACCATTGTGATGCCATTGTTACCATGACGTCACAATCAAATGACATCACTAAAGCCTCTGCTACTGAAGCTCTTAGCAGTACTTTTTCCACTTAGGACACTGCTTATTACTGTCTACAAACTGAAAAAGTTGGAAGAATGATGTTGGATGATAAATAAAATCTCACCCTCGTGTCTTTTGATATCAAATATATCAACACTCGTTGATAAAAGTAGAAAAACTCCTCGGCAAGCCTCGGACTGTTTCCACATTAATCAACTCAAGTTGATATATTTGATATCAAAAGACACGAGGGTGAGATTCTCTATTAAAAACAAAAACAAATCTATATACTTTAGGGAAATCGGTGAATATATTTCTAATGGTAAAATCCAAGGTTCTACTGAAATGTGTTTACCCGTGTACAGAAACGGAAAACGGAATGCCATTTTACTACAATATATAACTGAACATCGTGATAAACATACATTGTATGATAATATACTTGTAAACGCGGTTGTTTACAAGGCATCAGTTGTGAAGTTGATTAATGCTGACTGTCGCGTTAATCAACATTCAGACTTGAGATCGTGCAGATAAACAGAATCAGCAAAGTGGTACATTTTCGGCAACGTCATGAAGTGTAATGTTAAATTTATAACAGTGATTTGTATGTTTTTTAATGCTCGTCTTTGTCCTAACTCGCTTGGTAATGATAACCCATCCTAGCCAGACAAACTTGTTGGGAATGTCACAATATACAATAAGGTGAAATGGGTTTCGACGTTGCGTTCAAAACAGATTGACTTTCCCCGGAGCGGAAAACAAATAAACCGCGAGGTAGAAAATCGTCTGTGTCGATTGAAGAAACAATTCAACCAGGGACTAAAGACACCCATCCAATTCGTGGATGCTGTAGGCCATCTGATCAAACTTAGTGATAGTGATAGTGACTTCATTAAAATGGTTTCAATGTGCTCCATATAGGTTGGATCTTTGTTTAAAAAGATGTGCCTGTCATATATTGGTCTATATTTTGTTATTAATGTACCTCAATAAATTATTCTCTCCAAACTGCTTTGTTCTCTGTTTGGGTTAATCCATTTAATCAACAAGGTAACAAGCAGGAGATAAGCTGTGCACTCAATTGTGAACTTCTTTGTTATGAGCTGAAGGGTCTATGGGACGTAGGGGTGTTGGGAGAATACCCTCAGACACAGTGTACTGACTCGGATCCAACCAGTCCATGTTTATCTCCTTAATGCCGAGCGCCAGGCAAGATAAGAAGTGCCATCTTTGTACTTCTTTTGGTCTCAGTCAAATAGAACTGCTAATTATTATCATAAATAAAGTGCAAAATCACGTCTGTGCTCACTGATCTCACTCAAAGTCAAACTTAAGCTCCAATATAGATGACAGGGTTATTTATTGATATAAACCTGAAATGGCATACATGCGAGTGCTTTTGTTAAGGTCGCATTAATAACTTGATCATGGCATCAGTGGTAGAATTCCTTACCACGGTATCTCGCGATGACGTAACATCGTGCGTGTATGAACATTTTATTACAAATAACGTTTAATGTGTATTTTACATCCTTAGAATGTTTTCAAAATGCTTACATAAATATCACGTATTTAATTCCCTATTGTACTTACCATTCACATTAAAGGGTCAACGTCCTTATACAGATGACGGGTGTTTCACAACCCAGGAACCAGTAAATGCCTGATGGAAATCTCGCGTTGATAACGTGATCAGCATTGGGATGCTTAGTCACGGAAACGTGCGAGGAGGTACCTGTTGATGACCTGAATCGTGTATGGCAATTTAAGATATAACCTCGTCTGAATGCAAAGACCACGTGATGGAATGAGGTAATTAAACCTACGGTTGTCGTGTTGGAATGTTCACACATGAAACTGTTCAAAAGCGCGGATATTCTTTCACGAAAAGTTTAGTATTCAGACAACTGGTTTGAAAACGTATCACCGAGTGAGTTAATAATAACGTCTTATTTCGTTTCCTTTTCAAATACCCGATTACATATAAAGGTCCAAATCTGTTATTTAAATTTGGTCGGGGTGCATTCCGCCTTCGGGGTCCAGGTCCACGTATGAACAATATCTACAATTGAGTATACTGGCTGTGTATGTCTAACTTGTTCATGTTGTCAATCACTGGTTCGCCCGCCACAGGATGTCGTGGTGTAGCAAGCCCCAGCATAAAACTCTATTTACTCCTTCGTTTAATGAAACCGTAAAACGCATATTTTTTTAATAATAACTCACTCTCTCCTGTTGGTGCGCGTTGGCGTGAATGAAGTAGTGACCATGCTTCACGTCATGATAATTAACATTTGTCGCCACTCGTCGCTTTCCGTAACCCGCATTCGGCTTCTTCCGTGAAGACACGAGTGGTCACGAATAGCCAATTACCAATTATGGAAACACAATAAACACTTGTCAATGTTTAAAAGTGTTGAGGGGTTAATCCTTCTTGAGTGACGGTGACTAGACAGAAGATTATCGACAATCGCCACCACCTTATTTTCCGGGGCGCGGGTGACCCAGTCATCTTAGGTGCCGAAACCCATTGTGCAGAGTTGCGTCCCTTGGGCGTGCCAGAATCCTAAGATCATTGGTTTGAATCCCAGGTGCGTCCTAATTTTTGGTTTGGCAGCACCGTACTCACGTTCATGGGTTTCACCAAAGTGTTAAATATCTAAGACCTTGCATCACTTTCGACTGCAGCTTTCTTGGTAGTAGTAATACATGCATTTGGGGTTTTACTTCAGCTCACCTTAAATGCAAGTATTATTATACTACTAAAATGGTAGTGAGCTAAGTCTATCCAAATATGTCTAGGCCATACAAATGCCTACAACAAACAAGCCACGCCAAGTTGTTCGCGCGAAGTGTGGACACCTCAGATGCACGTCTGCGTGTTGACATCACGTCACAGTCACGCGATATAAAATCATGCCTCTCAAACTGAAATGTACTCGCAAATCTAAATATAGCACAGGAATTTACCTGGTTACGACCAACGTCCGAACTAAAAGTTACTCTCAGAGTTTCACTTTACTCTTGGCTAAAAGTCACTCTCAGAGTCATTATGATTACACTCCTAAGTGTAGCTCTTGGCTAAGAATTGTTTTAGCGAGTTAAGAGTATTCTTCAGAAAATTCTGAGAATTTTTATGAATACCGCACCAGGGATCGCATCTGGGGGTTCATAAAAATCGCATGTACCCTTTGGTAATATCAGGTCACGAGACAACAGTGTATTGTTTCCGTCATCCGGACGGCATTGTTGACGCCATTTTAATCTTATTGTGACGTGAGGTCAGAATGACGTCACACTAGAAACGACGTCATAGCTGAAGATTGTTGACGTCATTCGACCAAGTGTTTTTTCCGCTGTTGCGACTTGCTGTCCGAATAGGTAAAACACTAAAATTCGTCTCTGTATGTCGACAACATCTTCGGTAATAAATAGAACATTATATGTCAATACATACTCGTATCGTAAACATAGTATGGCATGAACACTTAAATAATATCCTCTATATATAATTACAGTCACCGCATCACAGTCAGATTGATACTGCAGGTGACAACACTATAGTCTACACACATGTGTGAGTAATATTCAGAAACAAGAGTCCCTAAACTAGCTAGTCACGACTGCGTGATTCTGATAAGATTACAATAAACTAGATCACATCTGGGTCGTTTTTTGGACAGGCAGATTTCCCAGCAAAACTTGCAACAATGAAACTAACTGCAGCTATATTTCTGCTTCTTGTGGTATCCGTGTATTGCTCAGCTCAAACTCCAAATATCGTGTTTATCCTGACGGATGATCTAGACACCGAGATTGGTGGCATGGTGAGTAGTTGTAGTGTACTTGAAATATGTACTGAAGGCACAGCAGTAGCGAACATGATTTGACAAATTCTTATCAATATGGGTTTAACAACCTCAAACACACGAGCATTTCCGATTTATAAAGCCTTGAGTTTAAATTTTCGCTTTTAGACAAAAATGAGTTGGTGAAAACTCTGTGACCTCATTAGAGAATTTCGATGAATAGGAACCGTAATATTTTGAGAGTTACAAAAACAGACACATTGTGGTCGACTGACTATTTGCAATTCGCATCAATAACATAATTGTAAAACACGACTATTTTGCTCTCAGGTTGTTGTTTTTTTTGCCGATGTTTGTAATTAAAATATGAGTCATGCTCCAATATAGATGAAAGGGTTGTTTCTTAATATAAACCTGAAATGGCATACATGCGAGTGCTTGTGTTAAGGTCGCATTAATAACTTGATCATGGCATCACTGTTGGTCAAGGACCTGTCTGCATCGTTCGATGAGATACAATGATATTAGATGGTATTAAATAAAAAATGTTTGGGCATCTTTCAGACACCACTCGAGAAAACAAAACGACTCATCGGTGATAATGGTATCACTTTCCTAAATATGGTACGTGGCGTTAGGGTGTTAGACAGACATTCTTTATTTCCTCCAATAATTGAAGAGTGCTTATTATTATTGATAGTCAGCATTATTGACATCACATTTTATAGTTCAGCGTTGTCTGACTTTGTCTGGTACATGACTTTTATATTATCATTGCACGACGCCCGTGTACAGTACTATTTCTGCTCGGGCATGTTTTTTCAACACTTGTACTTGTACATGTAACCGCAGTTATATCATCTCTGCATTCACCAACAGCACGAAAAATAAGTTCAACGATACATAGAAAGTAATCATTTTGAAGATGAAATAAATGCTTCATTCAGAACGTCAGTATCTATAGTATGCAGAAGCTTTGGGTAACCTTTACAGTATATGTTTATGTCATAAGTGATGTTGATAACACTCTATTCGGGCAAATAAAATTTTAATGTTCATTATGAGCATGTTAAAGATAATGCTACCCTTGACATTGTTCTGTAAATTTATTAAAACAATTTAACCCAGGTCCCCCCTCTTGCTTGTCGTAAGAGGCGACTAAATGGATCGCGGATGGTCAGGCTCGATGACGTCATTAATTGCGTGTCATCGTATCCTAATTGGGCCTATAGATGCTCATTGCAGTCGTCATATACCTTGTATATTGTTGAATGCGGCGTTAAACAACAAATAAGCAAAATCTACAGAAATCTTGATTGCAGTTTGTCACAACACCGATTTGCTGCCCAAGCCGTGCCAGTATTTTCACGGGGAAGTATCAGCATAATCACCGGACGTTGAACAACACAGTCGATGGCGGCTGCAGCAACACTGCTTGGCAGCAGACAGAAGAACATAAGGCGTTTCCGTTTCATCTCCAGACACAAGGATATGATACATTCTTTGCTGGGAAATATCTCAATCAGGTTACTACTGTATCTACTACACTGATCTCTCGCTATCGCAAAGTCTGGATAATAAACGACAACATAATTATCCGCCGTTAGATATCCGTTGTACGAGACAAGCGAACGTCGTTTAGACAACTGTATGTTTCCTTAACTTTGCGGTCACCAAAGCAAATGGTTATTATACTTTTGAGGTACATAATCAACTCTTAATATCTCTGTTTACGGAAAGAGGTTTCATTTTCATAATGCGAGAGTTGTGTTTTACGCCGCTGAAACACGACTCTAGTTTCATCACGGTTTTCAATTTGATGTGGGTGGAAATTCTTTTCCAGAACATGTAACTGGCATCGCTGCCATACAGTAAAACCCTGTTGGTCCTGCCGAACGATTGCCAATAGAAACATCTATACAGTGAAATACGGGGCCCGTTAATCCTGATTGCCCTATGCCGGGCAATTACTGTTTGGGACGTCTATATGAAATTAAAGCGATATTAGAGCATACCCATGATTCATTACTCCGTATACTTATTACTCCGGACAAATCAACAGAAACGGTAGGGGTTTCACATGTGTACAAATGGACATTCTGTACCAATGATAACTTTCTCTTCCATTGTTTTTAACAATATCGAACAAATTGTATCCTCGGACACGATGCTATAATACGATAATGTTCCTGATGCAGATAGTAATGTCCCACATCTGTGTTTGTCTCTGACAGTATGGCATGGATACAGTAGGGGGTGTCGGACACGTCCCCCCAGGTTGGAGCTCCTGGGTCGGGCTGGTAAGTGAATATACTGTCACCGTTTCATGTATGTAAATACATTTAAAGTGAGAGAGTGAGATGGGTTTAACGCCGTTTTGAAGGTTTTTACAGTTATGTCACAACGTGTCAGCTTAATTTGGGAGGAAAGCCCGACGTGATGCATGTCTTAGACGTTTACCACTTTGGTGAAACTCACGAGCACGGGTATGGTGCTGACAAACCTAGAAACATAATCGGGACGAACCGGAACTAAAACCCATGATCCTACTTCAGGGTTCTGGCGTGCCCAATGGACGCAACATTTAGACGCCTGGGCCATCTGTGCCCCCAAACTAATAATATATACTAATACTAATAAACTAGTAATAATCAGCCAACACTGGATATAATTAACACAGTCATATGTCGTGCTCTGGACGTTGCTAATAACATAAAGTAATATTTTTCTCCTCACATATGACGTAATCAATCTTCAATGTCGATATCAATGTTGTCTGAGGCACCGCAAAATGTTTTGCTGAGTTGCGTCCCTTTTGCGTGCAATAATCGTATGAACATGGGTTTGAATCCTAGATTATCTGATTCCACTACTACTGGTTTTACTTTACAAGCCTGGATTTCCTCCACCCTGGCACCATAACCCTGTGTCCTTCATACACAGAATTATGTCTAAACTGTATTCGACAAGCCAAAAAAAGGCATCTTCACATCCGTTTGGGGAATGCAGGTTCTTTTACTTTCTTGGTTACAAATAAGCAACATAACAAAAGCCCGAAGCGAGCGGGAAGCAGAAACATAATACTATATTTTCGGCCTAACCCTTCTCTGTTTGTTTCTATTTGTAGGTGGGCAACTCGGTGTATTACAACTACACACTTTCTGTCAATGGAACAGCAGAAACCCATGGTCATGACTATACCAGTGATTATTTAACAGACGTCATTGTAAGTTGAACAACCCTGTGGTACCTTGCAACATATTCTGGTCTTAAGAGGCGAATTAATTGATCGTGTGATCGGGCTCGGTGACTTCGTGTCGTCGTACCCTGGCGGGGTGGAGCGCTGCCCATGATATCAATCAGTGGATTGTATGGTCAAGACTCAAATATTTACAGACCGCCGTCATATAGCTGCAATATTGCTGTGTGCGACGTTTAACAACAAAGAGAGAAAGAAAACAAACAGAAAGTGTACGTTGTGGGCCATTCTGTGTTTGTCAAGCAAGATTTAAAATTATATTTCCCCAAGTTAACATTGTATTTCAAAACCAGGATATCACCGATATCCTAAAAGATTTTTCAAAAAGGAATAGTAAAGCTATTTTATTTGATGCAGGTGTATGTTTGATTTAAAGCATAAACGCGCCAAGGAGTTCCTGGGAGACAAGACAAATGACAGTTCCCCGTTCTTCATGATGCTGTCCACTCCCGCCTGCCATGACCCCTGGGAGCCGGCTCCACAGTATGAGAGCAACTTCCCAGACATACAGGCTCCACGGTTTGGATCCTTCAATACTCACGGAAAGGTAACACTTACAACAAACATTTATTTAGACACACACGTGCATGCGCGTCGCTATGTAAGTGCAATAATCTTGAACGCGACGTTAAACCCTATTTCACCTCAGCTAAAACTTTCTTTGTAGTTTTAGAATAGTGTGTCATATTCACCCGTCTGGTAATGGTCCAGGTATGGATGTACACCAAGAAACATTGAATCTTGATATTTCAGTCAAAGTAAACAATTTTCCAGTTATAACACCGCGCTTTGTTGGTACCAATGGTCAACAATGTTGCAGTCATATCACTGTGGCTTGGTGATACCCATTATCAACACTATCCCTGTTATATCACTGTGGCTTGATGATACCCAGAGTCAACAATATTGCCGTTATTTCATCGTAGCTTGATGATACCCAAAGTCAACACTATTCTAGTTATATCACTGTTGCTTGTTGATACCCACAGTCAACAACATTGTCGTTATATCACTGTGGCTTGTTCATACCCACAGTCAACACGATTTTAGTTATATCACTGTGGCGTGTTGATACCCACAGTCAACAACATTGTCGTTATATCACTGTGGCGTGTTGATACCCACAGTCAACAACATTATCGTTATATCATTGTGGCTTGATGATAACCATACTCAACAATATTGCCGTTATATCACTGTGGCTTGATGATACCCACAGTCAACAATATTGCCGTTATATCACTGTGGCTTGATGATACCCACAGTCAACAATATTGCCGTTATATCGATGTGACGTGATGATACCCACAATCAACCATATTGCCGTTATATCACTATGGCCTGTTGATACCCACAGTCAACAATATTGTCGTTATATCGCTGTGGCGTGATGATACCCACAATCAACAACATTGTCGTTATGTCGCTGTGGCTTGATGATAACCATACCTTACTGTGGCTTGATGATACCCACAGTCAACAATATTGTCGTTATATCGCTGTGGCGTGATGATACCCACAATAAACAATGTTGTCGTTATATCGCTGTGGCGTGATGATACCCACAATCAACAATATTGCCGTTATATCACTATGGCCTGTTGATACCGACAGTCAACAACGCTGTCGTTATATCACTGTGGCTTGTCGATACCCACAGTCAACCATATTGTCGTTATATCGCTGTGGCTTGTTGATACCCACAGTCAACAACATTGTCGTTATATCGCTGTGGCTTGATGATACCTACAGTCAAAAACATTGTCGTTATATCACTGTGGCTTGTTGATACCCACAGTCAACAATATTGTCGTTATATCTCCGCGGCTTGATGGTAACGTGACCAGGCTGGTCGTAACTCATAATATCAATGACTCTTTCGCCTGGTCCAGACACCAGATTATTTACAGGCCGTCAGCTTAAAGCTGGAAAGATGTTATGTGAGGCGTTAAATAACAAACATACAAACAAACAATACAGGAAACCTTGATTTCAATTTGTCACGCCACTAGGTTGTTGTCCAAACAAATAAATGTGTCTGCACCATGGCCAAACTCGTTCATATGTGTGCATATTTCGTTGGAACCTTTTCTGTTATCCCTTCCAGATCCCAAAATCCATGGATATTATGGATCAATCAACACTGAACAGGTGACCTCCAACAAACATAACAATATGTTAACGCAAAAGAATAAGTTTACTTTATGTCTAATCTTTGTTTATGTTAAGGGAAAGCACTGGCTTATTCAGCAAGCTATAACGCCCATGGACAACGACACTATCGCCTTTGTTGATGACGTGTACAGAAGAAGGTACGTTCCTTACAATTGTTCTTGGTAGTTCAACAAACCTGACGGGATCCAGTTAGACCTTTTGCATAAAGTGCACACACTTGAATTGCAGATTCATCTATATATATGTTTCACTGTTATTGTTTCTTTGCGTATTTGTGGGTATTCCGAGAGATGGCGTATCATCGTTCTCCCATGGCGAGGGAAGATGTTTCTGCTTGGTATTCCAGACCCAAAGATTATTTACAAGCCCCAGTTATATTGCTTACTGCTGCAAAAATCAACAGACAAGGCCACCTCCGTGGTCTCGTGGTAGAGCGTCATGGAGATCGGAAGGTCTGTGGTTCGATCCCCTGCCGCGTCATACCAAAATACGTTAAAAGATGGTACTTGTTGTTACCCTGACTAGCGCTCGACATACATGCGATTAAAAGGACTGGCCAGTATACTGTGTCTGAGTGGGGTATCTATGTTCAACTGGTATCTCAGTGGGTTAGCATGGAAATGTCCGGACCAGTACAAGCACACACACACACACGCGCGCACGCACACACACACACACACACACACACACACACACACGCACGCACGCACGCACGCACGCACGCACGCACGCACGCACGCACGCACGCACGCACGCACGCACGCACGCACACACACACACACTTTCCTAATGTACATTTGTGCATTTCAAGATGGCGGACACTCCTCTCGGTTGATGACATGGTGGAAGATTTAGTGAACACGCTGGAAGCTAAAGGACTCCTCGCTAACACCTTTATCTTCTTCTCCTCCGACAACGGCTACCACACAGGTATGCTTGAATTAAAACTGTTATAGGCTAACGCTGTGGTTCTTGGGAATTTAATAGAGAAATGACTATGAAAGGTATTTTAGCGCGACAAGACATTCATTATGAGCAATTCGAATTGATAAAAGAACACTATTGTATCAAGGATTGAAAATTTATCTCCGACTGACTCTTACATTATATATAACTACTGAAGATATGTTTCTAAGTAAAATTGAGCGCCTGCGCCTCTGACTGCTGGTGTAGTGGATAGAACGTCTGCCCGGAGAGCGGAAGGTCGTACGAAAAGGGGGTAATTGTTGTTAACCTGCCTGGCTTTTGGATTTAAGGGGATAATACAAGGACTGGCCGGCTCTAAATGGAGTATCCATGTTAAACCTAGGCATGGTATCTTATATCAACCGGGACAATTCCATGTAGCTGTCTTAGTGCAAGAACTAATCTGATCCCGTTAGTCGTCCCTTACGATAAGCAGGAGACCAACTCTAACACGGTAACTTCAAGGGACAATGGCCCATTTAAGAAATGGAGCCCAACTGCAAGTTATTTGTTTGGAACTAACATAATGTGCATTAGATTTTAGTTAATGATCGTCAAGGTGAAATATCATTGACATATTTTCCCAAGACTCAATCCAAGACTCACCCTGACTAATAGCCACCAAAGTGATGATACTTGAATCACGTGAAACACACATGACAGTGAAATAATCGTATACCCCACTTCACGTCACCTCACCTCACCTCACCTTATACAGCAGTGTACTGCCCACCTAGGTCAGTTCTCGATGCCGACTGACAAACGTCTCCTGTACGAGTTCGATGTCCGAGTTCCCTTGTTGGTTCGAGGCCCCGGAGTTGCAGCAGGGTCAAAGAACGAGGTGAGAAACTGCCATTTGCTTACAGGTTTTCGTAGACAAGTCCAAGCGCATGTCATTAACTTTATGAGGAAATTGTTACAAGTTGATTTCCCAGTCTGAAGGTTAACCAATAAATAGAACGTATAGAACTAAATTGAGAAATCAGTAAATAACCACGCAAGACCAATGTATAATTAACAAATCACATTGAAACACACAGAAATAGGTTCACAATCACAGAAGACAATACAGTGGGTCAAATGTGAAGCATCAGCAAGAAATAAGGGTGCACTCACGAATGTCCAGAATGAATCATGAGTGTTTTAAGTGAGGCAGGTGCACCGTTCTTGAATCCGGGAAACAGTGTTTGAAACAGGCACACAAGTCGGCGCTTTCAGATAGGTACCACTGAACAAGTAGATACGTCATAAGTTAGATCGTAAAATGCCTTGTATCGCCCTTGTCAAACAACTCCTCACAGCGGAGGGTAAGGTGTGAAACGTAGTTTGGAATCGCAACAACTAAGGGAGGCTACTCCGAGAGGTAGATATGCAAACTACCCTAAAACTCGAGATTTTACGAACGCCTCAAATTTGCTGCCACTAAGAATTATTAGAAATATACTTACAAAAGAAAAGTTACAATATATACTGCCACATACCAAATATCCTCATGAGTTTAAGAGCAAACGTGCTATGCCTTTGCATGGTATTAAGAAAGGCGGAGTATTTTATCCGTTACTTAGGCAGGCATGTTCCTAGATCAAAGGCCCGTGAAGATCCGGAGTAGAAAAGGTCTTCAGCAACCCATGCTTGCCGTAAAAGGCGACTATGCTTGTCGTAAGAGGCGACTAACGGGATCGGGTGGTCAGATTCGCTGACTTGGTTGATGCATGTTATCGTATCCAAATTGCCTGGATCAATGCTCATGATGTCATTCACTGGATTGTCTGGTCCAGACTCGATTATTTACAGACCGCCGTCATATAGATGGAATATTGCTGAGTGCGGCGTTAACCTACACACAAACAAACCTAACTATGTTGAAACAGTGTAATACTTGTACGTCACCACAAATATGCGAGTAATGTTGATAGTAGTTCGCATGACACGTTTTCATAAAAAGAAACTTTGTGTAAGTGTGAATGAAATTATGCACCACCTGAGGAACTAATTTTGAACACAATTGCCCAGTGTCTTGATGGACATTGTACAGTTATTATAATTGTGACTTGTATACGTATCATGCGTCGTATGTAAATAGATACTCGCAAACAAGAAATCAACATCCCTTGATTGGCCAGCCATTACTCAAATGTTTAAATGTCAATCGTAGCGTGAATCCAGCTGATTTTCTAACCTATGATTATGACCTGAACTTATAGGTTACGACACCTAACGTGATTTACAAGAGAAAGTCAAAGGTATAAAATAGGCCCAAGTGGTAGAATATGGAAAGCAGACTTTAAAACTAACAAAGTCGCAGATTCAGGATAGATACGGCCACTAGTTCGTTAGTCAGAGACTAGTAACAATCAAGACGGACTAGTTGTATACCACAAAATCTAGTTATTTTACGTAACAACCAGTCCGAAATTAGGTGCGGACTAGTTTGATACGACCAATGGTGTCTGTCCCTGAGAAAGAATTGTGCTATTTTTAACAAATGTACTAAAACAATAAAAGTTAAGGTCAAATCTCCGGTAATGGCTTTTTAAACTGGTGTTTACATCAGCACAAGAAGGGATATGAACTCTTATTTTGGACAATTGTATGAAATTATTAATAAAAAATAATGACATTGAATTGTATTTATATGTTTGAAGAATAAGTGAGTGAGTGAGTATGATTTTACGCCGCTGTAGCAATACTCCAGCAACATCACGGCGGGGGACACCAGAAATGGGCTTCACACATTGTACCCATGTCGGGAATCGAACCCGGTTCTTCGGCGTGACGAGCGAACGCTTTAACCACTAGGCAACCCGACCGCCCCTGAAGAATAAGAATTGTTTGATTAAACCAAATCAGTACTGTCGCAATAACAGAGCCTTTTACACATCCACTATGTTCAGGAAAACGTCCTCAACATAGACTTTGGCCCGACATTTGTGGAGTTGGCAGGTGGTCATGTTCCAGACACTATGGATGGGAAGTCTTTGGCGTCGGTGTTGCACAACACCAGGGATGATTCGGTGCCGTTCAGGACGGAGTTTCTCACTGAGTACCAAGGGGAGACCAACACCAATATATTCTCCTGCTCGCAGTGGGAGAACCAAGGAATGGCGGTATGAGTACATCTGCAGCTTTCTTCTTTAATGTTCAGTGTTATACATACAATCTCCTACCAAAAGTTCTTTGCGGTCAACGTAGTACCTCTGTCACAGGCTATTCAACAAATTGCATAGGGGTTTCATCTATTTCATTATTGAAAAGTTTACACATTTAGGTAAGAATATGTCATGAAATCATTTACTTTCATTGAGCAAATATCCTAAAACATGAACAATTATTTCCATTTGTGTGTTTAACCTTTGCTTACAATGGTTGGACGGGTTGGACGAATAGCTAGAGATACGGCCACTTTCTATATGTACAGATGTAGTGTCATACTTCTCAACGTCGGAATTGTGGTAGCATATCTTAATAATGATGAACAGATTAAAATACAAAATGCAGCAAAGAGGGTTTCGGTTATCCTGACACAATAGGGCTGGTTAGGCTCATCATCAGCTCAGGGCCCTTGCCCCCTCTACACGCAGCCCAAAAAGCGAATGGGACTTCTCCCAAGAAACGCTCCCTAGTCAAACCCACCCAGAACTTTTCGGAGAATGTGAAGACTCCCCAACACATAAGCATTCTGCATTACCTAGATTGTCAAAAGGGCTGTATTCCATGGAGCAAACCCAGGTACTCTCCCAATATCAGTCAACAGATTGGGAGGTACCAAACCTAAGGCACCTAGAACAATGGGGAATAGGACAACTTGGTACTGTGGATGCAAGCGTGACATTTCGAAAGCGAGGTCCGCACATTTGCCATGTTTTTCATCAATCTTGTGTCAATCACATTAGTGTCAAAATGGACTGAAAATTCAATGATATAAATTATTTCATTGGATTTATAAAAAATGACAAGATCAGATTTGTTGGCCTGGACACGTCTGAGGCTGTATACGGGCCTATTCCAAAGAATTTTGTATTTATCAATTTCCATGACGCCCTCTACATATTCCGGGTCGTACCATGGATGGACCTCTGTGTCAAAACCACAAGCATTGCGAAGACGGTAATGAAAGGATCGAACCACTTCATTATGCCGCTTGAGATACCAAGCCAAGTGTTGGTGCCAAAGCTGGGCATCCACTGACAATGAGTTGGACAGTCTCATTAAATTCATTACATTCTTTACATTTCATATTTACATTTTGATGCAAAATCTTACATTGACGGTTTCGAGTTAGAAGTGACTGGTCCTGAGCAGCAAACAGAAAGCCTTCTGTGTCACTTTTCAGGCCAACTGACTTCATCCAAGTGAAGGACTCTGCAGGGTTGCTGATCTCCTCAACACACTGTACATAAACTCGATGCAGTGGTCGCCTTTCCTTGAAAAACTGAGTCTGGGCCGATTTGATATGGCACTTCGCCTGGTTGACACTCATTTCTGTACCGTCCAGCAGTACAGAACTAGCAACAAAATCAACACTGACATTGAGAGTATGTCCCACATACTTGGCTCGTTTAAGAAAACTGAGGAATGCCTTGTTTACATTATGGGTCATGACATGTTTCACAAGAGGATCATCAGACAAATAAATGTGTGCAAAAGTTCTCAATACAATTCTATCATGAAGAGCCCCAACGTTTATCAAACCACGCCCTCCCATAATGATTGGTAAATATACGCGATTGAGGGAAGAGCGTGGGTGGTGGGATGTATTGTCTAACATGATTCTTCGTGTGAGGTGTCAATACCCTGAATTTCCTGTTACGTCCAATCAACTGCACTAAACGAATATGAAAGGATGGGTATAGCATAAGTATTTGTGGCTTTAACTTTATTGCGAGCGTTCAGCTCTGAACTCCAGATTTTCCTAAGTCTTCATTTGTACTCTGCCCAAAGTCTTTCCTTGATATGGGCATTCTGGAGCTTGTCTCTAACCTGCATCAAGTAAACTGACTGATCCTCCATCTTCTACCTTGCCACGTTTCAGATGATGAATGTTGCATTTGTCGAGTCCAAAGGACATGCCAATATCATTAGAAAAGGGCTCGACAAGGAGAATCTGTTTTTTAGTGGCACTAACAGATCCTCCTCTGGTAATAAGTTCAAGGTCATCCATGTAAAGGAGGTGATTAAGGGGTGTTGGGGATCTGTGCTGAGGAGGTCCCGGAAGGATTAAGGCTTATAGGATTTTGTGACAAACAGAAAAGCAAAGGACTAAGAGAATCACCCTGAAATATTCCTCTTCTCATAGAAATGGATTCCGAAGTCACCACCTGCCCCTGCGAATACATCTCAAGTTGAGTTGACTAGTAATTCATTAAAGACTAAAACAAGTAGTCGCTCGGGGAGGTCAGTACATTCCAATGACTTCAAAATCCATTCATGAGGTACAGAATCATAAGCATTGAGGTCACGTTGGTAAGCTTTAGCCTCTTCAAGGATCATTTTCTGAACTGGCAATAGATCCTTGCAACCCCAACATGCCTCTGGCTCCTTTCTGCTCCATGTGAATAATGTCATTGGAAGCGCTTTATGATGACACAAGATCTGTAAGACACCCTGTGAATAGTTTGTAATGTGTATTCAGACAAGTTACAGGGCGGAAGTTTTTGGGATCAGCCAAATCACCTTTCTTTCGGTGAATTATTATTATAATTATTATTATTCAGTACTGTCCCGTGTGGGCCCATTGCGTCTGTGAAGACTCCTGGAACAACACCTACACGTGCATCAGACGGAGTGACGGAGAACAGAATATGAAATTCTGCCAGTTCGCCGATAGTGAGGTAAAACCTAGACAGGATCATGTTGCTATTTCAATATGAATCAAAACGTTAACGCCAGAGAATAATCAGTCTCGTTTATCTGCCGGAACAGATTCCATTGCGCGTAAAAGACAAAAAAAGTAGTGAAAATTATTTGTTATGAATGGATCTCAGAAAATCAGTGATGACACCAAGGGTAAGCATGCTCTAACAGCAGCAAAACGTCAGTTGTCTGAAAGTGTTTTAATAAATCCAACAAACAGCAACAACAAAAATTAAAGATTTGTAACAAAAAAATGAATAAATAATATTTGTACGAAGTATTTTCATGCTTTCGGAACACACTTATGATAATGAATTTATAAGATACGTAATTTGGGACGTATAATATTAGGCTAATTGCAATCTAAATAAACTAAAGAAGATGGTGTAAATTAGCATTTGGTTTCGATTTCATTACAAAAGTCATCGCAACCAATCATGTCTTTAAACACTTACGTTCTAGTCCTTTTTTCCATCTACAGTTCACTGTCATATAGCGGTAATGTTTCGGACATTCATATTTGACAACATTTACCCCAATCCCGTGTTTAGCGTACCATATTCTCACACATTTTATTGATATTAATATTATTCCATTCATATAATTGTCACCACTATTTTGCCATTTACTCCCAATGAAATCTGCTTGGCAGATATTCGAGTCTGGATATTCTTTTGCGTTGACGTTTAATATTAACACAGCCTGTATTTGTGCTCTGATGCCAACTGTCACCGTTTCTTTCAGAGTTTTGAGGAGATGTATGATCTGAGCCGCGACCACTATGAGCTGATGAACATCGCAAAGTCTCACCCCGAGGAGAGATCCCAGCTTCTGGATGCCATGTCTCGCCTCGTGGCTTGCAATGGCGCCTCATGCCGTTCTCCGCAAGCAAATCTCAGTTGAATTGTGTGGGATCTGTTGAGGTGTATCCATAATGTAATGAACATTTTGTGAATGAATAAAGAACGAACAAACTGGTATTAATCTTTTTTTTACAAGTCTTCTCTGTAAAAATTTATTTAGATCTAAACACCAAATTAAACACGTTCCTTGTCCCGTAGACCGCCTCTGTGGTCTAGTGGTAGAGCGTCCGCCCGGAGAGCGGAAGGCCCGGTGTTCGATCCCCGGCCGCGTCATACCAAATGACGTTAAAAAATGGTACTTGTTGTTACCCTATCTGGCGCTCGGCATTAAGGGGCTAAAACAAGGACTGGTCTGTATACTGTGTCTGAGTGGGATATTCATGTTAAACTCGCCGCATGGTATCTCAGTGAGCTAGCACTATAAATCAGCATCAGTCCGGACAAGTATAAGCAGCCACACACACACTATATACATGCTATATAAGTGCAATAATCTTGGACGCGACGTTAAACCCCATTACACTTCCACCACCCCAGGGGGGCACGGGTGGCCCAGTCGTCTAAAGCGCCGCGATTCGCTGTGCAGAGTTGCGTCCCTTGAGCACGCCAGAAACCTATGATTGTGGGTTCGAATCCCGGTTCGCCCCGATTATGTTTCTAGGTTTGTCAGCACCATACCCGTGCTCGTGGGTTTCACCGAAGTGGTAAACGTCTGAGACCTGCATCACTTCGGGCTTTCCTCCCACATTAAGCTGACACGCCATGATATAACTGGAATACTGTTAAAAGCGGCGTTAAACCCAACTCACTCACACTCAACCACCCCCGCCCGCCCGTACCTTAATACGTAGGCCGTCATTGCAGGTAATTTAAAAAGGGGTCTCTCTCTATGGGTTTCGCTGTGCGTCTCTGAGTGCCCGCCAGGCTCAAGGTTCTCCCTCGTACTGATCCTGGTTTTGTCAGCAATATACACGTGCCAATGGGTGAGTTAGTGATTGAGTTTGCTTTAACGCCGCTTTTAACAGTATTCCAGTTATTTCACGGCATGTGAAGGAGGAAAGCCCGAATTGATGGAGGTCATAGGTTTCTGGGGTACCCAAGGCACACAACTATGCACAGCGAATCGCGGCGCCTTAGACGACTGGGCCACCCCTGACCCCGGTATCGACAAGGCCATCGGTGTCCACAACCTGAGTCACCTCCTGTCTTCTTTCAGTGGCGTAGCTACCAGGTAGCACTAAAAAACAAGTGGAAAACACGGTGCTTGGATGCGTGGGCGATGGATGGGCGGTTCGTGATGGCTATAGGACGCCAAGGCTGTTTTAGACACAAAAGACTGTATTTCTGTTGGTCAAACCTATCGTCAACACTCCTGGCTGGGGGCTGGTAAAGGAAACGAAATCAAATATAACAAAAGTGGAATTAAACAACGAAACGAAATAATAGACATTTGGGCTCTAAAAGCTTTCCGATACAAGTGCTTACACTTTGAAATCGTTACAAAATGAAATCAAATAATTTAAAAAAACAAACATTTGTTACAGTTACATGTTCTTTCGTTAATTTTCAAGTTGACCTGCCTACCAGTGTCAAAATTGTCGGTGATGAGCTTGTTCGATGTTGTTTGGTTGTTACGTTACCTTTCCCCTTTTTGCGAACACTTGGTGTCATAACTGATTTTCAGAGTTCCATTTATATTTTTTCACAGCTGTTTTGCCTGTTATGCCAAATGGAATCTGTTTCGGTGGCCAGGCTGGAGTGGTTATTCTCAAGTATTGAAAATTAATATTTTATGAAGAAATCTGGGTTTAACTGTTTTATACTTAAAATGTGTTATGTTCAGAACGTGGTAAGGATATTTCGTGATATCTCTGTTTTAGAAATGTTGCAAGGCCTACTTGTGCTTGTGTTTAATAACCGTTATGTATGTTTAAGAAAACTAAGTACTGCAATATGATTGCTTACATTTCAATTTCCCCTAGCTACGCCCCTCTCCTCCCAGAACAAAATGAAATACTGTTTAAACCGGCGTTAAAACCTAGGCGAGTAAGGGTGTAGTTCTGACAAACCTGGTAACCTACTCAGGGCGAATCCTGCATTCGAAACTACTAACCTGAGTTTCTTGCACGACAAAGGCACCTAACTCAGAAACGCCTGTTGTAACCCTGCCTGGTGCTCGGTGATAAAATAAGGACTGGCCGGCTTGGAGTTAGTATATTGTTAAACTGTATACATGTTAAACTGCTGCGAAGTATCTCATGATCAGTAGCCTGACATCACAAAACCAACATTTGTCTGGACTAGTACAATAGTGCAATAATCTTACATGCGACGTTAAATCCCATTTCACCTCAACTATATTAGCACAACCTGCTAAAGTGTATGTAGAGCCATAAGCATTAAAGTTGATAAGGAAATCCTGTGCATAATACGAAGGCTTGTCAAATACTTCTAAGCCTAACAAACAAAACCAACAATTGTGAAAGTGTTTTTAATTTTATTTTTCAACATTATATGCTTTTCAATTCACTTCTCATATTTTCAAATCCCGTCAGGAAGAAGTTTTCTGAAGCCACCATGAAAAACCCATTCACGGCAGCTTTGAGGTCATCGTTGTCGTCATGGCTCTTTCCACGAAGGTGTTCCTTCAGTTTAGGAAACAGGTGGAAATCACTTGGTGCCAAGCCTGGCTAGTATAGAGGGTGAGGAAGCTTTTCGAGCCAACATTGTCGCACAGTCGAGAGGTGTGAGAAGAGACATTGTCATGAAATAGTAGAACTCCAGCAGTCAGCATTTCTTCTTTGATAGAATCTCTCAGGTGATGAAGCAAATCAGGTGATGATGCAAATAGGCACCGGTAATCGACTTTTGATTTTCTAAGTATCAACAAGGAGCATACTCTTTGCATCCTAGAATACAGTGGCCATAACTTTCTTCACTGATCTTGAAGACTTTAATTTCTTTGGTGCCGAAGAAGTGGAATGGTGCCATTCCAGGCACAGACGTTTTGACTCGGAATCATAGTGGAAGATCCATATTTCACCACCCGTTACTAATCTCTTTTTGAATTTGACGAAATCCTCCTCAATCAGCTCTAAATTTTCTCGGCAATGTCAATTCTTTTTTCCTTAACATCAGAATTTAGAAACTTTGGCCCCCAACGAGCAGATATCTTATTCATCTGTAAATGTTCAGTTGATCCATGGCTTAGACCTGTGTCTTCCTCAAGTTCAGCAATGGTAATACGCCTGTCTGACAGCATTTCTATCGCCTTGATTGAATCTTCATTGATAAAAGTTGAGGGACGTCCAGACCTAAGGTCATCATCAATGCTTGTTCTCCGAGCCTTGAACATAGCTGCCCAACGTTTAACAGTGGAATAGCTAGGGTACTTATCCAAATACACTTGTGACATGCGGTCATGAATTTCTTGGGGAGGACTTTTCTCTGAAGTAAAAAACTTGATGACTGCTCGGTACTCGATCCTTTCCATTTCTGTGTCCATTTGGACCAATATCACGTTCAACAGGGTGTCACTAATGTACAAACGATCTCAACAGACCAAATACACTTGCAATGAACTAATCAAAGTAGTACTACATTGACTAGTTCACTTTGTTATGGGACCCGTGAAGATTCCGGGGTAGAATAGGTCTTCAGCAACCCATGCTTGCCGTAAAAGGTGACTATGCTTGTCGTAAAAGGCGACTAACGGGATCGGGTGGTCAGGCTCGCTGACTTGGTTGGTGCATGTCATCGATCCCAGTGGCGTGGATCGATGTTCATGACATTAATCACTGGATTGTCTGGTCTAGACTCGATTATTTACAGACCGCCGTCATATAGCTGGAATATTGCTGAGTGCGGCTTTAAAAACAAACCAACCAACCAACCAACTTTGTTATGGCCCATAGTTGAAAACTAGACCGGCTTAGAACTTTTTGACCAGCCCTCGTAAATTGACTTCCTATAACAACACATAAACCAACCAAAAGCAAGTACATTGTAACTAACTTCGGTTGAACGAAGAGCGGTAAAACCATTTGATATAGAGAGTAATTCAAGCAGCAAGATTCGTTCCCTATGCAGTGATTGAATCTTATTATCGCACTTCACAACGAACCTCTTTTAAGAACTATACTATTGTTCTGCAACTGAAAAATAAACCACCAAGGACATCAAGTCATCACGGAAACGCCATATGATGAACACGTCGTGTCTTTGACTTAAACCATTATCGATAAGGTGACACTGATACAGGCGGTGTCAAGGGAATCTTTAAATAGCACAATTTCTACATGACTATGCGGAATCCCGGCTTCGTATCTCAGACAGGATTTACACTACTTTGAGTCAGGCTTTCAAAAGTATAATCGTAGATATGTGGAGGACATTTCTAGATTTGACGCATCCGTGATAACAGTGATGCTCGATGCATTTCCCAGTTTTGACATGTACCATATGTTCCCGTGTCTTTGTAGATGAACAATTTACTTGCCCTTGCATGTGTGTGTGACGGGTTCCACCGGTGGGGCAGGATACGCTCATCTGGTATCATCACTATTTGATAGAGTTTCATAAACGCATGCTAGTCGAATCGAAGAATTGACTCTTGCTTTTAATAAGTATAATCTTCACATTTCTGCATGCTCTCGTTTTGGATTCCGTTTAATGTCATGTATTTTTGTCATGTGTGTAGACTTGATGCTGCGTCATCTTTTTTATCTTTGTCGTAGATAAGCTGCCCAAGACAACGTGGGTTAAATAAACGTGTAAGAGATATGAAGAGAGTACTTTATCAGGCTGAAAAGTGGGACACGCTGGTTGTAGGTTAAACCACGAACCATGGTGGACGTCAAATTCATATATGGCGTATTGGCCATTTTGTACGTGTCAAATACCGTTACGGGAAAACCTCCGAATATTGTCTTCATATTGACAGATGACCAAGATTCTGAGATCGGTGGAATGGTAGGTTTGTTTTGATGGTTACCGTTCTTGGTTGTACAAAGGACTGGGTTTTACTTACTTCACACTAATGTATACTGACAGCAAGAAATAAGGGAATAGATTAGGAATTATTATACGGGAAATATATAGACATGTTTATGTTAATGAAGCAGCCCATAATATCAACATTCTGTGTTTTGTTGATATGAGTGAGTGAGTTAGAAGATGAACCTACTGTGTTTTGAAATTAGAGGTAGTATAACGGATTGATACTGGCTCTAATGTTATATTTAGAGCTAGTTTAAATCCGTTGTACCTCTAATTTCAAAACACAGTATATTGTTTGGAACTCTTTCATAGCATAGGTGTCAATACGTGATGAGACCTCGAATTCCAATCTCAAGTGGTATCGCCCGGATATACCTCTGACTGACTTTAACTGACCAATCAGTGTCTTCTGTAACCTTTATTACAGACACGTGAGGGAGGTAAATAAGTGTTCACGGCAAACACCCGGGTTCGATTCCCTTTGAGGCTACAATCTGTCCAGGTCATTCGTGATGTCCCCCGCCGTGACATGGCGGGGATATGTCGATATAAAGCGTAAAACAACGATAACACATTCGTTTCAGACGCCCATGGTGAAAACGAAGAGGCTCATAGCAAATAAAGGAATGACATTTGAAAACATGGTAAGACGATATACTGTGATTTTGTGATTTTTAAACAAAAATTAAAATGTCAAAAACAAAAGCGAAAATGTCAAAAACTAAAATGAAAATACAAAAAACTATTTCCACCACGGTGATAATATTACAAAACGCGGTGAAAAAGGTTTTCTGTATTTTCATTTTAGTTTTTGACATTTTCGCTTTTGTTTTTGACCTTTTCGTTTTTGTTTTTGACATTTCCATTTTTGTTTTTGACCTTTTCGTTTTTGTTTTTGACATTTCCATTTGAGTTTTTGACATTTTCGCTTCACATTTCAGCGATTCAATAGCTACTTAAAAGTACATTTTCCATGTTTTCGGTTGTTTTTATACATGATTTATCACTTATTTGTATGACAAATTGTGTTAATTTGCAAAAGGTTACGATAAAAGTAAGTGAAATATCAAATTATTCTATTCCCTTATGGGCCACCGTACCGTTGTGGGTCATATAAACATTAGTTACACATGACTATTTAATCCGGCAATTTTTCCAGATTATGTCCTTGGCGGTATTGCAATATACTTGTTATCTTTTATAAACTCGAATTTCAGATAATCGTATTTCTATCACTAACAGTTTGTGGGAACACCGGTGTGCTGTCCCAGCAGATCAAGTATTTTCACAGGGAAGTATTTGCATAATCACCTGGCAATAAACAACAGCGTAGAGGGAAACTGCAGCAGCCCCGACTTTCAAAGAACACAGGAAATCAACGCATTCCCTGTCTTCATGAAGCAGCAAGGTTATTCCACTTTCTTCGCTGGAAAATACCTCAATGATGTAAGGATGCATATATCATAATGATATTACGAACCGTTTGTTTTCATTTTTCACTTTACTTCATTTATGACCTGGTTTGTCTACTTATTCCAAGGGAGAGATGCGGTCGTTTTGGCTTACATGTAGAGGAACCACGGGTGGTCTACGGCCAGTAACTAACTGTGAAGGGTTACACCCCTCATTAGTTCTCGACATTTGTTTATTTTAAGACCAATATTTCATTGACAGCACAATGTTAAAAGGGAGGTAAGCACGGCTGTGTGGTATGATGGAACACAATCAACTATGTATTGACTAAATTCAGTACCGATAGTAATGTAGCCTGTTTTTATGATGATACGACGTCGACATTGCAGTATGGTGAGGATAATACGGGTGGAGTGCAGCATGTACCCCCAGGATGGGACTCGTGGGTCGGCCTGGTGAGTACGTAGGTATATTTACCGTGTGCCTGATGAGTTCGTATGTTTATATACATTGGTCCTGGTGAGTACGTATGTTTGTATACATTGGTCCTGGTGAGTACGTATGTTTGTATACATTGGTCCTGGTGAGTACGTATGATTATATACATTGAGTGAGTGAGTTTGGTTTTACGCCGCTTTTAGCAATATTCCAGCAATATCACGGCGGGGGACACCACAAATGGTTATATACATTGGTCCTGGTGAGTACGTATGTTTATATACATTGGTCCTGGTGAGTACGTATGTTTGTATACATTGGTCCTGGTGAATACGTATGTTAATATACATTGGTCCTGGTGAGTACGAATGTTGCCCTCTACATATTCTGGGTCGTACCATGGGTGGACCTCTGTGTCAAATCCACAAGCATGGCGAAGACGGTAATAAAATGATCGAGCCACTCCATCATGTCGCTCAAGATACTGTGTTTGTGCCAAAGCTTGGCATCCACTGACAATGTGTTGGACAGTCTCAATAAATTCATTGCATAATCTACATTTCATATTTACATTTTGGTGCAAAATCACACATTGACGGTTTCGAGCGGGAAGTGACTGGTCCTGAGCAGCCAACAGAAAGCCTTCTGTTTCACTCTTTTCAGGCCAGTCGACTTCACTCAAGCGAAGGACTCTGCAGGGTTGCTATACTGCACATAAACTCGATGTAGTGGTTGTTCAGATAGCCTCTCCTTGAGTCGGAGCCGATTTGATATGGCACTTTACTTTGTGACACTCATTTCTGTACCGTCAATCAGTACAGAACCATCACCAAATCAAACACTAACATTGAGATTATGTCCCTAACGTTTACGAAAACTGTGGAATGCCTTGTTTTCATCATAAGTCTTGACATGCTTCACAATAGGATCATCAGACAATTCTACCATGAAGAGCCCAAACGTTTATCAAACCACGCCCTCTCATAATGATTAGGAAATAGAAGCGATTGAGGGAAGAGCGAGGCTGGTGGGATCTATTGTCTGACATGATTCTTCGTGTGAGGGTGTCAATACCCTGAATTTCTTGTTTCGTCCAATAAACAACACCAAAAGAATATGGAAGAACGGGTACAGCATCAGTATTTAAGGGTTATTATTATTATTATTATTATTATTATTATTATTATTAATCTTATTATTTCAGGTTGGCAACTCTGTCTATTACAACTACAACCTGTCAATCAACGGAACTAGGGAGACTCATGGTTCCAATTACACTAAGGACTATCTGACGGATGTGATCGTAACTATCGTTATTAACTGTCGTATTAGATTTCAAGTAAAGAAGGTCATCCAGCAATAGCCAAATGCTTGACGACCTTAAGTAACCCGCATGGAATTGCTGTGGAAGCTTTCTGATGTAGTTATGTCAGGGTGCACAGGTGTAGTCTGGTTTCATATGCAAGAAGTAATTCAGTTCCTACTAACTGAAACAATGACTGTGTTTCAGTGATCCATTCATATAATTTTCATAACTCTTTTGCCTTTTACGCCCTTGGAATCTGCTTCAACTGATAATCGAGACTGATTATGATCTGGCTTTGCCTTTTTATATATACAAAGAGAGTCATACATACAGCAGCTTATGATGAAAGATTATTTACTTGCGTGTAAAGAGATGCTGACTTTAAGAAATGAACTTTGGAAATTATGTTTATTTATATTGCACTGTATATATGCAACAGAACAATTTGCAGGTTCGGGCAATCTTTTTCTTATTTCCCACATTAAGCATAGGCGCGGCATGGAGTTTCTAGGCAACCAGAATGACGACAAACCCTTCTTTATGATGCTGTCCACCCCGGCATGCCACGAGCCCTGGACGTCTGCACCCCAATACAAGGATCTCTTCTCGGACGTTGTGGCACAGAGAACAGGATCTTACAACACTCATGGCAAGGTCAGGTTCCACCTGTGTGTCAACGCACAATTAAATACGAATAAACTCGAAGGGATTCAGAGTGAATAAGTGCCCAGTACCCCATGCTCTTCGTAAAAGACATGCCTTGGGGTTTCCGGGAAGGAATAGGCGCCCTATATACAATGTTTGTCGGAAGAACCATCCTGTAGGGATTAGGTGAAGAATACATCCGTAGTACCCCATGCTTGTCAGAGCCACCCCGTGTAGTTTCGGGGATGAAAAGGACCCCAACACCCCATGCTTGTTAGAGCTTCCCCGTGTAGTTCTGAGGATGAAAGGACCCCAATACCCCATGCTTGTTAGAGCCACCTCGTGTAGTTCTGAGGATGAAAGGACCCCTATACCCCATGCTTGTTAGAGCCACCTCGTGTAGTTCTGAGGATGAAAGGACCCCAATACCCCATGCTTGTTAGAGCCACCCCGTGTAGTTTCGGGGAAGAAAAGGATCCCAATACCCATGCTTGTTAGAGCCACCCCGTGTAGTTTCGGGGAAGAAAAGGATCCCAATACCCATGCTTGTTAGAGCCACCCCGTGTAGTTTCGGGGTTGAAAAGGACCCCAATACCACATGTTTTGCGTAAGAGCCAACCCGTATGGTTTAGGGGATGAAAAGGACCCCAATACCCCATGCTTGTTAGAGCCACCCCGTGTAGTTTCAGGGATGAAAAGGACCCCAATACCCCATGCTTGTTAGAGCAACCCCGTGTAGTTTCGGGGATAAAAAGGACCCTATACCCCATGCTTGTTAGAGCCACCCGTGTTGTTTCGGGGATAAAAAGGACCCCAATACCCCATGCTTGTTGGAGCCACCCCGTGTAGTTTCGGGGATGAAAAGGACCCCAAAACCACATGTTTTGCGTAAGAGCCACCCCGTCTAGTTTCGGGGATGAAAAGGACCCCATACTCCATGCTTGTTAGAGCCACCCGGGTAGTTTCGGGGATGAAAGGACCCCAATACCCCATGCTTGTTAGAGCCACCCCGTGTAGTTTCGGGGATTAAAAGGACCCTATACCCCATGCTTGTTAGAGCCACCTGTGTTGTTTCGGGGATGAAAAGGACCCCAATACCCCATGCTTGTTGGAGCCACCTCGTGTAGTTTCGGGGAATAATAAGTCCCCAGGATACAACGTTTGTCGCAAGAAGCATTCGGTATGGAATAGGCGAAGAATAGGTACACAGTATTCCATGCTGTTGTCGCAATATCTGACTAAATTGGCTAGGTTTGAAGCCTTTGCAGATGCACGTACCAAAGACTGTGATTGTGGGTCCGTATCCCAAATTCTTCCTGATTATGTTTCTAGCTTTGTCAGCTCCATGTCGGTGCTCGTGGGGTTCACCAAAGCGGTAATGGTCCAAGGACTTATCACTTCGGGCTTTGCTCCTAAAACAAGCTGACACTAGTGCTCAAGGCGACGATAAACCAGACTCTCTAATTGTATACATTCAAGTAATTCAACTTCTTTATGAAGTACGAAGTTCGTCAAGAGCAATTGGCGTATAAAGGCGGAATAGATGTTTCTACATTCGTAAAATGTATATTTTTAAAAGATTTAGTTTCTCCAAAATGATGCTTTAAAAAAAGACACGATATTACTATAAATTTTATATAATACACATTTGTACATAACTGCATATATAATATCTCGTTATATCATCAAGTGTCAGTGATGTTAATGTATTGTAACACAATGATTTTATTTCAGGACAAGCACTGGCTCATTGATCAAGCAATAACGCCAATCCCTAACGATACTGCTACGTATATTGATGGTATATATAGAAACAGGTACGTTACATAGCAGCAACAGCAACACTGGGGGACACACTGTTTATTCACAAGTAAGCAACATTTCAGTCAAGGGATGTCTTAAGACTAATATATAGTCTTTGGTACATTTTATTGCATAATACAGTTCTCCAGATGCTGATTTGTGGAAAAGAGATGAATAGAATGCTTTTTAGATTGATTTTTAAAATACATATATTTCGCAGTCGTGGGGCAGGACTAGGTGTTTTTATTAGGTTTTTAGTGATACAAGACTGTATTTATCTCACAGTATAAAATCGATATTTTACTCGAGTGAAAAAACATTTAATACCGGAACTACTTCCTGTCTGCCTCAATGTCACTATGGTTTTAATAGTAAGACCATGAACGCATAAGATAATGCATTTGTCTATTTATTTCATTTCATGATCTCAAAAGTTGTCGGGCGTATGAGTGGCCCAGTTGCCTAAGACGCTGCAGTTCGCTTTACACAATTGCGTCCAGTGAACACGCCAGAAACATTATCCTTGGTTCGAATCCCAGTTCTCCCGGAATATGTTTCTGGGTTTGTCAGCACCATACCTGAGCTCATTGGTTTCACCAAAGTGGTTAAAGTCTGAGATCTGCATCACTTCGGGCTTTCCTCTCACATTAAGCTGACACGCTGTGATATAACTCGAATACTGTTCAAAGCGGCGTTAAACCCAACTCACTCACTCACTCACTCAAAAGTTGGCATTTCCACTCGTGGCGACACTCAGGTCACTCGATGAAAAAAACCTCATTTAATGCGATTACACCTGATATGAATAATCACGTGATTAAAGATGGCGTACTCTGATGTCCGTTGACGATATGGTGGAAGATGTTGTCAGCACGTTGTTGAAGAAGTTCAGCCTTGACAACACGTACATATTCTTCTCCTCTGATAATGGATATCATATAGGCAAGTATTTTGTCGTTGGTTTGTTGTTAAAGCCGATATTCAAGCTATATAAAGGCAGCCTGAAAATAACAGAGTAAACCATACAAACTAGTGGTTGATATTATAAGCAACGTTTCGCGGTTTCCGGGTACGATGAGAAGCCTCACCACCCGATCTGTGGCGCTCACCACCCGATCCATTTGGTCGCCTCGTACGTCAAGCAAAGGTGATTGTGGTCCTTTTTTTTAATAGGACCACAATTAGTGATTTTTAATAAGTAAATTAATATATCCATAGTGCCAGGCTCATTCAAATCAGATCTTTTTACTACAAACAATAAGACAGCTCTTTTCATGAACGAGGTCAACGTCAGGTCAACGTCGTAATCAGCCAATAAACGTCGAGGCTTCTAAATGCTCAGTATGTGCGAACGAAGCATTCAGAACAACATAACATGTTTCTGTATCTTGAAAACGAACATAAGCGGGCGGTTCCGAATGCAAAATGAAAAAGACGACCCTAGTTTATTGACGTTGATATTTTATGCACCCTGTCACGTGTGCGATATGGCATTTACAGCCCCAAAGGGTGAATTGCCGAGGGTGATTTTGTGTTATGTGTATGTGTGTTTTCCTTTGTTAATATCGAAATTAACGAATGGAGGTGGTAAAGAATGAATCTGAAGTGTTTTAGAAAGTTGACATCTGCTGGTTCAAGAAACCAAGCGTTTAGATTGACGCTTAAAGCTCACCTGACGCGACCATTTCTTGTCGATCTGCAACCAGAGAGGTACCTAACGGGGTATAAGATCTCATTTCAATGGAATTGTACATGTTGCTAAAACTTGTTTATAGGTCAGTTTTCAATGCCGATGGACAAGCGAAACCTTTATGAGTTTGATGTTCGAGTGCCACTGCTAGTTCGAGGTCCCGGGATACGCCCCCGCTCAGTCAACAAGGTCAGTGCCAAGGGGTGTGGTGGGGTGAAATGAGGTTTAACGTCGCGTTCAAGATTTATGCACTTATATAGACACGTCAGATCAAAGGCGGACCAATTAAAGCGTCGCGATTAGCGGATCACGGTTGTGTCCCTTATTAATGCCAGGATCTGTTGATCGTAGATTCAATTCCTATTTTCGAATTAATGATGTTTGGTGTGTCAGCACCATACATACGCTAGTGGTGTGACAATACTGGTACAAGTCTTCCACTGGTCAATGCCATGGTCACGCGACGTTCAAAGCAGCGTCAAAATCAAACTCACTCACTCGTCACATCAAATCAGTCATTGAACATACTAACCTGTTCATGAATTATCTCGAAACAAGCTTGTCATATTTGTGTGTGGATCAAGTGAATTCACTCTTCTTATAACTAGAGGTATTCAAAGGTTGTGCTCCTCTTTCTAGGACAATGTGTTAAACATCGACTTTGCTGCGACTTTCATGGACCTGGCCGGAGCGACGATCCCCGACTACATCGACGGCATGTCCATCGTGCCACTGCTTCACGACAATGCCAAGGAGCCGTTCAGGATTCATTTTCTCACCGAGTATCACGGAGAATCCATTCAAACAAACCCCGGTTGTGCTCAGTACGACAATCAAGGCATTGCCGTACGTTGTCAAACTCTTAGTTATTCTGGGTGGCATTGCCCAAAAGCAAATTAAGCCATTCGAAAGAGACGACCAAATGGATGGTGGTCAGGCACGGTGACTTGTTTGATAGCGTGTCATCGTCTTTGTCTTTTTGTTGTTTAATACCACACTCAGCAATATTCCAACTATATGACGATATTCTGTAAATAATGAAGTGGGCCAAGCATTCCAGTGACTAACACCATTAGCAGTTGGCATACGATGGCATGAATGAACCAAGTCAGCGACCCTGACCGCCCGATCCGATTAATAGTCGCCTCTTACGCCAAGCACGGGTGGATCGTTGCCAGCAATATCAATAACTGGTTTGTCTGGTCCAGACTCGATTGTTTACAAACGGCCGTTATATAGCTGAAATATTGCAGCATTGCAAACAACATACACAATCTTAAGCGTCAAATTCAATTTCTTTTTCGTATTTTGAACATTTTGTCTTGGCATCAAAGGTTAGTAAGTGTTGTTGGTGAGTGAATTCGGGTGAACGCCGTCTTAAACACTGCTTCACGCCGTTATCACATTCTGGTTAGGTTAAAGGAGTGTACTGATAACGAGTTGTTTATTGTTTTTAAACTATTTCGACAAATCAGCACTTCATGTCAATTGAAGAAAATGTTTGTGGCGTACAACAACATTCATTCATGAAAGTAATTTATCCTGACCTTTGATAATAAACTATTTATAGAAACGTGTATGTTTTAGTATTGCCACACCTATGCCCACTGTCAGTGCGAGGACGCTTGGAACAACACCTTTACCTGCGTCAGATACAACGACGGCCATCAACATTATAAATACTGTGAGATCGCCGACAACGACGTGAGTATTGACTGGAATATCTACTCTCGGAGACTTATAAACGCACGCAGCCACGCACTCACGCACACACACACGAACACAGAAGAAACCTATGATCGTGGGTTCGAATTCCGGTTCGCCCTGATTATGTTTCTAGGTTTATCAGCACCATAACAGCGCTCGTGGGTTTCACCAAAGTGATAAACGTCTGAGACCCAGGGCTCTTCTCTCACATCAAGCTGACACGCCGTGATATAGCTGGAATACTGTTCGAAGTCGCGTTAATCACAACTCACAATCAGTCAGTATGGTAAAACCGGTGAGACTATCGTTTTATTTTATTTTGGACACAAATGTACCTATGAAAACAAATTATTGATTATTGATTCTTGGGCCAAAGTACGTTTTAGTCATAAGCGAATTCTAACTGGTTTTTAGACAAGACAAAGGGGGGCGAGTCGTATTGCAGGTTACGGAAAGGGGCGAGTGGTGACAAATAAAAGGAAAAGTTTACAAAGTAAAACAGATTCATTCATATAAAAATAAACAGATATATAAATAACAGATCTCTACGAAGAGCAGGGTCCATGAATTATCAGCATCATACCCGTGCACTTTGGTTTCAGCAGCGTAAATGTCGGAGACCCGTGTCACTTTAAGCGCTTGATACAACTAGAAAAATGTTAAACTCACTCACGCATTATTTCAGAACTTTGTTGAGATGTACGATCTCGAGAGAGACCCCTACGAGTTCATGAACATTGCCAAGACTGCCGACCCTGACCTTGTCAACCAGCTCAAGTCAAATCTCGCCCAACTCTCGCAATGTGTCGGGCCATCGTGTCATGGGAATACAAAGCTACTTAAACCTAATTTACTTATTTAATTTGAGAGATGTCGAATTTAAACATTCATTAAATATATCATACGTCTTTTTTTTGGTGTCTTTGTTTCTTAACATCATTATTTGATGCCACTGCCGTGACCAATACTGTCCACAGATACATCCAAGTATCTGCTAGGTAGTTGCGGGTATGAATCTCAGGTTCACCTGCAATAATGATCATCCTTGAAATGTCAGCACCATATGCAGGTTTGGGCCTTGTTCTTCTTGACAATTATGCTTTTGCTGCTTCTTAAACACCGAGAGGCGGAAAACTCGAAAGAACAGCATTGCTCTCGTATTCCAGCTTGTCGGCTCTTCTTTTGAAGGCTGAAACGCTCAAAAGATCAAAATCGCTCTCGTATTCCAGGTTTGTATCTCAAATTCAAGAAAATGAAAATCTAATTTCAGTTTGTTTAAATGTTTAACGCCACACTCAGCTGTATGATGGCGGTCTGTAAATAATCACGTCTTCGACCAGACAATCTAGTGATCGATATTGTGAACAACGCCGAGTGTGTTCGATGACAGGCAATCAACTGAGCCTGATCACCCGATCGCCTCTTACAACCAGCATAGGTGCCTTGGCGCCTATATTCTTTCGCGGAACCCATACGGAACTGTTTGTTTGTCAGGCTCGGTGGATTGGTTGAGCGTTTTGTTTGTTTGCTTGTTTAACGCCACATATAATCATCTAGCAGACGCATATAAAGTAGGATAATTTAAGGCTTTTGACCGCCATCGCCGCCGACCGTTTTGTTTGACCCCACTCAGAGCGTGACATCAAGGAATATCACATGCATATCTCCACGATGACTGCGACGTTAAACAAATACAATGTGTATAGAAGACAACGTGGTTAAACCCTTGTTCCCCATTATGGTGCAATGTGTGAAGATCGTTATATTTTTTTATTTCTAAAAGCGGGGCGGTTGGATAGCCCAGTGGTTAAAGCGTTCCCTCGTCACGCCAAAGACCCGGGTTTCTTTACCCGACATGGGTACAATGTGTGAAGCCCATTTCTGGTGTCTCCCGCCGTGATATTGCTGGAATATTGCTAAAAGCGGCGTAAAACCATACTCAATCACTCACTCAATTATTTCTAAAAGCGAAATAAAGCCTTAACTCACTCGCTATCTCGAAATTCAAGGTCCACAAAGTGCGCGTGAAACGGTGATTTTAGCACAAGGGAAAACATTCCCTGTTTCACTCGAAGAGGGCCCGGAATACCATGGCGCATACATATCCAAATGCATGGACGTGCATGTAGTCCAAAAGTACTACAGAGAGCTTGGTGTTATTCTCCAGCAGAATGAAACTCCCCATCCAACTGTCACCCATGTTTCTAAAAGATCTGGAACATGAATGAGAGTGGGTATTTTTTAACATTACCCCACAAAAGTATTAGGGCAAAAAAACACCCAGCACTTCACGGGAAAACGTCACTGTCTGTGTTAGTGCTAAGGCATGCCGCCGATCTTTGTTTGCAGGGAGGAAAAAACAGCGACTATTGTTGTCATTCCATCCATCAGATGGCCCCACAGGGGCCTTCTGGACTACTCAAGAAAGGGGCTGGAGGGAAGACGCATGAGTTGCTGAAGACCTATTCTACCCTGGATCATCACGGGTACATCATAGTTTTAGGACTGCCCCTTCATTGTAGTCTGTGGCTCAGAGGTTATGAGTGGTTAAAGTTCACGGGCATTTCACCGCACAACCAAGCCTATATACCTGACGATGCCTTTGCTCCTTGTTTCGATGTCACTCGTAGTTCATGGGTTCCTTTGTTTGCAACAAGCACAGTGTCTGTGGCAACATCAACACACGTGATAGAATTCGCAGCTTCTGCCACCATTATATCCAAGGATATACTGCAGCTCACACCAAGTGTGCCCACAAACACAACAAGCACAGTGTCCGTCGCCCCAGGGTCTATCATCTCCGAGTCATAAGCCACCATTACATACGCGATATACTGCAGCTTACACCAGATTTGTCCTAAAAAACACAGAGCCCATTGCCCTACGCCCCAGGGTCTAACATCTACAAAACAGAAGCCGCATCACACACACACAACCTGTCAACACGCAAGTACATCACCACCATGCCCCAGAGTCTGCCACCCAACATCTCTGCACTATTACCATTTAAGGGTTGTGGTGACACCATTCCCGTTATCACAGACCCAGCAACTGTTCAGACATTATTGAGTGTTATCACAAATACAAAAACACTCAGATACTTGATCTAATGCCTGAACATGTTACTTGGTCTCTTGATGACAAGTTGTCCCGTGAAGATCCGGGTTAGCATTGGTCTTCAGCAAACCATGCTTGTCAGAAGAGGCGACTAACGGGATCGGGTGGTCAAGCTCGCTGACTTGGTTGATGCATGTCATCGTATATCAATTGCACAGATCGATGCTCGTGACATCAATCACTGGATTGTCTGGTCCAGACTTGTTTATTTACAAACGGCCGTCATATATCTACAATATTGCTGACTGCGTCGTTAAACAACAATCAAATAAACAAACAAAACATAGTCAACCAAGTCACCGTGCCTGACAAACATACAAATCCATATGATAGCGGCGTTAAACAACAAACAAGCATCATTGTTCCGCATCTACAACACTTACATCCACAGCACCATGCCGCTTGAATTACGCGTCGGGGTAGAATGAAACACTGTCAACCAAGTATCAGGGCCAGACCACCAGCTCTCCTGCCATCAGCATATAGATCATGAGTTAGTTCACTTGTTATTCTATAAACTATTTTACACAATACCCGAATGTCGACACTTGTTATCCTTATCACAGAAAATCACCTTCCATGCAGCCATATATCAAATATAGACTTTTACGACTGTCTAAGGACACGCATAAAAATCTTTTCTAGGTCAGAATAAAAGTACTTAAACAAACCAAGCATAACGAACAACAGAATACATGGGAGAATAAAACCAATACAAGTTTTATAACCAAAGACCTTTACACATTATGCTGTATTCTTGTTCTGACAGGGTGTGTTGCTTACATTCCGTCATACTATTTAGTATATAGCTCTGTACTGGGATAGGCAATGTAAACTATGTCACTCCTCGTCCTCGCTGTAGCGTTGGTGCAACCTCACCACGTCAGTATGTGCTAATTCATATGTTTGTGTGGCGGTTCACGACTACATGACGGTGGCATGTAAATAGTCGAGTCCGTATGAGGCGCAGTGGGCTTTTTACTATTCATTCGTTATTGTCTGATATGAATAATTAATTTACTGATATCACAAATTCGATATTTTGATATCATTAAATCAGTTAAACAGATCACAAATTTGAAATGTTTTATTGATACCTTAAAATTGATTTTATGATATAAATAATTCACTCCTTGGTAAGTGAAAAGAATAAGTATCCCTTAAAGTCACCCATAAGACTCGGTACCTTGGGTGATTGCCAGCGGCGTGGGACGTTACTCATAATATCAATCATTGGTTTGTCTGGTCACGGCTCGATTATTTAAAAACAGTTGTGATAATGCTGGATTACTGCTGACGGCGGTGTTAAACAACAAAGGTAAACAACAATTTTTAACTGTTTATACTATGTCGGACAAATTGTAGTTAAGGATGTATATGGTGAACAGCTTGGGGTTAATGTTTAATGAGACGTTAAGTCTGATGATGGGACTGTATTATCTGCAGAATATATTGCTTCTCGGCTAGACTGTGTTGGCTAACAGAAGCGTTGTGGTGACAGGGAAAGCCATGAAGATAGCATTCATGTCAAACTAATCGCATCATACTGTATGAAACGGTGTTGAACGATACACGTTAGGACGGAGGTCCTCTTAGCTTAATCAGAAGTTACTCATATCATAAAAACAATTCACTCACGAACGAACGACAGTCGTTAACCCGTGATATGAGCAGGTGAACCAGTTATATAAGGGACGTAGCTAAAAATCTTTACAATCTACAGCTTTAAATCTACAGTTGCAGTAAATGTATTTCTTAAACACTTACATTTGTTTTCTTTGTTGGTTAACGCCGCACTCGGCAATATTCCAACTGTATGACGGCGGGCGGTAAATAATCGAGTCTGGACCAGACAATCGAGTGATGACATCATGAGCATCGACCTACGCATCAACCGAGTCATCTAGCCTGACCACCCGATCCCGTTAGTCCTCTCAGGAAAATCAATTCTAACACTTACAACGCTTATCAGACACAGGCCAAACACAGGCAGGCCCGTACAATATTCTAAAACGGGGATAACAAAGATGTCCCTACCACGTTCTGGACATAACACATTCTGAGTGTAGAATAGTTTCATCATTATGGTATCAAACTCAGATATCCAAACAGAAATACAACAATATCGAACCAACTCATCAACGACAATTTCCATATTGGACAACCTGTAAATTGACCAAAGTGATTCCAGCAATATCACGGCGGGGGACACCAGAAATGGGCTTCACACATTGTACCCATGTTGGGAATCGAACCCGGGTCCGAGTCGGCGTGACGAGCGAACGCTTTCACCACTAGGCTACCCGACCGCCCCAAATTGACCAAATGTCATGTAACTATAACAAACGACAAAAGAAGAACAGCATTGTATTTTGGTAACAATTTCAAAGTGTAAACATTTGCTTTTAGTGCTACGTGGTAACAACACATACGATGCTGTCAGATACAGTTCTATGTTTCATTCGAAGAGGGCCCTGACATCCCGGGCTCGTCTGTTCTATTTATAGATTCTTACACGCGAGGCGCGGGAGGAAACATTCAGATTGTTACCGAGAATTATAACAGATATATTTGTTCCCCCGACTGCTCCTCGGTAGCTGAATCTCACGACTTCACACTCAGGTATTTACGTTCGTGCAAATATCAGTTGGTTCAGGTTGTTTCTAAAGACGGGCGTCATTTTTCCTTATTTCCCATTTTCTGTTAAATGGAATCTGTTCGCTTTGTACATTGCAGCGGACCGATACCATGGCTCTGTTTTCGCATAAGTATGTGTGGTATTCAAAATGCACTGCGTTAACTTTCAGGCCTGTATCAGGCTTATAGTGTGTGATGCATGATACCGATGATCAGATCGTGAACTGGGAATCTGAATGTAGGATCGCTGAGGCGTTTATCAGAGAAACTAAACCTAAAGTCACAAGCGGTTCCGCATCACTAACGCTTAGAAGGTGAAGGTCAGAGTCAGATATGAGTTGCACGACGTTCATATACGAAAATACTGAACTGAATCTTTAGGACATTTGTATTTACCTTGTGAAATCAAGGGGATTACGTCACTTTTTTGCAGTATTATCCACGAACAAAATGAACCATATCCAATCATCTAGATTTGATAAACTGATGTAAATGTCCCTGCTTGGGCATATCAGGGCTATATATCATACCAGACCCGTGAAGATCCGGGGTAGTATAGATCTTCAGTAACCCATGCTTGCCGTAGAAGGCGACTATGCTTGTCATAAAAGGCGACTAACGGGATCGGGTGGTCAGGTTCGCTGACTTGGTTGATGCATGACATCGTATCCCAATTGCGTGGATCGATGCTCATGATGTCAATCACTGGATTGTCTGGTCCAGACTCGATTATTTACAGACCGCCATCATACAGCTGGAATATTGCTGAGTGCGGCGTTAAACAACAAACAAACAAATCATACCATGTGGATCTCCTTCAGTACCACGTTGATATGTTACGTCAAAAGCCTGGGTCATCCTCAAGGTCATAGCCCGAATAAAGTTACCTTAACACAAACCTTAAGACGTTACTAAAGTGGTAAGTTTTTAAGCAATCTTCATTTTTAAGATAGTTTGTATACTGAACCAACCTCTATGTATGTATGACATTTATTTAAGACACCAGCACTCATGTTTTCAAAGAGAAATAAACAAGCGCGTGATTCGATGCAATTGAGGGTCAAAGTCATCACACAGGAACAGCACATTTCTGTCTTGTTAGCTATCAGCCAGAGATCATTTAACCGGAAGTGTTCATTGCTATACACGGTAGCTACAAGCATGGAACTTTCTGTTTCAAGGTTTTACTGAAATGGTCATCCGTTTTTGAAAGGTTATACTGAATTTGACAATGGGCATAAAAGAGTGCTTTTTGTTTTGTTTTTCAGTCAGCTGTGACATAATTTGGTGAAATCAAAATGGTTCTTAAAAAAGAATTCTGGTGGGAACGTTTTGGGGCATTGTGGGGAAGGACACCGCTTCTGTTAGCAAAAACAGTCTAGCCGAGAAGCAATATATTTTGCGGATTATACAGTCCCAGCAGCGTGAACAATCAAATTTCCTTCTTAGTGCGTGTGTGTGGTGGGAAGTGGGTGGATCCTTTCTTTTCTGGATCAAACACGCATACAAACAATGTTGCACTGACCAGGAATACCTTAAATGGGTGGCCATCTCCTGCACGGTATGTTACTGCAGATCGTGCTTGAACTAAACACAAACCTTACCTTACATGCTCATGTGCTTATATTTGAGGGAATAATCTGGATTTTGTTTTGAAAGTTTCATTATTACTGCTATTTAACATTTTGCCTCATGTTTTGCAACCATAAATAATCGTGTAACAATAAGACTATGTGTTTACTCGGCTTTTTGCAATATTCCATCAAAATCACCATCAGAAATTGTCTGCACATTGTACCCATATTGGGAATCAAACCCGGGCCTTTGGCGAGCCGAGCATTCGATTTAACCACTTGCCTAACCGACGGCCAGCTGATGAAAGAGAAGAGAAACAAACGTTTCAGAGGATGGGTTACTAGTATATGTCTCAAGCCCATCCACTCCCTACATGCACGCATGCACGCCCACACACTCAATAATTGTGGGTAACTAGAACAATTTGTCAAGTTGTCAAATATTTGGTGTAGATCGTCAAAGCCTATAATAGGTATACTTCAGTGGGGAACCATTTTCCCCCTTTTTTCTTGTTTTATCAGGGAGTATTACAAAACATTCTATGTCGGAGAAAAGTATTTCCTTAAATTTTGTGAAACCCTGTCTAGTGATGGATGCTGTTCGTTTTCTGAGTAGAACTAGGGGCGGTCGGGTAGCCTGGTGGTTAAAGCGTTAGCTCGTCACGCCGAAGACCCGGGTCCGAATCCCGACATGGGTACAATGTGTGAAGCTCATTTCCCGGGTCCCCCGCCGTGATAGTGCTGGAATATTGCTAAAAGCGGGGTAAAACCATACTCACTCAATCACTCACTCACTCACTGAGTAGATCTATGACGGTTAGAGTGTTTTGTATTGTTGGACGTAATGAGGGGTCCTAATCAGGATGAGTGTTGGTTTCAAACCACTGATCTAAATGTAGTGAGTGAGGTAATGCTTTACGTCACATCGGCAATATTTCAGCCATATCGTGACGAGGATCTAAATGTAATACTTGTTCAAAATGGCGTACAACAACACACTGACGCGTTATATAAATGTATAATTTTGTTTCAGAAGATGTTTTGGAAACGACGGAGAGACGAGGATGATGTTGATCGCCTTAACCGTATCTGGACCCTGCTTATCTTAGTGGTGGTTGGGATAGCCGCCATTGTCTACATCGCCGTCTTCCCAGATTCCGCCATCACCTGTCTACCAGCAGATGAACAGACAAAAGCCGGCACCTTACACTATGCTCTCAAATACTGCCTTGATGAAGGATCATTCAACACACAGTATTATGACGAAAACACATTCTCCTACCACACGTTCGTGCCACTGTTTATGTTCTACCAGGCCTTCGCCTTCATTGCACCCCATCTCCTGGCGCAGTTCCTCAAGAGACTCCTCGGATCAGACTCGGAGTTCCTGTTCCTTTGTGCAGAGAACTGCAAACCCGACACCAGCTCAGACGCGACGTTTATGTCCCGAGTGGCATCCCCACCAGCACCCAGCATCAAGAACACCGTAATATTCATGTTAAAGAAAGCTCTGTATCTTCTCAACTCCTTCATCCAATTAGTAATAATCGCAATGCTTTTTTCACCGGATAAACCTTTCAATACAATCAGGGACAGATACTCCAAAGGTACATCGGAGACTCCTTTTCCACGATATGCAAAGTGTCGATTTGATATTCAAGGCGAAAGCACCCAACATTATCAGTGTGCCCTTCACATTAATGCCTTATACCTCAAGGTGTACATGTTCCTCTTCTATTGGCTTCTGATCCTGGCCGTGGCAAACCTGGTAAGTCTTATCGTGTGGGTTCTATTGCTCCATGTTCCCCGGCTGACCGCAGGGAAGATCAAGCTGTACACTCTGACCTCCGGAGTCAATGATTCCTATTCACCGGAGAAGCAGCAAGCGTTTGTACAGGAGTATCTGGGGAAGGACTACCTGTTGAACATCCTCCTGGCACAGTCCACAGACAGAGAACCCGTGGCTGCAGATCTGACCATGAAACTGTGGCAATCCTACAAGCAAACTCCCTCACCTGAAGTGGAGACGAGTCAGATGTAGTCTTCCACGGATACGTATGAAGCGGGCCGCTTATTGCAATGTGGTTTGGATGTAAACGCATACATCACATGTTTAGATCTAAACATGTTTACGAATGTGTTTAAACGTCTGTATCTGAACACGTTCAGGTCTAAACACATGAAATGAGCTATCGTCTCACAGCTTAAACACAACATTCCCATAGTATTAACAAGTTTTTTACCTCTGCAGATGTCTAAAAATAAATGTTAAAAACACGTTAAAATCTTGTTATAAAATCTATAAAAAGTTATAGGGTTATGAGAGTTATGTACGGTATTCTTACTTGCAAACCGTAGCCTACAATACAGATATAGGATATTCTAATTGGCTTTAAGGTGTTTTTTATCAGCTTACCACCACCTACAATACACATGTACATTATTCTAAATGGCTAATCAAGGCCTACAAAATAGAGAGGGGCACGGGTGGCCCAATCGTCTAAGGCGTCGCGATTCGTCTAAGGAGTTGCGTCCCTTGGGCACGCAAGAAACCTATGATTGTGGGTTCGAATCCCGGTTCTAGGTTTGTCAGCACCATACCCGTGCTCTAGGGTTTCACCGAAGTGGTAAACGTCTGAGACCTGCATCACTTCGGGCTTTCCTCCCACATTACGCTGACACGTAAAACCCAACTCACCTCTTACTCACAAAACAGATATACGGTATTCTCATTGGCTACCCATGACCTATAAAACAGATACGGCATTCTAATTAGACATCCGTAAATTAATAAATAATGAGCTGCAAGGAGTTCTCTTCAAGGCGTCCACATTGACATTGAGGGACTGTTGCGCTAATAATTTTCTCAAAATAGGTGTGACTGAAACTGTCCATATATATGATCCTCTAAATAGGCATGACTGAAACTGTCCATATATATGCTCCTCTAAATAGGCAAGACTGAAACTGTCCATATGTATGATCCTCTTAATAGGCATGACTGAAACTGTCCAGATATATGCTCCTCTAAATAGGCATGACTGAAACTGTCCATATATATGCTCCTCTAAATAGGAAATATTGGACCAGTCTCTGCGTGTGCCAGAAGCTACTGCCCTTGAAAATGCGCGCACTCGTAACGTATTTTGTTGTTAAGCTGAGCGGTATTGGTATGGTACTTTTCCATCAATTAATTAATTAAACATTGCTGATGCGGCGTTAAACGCTATTCACTCATTCACTAACCGAGGATCAATGGTGTTGATGGTGTTCTATTCCAGTACATCAATGAAGTCTGTTTTTATACCTCCACGTTTTGATGTCTTTTTATACTCTAAATAAAAGACACATATATACTGTCTGTGTCTGCGTCTGTGTTTACTGTAAATTTTGTTATGCTTCATGCAACATGGTTATGACAAAATGACAAAATGTGAAACCTGAGAAATGATTCCTCTGGCGAATACCGGTAAATATTTCACTGATTGAGAGATTAAAAATACACACGCAAATAAAAAAAACTGCAGTATTCACATATATTCACTCAACATGTCTCCTCCGTGGGGAATTGGTCCCAGCCCATGCTTGTCATACGAGGCGACTTAAAGGATTGGGTGGTCAGACTTGGTTAACTGACTGAACGGGACGCTGCTCAATAATATTCAGAACAGATATTTATTCGTGAAAAAGACTTGGGCTTCTGCCCCTCGTCTACAGATATAATAAAAATATATATTGACAATGGAGGCAGGAGACGATTTCATATTTACTGTAAACAGGATATATCATCCAAAACTGGCTCCCACAGGAGATATCGCTTGGATGACATCAAGCGATATCTACACTGTAGATATCGCTGCAATGAAATTACATCACAATGCTTTGCAGACCATTGTGACGTCACTGGTTACCATGACGTCTACTGCTACTGAAGCTGTTTGCAGTACTTTTTACACTGAAGACACTACAAATTGAAAGAATGATGTTGGATGATAAATAAAATCTCACCCTCGTATCTTTTGATATCAAATATATCAACACTCGTTGATAAAAGTGGCAAAATCCTCGGCAAGCCTCGGAATTTTTCAACTTTTATCAACTCGTGTTGATATATTTGATATCAAAAGACACTCGGATGAGATTCTCTATTTAATATATTTAGAAATATATAACAATTGTGTTTTACAACTTGTTTGTAGCAGACAAACTAGTTCTAGTTCAGATGGTCTTTCCCAATAATGTTTATGTAAATATCTTGCTCTGTTATTTTTACGTTTAGGACATATAAAGTTCCATTTTTGTACATAATTATCAATGTCTTTGTTTACACAAAGAGACAAATAACCTAGGATTCACAAACAAGGGATTTAACTACACACATATAAAACCATTTGTACACAACGTATCTTTTACATATTAATCTTGAACATCAATACTTCTGAAGCGACAATAATATTCATTTACGGTTTTTGCTGGTGTAAAAAACAAATGCATTTACTTTTACATCAGACAAACATCCATTTGTGGAAGACTGGCCATCCGCATCGATGTTACAGTTATTAGAACCCATATTTAAATATGCAAATGTTCTCATTAATTTAATATTTTTGTTAGAGGCAGAATATATTTTCTGTCACTGCTTCGAAACACGCAGTTGTTTTCAATGAAAGCAGGGGCAGCTCAGACTAAGTTGTTGTCCACGCCACATTAGTAAAGGACAACAAGCATGTTCAGCGAACAGTTAATTCCTTTGAGTAAAAACTTTGGAGAGGGGGCAGGTGGGACAAATTACTTTCATTTTTAAAATCATAAAATATCCCACTTCCACCACAACCTCACAAATAAGATAGATTTCATAATGATTTGACGAAACTTGCTGACCGCGCAGTAAAATAAGATTTCGCATGTTGGTCATAATTAACACTCAAATATATTTCAGCTACACAATGCACGATACTGTATTACTATTACCTAATCTGTTCAGTTATCGATTACATTCCGAAGATGGCCTAACGCAGCCTGTTGATACAAACATTTGATCTATCTAGGGATATTGATTTACATGCATTATCTGTCAATTTACATTGAGATTCGAGAAATAACAGTCAACTGGACCTTCGTTTATTCAAGACTCGTTTGACACGTACATATATAATTATGTAAGTATACCACAAAATGCCTGTTATTTTCTAAATATACTTTATGCATTCATATAGAGGTGTCTTGGTGGTATCCGTTCCTTTGTTTATTTTCCATTTTTGAGCTATATCTAAACAGTCAAATGAACCATAAATACTGACGACACAGCGCACATTGTTTAAAAGAAACCTGACAAATGCCCTTCAAGGCAATAATACTCAAGTCCGAGCCTATCTGGTGTCGTTGTTGGAATGCGCAGCCAGTAAACAGTAGCCCAGTTAACAGAAACTTGCAAAGGACGAATCAAGCTCTTCACAGCGATAGCCCGTTCGCCGAGCTCTCTATACTACCGAGACTGTAACGAAGGTGTCACGCGCTGGGATGGAGCTTGAGGTAAAATAATAAGCTGGTTCCCGGCTCCCTTTGCGCGACGTCCACTTGCGCCTATCTTGTGATATTAGAGACGGGGCCCAGCTTAAAGTTGCAATAGCTTTTCTTTTGTGTTTATATATATATGTAGTCAGTATGTCAGATACATAAATCAGTGACGCGTGAATCAATAGCTGTTAGGCATCTGTGCCCGGTAATCTGCATATTCATGTTGCAACAGCTGGCCAAAATAAGATTTTCAAGGAAAGTCGTGGGGAAATCGCCGTTTGTTGTTTACAATTGTGCTTTGGTATACTGAACGATAACAATACCATTAACAAAAACGTCATAACATCCTTGAAAGATTGATTAAATCATGATTTCGTGTAAACGTTATGTAATGATTATATATGTAAAATTCACCCAATCCTAACGGCGGCCTCGTGGCCTAACGGATAAGGCGTCTGACTTCGGATCAGAAGATTGCGAGTTCGAATCTCGTCGGGGTCGAATTTTTTTCTCATTTTCCCCAAATTTATTTTAGTTTTATTTATAATTATCATCATTTTTATTAATTTAATTGTATATCAAAACAATAGCGTAGACATGTTTTATAAAACTTTTATGACTTCAAAATGCATATAGATCTATTATAATTATATCCTAGTTCAAATTGAGGTCAGCATAATCAAAAAGACAAAACAATTCTAAAGCTATACTTAACACATGAGCGAAATGAAATGAGAATACATCTACAATGTATCTACATGTATCACACACTGCCGTGCACATGGACTGTATGAGATGCACTAACTACATATGGCACACTTTCGCATCTTGTGGATGAAGCGTCGTACAATCCTTCTGAAACCAGTCATAAAATTGTCCATGCGATCAATGACCGCAAACGCATTAATCATTTCAAAACATTATACTCACAACATATTTATCCTTGAAACAAATATGCATCTCATATCAATCTTACGTTTAATTATAACGAGCATAACAATAGCTTCAAAATGTCTTGTAATAACCCCGTTCTTGTGTAATCTCCATATCTGTTCTTACTTGGGCCGGTTTGTACGGGTATTTTCTCGAAATCTTTCGTCGTTGGTCGAATTGTTTCCTTTAATGTCTACTTTTTAAGAATATAGGGATGGTGAGACAAGAAAACAAAAATTCCAGTTATCTATTTCCTTTATACAATTTTGGAAAAATGTAAATGTTTAAAAATGTTTTTTAAAAATGTATGTTGTTTCAATGCATGGGAACAAAGCCAAGCACTGTTAAGAGTATCGGTGACGTTATGAATAGTACTTGAGCCAACAATTACGGGTCATTGTAGCTGTGACACTTTTCTAGGTCGTCTGATTCGTAAACAAAGAACTTAAACAAATGACACCTTAGTAATGATTGGTTTGGTTGGTTGGTTGTTTTAACGCCGCACTCAGCATTATTCCAGCTATATGACGGCGGCCTGTAAATAATCGAGTCTGGACCAGATAATCCAGTGATCAATATCATGAACATCGATCGACGCAATTGGGATCGATGACATGCATCAACCAAGTCAGTGAGCCTGACCACCCGATCCCGTTAGTCGCCTTTTACGGCAAGCATAGTCACCTTTTACGGCAAGCATGGGTTGCTGAAGACCTATTCTACCCCGGAATCTTCACGGGTCTCTTAGTAATGAAATATATAGGTCGCATAAAGAACCCGAGTCTATACGACTGTTACTGCTTCAGTGCACCACACGCAAGTACGTAGTCTTGCTTCAGTGCACCACACGCAAGTACGTAGTCTATATTCTGATTAAAAATAGAAATATGCAGGCCACATACAAAAGCAACAAATATAATGGTGTCACATTCTATGACTGTATTGGATTTTCGGTTAAAGTGCGTATGAAGAAAACAGTAAACTGTGTTTATTATCTATAATAACAAATAAATTATTAAATATCCTAAACGTTTTGTTTAAAAAACATTACCAGAAAGTACAGTGTGTGAAAGACATGCAACAAGTCGCACTTAGCCTTGATAATGCTGATTATCCAATATAAGTTGAACATTCAATGTGAATCTGAGGACAATACACTTACACAGAATATACCATTATATTAATATACCCAAGGCCGAGGTATGAGTATACCATCCATTTTTGTTAATGCAGCCTTACATCGCACAAACACTTCGATAAATAGACATGCCATGATGAATGCATGCATCATTTACATACAACACACTTACACCCTGACGACGATATGTTATTACAGATTTCATATAAAAGAAATGCATACATGTATACTAATAAATAACGCCATAAACAGGTACTAAACACATCGAACAAAGCTCTAGAATATTTCCCAACAAAACACATGTAAACACCGAAGGCACCTACACGAGTTTAGCCTTGTCAGAAATAATCACGTTTCTGCTCCAGACCCACCCTATTTCCGCCACAGCGCTCCCAGACAATGGAATCAAGGTACGGCCCCGCTGAACTCGTGTACACGCAGGCCTGTGTTCTGTGATTGTTCTGGTATGTAGTGTATATAGCAAGACTGCCGACAATTCAGCTTGCACAATGACAACATGTTCGTAGCAAACTTCATTTAGTCCCCACGGAGAGGCTGACCCGGGCAACTCTCTCCGCCCCGGGCTGAACACTTGTGGTGAGTAATGGACATACATTTGGATCTCGTTTTCGTGGGAAGAGATGGTCAACAATTTACCGAATAACCCAAACCTGCGAGAAATTACAGATTCTATGTCCTCAGTGGTTTAATATTGTATTTGTTTGTTTGTTGTTTAACGCCGCACTCAGCAATATTACAGCTATATGACGGCGGTATATTATTGTTAATAATAGAGTCTGGACTAGACAATCGTAGATCGATGCACAAGGTGTCAATCACTGGATTGTCTAGTCCAGCCTCTATTATTAACAATAATATACCGCCGTCATATAGCTGTAATATTGCTGAGTGCGGCGTTAAACAACAAACAAACAAAACATCTCCACTTAAATTGGAAAGGAGCCCCAGTGAGGTGGGAGATTGAGAATCTGAACCTGTGGAAAATGTAGACTTGCTTCACTGAGACTTTAGCATTACACGAGTAAGGGCAGGGCGGAGCGGAGGAGAATTGATGTGGTTCGGGTACTGTGAGACAGACTACCTGATCTCAAGTGGAGACATAAGCTTAGTCTATTGTGGAAAGAAAGTCACATAAAATCAAATTTTTGCTTTCTGTTTCGACCTGCATTGATGTTGTTACTGTTTTGAGTAAAGATGTGGTGGTTGTTATGGTGTAGTTGAAAAGGTGAAATGTCGACATCTGTTTCCGTGAATATAACACATCGGGCATCTGCTGCTAATAAGCCCCAAGTTTGCTCGGGGTAGGAGACCTTTTTCTTTTCGATTGTCACACCCTCTACCACCACCACCACCACCTTGCATATGTACAGCACTGTTAACTCTACAGATCGTTGGGTTGTTTATGCATGCTCACATCCGATTCCAAACTATTGGACGTTACCAAATCATGTAGACTGATGAATGATATAATTATAAGACACGTTGCCTTCTGGTTTATTCATAGTTGCATATAGGTGTATTACTTCCAATCCCAGTACCCCGAACCGATTCCCCATCACCGTTCTCCATTTCATGTACCCCCCACCGGTTCACCATTATCTCGTACCCCTCTCACAACGTACCCCACCCCGTTCCCCATAACTCGTACCCCGCTCACAAAGTACCCAACCCCCGTTCCCCTCTCACAACGTACCCCACTCCTTTCCCCGCACCCGTTCCCCATCCCACGTACCCCCCCCCCCCCCCCCCCCCCCCCCCCCACACACACACACACACACACACACCCGTTCCCCACGCTACGTACACCTCTCATACCCGCTCACAACGCAACCCGCACCTGTTCCAAAACCCTCGCACCCGTTCCCCATTTCCCATCCCCCCGTAACAACGTACCCCGTAGTCGCTCCCAACCCCCCTCACATAACTCCCCACCCCACGCACCCCGAGAATTCAAGTTTACTCTATTACACAGGTCTCTTGGGGTCAGTATGGACGGGGAGGCTTGCCTGCTGACCCCCGCTGAGTCGGAGACACAGAGACTCTGGGACGAGGAATACAGGAGACGTCAGGAGGAGCTTCAGAGACGTGCACAGAATGCCTTAGAAAGGAGGTACATATCTCTTGGTTTTAATAGTGACTGAATGTTGTTTTAAGCCGTGATGAGCAATATCCCAGCTATATCACGGCGTCTGTAAATAATAGAGCAGTGACTAAATGCCAGATCATGTCAACCAGACCCAATTAAGTCGATCTCCTCTTGCGAGAGTGAATGCATGATTTCAGTGTTTTTAATAATGAACTTATTGTGTAATGCCTTGGGATGGGCCTTTTTCATTTATTTGTGATGTTTAAAGCAAACCACATTTCATATTTTTTTCAGACGTTGTTTGAGACAAAAAGTTACCGATCTGAATGAACGCTGGAGAGGTTTGGAAGATCGCAGACAGGCACGTGACCGGGACTACTTTCACCGATGCGCAACGGTGCACCGGCAAAATACGTTATAGTAACATGAACGTGGACTATTAATCGTACCATTCCTGGAAAACAATCCTGTAAACAAAGTAGCTGTGATACTGTAATAGAAAGGAGATATAATAAACGTGTACTAGTATTTTCAAGTGTCTTTCGTGAACATATTCCAGGGCAGCACGTATGTATCGTAAATCTTGACCTAATTTGCAAGCGGCTGGTGACAATGAGTTACAAATGTTTTACATAAGCTGACATACCCCTAAATCAAGCTTACGATATGGAGTACATTTATCTAGCCCCTAGTGTCTTCCTCAGTTCATATGTTAAGTCAGGTGGGGGTGTGCGCACCAGCGGCGCCTCCCCTCTGGACCCGCCTGTGACATTAAAAGTTTTAAGGCTGTCATTTTCCTATCAAAACAGTCTAACTCACTGTTGGCCATGGTAATGCATGTGTTTTCCTCCAATCTGTCGACAATTCCCGGAACAATAACTAGTCAATACCTTCCATTATGTGATCACAATGAGGCGTGTTCTATTTTCAATATGGAAGCGCGGCAAGGGGTGCAGTTGCGATTCACAGATCGTAATGCTGAACACATCCACGATGTTCCGAGAGTAGCACACCAGCAAGGACCTCGATCACACGCCAACATTTTGTCATATGTTTTGAATGAAGGAAATGCCTCGAAAACCATGTAAGGAACAGATGTTCCGAGTTTTCAAAGCTGTGTCTTGTGCCTGAAATATAATTCGAAAATGGTATCACAATTTGTTTTTATAAATAAAAGGAGAGCGAGTCATGTTTGAACATATTTCATTTGTATCAAGACTTGTCAGCTTGATGTGGGAAGAAAGCCCGAAGGTATTAGACGTTTTACAAAAGGTGAAACCCACGGGCACGTGTTGAACCCACGATCACAGGTGCGTGTCTGGCGCGTCCAAGGGCGTGCTGCTTGGCGTTAGTAGAACACAACAGACTCACATGCGTGCCTATTCTTGTAGTCCGCACTTGTTTCCGACCCACACTTGTCTCATCTCCCCAAGGCAAGGGAGTTAACTGACAATAAAAGTCCAGTTTCCACCGTTGTCGAACAAGGCTGGTATTACAAAGTTACATTTTGGCTGGCCTAGCGAGTCTATGCATAGTCCAATCAAAATCACGCAACGAAATCGAAATCTGGTTCGTAATCTGTCGTGCAGATTTCGGTCGATTGCAGGATTTGCAAAACATGTGCACCGCCAACTCGCTGTCAACAGATATTTTCAAAATCTTTTCATGTTTTTAATCAAGATGCTCACGTGATCTGATGCACCTCGCGATGTAAGACCCGTTTTATCACAATATAGATCTTGATTATCTATCAGATCGTCCTGACTGGGCGCCACCATTTTGTGTGAAGCAAACGCAAATGATACGAGAGGTGGAATCTGATTGGTCCATAGGAGAGGCTTAGAAGGGACATAGCTGGTAATAGCCACTTGTGGCGCTACGATCGAGCCCAGTAATTCCAGCCAAGTTCGGCAAGGGTGGAAACTCGACTTTTAAAGTCGGTGAACTCTCTTGCCTCGAGAAGATGCACTTGTCTGTGCTTGAAGGGAAGACCATTGGGTGTTGTTGGGTACGGGTTTCAGACATTCTTATTTATGCCACAGGGTCTTGAAACGCAAGAAATAGCAGCTAGAAGATATATGGCCACACCCCCTGTCAGAAATGAAGTTCAAGATCAGTTTTATTTCTCTGAAAAACCACCAACGGTTGTACAAGAGTGTGTATATATATATATATATATATATATATATATATATATATATATATACAACATATAATATTCAATGAAGATCAAGATGGTAAAGAAAACCCTAAAAAATCTTTTTGGTGGAAAGTGTGATCATGTCCATTAAAACTGATAGTGGTAAGAGCTCCCATAACCATTTTTTTATCTTGACGTCTGATCGGTCGCTAATATGTTAAAGAAAACCAAAGGAGGATACTTTGAGATCGAATGGATCCAATGGTTAGTGTCAGTTTACCGCAATGCGAGGTCTGGAGATATAGAGAAAGCAATTCCGTGGATTAGGTAGGGTTTTTCCTAAGAAGCGTCAACATCTTTGGTACACAACGTCCATATCCAGACCGGGTTTCTAATAAATATTGCACAGTATTGTACAGTGTATTCTGCAAAGTGAGTTGGGTTTAATGCTGCTTTGAACAGCATTTCAGAATTAATTATATCAATAAAACATTAGTGATATAACTAAATAGATACTGATATCATAAAAGGGTTTACAGAATCGGATATGCTGGTTTGAATGCTTGTTCACTTCTATTTCTTCAGGCCATAATTTTGGTAGTGCCATGTAATGATGTGTGAGACCGCCTCCATTATGTGGCGGATAGAGCATCTGCCAGAAGAGCGGAAGGTCAGTGGCCAATGCCCTGGCTACTGGCATTCACATCTTATTTCCGATCACAGATGTCTTCAACAAACTTGGTACTACAAAAGGTGACCATCTCACCCAAGTTTCAGGCATCTAGCCCTTTAAATTATTGAGAAGATCATTTTTTAGTTATTCTTGTCATAATCAAAAATGGCTACCTGGCAGCCATATTGAAATTTGATGCCTTGAATGAACTTGAACCCCTTATAGTATGGTGGCCGAGAGGGGACATCGCTTTCTCGCTCTATCGCTTTCTCGCTTTCTCGCGGTTAAGCAGTATCCCCTCTTGACCACTATAGGGGCCGCATGTGATATCTGCTGCAATTGGGAGGTAATGTTGAACTTTTCTCACTATTTACTTAAAACATAATTTAACTGTAGAGACGTAAGTGATTTTTAAACAATCCACAGATTTTTGCGTAAAATGTAATTGATTTATTTATGGCCCTATTCAGTTGTATGTGACCATCACGCCGAAAGCGCGTGGCAGATCATGGCAATACGCTCTAAATAAATCAGGTTAAAATCTAAATATATACTTTTCAAAAGAAGTTAAGAAGACTATGGTTAATAAGTCATGGCTGATTGTTTGGCAAAAATACAATCTTATAATTGTTGGTGTTCTATAACTTGTTTTCGGTAGTATATGATGTTACAGTGTGTCATAAGGTTGTCCGTAAATGTTCTTTACTTGCATATAGTAATTTGATAAACACCGCTGTGAGTGAGTGAGTGAGAATGGTTTCACGTCGCTTTTAACAATACTCCAGTAATATCACGGGGAACACCAGAAATGGGCTTCACACATTGTACCCATGTAGGGAATCGAACTGGGTCTTCGGCTTGACGATCGAACGCTTTAACCACTAGGCTACCCCTATGCTCCTATCGCTGTGGCGTTACCACAGTTGATATGTGTAGTTGTGTAAACTACACATATGGAGAGACATAATTATTAGTGTGGCCACATAGTTAAGGTTGATAACAATATGAAATGCATTACTGTGATTATCTATAGCATATATTAAATCAGCTATCATTGTAATATGTTATGTATATCTTAAGTATAGTTTTGTCAAAATTATGTATGTATGTGTGTGTGTGTGTGTGTGTGTGTGTGTGTGTGTGTGTGTGTGTGTGTGTCCGACTCATTGTCTGTGTAAAAAGGTAGTAGATAACTACATAAATCACATCAAAACGCACATTTGTTAACCATACAGTTTAAATGGATAGAGAATTGCTACATAAATATGTAGATTCCTGCCTGAGCCTATACTATAATTGGATTTCTAGTCTCTCCTGGCGGGAAAGTTAAACTTTATTTTACAAGCACTTTAGCATTAAATTAAATTCCCGAAGACAGTTTGATCGAAAGTCATTATAAAAAACGAGTTGTTTAAAAAAATAATTTTCAACGCATTTTATTTCTATTGTCCAAGGAATGGGGTTACGGGTTAATGACGCTCTCGAAAGTCGTATATGTGACTTAAGGTAGAGACATATATCTAATTCATCTGTATTTTGTAAGGGAAACATAACTGTGTACATGTACAACTTTTGTTTGCATAATGTACATGCAACTTAATGAACATAATTGAGCACATATTCGGCTTCAATTCCAAATCTAATGACCGAAAAAAATAATTCTTTGGACGTTGCAAACAATACAAACTGGCTAATAAAACTGACAATTATTTGTCAATATATGATCTCCTTTTTATCAGTTTTAAGATTGATGGAGAAATGTGTATTTTGTAACATATTTATCTACAACAGGATGTTTAAAAAATCTAATCTGAGAGGCAAAATAGCGGTGAGAATTACAGGAATGGATCACCACATATCAGCAAAAACCGTTTTAATGTACGGCATTATGGGAAATATCGCTCTATCGCTTCCTCTAATGACTAACCAGTCATATGGAGGAATCGGGTGTTCTTTAACTTCTTTAGAATAGTATGTACTGTAAGTCTTGAAATTAACGTTAGAGTTAATTATAAATGCAAAATAATTAGCGTAGACATAATAACCGTATTCGACGTAATATGCGCCAAGGGCGCTCTCAAAATTAGAATATTATTTTGGTGAAAAAAAAGAAAGTTGAGTTGAAAGATAAATTTCGTGGTTTATGCTGGCAACCTCAAATGTTTATGTACGACAGATATATTTTTCCCGAATTTAATTGCCCATAATTAGGTGTGCATATAACGCACGAGTGCGTATTATACGCAAATAAATAAGTCTTGTGTACATTAATCAATCGGAAGGGGTGCTAATTGGGATTGTTCACTAGCCAATATATTAGCAAATATCGCCGTGGGCGTTGATTAGAGCGGGGCGCTTATTACGTCGAATATGGTAATTATACTTTGCATTTATGTCTCAGAAATGACTGTTGATAAGACGGCCTCACTAAACACTTTGAATAGCGGAAATACCAACTTGAATATAAACCCAATCAACTATCTATTTCCACATTACGGTTACTGAGAACAATATGTGATCCAAAAACTAGAAATTACATAATGGACATCCGGTAGTTTTACCATTGCTTGGGTGAGGACTTCAAACTTTGATGACATCTACTCCGCAAACAGAATAAACATTGATATAAGCGTTGTTTTTAGGAAAACACTATTGCTTTTTAGGAAGTACGTACTACTCAGCGCTATTGAGCGGTGTTATTTGCTATTTGTTTTGATAACTTGGCCTGGGGGCGGGGGATCCAATAGCTAAATAGGGCCATAAAACAATCAAATTCTTTTTTTTTACCCAGAAATACGTGGATTGTTATAAAAGCACATATGTCTGTACTGTTAAATTAGATATAAGTAGATAGTGACAAAATTTCAACATTCCGTCCATATGTATAATTTGAAATGCGACTGGAAAAATCTCAGCTCTCTTTTGTGATTAAAACCCACAAGAGGGAATATTGCTATACCGCGAGAAAGCGAGAAAGCGATGTCCCCTCTCGGCCACCATATTATGTAATAAACTTCCACACACAATTTCAGAATGCATCAAGCTATTTCACCAAATGTGAAAATATTTTGGACGATGTGGATGACAGGCTCACATGGACTTTCAGGCCAGGTGAGTTAAAAACAAACAACAACAATACAAGTCCGTGTAAGCTTTAATGGTGAAACATTAACAAACTAAAGATAACATAATCATATGCACATGCATATATATTGTAACATGTCTCATGCCGCCAAGTCTAGAGCAATATTCCTGTTTATACTAAAAAGATAACGTGAAGTGATAACGGTTTGATTGGCATTCTAGAAGTTAGTAATCAGGAAAACATACAACTTTGTGGATAATAACTTCTGGATTACTGCATATAGCGAGGTTTCGATGTAGAACCTTACACCATTATCAAGCTGGAGTGACAACCAAGTGATGAGAGGTACATATGCATGACATGTTGTGATACATCAAACATCACTATATGCAATAAACCAGAAGTTGTTATCCACAAAGTTGTACGATACTTCTACCAACACAATTTTCATAACCTCCAGCAGCACCACTATATACACCTTAATGACATGGCTGCATGCATGTCTATGAAACTTTCATTTCAATCCTGCTCAAACTAAACATTCAAGAAACAAAGGAATGTTTTAAACCTTAACAATGAACTTTCTAATATTAGCCATGGAAGAAAAGTGTTTCGTGAAAGGCTGAAATTGCATCAAGCAACAAAAGAGATTTGCTTTTATCAATGTTATTTACAAGGTTTATCCTTTAAGCTAAGATCCAATCCCCGGATAATGTCAAGTGGGCCATGCAGGACAGAATAGGTCCTGTACCCACTGAGTGAGTGAGTTGGGTTTGGTTTAATGCCACTTTGCCACAACAGTATTCCAGCTCTGCACAGCGAATTGCAGCACCTCGGACTGGCTGGGACAAGCAGGACAGAATAGCTCCTCATACCCATATGTATTGTATAAGGCAGTTATCATATCTAACATAAGTAACAGTCATTATATTGTTACTTCTACAGTTGAATCCTGATGTCTGGAACCTTTTAAATAGCTGGTTGTGTGAACTCAGTCTGGTCCCAGTAAACTCTTACTATATTTATCACTTTTTTAACCTGAATGTGTCAAAGTGGATGTCACATTCCCGGTTTTGTGTTGAATTAATTTATAGTCCCAAGGGTTAAAAATAAATTAACACTTACCCTCATTACATCAGTCATATGACGTCAAGATAATCCTGTGATATTATTGAAATGTTACTTAAATAACATGCACAATTTCGTATGTTTGCTTTCTTTGGTCTGATAGGGTAGATGTTAATAATATCGAGTCGGATGTGTGGAACTATTTCTCTGGTCCCTGGAGTAACATAAACAGTACACTACGTGTACCTGAGGTTCATTCAACAATGACTAACATATCTAATCACTAATGAAAACATTTGTATCCATGGCAACTACCTGAATGATCATACACAATCTGTAAAAATGATTGATTTCACAGAAATGTCAAATAATCTGAACCAATTCTTCAAAAATCAAATGACATTTCAAAAACAAAACACATCAGTTAGGTTTACAAGTTTTACATTCAGAATGGAGGTAGTGTGGCTGCTTTGCATAACTGTTGTTTTGATAAAGGTGTTAGGATCTACACCGAAACGTCACTAATTGTAATAAAGAAGTTGTTCATCCATAGAACTTGTCTTTCTTCATACACCAACTACTAAATGCCACTGAAAGAAGTTGTTGTTTTACTGTTCCAATATTCTAAAAACGAAAAGAAGCATACTTTCATATCTGTCAACATATGTCAAATTTGAAAAGTAAGAAATACATTTTAGGATTAGGCAACACTTCTTTACCATTTTTATTGTTTACAGATTTTTACTCACAGGCTAGCTCAAGTGAGTCCTATTAGTGTGCAAACATAGCAAACTGAATCCGTTTATAGCGGAGGATGTTACTTATTTTCTTAACTTCTGTCAGAGAAGGTTTTGTTCTCTGTACAGAGCTTGTACAGTCGCCAGAGACTATATACAATGCATTGTAGTTCTTATATAAAACCTAACAGTTAATTCTTAATTCATTAAACACACAGCAGTTTGGCAAGTGCTCGTGTCATACCACAAGAAAACTCCAGTTATTGTGGTGGTGACTTTAAGGTGTTGTCATTTTGTTTTTGAAAACCTGTACTTGTTTCTGATGGTAGCAGTCCTATAAACAAACCCTAATATCTAAAAAAATGAAAGAATGACTTTTATTAAAAGTTCCAAATCACAATCATTATAATTCAAACTAAAAACTTGCATCAACTGTCTTTTCATATTCTTAAACATTTTTCCTAATCTGAAAATTTCCCTATTATTGTCTACTGACATAAATGAGAATAAAGGATGGGATTACTTTTCAACAAAGCACCACATTTATGGATTGAATAAAAACCCACAAAAAATATAATCCATAACTTTGTTAAGAGATGCCCTCTGTGAGTATTTAAACACAAGCATCTATGTATTTGGCTATGAAAATACATAGAAGCAATCACAACCCTGACAACAGTTCCATGAAAGACTGTGGAAGGCAAAGTGTGAAAGACAATGCCCCACCGATGCTTGGTACCACAAGCAAGCCATTATGGACTAATGTAGAAATTAATACCAGTAATCTAGCTTAAAGGCCCCGGTTCATGCCTATACACAAAAGAGGTGTCAGCAGTTGTTATAGAAAAGCGAGATGGGAGATCAATCACCTGTGTGGTGTCAGGATGCTGACTTGTCAATCAACTGAGACTAAAAGAGCGAGTGAGTTGGCTTAACACTAATTTCAACAGTATGCAGTATTCCAGTCATATCCCGGTGTTAAGACCTAAAGGAGCGTATTATCTATTCCTCTGATAATTGCTGTCAAATGTGACAAATAAAGGCAATGTAAGAATCAAATTTTATGAAGATTTTTCAAGGGCTAACCAACTATTGCTGAATCTCATTAAAACTATTTAAGTTCAAATTAACACCTCTTGACAAAGATAGGTATTAAATCACTATGGGTATTGCTACACTGAACTACATCATAAGCTCAAAGCTCTAATTATGTAAATGAAAGTTATGAAACATTATTTGGTTTATATCATGCTAGAACTACAGTTTTTCATGTTTAATAAAAATACCATGAAATTCAATTAGCAGGAACATGATACAATTACAACACTATTATCCTGCATTGTTAGTTACTGGACAATTATTGTCACTTTTTCCTCACTATCACATTCCTCTTTCTTAACCTACAAGACAACTGACAAACCATATCATAATAGAAGGCATGTTGACTTTTTTTTTATGGTTGTAATCTTAACATACAACATATCAAAGAAATGATCCCAAGAACCTTCAACAATCAAAGAAGAACAAATTTGTACAGTACTGCAAAAATTAAATTAAATATTGGTTGAATTTCATAATGTCCATACACCTAATTCAAAGTCTGCATTCTTCATTCTAATCAAATACTTTCCGAGCAATAATCTGTGTCAAAGGCTAAATTCAATCACATGAGTTTATGGAAAGTGTTAATTACCGCAACACAAGATTTGAATTTTCAAATTCTGTATTCAACAACATATAGCAGCTACTTCTTGCCCCTTCGTCAACTGAAGAATACACATCAAGAAATGCCCTCTAGATATAAGAGGGAGACAGACCAGAATAGAGAATTTGAAATCCATATATACTACTCAAACGAAGTTGAAGAACTTCCAGTTCCATCATTATTTTATGGAGAATCAGGTGGTCCTTCTTTTGAGAAGTACAGTGTATAGCCTGTGTTTCTATGTCCACCAACTTCTAAATGACTATCAAGGACCTGAGATCATAACATCTCATACAAAATACATGGAAAAATGGGAAGGTGGTGCATAAATGTACAAGTAAACAAAGATTTTTTATTCAACAGCATGGAATGGCCAAGTAAACGTGAATGGTAATAGTATCAATGGTCTTAAGTTTTCAAACTATTCATAAACACAACTTTTGATTTCAGTCTGAAACTAAATAATTCTCATTTGTGTGAAAGCACTTCCAATGTTTTATTGCTATTTTAACAATTGGAAGTAAATATCATATTTCCTTAAGCAGATGATCACCATTTGACTTTGTGAAATGAAATCATTCTTATTTGTCTTCTCTTTACATGTTGACTGTACAAATATTTTTAACACATTTACCATGTCTACTGTCCCGACTGGTTGAAACTAGACTGGTGAAACTATTAATGTTGCTTTCATGTTGTGGCAAGATGACAGCATCCATTCAAGTTACATAATATCAATTGGCTTTACCAACACAGACAAAACTCATCTCCATCCATTATTGGTCCTTTCATTCCTTCCAACTGTATTTCAAGAGCTGAATGTTATAAAAGTGCAACAAAATCAGTTTTACTGAGAATTTTGCATCAAAGTAGATCAGAATCAGATCATGGAGAAAAATTCTCTGCAAATACTTTTTTAGTTCCTTCATCTTTTTAACAGATGAACAAAATGACAAAACCACAATACAGTGATTTACTTGACGCAAAATCTTTCATCCTATACGCACATATATTGAAAAACAGATAAAGAAAATTTGCATGCATGTGTAAAAATGAATACTGCTATTCATAACTTGGTACCACTTAAAATTAATTTCCATATGTAATCATTTAAAAAAATGCAATTAGAGACTTTGAGTCACCTGGACCCCTAAAACAAATAACCCAGGTTTACCCCTGAATATAATAAACAAACATTACACATTTCGACTATATGACACAACTACATTTCTTTATCATCATATGCTGTTTGCACAAAACTTTCTTTCCATGTAAAAAATAACCAGAAATCATGTGTAAGGAGCTCACTCAACACTGCTTGTTCTCATATTATGGAATTATCAGAATGTTCTCAACAGGCAAACATCAGATCCCAGATCAACAGCATAAAGAGAAAAGGTTTAATCCTCATTTTGACATTATTGCATTTATTGCAATGCCAAGTCATCTGAATCTAAGCAAATAACAACTTTAAAAAATCCCAATCTTGGACAACCTTAATGTTGTTTTACTGGGGTTCTAAATCATACATATATCCATGTATACATGATGACAGTAGTGACACAAAAGTAGTGATTCATAGTGACTTTTCCCCTGAAGATACAATACATGATACACCTATCCATGTGTAAATTCATGTTTTAATTTTGTATTAATTCATGCTTCAATTCTTCAAACATGCTGCAAATAATAAATACCAGTCTAGCATTACCTTACCTTTCAAGAATCATAACTCTATATTTGACTGCATAATACCTTAACACAAACTGTTTGATAACTTGGCGTTAGCAGAGCCACATGGAAAAATGGCACAAATATATCATCAGGATTCATAGCGTATCTTGACTGAGGAGGTGCGATATGTATCGATACTTTAGGCAGACATGTTGTGATACCTCCCGATAACAGGGTACCATCTTCATCATTATCATCATAATAATAATAATCATCATCATCATATACAAGATCTTTTACTCTGATACGTTACCTCTGTGTGAAGATCAAGGACACCTCCATAGCAGGTCGTATCAGGTGAACTTTCTGATCTGCCAATCAGCATCAAGGCTTCTATATTCTCGGTATGAGTGAGCAAAGTATTCAGACAACTACAGGTGATTTATGTATCTTGAAAACAAAAAAAACTGGTGAGTTCTGAATGCAAACATCTGAAGCTGTGTTATTTCATTGATGAAGATATTTTATACATCTTGTCATTTCTGAGCACCAGAGAGAGTGCACGACATGTATTAAGGGTATATTTGTGTTCTGTGACAATTTTCTTTGCTAAGATCAAAATTTCTGAATTGAGATGGTAAAGAAATAAATCTGAATTGTTTTAGAATTCTGACATCTGGTTGGCTCATGAACCCATGCATCACTCAGTGTACACCTTCCATGGAGGCATCCTCAGATATTTACGTAGATAGGTGTCGTATCAGTAAAAGATGTGATAATTGGATTTATCAAGCAATGGCAAAATACGCAAGCACATATTAAAACAGGTCCCACATAAAAAAAAGCATGAACAAGAAGCGACTAGAAAACAACCAGGATATATTCAACAAGAACTGAAGCACCATCAAACACTCAAGATACAGGTGGACGAAATTACTCTGAAATATCTCACACAAAAAACATCCAACACTTAATCTAATTCTAAATAATATTGAATATTATGTCAGGGTAAATTGTCTTGGAATAACTGGCTTGATTAAAATATAATCTACACACCAATATACCCATTAAACAAATACTGAATATCTATCAAAATATGTGTAATATTATGTCGCAAGGATAACATAACCTTGACCTTGAGTAAAGTGTGATGTCTGAGGAGGGTGAAGGACATTAACTGATAGTTTAATTCATCATGATAATTGATATATATTTCATCATCGTTAAAACATGGATGTTGACATACTCTGCCTGAATAACAAAGTTGGGTAGTAAGAGAAGTAGAATCTTGCTAATTCTGCTAAATTGAAACCCAAGACCTTGCTTTGAATTTTGAATATGGCACATTTTTAGGAAAATGAACAATTAGCCAATCATGTAGGCATTTTCTAAATAACGGAATTCTCAACTTACAAGGACTATTTTCTCCACAATTAACCACCATTAAACTCTGCCTTCTTTTATTGTTTTACTTCCAAAATAACTTAAAATGGGAACAGAATTGGTTTTTTGTAAGCAACACAAGGAATCAAGCAATTTCCAGTGCCCAAAATATAAATTAAAAATAAATCTGAAAGACCTAAAGACAGCTAGAATGCATCTATATGGAAAACACTAACATTATTTAAACAAATGGAATGGCAGTACACAACATACAAGTACATATAATTTATACCACTGCCATTATTGTACAGATGAAGTGTTACAAACCATACAATAACATGAGTATTTGTACTAGCTACAGTTGCCCTGTGATACTGATTAACTGAGATATAAGTCACGGTTTGTCAAAGGGTACATATAAATAAATGTTATTAGAGACCACCTTTATTGCCATGTTATATATTCTCGGAGTGATAGCACTAGTGCTAGGCAAGTCTTAAGATCACTTTTTGGCTGTGAATAAAGGTAAACACATGTCATAACAATTCAAAATCCCAATCAGAAACATTGACATCACTGATATTCATTACCTTGCTAGGTTCACTGGATGACGACTGGGCTTGATAACATGATCAACAACTGATAAGTACTGACAAGCAATTAGTTATTGCTAGCAAGTACAATGTGTGTCTTACGGAACCTATAACTAAGTTTTTTAACTCAAGGTCATCACAAACTTGTGACACCATTGGGGATGCCGGGTTAGAATTGGTCCCAAGCAACCTATGCTGGTCAAGAGAGGTGATAAAATGGATCGGGAGGTCAGGCTCGGTGACATGGTTGATTGTGTGGCAACATATTGCAACTGCGTGGATAGTTGCTCACAATAACGATTATTTACAGGCCACTGTCTCGTGACTGGAATATTGCTGAGTGCAGCATTAAAAAAAACAAAAAACAAATAATAATTTTGTGAATTATAAGCATATGACACGTTTTTCAGCCCATAATGACATTTGTTCAACAACAGACAGTCCTTGGTCATAACAAAGTCTTCAGATTGTTCTCCATATGTATGATATGTTTGGATGATAAGCCAGTGTAGCAAAAGTAGTTTTGATGATCTTATTTCAGAACCAAATTTAACAGAATTTGCAAATTAGGAACTGGTATGTTCAAATTCTCTTTCAGTGACTGAGACCTAAAAAAGGAATATGTCTCCATGATCTCTGCACGGCTTCACCAACTTTGAGTGAGTGAGTGAGTTGTGTTCAACACTGCTTCAAACAGTAGTTCGGTTATATCTTGGTGTGATTCAGGTCACAGACATACAATATTTTAGTGCAAACAATGAGCATGGCTGTGGTGCTGAGAACCCAACATCATAAAAGTAGGGCGATTCAAGGATTCTAACCCACAATCTTAAGATCCTGTCACGCCTAAGGGACACAACTCCGCCCAGTGACTTGGGGTGCATACAGACAATTTGGCTCCCCCTCCATCACCAAGTTTGAAAAGTTGCAAGTAGTTAAGTAATCACTGGTCATACAAATTATTTTGGCTACCATGACCTATGAAAAAGGACATGAAGAATTATATTAGGCAAATTTACTTTCAGCAGATGATTAATGCATTGTGTTAAACTTAACAAAACAGAAACTCCATTTAGTTGGTGCCAGTTGTGAAGTGTAAATATTCTTAACAGTGAACGCACATGTCTCCACATATCATAAAATGTCTGTGTATATTACAGTAATCAGATACAGGTGTTCAACATTACAGTTATCAGATACAGGTGTTGTTCGTGAATAATACAAAGCTCCACAACACTGGCTGAAGCAGTTCAGACACAGCAGTTTAGGTAGTAGCGTTGAGAGCTCCGAATCCAAATCCTTTAGGTCCATAGGTCTTCCCATAGCAGGCTGTAGAAAGGGAAACAGAAACAGGGGGTGAGTGTTAAAGGTGTTGAGATGGTGCGAGTGTCAGCGTGTGTGGGCATGTGTGTGCGTGCGTGCGTGCGTGCGTGCGTGCGTCTGAATTATGGAAAATCGATTTGATAGGTCACAAATATTGATAACAATATGACAATATACATGATATTGGGTTGTGGGTTGTGGAAGTATATAGATGGATCACCAATATGGGTGATATGGGTGTATAGATAATGAGGAGATATGGACGGATAAACAATATGGGATGATAAAGTTGATAAACAGTATGGGGTTCATATAGATTGATAAACAACATGAGGGTTATATAGACTGATGAACAATACAGGGTCATACACATGGAAACACAGTTTGGGGTCATATAGATGGATAAATAGTATGGGATCATATTGATTGATGAACAATATGGGGGTAATAAATGTTGAAGAAAATGGAGGTCATATAGACCGATGAAAAATATAGGGCTCATATAGATTGCTGAACAATATTGGCGTCATATAGATTGATGAACAATATGGTGGTCATATAGATTGATGAACAATATGGGGTTCATATAGATTGATGAACAAAATGAGGGTCATATAGATTGATGAACAATATGGTGGTAATAAATGTTGAAGAAAATGGAGGTCATATAGACCGATGAAAAATATAGGGCTCATATAGATTGCTGAACAATATTGGCGTCATATAGATTGATGAACAATATGGTGGTCATATAGATTGATGAACAATATGGGGTTCATATAGATTGATGAACAAAATGAGGGTCATATAGATTGATGAACAATATGGTGGTCATATAGATTGATGAACAATATGAGGTCATATAGATTGATGAACAATATGAGGTCATATATACATCGATGAACAACTTCCTGAGAGTGGAGATTGTGTATGACTGGGATCTGAACTCACATTTACAGACGATCTTGTCTCCGGCCTCACACAGTGTGGTGGACTCCAGGGCCTTGTTACAATCCTCGCAGCGGAAACACATCTTATGCCACGACTGCAACACAACAATGAGTGAGTGAGTGAGTGAGTTGGGCTTAACGCCACTTTTAACAGCATTACAGTTATATCACGGTGTGTCAGCTTAATGTGGGAGGAAAGTCTGAAGTGATGCAGGTCTCAGACGTTTACCACTTCGGTGAAACCCACGAGCACGGGTATGGTGCTGACAAACCTAGAAACATAATCGGGGCGAACCGGGATTCGAACCCACAATCATAGGTTTCTGGCGTGCCCAAGGGACGCAACTCTGCACAGCGAATCGCGGTGCCTTAGCAGACTGGGCCACCCGTGCCCCCAAAACAAAAATGAGATGGTTGCAATGTCACCATTTGCCTTGTTTGTTTGTTGTTTAATGCCGCATTCAGCAATATTCCAGCTATATGACAGTGGTCAGTAAATAATCGATTCTGGTCCAGAAAATCCAAAGATTGATATCATGAGCATCGATACGATGACATGCATCAACCAAGTCAGCAAGCCTGACCACCTGATCCCGTTAGTCGGCAAGTATAGTCGCCTTTTACCATTGTTTACGGCAAGCATGGGTTGCTGAAGACCTATATCTATATCTCTAACTAGATCTTCACTGGGTTTGTCTTTAGTTATCACATGCAGTTACAAACATCAAGAACCCAATCTCCAGGCCATGGCCGACATGTAAGAAAGTTATACAAGCATCCTACCCGTCCTCCCCCAACAATTTTCTCAGCGAAGTAGACGGTCTTCCCGCATCGGGGACAGGCATCAGCTCCACCAAACTTGTTGCCACCACCATTATCTCCCTTGCTGTCCATTACCACTTGCGCCTTGCTGTAGGACGACACATTGCTGTTGGAAGGAAAATACTGGCTAAGTACATAGGACTCTTTCCAAAGGTGAAATGAAGAAAAGACAGAGCTTATTGTATCAATATTTTGTCAGTAACAAAAATCCCAAGTCTCCAAAGAATATGAAATGGTCTGTCAGAATGACCACTTTGTATGAAGTCAGTAGTCAGCTGCACTACTTACTCTCGGCTGATCTCGCCAGCTTTCCCAGTGTCCATGGACAACCCTGCCCCGCCCTGGGCAAACCCGTAGCCCCGGGGTCCAAACAGTCGGCCGTAGCAGGACTTGCAGTAGATGTGGTTGTCGTGGTTGGTGAGGGTGGTGCTGTCCAACTGCTTCTTGCACTCCGCTGAAATGTAACACAGTCATCAGGGATAGTTTTAAGTCAAAGAAGGAATGGTACTGTGTCACCAACCTGACCTGGTGCTAGGGCTGCAACGATACACCTAGGTCACGATACGATACGTATCTCGATACTTACATCACGATTCGATACATATCTCAATACGCTACGATACACATGTAATGGCTAGCAAACACAAAAGTAACAGTCCTACATATTTGTGACTTGTGACTAGATGGTAGGAGGAAATACTAAATGTACCAGTGTCCAGTAACCAATGATTTGCCATTATCATGTATAGAGGCAAAAAACCCAATTAAAAACAATTATAGCGACAGCCCTGTAATACACCATTTGAAAGGTCTAATCCTAGTGTTTATAACTATGAAAGTTATGTCTGTCACATTATTTAAATAATGCATTGACAACTTAATTAAGTTCGTTGTAAATAAAAAAATTGTAAGCTAACACATTCATAACGTCCAGATTAAGGACCAAGGAAGCGACAATTTGACGATTTTGGGCAAATATAAGATTTCAAAAGATCTATTTTTATTTTCATTGTTTACGTAATTGGAAATTAGCTATAACATAAGATTTCATTGGATACAAAATGGTTTCGAATGACGCTTTCTTGCTGAAATCTGCTACAAGGTTCATGATTGGTCAAATTTGAGCACGTGACCTGAGGCAGGCAATCAAATTACAAATCCTCGTCAATTTCAGATTTTACGAAATATTTTGGTTGAATCGTGTTATTCTGAAAGTTTTAAGCAGATTATCGCGATCTATATTAAAAATATGGAGCTTCGTGGATGTATCATGCTAGGTTACAAGCTGTGACAAAGATTTTTCATGCATATATTTTGGCATTGAACATCGTGTCCGGGAATTCGAGGCGACGAAAGCCGAGATGTCATTTTGACTAACATTACACGCGATCCAACGAAAAGATGGAAATCATAACTTAGCTGTAAGTGCGACCACTTTTAGATATATTTTTGTTGATTTTATTTATCACTTTGTATAATTATTTATTTAAAGATTTGCTTGAAACGTCTTTGTTTTGCTCTTTGACATGTTCGATGTTCACCCGTTGTCGAAGTGTGTGTCCGAGAATTACATTTTCAATAACATTGTGGGAAATAGTGAATAACTTTTAATCTATCGATAAAAAATGATAAACTGAAAAAGAATAAGCATGTGAGATGTGATAGATTTAATAAATGAATGGTAATGACAGGTAGGTCCATAAAAATATATACTATTTAGACGTGACTAAGTCTGGCCGGTTAACCGGCCTACAGTGCCTGGAGATGCGATGCTTCTTGGCCGGTCTACCGGCCTACGGTGCCTGGAGACGCGATGCTTCTTGGCCGGTCTACCGGCCTACGGTGATGAAAAGAGTGAAAACACATTTAGAACGTATCTGTGATAAAAGTTTATTTACAAAAAAAAGACGTACGTATATACGTCTTTGAAAAAACGTATCGTGAAAAATCGAGATACAGCACCTCACAAATCGCACACCGTATCGTATGGTGTGAATCGCGATGCATCGGTGTCCCGGGATATCGTTTCAGCCCTACCTGGTGCTCGATAGTGTGAGCAAACTGACCTCAACAAGTCCATTCAGTGAGTGTGTGACTGTTGGTGTGAGAGTGAGTGAGTGTGTGACTGTTGGTGTGAGAGTGAGAGTGTGACTGATGGTGTGAGAGTGAGTGAGTGTTTGAGTGAGTGTGTGACTGTTGGTGTGAGAGTGAGTGAGTTTGTGACTGATGGTGTGAGAGTGAGTGAGTGTGTGACTGTTGGTATGAGAGTGAGTGAGTGTGTGACTGTTGGTGTGAGAGAGTGAGTGAGTGTGTGACTGATGGTGTGAGGGTGAGTGTGTGACTGTTGGTGTGAGAGTGAGTGAGTGTGTGACTGATGGTGTGAGAGTGAGTGTGTGACTGTTGGTGTGAGAGTGAGTGAGTGTGTGAGTGATGGTGTGAGAGTGACTGTGTGACTGTTGGTGTGAGAGTGAGTGAGTGAGTGACTGATGGTATGAGAGTGAGTGACTGATGTGAGAGTGAGTGTGATGTGAGTGTGTGACTGATGGTGTGAGAGTGAGTGATTGCAGGTAAGACAACCTATGCTTGTCATGAGGAAACAAAACGGACTCTGTGACTCTTTGCATGTCCTCTATATCAAATGAGTGGATTGAAGCTCATGATGCAAATCACTGGACTATCTGGCCCAGACTTATTTTCAGACTGCTGTCACATAGCTGGAATATTGCTGAGTGCGGCATTAAACACAGGAAAAAAGCTTCCATCCAGCATGTCAATGCCTCAGACACTTACTACAACACAGGCAGAGCTTGTGATACTTCTTCCCCAGTGCACGCCTCTCCTCTGCAAAATACACTGGTTTGTTGCAGCGGGGACAGGCATCAGCGCCACCTACCCTAGGACCATCACCATTAGTTGCCATGGATACAGCTTGGGCCTTAGCTAGGGAGGAAACATTACTGAAATGAGAGAAAATTACATGACAACAAAATTTGCAATACCCAAGTACAGTTCATGTAAATCTATCAGCCTCCACTCACTAAAATGACATGGCATTGTCAGCACTTGTGTAATTATTCCATAATCAGAGTTTTATGTATATTTTATATATTTATCCTATCGACAAGGCCTCTTTTCAGCACTTGAGTCAGAAGACAGTATTCCTACTAGCTCTAGCTACGGCAGCCAGGGTTAGCGAGCTCCATGCTCTGGATGTCACTTGAGGCCAGAGGAAACAACACTCCAGGGGGTCTGACCATCTTGGCCTGTGCTGGTATTTCCTAGCTAAAAACCAACAACCTGGCCAACCAGCTAGACAATTTACCTATTTACCCCCTCGAGCAAACCATTCCCAGATTCCTGTTTATGGATTGTCATGACAGCGTGAATCTGGGACTCACTTACCAAACAATTAGCCTAGGTCTCCTTAGACCACCTAAAGTCCATTCAGTGAGTGATGGTGTGCGAGTGAGTGAGTGTGTGATGCTGTGTGATTGAGTGTCTGATGTGAGTGTGTGATGCTGTGTGAATGATGTGAGTGATGCTGTGTGAGTGACGTGAGTGATGCTGTGTGAGTGACGTGAGTGATGCTGTGTGAGTGAGTAATGTGATGTGAGTGATGTGAGTGAGTGATGCTGTGTGAGTGACGTGAGTGATGCTGTGTGATAGTGATGTGACGTGAGTGATGCTGTGTGAGTGAGTGAGTGCTTGACGTGAGTGATGCTGTGTGACTGAGTAGCTTATACTGTCATATTTGCAATGGAATGATCAATATTTAACAATTTCTAATCTTAGGAAATCATTCTGAGGCAAACAGTTAGTTTTCTCTGTCAAACATACTAAAGATGTCACTTGCGTTGTAGACAATAGGTCCGTGTAGGTTTTTTATAGTATAAAATTAGTGATAAATGCAAATTATCAGAAATTCAGTTTGGAATGCACTTTCAATAACTAATTTCCTGGCAGCCTCGGCCAGACATTGAGTTCGTCCCAGGAAGATCCCTGAGAACATGCTGAAAATAGTGGGGGAAAATCTCTACTCATCATTTCACAAGAGGTTTCACTTATCTGCTTTCTACCAACTGGTACTGATTAACAATTTCCAACTTACTCCTGAGTTACCTCCCCTGCTCTGCCGGTGTCCATACTGAGGCCGGAACTACCTCCTGCGAAGCCATATCCCCGAGGACCAAATTTCTTCCCGTAACACGACTTGCAGAATATCTCATCCTCATGATTTGTGAGAGTGGTGCTGTCCAAGGACTTATTGCAGCTATCTTTAACAAAAGATATAGGTTGCAGATTCTAAGGTAAAGCTTCGGAATATCTCACTTCTAGGGGTGTAAAGATTCACCAACACAAGTATCAATACAACATGATATAAGTATATACAATGATATACTAGGTTGACATGTAAAACAGAATGAACATAAATCGTAAAATACATTCTGTGTATATTTACCATGTTTACAAGAGGGATCAAGCCACTGTTCAATATTTGATTCAACCCACAAAATATTTTTTAATTGTGCTACTATTCACTTCCTTCCAAGATAGTAACATTTCATTAGCACGTCAAGTTCAAGTTTTCATGTACAGTACCGCGACCTTACTAACAAGATAATTATCATGTCACAAAAAGGTTAATCATTGTTTATCATTCCTCAGGAGATAATGCTTAGGTAAGATCAAATCTCCTGGGTGATATCGCTGCAATGAAATTGTATCACAATGTATTGCAGACCATTGTGACATCCTCGGTTACCCAGACATCACAATTAAATGACATCACTAATCTCTCTGCAACTAGCTGTCAGCTGTCCTTTTTACATTCAAGACACTACATATTACTGTTTACAAACTTAAAAAAAAGCCATCAGAGAATGACAAATCCCCCTGGGCCCAACAAATTCTAAAGAACAAATCATCTGAGTATTACTTGATGTGAGAATTTCTATCTAATCTGCCTGTCGGTATACAGTGTGTACAAGAGTAGTTATTGAGCTATGAAAAAGATACTATGGAATTGGGATTCAGACTTTTGTATTTCTAACTAGAGTACACACCAATATGGACAGAGTCAAATTCAAACTTGTTGGCATAGAAATGGAAAAAAATATAAATTTTAAAAATCCCTAAATAGCAAAAAGCACCAGTTGACAACCTGGTTTTGTGTGTGCACAGTTTCAAGAAAGAATACCTTTTAGTTTTAGAGATATGGTCTGGACAAACACACCACAATGAAAAGACATGCCTCTGAGTTCTAAATTATTACTGACTCCTATTGATATCTTTGATATCCACTGACACTCAGGTGAGATTCTCTTTGTATCGTTCCAGCCCTACTTACTGCAGACAAGACATTTCTTGTGGAACTTCTTCCCCAGTGCTCTTGCCTCTTCAGCGAAGTAAACTGCTTGCTTACATCGGGGGCACTGTTCAGTTCCACCAAATTTGGGCCGCCCATCAGTTGAAGCAGCGGACCCCCCACCACTAGACATTAGAACAGGTTCAATCAGCAAATCAGATTGAAAACACAGCCACACCATGCAATAATCAGCTTAATATACATAGGAATAAGTTTATCATCCAAAACTGGCTCCCACAGGAGATATCGCTTGGATGAGATCAAGCGATATCTACACTGTAGATTATGATATCGCTGCAATGAAATTACATCACAATGCTTTGCAGACCATTGTGACGTCACTGGTTACCATGACGTCACAATCAAATGACATCACTAATGGCTCTGCTACTGAAGCTGTTTGCAGTACTTTTTACACTGAAGACACGGCTAATTACTGTCTACAAATTGAAAAAGTTGAAAGAATGATGTTGGATGATAAATAAAATCTCACCCTTGTGTCTTTTGATATCAAATATATCAACTCTCGTTGATAAAAGTGGCAAAGCCTCGGAATGTTTCCACTTTTATCAACTAGTGTTGATATATTTGATATCAAAAGACACTCGGGTGAGATTCTCTACTTAAAACAAAAAAATTATTGAAGAATGTTAATCATGATATCGAATTACAACATATTGCTTAACATGGGCACCCCACTCAAGACATAGTACTGACTCCAAGCCAACCAGTCCTTGTCTTATCTCCAGGCAAGGAAACAACAAGCCTTTTGATATGACACAGCAAGGGTTCTCAAACCACCAACCTACTGCAGAGGCTCTATCCACCAGACCACAAAACATTTCCGATTGAAATTTATTATATACGCACACATTTATAATCATCTGGCTGCAGTTCAGTCCTCAACAGGTAAATTCTGAATTGTTCTGCAAAATATAGTCATTCCACTGCCAAGAATAAACTCTGCAATTACCTCCGAACTTGGCTGCTCTTGCCATACTCTGTAGAGAGTCCTGCCCCCCCTGCAGCAAAGCCGTACCCCTTTGGGCCAAAGTTCTTGCTGTAGCAGGATCGACAGAACAAGCTGCCGTCATGGTCGTTCACGGATGTACTGTCCAGCAGCTTGTTACACTTGCCTGAAACATTCAGTAAATTATTCTTTGAAACCACCAACCCGTTGCTGGGATTATGTATCACCCGATGAATGAGTAAGCATATACTCCAAAACATTGTGTTCCTCATAATAAAGAAGTTGACATCCATAAATTCTCTTCCTTAAGGTGAACATGATAAAAAGGTTTATTTTTTTTATTTCACCTGTCCTCGATGAAACTAACCCCTCATGGATGGTGGGTAGGACATTATTTACAAGTTTGTATGCAATGGAGTTCAGAAATATACATAAAACTATAAACATGATAAAATAGCTACAAACTGCTGACAAACCAAGAATATTAATCAGGCCGAAACAGGTTTAAGACCCATGATCAAAATGATCATAGAACATCATCTGTTAACAGCAACTTTCATAATCAAGACTTCATAGGTTTGTATGCACTACATTCCTTTATCACCCGTCAATGTATATGACTACCTTCGGTGTAGTTGCTATTTATAACCAACGAATCAAGCCACAGTATGGTTCCAGCAAGAGGTGAGGTAAAATGTGGTCTAACGTCGTGTCAAAGATTATTGCACTTATACAGCGACCCTCATGCATGTGTGTGTGTGTTTGGCTGCTAGTACAGACTGCTGCTGATTCATAGTGCCAGCCCACTGAGCATAGATACCATGCCGCAGTTTAACATCAATACCCCACTCAGACACAGTATACTGACTCCGAGCCGACCATTCCTCGTTTCTGCTCCTTAATGCCGAGCACCAGACACTGTAACAACAAGTACCATCTTTTAACATCTCTTGGTATGAAGTGGTCGGGGATCGAACCCAAGACCTTCAGCTCTTTCAGGCAGACGCTCTATCCACTACACCACTGACTGACAAGGAAGTACAGAAATTTAACTGATGAAAGTTAACACAAATATACAATAATAACCACGGACCAGATCCGTATATGGTCTCTGAATATAATAATAAATCAAAGGCCGAGAATATATTAACAAAACAGTATATCACACTGTGACAAAAGTGTGCATTTTTTAAAGTTGTAATCTCGTAGTACTTCCATGGATTCATGAGAATTACCATCTTTTAACATCGTTTGATATGACATGGCCTGAGATCTAACCCCTGACCTTCCGCTCTCCTGGCAGACACTCTACCACTAGACCACATAGGCTGTCGGTTCCAGCAAGAGGGAAACCATCAAATGGTCAGACCAATGAGCACTCACATTACATCCCCATGATCACACATACAGCAACATGTCGTGTGCAACATGCTGCAGCTTTACGGCCAACTGCTCTCCACATTGCTTTATTAGAACTAGAAGGCAAAAGCAAAGTTCACACCGAAATTATGCACAGAGTAGGGCTAATTTGCATGTCCTAACCATGCTATTTCACTCCTTGACATAAAATAAGTACATGCGTTAATATTATACCAATTTTGGCTGTATGTATTCATGGGTGATCAAAGAACTAGTGAAAACAAACCCATTTAGTACTGTTACTGAGCAGCAAACTGGGGGGTGGGGGTGGGGGTGGAGGTGGAGGTGGAGGTGGAGGTGGAGGTGGGAGTGTAATGGGAATGAGAATTCATCGAGAAAAGAACAATTTGTCCCAAAAAATTCTTTAAAAAATAATAATGCTTCAGACTGTTAAATAAAACAATTTTGCATGCCACAAAAATTACATTGTTGCAAGGTGTTTTTCTTTAAAAGCAAATCAGGCTCATATGTCATAAAAATGTTAAATCTCAAATTCTCAATACAAAATCCAAGGCCCTCCAAACATTCAAATGGTTGGTTCCTATATCATGTGTATATGACTTACTGCATTTCAAACAGAGTTTATGGAATGTCTTCCCAATTGCTTTCAGTTCCTCTGCAAAGTACACAGACTTGCTGCACACAGGGCACTTCTGGGCCATCTTGAATCTGCAGATAAGTCATCAATGTCAGTGTTATCATGGTTATAACAAGTTGAACATTTTCAATCCATTTAAGTTAAAAAATCATCATATTTTTATTGTCATAACTGTATAGAAAACTGAAGCATGGTAGTTTTGTGGCCATGATGACAAACTAGTTTCCCGCAAAGTTAGTAAACCACTCTGGCATTTCCTAAGTGCAGTTAAGAATTCCAAATTCATGTTGTCACAATAGGTTCCAGTACTGATGTACATATGGAAAAAGATGACTTGTCAGGGGCGTTCAATTAGTATACCCGACTTGCCCAACACGTGAAACTAAAGTGCCTGACAAGTAGGAAAAATAATTTAGTTGCCCTCAGGCAAGTATGAAAATCGGCAGTATTAACTTTCAAATTTAGAACAAACACTATTGTATGGTTTGTCAACTTCAGATAAAGTACCCAACTGGACATTTTTCTCTTCTACACATCTTTATCAGCTGTTGCTTCAGTTAACAAAGTTTTATTGTTAATACTAAAGTTTTCTTCTTTTCTATAATTTAGCAGGGCAAGCTGAAAATCGGGCTAGGCAAGTAGAATTAGGAAATTTTGATATTTGAAGTTTGAACACCCCTGCAGTTGTACTTCACTGGTAACAGGACCAATAATGAAACTTTCCTCAATCATAGTCATGCTTAGTTTTTACCATGTGTTTACATGATTGTTTTCTTGTCTTACATTCTTACATGAAAGCAATGTCAAAATACAATGCTACAATACCTCTGAATTTAAGAAAATGAGAAATCTTAATAGAAAATAAAAAACCGAGGTAATTTTGGACACCGAGGGCACTTTTAACCTTCCCAAAATTTATTGCTTCGGAAGAAGGCTTACTTTGGAAACCAGATAAATCCCAGATTTTTACCATGTTGACCGTTACCATGGTTACTGTCCAACTGCTGCTATCAGTGCAGTAATTTAAAGCTCAGTGGTAATCATTTTGTAATAAAGTATTTGAGCATGTTGAGTAATTGATGACATTACCATGATAGACATGACACATATATAGACTGTTGACAGACATGATAGGGAAATGCTATTTGATTTGATCTTTCAGCTTACAGTATTTTTTGGAAGTTCTTATTTTACTAAAATTGGAGGTATTTTAACATTGCATCAAATGCAATGTTGTAAAATTAAGAATGAAAGCCTCTTCCTCTTTATTGGTCCTGTTACCATGGTTACTAGTGGAATATACAAGTTTACCTCTTCATGCTCTACAAAGCCATAACACTTATAGTTTATAACAACATCATGTATTTTAACATAAATTGGGAAATGTTTAATTCCAAATTGGGAATTTTAACTGACATTTGCTGCAGACCTGGGGTCGAATATCAGACTCTGAGCAGGTCTAGCAAATTCCTGAAAACATTCTGTCCTATGGAACCAATTAATGGCTCTCTGGTTGAAAACTGGGACTTATATAGTTGTACTATCCATATCAACTTGATATGATAACGTTATCAGGATATTATGGCATCTCCTGAAGGGATGTATAAAACATGTCAGCTGTGGACCCTCCTACTGTGTCCAGGACTCCCACAAACACATCACAACACTACTGAAGGAATCTGAGGCAAAATTCTTTGAATTCCATGACAGATTTTGCTCAAATCTGCAAGCACTGGATTTCGTCACAGACTCAAAATTATTAAAATAACTTGTTAAGTGTTACCATGGTTATATAAACAAAAGTGTCTATCTAGCAATTTAAACCGAAGGCCTGGGGCATAAAAGTTTACCCAAATTTGGAATTGTTTAAGAGTCCATATTTTCTTAAATTCATAGGTATTTCAACATTGCTTGTTGTTTCTCTTATGCTTATAGGTTATCAGAGAAATAAAAGTCGCCTTTGCTAAAAACATAAGAACATGAATAACATGGAAATGATGCAGCAATGTAATTTTGATATATATAGACTTAAAAGTATCTTATATATTAATTAATGATAAAATTAATTAGTCTTTAGGTGTATAGATTTAAATGAAATTAAATTATGTAGACCTGCAGCTAAACAATTTAATGCCAGATTATAAACTTGGCTGATCCATAATATGTTTCCAATTGTATTTCAGCTTTTTCATTGTCCATCTTAACCATGCAGTTTGATATTTCAAGCATGACTGCATGTTATGACTGTTGCACAAGCTGTGGTTTTTGCTATCGACTTTCTTTCACATCTGTCATGATTTTATACAAAGTAACTCTATGTGTGAAAGTATTGAGGTGGGGTGAAATGGGGTTTAACGTCACGTCCAAGATAATTGCACTTATATAGCGACATGCATACACGTGTGTGTGTGTTTGTGTGTGTGTGGCTGCTTGTACTAGTCCAGACTGATGCCAATTTATAGTGCCAGCCCACTGAGTTACACATCAATACCCCACTCAGACACAGTATACTGACTCCGAGCACACCAGTACTTGTTTTAGCCCCTTATTGTCGAGCGCCAAACAGCTTAACAACAAGTACCACATATAAAAGTCTTTGGGTATGATGTGACCAGGGATTGAACCATGGACCTTCCGTTCCCGGGCGGACGCTCTACCACTAGACCACGGAGGCGGCCGTGAAAGTATTGACCAAACAAAACAAATAATTCTTGAGTTGTTTTGTCCAAGGTTGTTTTGCCAAGATTTTTGATTCTGCAGATGATTCTGTAAGATTTGTCACAATTAAACTGTAAAATATTTCAGCATGTGCAGGGACCGTTATACATTAAACATGATAGACGGTTAGGTGAAATTGGCTTTGCGTTCAAGATACAGAGATACATGGCATCAAACTTTTGGACTCATTTTCTGCAAAGTCCCATTTTCAGACTTATAACTGTTTATGTAATAATTTCGTTTTTTAGACATAATGCCTGATTAACTGAACGTAGACATGTATGCTGAATTGTTTTGAAATAATTATTTTCTTACATTACAAACTAACAAGAGAAAAATAATATATTTTTGTACCGTCCTCACACATGGCGACTTTTACGGAAGTAAGTTGACAAACGTCTTTCTTAATGACGTCACAGCACAATTGTATCCTAGCACCCTATCCTGGTGGGTGACAATTACTGTTTTTAAATAAGGCTGCATGATAAACTTCCAGTAAAGAATCAAATCTAGATCAGAAAAGCCAGTGATTACACATGTGAAAGGAAAGATGTTATCTCTGGAGCACACAAAGGTGTACAACAGACTGATTAGTTTGTCACCATGATCAAAGTTGAGATTGAAATTAATAATGAAAAGCCTTAAATGCTGTATCTGAAATACTGGCCATACAATCACATTTATAATATAATCAGGGTTTTACCACGACCATGATGACTGACCCCTAATGATTAATTTTAAGGGTCCTTGTAGGCAGTATGAGGGTCCTGTAAAGTAGTGAAATGGTGTAGTGTACTGTATGTTTTGATATTTACATTACGCCTGGAATGAATAAATGATCAAGTGGACTGTGGTCACGGTTGTGACCGACACCCATAACTGCGCTTGATGTGCTGTAGGTATAGTGAATATTATTGTGCATCCGCAGTATATTCTTTTTCTGCATTCATTCTCTACATTTGTCCATACTGGACGCACATTGGTGTGTCACGTAAACCCTAAATCATGTAAATGAATACTATAGCAGCTGGTATACTAGCGTTGCTGTTGCCAATATATTTGTTTCACACAACTGAAATCATAGCTGGCATTTTGATATTCTAATGATCAACTACAAACCATTTGACAAGTTACAACTCCTTTACAAAATAATCATCAGAGAGTATTTCTCCTCTAGAAAAATTGGTCATGTTGGTCAGCTGTGGTCAAAGCCGCAATGGCTGTACGTGAATAGAATCTTTGACAATATGCTGTTGACTGTTCTGTCCAGGGTCAAACAAAGGTTTGCCTGTGGTCAGCAAGGACATTCTAGCTTTAGTTAAGTAGATGAAGATGTGAATGTCAGAGGGCGAGAACTATACCTGGGCCCACAACAAATTCACAGTTAGAGGTTATTCTACGAGTGGGTAGACATTCCTGCTTTCTGTATGTGCTAAATGGAATGGGGAAACTTTGATAAGACTTCTGGGAGGAAATGTCCTGGTGCTGGAAGAATAGCATTAACATGTGTTGTGGACATGGTAGACTGTTCAAAATTAAAGGGGGTCAGGGCTGTTGAGGTTTGCAATGTATTTGAACATTAGCATGCCATACATGATAAATCTTCAACTTTAAAAATAGGATTTTGACCATGATGAAAAGTCCCCATTACTTTCAGACTTCATTCACAACACTATCAGACAATAGGCATGACAGGGGATGTGAAAGAATAATTTCTAACATCATGATCATGTACAAAAATAATAGCTTACTAAAATAATGACGTAGTACTTGTTGGTCATGTTAGCATGGTTAGTTGCTAAACATGATAAAGGTAGCTTTCAACATTTTTATTAGTTTCATAGTTTCTCATTTTAAAGTTTTTTGGACAACAATGTAAAATCAACAAACACATGATTTATCATGATCGTCTATTGAACATGTTGAATATTGAAAATAGTATGCATCCTTTTCTTAAGTTCTAATTTGAAAAGGTATTTTCAAATTTCAATAAATGCAATAATGTAATATTAAGCATTACACATGTTAAGGCTGTTCCTCTATTATGTTTATTAGTCCTGCTTTAAGCGAAAAACATTTCCCCTCGACCAAGCCATGACATTAATTACAGCTGTATTAACAGGGAGCAGGAAATTAATAATTTCCATTTGGAAACTTTTACAGACATTTGTTGCATACTGAATATTGGCCACTCAGTACCATTTCATTGTATCACTATTCCAATATTTCTGTTATTCTATCACAGTTCTGGCACATAAATTGTAAACAATAACTGGCATTGTTACTGTCGGATAATGTTACAACATAGTTGAGATACCTGATCTGCATATTGTGTGACAAGGGCATCAGGCTACAGATTGTACAACAAAGTTCTACCACAAAAGCCACACATGATGGGATAAAGGAACTGCTCTGTTTACTCATACAATATCATGTGCCTAACAGGATTAGTAGGTTTTTTGTGTGTGTGTGTCTTCTTAGTCAAAAAGAATTTGTGGTTCTGCTATGGTGAAAATATACATTTGTTTTGCAGGGCGTCAGTACTTATTCATGTAATTGTATAGGCTGTGCATTTTTTTGTGGTCTTGCATAACCATGATAACATGTATTCCTACATATATCTTGCTTTGAACACTTGTTGATCATATTCAGATTTATGTAATCATGTACTGGAAACCATTTTTAAGTCTCTAGTCAGAGACTTGTAAAATAAGACAAAATTACATAACCTTGTGGGCTACCACTTTTAACACGCAGATGACAACTCTGATCATTTTTGGGACTAGCGAAATTACAAGGTAATTTTTATACCCCTGCCATGTGACCCATTAAATGTGAAAATGCTCCCATTGGATTCCGGGTTAGAATATTAGAACCCTTGCAACGTATTCTTGTACAAGGCGAGGATTGGCTGGGTTAGGCTCCTGCAGCAACTTGGTTCATCATGTTCATTGTGTGTCATCATACCCTGATTGCATGGGATGTTCAGAGCTCCATATAACATTTGGGGCAATTGAGTTTTTACTCGACGGTTTCTATTTTAATTGGTTTATTACATTTGTCATCAGGTGACCAATATTTTTTCACTCATCTATTCATAACTCTTTGGGTTTTTTCCAAAAATGAGTATAAACATTTTGAGATTTAAAAAAAAATGAAATAATGTTTTAGATGTATATAACGGTTCTAAATACAGGCTTGAATCTAAAAGTAAATTAGCTCGTAAATGTGTTTTGGAAATAAGCTCCGTTGTATGCACGCTGAAAAAGCTTCATTGAAAAAGCGTGCTGCTTTTATACATTTGAGTTTTTCCTAAAATACATGTGTTTGTGTATGCAAGTTAATTTAAAGTAATTGAGTTTTGAATATTTGGGGGGGGGGGGGGGGGGGATTACGCAGCTTATCTGTAGCTCTGGATGTTGCTCATAATATCAATCACAGGATTGTCTGGTCCATATCAACATATTATTAACAGGCCCTGGTCTGAGTGCAGGCACTAAACAACAAACAAACCTGTGATGGACCATGTGTTAGAAATATGGGGCTAAGGGAACCATATGACATTTCTCGGAAATGGAGGGTCATTTATTTTTAGGGTTATGACTAAGGGTTTATGGCTTAACCTGCTGATTGCATTTATAGCTGCCGAACTTTGCGATATGTCAGTGATACTTTTTTCACTGACACTTATAGGATTTTTACACTGTTTACATTCACATTTATTCACTTGTTCTGAATTATTATCATGACTAGAATATGTGTTATGGCTTCATGACTGCAAGTGCAAATCTGTTGATGACCTTAAATTGAAACTCACTAACTCATTATCATGATTAATAGAAGTAGAATATGAAACATATGAGTGTTTTTTGGATGGGCTTCTGAGTTCAAAGTTCTCAAGTTCTGAAACTGGGATTACAATGGCAAATAATATGTCCTAGTATATGCATATAGTATATGCCTGTATATGCCTGTGATACAGTTCAACATAACCTTGATAACTTTTTAAAGTAAAGATCATCTTGTCAAAACATTATATATACATACATTATTCACTCTGATAAGTGTCCTGCTCCAATATGTGCCCATAAGCAACTTCCTGACCAGTCTGTAAGTAATCTTATATAAGCGCCTCCAACCAAGACAGAAAATTTACATGGCAGTCCATATTTTCTGGAGTATGTTACAGACATTGTTTTACAGATAACATCAGTGCAGATGGGGTGTATTATTGCACAGAAACTATTATCGAAAAAGTTTTAGTTTCATCAACATCTGAACTAAGTTCGTTCCCTACTGATAGCTCTCTGAAAACAAATTAAACTTGTATAATTTTCAAAGCAGCTGGGGTGCATATTAACATGTATACAGTATGTTTTCTTAAAATAATATATATTACATGCATGACCAGGGTTTCAGCTCTGTTAATTGTCTAGTAAATTAACTGACAGTCAATGAAAAAGAATGTCCCATCAAAAGTTGGGGAAAAAAAATAAATGTCCTATTAATATCATAAATGTGTTTCTAACAAAAGAATTACTATAATTTTTCTGCTATGACATCATATACGCTGATCAAAATGCATAATTCACACACAATTCCATGGCTGAATAGATCCGTTACAATTCCTAACAAAAGTTTCATGTAAGTACGGTGTTCAGCGGTTCTGTCTAAAGTAAATTTCTCAATTAAAATTTAACAAATTACTAATCAAGTCCACAATCTCCCATGATATGTACCACGTCCACTGCATATCATCCACTGTCATGATAAGTCAAGCATGTAATCGCCTATTACGGAGTGACGACCAAATGTAGCGGAACTACTTTAGTACTTATACATCATGGTGTCTATATTTCAAATATTTGACACGGAAGTGCCGAGCGGATATCGTGTCAACAAGATTTACCTGTATTGATGTTGCTATCGACAATCGTACTTCCCGCGTAAGATGTGGAATTGAGCAGGCTGTAGTGAATCACCTGTTTTCAGCTCACGTTTAGAATGTTCCTGGCAGACTGTCCAAGTCAACAATTACAGGTGCACCTTCGGAACACAACACCGCGCGCGCCCGATCCTCGCGAGAAGATTTAACACTTTGCACACGGCACTCTGCGAAAGCAACTGACTGGGACAAGCTCCATTGTCTTGTGTGGTAGATAAATCCCATTTTCTGTATCGACACGTCTTTCGTTATTGACACGGCTATATATGGGTCGATGTGTGCTTTCTTTAGACAACAATTAAGGATTTACATATGTACAAATACATAATCCCAACAGGTGCGCGACAATTTGAGTGACTAGTTCTTTGGGTATTTCACGCTTGCGCACTGCAAAGCACTAAAGATAAATAATAGTCGTACAAAAGACGTATATAGATCTATATACGTCTTTGGTCTAACCTATCTAACTAAAGAAAACGCGGAGAACATTCCCGAACTCAATATATGTCCGGGAAAGTGTATTTTAAGCGTCAAAAGCAACAATTGTACTAAAAATAATAATAAATGATTTCGACTGTAATAATGTATTGGTGTTTGTAATGACGTAACACTTCACCCAGTAGATCTAGTACATCCATCCATAAAAATATGTTGCAGACATAAACTTGAAAAAAATATGATGTAAGTCTGTCACAACTTCTGCAAATCTGTTTCTCAGTTCGCCGAGGGATATAAATTTCGGGTATAAATATATCGCACAGAATATGCATTTGATCTGTTATACAATACATTACATATTACAATATAAATACGTATATAATATCACTTGACGTGATGGTGTTTTATTATATATCTATACTTTTCAAATGCCATATTTATATAATGTACGTGAGAATCAATAAAAGATTGGCAAAGAGGCCGAGCCTATATAAATGCCTTTTATGCAATTGAGTTGTGTGACACATACATAGGTTTGCTTAACTGCAAGGGGCCTTGAGTGTGGCTGGGTCACGGCACGACTGAATTGGTTTTTTTACGTCAGTCAGTAATATTCCAGCTTCTGATCACTGCGGCCTAAAGATATAAATGCTCGAATCTAGGCCAGACAAACAGGTGGGTGACTGCATGGGCACAAATCTACATCATCAACCAAGACACATGCATTGTAAACACCCGTTCTTGACCGGTCAGTTCAAAGGACAACCATGGGTACTGGGACCTATTCTGAACCGGATACCCACTCACACTGACAGTTACTATGACTGTACCCCCGTGGAATTTCGGGTGAGAATAGGTACTAAGCAATCTAAGCCGGCCGTAAGAGGCGACCAAATAGATCGGATGGTCATGCTCGGTAGCTTGGTGTCATACCCCGACGGCGTGGATCGTTGCTTACAATATCAAGGACCTAGATTTTTTAAATAGAAAACAGTTTTATTTGAATCAAGTTGGGGACAGGGACACTGTAGGGGAATCATCCTCGAGTATCCAGGGTCTTATATTATACGATAAGTACCCTGCATGGAACTCCTCCCGCCACCATAGCTTCGTTTCAACAGTGGATCTCCACCTCCATCGCCCCTAACCCGTAGGACTGCCTCCGTGGTCTAGTGGATAGAGCGTCTGCTAAAAGAGCGGAAGGTTGATGGTTCGATGCCTGGACAAGTCTACCCAAAAGATGGTATTTGTTGTTTCCCCGTCTAGCATTCGGCATTGAGGAGATACAAAAAGGGTTGGTCGGCTCGGAGACAGTATACTGTGTGTCTGAGGTATCCATGTTAAAGCGCTGATACTTGGAGCTGGCACTATTAAACTGGCATGTATCGGGACTAGCACACGCACACGTGAATGCGCGTTCGTGGCTATATAAGTGCAGTAATCTTGAACGCGACTTTAAACCCCAGTTCACCTGGCCTCCTAATTCGTGAGGATCCCTGATAAATAATAGGTCCCCAGCAACCTGTGCTGGTCGTAACAGGCGACATCATTGATCGGGTGGTCATTTTCGGTGACTTGGTTGAAATTTTACATGTCATCGTATCCCAATTGCGTGGATCAGTGTCAGTCACTGTGTTTAACATCGTTTGTTTTATCTATCTATTTATCTATCTTATAATATTACCTTCCACGAAAGATGGTAAAATTCTCCATTGGTATGGCTAGAAGAGTTATCTCCCTTCGACCGCAACTTTCCTCTTCAGATGTGAATGGATGTGTGATATATTCTGATGCTCAATTTGTTTATGTTTCGGAAGTGATCGCACAACCACTGATTTTGATTCTCCACTTAAAAGCCAAAACATGTACCAACGCAAATGTCTTTGGTTAAGGAACACATCTGAGATTAAGGCTAATTATATATTGGCGGTAAAGTACACGTCAGGAATAACGTGTGGTCCTAATTCCGCCTAAGTCAACAAGGAAATGTATGTTTTATCCACGTGAGCGAAATTGCCTAGAAATACATCAGTCCTCTGTAGATCGGAAGGACGTCATCATGAGATCTTCCGCCAACCATAGAAAGCCGTTGGTTTTAAGCATTAACATGTAGCCCCCATTCATCAGAATTGTACTTTTCTTCGAACTTCTAACATTTACAACTGTTCAGCAATTTAAGATTATCCCAACAAGCAGTAGCATCACATATCTGGTTATCAGTGACTTTTTAAACTTAATTGCTCGGAAACCAACAAGAGAGCAACAAGATTGTAGTAATAAATATGTATCTATTTTCTTAATAAGGGACGTCATATAGTCATTAAGATTTGATCAGGCCCTATATCATCATCATCATCATCATCATCATCATCATAACAGACCCGTAAAGATCCGGGGTAGAATAGGTCTTCAGTAACCCATGCTTGCCGTAAATGGCGACTATGCTTGTCATTAGAGGCGACTAACGAGATCGGGTGGTCAGGCTCGCTGACTTGGTTAATGCATGTCGTTGTATCCCATTTGTGTGGATCGATGCTTATGATATCAATCACTGGATTGTCTGGTCCAGACTCGATTATTTATAGACCGCCGTCACATACCTGGAATATTGCTGAGTGCGGCGTTTATAACATAAACGATATCTTACATTAAGCTTTAAACCTTAAACTCTCAAACTGCACCAACAAATATTGAACCTGATTTGACGCATTTTTTTTGTTATAAAATAATCGATTTCGAGAGAATCTTATGGCCTTTCATGGGCATACCAGTGACGCGAAATAAACCATGCTATGGATTTTGCTCCTTGTCTGATGCATTGTTTGAAGTGATTGTTGACGATCCAATCAGAGCAACAGATAAGCTTTACTTGCTTGGTCACTTTTATCAATATTTTGCATATATGCAGCGTATACGTTAATACAAAGTGCTGAAACTGATGATCGTTTTAAAAAAAGTTGGGCCGATTACCTGATGCCGAATTCACTAATGCCCATAATCCCAGTATCTCAATATATACGGAAGTACTGCAAGGTTTAAAAAGGGCATTGAGAACGAGCCAAACATACTGTCTACATTCCTTTTGACCACAAATCTGTTATTTAACCACGTTGCGGGAAACGTAAAGGAAATGGCAATCGTTCGAAAATGTAAATTTAAAATTATTGTTTATCTTGAAGTGGCTTTAATATAACTCGCGTGAGTTAGTCTTTTTACAGTATCTCAGTTATATCACAGAGTGGTAGTTTGTGAATGAGAAGCACGTGGTGATACAGGTTGTCATTATAAGTGAATCTGTATTGGCAAGGAAATGTGTTAGCCTGATCCCTGTATTTGTTTGTTTGTTGTTTAACGCCGCACTCAGCAATATTCCAGCTATGTGACGGCGGTCTGTAAATAATTGAGTATGGACCAGACAATCCAGTGATTGACATCATGAGCATCGATCTACGCAATTGGGATACGATGACATGCATCAACCAAGTCAGCTAGCCTGACTACCCTATCCCGTTAGTCGCTTCTTACGACAAGAATAATTGCCTTTTACGGCAAGCATGGGTTGCTGAAGACCTATTCTACCCCGGATCTTCACGAGTACTGATCCCAATACAAAGTTCTTGCATGCGTGTGTTCTTGGGGTGAATGTGTTTATGCAGTGAATCCGCATGTTCAGTTAGCCCTGATATACTCCGTCAGGGAAACTCTGAGCTGATTGATAAGATATACGTTGATTAATGTTTTATCTTTTATCAACCGAAAAGACACCACATAAACACAAAACAGCAGAAAAAACACGAAACGGAACACAAGGACACAAAACAAAGCACAATAATACATAACTTACGAACGAAACCAAAGCAAAATACGACATCAAGCTACACACGCATACAATTAGAACAAGCCTAGACAGATCCTAGATTCTGGAGTTATGTGTATCACATCGTGGACTCTCCGTCATTTACGAGTAACTATATCATGTAAATATTGACTTACCTGTAGTTTCTCGGCATCCCTGGTGGCGAAACGTGTCGTATGAGGTTTCAACTTCAAGTTTATAATGTGAAATGATTACTCGAGTTATTTGAAGTTTAAATGTGAAGAAGGAACTAAATCATGCACACTAGGGTTTTGTTTCATAGAATGACACGCCGTGTTTCCGGGTTAGGGGAAGCCGAAATAGAAAGTGGAAGTTATTGCTTAGAACACTGCGCTGGACAAGTGTGAGTTAGTACGCCGCTTTCAGCAGTATTCCAGGAATATCACAGCTGGGGTCATCAGTAACGGGTTTCACACATTGTACCCATGTGGGGAATCTAACGTTCGGTGAGACGAGCGAACGCTTTAACCACTAGGCCACCCCACCGCCCTGGACAAGTAAGAAACATGTCAGTGTGGATCGACCAGTGTGTTCATGTTCATAATGTGACATTTTGTGCAGAATTGATACTTATTGGAGTTAAAGAGAGCATAAAACAGATTGACTTTTACTTAATACAAAATTCAATATTTATAGATGCAAATTCCAAAATACAAAACTTTATTTTCATGTTTATAAACAGGAAGATTTTTCACACAACATTGAAAAAGATATTTAATTCAAGACAAGTAATAAGCATAAGTTCTTTGGAGCTTGGATGCTGTATCATAAACTCTTCGAAAATGAGAAGCAGCTTTCACATTAATTTAGTTTTACACTTTTGACTTTAATGCTACAGACCATGTACCTTCCAGCACTGCAGTATAGCACATAAGCTTCAATAGTTTATGCATACGTGATGCTTGCAATATATTTGCATTACTGGAGTGAATGTGTGAGTGAGAAGTATGTTAATTTCTGTAAAAACGCTAAGACCTACAGATAAGTTGTGAAATTCTGCTACCCTAGGCGGGAGACTGTTGTGTGTAAAAAGAACGTTGAGACTTGCGTCTATTCACATTTGAAACTTATATGACTTGCAGAAGCTGTGGCTTTGTAATGGAAAAACACAACAAAACACAAAGCTGAATAGACTCGAACGTCAGGTGTCGGTATACATTTACTGCCTGAGTGAGTGAGTATGGTTTTATGCCGCGTAAGCAATATTCCAGCAATATTCCAGCAATGTCACGGCGGGGGACACCAGAAATGGGCTTCACACATTGTACCCATGTCGGGAATCAAACCGGGTCTTCAGTGTGGAGCTAACGCTTTAACCACTAGGCAACCCGACTGCCCTTACTACCTGGAAAGAAATTGAGAAATTGTATTGATATATTGAAAGTTATCTTTTATTTTAGATTAAAACTAATAAACGAGTAGCAGACAAGAAAAGTGTTGCTTGAATGTGTTATAATCCGGACTTGCTAATACTGCCCTCCCCAAATCTACATATGACAACCGCACCCCTGCCCCCACCCCAATTAGTTTGTTATTAAACCGGAATATATGACAAACCATTGTAACAAAACCAGTTTCACATTACTGATTGTAGTCTGTCTAAATGCTTTACCTGAAGTCTCCTGCAGCCTGGTGGTCATGATTAAAACTATTAGTATAAAGCAATTTTAATTATATCAATCTATTGAAGATATATATTGGGTTGAAGCCAGCAGTATATGCATTGACAATACACTACTCAGCCATATTCCAGCTATATGGCAGCGGTCTGTGAATAACCAAGTCTGGACCAGACAGTCCAGTGATTGATATCATGAGCATCTATCTATGCAATTGTGATACGATGACATGCATCAACCAAGTCAGCAAGCCTGACCACCCGATCCCATTAGTTGCCTCTTATGACAAGCATAGTCGTCTTAATACATTACTGATGCCAGCATATCCATGCATTGGTCATGAAGACAAGACTGACACAATTCACTGATTATTTTTTAATTTTATGAACCTTCTCAACAAATAAACTTTTTTTTTCAATTATTTTGTGTGTGTAGTTTTATACAAATTTATATTATTACACAACCGTCCATGAGTGGATTGTTGTACACAGTTATAAGTAATATTCCATCAATATTCCGGAGGCAGCACCTGGGTATTAAGAGGCTTGTGTTCATCCATCCAACTATTTGTACACTATTTGTATAACTATTTGACCAGAATTGGCGAAGTCTGCCTTTCAACAAGGTAATTCAACACTGAATTTGAAATCTTAAGAAGAACAAAATGTTCAAAATGCAATAAGTTTATTTGATAGAAAATCACATGAAATGTACATTCAGCAATTTCTCGAAGGTTTATATGTATATCAATCTGAGATCATCTTGATGGCCATTCATGTAGATGACATAGGTCATCACAAACAATAGTTGTATAGCAATTTAGGTATTTACAAACTGGAACCATTTCACCTCAAACACAGCATTGTTTTCAAGCAGTATTTAACAATGTGAAAGGCTGAATACACTATCGACAAATTTTGTTAATGTTTGTTCTCTTACTAGGCAGTCAACATTATCCAGTTTTACCATTGTGGAATAATAGATAGACGGGTCTTGGTAAGACAAACCAGTGCTTGACATTATGAGCATCATCCCATGCTGTCAGGGTACAATGCCATGCCATCAACCATGTCAGCAATCCTAGCTCGATCATGAGTATGGACATAGTTCTTTGCTAGCATGTGATAAACACTATCCAATCATAAATATACATCCTAATCTCAAACAATGTTTTTTTTTGTCTGCAACAACCTGAAGAAACAGAAAATCATGCAAGAAACACATTGCGTTCATAAATAAATGATATACATAGCATATGATATACCATGTATATTTCTTATGACACCCTGCAAATGACACATGACATAACCCGTCCATAGATGACACAACCTGTACATCTCAATAACCAGCATTTGGCATATGCCCCACAGTACAGTCAATATATGATATGAGGAGTGAGTGAGTGAGTTGGATTCAATGCCGATTTGAACAGTATTTCAGTCATGTCAGAGCTTGACAGCTTGATTTGGGAGGCAAGCATGAGGTGATGCAGGTCGAGATGAAACCCCCAAGCACGTAGAAACATAACCCAGCCAAATCCAGGAAAGGGATGCAATTCTGCACAATGTATGGAAGCACCTTAGCACCATGTCCGACTGTGCCAGCATCAGCCCCACAACATGTTCTTATACCAATAAAGTTAAAGTATTCAATGCAACATCTGCATCCCTTCACCAGGAATAATTATTTAAAAATGCTATAAAACATTAAAAAATCCAATCTAAAGTATTAGCATTTTTTTGTAAGCAGTAGACATTTGTGTAGAAATAAGTAAATTGATGATGCAAGTGTCATAACATTAAATAAACATGTATATTATTAAGTAGATTAGGTAAACATACAAAAATGATATGAAATAAAACCCTGAAAACGAAATAGATGGGTTGTGATGGATATGTTACAATTAAAATCAATGATTTAATGCAAATTGCACAGAAGTATCACATAATAAGTCTCTCATACAATCTAAGATAATATTTTAACTACAATTATTTTCTTAGTCCTGTCCAAAAAACATTGTTTCAAAAACACAGTTTTTGGGGATGGGGTGGGGGTCACTGGTCACTGAGGGGTCTCAAATGGTCATATACCTGCCCATTTACCCTAAGTAATTCCCATACTTTCAATCATTCAGGCCAAAAAAAAGATAAAAACATGTTCCTCGTTGTTCAAAACATGTCATGTGAACACATTATATTCAGTCCAATCAGTAATATTTGGTCTTGTGGGTTTGAATTATAGCTTTATGATTGTCAAGATTGTCTGAATCTTAATGGAAGAGTTGTCTTTCCTTACATGAAAAATGTCACCATCTTGACCGTGGTTTGATTGTTATTTTTCTGCCTAAATTAGCAGGTAAGTGGTCTTTATCATTTTCCAAATACTGGATCCGCCTCTGTGTTTGGTCAGTCACACACACACATACACATAAACACACATACTAACTGTGATGGATCATAAAGAATTAAGCTTGACAAGTTGTCTTTCAGAAAATGATGATATGGTGCAGCTTAATATTGAAATAATAAATATCCATCCAAGAGAATATCACACAAAGAAATTCTTAAAAATAATATACAATTAAGGGTGTGCGCACAATGCACAAAATCCCCGAAACACAAAAAAACCAATACATACAGTCTTCATATAATATAAGTAATATAATCTATATGGACTATGGTGTATGTCAGTTTGCTGAGTTGGAAAAGGTTTATGAGCTGCAGCTGTCTTAAGATTAAACAAACTTGGATGTGCTACACTAAAAGATGCCGATACTGTTTTCTTCTGACCCCCTTACAGCTTGTTCTATTCCTGATAGCATAACCTGGCTGTCTGAATAGGGGGCATTGTGTATGTTTATTAAGTGGCCATATATATTCACATGGATAAACATAGTGTTTACAAACCCATGAAGCATGGACGATGAAGAGAGGACAGCAGTATTGCAACAATGTCCTCATTTACCCATTTCACTATCTTAACCTTACAGCTGTTATAAGTCTGTGTTAAAGTATGGGAGTTATGACAGTCTTTGCGTTAAAATTGCTTTGTGAATCACACTCAAGGCATTTACTGTTACATAATAAGTTAATGGATTAAACCACAAGAGTAAAAATGGAATATGTAAAAACATTGATAAAGGTTACAATATAAAAAACACTCGACCCTTCAAAAGCTAAACTTCTAAATTGAGTGAAAAAAATGTCAAACAGATTGACCAACCACATCCCAGCATGGAAGACAACATGACAAATAAACATATAAAGAAATATGAACAATAGAGACAATATATCGATGGGATAAAAAATGGGCTCTTGTATTTGAGGACAAAAAATATAATATTCAGGTGGAAGTTCTCAAGGCATTAAACGTAAATACGGTAATAAGCTGACATGAACTAAGGGTACATGTATTTTGTTTAAATATATATTTTTAAACATTATCTGTTAGCCAAAATGTGCTGAAACAAATTTATTGTCTTCAGGTTTAGATTTCACTTGACATGCTGGATGCTCTTTGCAAACATTGGTTGTGGATTCAAAACATATTTTGGGCTCCTCTTCTCAGAGGTATGTTTTGAAGCACTTACTAAAACAAAATTCCAGCCTTTCCCCTCAGAATACCAAATGGGCAGTCCTCAATATACGAAAAAATAACGTTGTTCAATTCATGGTAAAAAATACTGTCGGATGAAGAAGGAAAATAATAATTACTTTACGTATGTAATAAATCAATCAATCTATCATCGACGGACAATGTCCTGTTGTGACGGGTAGAGAAGACTAGCAGCATGCTGAGGATATCCGTTGTCTTTCACTCACCACACAAAAACTTCTTTCAAACATCTCTATTTTCAACATGTACCGTATTCGACGTAATAAGCGCCCACGGCGATATTTGTTAATATATTGCCTAGTGAACAATCCCAAATAGCACCCCTTCCGATTGATCAATGTACACAAGACTTTATTCGTGTATAATACGCACTCATGTGTTATATGCACCCTTAATTATGGGCAATTAAATTCTGGAAAAATATGTCTGTCGTATATAAACATTTCAGGCTGTCAGCATAAACCACAAAATTTATCTTTCAACTCTGTTTTTTCCCCACCAAAATACCATTCTAATAAGAGCTACCTATTTCTAATTTTAAGAGCGGCCTGGGTGTTTATTACATCAAATATGGTATAAATGCAGATTTAAATGCACTCTTTCAATTTAAAAAAAAATTCAAAACAACACATACATACATATTTTAAAGCAGTATGCTATTGTTTATATATAACACCCTTGTCATTATACTGCTGGATATGAAGACTATTGGTAATTATCAAAGGCAGGGCAAACAAATGTCTTCTCTAAATAAAATACCCAGGTGTTTTTCTGGACTGGCAGCCATATTGATAACATTCTGAAACTGCTTCCCCAATCTTAGATGAAGGGTGTCCTGCTCTCTAGGATTTATTATTGTCTAAATAATGCACTGTTTTCTTTAACTGACTGGAGTGGCAGCATGTACCTATATACGTTAAGTGGCAGTAAATAAGTTGGTAATAAAAAAGTGGCGTGAAAACGTTGCATGTGTTGTAGAATTAAATATAAATATATGAAATACAGATGGCTTATAACATGATGTGGGTCAATCAGAAGGCATAACCAAGATACATAAACCTGAACAAACAAATCGAGCAATATCGTAGTCTAGTGTTGTATCTGTGAATGAATTGTTAATGACCCAATTACTATACATGCAATAAATAACAAATGTTTTGAGCATTCTCAAAATCAATATGAAAGCCACTGTTTCCAAGACACACAATATGATGATCCTAGCATTGTCTACAAAATCACACTTAAACAATGGCCGAGATCTAAAAAACTAATGTCATGTTCGCCATTTATGAAATCAACTAACTGCAACAAACTCAAATTCTCATCTCACTTATCAGGCAGACAACCATGTTTCTTGTGTATACAATAACACACTGACATATTCAGGCAATACATGCAGGGAGTTATCTGGGATTCCACACAAAGTACCCATGGCAGCAAATTGGATAAAAAATATTTTTTTAAATCAAAGTAGGGATGTTTTTAAAGCTTTTTTTTTCTTAATTTCAAATGTATTTTAACACTGTATCTTAACATTGCATTCAATGCAGTCATGTTAAATTCAGCATTAAGGCCTCTACCTCTTCACTGGTCCTAGTATCACCCCGACCAGGTCTTCACATTGTTTTATTCAAATTTAGAATTATTACTTGCAAATCCTCAGACTTTGGGCTGAATATGGGCCGCTGAGCAGATACAGATACATCCCTCGAATGTTTTCCATCATGTCTGTCATCATATTAACTGCGCATATTGGTTTAATATTCTCAGTCACCAACTGTCTTCTCATTAAGAGTATTGACTAGTACAATATCACTTCAACGCCTGTGAATACAAATAGATAATTTTAAGGTGGGATGGTTCACTGATACATCGATGTACCATGATACATGTATACTGATATATCATTATTTATGACTAGTGTACCAGTGGTTGGGATGGTTCACCGATATATCCATGTACCATGATACATGTATAATGATACATAATTATATTTGACTATTGTACCAGTGGTCAATGTACCAATACGAAACAATAAATACATAATAATTAGCACGTTATTAGTACCGTGGTTGTGCACAATAAAGCTCACTACAATGCGACACTGCCATGTTTTCGTGCTTGTTTGTGGCAATGTGGTTTGGCCAATCTATACAATTCAATAGGTATCAGTCAACCAACCAATCAAATATTGTATACCAGGGGTACACCAAGTGTTCATAAGGCTACCTTAGAACACTTTCAATGCCGTATTACAAGGGTAGACACCATGAATTGTCTCAATCCTGTCGCAGCTCATTTATGTAAAGTAATCTAGATTTTAAGTGATCGGTTCACCTACAAAGGTAAAATTACATACCTAATGCCTACAAACATCACAGTGATGTTGTTGAATGCCTAAGATGCTCGCCCTAATCTTGGGATTTTCTGATACAGCCAGATGACCCAGCTGAGAACCAGGTTCCACAGTGACCGTGCGACGCCCACCCGAGTGACAAGAACACGCCAGATGACCACTACCAGAACAGCGTTGATGACAAACTGGATCTGCTTCATTCTGAAACAAATTTAAGTCAGGTAATGATTACTGGATGTCAAAGGACAAATTGTCACAGAAACAAAGTGGGGAGTGAGGTCCTTGAGGATTTCTGCTGGGACCTCATTTTACTTTGCACATTAGCATTAGGGTTTCGGACACCTTGACTTTCATGTTTAATTTTCATCTCTGGTGTGATTGAACATCCCATCACCAAAGTCTATGCAATAACACTACTACACATATGTGAACACATACTTTCAATGATTGGCAGCTGTGAATTGTAGCCATGTACTGTTCCACTTTGACTGTCCAACATCTACTGGTTTTAATATGTAGCTATGACGCATGATTTAATAACATTCTACAAAAGACCAACGCTAATGTTGCACTGGCCTTCCTCAGCTCTGTATTAGAGCAAATTAACAAATATCAAAGAAGTATTTAAACCCCTTGTTCCCAAACCATTTATACCTTAAGTACAACAAATATTTCAACTGAAAATGTTATGAAGCTGTACACATGAAGGGGTCAATAATACTGCCTCGGACACTGTGTCTAAAAATAGTAACAGCGTCAGAAGCAGAGAACTCCCTTCGTGTTCTTAGACTCATTACTCAAATGAAGATATGTCCTCAAGGTATTCTTGTATGACAGATTATGACAAAGGAAAAGAATTCTTAGTGAACTATCATTTGCCAAACAATGGTCTTATCTTTGTTTGTTTGTTTGTTGTTTAACAAAATTCCAGCTATATGACGGCGGTCTGTAAACAATCTAGTCTGGACCAGACAATCTAGTGATTGACATCATGAGCATAGATCCATGCAATTGGGATACGATGACATGCATCAACCAAGCCTGACCACCCAATCCCTTTAGTCGCCTCTTACGACAAGCAAAGTCGCCTTTTACGGCAAGCATGGGTTGCTGAAGACCTATTCTTCCCTGGATCTTCACGGTGCCAATGGTCATATCAATCTGGGACTATAATATACACTGATGTAAACACAGAAACTACTAATATCACTTGATTGACATCGTCATCTTGAAGTTGAGTCATATTTTTTATAGTTTTAACGATGCTAAGTGATTGGTAAGTGTGCCCTTCAGGCAACGGGAACTTATCTTAAATATGTCATTACAATCTTAACCATGCTATTGGTACAAGAACACAAAGAATTTTGAAACCTGTCATGTAAATGTTAAAGAAAGAGGTGTAAGCTGATACAAGTGAGTGTCTGACCTGTACAGAGCTCTCCTAGCCTTGGGGAGTTGATCCAGCTCTTCCTTCAGGACAAACTGTTTTGTGCCAAGGCAGTAGCTCTCCATGTATGATGGCCAGTCTATGTGCCTGGCATCAAAGTCAAAGGTCTACAACAACCATGAATTGTAATTACTATTTTGCATAAGGGATTTAGATATTGTAATTGGGCTCCAAAAAGTGAGACGACTTACAAATAGTCAAGATCAAGGGTATTGGATTACAGTATTATAGTGTTTAGGTAAGTCGTTGATTACCTCCCTTTGACTGTGTTGGTCACTTACACTTGCAATATCGCAATATAAAATGACAACTCAACGATTATTCCTATTTGTAGGTTGCATAAATATTGCTGTAATACTTTGAGCAAGGGGTGCTGAAAAGGTTATCAAACAAATCAGAAACACTTGAAAACACTTTGGTGTCACTTGTGGGAAAAGTTTGATAAGCATGAGAAGGTTCTCTTGTATAGGATAAGAAGTTTTTTATGAAATGTTTCCTACATCTCGATCAGACTTTGACATCTTATCCAACAGCATAAATATATTGCTGTTGTCAAATTTCCACTCCCGAGATGTGAAGAACTCCAGCGTTGTCACAGCTTTCCACAGTCGATCCTGGATCTTCACAAATCTGAAAGGTCACACAACATAACTATCAGAAACAGCTTCACATTGACTGAGTCTTTTCAAGCCATCTTATGACATTTGAAGCAGTGTTTTACGAGATGCAAAATATTGCATTCACATTGAGAATGGATGCCAATAAATTACACTGCAAGTCCTGGTGGATGCCCCAAAACATATGTCGGTTGTAGTCATTAAATTTATGAATGCTCAGATATATATCTCATGCAACATGTGCCATAGCCTTGTGCCACCTATTCTACACACTGCTTCAACATCAGGCAATGGTAGACAGTAGAGTTCCATGAGTTACTGAAAATTATGAAATAAATGTGCTAAATGCTAGTGTCCCTTGCTTGCATTAATAAAGTGACAGATTTCTTTCTGAGGTGAGGTGAAATTGGGTTTAACGTCGTGTCAAAGATTATTGCACTTATATAGCGACGTGCATGCACGTGTGTGTCTGTGGCTCCTTGTACTAGTCCGGACTGATGCCGATTTATAGTGCTAGCTCACTGAGATACCATGCCGCAGTTTAACATGAATACCCCACTCAGACACAGTATACTGACTCCGAGCCGACCAGTCCTTGTTTTAGCCCCTTAATGTCGAGCGCCAGACAGGGTAACAACAAGTACCATCTTTTAACGTCTTTTGGTATGACGCGGCCGGGGATCGAACCCCGGACCTTCCACTCTCTGGGTGGACGCTCTACCACAAGACCACGGAGGATTTCTTTCTGAAGATACTGGAGTTTATTGTCACGTCAGGTTCACTGCACATGTCTATAACAGTGACACATACACAGCTGAGTGCTAGATTTAGTGTGGTCTGTTTGACCATATGACAGCCTCCAACAGTATATGCTGGCATCATTGTTCTTGGTTACCTTCATAGCTATATGGCTGAAATATTGCCGATGCGACGTTAAATTTTAACTCACTCACTTTTTGTCTGTTTGTTTGTTTGTTGTTTAACGCCGCACTCAGCAATATTCCAGCTATATGACGGTGGTCTGTAAATAATCAAGTCTGGACCAGACAATCCAGTGATTGACATCATGAGCATTGATCCACTCAACTTGGATACGATGACATGCATCAACCAAGTCAGCGAGCCTGACCACCCGATCCCGTTAGTCGCCTCTTACGACAAGCACAGTCGCCTTTTACAGCAAGGGCATGGGCATAGGTTGCTGAAGACCTATTCTACCCCGGATCTTGACGGGTCCACTCACTATTGGTAACCTTGTATAATAATCTTATATAAATATAATGCAAAACACTGCTGACCCATGCAACGGAAACTAACAGCAGTCGTGGTCAATACATAACACTGCTTAAAACGTTCAAAGTATTGTTCTATCAACTGTGTAACAACACATCAATCCTGTACAATCAATGTTGGTGAACTGACCTATCTCATTTGAATATGCCTTATTTGTAATTTCCAGCTTTTGATTTCATGGAAGTTTGACATAGTGACATACTTACATGCGTTCCCTCCCAATGAGGTACTACTGGCCTCTTACATCTACTCACACATCAGTGACACACTTACATGCGTTTCTTCCTGATGAGGTACTACTGGCCTCTTACATCTACTCACACATCAGTGACACACTTACATGCGTTCCCTCCCGATGAGGTACTACTGGCCTCTTACATCTTCTCACACATGAGTGACATACTTACATGCGTTTCTTCCTGATGAGGTACTACTGGCCTCTTACATCTACTCACACATCAGTCACATACTGACATGCGTTACCTCCCGATGAGGTACTACTGGCCTCTTACATCTTCTCACACATGAGTGACATACTTACATGCGTTTCTTCCTGATGAGGTACTACTGGCCTCTTACATCTACTCACACATCAGTCACATACTGACATGCGTTCCCTCCCGATGAGGTACTACTGGCCTCTTACATCTACTCACACATCAGTGACACACTTACATGCGTTACCTCCCGATGAGGTACTACTGGCCTCTTACATCTTCTCACACATGAGTGACATACTTACATGCGTTTCTTCCTGATGAGGTACTACTGGCCTCTTACATCTACTCACACATCAGTCACATACTGACATGCGTTCCCTCCCGATGAGGTACTACCGGCCTCTTACATCTACTCACACATGAGTGACATAATTACATGCGTTTCTTCCCAATGAGGTACTACCGGCCTCTTACATCTACTCACACATCAGTGACATACTGACATGCGTTCCCTCCCAATGAGGTACTACTGGCCTCTTACATCTACTCACACATCAGTGACATACGGACATGTGTTACCTCCCGATGAGGTACTACTGGCCTCTTACATCTACTCACACATGAGTGACATACTGACATGTGTTCCCTCCCAATGAGATACTACTGGCCTCTTACATCTACTCACACATCAGTGACATACTTACATGCGTTTCTTCCCGATGAGGTACATGTAGAAGTCCATTAGGTAGGCAGGGAGGATGTGGTCGAACAGCACGTTCACGCTCTTCCAGTATCTGACAACATAACAAACACAAGGGCTACTTTAATGCCTTCAGTGAGTGACTTGTGTTTTACACTGATCTGATATATCCATAATAACAAAGTGAGCTGGTTATATGCAGCTTTTATCAATATTACAGCAATATCACAGCGGGGACCACCAGAAACTGGCTTCACTCATTGTACCCATGTGGTGAATCATACCCAGGCCTTCAGTGAGACAAGTGAACACTATAACCACAATGCTCCTGAAATAGTCTCATGGGGAGGAGCATAATGTGGGTGGAAATCCCAAACTGAGGCAGGTCCTTACAAGATCAGGCCACAAGAGCTTCCAGTTGCTGTTCATAGCATCAGATTGACCATCTTCCCGAGGCAAGGGACTTAACTGACTATAAGTCCAGTTTCCACCCTTGCCAAAATAGGCTGGAACTATGGAGTTATATTTTGGCTGGACTAATGAGTCTATGCCTAGTCCAATCAAAATTGATATCTGGTTCATAAACATGGCGACTGTACTGCAGACTTTGGTTGACTGCAGGATTTGCAGAGCATGTTAACTGGACGTCGACAGATGGTTACCAAATCTTTTCATGTATTTGATCAATAATGCTTGAGTGATTTGATGCAATTCAAGAGGTAAGACCATTTTATTACAATAGAGATCTTGATTATCGATCAGATCATCTTGACTGGGCGCCGCCATTTTTGTTTGAAGCAACTGCAAGTGATATGAGAGGTGAAATCTGATTGGTCAGTAGGAAGGACATAAAAGGGACATAACTCATAATAGCCACTGGTGGCGCTACGATTAAGCCACGAAATTCCAGCTTAGTTTGGCAAGGATGGAAACTGGACCTTTACAGTCAGTTAACTCACTTGCCTTGGGCAGATACAGATTGACCAAACGATGAAACTATTAGCATGCATGCCTGAGTGAAAATGAAGGAGCTTTTTAGGATAACATAACGTCAGTTCATTTTGTGACAGTGAGAAATGCATAATGACCATGCGAAAAAATCTAATACTTCTAGTATCATATCTGTCTGTAAGTAGTATTCAAAATCTGTAGTATCAGTGAAGACAGGAATGACATGGATTTCAAGCAGTGATAAGGTTCTTACAAATATACAAAAACGTCACACTAAACATGTAAAAAAGACAATTTTAAGTCAGTCCTGTCCTCATTACAATATATTCTGTGATTGGTGTATTTTTATATATTAACTGTTTTATCAACTTGCAACCCATGAATAACACTCCAAACATATATTTACCAGATGTGTACAAAAGTAACTGGACAATATCTCAAAGTGTTCCACAGAGATAGAAGACTTGACTCACATTGACTTTGTGAACCTTGGGTTGGGCACCCTGGCAACTACATCCACTGGGTTCCTCATGAAGTTGTCAAATATCAATTTCTCTGAAAATAGGAATTAACACAAATGTGATCATACTAGTAATATTCTAGGTTTTTTTACATTTGTATACTTATCCTGCACAACTCCATAATGCATATTACTTGCTTGTTCTTGACAGAGAAAAGATCTGTGTGAGAGGTCTTTGCTTGAAGAAGTTGTTCCAACCAGCTGAGAGGCCAATCCTATCACGCAGCTGGGGCACGGGTGGCCCAGTCATCTAAGGCACCGCGATTCGCTGTGCAGAGTTGCGTCCCTTGGGCACGCCAGAAACCTTTGATTGTGGGTTCGAATCCCGGTTCGCCCCGATTATGTTTCTAGGTTTGTCAGCACCATACCCGTGCTTGTGGGTTTCACCGAAGTGGTAAACGTCTGAGACCTGCATCACTTCGGGCTTTCCTCCCACATTAAGCTGACACGCCGTGATATAACTGGAATACTGTTAAAAGCGGCGTAAAACTCAACTCACTCACTATCACGCAGTCTCATGTGACCAAAGGAGGTGAAGTCACGGGTCCTCACATTACTCTTGGAGTCAAAAACATCGGAAGGCATTGTGGGGAGGTAGATCTGCGCTGGGTGGGTCCCTTTAGACGCAGTAATGCAGGATAAGTATACAAATATAAAAAATATCTAGGATTTTACAATTTTTTTTACTTATCCTGCATTACTCCTTAATGCATCCTTATCAGACGGAACCGGAGGAGGGCATACCTTCAGATGTGGACTTTCATCTTTTATTTCCAGACTCTTTGGCTGTGTGGTTGGCTTCGGGTGACCACTCCATGTATGGGAACCTGCAATTCCCTAAGCCTGTCCGTCCTCGGCTGTGTGGTCGGCGTCATGTATGGAAAAACTCCGTTTCCCTCGGCCCGTCCTCAGCTGTATGGTCGGCCTGGATGACCATTACATGGAAGGGAAGAGTCAGGTATGCATTGTGTCCTGGTACTGCGCAGCCTGACTATAACCCTCAGTTAGGTCTAGACTGGAGTACCGAGCCGTATGCAAGTGGGGCATGAACCTTCTAGTCCCGGGCATATGCCAGGGGAGGTCAAAGGCCAGCTCTGGACTTGGAGGCAAGGTCAGTGATGTGTAGTAGTGGTGGCCTGTTGGGCACGGCGTTCCTTGGATCGTCTGATGTAGCAACAGCGCGCTCTAACCGGATATAGACGGAGCTCTAGTTCATCTTCCCCGCCCACAATCGAAGATAGGGGAGGGATGAGGAACGATCTATCTGGCTGTCATGGGAATTGATTCTTGGCGAAGAAGTCATAGCACAGTCCAAGATGCACAACTCCGTGTACTCTATGCTCAAAGTGGACGCGCGTGACATCCAAGGCGTGTAGCTTACTGACACAGGCTGCTGTGGCGAGCGCCAGTAGGTAGACCATTCTTTTTGTCAGATTGTAGAATGACGTTGCTTCGAGGGCTCGAAGGGCATGTCTCTCTGCGAGGTGTGAATGATATTCACGACCCAAGCTAGTGTAAGAGATTTCGCCTTTTGGTATTCCAGCCTGAATGAAAAGAGCAGAGCCTGTAGTTCCTGGATTTACATCATGCGCCAACCTTCCGGAACTGCCAGGACGGAGTTGAGTGCCACAAGGTAGGTAATGATGGTACTGCCCTTGAGCTTATGCTTGTGACGCAGATGGAGCATGAACTCGGACAGGAATTGAGGCGATGCAGATGTGGGGTCTTGTTGCTTGCCCCTGCAAAAGCTCTTGAAGGATTGCCACTTGTCATTATAGAGGCTCGTGGTGGTTGGGCGATGTGCCATTGTGATGGCCCTAGCCGCCCTGGCCGAGTAGCCTTTGGCATTCAGTGCTCTCTGTAAATGGACCAGACGTGAAGACATAGCCGTCTGGTCCTGGGTGTGGCTGTCTGCTGTGAGGGTGGATCAGCAAATTTAGCGAATCTGGAAGTGGCAGTGGATTGGCATCTGACAACTCTCTGAGGTTGACGAACCAAACCCTCGCTGGCCACCAGGGCGTGACCAAAGTCAGATCAGGGTTCCGTGTCGATCTGATCTTTTGGATGACTTTGGGAAGGAGTACAGGTGTTTTAGTCCTTTCTGGGGATGCTGAAAGTGTTGATTGCCCAAGCCAATGGATCTGGGTCTGGTGATATGTAGGTTGGGATCCGGTAGTTCTGGCTGGTGGCGAATAGGTCTATGTTGGGGAGACTGTGGTCTCGACAAACAAGAGCGAAGGCGTCTGGTAGAAGCTTCCACTCTGTGGGAGCAACTTTGCCTGGCCGAGATAGAGCATCCGCTGGGATGTTTCGGCAGCCCGGAATGTGTTGAACCTGGAACTGAATCCCCAGATGATCCACCAGGTGAAACAATCGGAACGTCTGTTGAATGAGTCATTCCTCGGTTTCGTAGGTACCATACGACAGTTATGTTGTCCGTCGAGATGGAGAGCCGGGCGTGTCTGAGGGCCTGCTTCCAGTGAGCGATGGCCAAGATAAGCGCCTCCAGTTCGAGGTTGTTGATGTGCCATAGGGGCTGATCGGCGGACCACAGCCCTGAGGCGACCTGTCCCTCCAGGTGTGCGCCCCATCCCTGCAGGGCCGCGTCTACGAATAGGCGCAGAGAGATCGTAAGCCCTGTCAAGGAGGCGCCGCCTAAGACATTTGATTCAACCGTCCACCACCGGAGATGCTGCTTGAGATGACCTGGGAGGACGAAGGATACTGATGGGTCCTGGTGCCTGAAGTAGGGAGCCAGGAACATCTGAAATGGGCACAGTTGGAGCCTTCCAACAAGTACCTTCCAACGAGTCCTGTGCTGTGGTTAGGAGGCCCAGGAGGACTTGCCATTGGTGCAGAGTGCGTGGTAGTGGAGAGCTGGAGTCAGGTGCACCTGCATGCGCTCCCATCGGTCTCTGGGTACAGAGAGGAGATCAAGGTCTGTCTGGAAGAGGCCCCCCCATGAACTGAAGGCGATTGGAGGGTGTCACCTCTGACTTCCTGAGGTTGATCTTCCACCCCAGCTGGTGAAAGAGCCGGAGTGTGAAGTCCCTGTGGCGGAGTAGAGTCACAGTGTCCTGATAATTCAGTAGGCAGTCGTCTATGTACACCTCAAACTGAATGTCCCGGCGATGAAGCGGAGGAATTTCCGGTCGTCAGGATGTATAGGGACATGTAGATAGGCGTCCTCGATATTCAGGCTGATGAGCACATCTTGTGCCTGGATCCGGGATCGCAGTAGCCTGAGTGTGGTCATCCTGAAATAATAAAATCTTCCTTGTCCAGCAGAGCCGTGATGTTGCTGCTCAGTAGCTGCTGTTGAGTAGGGGGGTAGGTGTCCACTATGGGGGACAACGTGAGTGGCGGGTCGTCTATAAGCGTCAGCTTGTACCCGTGTCGGATGGGTCCCCCCGGATCTCCAAATTCTGCCAGAATCGACTCAGTCTCCCACCTTTTGGAGTGTCGGCAACTTGGACGGCTGGGGGTGGGAGGTCCCAGTCATGTCTATCTGGCGATTCACTTATAGTCCCTGTGGTCGGTGTTACCTCCCTTGGGGTGGCCGCAGCAGGACTGGTATGCAAATGAGGACTTCCCTTTTCCTCTGCCTCTGCCTTGAAATTTTGAGGTGGAGCCCCGCACAGTAGGGTCCGCACAGATGGCCGTCTTGCTATCGACCTCTGGGAGGGGGCGGTTGCCTCCAATCTGTCCGCCAGCCAGTCTACAACTTGGTCATGGGAGTGTCGTCGTAGCATGGGATGAAGGCGCCCTCCGAGGAGTCGGACTGATAGCCACTGGAGCATCTGAGCACCTGGGAGCGGCTCCTAGATTGATGACCCTGACGATCAGACCTACTGTCATTCTGACATGATGACGTGCTTGGGGAAGCCAAGTCCACGGAGTAACGAGAAGTTGACGGCGTCTGTATAGTCGATCGACCATGCGGTGGCAGAGGCGCAGGCGTCTGTATAGGCGCTGTGAGATAGATAGGCGCCATCTGTATAGGTGCTTGAGGAGGCGCTTGTAGAGGCATCAGTAAGGGCGCCGGCATCGACGTCTGCATGGCCTGCAAGTACTGAAAGTACTGAAGGAGCGAGGCGTCTATCATTGGCGTCTGTGCGGCAGGCAGGGGTGCCTGTGGGACACCGAGCGTCTGTCCAGAGGATAGTATAGTCGCCATCTGGTAAGTGAGCGCCACCCCGGGCGTCAAGGTGGCCGCCGCCGTAAAGATAGACGCTGTAGTGATCGTCAGAGTGCTCTGGGTGGAGACTGCGACTGTGGGGTCTGACATCAAGGTTGTAGTTGAGTTCGGGGGGTAGTCATCCAAGATGGCCGATCTTGTAGGCGAGTTCTCAGAGAGGTCTGACATCCTGCGCCGGTGTTTCCTGGCCTGCTGTGTTCTGCGTTTCTTAGAAACACAGAGATTCTGACTGAAAGCTGTGGGTGAAAGCAGTAGACAGTCTTTACATCGGTGACCCTGAGTTGTACAATTAAGGCACAGTGAGTGAGTGAGTATGGTTTTACGCTGCTTTTAGCAATATTCCAGCAATATCACGGGGGGGGGACACCAGAAATCGGCTTCACACATTGTACCCATGTCGGGAATCGAACCCAGGTCTTTGGCGTGATGAGTGAACGCTTTGACCATTAGGCTACCCGACCGCCCCTTTAAGGCACAGGGGGTGGGGGATCCCACGTCGACATATTACGCCGGCACTTTGAGCAGGAGGGCATGATATCTGCAATGAAGCAGTGTAAAATCACAATGCGTCCCTACTCGATTAGGTATGCTAAAATTTGTTTATCCAGCTGTATGGGTTTATGAAACAAATATTACGACAAACGTAAGACAACATACAACAAAAACAATCAACACTTGCGAGGATACCCCAATCGTGGGGCACCAAGCAAAAAGAATATAGAACGCAAGCCAGTTCATTAACTGCAGGCCATGTAAAATATTCAAGATGGCTACTTGAAACAACAAGACACCTGGCATTATGTTTTCTTTTGAGAAAACGCCAGTAAGTGTCTCATAATGTTATGTCACATGTTTATCAAACATAGAATGTACTAGATACAAACCATAGGCACAACACAAAGACAATAAACATTAACTCAAAGAGCAAACACATGAGGGTTTGAATCAGTTTATGCTACAGCAAAAAAACAGGTCTTCACTCAGCAAGTGACAAGAGTAATGTGAGGATCCGTGACATCACTTCCTTTGGTCACGTGGGAGCTGCATGATTGGGTTGGCCTCTCAGCTGTTTGGAACAACTTCTTCAAGCAGTAATATGCAGGATAAGTAAAAAATAAACAGTCAATTAAAACAGACCTTGTTCTCTGGCAATGTGCACACAGACAAACCATGTCCATGCTTTTTGTGAATGAGAAATAAAAAAAAGACCTGACAAAACAGTTTACTTCAGGATTCAAGTGAGATTGAGATGAATAAATGATTGGTCATGTCTTCTAGCTGTATCTCTAAAGGTGGCTATCTTCATGAATGACATCATGGACAAAATGACTGCTTTGTACAACAGATCTCTGTAAGGGGTAGGACAAATCAGGGCAAGTCTTCACTGTACCAGTGTTTGACTGATACAAGCCATTAGGTTACGATGAGCCAAGCAACCAAACCATACACTGAAGCCATCCGATCCTCATGAATGGGCTGTTATGGGGAGTAGTGAGCTATATAGTGAACATGATACCTACCCATCTCACCCCAGGTGAACTTGTTGATCTGACCAGTTGTGTTGTTAAATACAGGTACCCTGGAGGGTCTGGGATGAAGGAAAAACATTTGGTGAGCAATGCATAAAAGACAAGGATACAGGATCGCAGGTAGACATCATTATGACAACTTAACATCGTTATGCTGCACATCAGCCCATTGGGATCGATGACATGCATCAACCAAGTCCGCGAGCCTGATCAACCGATCCCGTTAGTTTCCTCTTACAACAAGCATAGTCACGATTTGAGAAGTATTTCAATGACAAGCATGTTTAAGGAAAGCCCAAACTGATGCAGGTCTTGGAGACATTTACGACTTTGGTGATCCCAGGGGTCATGATAAATCTAGAAAGATGATCAGGGACATCTGGGATTCAAACCAGCAAGCATATATTATTTCTGAAAGTACCAAAGGACACAACTCTGCACAGCGAATTGCATGGTGTAGATGACTGCGCCTGGGCCCCGGCCTCCGACAACAAGAGAAGCATGTACATTTGCAGTACATGAGTGAATGTTGTTTATACCGCAGTCAGCAATATTCCAGCTACATCACACTGACATGTTAATAATCTGGACCAGGTCGTGGTTTTATAGAACTATGTCACACAGTTAGCAATGTCACACACTGTAACATCCCAACAAACATCAGTTAATGAGGGCCTACTCTGCCCGGAATCTCCACTTGGGTTGTGCAATTAGTGGGGTGAACAAATGATTGAAATAATAAATACCACACAAGGTGCTCAGCAATAGTAAAAATTATCCAAGGTGTACATTAGGGCATCCAAGCAATGCAGCCATTGTTGCTATATGATACCCATTTTAGTTTTTTCTTATAGCATTTGGTGCAGCGAAGTAAACTGCTCTGGCTATAGCACAGGGTATAACCTTGCTACAACATTGTACTAAGGGGAGTAACTCACTTGGTTGTACCAGTATACCAGGCTACCGCGATCATGAGGTTGGTGGCTATATCACAGGGTATTACATCAGCAGTACAGTGAGCGTAGCCATGCATGATTCGGAGGACACCTTTCCCAATCTGAAGAGGAGGCAAAAAAATATGTGGGCTTCATTAGGATGATACCATGTTATTACATGGTTGTTGTCAATTAGTCTTGGTATAGGTTAAGTTTGTTGTCAAAGGAGATGGTCACTGAGAACAATCAAGTTTTACTACCATTTAGACGTTTCTGGACATCTTCTACTTCCTACTAGTGGCCTAAAAACTACTACCCATCAATGACATCACAAACTCATGACTGCAGAAATCGATGAATAGTTTTTAAACAGAGAAAACAGTGCATGCATGGCTAAATTGCAAATGTATGAAAAATTTATGCCATCAGTTACAGGCATTGAACTGCATCCCACTTGACAGATGCAATAACTTCCTATTTTCAATGACTGTGAGGAAAGCAGTAAAAACTTACTGCTGCAAGCAAACCGGTGGGTCCATTGAAGTTGTCCACCCAGCCCTGAAAGACACAAGTTGAATTTCAAACTACAGCTTGGTTGCAAAAGCTGAGAATATGCACATAAATCAATTGTACACCGCTAATATAACAGCATTGTAGCATAGATCATCTTGGTAATAACTTTAAAAGACTAAGATAATTTTACAGACAATTATTGATTGGAATTGGAACAAAAGCCACAGATCCAAAGTCCAAGATTATTAAAATTTCTGTTTGTGCAGGATATTAAAGGTCCATATAAATATAAACACTAAAATCTACTCCAAATGATGCCCAGGCAATTTCAGACTTATACATCTAAAATGTTTGGGCACAGACTGCAAAAAAAATGTCATCGATGACTAAGAACCTGCGATAGATATTTCAAATATGGCTACCAATGCAGCCATATTCAACATGTTTAGAACGAACTGTTCACTAGAAAATTGTAAATGTTACAATATATTGTATATTCATAAATATTGATCCCATCTCACAGTGTGCATTTCCCTTTCTTTCTCGATCCCTGTGTGGAAACAATCCATGAACATGTTTCCAGCATTTAAAAACAAGGCACCCCAACACTTTCCAGCCGTCTCCATGACTACCACCACCCACAAAAGGCTGTACTCTAGCTAGCTTCCTGCCTAATTGATCACATGACGTCCCAAGCTTACTTTTTCTCTTTCGAATCGAAAAGGCTTGTGTAATCATGAGAGATTGGATAAGTTTTTATAAATATATATTTTATTGTAAAATTTACAAATTTTTATAACTTATCCTTACACTGTGCATTTATCCTACAATTGGTGGTGGGGTGCAGGTACCCAAGCCTGTAGATAAGGCCTTATCCGTGAGATTTACAAGAGGAAGCCAGTTCTAAACCATGATCCGATCTAATGATCGTAACATCGTTCAGATTTATAAAAATACTTGTCTATGGGTTGCTTCTGAAATTTTTTCAAAGATGAACCGTTTCCAGTGATGGATGTAGCTGGCTTGGGTGTGGCTGAAGTAGTAGGTCTGTCCGTAGAGGTAGACGATGTTTTTATCCGCAATGTTAATGAGTTTGGTGAACCAACTTCTTGGTGGCCAGAAGGGCGCAACCAAAAGTAGATGAACTCGTTTGATGTCTGAAATCTTTACAACACCTGAAGTAGAAAGCCTGGCGGAGGATATGCATAAGCGTGCAGTTCTTCCCAAGAGATGGCGAGCACATTGTGATCCCATGCTTATGGGTCCGGCATGGGGGAGACAAACCTCGGTAGTTTAGTGTTGTATCCGGTCGCAAATAGATCAACTTCTGGCATCGGAAAGAGCTGATCAATCCATAGAAACATGTCCAGATGGAACTGCCACTCCATCTGCCTATGTCGTCAGGCTGCAGCAGTACAACCATACAATCATGCACAACAACCTCTAAAGCGCACCAAATGGCTCGCATTAGGTCAGTCTGTTCTGATTCCAGAATAAGCGGGTTTGAAATGCAGTCACGGATGGAATACTGGAATCTTGCTGAACATGTGGTCAAAGCTCCACAAACTCAAAACCAATCATGCAACAATTCATTGTGAACTGTTTTAGGGCTGGGACGGGCAGCTCGGGTACTCGGATCGGGTGGGTACTGAGTAGGACCCGGGTATTCACAGGACTACCCGGACCCGTGGTTAGTCACATGATATATTGTTTAATGACAAAAGTTATCTTGAATTTCATGGTAACACTACAAGTCACTAATGTTCACATTTTTTTCTGACTATGCACACATTCCTTGTGACTTTCATATGTTTGAATAAAGATAAAGCTTCAGTCAAATTCAGTGTATGCATGACCAGATCGTTCTAAATGTGTATCTAAGTCCCGATCGTACATTTTGTACCTATATCTTCAGACCTACAGTAGGTAGCTGGGTAGGGTAGGGTAAATGGGGGTTGCATACCCTGCTTCTAACTTTGGACTTGCCCTAGCCCTAAACTGTATGTCAGACAAACAAAGTGGTGTCCCGAGTTCCCAAGAAATATCATGCACATGCAACCAGTTCCCTGTAGAATGATTCATGTGACCAGTGATTTCACCATGTGATCTTCAAGATATTTATGCATGTAAATAAGTCTTGAAAGCGTAAAGGATCGTCTAATCTCTGCCATATGTTCTGGTAAAAGGTTGATGAACAATCCTGTCGATCCTCACTTTCTCGACAATAATATAAGGATAGAAGGATAACATTCCTATTCCTGATCCTAATCGTCAATCATTCAATGATCCTCCTGGTACAGATACATCAGAGGATAATATAAACTGCAATAACATAAGCCGGGTGTGTTTAGCCGTAGGTGTAAATAATCATGGCTGTGAAGGATGATCCCAGGACGTGGGCAGCCCGTGACAACCCTGTCAATCCCCTTATCGATCAATCCTACTGTGATGACCTTCCCTTTCCAGACGAGGCTGTCGATCCTGAGACCGGCGATGATCCCACTAATCTCCGCCGATCCTTATGCTGAGGGTTCAGCAAATGCGTTTGTCAATCCCCTGTCTGATCGTCTTTTCCTTGTCGATTGTCCTGGTAATGCTCATGTCACTATCTCATTGAGCTGGTTGATGATCCCGATCTCTATGGTATCACAAGTCATTATCTCAATAAGACGCCGTGGATGTGATTGTGGCAGGCGTATTAATTTTCAGGACTACCAATCATAGGGGACTCTCTAATCTTTAACATATGTCAACCATCAGAAAAGAGTCCTTCTATCACAGCGCTCAAGGAAATCCTATCCATTAACTTCATTGACCAAGGGAGAGGACGACAATCCCAATCCCTACTGTTGTATCATAGACGATCCTCAGGATTCGAATGTCTGGAATGAGAATGTCCTGGCTTCTCCAATCTTTTCTGTAAGACGAGTGAGGAGGGTTGCATGGATCCCAATCTTGGCTGTGCCTGCGATCCTCTGACAATCGTGGAGGGGTAAGTTGACCCCAATCAATGTCGAATCTCCTGCGATCATCCAATCCCCATGAAAGAGAGGCAAACATTGATCCTTATTCCAGTTGAGAGGATCATAGCTCAGTTGATCCGCCAAATTCGATGATAGTGAAGAAGGACTACTCATAGCTGAAGCACAAGAAACCCTTTCAGGATTCTTCAGATCACCACAGATGATCCTCCGCCCCTATGTCAAACGAAGGGAGCATTGAAATCAGTAGAGATGAATCCTGAATCTGATGATAATCTTCAGCCGTTGGAATGGTAGCTGTCTTTGTTTAATCAATGACGACGTACGTCAGATGAAACTCTAGGGAGAATGGTCATGAGGAAGGAGTCCGATTCATTGATTTCATCTAAAACTGGCACAGGTGTAGTAGATGATTGTTCGCTTTAGAAGGAGGGGCACCTGATCTAACCTCCATAAGCATGGTCTCTTAGGTTTCTTGGCAGATGATGGTCCATGTTCCGCAAGATGTAGACTTAGAACGTCTATAACTGTCACGTTTCTCACATTTACGTCTATAGGTAGTAAAGTCTGCATCAGTGAGGTCCTTTCACATGCTGCCTCTGTCTGACATCGTGCAATGGCCACAGCAAACACAGCATCTTGAGGACGCTCTTGTGCAGAAAAGTTCTGTTTGCACTATCACATACCTAGCATTTCTTGCTAACAACGTAAGACCCACTTGGATGACTTTAAAAAAAAGAATGAAAATATATATAATTCTCCTCAAATAAAATCCCTGTCTCCACACAAGAGTGATAAGAAAGAGAAAGAGTAAACTGGGGATGTCATGAGACCAGGCAGCACAAGATTCATGCTTTGCATGGACCACTATTGGCGATGGTAACCATGGCTACGGCTGGGATGTGTTTGGGTGAGGTGTTTTGTTAAGCTGGAAACTTTTAGGATAGTTTTCATCCAAGGATTGAAGAAGGATGAAATGCATAGTGTGAGATAGGGAAAATTTAATAAATAGTGCTGCTTCTCGCTTATTGTAACATAGACATGTATTGCTGTTGTGAGCTTATATCATGCATATGTGACCTGTGCTTGGTTAGTAAATTCTCAATAGCTTGAGACATTATCTGGAGCCCTGTAACAGAATTGTGACGTAATGATTTCCTTCTACCTCTAACGCAGCTTACAGCTTTGCTGCAGCCCCTTGCTTAAAGTAACCCCTCCAACTGAACATCACTTACTGGGAGTGGTTCCTTGTAGGTGGCACCCACTATGGACGGGCGGACGATGGCCACAGGGAGCTGACCACATCCCTCAACCAGGAGGAACTCGGCCATGGCCTTGGTGTAGGTGTAGGTGTTGGGGCGGGGACCCACAAGCTTCTTGGTGAGGACATTCAGTGCAGCATTGTCCATCCATCTGTACAACAGTCAGTGTGTGAAAGGTGGGGATATCTCATATTTCCTGAGATGAGTTTTTTTTAAATTTTTGGTTTACAGATTATTATTTTTTTATGTTTTTTTGTAAGTGACATGGTAGGTAGGTGAAAATAATTTAATTTATTTTTTCCAGATTATAATTTTGACCTTTGTTATGCATGGTAATCTGAATATGTTGCATGATCAACCATCTAAGCTGAGCTTTTCTAGTTTATCTAACGTCCTAAAGTTTCATACTGCTTTTACACAGATTGGATTTTTTTTAAATCTTTATTTTAGCAGTGTCTGTATACAGTGTTATATGGCAGTGTATTGTTAAACAATGATTGTATTATCTGTATTATAATAACTGTATTATTACATTGCTTCTGTTTAGATTCAGTAAATGCTCACTGCATTGTATGTTGACAATGATTAGCTGTCAGGAATGTACTTTTGTAGTACTATTTAATGTAAGCAGTGGTGAGAAAGTTATTATTTTTTTATGCTAGAATTATCCGTTAATTTCCTCAATAGCATGGGTGTTTGTCAAGCATTATAGAAACTTGTGGAATATTCCGTGATGTCCATGTGACACTGGGCTGGTCTTGCACTGTGAAGAGGTGAGGTGAAATGGGGTTTAACATCGCGTCCAAGATTATTGCACTTATATAGCGACGTGCATGTACGTGTGTGTGTGTCTGTGTGGCTGCTTGTACTAGTCCGGACTGATGCTGATTTATAGTGCTAGCTAACTGAGATGCCATGCCGCAGTTTAACATGAATACCCCACTCAGACACAGTATACTGACTCCGAGCCGACCAGTCCTTGTTTTAGCCCCTTAATGCTGAGCGCCAGAGAGGGTAACAACAAGTACCATCTTTAAACGTCTTTTGGTATGACGTGGTCGGGGATCGAACCCACAACCTTCCGCTCTCCGGGCGGAGGCTTTACCACTAGACCACGGAGGCGGTCTGCACTGTGAAGAAAGTGCTGGAAGCTGGTTAGACTATTTAAGTGTCATCTGACATTGCATCAAGACCAGGAGTTGTGTGAAGATAGCTTTTCACCCAGGATTCCCAGCCTAGGCCTATCTCGGTGCTTGACCACTGTTGCGGATAGGTAAATATTATTATGACTGAACTTTTTGCTATCACCACTGACATCATATTTTGTATTTGATACTGCAATTAAATATTGTACTACCACTCTATTGATTACTGACATTGTAATTGCTGTGCAGTAATTTGTATTAGTTTGTAAACCTAGTTAATTGTGTTATACAATTGTTGATTGTATACCATTTGTTGATTTTTTTTTGGGTTTCACACTAAATGTTTTTACATACAGATTTCTGGGTTAACTAATTGTTTCAATTTTGGTATCAACGCGTAACAACAGATAAACTGAAGATTATTGCCATAGGCAATTCAGGAACCTAACCGAAGACATTAGAGAAGTTTGACACAGACAGGGAAAATTGAATAGCAAGAGTTAGTGGTTGAATAATGATCTATACCAAAGTCAACAATATTTCAGTGTTACATAATCTGAGTCTGGGCCATGAGTGGTTCACAGCATGAGAAAGCATCAACATGCGCATCACCATTGGGAAAGAACAAGTAGAACACCACATAATCAGCCAGGTCACAATTTGTAGCTCTCAATAGGCGGTATTTGAAAAATAATCAGTTGAAGAATCTGCCGATCTTAAGAAACGATATATAAGTTGAAAAAATCATAACTGAAATGTGCTATTTTTTTCATTAAACCAAATACACACTACCGTGTTCACAGAACTATGTATACAATGTATTAAAACTGTTAAACTGACAAACCAGATCCAGATAACATTTTCCAAATAAATAATTCACTTTTATTTCTGTTCTAGCCTACCAACCATGACATTTCACCAAAAAATCCCTGTCAAGAAAAAAAAGAGTCATGCCTCAGTCAACTTGTACGACAAGAAAAAGATACTGATGACCTATTTAAATCTGGAATCAACACAGGGGTTGTGTAACTGGAATATTTGCATACGTCATTTCTTGGTTGTTTAATGATGCACCCTAAGACAATGCAATGATTGATATGATGAACAAAGACCCACGTCATCAGGGTACAATGACACACCATCAACCAAGTCACCGAGTCTGATCTACTGAGTCACCTCTTATGTTGATGAGCAAGGGTATCCATACGGGACTTACTCAACAGCTTCCACCAGTTTCTGTGGGTGCAGTGGTGGTTCATACACCTGCTCAGCAACAGTCTCCTTATCACAGTTAGCATAGGCAGTCGACACATGGATCACAGCCTGCAACAACAACAACACAGGCTATGTCATGGGTTTCAGCAATAACAAGCAGGTGTCATTTGTTATTTGATCCACAGGTCATGACAACCTGTTCAAGGTGATGTTTTAACCCTCCTAGTGGGTGAGTTTAGCTTAACATTACTTGGAACAGTATATCAGTCATATCACAGCAAGTATCAGCTTAATGTAAGATTTGTTTGTTTGTTCGTTGTTTAATGCCGCACTCAGCAATATTCCAGCTATATGACGGCTGTCTGTAAATAATCGAGTCTGGGCCAGACAATCCAGTGATTGACATCGATCTGTACAATTGGGATACAATGACATATATCAACCAAGTCAGCGACCCTGACCACCCGATCCTGTTAGTCGCCTCTTAGGTAAAGCATAGTCGCCTGTTATGGCAAGCATGGGTTGCTGAAGACCTATTCTAACCTGGATCTTCAAGGGTCACTTTATGCAAGAGGAATCCATCTATACAATTGGGATACAATGACATATATCAACCAAGTCAGCGACCCTGACCACCCGATCCTGTTAGTCGCCTCTTACGTCAAGCATAGTGGCCTGTTATGGCAAGCATGGGTTGCTGAAGACCTATTCTAACCTGGATCTTCAAGGGTCGCTTTATGCAAGAGGAAAGTCAAAACTGATGCAGGTCATAAACATGGAACACCTTTACAACAGAGGATCAGATAACACTGGCACAATCAAAGGAGGCATGCTCTATATACATGATATAGCAACGTGCTTGCATGTTTGTGTGTATGGCAACTAACACTAATCTGGACATATGCCGGTTTTATAGAGCTAGCCCACTGAGATATCGTACACCCTGAGACATGTTTTATACAGAATTTCTTACTTACAGTACAAAGGTATTCATCTTTTATTCCAATCTATTTGTGAGGAAACTTACATCTAGCTTGTCAATCTTGTGACAGAGTTCTAACAACCTCTTCACTCCTATAACATTCATCTGTACTGATAATCTGAAACAGAAGACAGGTATGACATTCATCTGTACTGATAATCTGAAACAATAGGCGGGTATAACATTCATCTGTACTGACAGTCTGAAACAATAGGTGGGTATAACATTCATCTGTACTGACAGTCTGAAACAATAGGTGGGTATAACATTCATCTGTACTGACAGTCTGAAACAATAGGCGGGTATAACATTCATCTGTACTGACAGTCTGAAACAATAGGTGGGTATAACATTCATCTGTACTGACAGTCAGAAACAATAGGCGGGTATAACAGTCATCTGCACTGATAGTCTGAAACAATAGTGCGTGTTGTGTCTTGTGGCAAACAGGTCAACATTTGGGTGCCCCAACTGTTGGCACAGTAGACAGAAGGACTCTGTGTGCAGCTTCCACTCCGGGGGGGTAATGGGCGCTCCAGCCTTGATAGTGCATCGACAAGGACATTTCTGCACCCACAATTTGTCTCGCTGTGGCCTCCAATGGAATCCTACCTGTCAGGTGATAACAAGGGAACGCCTGGCTCAAAAGGGAGCCTGCTTGTTGATGAACTTGACGACCATTGTGTTGCTGTTGAGGTGTCGATGGTGATAGCACGCTTTGAACTCTGTCAAGGCATTCGATGGCATAAGCCACCAGTCGAGGTAATGGTCTGACAACGTGACTTAGCAGCACTTGTCATTGAAGAAAGGATTGAGGGCCTGCTGGTGCCATCTAGACATATGTAAGTGACAAAGGAGGAGGAGGGTGGAAAGGAGAGTTCCTAGTTGTGCCTATCCCCTGGAAAGTCACTTCTTCAAGCCTCTCAGGTAGGTGCGACCATTTTTGCCTCGAAAAGAATCCTTTTTGTGTCTCTTCTTAGCCCATTTGGTGTCGATCTTCTATTCCCTTGACTTGTTCCACCACCAGGGCTATGCCGTTATACAGAGGGTTGATGCAGTCCAAGGTTGATTAACCAAAGACGCCTTGATACGAGGATCCCTAGAAAAGGCAGATAGGTCGCTCTGTCTCCTGAAGAAGGTCAGCGAGGATAAGGTATGGAGCATGTGGTCCCTTAGAAAACCAAGATTGGTACAGCTTCCAAGACAACACCGACTATAACTGTGGTTTTCATCGCCCATGGCTGCAAGGGACGATGCTAACATGGAAAAATGGGGAAGAGTCCTCCTCCATCCAGTGTCTAGGGATGGGATCTGCGAGTCAGAAATCTTGTAGAGCCTGTCATTCTTGACAAGTCATTGTCAAGGGAGGCCACCTTGTGTGCAGAGCTCTGGCCATGTACTGGTTGCCTCTTAGAATGTGGTGGCCGGAACAAAGTGTTATGGGATTCCAGGTTGATAAAGTCCCTATCAAAGGTTACCAGAGCCTTCTGGATAAAAGGATCTGGTGGCAGAGTCATGGAGCATGTAGTTGTTTCCTCTTATTGACAACTCTGGTATAAGTGAGATAGACTGTATTACAGACGGAAGTGCACTGGGCACACATTCAGGAGGGAAGACTCAGTGTTAAACAATCTGGGCAGTGGAGATGTGGATCCTTAGCCAATTTCTTGCTGTTACATAAACCACACTTGGAAACAAACATCTGTAACATGGGACAACCCAAAAACATCAAAAAAGCCCCTTCACGTCTAGTTATTTGAACTGTGATGAGATGTCAGAGTGAAATTTACAAGTGAGTAAAAACACTCATATTTTGTATATTCTGTGTTGCAAGTAAGTTTCATTACTCGATAATATGAAGGATATATGCAACAAAAGTAAAATAACACTCATATCAAACATGAATCACGCCGTTGATAACAACCATTCGCATCTTCCGCCAGCAGGCAAAATGGTGGCCAACACAAAGCATGGCCCGAGGTGGAGGCATGGATTTCTTACTTCTATGTGTTGAAAACGCTGAATAACCCAGTCCATTGAGATGAAGAGGATGGATAACACACCAACTACACTAAAAAAATCAACCAGCAAAGGACTGAATCTTAAAAACAGGAAAGATCTCGTCTCTCACATCCTGCTTAGTTAGCAGGAAGAAAATAATGACATATAGGGGCATGTTTCCGACTCCAAATGTTGCGAGGGTCATGGAGGTGATGTTAGGCAATAGAGTTACTGAAAACGCAGATAGAATTCCATTCAGGAATTTGGTAGAAAAAGCATTGTGCAATATGCAATGCAAGACAAGTTAAAAATATACAAATACGAAATGAGAATGATGTCATGTGAGAAATTATTCAATGGCTCAAAATGTTATCTGTTACTTACTTCATTTCTTCATCAAACTTGACTGTGGCAGCTGAGTGAAAGACGACTGATACATCACTACACACTTTTCTTTCGTCTTCCTCACAGATTCCAAAATTGGGTTCCATTATGTCTCCTTCCACTGCGATGACCTTTGATGCAAAGTCTGGAGTGACTGTCTTCACCTTGTTAAATAACTGCAAGGGAAAAACACTATCAACTTCAAGTTCAATAAAAAGAAAGGGGGCGGTAGGGTATCAATGATCATAACTTTCTGGCACACACAGGGATAGACACAACCACTAGTATATTAGTCCAAAGTAGGTAACAATCTAGAAGAACTAGTTGTTTTATCCCCAAATCTAGTTATTTTATGTAACCACCAGTGGGGACTAGTTGGATATCCCATGACCAAATGTGTCAACCCTGATGACACATAATTACTAACTGTGCAAGAGACAAATGGCACTAGGACATTTTCATAATTTGATTATTTTTATCGAAAATATTTCAATATTAGCACCAAATTGAAAAAAATATAAGACATTTTTCAGTCCATGTCTCAGAAAAGGAACAGATCTGAAACACTGCAGAAGGGATACAACTCTGCAGAGTGCTTTAGGCAAATGTGCCATCCATGCCCCTGCCACAGAGATTTATATCAAGGTTTCAAAATCCTTGTATTCGAGAGTGGCATGGTCAAAACCACAAACAAATGGTTAAGATAACTTCCCGGTACTTGAAGGGCACACTTAGAAAACTTTTAATGAAAATGTGCGTGATATGAAGTCAGTGATAATTGAAAATTTTACATTAAATTGTATATTTATATACTTATCTTATCTCACACTATGCATTTCTCCTTCTTTCAATTGTGGCGTGGAAAGTTTCCAGCTTCTAGGCAAAGGAGTTTACTGACTATAAAAGTCCAGTTTCCACCCTTGCCGAACTAGGCTGGAATTCCAGAGTTATATTTTGACTAGACTAATGGGTCTATGCATGCTCTAATCAAAATCAGGATTTGCTAAGCAAGTGCACCGTCATCTAAGTGTCGACAGATCTTTTCATGTTTTTAAATGAAGGTGTTGAAGTGATTTGATGTACTTAGTGATGTAAGGCCCATTTTACTATAATATAGTGCTTGATTATCAATCTGATTGGTCAGGAAGAATGACACAGAAGGGACATAACTCATAACAGCCAGTGGTGGCACTACAATCGAGCCAAGAAATTCCCGCCTAGTTTTGGTAGGGTGGAACGACTTTTATAGTCAGTTATCGCCTTTGCCTCCGGAAGATCGGGATGGTTGGATGGGCATATAGCATGTGAGATAGGATAAGTACATAAATATACAATTTAATGTAAAAGTTTCAATTTTTTAAACTTATCCTATCTCACACCATGCTTTTATCCGGTTGGATGGTGGGGTGCAGATAACCATAGCCTGTAGGGAACCTATTCAACCTATTCAACCATGACTACAACCATGTGATGTACACGAGGAAGCTGGTTCTAAACAATGCTTCAACAACAAGATGCTACACATTTTCATGTCAAGAGACATGAATTCGTGAGTGGTTAAGACACAACAAAAAGTCATAAGAACCCCTTTACATTACTGGGATCGCATAGTTTTGAAGTAGGGAACCTATTCAACCATGACTTGTAACCAATTCAGAATGGGTCTCTGGTCAATTAGTTCTACAAGACAAACCAACACATACGCTCCAGGATGTAAGGTTAGTCTGCTTGGCATCTCTTTTTACACATGGTAAAAGCTATCAAACACAACTGCAGTGAATGAAGCAAGATGAGAAGAGGAAAGAATGACAATATCCATAAGAGGATTTTCAAACCAATACTAAGACATCCCATGCTCAAGGCAGAAGCGAACAGGCTTGAGATACCGCCAAAATGGTTGCTGTTTGCATCCTCCAATGGGTTCTTATTCTGGGAATTTTAGTTCTAAAAAATAATAAACAGGGGAAGGACCTTGTACAAAATATGGTGTATGCGTCTGCTGCAGAGGGTACAGTGCCATCAGCTGTTGTGCCAGGACCAAAGGATGTAACTGGCCTTGAACATTGGTGACTGAGATGTCACGTAGATAGTGGGAAGCAAAAACTGTCAGACTTCCAAAAGTAACCCTCCATTATGTTGGATACTGAGCAGTTGCTGTGCAGCGCCATCGTGGAAACAACTGCTCTAGTCTCATAAGGAGGCTGGACAAATCAACAAGTGTAGGCAAAAGGAAATCACGGTACCAGTGAGTGTTCGTGCTGACGCTATCAGACCCAGCAGCTGCTGCCATTGGCGAAGAGGCAAAGGTTGTTTGATTGCCAACATCACTAAAAATTGTATCTTTGACCATCTGTCCAGGGGTGTTCAACATGTTGCCCAACTCAGTTTTGAAGAGCGCTGCTATAAACTGCAGATATTGAGTGGGAGTTGTCTCAGATTTCACTACGTTGACGAGCCACCCTTGCTGTTGAAATAGCCTCTGCGTGAACTGTAGATGCTTCACGGTCTGTGTGGGCTTGAATGCAGTCGTCGATATAGGCTTCAACTTTGCAATACGGGTGAGTTCCTTCCATTGGTAGTGAAGGCCTTTGAAAATTAACCAGAGGTAATGGCGGTGCTCCTGACGGATAGGAACGTCTCAAAGGTCCAGACTGACCATGTAGTCACCGGCTCACACATAGTAGCGTGATGGAAATAATGCAAAAATGAGGCGGATCTTCAAGGTACCGCGTGTTGCTTCATCTTGAAGATCATCCAAAGCTTGTCGCTGTCTTTCCTCGGGACCAGGAAAATCGGCAAGTAAAACCACGGGGTATCTGGACTGGGACCTAGACAATCTATGACTTGTTTGGAGATCAACGTTTTTTCTTGCACAGGCGGAAGTTGACTGGTCGGATAATCCTTCTGTAATGACGTAGACGTGTAAGAGGAGTCCTGGATAACAGCAGCCTGTAACCTTCCTTGAGAAGATGAGAGATGAAGGGGTCAGCCAGCACTGCCCAGTTCCCTGCAAAAATACCAAGAGCGGGAATCTGGATATGCCCTTTATCGATAACAATCTACATAATGCCCAGGGTAGAAACGCATGTGCTTATATCGATCCCTAGGGGAGAGGTATCGATGCCTATCCCAGCTGGAATGTCGATCCCTTGAGTCACTATATCGATGTCGATCAGATGAGTATCGAGATGAAAGTCGTTGCGAATCTTATTCTGACGGTAGAGACCTATCCATGTGTCAAGAGAGATCCGAATGGTGACGGCTGTGAGATTGCCCTCGGCTTGACCTTAAATGTAGTAGTGAGCCAAAGGTCGATAATGATATGAAGAGTTGCATCGACATTCTTCATCAGTGCGATGTTGATCTTTTCGATATTGGTTATCTTTCTGCAACCGCTTAGACTGCTTGGATCTATGTCACTCTTGATATGGATGTAATTGATTGGTCTCGGCACTCTCGGCTCTTCCGTCCTTGTGGTGAGAGGCGGAAGAGCAGGATACATTGAATGTATTCTAGTACTGCAGATAATGATGAGGAAGTGCCGAGAAAACGATCTAGTTGTACAGCCGATACAGATGTAGTTGTGCTGCAGATAATAATCTAGTCGTGTTCCAGATATTGATGTAGTTGTAGGACTAAACTCTCAGAAAAAAAGAATCCCTATGTTCAAAAAGAATGATGTGGCAGGTTATGTCAGGTGATTACAATGTGACCCATTTGTTTAGGTGGTGACAATGGTGATACTGGGGTGTGTTCACATGTTATGTTTTTTGAAGCTGGAAATTTTGTTCTCAGGCATTTCCACGCCTCCATCAAAAGAAGAAGGAGAAATTAATAGTGTGAGATAGCATAAGTTTGAAAGTATGTACTTATGCACACGCACACATGTGAAACATATAAACATACTTAATGGACAGTACATATTATTAAGTAGGAAGGGGAGAAACCCTTTTTTAATTATCATGATTATCCAGCTCATGGTCTCATGATATTCACTGAGCACACTTAAATTCCAAAGGACTCATGAGTGCCCTATGTCACACTTGAAAGAAAATACATTCCTTCCCCTGGATGTGCAGTATGTGTTCAGTGTATATGCCAACCTTTGAGTTGATGAGTCCTTCCAGACGTTGAGCGACAGACTGCCCTCTCTTGGGACGGATGAGGACATAGCAGCACCGTATCCCAGGACACGCACGGAGCAGCTTCTCAAGCAGAACTTTCCCCATGAATCCGGTCACCCCAGTGATGAAGAGACTCCGCCCATCGTAGAACTCAGCAATGGACGGGATACCAGCCATGGTTATATATCAAAGGCTGTGTAGGGCAGGTGAATGTCTTCAAGCAGGAAACAGGGTTGTCACCAAGTCTGAAATAGAAAAGGGGTGTTTAATATTAAGGAGGGTTCCAGCCTTTTTCAAAGAACAGTCCAGAGGAATAGTATAAACCTTTTTTCACTGGTCCTGAGAGTTTTTAAACTTTCTATCAGTTTTATTCAGTTCCGATTTGAGGCAAAACTAAATCATTGAGAACTTGTTCAGAATTATAGCCCTTAAATGCTCTAGTCAATATGGACTAGATTTTCAGTTGTCCTCAGCACAAGTTATCTGTCTCTGTCTTGCTGACTAGCGAAAATTTTGAAGGCTGGGGATGTGACAAGGACGTTTTGACTTTCATGCTTAATTTTGAACGCTGATTCATTTAGCATGAGTAATGTCAACAGGCCTGACTAGCTAGATGTTTAGATATTAACATGATAAACAGTGCTCAAATTAGTACATAAGTCAAGGGGTTCTTGTTATAACTAAACTGTCAAAAGTTGAAGATTTAGGGGGTCGTTAGATTCAAATAGTAGCAAACATCAAGGTACCTTGTGCACAGACAATCACCAAGCTATGAAAAACCATCTGCCCCGAGTGAATGAACATGATGAAAGTCCCCTGCCCCTGCCTTTGTTGAGCTTGGAGTAGAGTGTTCTATATTCTATGCAATGTGACTTTATGAAATTTAGGCACATCTCTGAACATAGGTTAGGCAAGTTTGGCTACTGCTCTGATAACATAGTTTCATAGATTTATGACTCATGAACAATCTTTGACATCACACTATATTGTTCTCAAGCAATGTAATCGCTAAAACTGGCTAATCAGCATTAATAATTGTTGAAATAAATGTTGTTTTTTGTTTGACTAATGTCGCATAAAGCCCTGCAACATCATTATGACTGTGAAAATAATCAAGTCTAGGCCAGACCATCCAGTGATTGAAACTATGTGAGTTAAATTAAAATTAAGCGTCGCATCAGCATTATTTCAGCCATATAGCGATGAAACTATGTACAATGATCCATGCCGTCAGGGAACAATGAAATGCAAGTTACTAAGTCGCTTAGTCTGACCAACCGATCCATTTAGTCACCTCTAACGACCAGCAAAGGTTGCTGGAGACCTATTCGAACCTAGAATCCCTAGGGGGCAAAATTCATATCTGCAAATGTCAGTAATTACACTCACTCTTTCAAACCCTATAGTTCATTAAATACATCACAATTACCATGATTACCATTGATTACCCTTCTCATGCCATTCTACAGCAACTTAACTATCATTACTTTGCCAGTTGTATGTGTTCCATATTTAGAAATAATTAATAATAAGAATAAAAACATTTACATTCTATAACAGCCCTGAGAGCATCAGCCTGGGAAGTGTAGCTTACATTATTTATATTGTTATGATGTGTAACATGTGCAGTGACTCATGATATACACACAGGATGCAAATATCCTACTTCAACGTCAGTGATGATTTGATCTCCTTTCCTCGTCTTCTTCTATGCATACTCTTCATGTTAAACATCAAAACAGCACACTTCAAGGAACTTAACCTCCTTAGATATAGTGAGTGCAATGATGTGAACAGCATATCGGTTATATCTAGGTGTGTCAGCTATGTGGAAGGAAGTCATGCAGGTTTTAGATGTTTACCATTTTAGTGAAATACATTGGCCCCGTAGTCCTGCACCATAACTGTGGAATATATATATTTATCATATACTTCAGTGCGGGGGACACCAGAAATGGGCTTCACACATTGTACCCATGTCGGGAAACGAACCCGGGTCTTCGGCGTGACGAGGGAACACTTTAACCACAAGGCTACCCAACCACCCCCTGATGTTGGGGAAAGTTATATTTAATTGCAGTGAACATAACACTTTGACGGAACTATTGTCATACAAGAGTTACCTCCCCTCAAATTGTCTCCCTTTATCATAAGTGTCAAACCCATACACAAACTGTTGATGTCCTTGTTATGTTAGTACCACACCGACAAGGCAAAATAATGACAGATGGCCATTTATGGGGTTAACATCACATTCTCTTAAAAAACTTTTCGTTACAAACTGTAAATTTCTCATTTAATTTTCCAGTAGACAACTACACAAAAAGTATATAATAAATATGATATTCCATGTGTCTTGTGAAATATCATGTTTCTCTCCTTGTGTGACGGGGAAAAGGAGATATATTCGCAAAAATATCTCCGTTCCCCTCGTCACTCGATGATAGAAACATGATATTTCACTTGACACATGAAATACTCAAATAAATAATCAAGTCTTGACCAGACAATCCAGTGTTTGATATTGGGAGCAACGATTCACGCCATCAGAGTACGATGACATGCCATCAACCAAGTCACCTTCATCATGTTCATTGAGAAAGTTCCCAGACCTTTCCATCATCTGCTCTATTGAATATGCAGGGACTAGGATTTCAATTAAAGTGCCCATGGTGGGAAAACTAAAAAAGAACATGTCAGTGAGTGAGTTTGGTTTTATGCCGCTTTTAGCAATATTCCAGCAATAACACGACGGGGTACACCAGAAATGGGCTTCACACATTGTACCCAGGTCTTCGGCATGACGAGCGAACGCTTTAACCCCAAGGCTACCTGACCGCCCCTAGAAAGAACATGTCTCTTGATAAGGGAGGTTTTCATAAAATGCTTTTTTTCTTTGCATCCAAGGGTATTTTAACAGTGTATTCAATGCAATAATGTGAAAAGTGGGGATGGTATCATATATCATGATATTGATGTATATTTTTAATGTGTCAATATATATTTATTAATATTGATACTAAATTAACAATTCACTGCCACAGAAATGTTCACATTATAAACATAGCCATGGTCATGATAGTTTAGATGCACAAAAGGCAGAAAAATTCAATTTCAAACATACAATGGATAAGCCTCGTTCATATTTAGAATATAATTAGTAGCAGGTCTGTAAAGGTAATTTTTATCTATACACATACAGATAACTAATTTAACTATTAATCAATATATTGATACATACCTTGAGCCACGCATGCGCACCGGAAGCATGTGGCCAATGCTGTAGACTTGCCACTCTCTCATTTTCGCACCAGCTGAATATTTCAGTAATTGGGACACTTGTAATATCAGCATTCTGGCTAGATAGATCACTTTGCTTGTTTCTCAGTAGTTTGTTATTTGTTTCCATAAAATTACTTTTCCGAAACTTGTGCTTAAAAGTTCAGCTTATATATGAAACACAAACTGCTATGGGCTTAATTTTGTGTGTGCTGGCAGTGTGATAAAATAATTTTCATAATTTTTCCATCTGTAATGGAGAATTGACACACCCCTACATACGGCTAAATATTGAAATTAACAAACATTATACATGTTGTATACTTTGAAATACAGTCACAAATAGGCTTGATATTAAAGTCGATAAACTACCACTACTGATAATTGCAATCAATGAATTCCCTGAAAGCAACAAGTCAAGTGTGAGTAACAGGTAGCAGTGAACATTTCTATGGAGTTCTGTGACTTTTGAATTTTGATAATTACAGTTGACTTTAAATTGAAATAGGTCAAATGTGGACAGCAGGGATAGAAATAAGCACTAGCCCACTAGCCTGGAACAGCTTTGTTAACGTCCTAAGGGCTGGCAGAATGTCCAACATTATTGGGGTATTGCTATATATTATCACCATTCGGGCATGGAGATTTTCCTTGTTAATTTCTATCCCTGTGGACAGAATAAGTCAGTTCTTGAGCTACAATATTGTAAGATTTCAATTTACAGTTTCAACTTCTTGAGTCTGAAACCATGATGAGACATAGAAGATAGTTTTAATTTACATTGTTTATCTTTATTAGCCTGACTTCTCTCTTTTTGGATAGAAGAAAAAAAGTTACAACAACAAGAATCTAACAAACTTAACCACAGCATTTAAAATGGACGGGAGTCCTTGGGTTATTGTGATTTGTTGCAATAGTATTTGAACCAAGGGCAGCATTAGAAATTGGCACTAGACCTGAAGTCCTTGCCAGACTGGCCAATAGTTAAGGTATCATAAGGACTAGTAGAAATATGCCATTTTTAAGGATTTTACTGTATGTTATCATTATAAGGACTAGTGGTGAACATGGTGAAGGTGAGGTGAAATGGTGTTTAAGTTCAAGATTATTGCATTTATTGCAATCATGCATGTGTGTGTGTGGCTGTTTATACTAGTCCAGATTAATGCTAGTTTATCAATGTTTATTGTGCTAGCCCACTGAAATACCATGCCTCAGTTTAACATGGTTACCCCACTCAGACACAGTATAATGAATACAATTAAGCTGACAAATTCTTGTTTTATCCTATCAATGCCGAGTTCCAGGCAGGGTAACATTAATCCTGGGACACGCTAATCATTACCATGGATCTTAAACTATGATAAAGACCTTAATTTTGAACACTGGTGATGTTGGTTTGTCTTGTTTGGGATACAAATTACAATCACAAGATTGGCTGAAAATGTATAATCATGTATTAGGCATTCCTACTTAATTCCTCTTAATAAGATTGTCAATTTTCAGTGTATGTTTGGACATTTTTTGGGACTTGTATACACTCTCAGACAATATATGACATTTTAGAATGTCACTGTATATATCGTTGTATATAACATTATAATATGACCACCCCCTTCAAAATCTTTGCGAATTTATTTACAGGGTTAGAACTTAACACTAGCCTGCAAGTCCAGGGCTAATACAAATTCCTGTGGGCTAGTACATATATCCCAATTTCCCCATTGTTTAAACATGACAAGGGCATTTTATCTTTACCCAGGCTATTAAAGCTTTGGAGTTTGGTTCAAACCCTGATATACCCTGTCTACACAGCGATCCAGACTGAAAAGCACATGAGATCTGATTTTATGGTTCTTTGTCGCATGAGTAACTCCAGCACTTATTCTCTCTATTTTTGTATCGATGGCCAGCCCTACAGCATGTTAGATAAAGTCATCTTCCCGAGGAAAGGGAGTTAACTGACTATAATAGTCCAGTTGCCACCCTTGCCAAACTAGGAATTTCTGGGTTCAACTGTAGTGCCACCAGTGGCTATTAAGAGTTATGTCCCTTCTGTGTCCACCTATTGACAAGTCAGATTCCACCTCTCATATCATTTGCATTTGCTTCAAACAAAATGGCAGTGCCAACAATTTGATCGATAATCAAGATCTAATTTGTAATAAAATGGGTCTTACTTCACGTAGTGCCTCATATCATGTGAGCACCTTAATTAAAAACATGAAAGGATTTGGAAGATAACCGGTGGCGCTGAGTTGACGGTACATATGCTTTGCAAATCCTATGATCGACTAAAATCTAAATGGCAGTTTACGAACCAGATGTTCTGGTCTAAAATAGGCATCAGTAATAAATAAGGACTATGCTTCTCTGTCTACTCCAATTTCCAATCTAGGTCAAGACATAATTTGTGTAAACAGTAATGTTTGGTCATTATATATAGGGTTTGGGAAAGCAAGCAAAGAAATTAGTATTTCTGGGACTTGAAGCAAACTTAAAAGAATGAGTCTAGTCCCACTTAGAATCTAGATCTAATAAATTTTATCCAAAGATAAAATCAAACAAAAATATTATCATGCTAAGAAAATAGTATTATTAAGTATTAGGCATTCCTACCTAATGTGTAGGACATAAACTAGACCTACGTCCCATTTGCTGACCTTAGTGAATGCATACTCATTGACCGCCCTACTGGTTAGCGCCTGTTTCCAAAGCTTACAGCATGGTTACCGGAATACACTGATCTCGCAGTAGCAATTTTTTGTCACAAGGAATAAACACGGCATGGGTCCACAACATTCCCAAACTGACTTTACGAATAAACAAATCGATCTCCTTACATTCATTATTGCAGTGATCAGACCGAAGATCAAACAATCACATCTTTGACAGGTAGGCTTATTGAAATCCACTACTACTAGCAACTAGGCTAGCATAACCAACGCGATGAAGCTACCGGCTTCTGTGGAGCGAGTAGGGAGAAACGAAAGCTCAGTTTGAGAAATAGTTACAAAAACCTCTTTCACTCACCTAATGTTGAAATGTCACCAGTCAGTATGTAATGTTATCGCATAGTCGAGTGATATCAATAGTTCTTATCACGCTTAGTTTTCGGTCATCTCAAGAGACACTCGGTCAACGCCCTCTGGTGTAAGAAGGGAGGTTACTCGTGATACAGACCCAATTGCTGAAATATTTCAAAAACTATGTGCATTCGATGTATATCGAATGCATGGAATTAAATGTTAGCAACTTTGTGGGGTTTTGCACTATTCGTGAAACACATGTGAAATCATAACGTGTATATAATTAGCTTCTGAAACAGTTTTCAGTTTCTATTGATCGTTATTAAATACTATTCTATTCAATGGAAGGGAGTTGAACTTTGAGGTCGCATCAGCAGAATGTTTACATTACATAAGATATAAATATGTCGACTTACATATATCCCATTGCTCCCCTTTAATTATTAAGCCCCAAAGGATGAAGTCATCACATTTTCCAAATTTTTATTTCGTGTAGATCTATGTAAATATGGTTTAGATTTAAAAAAAGGGTAAAGGTTGATTGTAAGGAGGACTATATGCTCCACGGCCCTATTTTACGAAGCATTTGTAGCACTACGACTGTCGTAAGTCCATGTTAAACTTTAGGAGTTACGACATTCGTAGCGCTACTATAGCTTTGTGAAACAGGACACGGGGTCCTGTCCCAATCCTTGTCCATAGGGCTTTTAACTAACGTACAGAAATACGGGATTGCCTAAAAGTCGGACCGGGCCAAGATGGGCCAAAGTTGTATTGGCTAATTACTCCATTATCGGTGACCATACCTACATATTATTGATGCAACATACACACATGACATAAATTAACAATCACCAACTAAGAATGTGAACCATAATTAAGTGATTCGAAGTAAATCGCTTGAAAACCAGAAAGTAGAGCTGTGTGTAAGCGTCGCTGATCCAGGTAACATGTAAAAGGGCAATCGTTAAACGAAATAGGATTTGAAACGTATGAAATACTTCTAGCTATCGTGATACAAATTTCCATCTGTCGGCATAGCGTTTAAATTTGTAGGACAGTACAATCTATATCTAAGTAAATACCACTTAATAATGTCACTGTTCTTCGTATTCAAAGCAGACACGTTGGTTAAGTAGCCCTCTCTCCCCACACTCTCACAAGTGTTCGGTCCGACTAGGCCCGGGCTGTCAAAATCAACTTTAAACACACAGATGTATCATCAAAATGTGTTTACATCTATATATTCGTATTATATCTACCTATATACCACTTTATAATGTCACAGTACATCGCATTGAAAGAAAACTGATTCGTTAAAGTCAAGCACTTTTACTGTATTTTCTTACGAAAATCTGTCAGAAGTGTTTGATCCGACTTGGCCCGGGCTGTCAAAGTCAACTTTAAACACACAGATGTATCATCAAATGCGTTTATATCTATAGATTAGTATTACATCTACCTATATACTACTTTATAATGTCACAAAACGCGGTATTTAAATAAAACAAGGTGCTCAAAGTGAAGCCCTTTTCCCTATCCATTCTCAACATAGTCTGCATCAAAAGTTTTTGGCTTCTGTTGGGTCCGACTTGGCCCGGGCTGTCAAAATCAACTTTAAACACACAGATGTATCATCAAATGTGTTTACATCTATAGATTAGTATAATATCTACCTTTATGCTACTTTATAATGTCACAGATTGCTGTATTTAAAGAAACTAATGTGCTCAAAATGAAGCCCTTTTCCCTCTACATTCTTCTCTATCAGAAGTGTTTGGCTCAATTCTCATATTGTTTCCATATCATTATAATACACGTGTTTTAAAATAAACTTGTTATAATGTGCCTTCTTTTTATGTTGAATGTACTTGTGTGTTTTGCACTTATTGTGCATATATTTTGTAGTTTGTGATAGTGTTATATTGCCACTGTTTCTTCATGGAATGTTACGCAATACATATCTCATCTTAAACATCTTTGTTGTATGATAGTTTGTTACAGTTGTGTACGGGGGCACGGATGGCCCAGTCGCCTTATGTGCTGCAATTCGCTATGCAAAGTTGTGTCCCTTGGGCACGCCAGAAACCCATGACAGTATGTTCGAATCCCGGTTCGCACCGTTTATGTTGTCAGCACTATACCCGTGCTCGTGGGTTTCACCAAAGCGGCGAACGTCCAAGACCTGCATCACTTCGGGCTTTCCTCCCACATCAAGCTGACACGCCGTGATATAACTGGAATTATACTATTCAAAGCGGCGTTAAACCAATCTCATCACTCACTACTCTTGTGTACGGTTCCGTTTGGTTAGCTGGGTTTGTGTTGTGATTACTTCCGGTTTATATTTAAAGTATGTTTAGAAGAATGTTACTACGTTTAAGCCAAACATCGTGAATATATCATGCAACCGAATTATTTTTCAGGAAAATAATTGCAAACTACAGGCCAACATGTCGATTTCCAATGTATCCAGAAGCAAAGAACTTATTCGGGTGTGTAATCTCTGCAGGGAGTTAAAACAACTGTCAATACAATAAACCATGCAGAACCATAAACCGCCGTATGAAACGGTATGAATCATACTTTACATACAGTGAACTACTTGAAACTGTGCTCAAATCTGCACAGTAAGCACTTTACATGTGATTGTGAAGACAACTAATTACAAATTTCTGATATTGAACCCGTTGTTTTACATGTGTTGTTTATTGAAGCATAGAAACCTTGTATTTAATCGTGTTGAACAATAAGTTGCAATAGCAGTGTGAAGGGAGAAAGATTGAGTGCGCGTTACATGCTTGACCTGAATTCCTCCCTGGAACCATTCTCGCTGGCTGCCCGAATAACATGAGTTACATTGCAAAGGTAGTGCGCAATAGAGCTACTCGGGCAAGGCAGATAATCACCCACTTTCAGTGATACAGCTTAAATAAGATCCGATGTACAGCATTGCAAGGTCACGCGTGATAAAGCTCTATACTACGCATATAGCTAAAGGAGATAATCGCTCAATGCCCAATAGTTTATTCTTACAAAATATAGACTGGTAAACTTTAGCGAAAGGAGATATACACTCATCGAAAAAAGAAACGCACAGGTAGATTCGTAGTAAATGTATTGTACCTAATAAAGTCGATATACTTAATTTAATATCATAGATACAAATACGAAATTTTGGATTCCGATAGTCACATGTTGTCGTTGTACAAAGGCATTGAACTGTCTATTGTCATGTCACATAAGGCCACAAGGGTGCGCTGAACTTAGTATTTCGTTTCACCGCCCTTGGCAGCAATCATGGCTCTGCACGTCACAGAATAAAACATCAAGATGGCAGTTTCCATATAACGATTAAGTATTTCTAAGCAACTTAAAGATACATATATCAAGATATTATACATATCTTTAAGTTGCTTAAAAATACCTAATCGTTACATGGAAACTGCCATCTTGATGTATTATACTGTATTGTATATTGACAGATTGTGATTAATTGTTACCAGATGGCTCTAGCTGGGGTAGCAGACGACACACTTCCCATCAATGGGGAACAGGGTAAAAAAATGTTACAATATGTGCAGGCTGGTCATCATCGAACTCTAGTCTCACCAGCCAAAGATGTATTGAAAAAACACAATTAATTCTCAACCTTATCTAATGTTAATTCAACAATTTATCATATACTTAGCAGTGGGATATTCTGTTAATAAACTGTCATAATTCTATTGAATGGTTCTGTACATTCTATCAATGTTTATTTGTACAAAGCTGTTTTTTGCATGTACAGAAGTGAGACACAAATAAATTATTGTCTGTCTGTCTACAATGTATACCGTACAATTAAACCAATTACACACAGATGCTTCACTTTGGACTCCTTGTTTTCTTTAAATACCGCAATCTGAGACACTATAAAGTGGTATTTAGGTAGATATAATACTAGTCCATAGATGTAAACACAGTTGATGTTACATCTGTGATGTTTAAGTTGATTTTGACAGCCCAGGCCAAGTCGGGACGAACACTTCTTACAGAGACTATGTTGAGAATGTAGAAGGGAAAGGGCTTCACTTTGAGCACCTTGTTTTCTTTAAATACCGCGATCTGAGACACTATAAAGAGGTATATGTAGGTAGGTAAGTATATAGGTTGATTTTGACAGCCCGGGCCAAGTCGGACCCAACACTTCTGACAGATTTTCGTAAGAAAATACAGTAAAAGTGCTTGACTTAAACGGACCAGTTTTCTTTAAATGCGATGTACTGTGACATTATAAAGTGGTATATAGGTAGATATAATGCTAATCTATAGAGGTAAACACATTTGATGATACATCTGTGTGTTTAAAGTTGATTTTGACAGCCCGGGCCAAGTCGGACCCAACAGAAGCCAAACACTTTTGATGCAGACTATTTTGAGGATGTTGTGAATGTGGAATGAAAAGGGCTTCATTTTGAGCACCTTGTTTTCTTTGGATATATGAGACACTATGAAGTGGTATATGGGTAGAAATAATACTAATCTATGGATCTGAATCTATGGCATGATACATATATGAGGTTTAAGTTGATTTTGACAGCCCCGGCTGAGAAAATACAGTAAAAGTGCTTGACTTTAACGGACCCGTTTCCTTTAAATGCGGTGTTCCGTGATATTATAAAGTGATATGTAGGTAGATGTATTACTAGTCCATATATGTAAACACATTTGATCATACATCTGTGAGTTTAAAGTTGATTTTGACAGCCCGGGCCAAGTCGGACCGAGCACAGACCAATCACTTCTAATAAAGAACGTTGAGAATGTAGAGGGAATAGGGCTTCCCTTTGAGCACCGTGTTTTCTTTAACTACTGCAATATGAGACACTAAAGTGATATATAGGTACTATATAAAATACTAGTCTTTAGGTGTAAAGAATGTTTAGTAACTTTTGAAGTGCTAGGACAGTTATTAACACGTGTCGTGTCAGCCCTATGACATTCGAAGAATATCCAGTTCCAGAAAACATCCTGTGTTGGTTTAACATGAATTAGTAAAGGTTAATTAGGGATGCCCAACACGTTAATTAATGAAAGAAGAGTAGTCAAAACACTGTCATTTCCTGCCCAGGACATCACACCCCTACACGCTACAGTCGGTGAGAAACCTTCTCATCAAAGAAAACACACAGTCAAGACACTAACTTTTCTACGAGGACTCACGGTATGTAGTCATAATTATCAATTTATTACATTGTTGAAGATGCATTTTGATTTAAACTCAATTAAATGAGAAAAAACTATACGTTTGTGGACATTTGAGATCTGCCGAGATATGTATGTTTCACTTTATCATTCTGCAATCCATGTTTAGTATTACCCGCTGGCCCGGCCCGGTACGACTTTTCTTGGCCCGACTTTGAGGCAATCCCCAACTCCCATACCTTACATTTAGGCTTCAAAACGACAGCTGTAGCGCTGACATGGCTTTCCGAAATAGGTGCCTAGAACCCATTTTCAGGATACCTTGAATCGAACTTGATAGGACTGTTAATTTGCACCTGCCTATCCTCTTATCCAAAATATACTACTCAACATTTGATAAGGATGTTCGGAGCGTCCAGGCAGGGGGTAAATATGACAGGTTGTTTGGAGATGTTGTACGAATAGGATTTGTTTGTTTGTTGTTTAACGCATGGGTTGCTGAAGACCTATTCCGTTAAGCTTCATTTCACGATAAACAAAAGTAAACATTTATATACGTAATTGTTTCCTGACGTTCGTAAGAATGTGAGCTAGCACAGTATCAGAAAGTAAGAAAACGTACAACGTTATGGATAACAACTTCTGGTTTATTGCATGCATATAGCGACGTTTCAATGTAGATTCTCACACCGTTATCAAGCTGGAGTGACAACAACCAAGTGATGAGAGGTATATTTGCGTGACATATTGTGATAAGAAGCAGATTGACATTGACAACGACTGGGATCAGATAACAAGTATCACACAGATACACAGTATTTGGATGAAGCGAAATGTATACAGTAAGTATAACATAGAGCACACAGGTAATGAAGCACACGGCTCATGAAGCCAGGTGTACAGTAATGATAAGGACTAAAAGGATTAATCAGTTGTGACAAGCTGATTGGGATCTAGTTAAAATTGTTTATTGCTTGATTAGGTCTTCATTGGCAGACCAGATGACAGACAAGTTAAACACATAGGTAAAACATTTCGAAGCCCAATAAAAGATTAACATCAAGCCATATCTTGGCTTACGAGACACAACTAATTGATTACTTTGTGTACGGTAAAATACTATTTACAATGATATAATCTTTATTAAATTATGTAGATCAATAAACAATACATATCATATGAATAATAGCGTCGTCTAAAAAAATATTTTTCATAGTAGAAGCAATACATTTGACGCGCTGCAGATTATTTTCTGATAACAATTTTAATGAACCGATCTTTAGGTTCTGTAGAATGGTAACAAGATAAATTAATGTTGTATTTTAGGTTCTTAGAAAAAATACACTCTGAAAGGAAATGAACTTCTGTTTCTACTTTGTTACCAAAAATAACAAGTTCTGTGCTGTAAAGGGGTGAGGGAGGTTTATTGTGTCGACCTGTCTCCACATGAAGGGAGAGACTTCCACGACGTAGTCTGGGGAGATACTAGTATATTCTCAGATCCCTGTATATAATGGTTTGCAAGTAAAGTTCCGGGACAAGATCTTTTTTAAAAAGACGATAGTTGCGCAACTTATTTCCACGCTGAGGATTCGATGTACGGTTCCAGAGTCGTTCAAACTAAGTATATTCGTCTTTTGTAATACCCTCGATCTTTGTTGATCTAAGGTTTGTGACGGCGGCTTCTGAGAGTTTTCTTTTGGTGAAATTCTGATGTTTGGTTGAGAGGATTTGGACTTTGTCAAACTGAAATTGATGGCTAGGGAATCTTTGCTGGTGGTGTGAGAGGGCTGATTTGCTGTCTGCTTTGGCTGTCAAAGGCTTATCGCAACATGTCATGCATATCGCGTACACGCCTCGTCACTTGGTTGTAGTCAGTCACTCCAGCTTGATAACGGTGTAAGAAGAAGCTACGTCGAAACGTCGCTGTATAATTTGCAATAAACCAGAAGTTGTTATCCATAACGTTGTACGTTTTCGTTCTTACTCACCAACTTCTAGAATGCCAATCAAACAGACTGTATCAGGAGTTGATTGAAATTTAGGACTTCTATTGGGGTCGTTTGGGGAGAGAGAATAAAGCCTGTATGCAACAAAGATTAACTTTTTCCCATTCAGCAGACTCTCAACACAAACACCTTCTGTTTTAACTACAGATATAATTTATAGTTGTGAGAACAATTGTACAAAACCATGAAATGGTGCCTGTCATCCATCTGTCCCACGGGTTCCGGGTGAGAGTTGGCCCCCTGCAACCTATTCTGTATTCTGCATGCAACTGCTGTTGTGGTATGATTACTTTATACCCGTGGTGGTTCAGGATTAGAACACTGGTCCCCAGCAACCCATCTTTATCGTAAGAGACTAAATGGATCGGGCGGTCAGACTTTGTTGATTGCATGTCATCGTATTCCAATTGCGTGGGCCGCTGTTCATGATGTCAATCCCTGGACTGTCTAGTACAGACTTGATATAGCTGGAATATTGCCGATTGCCGCTAAACAACAAACAAACTTTGTATTGGCAAACATATGTTCTTTATGATAGCTGTGTTTGACCCGACAAGCACTGATTGTTTTCGATCAACAGATAATTATTATTTTTCCATTGACAACTCCCAATCAAGGGCCAGTGTCAAATAATTGTAATGATACTATTGTCCTTATATAACAGCCTTGTGAGTAAAGGGTTTCGATGTTCCACGTTATGACAATGTGTGAAACCCACCCATGAATTGGCTGGACTGTTTCTAGAAACTCACTCTCTCACCGTGATCGTAGTGATCGTCCAGAGGAAGTGTTTACAGTAAAGATATGACTAACTGTGAATTAACATGTGTTGCTAATAGAATGATGGTCTTTTAGACTTAACTGACACAACATGTACTTCACTGCCATGACAAAAGTAAATAATTATTGATCTATTGGTGTTTCCTTTTGATGAGTGTTTAATATTTCCACTTTCAGCCCTAACATGTATGTATACCCATTCTTTATGCGAAATAGATTAAAGAGCACCATGCTATAATATCAACAAAATTTAAGTCATTTTTTTATTCAGGGAGTATGAAACTTTAGGGTTTATGTTGCTTACAAGACTCAAGTGAGGTATCGTGTTTGCATATACGAAGTCTATGTGACGTGTAACAACGTACATGGGAAGATAACGTAGCCTATATGAATAAGCACCTATAATCATGGCAGTTTCACGGGAAGAGTTTTTAAGAAATACACATTTTGGAGGTGTTAAGAAAATAGTCATTTCAATGTTGAAAGTATAGAAAATTACTTTGAGATTTCCATATAAATACATTGCTGCAGGGTATTTGTCATTTCGCGACTCACTTAAAGCACTTATGTAATATGTGTGGTGTGTGTATATATGCATATATCCTGTGTTATCGATACTGTTGCTGTTTCCTGTACATGTAGATCGTGCGCTGCTTCAAGAATCTGGCCAACTGCTTGTTCCCATGCAGACTGAGGAGAGTCGCACCCCTTCAGCCCGCTTCTGAGTCTGAATACGTAAACGAGGAAGAGAAGGAGAGTAAGTCAGATGACTCACCTGTCGTCCATTAACACCTGTCTTCCCTGCCTCCTACACCTGTCTACAATGCCTACCCTGTCCCCTACACCTGTCCACCTTGCCCCTTACACCTGTCAACCCTGCATCCTACACCTGTCAACCCTGCCCCTACACCTGTCCACTTTGTCTCCTACACCTGTCTACCATGCCTCCTACACCTGTCTGCCCTGACCACTACACCTGTCCACCTTGCCCCTTACACCTGTCAACCCTGCATCCTACACCTGTCGACCATGTCTCCTACACCTGTCTACCCTGCCCCATACACCTGTCCACTTTGTCTCCTACACATGTGTACCCTGCCCCCAACACCTGTCCACCTTGCCCCTTACACCTGTCCATCCTGCCTCCTAACCTGTCTACCTGCCCCTCCACCTGTCCAGCCTGTCAACCCTGTCCCTACACCTGTCCACTTTGTCTCCTACACCTGTCTACCATGCCTCCTACACCTGTCTACCCTGACCCCTACACCTGTCCACCTTGCCCCTTACACCTGTCAACCCTGCATCCTACACCTGTCGACCATGTCTCCTACACCTGTCTACCCATCATCCTACGCCTGTCCACCCTGCACCCTACACCTGTCGACCATGTCTCCTACACCTATCCACCTTGCCCCTTACACCTGTCCAGCTTTTCCTACACCTGTCGACCATGCCCCCTGCACCTGTCCAGCTTTTCTCCCACACCAGTACACCCTGCCCCCTACACCTTCCCAGCTTTTCTCCTACGCCTGTCCACCCTGCCTTCTACACTTGCCCAGCTTCTTCCTACACCTGTCCACCATGTCTCATACACTTGTTCACCCTGCCCCCTACACCTGTCCAGCTTTTCTCCTACACCAGTCGACCATACTCCCTGCACCTGTCCAGCTTTTCTCCTACACTGTCCACCCTGCCTTCTACACTTGCCCAGCTTTTCTCCTACGCCTGCCCACCATGTCTCATACACTTGTTCACCCTGCCCCCTACACCTGTCCAACCTTTTCTCCTACACCAGTCGACCATACTCCCTGCACCTGTCCAGCTTTTCTCCTACACCTGTACACCCTTCCCCCTACACCTGTCCAGCTTTTCTCCTACACCTGTCCACCCTGCCCCACACACACCTGTCCAGCTTTTCTCCTACACCTGTCCACCCTGCCTCCTACACCTTCCCAGCTTTTCTCCTACACCTGTCCACCATGCCCCGTACACCTGTCCACCCTGTTTCCTATACCTGTCCACCCTGCCTCCTACACCTGTCCACCCTGCCCCTTCACCTTTCAAGCTTTTCTCCTTCACCTGTCGACCATGCCTCCTACATCTGTCCACCCTGCCTCCTACACCTGTCTACCCTGCCCCCTACACCTGTCCACCCTGCCCCCCACACCTGTCAACCCTGCCTCCTAAACCTGTCCACTCTGCCTCCTATACCTGTCCACCATGCCCCCTACACCTGTCCACCCTGCCCCCTACACCTGTCCACCATGCCTCCTACATCTGTCCACCATGTCTCCTACACTTGTTCACCCCTCCTCCTACACCTGTCCACTTGGTCTCCTACGCCTGTCCACCTCTCTCCTACACCTGTCTTTTCACACCTTGGCCCCGTTCAACAAAGCGATCTTAGCGCTAAGTCGATCGTTAATCCAATTCTTTAACACTGACTTACGACAGTCGTAGCACTAAGATCGCTTTGTGGAACGGGACCCAGGTCTGTTCACCCTACACCTGTGTTAGTAGCCCACATCCACAAAGCCACTCTGTGTTGACTCTACTTTACCTATTAGTGCGATAATGTTCTTTTAGCCATCAATTGATGAAGCAGATGGACTCATACGGGGCTACAAGTAATCCTACCCGAGCTGGATCAGAACCCCATATGAACCTCCTCCTTGTGTCCAGGCTTCGTTTGTAGCTGTTCCTTGTATGTCTGTATTTCAGCTGTTGAGTCTGCTGTCGCCCTCGCTATCAAGGCCTCCCTCACCTCGGAGCTGGACGACACGCTCTAAACATCCAGGCAATGACAATACACAGTCTAAACACCCAGGTAATGACAATACACTGTCACTGTCACTGAACACTGAGGAAACGAAAGTGTTAGTTTTCAAAAAGGGAAATAAACTATCAAGTAGGGAAAAATGGTTCTTCAACTCACAACCGTTACAAATTGTCACTTCTTATAAACATCTGGGGGTAACCTTCACAGGCAGATTATCGTGGAATTACCACACCGGTAATGCAGCAAGTCGTTATTAAATGATTGCGGCTATGGGTATGTTTGGCATAATGAATGTGTACCAAACAATCCAGATTCATTTTTAGTATCTTTACGCCAAAGACTTAAGGATATATACTTACAAAAATGGGCATCGCATGTTTTAAGTTCAGAAAAAATGCAATTATTACAAGCTTTTCAAGACAACAATTTCCCCAGAGTACTATTTGTTTGACATCAACTTTAAAAGGTTTAGAATAAATTTAGCACAATTTAGATGCAGCTCTCATAGACTTAGGATCGAAGTCGGCAGGCATAGAAACATAGCCAGAGAATTGAGAATATGTGAGCAATGTGATTTAAATGTGATTGAAGATGAGTTTCATTTTCTGTTAGTTTGTCCAAAATACGACCACCTTAGAAGAAAATATATTGATCCGCCTTGTTATGTACATCCCCCTCTACAAAAATTTACAACGATCATGTCAACAACTGATAACGATACTCTAAAAAATCAGTCAATGTTCATTTATCATGCTATGTTAATTAGAATATGACCTGTTAAAGGGATCTGTAACCACTCCCGAAAACAGAATTGTACTATGGGCCTGAGGCCTTTCAATATGGAATAAAACTTATCCTATCCTATCCTAATGACAACACACAATCGAAACATTCAGGCAATGTCAACACTCTAAGCAACTAGGTAATGACAATATGCAGTCTAAACATCCAGATAATGACAATACAAACTCTAAACATCCAGGTAATGACAATACACACTCTAAACATCCAGGCAATGACAATACACACTCTAAACCTCCAGATAATGACAATACACAATCGAAACATTCAGGCAATGTCAACACTCTAAGCAACAAGGTAATGACAATATGCAGTCTAAACATCCAGATAATGACAATACAAACTCTAAACATCCAGGTAATGACAATACACACTCTAAACATCGAGGCAATGACAATACACAGTCCAAACATCCAGGTAATGACAATACACAGTCTAAACCTCCAGGTAATGACAATACACACTCTAAACCTCCAGGTAATGACAATACACACTCTAAACCTCCAGGCAATGACAATACACAGTCTAAACCTCCAGGTAATGACAATACACACTCTAAACATCCAGGCAATGACAATACACACTCTAAACCTCCAGATAATGACAATACACAGTCTAAACCTCCAGGTAATGACAATACACAGTCTAAACCTCCAGATAATGACAATACACAGTCTTAACATCCAGATAATGACAATACACAGTCTAAACCTCCAGGTAATGACAATACACAGTCTAAACATCCAGGCAATGACAATACACAGTCTAAACATCCAGGCAATGACAATACACAGTCTAAACATCCAGGTAATGACAATACACAGTCTAAACATCCAGGCAATGACAATACACAGTCTAAACATCCAGGTAATGACAATAAACATACAAGCAATATATATCTTCTATCTTGATGTTGTATTACTGTTTCAATATTCTTGTGCAGTGTAGCAGTGGATGCAAAACATGCAAAGAGGAGGATACACTCCAAAACTTGGTTGAAATGTTCGTGATATTCTTTCCTTCCAGTTGTTAACTTAATCAAGAGAGTTTCTACCTGTTTCTGTGCCTGAAGTGTCATGACCTGTTCCATCGGGATGGATCTTGGATCCAAGCAGCCTAATTTGGGATCGATGTAGCCATTTGCTTCTTGAAGGACTGCATGATTTGTGTTTGAAGTAGCAACTGAGAGGAGGAATGAAAGGCATTCAAGCTTGAGTGCTGTCTCGCAAATTGTCAAAGAAAGTTGCTGTTCATGTTTTGAAGGAATCTTATTGCGTCTTATGTTTGAAATATGGACAATATCGAATGCTGATGTTTTTATGAATTTATCTCAATTTAATCACGAGGTGTTTTGGACATATCTTTGAATTTTGTGTCTGTGGTCTTTTGATAAACAAGTTCTTGTACGTAAGCAATTAAAAATGTATAATACCTTTATGCCAAAAACAATGTTATATGTTGTTGAAAACCAAGGAAAAATTCATTCTTTTACTTGCTATTTGTAGTTTCCAATTGTATTTGTTTGGAAATGCAATATATTAACCCATAAATGTTAATGGTTTTGTTTGTTCACAAAACGTTGTTTATAATCTTGCATAAAAAGCAGAACATTTTGTTTATAATTCCACCAAAAATAAAAGAAAACATAAATGCCCAAAACAATCATATATGTTGTATAATAGTGAAAATATTCCTTGCTGATTACAATTGTGTTAGTGTCTGTTAGTCAGTGTTGTGAGAGTTGATTTGTGTGCACAATGCCAGTATGTGAATGTCTGATTGTCAATGTTGGAAGAGCTGATGTCTTTTAAGCTTTCTGAGAAAGTAAAGAGTGTTTTGAAAGCTGTTGTGTGTGTACAATGCCAGTATGTAAACGTGTAATAGTTAATGTTTTGAAAGATGTTGTGCGTGTACTTATTGCAGGTATGTTAATGTGTGACAGTCAATGTTATGAGAGTGTTTTCGCGTGTACTTGTTGCAGGTATGTTAATGTGTGACAGTCAATGTTTTGAGAGTGTTTTCGCGTGTGCTTTTTGCAGCTATGTAAATTTGTGACAGTCAATGTTTTGAGAGTGTTTTCGCGTGTGCTTTTGGCAGGTATGTAAATGTGTGACAGTCAATGTTTTGAGAGTGTTTTCGCGTGTGCTTTTTGCAGGTATGTAAATGTGTGACAGTCAATGTTATGAGAGTTGTTTTGTGTGTACAATGCAAGTATGCAAATGTGCATGGTCAATGTTTTGAATGCTATTTGGATTTTCTGAGGTTTCCCTAATAAACTGTTGTATATAATCAATTAAACATACATATTTAAATACACAAAAGAACTTTATAATTTGTTTAAAATCAAGGAAACATTTTTAACTTTTTATGTTCAAAAAGCGAAAAACGAATCGTAAACATGTTAATTCTAAATTTTTGAATTTCCTTGTAACCTTTCCATGTATGTATATGCTTAATATAATAATTGGGTTTGGATAACATACACTTTCACCTATTCTTGTATTTTAAGCCATGCCAGGTCTCTAAATGTGCAGTGTTCCTGGAAGTATGGGAAGTCGTTGTGTTGGCATGAAGGTATCCTGAATAGGATACTCATATAGACATACATATCTAAATGTCTCAAATAACTATATAAATTGTTTAAAATCAAGTAAATATTTCTGACTTTTAAATTTTCATGAAAGGTAAAAAAAAATTGTGCGTGTTTCATTGTTATTAATTTGTGTATATATGCTGAATATATTATTATTTTCGATCGCTTATAGTATTGTTGAAACTGAATTGTTTTCAATTTAGTGTATATTGTCAGAATTTAAGGAGTTTTGCTGAGAAAATGTACAGCAGTATATAACACTGTTTGTTAACTTTCTACACTGGTCACCAGCTGTTCCACATATATTCAAGGGACATCCTAATTCATAAACGGGAGCATGTATACGATACACACCGAGATATGCACTTGCATGATATGTACGTTAGAGATCCGTTAGATGTGCGTGCGTTTTCCCCTGTGCAAGTTAGCGAATGTGAAAATAAGATTTTATTGTTTGTCATCAAATGGAAGTGTAAGAGTGTATATGTCAGAGTATTTATTTAAATGCCCAAAATAACTATATCATTTGTTTAAAACTAAGGAAACATTTTTCATTTTGTTTGTAAGGGAAATAGGAATCCCAAACACGAGCTTTTATGTTGTCATTTGATGTATGTTTTGCTTAATATATACTCTCCACCGAAAGAAACGCTAACCACAGAAACAAATAGAGAAATATGTACCTTAAGAAGAGATGTGCATCACGTACAAAATTAACAATAAGTCAAGTGTTGCTACAGCTTGTCTTTATTCTTATCGCGATATGCTGCACATGATTTCCAAACTTCACACGCTAATCCTGCACGAGACAAATGGTGCATCTTGAGTCATAGATCTATGACGTCACATGTGATGTGTTCATGAGCGTAGGTTCATGCAACATAACAGTATGTTCGTTCGTGCATCGGTAACCTACATGTGTGGTGTGCGCGTTTCCTTTGGTGCTGAGCATACTGATGATTGCAGATAAATTGATGTTTGATCTTTACTTTGCCATATCCTTGGCGTGAGAGGATGTCATTGTGATTGTCCGAAATTTTCCTGAATAAGATTGTGAAAATTAAATCAATTAAACATACATATCTTAATGCCAAAAATATTTATGTAAATCGTTTTAAATCAAGGAAACCTTTTTACTTATTCGAGTTTGAAGAGTGAAAAGAAAATCCTAAACATTTTACTGTTTTGTGTTTTTTGTTATCACTCCATGTATGTATATGCAATATATGTAATATATCAATGGGTTTGGGATAACATGTAGTTTCTCATATCCTTGTAATTTAAGCCGTGCCTGGTTTTTAGATGTGCAGTATCCCTGGAATGAGAGGATGTCATTGTGATTGCCGAAGATTTTCCGAAATAAGATTGTGTATCTAATCAATGAAACAAACATATCTAAATGCCCAAATTAACTAAAGAATTTGTTAAAAATCAAGGAAGTATTTCATATTTTTGTTTGTAAAGGGAAATAGGAACCCCAAATAATGTTTATGTCCTGAACTTTATTGTTGTGATTTCTTGTATTCGCTAAGTATATTAATGATTTCAGGTAACTTCATGCTTGATCTTAAACTGTGACATATCCTTGGAGTGAGAGTTGCGTCCCTTGGGCACACCAGAAACCTATGATTGTGGGTTCAAATCCCGGTTCGCCTCGATTATATTTCTAGGTTTGTCAGCACCATACCCGTGCTCATGAGTTTCACCAAAGTGGTAAACGTCTGAGACCCGCATCACTTCGGGCTTTCCTCACAAATCAAGCTGACACGCCGTGATATAACTGCAATACTGTTAAAGGCGGTGTTAAACTCAAGTTACAATAATATTAAAAAAATATATAACATTGTTTTTAAATTATTCTATATTTAGTGTATATTGTCATGTGTGGAATTTGTTAATGTTGCATATACATATAGATCTTCGTGAGCATAAAATACATTTTAAAAAGGTTCATCTGGTGTTTGTCTTTAATATTGAATATCTATGGTAGGGCAGTTGAAGGTTTGCTGATGTGTGTGTGTGTGTAATGTCAACCAAGTGCTGTCGGTTAGTTTGTACTGGACTTCCCCGAGAAGTATGTCAGCCATATGTTTTACAGAGTGAATGAGTGAGCGCTGCCTTGGTATTTCAGTTATAACACGGTGTGGCAACTTAAGGGGTCGCATGGTTAGACTCGCTGACTCGGTTGATGGAGGTCATCGTATCACAATTGCGTAGATCGACGCTCATGACGTCATGGATTGTCTGGTCCAGATTTGATTATTTACAGACCGCTGTCATATAGCTGGAATATTGCCGAGTGTTGCGTTAAAAACAAAACAAAAAAACAAACTGAGTGGTTTTCAATAGACCAGTAGTGTAGTTGTTCAAATGTTGAGATAGTACATCAAATATCCGGGTTTAATTCCGCACAAGGGTACAAAGTTTGAAGTCTATATTTGGTGTCCCCCAATCTGATAATGGCTCAAATATTGCTCACCCAAATAAAGTTATATACCAGGTGAAAAAATAATTCTATGAACCCTTAAGTCTCTTCATTTCTGGAGCTGAAAAGGGGATCAATAGGCTGCTCCAGCTGAGAAATAGATAAGTATGGGAAGGGGATGAGATTGGGATGGGGTGATTGTTTTATTACCGGTACATATATGCCCTGGGATCAGTAAGAGAAACTAGGGTAAATAAAATGCCATGACAATAATAGATTTAAAACGAACAATGCTACTAAACTATCAACTGGTTAACAAACTTATTAAAACAAGTGTCAGCTGAAATGAAGTGAAATGTGAGCTAAAGTTAGGATAGTGCATCTGTTGTTTTTTTTTATATCAATGTTCTTATAAAATAGTAATATATATTTGTTATTTTTAATATTCATTAAACCCAAGCACAATAGTCATCATGGTAGACTGGAGCTGATTCTGGAAAGTAAATTATTATATAACTTTTTTAAAATTAATTGTTCAACAGATGGACAGAAGATGGACAATGTGTTGTTTTGTGTCATAAGGTCATGAGGTCACTTGATCTTTTGGTCCCCTAAAATCCTTTGATCCAATAAAACCTGATTTTAACCTAAAATAAAACAAATTGTTGTCTGATTATCATCTTTATTCTGATGTTAGTAACTTAACAAAGAGATAATGTAAAAACCATCCAAAATTAACTCAACAAACTTAAAAGCAAGGAGTTTAGCATCTGATGCTATTCTAAACAGCACACACAATGATGGGAAATAAAAACAAACATACACATGACATACATAAAACACATATTACCATACATGAACAGGTCTGCAGATTGGAACTATACTTTGACTGCATGTGATAACCCTCTTGTTTTTCCACACAATGGATTGGTAGCACCTAATCTCACAATGATCTCATAATAAATATCAACTTTTCAGTAATTCATAAAATGCTTAAGTCATGAACTTTTTAAATATTAATTTGGAAAAAAATAATTTTTTCTGTACTTAAGGCTGATTACTGGTGGTGAGAAATGCTATGCGGGATTATTGATAAAGACATGGAGATGTCACTTCCTGAACAAAGCTATAGTGGGAAATGCGAATATAAATTTCTACACTGAAATATTGACATCCATATACCAGATAAAAATGTCTTGGCATCCCGCATATGCACTTAGTAGCGTTTGGCACCCTCAATGGGTCCAAGGTAATTAACTACTTATCATAATAGAATGGACATATAATACACAGGATACTGAAGGATGGTTTACAAAGATCATGCTAACAGGGTTGTAGCTGTACACCCTGATCAACTGATCATTCTTCCTCATATACCTTTCAATAACTGGACTAGAATATCCTTATTTGGGGCCGATCTTTCTTTATCCCTGGGCCCCAGCCTGGGGCAGGTAAAGAAAGTGTTGTGGATTGGTTTGAATTGGATCATTAAACAATAAGTAGCAGGTGATTCGATGGCATGTGATTGGCTAACCAAGCATCTGTTATCGCACTTATGTTTCCACAAAAATAAAACATGATGTCACGCCACTAGAGGACTACTTCCCTCACTTGTGTTGCATTATTGCGCTGAATGATATCACTGATTTAGTATATCGTTGTCTACAATATTTTTGTGTCAATTATTAATAAGAAGTCTTTGAGGTTATTGCTGCTGTCTCATTTAACAGGAAAAAAAATAAAATAAAATGCACACTATGTAAATTTGTAAACATCTTAAAGTTTTGCATATTTTTCGGAAAACTAGTCTCCAAGCATCAGCCACCATCACAGACTTCAAACTAACTGTCCTATTAATCATCTATGTTAATGCGGTAGGAAGAATTTCAAATAACTTTCCCCCAAGGAATGATGACAGGCAAACAATCTTTAAAAAAACCCAGAAGTTTATTTTTCTCACAACACAATGACACAGACTTATCTGCCAGGTACAATTATGCATCTGACAGCCGACTGTATACTGCACATTCAACCTTTACTGTATATTCAGGCTAAACCCACTGATCATTACAATCATAAATTTTAGGATTGTACAAAGTGTTTGTTGTAGGTCATAAACATGTATTACTTCGGTGAAATTTCTGATTTTGTTTTATATTTAACTGACCATTTGCTGACAAATTAGCAAGGTTTATATCAAAGGTGCGTATTTTGATATTGTTGTGTTTTACATCATGTGACACTGGTTGGTGTAAAAGTCTAGAGAGCACACTGTCACTTTGCATGATCCATTAACATTTGAAACTCTCTTCTTCATTCTGTATCTCCTTTCCTCTATAATCCATCTAAACCTGAGGGGTTGGGCTCAGGTCCATCCGAATGAAATGAAGTTCAATCAATGCTTCATCTCTGATTAACATTGATTAACAGTGACAAGCCATTTATTAAAGGGTTTTCCTGTATAAATAAAGGCTTTGGAAGAGATATCTGTGGCAATGTGAGTAATCCCTCTAAAATTCACAGGATCAAGGGTGGGCAATGCAAATTTTAAAAACAGCAACATATTTTCTGGATAGCTTTGTTAAATATGGACACTGTTTCCTATATAATATTATTATCCTCTCCAGCAAAGGTTGAATGAACTATGTAAGAGGTTGTTAGTGACAATTGTTGCTTTACAATATAAAAAAAATATATACTGAACTACACCTACTTTGTAGCAAGAAGGTTAAGGTGGAAATCAAGTGTTTGGGGAGATATTATCATGAAACATATCTTGTCTGGGTCATGGTTACACTACCGCCATGGATGAGAAGTATCCAGCCAATACTGATAGGCTGGCAGACCTCTGGATCAATAGATAGGATCACATGTCAATACTGGCCAAGGATTCAATACCATCACAGAACATCATTCAGTTATCTTCATTTAATCCACATAAAACCATTCTAGAACATTACTGTACAAATGTATAAATGTTGGAATAGCTTGTTTGTAATGCAATCACAGACTAAACAGGGCATGGCTGATATATACAGACAAATGTCTACCACAGAACATAGGGGGGATGCATGTATTGCAGATGAGGGAACAGATGACCCTAGGGTGTAACAGTACCGACGGTACGGTCAGCTCAACACACCTCCATCACATTTATCTCTCAAGTCTGTAGTCAACAATACACCCAAAGGTAGCCATCTTGAAATTCTAGTTATCTCCCCTTAACAGACATAACCTGGAGAAATCATGTGACTTTTGACTTTTGCTTTACTGATATTTATGAATGTCTTTTATGGCAAAGTCAGCAATATTCCATGGAGGTCCCAGTGGAGCCACTGCACCAACAACACACAAAATACAAAGCATCTGTGATGCCTAATGCTTATTATAGAGATTAGCTTCACAACTGCGATTATCTGGGGTTTTACATATTCATTCAATAACAATATGTGTCCTGGACCCATCAGCCACCGTACCTTCACTTTGGAAGTGACCTCACCATCTCATCACTAACTTAGCACAGAATGTCTCTCGCCAGTGGTATTGATATCAACAACCAATCAAAAAAGCATCTTCTGAAGGCAAATCTGCATAGATCTACATTCAAAACCGTTGCCTTGTTTCAACAAGTCCTCCATACACTTCAGGACACAGCCATAAAACCTTTTTGGCTGGCAAATGCTTTCCTAAGTATGAATACAGAGAGTAGGCCTTTTGCAATGAACGGTTCTAGTTGTATGACAGCTGGCACTGGCCGAGTAGTGGATATATCGCTGCTTGTTTAATCGTGAAAGAACAGTTTAGTTTGATTAAATTTCTATGTCATCATGTAATACAAACTGAACTCAAAGCAAAGGTATGGTTGCGATTGGGTCCAGGGTGTTATCATAATAGAAATGAGTGAGTTGGGTTTAAAGCCGCTTTTAACCGTATTCCAGTTATAGCATGGCTTGTCAGCTTAATGTGGGAGGAAAGCCCGAAGTGATGCAGGTCTCAGATGTTTACCACTTTGGTGAAACCCACGAGCACGGGGATGTTGCTGACAAACCTAGAAACATTTTTTTTGGTGTGCCCAAGGGACGCAACTCTGCACAGCGAATCGCAGCACCTTAGACTGGTGGGCCACCCATGCCCCCCTAATAGAAAGGAAATATAACACACTGGATAACTGAGGACGCACAGGTTGTGGATGTGTCACCTTGATGAAACTGGGTGGTTGCTGACTGACCAAGGATCATAATCAGAGTTGAACCCTAGTAAGACAAATGTCAAGTCAAGAGTGTGACAGAAATGGATGACTGTTGGGTGACTTTGGGATTTACAGAAATTGGAAATCGCATGTCAGAGGTTGCGTGAGTTGACCACAAAATGAGATGTAGGTGCTGATATCAATGATAATTTTATCACGCATGCACGCTCACATGCATGCATGTACACACACTCACATAATGCCCATGCATTGAATACATCTTCACATTGTGCATCCCTGTATTGCATATAGAACCTAGCACTTTATATCGTGCATACACCATGACACATGTATTGCTTGTATATTGAGACTTAGGCGACACCATTTCAAATTCAACAGGGTCGGGACCTGGAACTTTTGGTTAATTTTGGGGATTCCTTTTTCAGCAGATGTACTTGTTTACTGACCAGTGACAGAACAGCTTTGACATAACACATGAAAAAGCCATACTTTCACAGTTTAAATAGTTTATTCAAAGTGGAGCAAAATATTTTGGGCTGGATTACTAAAAAAAACAAAACCCAGACCCCCATTGGATATGAAATGGTTCCTCATCTCCTACATTATAGGATATGGCCCTGTTACATTGTGTACAAGGGCTCTCCTCAAAACATATATGTTGCACCAATCATCTTTATATCATATCAATCTAATACACTTCCTTCTACTGCATGTATTTGTCATATAGCTCATATGGGGATCAGTGAAGGTGTGGTTGTGGGTGGTGGGTGGTGGGTGTGGTTCAGTGGGTGTCTGTGGGAAGTTGTATGTTTTTTTGAAGCAAACTAATCATGATGACATACAAAAAACACATAACTAAATCATTTGGTAGCATGTTATAAAAACAATAACAATTAATTGACAACATTTTAGTTAACAAATGCAAATTGTTTCGCTTGTTTGTTGGCATATTTATATTTGAAGTAAGTGCAGCCTTCCTTTTGAAAAACAGCTGTATCGCATATGGGATCGACAGGCTGATCTACAGTCCTTGTATTGTGTACATATTGTATTATCATCCCAGTATCCTATAAACTGAGGTATCTAGACATTAGTTACCAACCAAGTATTGTCTTACTGAGCCAAAGTCCTTGTATGGTATGTTAGCATCCTGGTAGCTTCTACCCCAAGCTATTTAATTCACTTTGTATACACATTGTGTTATCTTACTTTTAATCATTACATCAAGATATAATGTGTCATCCTCTTATCATATACACTGAGTTGTATTTCGTATACCCATTGTTGTGTTAACATTCTTGTAAGGAATTCAGAGGTATCATGCCATATCAAATACACAGACATAACGTACATAATGTAGACACATTGTGTCATGATACTCGTATCCTATATACTGAGGTATAACGAAATAGTGTTTTCATCTTCAAACCGTATACACACTGATCTAAAAACTCTGTATCGTATATACATTGTACGATAAGCCTCGGTACTGTTGCCCTAAACACAAAGTTCTCAAAAACAACCTTCACTCCACTGCACACAGACACATCTCAGACAGAGCTGAACAGACACATCACAGAGCTGAATAGACTCATCTCTGCCAGAGCTGAACAGATACACCTCGGCCAGAGCTGAACAGACACATCTCGGCCAGAGCTGAACAGACACATCTCAGCCAGAGCTGAACAGACACATCTCGGCCACTTCACACATGGATACACCTAACTGTCCTTGCAGTCGGGCATAAGTTTTTGATACCAAAGCTCTCTTTGGGATATGGGCTTATACACCAAATGTCTTAATTGTGAAATTTGCACAGGGTGTTGCCTCATTTTCGTCCCTCAACAAAACTGCAGGTGTACACCTTGAAAAGTATGGGTACAAGAAGAACTTTTACTTCTGCTGTTGGCAGGATGAACGTGTAATGGCAGATGTGTACTCCACTCAAAACAGGATCTGGATGGACACATTTTAGTCAAGGTCATAATACAGAGCAGTTACAAATCAGGATCATCACACAGGAGAAGATAAACACATCATGGTATCAAAAGCACTGAAAACCATACATTGTTACAAAACACACTGATTACTGAAACCTGTAGTGAACGACAATGCACCAGAGCACCACCATGTAACAGTTTCTGGTTAACAAACAGTAAAATGTCCATATGATGATATAACCAACAACAAAGTGTACTTATGCTTATGTCATCATAGTTATTCATGACTTGGGGAAACATTCCACATCATATTCTACAATAGTCACTGATATAAATATATTTCATGTTTGTATGCATATCATTACAAAAAGAAATGCCATTTGGTTCACCAACGTAAACTCGTTTCTGTTCACCATTTACTTTCACCCAAACAACTGCATAAGTAAACAATAGGGGTAGTTAAGCATCAACACATCAGGCCTTGCTCCACGTGTGATCTTAGCACTACGACTGTTACAAAACTGATACTTTAACATCAACTTACAATCACGTGAAGATCAGGGTAAGAATTGGTCTTCAGCAGGGATTGGGTGGTCAGACTTGCTGACTTGGTTGAAGCATCCAAATGCATAGATCAATTCTCATGATGTCAATAACAGGATTTTCAGGTCCAGATTTGATTATTTACAGACCGCCTTCATGTGGCTGTGGCTTTCAACAACAAACAAACAAACAAACAAACAACATGATGGTTGTGGTGCTAAGTTCCACTAACAGAATGAGGCTCAGGACTCCATTCCATCAAACAATTTTAGTGCCACGATTGTCGTAAGTCTACGTTAACCAAATTAAAGTAGGGGAGTTACGATCTTCTTAGATCACTTTGTGGAATGGTGGTCAGCATGGTCAGAACAATATTACCCACATTTTCTTGCACCGTGTTTAGAGAATGTGTCATATGTATAATCTTACATCATAACAAAACAAGTAAACACAAGTGTGTAGAAATTAATCAGTGAATATCTGTTACCACAGTTACTAGGTAACTTAACATCACAGAAGCACAAGATTTCTTCTTGCCCTGATGATAATGCTTTATAAAAATGACTTTACTAAAGATGCAAAAATATTAAGCCTCATGGTTATCCGTTCAAGAATTATGAAAATCGATGTCGATGAGATCAAGTTCAAAGTGTAAAACAAACACTTTGAACTAGAGTGATATGTCAATTCAAAAATAATAAATACAAAAATGATGAGGTTCACAGTAACATTGCACACTCTTAACCACTTAAAATTACAATATCTCCCACAAAATTGTGTCAAAATTCACCAGTGTTTGATGGTGATTCTGTATCCCAAAAAATAATACCTCTTGTGAACAATACATTTTTGACATTCTAGTTGAGTAGAATAGGATACGTGAAAAACTGATTTATTGCAATTTTCATTTTTGACACCTCAAAACAGTTATGTAAGTCAAAACTAATGTAATTAATATTTTCTGTCCTTTAGTCAGTAAAAGACAGGAATCAAAAACGTTCGTCACTTTTCAGATTTAAAAAAAAAAAATTCTTTAAATACAGTTCCTCAAATACAAACAACATGAGGGAATTAGGTTTAAATCATTTACAACAATATGTTAAGTGTGGGCTGAGTGAGGGAAGAGTTACAGGTGGTTTATGTTTTGGTTGAACACAGGAGAATGGGACTGACAAGCCAAGGATCGTAATCTGGCAAATTAGGGATTTGAACTCAAGATCCTTGTATGGGCTAAGGGAGGCAACTTCACAAGGCAAACTGCAGTGTTCACACCCCACAAACAAAAATGGAAATGTATCAAACTGATTAAAATTTGATTACTTTGGGGATAAGCATTGCTCAAGAGGGCTTGTCTGTCAAGAATGACTGTTCAGATTCAATGTACCTTGTAATTCAGTTCATAGAAACACAGAGGGTTTGAGCAATAATACTGCTAGTAACACTACGAACAGATCACGTCCCGACCTCAAGATGAGTGATTTATGTGAAACTTGACAGCATGAGTCATTCCTAAGTTAAATGTTTAAAAAATAATGTGATTTTGATACATCTCAAGCTAGTAAGTATCATTATTCATTGTACAGGTAGACAGACATCACGGTTTATACATGACTGTAGTAAAAGCTCAAAGTATAAAGTTATACATTATAAACATACAAGGTATATCAACCATAACAGCATTCTGCAGAGAATGCATGTTCAAAATCGACTCCTTCTTCCAATAAATGCTTTCTGTCTCTGTCTTCATTAACAAGTCAAAATCTATTCCTATTCTCACACCAACATGATAAAAAAACCAAAGAATATATCTGTTGAAAACACCAAGCTTGTGGCTTCCAAGCATTTGAAAAGCATGATTGATTTGTTTACGGGGATACATAGCTATGTATACATGCTAATATACAGAATACAATGATGTTGATTATATGCGTATATCTATGGCAAGATACAGTCATTGCCCATGTAGTTGATAGTGACTAGGAGTACTTCACATAGATATTGCAGATATATCAAGACATACCATACACTGGGCAAGAGAATATCAAAGCTGTCATCCGATAATCTAGCTGTGGTTACTACACACAGTGGAAACTGTCCAAACATGATTCTGACTGATCCAGATTTCTTTCAATAATGGACCTAATTCAAGGTCCAGGATTTAATTTAATTGATCAAGTTATCTGCCAATTCCAGACTGAAATTGTGGGACAAAGGGCCTTTTTTTCACATATTTGCTCTCTAATCCTGATTTCTTTTCACAATTACTTCAGAGTCAAACATTTAACACAAAGTGTTGTGATTGACAATGTTCGAAATGAAGGGGATCATTGGGTGCTTTAGATATCCCATGGTGTCTGAATCCAGGGAACCCGCTAAGTCGCTAACATTTAACATTAAGGTTACATCAAAGGTCCCTTGACATTCCTGCTTAATTTTGCACACTGTAAATATGTCTTTGATCTTAGTCATCATATTGTGTGTAAAACACAAAGGTACATAACTCCTGCTAGAATCAGATTTCCGTTTTATACGGATTGCTGTCTAACCCAGACTTAAATGATGGCCTAATGCAAGTCCAGTTTAGACAGATTCCACTGTCTCCCACACTTCCAGGATTGGTTACAAATAATAAAATAATCTTTAAATCTATTTACCAAAATTAAACAGTATTTTTGAGCATGTCAGCTTGATGTGGGAGGAAAACCTGAAGTGATGTCAACCACTTTGGTGAAACCCATGCTGACAAACCTAGAAACAGTCGGGGTGAATCAGGATTCAAACCAACAATCATAGGTTTCTGGCACACCTAAGGGATGCAACTCTGCACAGGGAATTGACGCACCTTATACCAATGGTCTGAATGAATTGTGGACTAGCTGAACTTATCTCAAGGTTTTCATGCTGAAAGGAGCTCAATCAAATCCTCCAGCAGTAATGTCATTGTTTATATGTACTTGTTTGTCCATATAATAAAGTCGTTTCCGATGTCTGCGGTGTATGTTGTTTCCTCTGTGCAAACAAATGGAACAAACATGAGGAGGAAATAACTTAAGTGGTAGGATATTTTCTCAAAAATATAAAACAATGAAAGGTAACAGACACAAAAGATGACAGGTAAACTTTGTCAAATTGCCTATCCTAAAATAAACACACATTATGTTGAGCTTGCATTTCATTTGTGATTCTGTAAATTGTATCAATTTGACAAAAAAATCATTTATTTTGGCATTTGACTTTCTGATTTTAAAAACGTGACAAACATTATGCAACTTCAACATTACAACTGAAAAATATATCCCCACTGATCTATTTCATCCAAACACTTGACAGGATAAGTAACAATATACACTGCCATCAATGGTAAATTGCAGGTCTGATGATGCATAAATCTTCGTCAACATTCACATCCCTCTTTGGTATTGTCATACTTCAAAGCTATAGTTTATTCCTGTTTGACAGCTGCTTGACACATGTCACTGTGACATTGGAATAACCACTAATTGGTATACTTGAGAGATGACAATGACCTCATGTCATGACATCGTTAAGGTTTACTTTGGGTTATAATATTTAAACACCATGCCATGATACAAATTCAAAACACAACTTATAACAATCAAATCAGTTTGTTCTCTGGCCAAGCAGGCAATGTCTTGAGAAACAGTTGAATGCCAGCGTGTAGGTTGACTACGGTATTACCAGTTGGAATTAATATGTTATTTAATGGTCTTGGAAATAAAAAGCCATCTAATGGGTAGAGGTGTGTGGATGTGTGGGTATGTGGGTTGGTGGGGTGTACAGGGTTCTTGGGATGTATGAGATGCCATGGGTGTATGGGGTGCTGGGTGTATGGGGTGACATGGGGTGCAGGGGATTTATGAGATGCCTCGGGTGTATGGGTGTTGGGGTGTATGGGGTGACATGGGGTGCAGGGGATGTATGAGATGCCTCGGGTGTATGGGTGTTGGGGTGTATGGGTGTTGGGTGTATGGGGTGACATGGGGTGCAGGGGATGTATGAGATGCCTCGGGTGTATGGGTGTTGGGGTGTATGGGTGTTGGGTGTATGGGGTGACATGGGGTGCAGGGGATGTATGAGATGCCTCGGGTGTATGGGTGATGGGGTGTATGGGTGTATGGGGTGACATGGGGTGCAGGGGATGTATGAGATGCCTCGGGTGTATGGCTGCTGGGGTGTATAGGGTGCTGAGGACTTAGAGTGCTGAGGAATATGGCATGCAAGGGTAAATTGGGTACTGGAGTGCTAGGTGCTTGGATGCCGGGAGTGTGGGGTGTATTGGGAGCAGAGGTATCTGGGGCACAAGAGTGCTTGAAGCATTAATTCAGTTTTATTATAAGTTAACTAACCTGTACATGTCTACAAACAATGCAGTGAATCAAGAAGGCTGTGATTGCTTTTACGAAATTACTTCCTGCTGTATATAATACTGGGCCAGTCATTCCTTCTCTCAGAGTCAGAGTTGTAAAGTAGGAGGATCATTGGAAGGAAAGATTACCTGTAATTATTAAATAATTAGCACAGTACATTGAATTGATTTCTTCCACTACATTATCCATGTATAAACATAGTCACACCTTAAGAGCAACATTTATACAAAACATATTTGGTGCTGAGTGTCATTTTATGATCATAACAATGTACAATAATCTTATTGTGCTGTGATAACCTAGGACTGAAGCACTTTGATAAATTGATTGAACTAGGAGAACTACTGGGAATGCTTGAACATGTTGAAAGCAAGGGAAGACAATTCTGGCAATATTTGTAAGTATAAAACACTACTCATTTACATCAGACATTCTAACAAAATCCATTTGTATACCTTCAATAAGTGTTCATGATTTTCATCTGTTTTCATCAACATTACGAAGATATAGCTACTGTTCACAAACCTAACAGTTCTTCATGATCATGATCATCATATTGCATTGTTTATGGACTTCTATGATTTAACATTTTATCTTGAACCTGAACATCAGCTTGTACAGTGGGTCTTAACTCATTATAAAAATATGACTGAAAGTTTGCCAATCAACTATAATCATGATAATATCCTATCAATAATTATGAAAATATCTAATCAATAATTGTGATATGTCAATAATTATAATATATCAATAATCATAATATCACATGAATAATCATGATAATATCATATCAATAATATGTAACCAAATTAATTATGATATATGACATATGTTCATATCAAGCACCTTGACACTTTTGTTCTGAGGAGTTCTCTCTGAAAAAAAAATATCTAAACTTGATTTTAAGATAACAGTTGGGTTTGTCACTTTTTGACATCAGTACAATGCTTGATGGTCTCATGATGGCGTGTGAGACAACAGTTGTCTCTATCAAAGAGAGAGAGAGAGTGAAAGAGAGCAAAGCCAACTACTGTCGCCCTACAGCGTAGCAGTGACTACCATGACATGGAGATATAGCCAATCAATTGCTTGTATATAACCCATGAGGTGTTGCCAACTTCAAGGGACCTGGTGTTGCCTAGGAGAGGTATAATTCAGTTCCCTGAGTCATCCACTGGCTTGCTTTCCCTACTATCATTGTCCATTTCTACTGACTCTTTCTCTTCATCCTCATCCTCATCTTCATCCTCAGCCATCAACTTCTTTGCTAGCTGCACTGCTTGGAACTCGTTATAGTGGATTTTCCGTTTCAATTCAAAAGCCTTTCTATGGTCTGAAATATAGAAACAAGACATTTTTTGCACTGGTCCATGTTTGTTTTTTGTTTAACGCAGCACTCAGCAAAAGTCCAGCTATATGACAGCAGCCTGTAAATATTCATGTCTGGATCAGACAATCCAGTGATTGACATCATGAGCATCAAAATACGCAGTTGGATATAAGGATGGCATGCATCAACCAAGTCAGAGATCCTGACCACCTGATCCTGATAATCCCTTTATACGACAAGCATGGGTTGCTGAATACCAATTCTAACCTGGATCTTGATGGGTCACAGGACCATGTTTGGGTTTGAAGGCAAAGGACCCTGCTGTCGAATTTTGCCGATGGAACTAGTTTGTCTTTACACCAGACTTTTTAAAACTTGGTTTATAAATCCGCCAACCTAAAAGAGTTTAATGACCAGAAATGAGTAAAATGTCAAAAAAGCCTCTTTTCCTGATAATAAATATAAATCATTTAAAATAATACAATTCAAACTTGTTTAAAATTTAACTTCAAACCACAATGAATTATGAAGAACCGAAAGAGGAAATAAAAATATTTATTTGAAATTTGATTTTAAAACAACAAACCATTCAACCAACTGAACTGAATATTTGAAGCAAAAATCTACAAATCAAAATAAAGAAAAGGTCTGGCCTTATAATAACAAGCACTTTAACTACTAGACAGGAATAAGAAAACACTTGGCACTCTAACTTTGTGAAACTTTGAGTCAGCATATCTGTAACAATTTTTCAGGGATACTTTTGCCCCTTCATTGGGGGAATGCAGGGGCAGGAAGTAGCCCTGAAACATTGTATAATACAAACAATAAAGAAGTTGATGTCCATAAGATGTATCATATCTTAATGTTCTACCAACTTCAAAATACCGATCAAAGATTTGCATGCAAGTTCTATGGGATTATTCCAATTTCATTAAAATTGCAAATTTTACAATAAATTATATATTTATAATACTTATCCTATCTCACATCTTGCATTTCATCCTTCTTCTTCGATCCTTGTGTGGAAACGATCCTAAGACAAGTTTCCAGCTTCCAAAACCCAAACACATCCTAGCCTTAACCATGGCTACGTTCACAAACAATCGACTGTGCACTGCCTGATTCCCTCGCAAATTGATCTAAAGATGTCCCAAGCTTACTCATTCTCTTTCATGGTGTAACTGTGATGCAGGGATGGTTGGGTGGGAGTTGTGCGTGTAATAGGATAAGTATTATAAATATACAATTTATTGTAAAGTTTCCATCTGTGTTGCATGAAACAGAGGCAAACTCATTCAGCCATAACCCATCCTGTAGACAAGAGAGAGTGGACCATCCCTGGCCTTGAAAGTAAAGTTCTTCAAGACTGCCGCAACACTTGGAACAAAGGCAAACCCATTCGGCCGTAACCCATCCTGTAGTGAGTGAGTGAGTGAGTGAGTGAGTTAGTTGGGTTTAACGCCGCTTTTAACAGTATTCCAGTCATAGCGCTGCGTGTCAGCTTAATGTGGGAGAAAAGCTCGAAGTGATGCAGGTCTCAGACATTTACCACTTCGGTGATACCCACAAGCACGGGTATGGTGCTGACAAACCTAGAAACATAATTGGGGCGAACCGGGATTCGAACCCACAATCATAGGTTTCTGGCGTGTCCAAGGGACGCAACTCTGCACTGCGAATCGCAGCGCCTTAGACGACTGGGCCACCTGTGCCGCCCCCCTCCATCCTGTAGAGATGAGAGAGTGGATCATCCATGGCCTTGACAGTAAAGTTCTGAAAGACTGCCGCCACACTGACATCCTTCAGACATAAGGTGTAACAGCCCTGGCATCTCTTTTTTTAGTCCCATTAAAGCACAAGCTATCAACTACTCTTGCTTAATAATATCTGTAGACAGAGGTAATTGAGCAGAGGGTTCACGACACTGTCAAAACTGTCATTCCTTGTGGCAACTTCAATGTTGCAGATGGAAGGCTCTACAGACAAATCTTGAATCCCTTCTATGGGATTTCAAATCTGGGGACCAAAACTGTTAGAACAAATAAAGCGTGAAGATTCAATTACTTATTCTTGGATGTACACGATACGACACCCGATCCTGTTGGACACTATTATTGAGCCATCTTCATCTGTGCTGATGTGCTGATGTGCTGCTGTCAGTTGTGGAACCAGTCAAGTGGTCCAGACTGGGGTAGGCCCTGTATATCCGAGATCGAGATGTCCCTCAGGTAGTGTAAGGCAAACACTGTGTCGGACATCCAGAAACAACCTTCCATTATTGCTGATAACAAACAGTTGCTATGTAGTGCAATGGTCAACACCACTGTCCTTGTCTCATGCGGGTTAGAAGCCACTGGGGGTAGTTATCCCACAAATGCGTAGGCTTGCAGGACTAAAAAGAGCCAAAAGGACACCTTAGTCTAGGATACTTCCGTAGTCACAGCAGTTGACAAGGGTATAAACAACCCTATACATCAGCGTCGTAGATGTTAGGCAGCTTGGAGGTACATCTGTAAAAGTCTCACTGGCCAGAACCATATATCTACTCAATTGTCTGGGCTTAAATCGAGGAGAGCGGAGGAATGGTGAATAGCCTATCCGGCTGTCCTATAAGCTGGTTCTCTGCAATATAGTCCCATCGTAGACCTAGGAAGATTTTACCATGCTGTTGTCACTCAAATCGAACCCTGTTGGCATCAAGGACCTGGAGTTCTCTGACAGATATAAATCGCCATAGATCGCCATATCGAGTGCTTTGATCTCCAAAAGTGTTAATGGATCGCTATCTGATCTCTAACTGATCTCCATGATAGTCAAGGTCACTGCCTGTCAACTTCTCTGCACAAAGGTCTGTGGCACTCTGCCCAGAATGCCTTCAGATTGCTACTTGATCGCCAAGATCGCCATCGGAGCGCTACTTGATCGCCAAGGTTGTAATCAGAGCGCTGTCTTATCACCCAGAGCGCCGCCGATCGCCATGATAGACTAGGACCTACCTCTTTGCTCCCAAGCATAGAACTGATGAGCGCTTCAGAACGCTATGAGTTTTTATAGGATTGGACCCGAAATTCCCATAGAGCGCTAATTAGGTGCTAATTGATCTCCATAGGTCACCTAGATCGCTCTCGGATTGGATCGCCATCAGAGTGCAAATAGAGCGCCATTGGATCGCATCCAGATCGCCTTGGATCGCAAAAGTAGCGGGTACTGATCGTGCAAGATCGCCACATTTTGGGTTGTTTGGTTAAGATCAAGGGTCTTCAAATAGCTATCGGATAGATCACTATTGGATCGCAACAGGAGTGCTATCTGATCATAATCAGATCGTCAGTGCCCCTAGATAGCCAAAAAATGAGGAGACCTATGGTGCTCAGACCTCAGAGCGCAGAAGGGCGTTCCCTAGAGGAATGGGGGTGTAAGCTTCCGATGATACCTGAGGTAAGAAGACAGTCAGATCCCAGGCCAGTGGTCAGAATCGAGGGGTATGGTCTGCTTATCTGTACTATCTAATCAAAGCTTGAAGTTCTGCTTCAGAGGAGGTTGACCTAATCGAGGTCAAGGATTGTGGCCAAGTAAGTATCTAGTGAAGATCCTTTCAGCTTCCTTGAAGACCTAAAGTGCTGAAGGTATTCCCCCATTTGTTGAGATGATGTAGATGGGGATGTCCTGCGTCTTACAGTAACCTTCAGAGGTCTTCCACTTGTGATCATAGAAAGCCTTTGTGGACTTCTGATGTAAGCAGTTATAGATCGAGCCACTCTACGCGAACATAAAATAGATGAAGTCTCTTGGTGTCTGAGATATTTTGCAACCCTCAAGGTAGAAGTAACGTCAGAGGGTACGCATACACATTCAGGCTTTCCCCCAAAAAAGGCTTGCGCATTGTGATCCTAGCATGTGGTCAAGTAGTGGAGACATGAACCTCGGTAGTTGAATGTTGTAGCTGGTCGCAATAGGTCTACTTCTGGCTTCTGGCAGAGCTGACAATTCATTTAATATCTCTGGATGGAGCTTCTACATCAGGGATGGTTGATTCAGTCGTAACAGCATATCGGCTATCCAGTTCTGAATCCCAGATATATCTGTCCTTGGCTTGAACTTACATCTGAACTGGATTGTCATTCACAGGAGCAATGCGGCTACCGGCGATCCTGCCTTGTTGTTGATGTACCACACAACTGTGCATTGTCATATTGGACCATCAGTCAGGTCTTCTGCTTGATGAGCGAACACTCTAACCACTAGGCTACCCCACCGCCCCAGGAGCTCTTTGAACGTCATGATGAATGCCGATGATCCCTGAACTATCGTCAAACCTCATCCGATCATCAAGATTTGTCAGCCAGTGAATAATCTAGTGTTCCTGTCAATCTGAGAGATAGTTCATCACCACCCTGGGACTCTCTGATCAATTGTCAGATCGGTTGCTAAAGATGAATGTTTTCTGAATACAAAATGTTCAAAACAATTTACATTTACAAAATGTTCTGTTTTACTTGGGTACAACTCTAACATTCTGTTAAATCACATTATACTGGCATGCAAAATTATATACATGTATCAAGTATTAAGAAAAACAAATTGTCACTTGAAACATTTCTGAAGACTTTAATTGATATATTTCGGATAGAGAAATCAATTGCACACAAAAACAATACAATAAGACAGTTTGACAGAAAATGGAAAGATTTGGCAAATGAACTGTCTAGTTAATATTTATTTATTTATTTATTTATTTATTTATTTATTTATTTATTTATTTATTTATTTATTTATTTTTATTTATTTATTTATTTATTTATTTATTTATTTATTTATATTTATTTATATTTTTATTTTTTTAATAATTTTTTTTAATATATATTTTTTTTACACAACCAATTTGTAAGGATTTAGCTTCACACTTAGTTAATAAATATGGCAAATATTTGCCCCTTTTCACCATTTGTAAACTTTGATGGACACCTGTAGCGAACTTAAACTTGCTGACCTGCTTTCTGCTGTATAGGTAACCTATACCTAACAAGTATGCTACAAGACATGCTACACCATGTATAACTCCGTAATGTCATATAATGCAAGCTACATTCACAAAGTGTGGTAGACATGACCTGCACCAAAGCTTGATCATCGGGCTAAGAGAATGCTGAGGATTGTTGGTAAATGAGGACAATCCTACCAATCCATTATCCCGTTTATTCCACTCCAAACAAGCCTCACTCTCATTCTTCACTTGAACAAAAATATGCTCGCTCCCAAACATGCTTCTGACCATGATCCAACGATCCCAAACTAAACTGCAATAACCTCTCCGATCCGATAGGTGCGTTGAATGAGGGCTATGACGATGATTCCAATACTGACTGTTGTATATTCGTTGATCAGATCAGTTGTAGTGGTCTTGACATCTGCAACTACGACTGAACATGGTCCTTCTGATGCCACTCTCTGTAGTAAGCTCGGCAGGTGGCACAAGCCTGATCCCTCATCTAATAAAGGTGCAGACACACCTAACGAACGTCCTAATGTCTTAGATACAGTGGAGCCTGATTTTTCTGCCTTTAGCATAGTCCTCTTTGTCTTATTAACAGACGCTAAACCATATTCCTCCAAGATTGATTAGGAACGCCATGAACACTTGCATCTGTAGGAAGTAATTACAGCTTTTGCATTACTACATCTGTTCAACTTTGTACAACTGCCTTGACACAACAACTATAGTGTGGGTCCTGTGCAAGTTTTAATTAAAACGTTCTCTTTTACTTATCACAAACAAGTGTGATAAGAAAGAAAATTAGTAAGCTTGGGACAGCACGTGAACAAGTTGCGCAGGAATCAGGCAGTGCACAGTTCATTGTTAGAGATGGTTGCCATGGCTACAGCTAGGATGTGTTTTGGTGAGGTGTTTTTTGAAGCTGGAAACTTGTTTTAGGACACAAAGATGGAAGAAGAAGTATGTGAGATAAGATAAGTTTTACAAATTCGAACATTTTACCGCGGTACAATAAGTGTCTGTGCCATGGTCTGAGACACCTCCATACAAGGTTGTAGAGGGTGAACCCAAAGTAAACTATGACCGCCCTTTTAACGTAAACAATGCATGGGTCCTTCAGCTAATCAGATGCCAGGTTTTTAAACAATTCGGCTAAATATCCACAATAAAAAAAATCAGCATTACTTTTCTGCATTTGGATTCCTGAATTATTTTGTTTTCGAGGTACAGAAATCAGATATGCTTGTCTGAATGCTTGGCTCAATTGTTCCAAGAATTTAGAAGTTTGACACTGTTTGGCTGATTAGAAAGTGAACCTGACGCGACCTGATATGGAGGTGTCTCAGATATTTACACTGACAGGTCTTGATTGGAGTAAACGATCTGATCATAATGGAGGTGGAGTGTTTTTTTTGTAGGGAGTCTGACCAACCTTGATCTTCTGGAGATTCAAACTTAAGATCATCTTCGTCATCAGATCCTTCAGAGTCTTCTTCTTCTTCCTTTGCTAACTCTGCTTCTTGAGATTCAGTTAATCTTTAAATGGAAAGAAAATCATTCTAAAGATGGTCAAAATATAAACACAAGAATGAAACCATACACCTTTTTGGATTTGTGCTCAAAAGGATTATGTGTGCCAGAGCCATGAATGGCCTGATACTGTCAGCTTGTTAATGTGTTTGTTCATGTTGTCATATGACAGCCGCCTGTCTGTAATTAAGTCTTGACCAGACAATCCAGTGACTGACATACAACAACATGCAATAAACAAAGTCATTGTGCCAGTGGTTCTGTAGAGTCGCCTCTTACAACAAGTATAGGTTGCTAGAGACTTATTTTCTTACCCTTATCCACATAGTAAGGATAAGAATTTATGGATGAACAACTTCTTTATTACAATTAAGAGCGATGTTTCGGTGTAGGTTCTAACACCGTTATCATGCAAGAAACGTCTCTCTTAATTGTAATAAAGAAGTTGTTCATCCATAAATTCTTATCCTTACTTAGTACTCCAACTTCTAAATGCCTATCAAAGAAGTTATTCACTTGCTTGATAACGGTGTTAGAACCTACACCGAAACGTCGCTTTTTATTGTAACAAGCGTATAGTCGACGAAGTCATCTATATCCCCCGCCATTTTAACACGTTATGGTCCCAAACCAGGTAACTGACCCAACATTTCTCTTAGGCCATGTCAAAATAGCTGCAATGGAAATTCTAAAATAAACATTTATCAAACTCCTTAATATCAAATGGCACCAGTTTAGTATGTGTCTGGTAAACATGCAAAGTTTTATAAGAAATTATTTGATGGTTTTTGAGTTACGCTCCGGAAACAAACAGCACCCTTATAGAACCTAAGTCCAACTTGTTGCCATGGAAACGTAAAAAATAAAATTTATAGAACTCCTAAATAGCAAAAGGCACCAGTTCAGCATGAGTCTGATAGACATGCAAAGTTTCATAGAGAAATATTGAACAGTTTCTGAGTTATGCTCCGGAAACGATTTCGGGATGCACACACGCACATACGCACGCACGCACGCACACACGCACGAACACACGCACACACACGGACAGAACCCATTTCTAGATCCCCCGCCAACTTGGGCGGGGGATAATAAAGAAGTTGTTCATCCATAAATTCTTATCCTTACTTAGTACTCAAGCTTCTAAATGCCTATCAAAGAAGAACCTTATCCACATAGGCCTGATAAGGACTTGTTGGGATAAAACACAATGCATTTACATTCTCTACGTATGATAACTATTACTAACATCGATGCATATCATGCATGATCATTCATATCAAAACTTCACCTTTCTTTCATCCATTAATCAGTTTGATTACATTCTTGTTGCTTTTCTTCAAATGTTAGGCTGGGTACGTTCTTAAATTAGAACATTGATAATCATTCCGTCATACAGATAAACAGGGTCAGGTTTTTATGCAACGCACAAATGTGCGTCCATTACTCACATTAGACGCAAGTACAGAGAATGGAGGCAGAAAAAAATATACTGCATCCTGAGGGACTTGTGAAAATATTCATTGTAGCTACAGCGCATCAAGAGCAGTGATGGGTGTCTGTCATTTCATCCATTAATCATGATCACTGTCTACATGATCACTGATTCATTCCAAACTCTAAAGTAATTATCCAAATGTACAGTACAAGACACCATTTCAATACTTTACAGGAAACGACGGACAGACAGTTTGGGTGGAGGATAAATCATTTTCAGTTGTCCACAAATATAATTCATTTGCTCAAATCTTACTATTATTACATCACATATTCTATCATGTCTATCCAACCACCTGTTTTGTTGTTTTATTGGGGTATGATGCAGACTGCACTTCATCAACCAAGTCGGAGACCTATTGTAACTAATGCTAATTTGCTAGTAGATGCTTCAACAATGTTCAAACCTTAAGCCATGGAATATTCCTTTACACAAAATTGCTAGCCTGAACTTTATCCAGTATGTGCATTCCCTTAGATATGATGTACAAAAGAATTACCTGTTACATCTCATTGGTTCATATATGTTTAATGTTTTAAAGTTGAAATCACATCAACAACACTTACTTTGCAGCAATAACTGATGGGTCAAGTAGATCGCCTTGCCTACACTGCCCCTTCTCTCATCAATAACACTTACTTTACAGCAATAACTGATGGGTCGAGTAGATCGCCTTGCCTACACTGCCCCTTCTCTCATCAATAACACTTACTTTACAGCAATAACTGATGGGTCGAGTAGATCGCCTTGCCTACACTGCCCCTTCTCTCATCAATAACACTTACTTTACAGCAATAACTGATGGGTCGGGTAGATCGCCCTTTCCAGTGCCCCTTCTCTCATCAATAACACTTACTTTACAGCAATAACTGATGGGTCGAGTAGATCACCCTTGCCTACGCTGCCCCTTCTCTCATCAATAACACTTACTTTGCAGCAATAACTGATGGGTCGGGTAGATCACCCTTGCCATGACCCTTCTCTCATCAATAACACTTACTTTGCAGCAATAACTGATGGGTCGAGTAGATCACCCTTGCCTACACTGCCCCTTCTCTCCCCTTCTCCATCCTCATCTTCAGGGTCGGAGTACTTGCTGTAGGGAGTTGGGGGCTCGTCAATCTTCATATGGCCGTAGTCCTTGTCTGCTGGATGATGTGTGGCAAGAATGTTCATCTCGTCCCACTTCATGCCTTGCCGTCTTCTGAAAATGTTTTCATTTTCTTATTTAATCTGCTGTTTGCAGTGACTCATATTATCCAATAGGCCATGTGGTATATAAAGTGAGTGAATGAGTTGGGTTTGACTCTGCTTTGAACAGTATTCCAGTTATATCATGGCGTGTCAGCTTAAGGTGAGGGGAAAGGCTGAAGCGACATTTACCACTTTAGTGAAGCCCACATTATCTACATTGTATACAACGTGTATGTGTTCCTCATGTACATTGAATTACACATGTAGTACAGTATTTCCCCAATCTCCCTGAGGCAAGGGAGTTAACTGACTATCAAAGTCCAGTTTCCACCCTTGCTGAACTAGGCTGGAATAATAGATTTAGATTTTAGCTGGAGTAATGAGTCTATGTATATAATCAAAATCGCGTAAGGAAATCGACATCCAGTTTGTAAACTGACATGCATATTTCAATCGATGGCAGGATTTCCAAAGCATGTGTACCGTCAACTTAGCGTAAACAGATATTTTCCAAATCTTTATATGTTTTATCAAGGTGCTGACGTGATATGATACATTTCACAAAGTAAGACCTGTTTCATTACAATATAAATCTTGATTATCAATCAGATCGTCTTCACTTGGCACTGCTAGCCTTGTTCGGCAAGAGTGGAAACTGGACTTTTCCCTGGCCTCAGAAAGACGTATTTCCCCATAACTACTGTTCTTTTCATTGTACATGATGACCCATGTTCATCGTGTTTGTCAGTACATGGTGTACATGGAGCTCATCATATACATCATGTACATGGTGACCCGTGTTCATCATGTACGTGTACAGTGTGTTCATCATGTTCATTGTGTACATTGAATTACACATGTAGTAGTCTTTCCCCATAACTACAGTATGTTTTTTGCTTGTGCGAAAGGATAACAAAGATGATATCAAATTATGCATATATGAAAGAAAACAGACTAACTGTGCAACTTTGGTTTGTGCTTCCTTCCTTTAGATCTCAGCTACACAGCTGAGTTAAAGAAGAGAAACTAACAGATAATGTGATGCTTACTAGTACAAAAATAGTTACTGTTTACAAACATTTTACCAGTGAATATCTTGCATGTACTGACATATCAGACCATGCTGACACTGATAATTAGTCATAAACAAAGGTCTAAGATTGACATCTTTCAAAATAATACACAACATAAGATAAATGTAGCGCATGTAATTGAGTGTAACACATACTTTTGACACATCAAATTCCATAATAATCCATTAATTCATGCAAAAGTTGCTGTGAAATGGGCAAAAATTATATTGTCAATACCATATTCGACGTAATAAGCGCCCGGGGCGCTCTCAAAATTGGAAATAGTGGGCTCTTATTAGAATATAACTTTGGTGAGAACAAAAACAGAGTTGAAAAATTGTATATTTCGTAGTTTATGCTGACAGCCTGAAATGATACAAAAGAAAAGTATGTGCGTATCATACATGACAGATATATTTTCCAGAATTTAATTGCCCACAATTAAGGGTGCATATAACACACGAGTGCGTATTATACACAGATCAATAAGTCTTGTGCACATTGATCAGTCGGTAGGGGTGCTAATTGTGATTGTTCACAAGCAAATATATTAGCAAATATCGCCATGGGCGCTTATTACTTCAAATACGGTATGTCTGCCGATACAGATATGTTAAAAACTGGACAAAAGTTTCAGTTCTATCCACAATGTAAAAGTTTCTGATGGAGGAACAGACAGAAAATGCCAAGTGCCGTAGTGTAAAGGAGGAAATATTTGATTTTCTCAGTGGTCTAGTGTCTTTTCAAGTCAATGTGATCATCAAGAAAAGTATTCATGTGCAGTGTTTTGTTTCTTTGTTTGTTCGTTGTTTAACGCAGCACTCAGCATGATCCAGCTATATGACGGCAGTCAGTAAGTAATCGAGTCTGGACCAGACAATCCAGAGAGTGACATCATGAGCATCGATCCACGCAATTGGGATCAATGACATGCATCAACTAAGTCAGCGAGCCTGATCACCCGATCCCATTAGTCGCCTCTTACGACAAGCATAGTCACCTTTTACGGCAAGCATGGGTTGCTGAAGACCAATTGTACCTGGAACTTCACGGGCATCATGTGCAGTGAGCAGTCCAGGAGATTTCAGTGCTTCAGAATTTTCAACCAATCAGATTGAAGCACACTGCCATTCATTTGGCTTGTAAAATACATTTTTGTCATTACATACTAATTGTGTTGAAACAAGTTTATCATACCAGTGGAAATACACAGTAGTGCTGGAATGAGTGAGTGAGCAAGTTTGGTTTTACATCGCAATAACACAGTGGGGGATAATTGAACCCGGGCCTTTGGTGTGTCGAGTGAACGCTTTAAACACTAAGCTACCCCACCACCCCAGTAGTGCTGGAGTGATTCAAAACAAAATACATCAATTCTATAATCATAATCAATCATTAATTATTTATCAATTACTTTTTCAAAACAAAGATGACTTCAAGCCAAACTGTACTTGAAACGGAGGAGATTTACACAAAATTAAGAGAGTCGATTGGAGGTAGCCTCCATACAAACTCTTACTTACTTTATTGTATTTGCTGTAATGAGTGACCTGGATCATTAGAAAATTAACAAAGGAGGAATGCTTAATAAAACAATACACAAATAAAAATTGTTGTCATAGATCAGGCTGAAGAGAACTAAATTAGTTCAAAGTATAGCTGGGACGATACACCAACTGTCAATCTGATGCGTATCACGATACCTTGCTCACGATCCCATGTGTATCATGATACTTGCAGGTGCTCTTATCGGTAGTCTCTTAGCCATGGTTTTCATACACAGTGTGGCCAAATACCTGGCATGGTGATGATTTACAGATGGCAGTTTAAAGTATTGCACAATGGATGAAAATACTAGTAAAATCCGAGATGTTTTTTATATTTGTATACTTATCCTGCATTACACTTTAATGCATATTACTGCTTGTTCTTGACATAGAAAAGAGCTGTGTGAATACCTTGCTTGAAGAAGTTGTTCCAATTAGCTGAGAGGCCAACCCTATCACACAGCTCCCACGTGACCAGGGGAAGTGATCATCGAATCATCACATTACATTACTCTGAAGTCTGGAACATCGTAGGGCATCTGGGGGAGGCAGTTCTGCGATGGGTGAGTAATGCAGGATAAGTATACAAATATAAAAAATATCTAGGATTTTACTAGATTTTTTACTTATCCTGCCTTACTCCTTAATGCATCTTTATCCGACGCAATCGGTGGAGGGCATCCCTTCAGATGTTGGCTTTCATCTCAGAACTCTGTTTCCCTCAGCCAATCATTGGCTGTGTGGCCGGCAGCAAATGACCAGCCCATGGATGGGAACCAAGAGTCAGGTATGCGGGGAGTCCAGGTACGATGCAGCCATAGACAATACCCTTACTCAAGTTAAAGTTGTAGACTGACGTACCGAGCTGTATGCGTGGAGCATGAACCTTCTACTCCAAGGCACTTAAGCCAGGGGAGGTCGAGAGGCCGGCTCTGGACTGGAGGCAAGATCAGTGGCGTCTAGTAGTGCTGACCTGTTGAGCCACTACGAACGCACCAAAACCGTTGCATATAATATAATATATTTGATGCAATGATTGAATGAATTATATCTGAAAATATTCCAACAGAGTTATGTTAGTAGCAGCTTTTACTCTATATGTATAAAATAATAACCATAAGCATAGCACTTTGGAACAACTGATTGCTATTGCCGGATATTGTTCAGGTATGGTACAATTTGATGTCACCATTGAGGCATCCCATGTTCTTGCTACAGCAAAGGAATGAAAATAAAATATCATAATTACAACCAACAAAGGTTTTCTGTGTGTGAAATACAATGTGATGTACCCCTTTATCACCAGAATGCGGTAAGCGCACGTAAAATCTCCAAATTACTTACTTACAAAGGTTTCATGTATAATATTAGGCAGCTACCTTTTTTGAGGAATGTATTCATCAATATCCACATAAAGGAACAATATCCCATACATCTGCAGCTGTACAAAGAAACTTGTTCTATGTCATATGTTTTTGTAACAATGTAACATTTCAAAGTATTTACAGGGGCAGAAACTAACATTTTTAGTCCACTAGTCCTTATAATGATAACATATAGCAAACACCTTAAAAATGGCAAATTTCTACTAGTCCTTAGGATACCTTAACTGTTGGGCAGTTTGGCAAGGACTACAGGACTGGTGCAAATTTCTAACGCTGATTTATAGTGTTTTGGGATATCATAACCTGTGTTCGTCTCTCTGATCACGTAAGTTTGTTCAAGGTGTTTTACAAAGGTGTCATGTCTCATTGGTCAGCTGAGATGGCAGATGTGATAACTATGTTCATGATGTCCACGGTTCTTAAAAAAAATCTGATGAGTTGCATAATAATGAGCAATCAATCACGAAAGCACTGTGTAAGATAACAGTAATTAATCAATCAATATATTAACGGTTAAAACTTTGATCATTGCTTTCTTGCTAACATGTAATACATTCACCACATCAGACCTGGATTTATCATTATCATTCAGTGATTACACAAGCTAATTAAAACAGTGCCGGCTAGATGGCTTAGAGTTGAGCATTGTATCCTTTTACAGGGGCACTAATCTCTGGCTTCTTCCCGGACATGTAATACTGTTCGGTAGGGCTCACTAGCTGCCGTGAGTCGATTTGCTCGCTAACACAACTGAGCGTGATAAGAAACTGGGCTACCGTCTGTAAAGACAGCATAAATAAACTTTGAGGCAATATCTGTTTTACTCATTTTTTCTACACTGATCGGTTACCTGGGATCTATGAGGATTTCGACAAAGGACACATGTTAATTTTAATTTCTTCAGCCAAAACAGATAGACAAAAAGAACAGTAGAAGCTCACACGATATCGTTATTTGGAAATATCCCCGATGGTTATAGTTTAATTTGAAAAAGTATCCCTGCATTGAAAGCATTTTAAAATTTGGATTGCGTGGATAATACGATTGCTACTCCCTTGTTGTCATCCCTGTTTTCTGGTATAACCCTACACTTGTGTATTTTTCACCATGCACTTGATGTTCAGTTACTGTAAATCTTGATATTAACGCAAGTGTGAATTAAATGCGAAAAATGCGAGTGCTCTTTGCTCGCATTATTAAACATCGCATTTATATCAACAATAAGACATTTTGGATAGCAGAAATACCAACTTAGACATACGCTAAAAACAAACAACTATGTATTCCACATCACTGTTTATTGAGCAGCACTTGTAACAAGTATATAAACAATGTCATTCAAACACTAATTAAATCCTGTGAATTGACACTGCTGGGGTCAAGACAAGCATTCTACTCACTCATGTCATCACTGATCACACCTGCAAGTCCAGACAGACGCCACCCAACATGGTGTCTTTGCTCTTTGCGACTGCATCAAAGGCCGACACGAGCCAGTGCGCACGTATTGTTTTAGCTGAAGTACTCCACTCAGCGCTAATAAGCGGTGCTATTTGGTGTGTGGTTGGATTAATGTTTGGTTGGATTAAGGTGAGGATTCTCATGTAAACCTGACAGAGGACATTTTGTTTAGATATAAATCCACTGATGCATGAGAGGAGGGGGTGTCGCATTCATATTGAGTCGCATTTTTGGCTAGGGGCCAGCGGTCGCATTCTTTTGGAGACACATTAATTTCACGTTTTACAGTAATGAATTTATTACAGGTATAATTGTGGTAGCAGCACTCAGATTACCCAAAAGGTTCCCATTTGGCATTTCTTGTATCTGGGGTAATTATTTAATCTTAATCCAAGTTTAAGGTGAGGTGAAATGTATGTTATGTCATATGCACGTGGCAGCGCAGCAAGAGGAGTGATCAGTTGATTTTTTTTTTTGTAGATTAACTGATCATTCTTCGCAATCAAAGGATCAACAGAAAATATATTGATTGATTAATCACTGTTATCTTGCACAGTGGATTTGTCAAAAGTATGTGTTTACATGTGTAGGTTTACTAAAGCAGCCGGGATACACTCATATCTGGGAGTGAAGAGCCGATGTAAAAACAACATACTTTGTTCAAAGGATTAGTGACATATCAAAACTTCGTCACCATTACCGTTGCCACCCGCAAAGATACCAACATTTCCTGATTATTTCCAAGACTAAAGGCCCTTTTACTACCAATAAAAGCAACAAATGCACTTATGATGATGCAGTACAGGTCTTGAACTAGTCTAGATTTCTGCGATATCATCCGGGTACTCACAGGGAAAAAACAATAAAAAAAGGCAACAACCAGTCCCGGGTAATAGCTGTAGATCAGTGCCCCTTTATATAGTCATAATACTCGGATTATGAAAAGACAAAACATGAAAACGGCAAAATAGAATATTCCAAATATTGCAAGGCAGTGTTCATCTCAAAGATTGTCCTAACCATAGAGTCTCTTTTATGTAAATCATACAAAATATCCAAGACAGCTTAGATAGTAGAGATGACCAAAGGCCAAAAGATTGTGAAGACGGCTTTGACAGTCAAGGCACGCCAGGTGGTCAGTCAGTAGAGCGTGAACTGGAGTCAATTAGTGTGCCAGCAAATAGGCTTGGGATGCGCCTGGTTAACTGCACTCTTCCCAAAATATATTGGGAGATTAAAATCAAATCTGATCAGATTAGTTTATGTAAATGAAGAATAAACATATAAGATGATGGCCTTGTTTTGGGGTCTTATTGTTTGTGTAACAAATGGAGGACACTGTTTGCAATGAAAGCTAAATCAACAGATGACACTTTTGTTAAGATGACATTAGTGTCAGTGTCACTGACAGTGACAGTTCGTGACGAGTGACAGATTCGACCTTCACATAATTAATTACTATTCCTTTTTACACGTTAACAGCGAAACCTACAGCTCATTTTTGAATATGCTTTAGCTATGAAATATGTGAATATTTACCCCTCCACTCCGAGTGCAGACGGATTGTCATGCTTGTCTAGACTAGATGTGTGTTTCAAAATTCCCTTCACGGGCTTCCCATCGGTAGCCATTTTGAAAATGAATAGCCTGATAAATACGTTGTAACAACAACGCTCATTGGCTGTAGGATTTCAGCAACGAACAGTTATGAAATTTCCGGTATGTATTTCACAATCACTAAAATATTCTACATGATCGAATAAATTGTAGGGAGAGAAATATTCTCGCTAGTAAACTTTCAGCACATCAATACATTTCTATTCTTATTTAACATCTTAGAATCTAACTAATTTTAACAAATCAAATTGCGCGTTACAAAGTAAACGATGTAAACACAGCTGAGAGACAAACATGGGTATTCTATCAGTGAATGGAAATCGAAAGCTGGATTTAGCAGTATTTGCGACATCACACCGTGGAATATAAACGTTTGTAATTATTTTTTCTCATAAACATATCGCATGTCTACTTCGAATACACGCCACTATTCTAATTAGCTCCAGTTGTCAGTCCTGAATAAGATATAATAATTTGTTTCCTCGTGAAAATGAAATTACTTGGAATTTTGATACCCACCCCTAGTATATTGATAGACCCCCTTACTAACTTATTTCCCTAACCGATTAAGAGTTTCTATAGCACTACAGCAACACTAAAATTCAGTCATAAATGATTGATACTATTAGTTATTTGGTATACGTATTCAGTTAACAAACAGGATCAAAGATTAATATTTTTTTAGATTATAAAATGCATGTCTATATCTGAAGTAGGTCTACATTCCTGACAGAGGAAGCATAAATATTTGCAAGCTTGTTTACAGTTTGTTTCATTTAAGAAAGTAGATGGTACTGGAAATCATTTTTATTAAAAATAAGATCAGTGCTAAGAGACACAGCAAGAATGACTCATTAAGATATGTTAGTTATGGTAGCTACTGCATAGCCTTGAAACACATGCAGATTCGAATGTTTATTTTTGTGGTTGCACTTCTAGGCCATAAACAGGATGTTCTATGTATTCAGTGCAATATTGCTTCAGGTCCTTATTAAGGTTTGGCATTTGCGGTTGATTTGTAAAGGGTTTATCTACAGCATGATGTTTTTGTGTGTTTTTTGTGTTGCCAATACAAGTGCTACTTCATGCCATGGAGCAAACATACCACCTACAGTCTGTAATCACCACTGTGGGGAAATGATCAACAAATAATATCTGCAAATGAACTCCTCCACATGTGCAAGAACCATAGTTTTAAACCTACTTCACTTTATACTATAAACGTGATAAACTGAGATATTTTTAATAAAGTCTTGGAATGTGAGCCCAATGGCCTAATTTAAGAATTTCATCACTAAATGCATAATAAATAGCAAAACTCATTGTCACTCCGATAATCTATGAATCAATGTTCTAAACATGTACTTAACTGTTTGATTGGCATACTAGAAGTTGGTAAGGAAATAAGAAAACTTTCAACTTTATGGATAACAACTTGCTTATTGTGACGTTTGGATGCAGATTCTTGTATGTTATTAAGCTTGATAATGGTGTAAGAATCTACATCAAAACTTTGGTGCATGCAATGAACCAGAAGTTGTTCTCCATAAAGTTGTATGTTTTCAAATTTACTTTTTATTTCCTTTGATGACAGACACATGACACAGATAATGTTAACATACCATGCACACCATACATATCAAGCATAAAGTTTTCATTGATCTTATTGTGTATCTCTTATTGAAACCTCACTATGTTGTCTGATTTCATTTTCAAATCGTTATTTAACATGTTTAAAGTTCATTTTATATCTTTAAAAAATGGTATTTGAATAACATACATATTGTCTGATTAAAGTATGAACATGTGTGTAGCAGGGACAATTTGGGGTACTCTCCAAAAGCAGTATGCCCTGTGTTTAAGATCTGTAAACATTGCTGTTTTCAGTTTCTCTATGTCAACTTTATTTCTGGATAAACATGATAAAGTGAGTCAAAGTCCCTGACAAAGTTCGATTGGCTCTGCATTTTCTTGGGTGTGTTTAAAAATATTAAACTTTGGTTTTAGGAATCTGTAATGATTGCGGAAACTTGGACCTAATCTGTTGAGCAACAATGTCCCGTACAAAAGCCAAGAGTGCTGACCAGTACAAGGTGCTGACTGGAACTTGCCCGGATGAAGAATGCCAAGCCAAACTGTACTTCCCAGCATTCGACAAAAGCATCGAATGTACAAGTTGCGGACAGCGCCACGACAAAGCTTCACTTCAGAATGTTGAGGAAGTCACCAATACCAACATTGCCCTGCATAATCTACTGAAAAATGTTCTTCTTGGCAATGTCAAACCTCACAAAGGTCCTGAAAATATCAAGGTTTTAGGCTTGTCAAATTATGTGTGCAAACTTCTTTCACCAATTCTGACCAATTACGGCATGGATAAACAGACTGGTAAAGCTAAGTTGTTGCAGAACGAATTTGACTGTGCTGTTTTAGGGGATCGTGCCTTTCTGATTGATCCGGAACATTTGTCGGTTATGGGATACGGATGTGACCGTTCGGGAAGTAAACTCTATCTTAGAGAAACCCTGAACATCGTCCAAGAGGTCAATGATAACCAGGAATATCTCATTCCAATCCATGCAGATGGTGACGGGCATTGTTTGGTGCATGCAGTGTCAAGAGCTCTGGTTGGTAGGGAGCTCTTCTGGCATCCTCTTCGAGTCAACCTCCAGCATAATTTTCAGATGAATTTATCCAAATATAAAAACCTGTTTCAAGACTTTATTGATAAAGACGAATGGTCAGATATTATCAATGAATGTCACCCAGATTTTATTCCACCGGACAGTGAACCTCTTGGCCTCCGAAACATCCATATATTTGGACTTGCAAATGTCCTGAAGAGACCAATCATTCTCATTGATTCCATTGAAGGAATGCAAAGCTCTGGAGATTATTGTGGTAAGTATGGTTGAAATGTAATTGTTTCAGGTAACCATGCGACCTAAACACGCTTAATATTTTTTATCATAGCTGGAAAGAGCCATCAATAATCCATATTAAACATTTGAAAAAGAAATCTGATGTTTCTGCGTATTATCATTGGTGTAGCTATTTCTATTTACTACTATATGTATTGATGCACATTGAGCCTGTTGAAGATACCTTAACAGTGTCCTCACAATGTGCGGGGGCACGGGTGGCCCAGTCGTCTAAGGCGCTGCCATTCCCTGTGTAGAGATGCGTCCCTCGGCACGCCAGAAACCTATGATTGTGGGTTCGAATCCCGGTTCGCCCCGATTATGTTTCTAAGTTAGTCAGCACCATACCCGTGCTCGTGGGTTTCACCGAAGTGGTAAACGTCTGAGACCTGCATCACTTCGGGCTTTCCTCCCACATTAAGCTGACTCACTTCCCAATGCCTACAGTCCCATTGTGCCTACAGTAAAATCATGAAATGATATGGTCTGATGCTCAGAAAGTGATGCATGAGTGAACAGGACTGACCTGTTTCACCTGTGGTATAAGATAAACTTGTCCATACTGAGACAACAAAAACAATGTAGAAGCAATGGGAAACACTTGTGAAATGAAATCAAAACATAACACATAATGAAAGTCACTCATATATTATATTTATAATATAACAATGGCAATATTTTTACTTTCAATCAATTAACCAAAGGTAAATCATAGGTTATGGTCCTCTGTCTCATCAGGGGGCACGGGTAGCCCAGTCGTCTAAGGCGCTGCGATTCCCTGTGTAGAGATGCGTCCCTCGGCATGCAAGAAACCTATGATTGTGGGTTCGAATCCCGGTTCGCCCCGATTATGTTTCTAAGTTAGTCAGCACCATATCCGTGCTTGTGGGTTTCACCGAAGTGGTAAACGTCTGAGACCTGCATCACTTCGGGCTCTCCTCCCTCATAAAGCTGACACGCCGTGATATAACTGGAATAATTTTAAAAGCGGCGTTAAACCCAACTCACTCACTCACTCACTCACTCACTCACTCACTCACTCACTCACTCACTCACTCACTCACACTCACTCACTCACTCACTCACTCACTCACTCACTCACTCAAACATTGACATTTCATTTTGTAAAACTGAGTGATTCAAATTGACACTTCGAAAACACGAAGAACGCATAAGGATTTCACGTCAAAAATGTTCTTAGTCGCGACAGCGATCCACATAACTGTGGAGTCGATAGCTTACAATATATTTCTATCTGAGTCCATGCTGAAGAAGTGTGAAACAACATACCTTTTCGATAATTTGGGAAGGATAAAAACGGAAGGTGTCGGCAGGCTAGAGTAATGACCGTGACCTTATTGATAGCTCAGGGGGAGCTAATCTTAGTTCAAACTCTAGTTGAGAGTGGTTTCCCTTTGTATTCGCCCGGGACACCTTGCTCAATATTACAGTTTTCATAAAGCGCAAAAGTTCCGCTGTTATATTTTCTGGATCGCATTTGTGTCAATGCTTTACTCTTTATTTTCGCATTTTATACAATTATATCAATCTACACATGTAAAAAAAACCATAAAGGTTTCGTATAAGTTTTTACATCTAAAATCATGTGGGACGGGTGGATTTAATAATTGCATTTTAACTATACAGTGTAGTATTTATTGACTTAACAAAGAAATACATGTGATCAAATATTTGTATACAATATTTAATATTTTTCTTGCAAAAGTAATTGTAATTTGTTTCATTTTAAATTCAATACCTATCTTATCTATATCCTATTGAAAGACAAATATTTGATAAGAAGTGATTAAAAACTGTCTGTTGAACAATTGCATTCTTTAAAAACAGGTGATTAACGGCATATAGATGTATTACATTAAATATAACAATTTACTAAAAGTTTGACAGCAAAAGTTAAGCATAGATTTTCGTATCGACAAATCAAATAAAAAAATGGGTTCCCATGCTCGTTCGGGTTATCGTCAAAATGTAGCATAGATTGCCCATTGTCCAAAATTCACTTTCCAATATATGTTCGCAGAAAAAAAGTTTATTGAATGAAATTTACTGATCAATATAAAATACACATTTTCAACACAATAATCTTTGCTTTCAATAAACCGGTTTTAAAATATTTTGGTCTTTTTATTATTTAAGTCTACATCTTCCCGTTTTATGTTTAAAAAAATATAGATATACTTGAGACAATAAAATCGTTGTAACGTATAGGGTCAACGGACAAATACTAGTAAATGATCCTCAGCAATTCTGTCCGACAAGCCAAACATCATTGAACTACGTTCTGGAACAGATTTGACACATTACAAAGTATTTCGCTCCTCAGCCAGATTTGAATGAAATCAGACAAATCAGTTTATTAGCTCTACTTAATCTAAAAGGATAGAAAATGGCTACATAATATTATGTTCACGTTAATTTGTGGCGTGTTCCATGAGACAACATGACTTGACAATTGCTAAATTATCTCCCTTTGCGAACAAAAATTAGTGTCACTTTTAAATTTTGAAAAGAATTATGGATCTAGATAGATAAAAAAAAAGATTTCATCATCTAAATACTAATAGCTTGATATTGTATATAAGTCCTTGGTTACTTAACATCAGACTTGAACACGCATTTAGAATAACTTCCCTTACTATGTCCTTGACTTTGTTCGCGATGTGTTTATATCATAAAGTTATGCGCGCTCACGAGAGGACCCTTTGAAGGGAAAATAGTGAAGTATCTTTTTTGGCGGGTCATATAGAATATATGCAGGAGAATGAAAACACTGATAATGTTATGACTCTTGTTCTCCCATACTTTAATTAATTTTATTATAGTCATAATACTAATATTGCTTTGTGAAAAAGGCACTAGACCTAAGTATTCTTGTAAGAGCTCAAACCTACGCCAAGAAAAAAATAGTTGTGTTTCAGGTAACATGGACCAATATGGGGAGATATGTTGGTTGTTGTTCTTGTTTACTATTGTTGTTTAATTAGGTTGAAGTGTAAATTAACACAGATGGCATTTTTAGATTTGAAATTAGTTGTAATGTCTCTCAAATTTGTAGCTCAAAATACTGGAGTTATCTACATGATCTAGACCTGGCTCTAGTCTGAAGCAAACGTAAAGTCAAAATTCCCCAGAACATGCAGAAGTGAATTATATATTTCCCTATTTATGTTAAAATAGTTATATCTAACGTCATGGCCATTTTGACTTGTATTTGACTGATAACAGGACCAATATAAAATAAGAGGCCTTAATGTTTAATTTTACATTATCACTATAATATTAGTCAAGGTTAAAATAAATGTTAAAATACCTTGACCGTGTCATGGTACATGCCTCAGTGTAATAGTTCTGGATGCAGTATGTGGTGGCATATGGTCCTGTGTACAGAGCACAGATCACAAATCAGGTGAAGTTAAGCAACGTCAGTCACAGAGAGTAGTTGAATGGGTGATAGCGTTCAGTAGCTTGACTCTTGAAAGTTTCATTACTTTCAAGGCTTTTGGTCCTCCCTTACACTGAATTAAATGTTAAGCAGCTCTCGCACTTTGCCGATGTGGTTTCTGAGCTCTCCCGAGCCTAACTCGAGTTTGGTACGACTTTGGTACGAGGTGGCTACGAGCTGCTAAATAATTTGGCAGGAATTTGTCACATGATTTAACATAGAGGCTCGTATAGCTCGTATTAGACTCGGTCAAGTCGGCAATAAATTTTGCAGATGATCCTCATACGAGTTCTGTATGAGCACCACGAGGTTGCCACGAGGGTACTACGAGTAGGATGAGTGTGTTATGAGTTTGTTAGGAGTTGGCTGGCAGCCGGAGTGTTTTGAGCAGTTCCAAAACTCTCGTAGATCAGTACGAGGTATCCCGAGTTACCCCAAGTTACCCTGAGTTTAGTACGACTTCGCTATGAGCTCCATACGAGTACCCCCGAGTCAGCTCAGGTCCATACTCGGGATGCAACTCAGCAAAGTGTGAGAGCCCCTTTACTCATGTCTCCATGGGCAAGTGACTTTTTGAAATATGCCTCTGTTCACCAAACAATGAATGAATACTCAGTAGGATGAGGTTGTAATGTGACTGTTATTGCCAAACAGACTGCTTTGGTTGCACATTTCCCAGGGAGATGAAAATTAAAATTTTAAAATGTGCACACCGATCCATTTACTGGAAATTATAAGAAATATTATTGTCCAAGCGCCTTTTGAGCAGTTAGGTGTGCTATAAAAATTCATGATATGATATTATATAATAATTAAACCGTTTTGACCCACTTACTCATGCTAGTTGACTTCTCCTGACACAGGGGTGTTCCTCCCCGTGATGGTGGATCCCGAGGACTGTAAGAAGGATGGTGTGCTCAATAAGCCTCTGTGCATTGCCTGGAGCAGCAGCGGGAGAAACCACTTCATCCCTCTCGTAGGCATCAGAGGTAAGAAACTAAATAGAAATGTTTTAATCATTTGGATTTATCCATGTCCCAATTTGTTTATATATGTAATAATACACACTTTTTATTTCTCTACTCTCTCTGTCAACAAACGGGCCAAATTATATTTCTCTCAAATTTATGATGTCAGATGCCATTCTCCCATCTTCCCGAGGCATGAGAGTTAACTGACTTTAAAAGTCCAGTTTCCACCCTTGCCGAACTAGGCTTGAATTCCTGGGCTCGATCGTAGCGCCACCAGTGGCTATTACGAATTATGTCCCTTCTATGCCTCTCCTATGGACCAATCAGATTCCACCTCTCGTATCACAAAACTGTGGCGCCCAGTCAAGACGATCTGATCGATAATCAAGATCCATATATTGTGATAAAATGAGTCTTACATCGCGAAGTGCATCAAATCACGTGAGCACCTTGATTAAAAACATGAAAAGATGTAGAAAATATTTGTTCACAACGAGTTAGCGGTGCACATGCTTTGCAAATCCCGCAATCGACCGAAATCTGCATGACAGATTACGAACCGGATTTCGATTTCGGAGCGCGATTTTGATTGGACTATGCATAGACTTGTTAGTCCGGCCAAAATGTAACTCCATAATACCAGCCTAGTTCGGCAAGGGCAAAAACTGGACTTTTAAAGTCAGTTAACTCAAGAACGACTCAGAAAAGATGAGAATGGTCCACAATCTCCATGTTCAACGTATGTTATCTGAAGCGTCAACCTTACTTCTGCCTCACAACGTTGAGACTGCTCAGAACCAGCATCAATGTGTTCGATTCCTTGATCAGTCTAGACTTGCAGGCTGCCTACCTGCATATACCTATCCATCCCTCAAGCTGCAGTTTCCTCAGGTTACAGTTCTATGGAGTTCACTACCAATGGGCAGTTCTCCCATTGGGCATTTCAGTGGCCCCATGGCTATTTACACAAATAATGAAGCCAAAAACTGTTTCTACACCTGAGGAACATTTCGTGTCGTACATAGTCCAGTTCATAGGAGGCCTGTTTCAGACAGTACCGAGGGACAGATGGCTAAAGATTTTACGCCTCTTATCACCTGCACTACACCAACCATGCACCCTTCACCTATGGCAAGTGTTGCTAGGGTTATCAACTTCAGCGCAGGACTTAACCAGCAAAGGCCGATTACAAATGCGTCCAATTCAACAATTCCTGAACCCTTACTTCAGGTGTCAGGATCCACTCAAGGCCATTACTCTACCGGTCGTCCTAGGCCTTACCTCAATTAGAGGATTGAAGAGTCAAACGTCTTAGGAGGAGTCTCTTTATCCGGGTTAACCCCGAAACTACACCTGTTCATAGATGCCTCCCTTCAGGGGTGGGGTGCTCACCTGCAAGGCCAGACAGCCTCAGGGCTATGGTCCGGCCCTCATAAAAAATGGCACATAAACAATCTGGAGTTGGAAGCGTTAATTCTGGCCATTTCTCATTGGCAGAATCAGCTACAGTCCATCCAACTCGCAATATCCACAGACAACAGAACTGTGGTGTGGTGCCTTCACAATCAGGGAACAACGCACTCCCCTCCCTTCTTCAACAGACTTTCAGTTTCTTCCATCTAGTGGATCGTCTGGAACTACAATTCATAGTTCAGCATATCCCCGGATGTCAGAACATACTGGCCGATGCATTATCGCACCCAGACAGGGTGGCTCTCACCGAGTGGAAACTTCAGACAGAAGCATTTCAGTTACTGCTTCAGAAGTTCAGGCATCCAAACATCGACCTGTTTTCTACAAGCCAAAGCCACCAACTTATGACGCATATCTCCTCGTTACCGCATACGCAGGCTTGGGCGGTGGATGCATTCAGCATCCCTTGGGAAGGGCTAAAAGCGTACGCTTCTACTTCCCAAGGTGATACAAAAGATCAAGGAGACAAGAAATCTTGCTCTGACTTTGGTCGTGCCCTGGTGGCCTGCGTGAGGGTGGTTTGTTGAGCTACTATCCCTCCTGCTTGGGACTTTAACGTGGTAATTTGGAGTTTGCCAGGGCCCCCCTTCGAGCCCCCCTGTGCATCCTCCTTTTATGAGAACTCACCAAGAAAACAATTTTTCTCTTGGCCTTAGCCATGGCGGCATGTGTGAGCAAGCTACATGCAACTGACATCACCAAGGTCCATTTTGAGCATGGTACGCACAGAGCCGTACATCTCGGGTTGTGCTGGGATTTTATAGCAAAACATCAACTACCAGAACCACCTGATCATTCCTTCACCATCCCAACAATATCGACGATTGTGGGAATCGAAGATGAGGGTGAACTTCTCTTGTGTCCGGTGCGGTCACTACGAGTTTTCATCCACCGTTATTGACCAACATGTGTCATTGTTTTGGGGGGTGAATTATTGAGGTTTTGGACTTTCTGAAGGTTACCGCCTCCAAACCATCCGATACCGATGAATTAGGAGTAATGCAGGATGAGTAAAAAATGTAGTAAAATCTAAATATTTTTTACATTTGTATACTTATCCTGCATTACTACATTTAAGGACCCACCCGTCGCAGACTTGCCTCCCCACTTTAGCTTCAGAAACCTCAAAAAGTTCGTTTCTTAAGCTTGGGCGACAGGCTATGATGTGAGGAAGGTCACTTGTCATCAAGGTGACACGACAGCGGCCATGGTCCATGCAAAAAGCAGGAGTGGAATGTGAAACATCTTTATTTCTTCACCCAAGACCATCTTTTTGTTGTCGTAAGGCAAGCAGTGAATGCTTTGGGGAGTAATGCAGGATCAGTATACAAATGTAAAAAATATTTAGATTTGACTAATTATAGATACATGTATATGGCAATACGATTACATACACAAGAAATTAAGAACACAACATGTGTAAATGATGACAAATTGAAATGTATTTCACCAGCAATGATTAATATCTATTCTGACTAATTCTGTCACAAGTCTACATGTACCTTATTAAACAAAGCAACAATCACTATTCAGTCTGTACACTTGACAGAAACAGCAAAGTGCCACTTTCTCCTCAAGCTTGTTATTTCACAGTTAGGATATTGTGAGTCATGTCAAGTGGTTTTGATTCCCTTAATTTGCACTTTTTGATTTCAGGAAGTGCCACAATGTTTTTACTCAAGTCTACTCACAATGGTTTTGTGTCAAAAAAGATTACCATAACAATCTGATTGGAAGATTAGAACTAATTGGTTGAATAATTGGTTGGACAATTGGTTGAACAATTGGTTGAACAATTGGTTAAAATTGCACCGTATTTTAAACAGAATTATTTTATCTTATCCTGACTCATACTTATTGCTTATCTCTCTCTCTTCCGAATAGGTAGTGGAAACGTCCTGTGCTGTTCCTAAAGAACAGAGAAAACAGCTCACCCAAACGCACCCTCACTCTGCGCATGCGCACCGGAACCATGTGATCAAGCCCATTAACTCATCACTCTCTCTTTTTCGCGCCATCTTGGCAGCTGGAATTTTTTTTCTGTGCATCATAATCCAAGCTTTCCATAAAAATTCACCCTTTTTAACAAAATGTTTTGCTTGGATTATCTTCTGTGATATTCTATACATCATATCTAACGATTATTTTATATATTTGGCATTAGAATTTTTCGTAATTTGGACTCAAATGCAGCCCCTATAGGAGATCATGAAAATATGTAACCGATGTAAATTACGTTTTTCAGATTCGGACCCTCATCCAACCTGTACCAGCGGCACAGTACAGAACTGCACTGCAGAGAATAGATGCAAATTCTGCGCCCCTTTGGGGAAGGAAGAATTTAGTAATTATCTTTTTGCAGTGCTGAGGAAAAAGATGGATCGGAAACGACGTGAGTCATCACGCTCGTTATTATCCACAGAGACGGCTAAAAGTAAGAAGAGGCGAGAATACGCCCTGCCCTTCATCAGAGGAATTCGATTTGATATTATTCAAATTATCCCGCTGAATGTGATGCAGTCACCCCCCATCTTCCTTCCTCGTCTACCAGTAAGAAGTCTAGAGGGTCTAAGAATAAACCTACTGAACGCTTCAGTAAGGCTATCAATCTACAACAACTAGCTGAGAAAAAGAGTGCTGCATCATCTACTTTGAAGCCGTCTTCCCGACAAAACCACAGACTTCATCCGCAGTCATGAAGGGGGTTTCAAGCAAATCAGCTGTTTCTTCTAGCCAGAAGAAAGCCTGCGCGCAGACAATTACGTCCGCAAGTGTCATCCAATTCGGCTACAAATACAACCGATATATGCCTCAATCAGCCTCAGACCTTCGCACAGATACCGGCCTTCGCGCAGCCCAACACAACAATTACGCAATCCTCTACCTTCGCGCAGGCTATTAATCAACAATAGTATACACAGACGCCAGCGTTCACGCAGGCTCCCGCCTTCGCTCAGCCCAACACAACAATTACGTAATCCTCTACCTTCGCACAGGCATCAGCCTGCGCGCAGGCTATTAATCAACAATAGTTAGACAGACGCCAGCGTTCACGCAGGCTGCCGCCTTTGCGCAGCCCAACATAACAATTACGTAATCCTCTACCTACGCACAGGCGTCAGCGTAATTGTTGTGTTGGGCTGCGCGAAGGCGGGAGCCTGCGTGAACGCTGGCGTCTGTGTATACTATTGTTGATTAATAGCCTGCACACAGGCTCCCGCCTTCGCGCAGCCCAACACAACAATTACGTAATCCTCTACCTTCGCACAGGCGTCAGCCTGCGCGCAGGCTATTAATCAACAATAGTATACACAGACGCCAGCGTTCACGCAGGCTCCCGCCTTCGCGCAGCCCAACACAACAATTACGTTATCCTCTACCTTCGCACAGGCGTCAGCCTGCGCGCAGGCTATTAATCAACAATAGTATACAAAGACGCCAGCGTTCACGCAGGCTCCCGCCTTCGTGCAGCCTTCAACGTTTACACTGCCAACTACCTTCACGCAGCCTACCTTTTTTACACAAGGTACTTTGCTAACGCCTGCTATTAATACAGATGTGATAGCAAATATCACACAACAAGTCGTAATTTACGGCCTTCATTAACGGCTCCGAATCCTAACGCCTCCTATCTGCTGCGAGAGGAGGATATGTTCGAGCCCCCTCAAAATGAGGACACATCGGAAAAAAAATTACCCTTCAATTTATGAGGATCATGAATTAATGGCGTGGATTACAGATAGACTGCCGATATTATCACCGTCAACAAATTCTTCTCCCACTGATACATACTGTATCAAAGGGGACGATATAGACACACTAACCATCCCACCGATAAAACCAATCTCTAACATTGCAGAAAATCTTAATGTTTCTTTTGCGAAAGCCACGAAATCACAAGGACTTCAAATACCGAGCTTTAATTCTAAGAAATTCCCCATGCACGCCATGTCGCAATTTCTTCGCTCACCGGAGATTGATGAAGATTACTCACTCATGAAAGACATGCATTCTTTGGACAAGCGATGTCACGTGCTATGAGCCTCAGAACGACCGCGAAAGAATGCTACTTTCAGCTCTCGTCAATCAAAAGAAAAATCAAGAAATTTTTTCTGACCATATGAGTTCAGTGTCGGCAGGTTTAACACTACTACAGCGACAAGGTCTTATAAATAATTCTAATTGGTATATCTATACCAAAGAATTATTAAGACAACCCTGGGAGGCCCCAACCATTTTTAATGGTAACATACTCAAAATCAACAAAGAAGTGCTTTAAGACTCCAAAGATCATATGCTGATCAAGTCAGTTCAGACTATGAATTTTATGTATCGTCAATCCATGCAGAAAACCCAATTCAAAAGCCGTATGACGGGCATTCAAAAAGCTAAAGAGAAACGCTCGTACAACTACAGAGGTGGGAAATCATCTGCTTTTCGCAAGTCACATGACACGTCATGTGATGCCGACCGCGGCCGCAGATCGAGGTGATCTCGCAATATTACCAGCGAAAATGGGCTTTTGAACGACAGGGAACTCCCCCCAACAGCCGTTCATGTACAACATTCCCCAGTATGGCGGAAGATTAGCAAGATATTGGATGAATTGGGACATTCTAGGAGACGAATTCTAAGAAAGGGCTACGAGCCGACTTTACTCAAGAAATCCCCGTTATCTCGCAAGCCACCGAAAATACCTTATCGGAAAGAATTGTTGCCGAAGATAACTGAAGCAATCAATTCACGTCTCAACAAGGGCGCAGTCGAGATAATTCATCCAGAATTACTAACGCCGGGTTTCTATTCGCTGATCTTTTTGGTTCTCAAAAAGAATTCAAACGGAAAGTTTCGTTTGATTTACAACATGAGAAAATTCAACAGGAAATACCTCCCAAAACCGGAGGATTTCAGAATGATTCAACAAATGATAGCACGACTATCTCGGAAGCATCGATCTACAGGATGCTTACCTACACATTCCCATAAAACGGACTTTCAGGAAATATTTACGTTTCCTCTTTGAAGGACAACATTACCAGTGGGCGGTCCTGCCCTTTGGAATTTCCAAGGCCCCGTGGCTAATTACACGAGTGACCAAACCAATTGTGACATTTTTTCACAACAAGGGAATTCGTTGTGCTTTTTACCTAGACGATGGGATATAAGCCCATCAATCAACAGATCTACAACTAAATGTCACCCTGAAATTATTAACACAACTGGGTTGGTTAATACATTTTCAGAAGTCTGATCTACAACCATCTCAGGACCTCAAATTTCTGGGAATCAGATTTCTAACCAATCAGAATCTGATAATGGTACCAGAAGATCGGTGGATAAAAATCAAGACTTGTTTGCCAACAGCAATTTACAAGAAAATCTCAGTCAACGAATGGCAAGTGATACTAGGCTGACTACACTTACGCCCTATTCAGAGATTTCTAAATCCATACCTAGAGTACCAGGATTTAAAACTGCAACTACCACAAACATTGAGGAAACACCTCTTATGGTGGACAGTGAAATCGAACGTTTGCGCAGGAACTTGTTTAAACGAGCCGTATTACAACAACCACCTATTCGTGGACGCCTCACTTCAAGGCTGGGGAGCTCACTTCAACAGAGAAGTAACAGCAGGCCTATGGTTAGAAGCAGAAGAGCTCTACCACATCAATTATCTGGAATGTGAGGCAGTAATCCGTGCATTATTTCACTGGGCCCCACAGTAAAGAAACCAACATCTGATGATCAGAACAGACAATTCAACTGTGGCATACAATATAAACCTTGACCCTCCTGAAGTTGACATTTCAACTTTACGAGCTAGTAGACAATCTGAACTTAACAATAAAGACAAGACATATACCAGCAGTGGCAAATGTCTTAGCAGACGCCTTCACCAGACCAGCCAAACCATCACCGACAGAATGGAAGCTACACCCAGAAGCATTCCAACTGGCTATAAAAGAAAAAGGTTGCCCATTAGATAGACCTATTCGCAACATTTGTATCACCAGTGCCAGACCCACTAGCTTGGTCAGTCGATGCTCTGTCAATATCATGAGAGGGACTAAACGCGTATGCGTTTCCTCCACCAGCCGTGATACCACAGATATTACAAAAGATCCTACACACAAGCAGCCTACAACTGCTTTTGGTAGCGCCTTACTGGCCGGCGAGAACGTGGTTTCCAGATCTCATCGAACTAGCAGGAAATCCAATATTAAAACTTCTAATCTGGCCAAATCTACTGCTACATCCTCACTCCAATCAGGTCCATCCAAGACCAGATCTATACGAACTTCACATATGGAGCATATCAAGAGCAGTCTCGTTAAAAGAGGATATTCATTGAGAGCAGGTAGATCAACGAGGAATCTCTATGAGGATAAATGGAAAAGTTTGGACCAGTTTGCAACATCCAAGGGTTTTTCTGCAGCCAAAGCTACTATACCACAAGTAGCAGATTTACTATGTCACTTACGAAGTACAAGGAATCTTAAAGGTTTGACACTGAGCACTTATTTGGCTGCTATCAGTTCTGTACTGACAATGGCTAACGGGATAAAACTTACTAAAGTTCCCGAGCTGATAGCCCTACTCAGATCCTTCAGACTTGAGGACCAACAGAAAAGATTTAGAGCCCCAGCATGGGACCTAAATATAGTGCTACAACACCTAACTAGTGATGCATACGAACCGCTCCAACAGGCCGACTTTGAACACCTGACGCAGAAAACCCTATTTATTCTGGCATTAGCTACGGCAGCCAGAATGTCTGAAATCCACGCGATAGACTTCAATCGCATCACATTTGACAGTGGTAACAACTCATCAGCGCACCTTGGCTTAAGATGGGACTTTATTGCAAAGAACCAGTTACCAGGCCAACCAGACAGACAATTCCATGTTCCGGCTCTTTCCTCCGTCCTTGGTGCAGAGGATACAGAGGATTTATCACTATGCCCAGTCAGAGCCTTAAGATTATACCTACAAAAGTCTAAACCTAGAAGACAAGGTTTTAAGAGACTATTTATTCCTTTATTAAGGAATACACACACAGAGGTATCGAGAACAACTATCTCATTTTAGATGAGAGCTGTTATTCTCAGAGCATACAGAGCAGTGGTATTGGACCCCCCTTCAGCCTCCAACCCTCACGAAGTAAGAGCCTTAGCCTCAACTTCGGCACTTCACAGCAACTGCTCCATAACAACTATTATGGAAGGCTGTTTCTGGAAATCAGATACAGTTTTCGCCAATCACTACCTCAGAGACCTTGCTACAGAAGACTTAGCTGGTATTCACCAATTCGGACCATTAGTGGTGGCACAACTACTCACGAATCCTACCAGACGACATTAGAAGATCACACTCACCCAATATCACGTAGACTTGTTGACGTCAGGTTACTGTTCCATAACCAACGACTGAGAGTCCATGCCCATGAGTGAGAAATGATTGTGTTAAGATTATTGCTCTTCTCTTAACACTTTAATCATTTAAGGTGAACAAGATTTTAATCTTAGAAACCTTATAAATCCACAAATCTATATGATTTACTTCCATTTTGATGCTCACAAAAAAGGAAGGTGGTCCCCAAATAAAGAACTTACACAGAAGATTAACAACGTTCCTATGGTTTTTTTAGAACAGATCGACGTTAATCACACATACAGGTGGAACCCACCACCTACTGTGAGATTCAAGCAATAAGTATGAGTCAGGATAAGATAAAATATGTATTTTTTAGAGTAAAAATATCATTTATACTTATCCTGACTCATACAAATGAGTACCCTCCCGGCCTTCCCCTCTTTCCACTGATGTGTTCCGACCATTAAGTAGGAAATAAGAGAGAGTGATGAGTTAATGGGCTTGGTCACATGGTTCCGGTGCGCATGCGCAGAGTGAGGGTGCGTTTGGGTGAGCTGTTTTCTCTGTTCTTTGGGAACGGCACCGGACGTTTCCACTACCTATTCGGAAGAGAGAGAGATAAGCAATAAGTATGAGTCAGGATAAGTATAAATGATATTTTTACTCTAAAAAATACATTTCTTTAAAAAATGTCTGTTCATTGACTAGGCCGAGGGAGTAAAGATATATTAAATGCCCAAAGGAAACTATGAAATACCCACGTGGTTGAATAAATACTCAATGGCTCACAATGTTATCTGGAATCCTGATGTGAAATTCAATCAAACAAGTGTTTTAATTTTTTTCATTGGTGTTATTCATGTTATTTTCACAAGTGATGGTGTGTTACAATGTGTAATTACTTTGATATTGAGTTGGCAATATGTATGTTGTGTTCAGGCAAGCCAGTGCCGAGACTGCCACGCTACATGATCCAGCGAGCCTGGGGAATCCCAGACACCTACATTGACAAGTACATTGAATTTGATGAGCAAGGGATGTGTCGCATCGGAGGAGATAAATCTCTACAGGTAAAATACATCAAATATCAGGTCTGATTTTACATGAAGTATTATTGGAGTACTATATGTACTATTATCAGTTCCCTTGGGAATGTTTGGATGAAATAGAATACTGGCAGGGATATATTTAGACTTACTCAAAGTAAGTTTGCAGGAAAAAGTCAGTACAAATTTCCAAATTGGAATTGCAAGATTCTCCATTCATGTGTTTATCGTTATTGCCAGTTGTTTTGGTTTTGAAGAGGTGACTTTTTTCACTGATGACAGGACACAATGAATGGGATCGAAGAGACTTTACTGCTTATTTTTGCTGCATTGCTTTGAATTCACTGATAAATTACAAGTGTTAAAATACATCCAAAATTTAAAAAATAAGAACTTATCCCAATTTTAAATGTTAACATTCACTCTTTGATTACAAAACTTGAACAATGAACTTATTAAGGCATATTAATGAACATTCACTGTATCTCTACAGGATCGCTATATTCAGAAGCTGGTGCACGCCATGGAGGATGTGTTCCAGGAGAAGTATGGCGTTCATCCCAGTGTCGTAGCAGACGTACATCAGTTCCTGTACAAACAATCAGGTGTGTTGTAGCAGACATGCACCAGTTAATGTACAAGGTGTCATGTATGTTGTAGCAGACTTACACCAGTTCATGTACAAGGAGTTGGGAATGTTGTAGCAGACGTACATCAGTTCATGTACAAGGAGTCGGGTATGTCCTAGCAGATGTACACCAGTTCATGTACAAACAGTCCGGTATGTCGTAGCAGACGAACAACAGCTCATGTACAAACAGTCAGGTGTGTCATAGCAGACATACATCAGTTCATGTACAAACAGTCAGGTTTGTCATAGCAGACGAACACCAGTTCATGTTCAAACAGTCAGGTGTGTCATAGCAGACGTACAACAGTTCATGTACAAACAGTCAGGTTTGTCATAGCAGATGTACATCAGTTCATGTACAAACAGTCAGGTTTGTCGTAGCAGACGAACACCAGTTCATGTTCAAACAGTCCGGTATGTCGTAGCAGACGCACAACAGTTCATGTACAAACAGTCAGATGTGTCGTAGCAGACGTACATCAGTTCATGTACAAGCAGTCAGATGTGTCATAGCAGACAAACTCCAGTTAATGTACAAACAGTCAGATGTGTCATAGCAGACGTATATCAGTTCATGTACAAACAGTCAGATGTGTCGTAGCAGACAAACACCAGTTCATGTACAAACAGTCAGGTTTGTCGTAGCAGAGGTACATCAGCTCATGTACAAACAGTCAGGTGTGTCGTAACAGATGAACACCAGTTCATGTACAAACAGTCAGGTTTGTCGTAGCAGACGTACATCAGTTCATGTACAAACAGTTAGGTTTGTCGTAGCAGACATACATCAGTTCATGTACAAACAGTCAGGTTTGTCGTAGCAGAAGAACACCAGTTCATGTACAAACAGTCAGGTGTGTTGTAGCAGACATACATCAGTTCATGTACAAACAGTCAAGTATGTCGTAGCAGGTCTATCCCCTTAATTTTCATGATCATCAGAGAACTCAAACTTTTGTACATGATAAGTGTGTATTAAGTGGTAGCATAAAGTATATGCTGTTTAAGTGCAATGTCCTCATGAAGTTTAGAAGATCTCTTTTAAATTCCATTTTGTTACTAAAGGAATTGTGGGTGTCAAGAGTGACACTGTCGTCCTGGCAACACAGAAAGCCATCCAGGAGAGACGTCTATACCGCTGCCTGATGTGCGATGCCATCACTGAATACAGCATCCCAACTGAGTGGTTCCAGCGTGGAGGCAGTCTGTACAATCTGGCGCTCCAGAGGTATGGGGAGCTCCGCCATGATGCCAAGTACTCCTTCCCAATGCAAGGTGCAGTACTCAATAGTTCTTGTACAAAATTGTGGCCCTTTCATTGAAATTAGCTGTGAAAAGTTGCCTATCCTTAAGCAAGCCAGAAACCTGTTATCCTGGGTTTGAATCCCTATTTGATCTGATAATGTTTCTAGATTTGTCAGCACTGTACCTGTGCTCATGGGTCTCACATCTGTCTGTCTGTCTGTCTGAGCCGACCAGTCTTTGTTTTAGCTCTTTATTGCTGAGCGCCAGACAGGGTAACAACAAGTACCATCTTTTAAAATCTTTTGAGATAAATCCAAAGAGATAAATATCAGATGTTCTTTGTCATGTTGGGCTTTCCTCATAAATTGAGGTATAACTGAAAAACAGTGTTAAACCAATTTCTCTCACTTCCCTTTATGAATCTTTGTAGAATCCATTGTCCTTTTTTTGTATGTGAAATGTGACAAAATCAAAGTACTTTGGCAGTATATGTTAAATCTGGCCAATTAACTATCAAGGATCTCATCTAATGATAATTCATCCAGGATTATACTTTTAAATGATAAAGTCACATTTTCAGACAAAGCAGGGATTGTTGATGCGTTGGTGGGATATTGAATGCACAAAATATGAATAAGAACTAATATGATATGAAGATTGGTGGATGATGTTATATGAATGTTAATGTCATGCTATGTTTACGACACGGGTATCTGTCGTAAACATCGTAAACATCGTATGACATGAACACGAATATTATGTTTTATTTATTACCCAAGATGTCTACATACAGAGACGAATTATAGTGTTTACCTACAAGAACAAGAAGTCACAACAGCAGTGGAACCACAATTTGTCGAATGACGTCACCAATCTTCAGCTATGATGTCGTTTCTAGTGTAATGTCAATCCGACCTCATGTCACAATAAGATTCAAATGACATCAACAATGCTGTCCAAATGACGGAAACAATACATTGTTGTCTTGTGACGTAATATGTCCCTAGAGCACATATGATTTTTATGAACCCCGATATGTTTGCCCTAGTAGGTAATAAAACTCACTCACTCTGTCTCATGATGTCATTGTGTGTCTACTTCCAGGTGCTGTCTGTTCCTATGATAAGAATATTGACCAGCTGATTTTGGATTCGCAGAGTAGCAAGTTGTCCAAGTGTGCTTTCTGTCAAGGGTAGGTAGACATGTCACATTTTCAGACACCAGATTCTGTGGGGATAGTATCCCCTTTACCCCATACTTGACTAAAGGGATGACTGAAATTGGGATTGAGTGGTTATAATGTGTGCCCTGGATGATGTCATCGAAACCTGGTCGTGCTGTCAACCATTGATGTGTGTGGTCCAGACTAGATCATTCACAGAATGCGTTTTAAATCTTACAATTGCTGTTTGCAGCATGATAGATATCAGAATATTCCTAAGGGCACAGGAGTCCCATCATTTATGGTGGCATAGCTCGCTGTGCCGAATTACGTTCCTTTGCAGCCAGGATCTACTGGCCCTAAGTCTGTCAACATTGTACCTCGGGTCTACAAACTAGACCTTCTTCCGACAGTAATGTTACATAACACTGATACTTCTCAATGGATGAGTGACAATACTTTATGTAGAGGGTAATGTCCGAGTAACTCTATCATTCCTTAAAAATAATGGAGCAGAGGCCCCGCAAGGGCCGAAGCCTATTATTTTTAAGGAATGGAGAGTTACAAGGATATTCCCCTACTTAAAACTCATCCCAACTTTTACACTTTGACAAAATATTCTGTAGTTGAAAATATTTGGAAAATAAACCAGAACTCTTTGTTGTCTGTATTTTAACTTCGTGAGTTGCCCTTGGGTGATGCACGAGGAATGCGTTATCTGCCGCTGTTGCACGTGCGCCAAGCTCCGTCGCGAGCTGACATTTACAATGCATGGTACACGGCTCTTCATAATTTCATTGGGTCCTAAACTAGTATTTATCAATCGCTTGCACATTGTTAATACATGCTGATGAGTATAATAGGAAATATAGAGCACGAACAAGCGAATATTTATATTACCTTATTTGTTTTTTCTCGTCAAAGGTTTATCTAACTGCTATAAATATGAACATTGTTGTGGGTAACCTGCTCTAACATAAAATTTATACATATTATTTTGAGCTTTTAAGCATTATGCCAAATTATGAAAACATTTAATAGTTAATTTCATATCATGCCTTCATGTGCCGCAGTAGCTGAGATTGACAATTACCCGTTTTCAAATCTAATGATGCGGGTTCGAACCCCGCTGGCGACACATGTTTTCGGAAAAAGAATAAAAAAAATATTCACTTGTAAATAAGTGTTAAAAAATGGTTCCGTCTGTTACAAGTGGAAATTAATTCAAATGTTGCTTCAAGGTATTGTACAATTGACAAGCAACTCTCCATTCCTGAAAAATAATGGAGCGTTCAAACAATGGAATGACGTCACAGATGTGTTTTAATGGGGTGTAAGGTACAGATGCAAGTACAAGGGGGGAGCCACATCCAAGATCTTTTGTTCTCACAACATTTCCCTTTTATCCCCCCAAAACACTGTCATGAGTCCTCCATCTGTCTTAGAGGACAGCTAAATAGTCAAGTTCCACTGTCAGCATACATAACATATATTATAACAGCTTGTACCGGTGGCACTTTCACTTTCCACTCAAGGCCCACATACCCATGGCGTAGGTGCCTGTGTTATTCTTGAGTTGCATACAGCTTGAGCAGTACTGACGTATCATATGTAAGGTTGGAGGAGAACAGGATATAGATATGCTCAAGGTTTTACGCAACGCACAAATGTTAGTCCAGTACAGACAAATTTTGAGATTGGACGCAAAAATAGAATGTACTGTGTCCCGAGGGACGCACATTATTATTCATTATACCTCCAGTGCATCAAGAGCAGTTATGGGTGTTGGTCATTTCATCCAACTATCCACTTGATCATTTATTCAGTCCAGACTCTAAAATAATGACCAAAACGTACAGTACACTACACACATTTTCCTTACTTTACTGGACCCTCATATTGCCTGCAAGCCTTCAAGGACCCTTAATATTAATCATTGGAGGTTCCCAGGACCCCCACTTTTGTAAGTTAAGGTAAAACCCTGTATACTAGACATGACCCAAATAGCTAAGCCCAGGGAGGAGAACCCTAGCTGTGCTCAAAGTACAGTGAAGCCAACATTGAATGTACCTGAAACTGAAATTGTTAATGATCCCCCGCAGTCTGTATTTAAACCTTCCATTGGTGTATTGCATCTGTTGACAGAGACCGGGTCCGGCAGGTGACTGGAAACAGCAGCATCCTGTACCAGAATGGCGACCGCACCCTCACCCCGTCCACCTCCACACGCTGCACGTGTGGGTTCAAGCACTACTGGAATGGCAGGGAATATGATAACTTTCCAGAAATGTATGTGAAAGACAAGTTAATATAATTGTTTCCTCCAAAAGGAGAAGCCAAACCAAGATTTTTTACCCACAATATTTGTCTTTCAGAGCATCCAGTATGTCTTGTGAATTATTTGTCTTTGGGGATAAAACAAAATATCTTTTTCAAGCATTTTCGAGAACAGATTATTCCATGAAGAATTGTTGCAAAAAGTTGATAAGAGGTCATTATGCATGCACAAAATATACATACTGATTTGCTGAAAATGCTGAAATTAATCGACGATGACAAGTTATGAATGAATTTGATGAATGAAGCAGATCAGTAAATATTTGGAAAACGAAGTGACTATTAATGTGATTGATTGCTCATTTGCCAGACTGCCCGTGAAGTTGGAGTGGAATGATCGTACTATCAAGGAGGAGGTGGCGTGGTTCCAGTACGAGCAGGACCCATCTCTCAACAGTAATGTCTACAAGGTGGCCCAGGACTTGGTGCAGAAACACTTCCCAGGTGAACCTCCGCAGCAGAACACTCCAGCCCCGTGGGGTTCTGGGGTAGAATTGGTTCCCAGCTGGTACTCCTGATTGTGGTAAAATGAACTCTCATAGTGGAAATCTGAGGCAGAATAGGTTTCTGGAACTACTGCTTATTTGACAAGTTGACCTGAAGCAGTTTTTTTTCTAGAATCAAAATATTCATCCTAAAGGCATTAAAATTCAGAATGGTTGCAAATTATATCCACTGCAAATCCTGTTGGATGCTAGAGAGTATGAATGAGGGAATCATTGAAACTTATTAAATTGAGTCGTTGTCGTTGCATTGGAATGGGTCAGTTCAGCAGTGATCTTTGTTAAATTTACTTTCTGTACTTTTCCTGAGAAACCATTCATTATCCTTGTATTGGCACAGGGGAGTTCGGCAGTGAACGTCTGGTACAAAAGGTTGTAGACAAGCTTCTGAGACTGACGGCTATACCAGAGAGCAAGAAAGAGACGTGCGAGGGACCGAACTCCCCAGCACCACCAACACCTGCAGACAGTGTGTGGAGCCCAGACTCGCCATCAAAGATCATCATTACTGGACAACAGGTGCCTGTTTGTTCCTTATACATATTAATGATGTTTTGCAGAAATAAGGCCTTGACCTCTGAGTTGTAGCCAAAGAGGTTGCATTTGCAACATGAAATTGATTCAGATTCATGCAGATTCTATATTCTCATGGCATGGCTCATTCTCACTTCCACAAGTTGTTTCAAAATCCATTTTGTCCAATTGTCCTCCTTTTTTTAAATATATTTCATATTATTTTATATGAAGTGTGTGTCTCAGCAATATTTTAACTCATAGAATGTAGAATACAAAGTACAAAAAGGGATGTAACAGTAAAATAACACTGAATATAACAATATGTGGTGTGTGCCCTGGTAAAATCAGTAAAAACAAACATTGTCACTACTAGAGTTACGTTTATTTAACTAAAATAACATCCTTGATTATCCAGTATGTCAAATCTCCATTCTATTATTATATCCACAGACCCATTTGCCACCATAATTTCGTTTTGATGTTGGTTTGAATGACACTACACTAAAAATAGACATGCAATCAAATTACACAAATCAATTATCAAACTGGAGTGCCGTTGCAAATACAACTAGAGGACTACTGGTAAAAAGTAGTTGATTACAGTTTTGTGGTTCTTTTGAATACGAGGGCCACGATTTTGAAAGTGGATCTACGCTGAACTCGTGTTAAGAAGAGACATTTTGATTGGTTGTGGATTTCAAGCCCATGAGCAAGAGAAAATCTCTTCTAAGTTCACTATAAGAAAGATGGGGACTTCACTTCCAAAAGGGAAGCTATGGTGGTAAATGGATCCACGGTATTAATCGTATTATTAACACTGGATAGTCGTGAATGCTAAATAAATGATCATATCTTTTCAACCTTGAGCTACGTCAGTTTCACAGACTCCTCATCATGTTCCAAATGCTTATAGGGCCATTGGTGGCCCAGTTGTCTAAGGCGCTGCGATTCGGTGTGCAGAGTTGCATCCCTTGGGCATGACAGAAACCTATGAATGTTGGTTCGAATCCTGGTTTGCCCCGATTATGTTTCTAGGTTTATCAGTACCATGTGTATCAGCTTGTGGGTTTCGCTGAAGTGGTAAATGCTGAGACCTGCATCACTTCGGGCTTTACTCTCACATTAAGCTGACACGCTGTGATATAACTGGAATACTGTTCAGAGCAGCGTTAAACCCAACCCAGTCACTCCAAATGGATATTGATAAATGAGTGAAAAATGAAAGATTTCTGGGTTCACTTCATTTAAAAACTGTAGCATCAACTACCCCACTTAATTTCTAACAGCAGATTTACTACAAAACAGCCACAGTATGTCACAATTAATTGCAAGACAAATCTGCGTGGCAATATTTATCCCTCATATCCAGTATTAAGATGTTAAGTAATATGTTCGATTTCTTCTCCCCAGCAAAAGAGCATCCACAAGGAGGAACTAACTAAGAGCGAGACTGAGCGGAATATCAGGCACAGGATCGAGACTAATGCACCAAAACAGCAGCAGAAGAAATCTGCAGACCCAGTAGCCAAAAAGTCTGGAAGTCCAGCTCAAAGTCCTCGAAAAGTGAGTCTTGTCTGTTTGTGATTTGAGAGCGACAAGTTAGTTGTTTTGTCTTGAAATGAAATATTCTTACTGGAAATATTTTTATTAGCTGTCAAAGTTGGAAGGTTTGCCATTTTTATATGTAGATCATCTAGCCCTAATGTTCGTATTGTGGTTGGTTTGTTAGTTTAGTATGGGTAGCCCAGTTGAATAAGTTGTGTCCCTTAGGCTTGCCATGATCCTTGGAGCGAATCCCAGGTTCACACAGATTATGATCATAGGTTTGCCAGCATCATTCCTGAGTTCATGGGTTTCACCAAAGTGGTCAACACCTTTGAACTCCATCACTTTGGACTTGCCTCCGGCATTAAGCTGATAAGCCATGATATGACTGGAATACTGTTCAAAAGTGTGGAACACAACTCACTCGGTCACTGGTACAGATGATTACATTATGAAAATATACTAGTATACCTTTGATGCACCACACATTTCAGTAACACATTACATAAGTTAACTCTTGCATGAAGATAAAACAAATAGTAAAATCAAACAAATAATCCATTGTCAGTATTTCTTTGGTTAAGAATCATGAATACATACGTCTGCTTTGTTGTGTAGTCCCTATTTTTAACCAATGAATCAAGCCATAGCCTGGTTCCAGTGAAAGGAAAGGAGCTGTCACTTTACATCACTCAAACAGCTATGTTTTCATGCAATAATGTGACACAGCCTTGGGGCCATACTCTCTACACACTGCTTCAGTATCAGGCAGGCCTCAAAGTTTAAATTTTTACAAAGTAGCCAAGTATTTTTTTCCAGGGAGCCAGTGGTAAAATTGAGCCAATATTGTAGGTAGCTAAAAGCATTTGAAATTATCTTTATCAAATAACTATTATAATATGTACAAGTTGAAGCACTAGTCTTGAAATTGTATCTTAAAGGAAACTGTACTTGAATTTTGTAACTTTTGACTTGAACAATGATGCAATTTATTTTACTAGATTATATAGGTATATCCTTGCTTATCCAGTGAGCATTGTCAAATAAAATAAAGTTCTAATTACATTAATTTTTATGTATTTTGGTTCATTGTCGACTTTAGAAGGAATTATTTGCGAGTACAATTATTAGCAGACATGTTTTCCAATATCAGCTGTTATTTATTTTTGTGTCTACTGATGTGTAGCAATAGAATTTAGTCACCACAAGATATTTTTCTAGTTCGTCATTTGGCCACCTCTTAATTTTAGACGCTAGAAAAACTGAAATTTAGGTCACATTGGCGACCGTTAGTCGCAACTTTGAGGCCTGTCAGGCAATGGTAGGGTTCACACAAAGTCCAAGTATGGAGTAGGGTAAAAAAATTTAGCCTAAAAGATACATGTCACTACTACACTGCTAGTGATCATCTGTATTCATGGTTGATGGAGGAACATAGAATATGCAAAACCTGTTAGGTATTGATGATGGAAATAACTAAAAATAATACATTTGTTTTTTCTGAAAGAACAGGTGTTATCATCAGACCTGGCAAATTATTCCAAGATACTTTCGAATCCAGCAGCACAACATAAAACAAGTATAAGTCTAAAATTACAATTGCAGAGTACCCCAGAAAAGAAACCACCCCCAAAGGAGTCAACCCCTCCTCCAACCACTTTACCAACAGCATCATCTATGTCAACATCAACAACTTCTACCACACAGACTCCAGGGAAGAAAATCAGGCTAGCAACATCTGACGGGAGACAGGTGAGTGGCAGACACAGTGTTCGAGATATCGTCTGCCCACTAGGGAAGTGCTGGTGGATTATGATTTGGATCAGTAATCATTATCCCCCGCCGGGCCAGAATGGTCGAAGGGGGGTTATGTCTAGGTGCAGTCTGTCCGTCCGTCCGTCCCACAGAGGGTACTAAGCTTGTGAAATCAACTCCTCCTACAGTTTCCAGAGAATATCCCTGAAACTCTACACACAAGATGTTGACATGTTGATGATACGCATATCGCAGTCCCATTACGTTTCGACTAATTTTGACAGAGTTACTGCCCCTGTTTTACCGAGCTTCATTTGCCTTATTGTGAGAGAGGGTACTAAGCTTGTGAGATCAACTCCTCCTACAGTTTCCAGAGAATATCCCTGACACTCTACACACAAGATGTCGACATGTTGATGATACGCATATTTCAACTAATTTTGACAGAATTACTGCCCCTGTTTTACGGAGCTTCATTTGACTTGTTAAAAAATTCATGCGGGGGATGTTGTGCTCTCAGAGCACTCTTGTTTTAAAAGCTGTACCGACTGTCTGGTTGAAAATCTCAAGCAAGACTTGTTTATTGCCACAAACCATTAATATACTCTGCAAAAAAAACCTGCAAAAGTAGTAATATTGTAAATATCTGACAGAGTGTTGACGACATCCATACAAAATTAATACCCAAAATGAATTTGTCATTTCTGCATTGACTGGCATTGATTTGTGTGGAAAGAATAAGGTACTCCAGAAATTTGATGAAAAGAATCGCAAAAACACAACCATTTGAGAGCTTGGCATTGAAACACCCCAACCTGACATGCACATGCAACATCACTTGTTGGGCTATAAAAACTTAATTTGCATGCCATCACAATCTTACAGCAAGTAAACAGTGAAAACATGCCATGACTGACGGAAGCCCAACGCAACAACGCCATCGGCCGACTGAAAACAGGAGAGTCATCTTCAGCTTTTGCCAGGTTTTCCATGTAGCACCAGGCACCATTACAAGACTGTAGAGCCATTATCAACTTGTGCCTTGCCAGATCCGGTCAACCACATATGACTACTAGATAACAGGACATTTTTGACTGACCTGCATCCTCAGTGGTGTCAAGGTCACAGAGTATGGCTACAACTGCGATGGAGACAAGTTTGGTTTAAGTAACGTATTATGTTTTATGCTTTGCCGTGCGGATGATAGACGTCGTGTTTACAGGCGTTGCTGGGAATTTTATATTCGAAACTGCAAACAGGAAGTGGACAGATTTGGTGGTGGTATTGTGATGATGTGGGCAGCCATCTTCTACACTGGTAAAACAGATCTGGTGCAAGTTCTGGGGAATTTAATGGCACAACATTACATGGATGAGATTCTTCAGCCACACATCCTTCCCATATGCAACAAACAAACATTTTTTTCCAACAAGACAATGCCCAACCTCACATGGCAAGATTGACAACAGCCTTTTTCAGGAATCACAACAGCTAGCTTCTGCCATGACCCTTCAGGTCAAATTTAAACCCAATCGAACATTTATCTTCTTGAAAATCTACTGTTCTGTGTGTGCCATATGGAACCTGGGTCAGTGACAATGATGTGTGCCAATCTTGGACAATCGATTACTATCTGTTGTTTTTTTATATGATATATAAAATATACATCTAAAATCACTTTTGCATTTCTTTTTTTTTAGGAGAAAATGAATAAGGTGCTAAAGTCCATTAATTTTTTGGTTTCATTTGGTTTTATCTTGATCAACTCAATAGATAATAGAATGGAGATGTGACACACTAGATAAAAGAGGATGGTTTCAAGTCTGTTGTCTTTTTGCAGGGAATGCTGCATCTGGACTCCGACGTGACCTTTGCCCAACTACAAAAGTTGATATCAGATGTCCTTGACATTCCTCCACAACAACAACGTCTTCGTCTTGGTTTTCCACCGAGAGAACTGAAGGCAGGCACTGAGCCTGTTTCATTACAGCATGGGGATAAACTATCAGTGGAAATCTTGCACCCAGTGCCATCCACCAGCAGACTACACAGAGGCGGTACGGACTGCTTGCCTGCAATTTGTGTTCACTATAATAATGATAATGATGAAAATAATCAACTGAGTATGACTGTTTAAGAATAATGATCAGGATCTGACTAAATAAATAACAATGATAATAAGAATCAAGAACTGAATATCACTCTGTGCTAATAATGATGATAATATTCAAGATCTGTGTATCACTTTATGATAATGATAAATCGCGAATGTTGGATCACAATTTATTATAAGGTTGTGAGGAATATAGGATGCAAGAAATGTATCATTATGTACAAAAATCAAGAATAAATTTGGATGATATTTTTGGTAGATTCAAGAGAAGCAATTTCTCCAACCCAGAAGATGGCGTGGAATAAGTTTGATGAGAACATTTCAGCACCATCAGCAGAAGCTCTGCTTGAAAGTCTAAAGAACTCTCAAGCTGGTAAGTAGCATGAACAGCACCATTATAAGCTAGCCAAAGCCTGATAGTGGCATACAAGCAGGGCTGTAACAGCTGGAATCTCCTCATGCTTGGCCTAGGAAGGAAAACTGCAGAATGAGACCGATAGACAGACATACACCAACTCACCACTCATGCATGCACACTCACTCATTTTGCATCTCCCCACACTTACCCACTCATTTAGCAACACCACTCCATTTAGCAACTTTATTCACTCACTCACTTAGCAACTTTATTCACTCACTCACTTAGCAACTATATTCACTCACTCACTTAGCAACTTTATTCACTCACTCACCAAGCAACTCCCAACACTCACTCACTCACCTCGCAGCTCAGCTCACTCTCTTAGCCACAAATCATGTATGTTGCAGGCACAGACAGTATTGACATGTCCTTCATGTATGTTGCAAGCACAGACAGTATTGACATGTCCTTCATGTATGTTGCAGGCACAGACAATATTGACATGTCCATCATGTATGTTGCAGGCACAGACAGTATTGACATGTCCTTCATGTATGTTGCAGCCACAGACAATATTGACATGTCCTTCATGTATGTTGCAGGCACAGACAGTATTGACATGTCCTTCATGTATGTTGCAGCCACAGACAATATTGACATGTCCTTCATGTATGTTGCAGCCACAGACAGTATCGACATGTCCATCATGTATGTTGCAGCCACAGACAATATTGACATGTCCTTCATGTATGTTGCAGCCACAGACAATATTGACATGTCCATCATGTATGTTGCAGCCACAGACAATATTGACATGTCCTTCATGTATGTTGCAGCCACAGACAGTATTGACATATCCATCATGTATGTTGCAGCCACAGACAATATTGACATGTCCATCATGTATGTTGCAGCCACAGACAATATTGACATGTCCTTCATGTATGTTGCAGCCACAGACAGTATTGACATATCCATCATGTATGTTGCAGCCACAGACAATATTGACATGTCCTTCATGTATGTTGCAGCCACAGACAATATTGACATATCCATCATGTATGTTGCAGCCACAGACAATATTGACATGTCCTTCATGTATGTTGCAGGCACAGACAATATTGACATGTCCATCATGTATGTTGCAGGCACAGACAATATTGACATGTCCTTCATGTATGTTGCAGCCACAGACAATATTGACATATCCATCATGTATGTTGCAGCCACAGACAATATTGACATGTCCGTCATGTATGTTGCAGGCACAGACAATATTGACATGTCCATCATGTATGTTGCAGGCACAGACAATATTGACATGTCCTTCATGTTTGTTGCAGCCACAGACAATACTGACATGTCCTTCATGTATGTTGCAGCCACAGACAATATTGACATGTCCTTCATGTATGTTGCAGCCACAAACAATATTGACATGTCCATCATGTATGTTGCAGCCACAGACAATATTGACATGTCCATCATGTATGTTGCAGCCACAGACAATATTGACATGTCCTTCATGTATGTTGCAGCCACAGACAATATTGACATGTCCATCTCATCCATGGCCCTGCTGGCCCAGCTGTCCGGCCGAGACCTGTGGACGTACGTGTCTAGTCAGCCCCACCTCTTCTCAGTGGGAGGGTTGTTTTACAAGCAGGTGGAGAGGGATCTTGGCCTTGCCCCAGGGAAACACTGCACGCTGCCTTCTCTTCCTGGCAAGGTAAATTGGTTGTTATTGTTGGATTTGATTACTTATAGATAAGAGGTGGTCCGTTTTTCTTAGGTGCTGCATTTCGCTGTACAGAACTATGCCAGGTTCAGATGATTATGGACTGCCTCTGTGGTGTAGTGGATAGAGTGTTTGCCCAGGAAGCACAAGGTGGATGGTTCAATCAGCCGTGTTGTACCAAAAACATTAAAAGATGTTTTTTATTGTTACTTGCCTGGCGCTTGGCATTAAGGGGGTAAAACAAGACTGGTCGCCTCAGAGTCAGTATACTCTGTCTGAGTGGTGTAAAAATGTTAAACTGCTTTTAAGACAGGTAATCAGCAAAATTCTATGGAGCTTGGATGCTGTATCATAAACCTTTCGCAAATGAGGATTAGCTTTCATTTTAATTTAGTTTTATACTTAAGACTTTAATGTTTGAGACCATGTACTTTCCTGCACTGCAATATGATATATAAACTTTAACAGTTTATGAATACTTGATATATGGAGTTTATTTGTATAACCAGAGTAAATGTGTGAGTGAGATGTATATTATTTTCTGTAAACAATCTAAGATGTACTTATAAGTTGTGATATATGTCATGGGTTTTCTGCTACCCTGGGTTAAAGCCCATTTTATGTAAAAGGTACTTCTTTTTAGAAACAATGAAAGAACAAAAAAATTGTTGAACTGTGGTATGGTGTCTTAGCAGACACAAACACATGTGCATGCACATTGCTATATAAGTTCAATAATCTTCAACGCGGTATCAAACCAAATTTCAACTCTTCTCCTAAAGTTAGTTTACTTTGAGGATGGTAACGTGGGTATTGTCATCTGGTTGCAGGTGTTTCGTTACAATTCGGAAGCTGACCGACTAGAACTCTGTCTTGAACCACACGGCCACTTCCAAGTTGAGCCAGACATCGAACGCAAGGTCAAATCCGCAGCCCCTGTTGCTGAGGATGACAAGGAGGTCAAGTTCGGGTCAAGTGGGGTCATATCAAGAGGGGAGAAAGGTCATGTTGCTTTCTCAGGGCATGGCCACTCACTCCTTGCATCGGAGACAGACACCAGAATGCCAGGGGATCTCCCAGACTCTCCCCGAAAGATTCAAGCTAGGAAACTTACAAATTTCTGTGATCCTTTGCAACATATTGAAGCAATCAGTGAGGAACCAGCGGAGGTGTCATGTGACATGCCAGATGGGACAGCCATTGGTGAAGGTGCTAGCCAATCAGAGCCTGCTGTTAGGGTTGACTATCAGAAGATTGGTCCAGGATTTAGTGTGATCGACCAATCAGTTTCCAACACAACTAATGAGAATGTAGATGTTTTCCGCCAACTTGCCCAGGCGATAGAGCAGACTGTAGCAGACTGTAATGACTTTGATGAATCGTCAAGCGAGGCCCTGTCTGATGCTGGGGCTGCACACAAAGAGGAACGTATGGACAGACAGGATGAGAAGCTGAGAGATGAACAGGTAGGAATATACGGGATCAGAATCAATACTGAAAGTGTAGTTTACTTTTCATGAGAGGTATAAGACAATGATAGTATATTTGATTTCATCTTACCTTACATGAAAAAGTCCTTGAATTTTATTGGTCAGTGAATTTTGCTAAATTTCCGTATACCCCACTACAGTGGTACATAACTGGAAATATAGAACAGAACAGAACAGAACAAACTGTCATATGGAGCTCAACTGGCCATATGGCAACAAACACTTGCTTCCTCTGTTATGTTTGTGAATTGGGGTAAATAATATACATAGCGATAGATGAAGTTGCTAGTCATCTGTGGGTACATGGTCACACAGGGGGTACATGAAATCGTAATCACCTCGTAACAAGCCTACAACTTATATTATTTCCACTGTGGTTTGTTTGGGTTAGAATTGGCACCGTGCAATCTATGCTTTTATTACCTACGAGGGCAAACATATTGGGGTTCATAAAAATCATATGTGCCCTAGGGTCATACTACGTCACTAAATAACAGTGTATTATTTCCATCATCCGGACGGCATTGTTGACGTCATTCGAATCTTATTGTGACGTGAGGTCGGAATGACGTCACACTAGAAAAGATGTCATAGCTGAAAATTGTTGACAACAATCGACAAATTGTGGTTCCGCTGCTGTTGTGTTTGTGGGTTTCACCGAAGTGGAAAACGTCTGAGACCTGCATCACTTCGGGCTTTCCTCCCACATTAAGCTGACACGCCGGATATAACTGGAGTACTGTTAAAAGCGGCGTTAAACCCAACTCACTCACTCACTCCCCGGGCAAAAGAACATATACACCCTTGTTTGAGGGTGGCTAAATATGAACAAGAAATGGTTATTTGATGGTGTGCATGGTTGTTTTGGACCTTATAGACTATTAAGTTTTAATGTGTTTCAGCAACTTTTATGAGCTTAGTAATGTTTTGATATTGTTTGTAATGTTTTGGTCAAATCCAATTTTCAAGTGAATAAATTCTTTTGCCAAGATGTTTATGTTGTTAAAGTATAGTAAAAAGTTAAATACAATTAATTCTAAAAAACTGTTAACATGGTGAGTGGTTTCCTTAGATATCTCTATACTGAAGTGTAAATTTGGAGCTGTAGTTAATCATTGCATCTAACACAATAGAGCACACACACTAACGTTCCCTTTTCATTTGGAAAGTTGAATCCATCTCAAAAACAGTTAAATACTCAGAATGCAGACCAGTGGACATCCTTAAGTATGTTGTTGCAGGTGTCTGGTAGTGTGGGTGACAACAAGGAGGAGAAGATGGACACAACGTAGTAACACCTGCTGACGGACGACATAGTTGCTCCTGTGGATGTAACCATCATGACGAAGTACCGCCTGCCGATGTAGCTGTCATGACGATGTAGCTGTCACCAAAGACTAGGTGGTTAATACCAGGGTTGGAGGTGGAACCAGCCTCATGTAGCTTCAAACTGTCAAAACTCTTGTTTGAATGGTCATGTCAAGGTTAACTTTTGAAGTAGGATAGGCTATTGAATTCTCTCGTCTTTTTGTCACAGGATGCAATTACCTAAATGATGATGTCACACCATCTGACTACAGCTCACTAGTGTGCAACTAATCAAAACTGTCAGCATTTTTTTGTTTTTTACATTTAGTTCACATTCTCAGTGGAAGGATGCAGACTTTTGAACATTAGCAGTTTGAAGATCTAGTTCTTGTAAATTGAGTACCACTGTGTTGCCCTAATGATCAGGAGGTGTCCAGGTAACAGGAGGTAACACTAACTTAAATACACAAACCATTTTAGCACTGCGTGAAGGTATTGTTGTTGTAGCGATGGGTACCCTCCTGTATACAGGACCTTACATCATGGGGCACTCCCTTGTAGTCATTACAACAACCCTTTTCACTGTGGTAACATCCTTGATTATCCAGTGTATCATATCCCCATTCTTTTATGATAAATGCCCTGGACTCATTTACCACCCACCCCAATTATGTTATGGGTTTGTCGGGGCGGTCGGGTGGCGTAGTGGTTAAAGCATTCGCTCGTCAAGCCGAAGACTCGGGTTCGATTCCCGACATGGGTACAATGCGTGAAGCCTATTTCTGGTGTCCTCTGCCATGATATTGCTGGAATATTGCTAAAAGCGGCGTAAAACCATATTCACTCACTCACTCACTATGGGTTTGTCACCCCTTGCCCATGCTCCTGGGTTTCACCAAGGTGGTAAACGTCTGAGGCCTGCATCACTTCAGGCTTTCTCCTACATTAAGCTGACACGCCGCGATATAACTGGAATACTGTTAAAAGTGGCTTTGAACCAAACTAACTCATTCACTCTTTTGCCAGAGCTTAGTTTAAGAAGTGATGTCATCATCTGAGTCTCATTTTCAATAGCTTAGCACAGGATTTTACTAGCTCATAAGTATAATTTGATTGGACGGCTATTTTTATCATCAAGTGTTTGCATCGAGCTTAATGCGAAGTACAAGCAAAAGGGCCCAGGGTATTTAACCTAGTTATACATAGTTGTAATACACTGGATAATAGAGGATGTTATAGTATGGACTTAACATTGCTGCAGTTAAGATCACTTTGTGAAGTTGTGCCATTTGTTGTTTGTCTGTCATCATGCTACCATAGTGTGGATCACAACAGCCATTTTTTCCAAAACAGGCTTGATAACTTCTGAGTCATTGTGACACAGCTGTAATGTGCTGACTAGGCTGAAAACGACATGCACTCTCTCATTCTCTTTTCTGTGGACGAAGAATCCTTTTTTCATGTTCTGAATTATGAACAGTGATGGTTGGCTAACTGCATGGTGACATAATAAGGCCACAAGAAATTAATTATTTTATTCTTTCAACGTTGTGAGCAGGGAGGAAGTTTATTTTGTATTTTGCAAACAAACTGGTCAAGTCATGTTTACATTAACTTTCAACAGAGGAGATTCATGTTTGATAGAACTATATATGTGGTGCTTTGCTAATCGAAGAAAGAAGGCATCACACATGGCTATTTTCTATTTCTGTGGTTCTTAGAACAACAAAACGAGAGATATTGAGGCTGCAGTGATGAAAATCTAATAATTAATTTATTATGGCCTTATACAAATATACTGAACAAAAAAGATTGATCATGAGTATTTGGGGGGATATTTTTATCAAATTGTGTGCTCGGTCTACACTGCAAAAACATACCCCCAAAATATTAATGATATTTACTTTTTTTTGTCAGTGTGTGTTGATACTTACTGAACAGGGAAATCGTTGAAGGAAATAATCATGTTTGTGAAACTAGGCTGAATAATATTCTAGTAAAAGTTTGCTGTGATGAAAACTGCATTTACAGGATAACCATCTATCATATTATCATGATGCACTGTTAAGTATAAACTTGGACAAATCTGGTTGATATCTCACCAGAAATGATGCGGATAGATAGATTTAAAGTATTAGAGATTTTATATGTTGTTTGTGGTTATGTGGTATGTTGTCATAATATATCAGAGTTGTGTTTTCATCATGATGTTGACCTGTATATATGCTGTTAGAGATATTAAGATTTTACACCAATGAGAACGTTTAGTTTGAGTTCGTAGATGAATATGTGTATTTTGAACATGTTGACTATATATATGCTAATATTTCTATAGAGTAACCAGCAAAAAATGGTATTTGTCATTAAAATGAGTGCTAGCAAAATATACAAGTATATTTAGTGCATGTACCTACATTCACAATTTCATTTTCTAATTTAAACCATTTATGAATTGATTTAGTAAACCCATTTTTCTCACAAACAGTACAGTTAGGATGTTGAAGTATGTATGTCCTGATTTCCAGGCACCTCTGTATGCAATGTGTTCAAGATTAGCCAAACAGAGACAAATTGTCTTCTTAAGGCTAAAAGAAATAATAGTCTTGGTTCTCAGTTACCGCCCGCATCATCACAAAGTCCGCCGCATGTTTGTTCTTATTTCCATTTTCAAAAAATTACAAAAATACTAAATACTTAAAAACAATGCGACCCAAAATAGCACACAGTTACTCACCTTTACATGTGCACTACTTTACTGTGCATCTCATGTTACACTCTCCTACTCAGAGTTCCATGCGGCCGGCAGCCAGTCAGCATAGTACCTCTGCCACAGGCCAGCGCCATGTGATGATTCGTCACATCTTTCCCAATCCATTTAAGATATTGCATATGCTTTTCTTCCGTTTCATGTTTGACAAGTCACATTTTCATAAACAAATGTCAAAGAATGGTTACGGTTCATTAAGAATTTATCCTAATACGTGAAAATCTACTTGTTTTTGCATAGTTATCCTTTGTTTACATTGGTTGTACGGCTCCACGTACTGTCATCGAAGCCCAACAGAGAGCTAGCGATACGGTCACTTTGATGCATAAATATATCTTGTCATGCAACTCACTGTCGCAGTTGTAGTAGCATATCGATATAATTATGCAAAACAATCTGTAAAGCGCCCCCATATACTTGCATTAGTCCGTTCTATACTGATTTCTGAAAAAGCGTGTTTGTTTACAAACAAGAGAAGAGTCTGGTCACGTGATATGCAAATTAGCCTGTTGCAGTGGTGTCATGCTGAGTCACCACTGCGCCAGAGTGTGCAATAGGAGTTTGTATGCTTGTTTACGTAGAGAGGTCCTTTCCCAGGTTGATGGTACACAAGTGTTTATTTGGTTACATACTCGTTTGAACAAGCAAAATAAAACAACCACCGCCTGTCCACACTGTATTTTCAAAAGTCATTGCCTGAGAACCAATTCTTTTAGTTTTTTAAGCCTAAACATGAAAATTTCCAACTCCTTACATAAATGTTTGAGTCCTGAATCCAGAGTCAAATAAATCTTCTGTTTAGCTAATGAGATTCAGAAATTGTCCATAATCATTAAAGGTAATTTTGGTCAGTTGATAATTATGAACCAGCAAGGCCTAGTGGTTAGTTTTGTTAAGGAGCAGGATCACATCAGAAATCTGACAGTCTCATTATTATAAAAATCCAATCTTTACTCCAGTATGATAGCCCTCTGCATGAAGATCTGACGACACCATAGGATGTCACATCAGGTGAATCCTTAGCGAACTTTGACCACCTAATCCAAATGAAGGTTATGTTGGTTCTTGAACCAGTCAGATGCCAGCTTTCTAAATCTATTTGTAGTCATTTCTTACCACTTTGATTCAGAATCTTTTTGAAAACCCACACAGAACACAAACATTTTTTGGTGTATCTGCCATGGCTCTCAAAAACAACAGGATGTATATATATCAACAATTTCATAGCACAACTTTATTGTTTTGCATTCAGAACTCCCTGATTACATTCATTTTGAAGATACAGAGGCCCGCTCACTATTTCAGTGTTGTTTGGCTTATTAAAGGTGTCCTCAGAGCTTCATGCGGAGAGGAGTCATATCAGAGGAAGAGGTTCTTATGAGAATGGGAATCTCAGAGCCCAAATTTCTACAAAAGATCTTAGCACTAGACAAAATTATTGTTTCAAATCTTTCTATCAGATTTCAGGGACCCTGCTCACCTTGCTGTTATGGATAATATTTTCTTGACACAAAATCATCATGACAAAAGGTTACAAAGTTATTGTGATAAGTGAAAGTAAACTTGCTTGTGCATATTCATCTTCATCAAGAGTTTAATGTTGTTTTTCAATTTTGAAGACATTATAAATTTGTCTGACCTTGGCAATGCTGTAAATATTGTGCTGCTAATTTCTCAGGATTTTATCAGATACAAATATATTCCATTTGTATAATTATATCTAGGATAGAACAACAATGTATTCCCACACTGGTCTGTGATATTTAGAGAGTTTAAATATCCTTGTTTGAAACCTTAAGTCATTGGTTTTAGATTTAGTGGTACTAATTTTGTTTGAAGTGATATATACTAGAAATGTGTACCAGTCTGTCCATGTATCCACATAGCCTTATTGCAAACATATGACGAGGTGGATTTCCATTGCTCTTTGACTTCTCGAACCTGTAAATATATGGATGAAGGGTGTCCCTTTCTGAAAGCCATGATAGCATTACACACATATGGGAGTTACGATCATCTCAGTACTTAGCTCATTTTGTGGAACAGGACACAGGTGCCCCTTGCTGCAAATCACTCTTGGCAGAGCATATTGATGCAATTTGACGTGTGAATAACTTTGTGTCGCTACTCATGTAAGAAATGGGGGATTTGGTCTTCCTACCAGTTCCAATAGCACCACATTAGCAATTCATGGACAGACACCTGACCTTTTTCAACATGAAAGCAAAATAATGTCCTAAAAATGTTTGATTCAAATCGCTTTGATTCAAAAGTATTTTTACCGAAAGCAAACTACTCATCCTATGCTACAAATTGTGAATGTATTGCTAATGAAAAACATTGCTAGTCCTGTGTGAATCTGTGAATAAGAATAAGTAAGTTGTAGCATGACTAAATTTATCTAACATTTCTATTTCTGATAAATAAAATCGAAGCCCAGATGATCTGTGTCCTAGTTTCTTCACCTGTGAATACATATGGTCAACATATGGTGTAGTACAATGTGTATCGTACATGTCTATTTTCAGTCAAGTAATGAAATGAGGCTGTGAATGAAACAATGTGTTGAGAACCGTGCTGTGACACGTTGCATGAGAAATATTGCTGATTGTGCAATGTAAACTGAGCCTTATTAATCCCAGCATTTGTTGGATTCCCTCTTGCTGGAATCAGAACATTGCTTGATTTGTTAGTTAACAATAGACTACAGGGCATATCAGCCTTATGTATTCATGGGTGATGGTGAATGTAGTATACTCAAACTCATGAAGGACTGACGAGTGGTTGCTGGTTTGAGATTGAGTGACCCATCGCTTTAATTAAGGGGCCATGAGGTAGCCCAGTGTACAAGCTAAACAGAGGTCCATGGGGTTTGCTTCTATGGTATTTGAATCAAGGGACCTCTAAATCTGAATTGTTTTACCTTAAGGCTTTGACAAGGACCCTTGATTTTCATACTTAATTTGAACTTTGTAGTCCCATGTGTTGGCACATCAGGCCAAAGAATCCCAAGATATGTACGATTTTTGAAGTCCAATCTTGGCTTGACATGCTGTGATACTGCTGCAATATTACCAAATGCTCTGTGGTCAATGTCAATGATGTTAGTTACGGCTGTAGTGGCTAGTCAAGTTACTCATCAACTAGCAGAAGATATTCAAAAGTCTTGTTGATTGTAACACCATACATGTGTTGCCATGCTTTGTTGAGACTTCTAGTTTATTCGTATCTCTAGATAACAGCAGAGGTTTCACCTTGTCTTGTTTGACCTTGGTCAAGGACTAGTTGACCTCTGAATGAACTACATGTTGTAGGAAGATGACATCATAGTTTATTCATAGTCCATGAATCATTTGAATGCTTCCATCTTGTGGATCATTATTAAAGTGGTGATTTTGTGAATGAGACAAACACATTGAATGTTTGGCCATGAGAAGTGAAAATGTTTCCGATCATATGACCATCATGCAGGTAAAACGTTTGTGGTGATTCATATGTTGGTTTTGTCCATTCAGAAAATGCAGTGTTGGTATTAGTTCTATGAATGTAAAGAATGCCTGGATTTTAATGGAAGGAGTTACCTTTCCTTGTCTAACTTTGCCTCCATAGTTGCTGAGAAGTTTATGAAGGGGAAATGGCCCGGTGACCTTGACCTCTTAAAAATAAGCTTCTGATGTGAAACCTTTTTTTCAATGGCCTGACAGGAAATTGTTACTATCAGTACCAAGTTACTGTATGGATAGTTGACTACCACATTGACGAGTGCATTTGCTTGTCACTGAGAAGAACTGAGTTTGATCCTCGCACTCTTGATCAAGCACAATTTAGTTCCCTTGATTTGCTAGCCTTCCTACACCTGTATTGCATGTCACACCTGGTACCATTGTGTATAAATGAAATGTTCATTCCAAAAAATTGATATTGATTTCATACTGCTAATATGAATATAGAATGTACATAATTTGAAGTTATGAAGTATTTAAAATGTCTTGGTAAACCAGTTTCAGAAATATCAACAAGAGCTGATTCGATGTGGAATAAGGATAGAATCCATAATTACTTAGGTGATATTTTGAATGCATGTCTAAGAGTTTAACACTTTTAGCAGTCAATGAATATGATTGATGATAGATATCTGGGATTGGATCAGTTTCAAAATTATTCCTTTAAGCAGTTTATCCAGGGTCGTAGTTAATATTTTGTAGCTGGGGAGTGAATATTGCATAGCAACTGCATTGAGATCCCCTCCCCTCCCAAGTTTACTAGGGAGGGTCCGGAATTTTAGGGGGACAATTTGCCACCCCTTCTAGATACAGCCCTAAAATCCATTAAATGAGACGACATGGTTTTTAGTTGATTGTTTTACAATTTTTTTAGTTTTAAATCAATAAATAAAAGCGAAATAGAGTGAGTGTATACAATCTTTGGGATTGAGTAAGGATATCAATAACTATTGTTTTCTAAAATAACAGCTATTAATTGCTATAATCATGATCATAAAGAACTAGACAAAATTGTGTAACTTAATCTGTTAATGTATCTTCTGGTGTGTGTTGGGCGCATAGGTGGGCTAGTATTCTAAGGCTCTGTAATTCATTGTGCAAATTTGCTTCCATGAAGGATGTCAGAAACCTATGTTTGTGGGTTTGAATCCTGGTTTGCCCTGAATGTTTCTACACTTAATCAGCACCATAGCTATGCTTATGGTTTTTTTCAAAGTGGTAAACATCTAAGACCTGATCCACTTTGGGCTTTCCTCCCAATGCAAGTTGACACGCTGTGATGTTAACGAAATACTGTTCAAAGGAGCCTTAAACCCAACTCACTCACTCACTTTGTTATGTATTGCAGTGTTTGAAAGGGGTCCTGGGGTCCTGGAGGTTTGGTGCTATAGTATTTGAATCTAGGGATCCTTTATACATGTTATTGGTCCCCAGCAACCTCTGCTGGTACAAGCAGCGACTAAATGGATCCTGTGGTCAGGTTCATTGACTTGGTTGACTGCATGTCATCACATCCCAATTGCATGAATCGATGCTTTTGATGTCCATCATTGGATTATCAGGTCCAGGTTTATTTACAGACTGCCGTCATCATGGTCATATAGCTGGAATATTGCTGAATGTTACTTTAAGCACACACAAAAAAATCCCTTAATATTCATTTTTAACTTAGGGTTATGACCCCTTGATTTTCAGGCATAATTCCAAGCACTGTCATGACAACGATGATATGCATACCGTATATGCATTGTGGAATTGGTATATAAATAAACATGCATTGACTAATTCACTACTTGGGTTTGGATTTCTAAAGTTGGTTTACCTTTAACATATAAGCAATATTATTTGAAATGTTTCAATGTACCAGCCTTTGTACTCTTGTGTCATGTGTCAGAAATGTTTGCTTGTTATGGTGCAAACAATGTTGCACCTGTCAAAGTGTACATGATTCTGTTCCCTGTGACTGTGTTAGGTTGTCAACACAATCCACTTTTTGATGTGCCTAAATGTTTATATTACATATATGTTCTCATTTTTAACTTATGTCTGTCAACACTTTATGAAGTAGACATCAATTGCTTAGTCATATCCAAAGAGCCTTAAATGATATATCAAGATGTGTTTTGCCCTAATATCAAGGCCTCAACAAGTTTATTATTTGTTTGTCTGGTTATCTTGTCAAAAGTAAGTAATATGTCAACACATTTGTATACTTGGGGGAAGGGGCTAGGTGCACGGAATGACAAGAAACTTGAACTTGATATTGGTGGCAGTCATCAGAGATGCTGCAGTTCACTGTGATGAGCAGTCAGAATCCCACAATCATGGGTTGGAGTCCTTACTTCTTCCTAATTATGATCATCAGTTTGTCAACACCTGTTCTCGTAGGGTCAAACAAAGTTGTAAATGTCTATGACCTGCATTAATTTGGCTTTACTTCAAAATTGAAATTGAAATACTGGATATAGTTGAAATACTATTCAAATAAACTCTTGAATACATGACACTTTTATATGGATAACAACTCCTATATTCTTTGTAATGATGATTCAAGGCTTACTTCTGGTGATGATCCATAAAAAAGAGAGTCATGTATTCATGCTCTTCCATCTTCTTAGTGCTTATCAAAGAGGGGCGGTCGGGTAGCCTAGTGGTTAAAGCGTTCGCTCGTCACGCCGAAGACCCGGGTTCGATTCCCGACATGGGTACAATGTGTGAAGCCCATTTCTGGTGTCCCCCGCCGTGATATTGCTGGAATATTGCTAAAAGCGGCGTAAAACCATACTCACTCACTCACTCACTTATCAAAGACTTAACTAGCTCTTAGTTGATGGATGAATGTAATACATAATCAATACTGCGAGGCTGCATTACCATTGTCTAAAGTAATTTGAGTCAATCTTGACCTATATAGGTTTGACCAAGTATCTAGAACAGCTTCTTTGAGAGGCGTTTAGAAGTAAGTACTGAGTAAGGATAAGATATATGCATGAACAACTTCTTTATTACAATTAGGAGCGATGTTTCGGTGTTGGTTCAAACACTGTTATCAAGCTTGCTTGCTTGCTTGCTTGCTTGATAACGGTGATAGAACCTACACCGAAACATCGCTCCTATTGTAATAAAGAAGTTGTTCATCCATATATCTTATCCTTACATATCTAGGACAGGTTTCACTGTTTTTCTGTCCATACATTTCATACATGGTCCCTAGATATTAGGGATATCTTTGATTGGGGTTCACAATACTGTTGCCTGTATCCAGCAATAACAAAGGCATCAGTTAATCTTGATCAAATGGGCTTATACATGTACTTAGAAGAAGAGCTACAAATTTTGTACCACCTGTCAGGACATTTTGTATTTTCATAATTCAAACAAATTATCAATTTGTTGTGGCCTTTCTGTCTTGTAAAAGTGTAATTTGTGAGTTAATCACTTCATATACTAGTCATGAAGCATATATTATCCAATGTTTCTTAATTTATTTGTGGTTTGGGAATTGCAACAATACCTTTCAAAAGTTATTGAAAGTTATTTTAATTTGACAAAAAGATGCAAAAACATACGCTTCAAATCAAAGTTGATATTTTCTAAAGATTAGATGTACATGTATATACTTATCTATGCCTAATGTGTGCTGTAACCTGAAACACACCCTTGTCTTCTCATGCTTCAGTGTTTGTATGCATGCATGTCAAAATGTTCTTTGTCAGTCCTTATCACTGTCTGAGGTGATCAGCTGATCAATTATTTAGTGCTACATAGAGTGAGTCTTTTATACAGGTGTCTGATCTCGAATAACTATTTAGGTCCCATGAGGCCTCTTCCATGCTTACACACCTCTATAAACTAGAATCAGGGAGACTATACAAAGATAAAGTCTGTATAGACTCCCTGCTAGAATGCTTCATCTCAATCAAATTTTGCTGTTAGGTAGATAGGATAATAAGGGTGGCGCACTCCTAAAAGGGAGGCTTAACTTGGGCCCAGACTAAAGAGGGCATCGTTAAGCTTCGTCCCTATTTAACATATGGTTGAATTATCTGCAAGATAGAAGCTATCTACAGCTCTACTTTCACTTGGCGACATTTCTTGATTGTTAATAGATATCTATGAATCCCTCATACTGTAGCTTCTATGTTTTGATGATGAATCTGTTCCAGCCTTGACAAACCTGTTTAATGCACACTGAAGAATATTGAATATGTATTTGTAAAGATTATGATCCAGAAATGTAAGGAGTTTTCCCTTCCCCTGCTACATGCTATTTTGATAATACCAGATTGAATTCTTTTTTCTTCTTTCCAATTTCATTTGGTTTTTTTGTTGGTCGGTTTCGTAAACCAACTAAAGGCGCAAGCAAAATCAGTGTTGCAGTGAGGGGCTTTCAGCACTGCTTTTAGCAAAAGTCCAGCCATATCATTTTGAGGGGCACCTGTTATAGTCTTCACAAATTGTACCTGCGGGGGAAAATGACATCAAGTCTTTGGCATTAAGGATTCATAGGTATGTATTAGCAATTAATAAATGTTGTACGGTGAGAGTAGAGCAGTATATATAGTTTTGCAGGTAGTTGTTTAATGGTGTATATGTTCATGGAATAAACAATTTGTTGCCTTTCTTTGTTCTGGTGTTTTCTTATGCTACTATTGTTGATTATGCACCAAGTGCTAGCTCGTTGTAAATAAAACATGAATTCTTTCTACCTTTGGAACTCTTCTGTTTTCTTTCTTGCAGTATTTGTTCTCCATTTGTTAGTTTTTAGCTCACATTAATATGTGAATATGAGCTTGTGATGGCCATGTCAGCCATGTTCATTTGATTTGGGTAGCCTTGTGGTTAAAGCGTCCGCTCATCACGCCGAAGACCTGGGTTCGATTCGCGACATGGGTAAAATGAGTGAAGCCCATTTCTGGTGTCCATGATATTGCTGGAATATTGCTGAAAGCGGCAGAAAACCATACTCACTCACTCCCTCACACATTGGGATTCAGTTAGGGAACTTTATGCGATAGTTTTTGAGCAAGTAGGCATCACATTGATGTACAAGGCTTACTAAATGTAGTTACTGCAAGGTGACCTTTTCAAGTTATCGGACTGGTTTATAACACTGTCCATTACATGTACCGGTATAAACTGAACAAATATAGTTAGGGATTATGAATATTTTGGGGATATTTTTATGAAATTGTGTGCTCAGTCTTTACTGCAAGAAAATATCCCCCAAAATGTTCATGACCACTAACTTCTCTTGTTCAGTATGTGATAGTGAGCATAAATGCGATTTGATGTTGCCTAGGGCTGTAACAATACACAGTTACGATACAGTCCATATCTCGATAGAAAGGTGATATGATACATGAAAACTTTATATCTTATTTTATTATTTATTTATTTATATTATTTATATACATGGTTAAGGAAACATTCCCATCATGAAAGTAACTAAAAGTGACTTGTGCAACAGAAAATAGTACCTTGGAATTTATGGTCATTACTATAAGACAGGAAACCTTATATATTTATCATATAATAGGTAGGTTTCTCGGCAGTATAAACGGATAAAAACAATATCTGTTGGGGTCATAATAAAAATTATGCGGATAGAGATGCAAATATCAAAGGTCAAGTAGGGACTACTTTCACTGTTTACAAACAAACATGGCATCACCCATGTCATTCGACGATCGAGTCAGAATTAACCATCAGGAATCTGGAGAAACTACTGGGATAATTGCTTTCATTATAAAAAAAACAGTCTAATATATTGAAAATCAGTGTATAACTGTGAGGTTGCTAAGGCATTTTTTAAGTTTGGGCAACTTTGGAGACATAAATTGCGAAACAATTTTGCGAGGGCACTAGTCCTTGCCAAGTGGGATCAGTAGCCATATCTGTGCTCGTAGACCTCTGCGGCTTGGACCCTTTTATACAAATTAAAATAGTTGGATTTGTCCGAAATATGTTTGAATGGTTGATTTGTTTCATTTTGTGTCTGTGTGTACATCTGAACTTCGTAACGTTATGACAGGACAGACTGTCAACGTCTGAACGTGGCCGTGACGTCTCATAGAGTAGGGTTAGAGTAGCTTCCCTTTGACAAAGGGCAGTTACTCTAGCTGACAGACCAATGGATTGCCGCGAAAGGCAAGTAAAAACAATTGTTGTTTTGTGTATGTGTTGCTTTGCCACTGTATAAGAAACAGATTTTAGTTGGAGCTGTATTGGCAACTGTCACTGTCCGACTGACCCATCACTTACCCTGTGACGTAATAAATATTAATGCGTGCATTCCAGGAAAACTCGCAATGTTTAGGTAATGTTTGTGAGAGAGGGAAAGCGATTTTCAAGCACAGAATTAAAGAATGACATTTTATGATAAAGAGGTTATCAGACTTGTGTGTTTGGTGATGGTAAATATCCTGCATTAGGAATAAACATTGTATTTAGCGAACCTTTGACCAGAGAAATAGTTTGACTTTCAGGGTTCGACATATCCGACTTGACCTTATTACTACTGTCCGAGGTGGAGATGCATCTGGCTGCTCGACAATGTTTCTATTCATGTCTACCTTTATCCTGTCTTTGAGGAATCATGCTGTATCCTGTTTAGGCCAGTCTACTTGATACACATTTTAACTTGTACAGAGTTCTTTTTTTTTCTTTTTTTTAAAGCATGTTTGATTTATCAATTAAGGATAGGTTAACATATTTTCAACTCTTCAGATGGACTATTGAGTTTGAGCCAAGCAGGGATTCAACAGGCATGTACTTGTACCATTTGTACTCATGTTGTGGCAGAGCATGGTGAATGCACAGGATGTTCACCCCTAATGTTGCCCCTAAATGACAATCCCTCATCAAACCTTCTTTTTGTTAAACATCGCCCTTAGCAACGTTCCAGCCAATCCAGTGACTGATATTAAAAGCAACAATCCACAAGGATGCACAGGCGACTAAGCGTGTACGAGGCGACGAACGGGATCGGATGGTCAGGCTCGCTGACTTGGTTGATGCATGTCATCTTATCCCAATTGCGTGGATCGTTGCTCACGATGTCAATAACTGAATTGTCTGCTCCAGACTCAATTATATACAGACCGCCGTCATATAGCTGGAATATTGCTGAGTGCACCATTAAACAACAAACAAAACACAAACGATGATGCACAATCAGCCAAGTCCTCGAGTCTGACCGTCTGATCCATTTACTCGCCTCCTGCCTGCCGCAGAGGTTTCTGGGCGTCCTATTCTATGTGGAATGCATTGGGACCATATCAAGTTAGTGTTCTGAACATGTAATTGTCCTAGTGAGAAATATGACCCACATCCTTTAGGCAACCGAGACCTGTGCAGTCCTGAAGCACTGTCCTCTGTCAGCATGCCTTTCCTTTTGACATGTGACCTCACTTCCTCCCACATTATGACAAACCATGACATGAAATACTATTCAAGGTGGTTGGATGAACCCAAATCACTCACTCAACTGTGCATGCATTACGAGAGTTGTCTTCCTTGGCATGGGCTTAAAACCAGTTCAAATCCTCTAGTTTCCTGTATTTCTATAACACTTAACACAAGAGTTGCTTAACTTAAGTGAAAACATTACAAGAGAACATTTGAAACATACAATTTTATTATCTTACAAAACGTCACTAAGAAATATCAGATTTGCTGTACACCTTTCAGGCGCTGACAAAATAAGTGCTGGTCTACAGGATACTAAACATTGTAACAATGCTAAATGATATGCTACTTAGAATATGTTGATGTAGTTCTTCATCTTGCCTAAGTTTCTCATTGGAAGGAAGCCTCTGGCATGTATAGCGCTGCATAGAATTTTGAACTTTGAGATATAATCAAGAGTAAACAAGCTTCATTTGACAGGCAGTTGTGATATGCTTCAATTTTAGTTTATAAATTCACGTTTCTTCCACCATTTCCACGAAATAGTAATCTAATGCATAGAAAACCAAAATTTAATTCAAGTTCAATTATTTTATTCAAAGGGTTGCAAACACTTCCCAATTTCAATGACATGATAATTTTGCCATTTCAAACAAATGGAAGAGAAACAAAACAATCTAGTTAAGCAAATATGACTTTCTATATCCAATCCTTGGTAAAAGGTGAACTCTACTGCAAATTCAGCAGTTTTTAGTAAGGCAATAAGCACTGAAAAGCACAGATGGTATTTTAGTCTTATTGGTATATCAGGTGAGTATACAAGGTACAGACAAAACTACAAGTTTACAACTTATCATCTTATTTACAATGACAATACCACTGAGCAAGTTCTCTCGTCAGAGTACTTTTGAACACCAAGCTGCATTTGACTAGATATATCAGAAAAGTTGCTACCAACAAAAATTTGAACACAGCAAAACTAAATCCATGCTTTACCAAAATTCAAAACATTTTTACATGGGTTTCTGAAAATTGTCTGCAGTCATGATGATCTAGGTAATATTGTCCCTGAAAACAAACATAGCCAGCAATTATTTAGCTAACTGACTTCAAATTAAATAAGATTACTGTCCATTTGTAAGTACAGACATATCAAATACATGGTTTATTCAAAACAAGGTGGAATGTCTCTGAAGTCCCCGAATCTTTTAATTAATTTTGACCTCCAGACAAAGGCCTGGGACAAGTGCCCTTTATAGACAGTTTCATATTTTTATAAATAATTAAACATTTCTGAATCAATAGGGGTAATCTCATTTGTAGATTTAAAAAAAAGACTCGAGAACTTTAAAGACAACCCCTGTTTAATGTGGTATATGAAAAACAAAAAGAGCCAGGTATCCTACTGAAGTTCCTTTTGGCTTGAAATATCAAATCTATATTGAGGCAAACACATATTCAAACATATTTCATATCTTAAAATGTCTAAAATGGTTGCCGTAACAAAACAAATTGTTTGACTTGACTGAATACAGGTTTTATGAGAATGTACTGGACAGAACTTCTCATGACATCTTTGGCAATCTAGAAACAACTTATTTCAAATCGTTCTAAAATTTATTGCAAGGACACTTTTAAACTAATAACCAAAGCACTAGATTGAACCAGGGCACCATCTGAAAAAATACTGACAGTAAAACTTGATTCGGAACAATGCCATTTGTTAATGACCAAACACAGGGACAATGCAGCGCCTCATAGTCACCATGGTAACTATGGTTGCATACATTAAAGAAAGGAAAAACATTTTTCTTTTCGATCAAAGTCAAAATGTCCTGGATCTTGAAAAGCGTAAGACATTTGATAGAAACCATAACAAATACGTTCATATAAAAATTAAAAGATAAAGGGTTCTCATTGAAACCCATTAACAAACTTGACAATTATAATTTGTGTGAGTGTTAACTGAAATCTTTAATAAAAAGTGTCAAATCAGTAACAATGATAAATTGATAAAAAATATTTGTTCGTCTTGAGAACAAAGTTGTGACCTTGTGTTAACAATACTTGATTCAATGTTTAAATTTGACTTCTTATTTAAACATTTCAGAGATTGCGCACAATATTGCTAAAAACATACCCTCACATGTACATTCCATAAATACACAAGTTCCTTTTCAAAGCAACAGCTACCACTCATCCAATTGGTCAGACCTGGTCACATGATGCTATCTTGAAATCATATTGGACAAAGCAGGAAGTCAAAGGTCACAATCCCTGAGCAGCTGTGTACTTGATTCGAACTTTCCGATTGTAAAGCAAAATGTTTCATGACAAAGTCTGGTATTTTGAAAACCTGTTTTAACAAACAAAATCATAGATAATTCTTTATATTCATGTTCGTAATGTTCACGGAGTGCTGGAAATGTTCTCATATTTTATCACAATGCTTGACTTCAACAGCAGTTATCCCCCTTCCCTGTATTGTAAACCTTGGCTTTGTAACACAATCCTGTGAATTCTGTGTAACTGGAGGGATTTTTTCCAAATTGAAACACCTAATTGATCTGTGTTTAAAACTCATCATGGCGAGTAAGAGCTTCCCCAAAGTCAGTGGCTTGACTGCCAACAAACAGATCATACTTGTCGAGAATTTCTTCTTTTGTGAGTTTGCCATCCTGAAAGATAAATGAGTGAAAAAACATAAAAATTATCATCATTATCATAACAGAAACCACAATCTAAGGGTGATTCATACAAGCATCAAATGTTCAGACACAATGAATTGATGACACTTATGGCACATGTATTAATTCTGTAACAAAGGAATGTGTCATTATAATAGGGGTGGGTGGGCCAATCCCTAAACAATTTTCAACATGTTCAAATACATAACTGTTTTATTTGAAAAAGTATAACTGTCAGGACCCTCCTTCTATAATATTGTGATAAATATTGGCGACCCCCATCTTTCGTTGTCATTTTTCTTCACGACACCTAACCCTTAATCTCTTTAATAAATTTCCAGTCCCTAAGTTTTTCCTTGTGGCAAGCAGTCTTGCAGTCAAAGAATGAGTTGTAAGTGCATGTGGTTTCATGTGGCAGCCATAAATGACCCAGCTACATCCCACCGGCCTGCAAATAACCACGTCTGGACCAGGCAAACCAGTGATTGAAAGCAAGAGCAACTATCCAAGTCATTCTAAAAAAACAATTTAATGTTAGTATTAGGAAACAGTGTACCTAAGATGGGACTGGATGTCTAGAATTGTATCAAAAGCATTTTTGAGGATGAGATTTCCATAACTTCACAAGGCACATAAAAGTCTTCTCTTGAATTGTTAAGCCTTCGGTCCCCGATTCTTCACACAACTTACATGTTAACTGCACCTACTAATGTGCCTCTGCTACCCGTTATATAGCAAAAGTTAAAAAACAAATATACCCTTGTATTTATGTTTCTTTTCTTTTAAAATTTCACACACAAAAATAGATTCATCTTAACAAATCCCAACTGATATCATTTCTATTTAAGTCTAGGCCAGGCCAGGCCAACCAGAGGTCGAAAGCATGATCCTCGATCCTCATCACACAGCCCTGGCCACACAGTGACCACCCAATCCACCTAACCTATTCTAACCCAGAAATCCCAAACAGGGGGATTTTCATAGGTCATGAACAGAGTTGAAGATCAAGCTCGATCAATAAATGAGGACACATGCAAGTAAACTTCTACAACAAAACATGACAATGATCAATGAATGTAAAGTGTAGTCCAATATACAACTGCAACTCACAGCATCCAAGCAAAGCAGTAACTACAAAGCTAGAAGGGTGTCATATGAGAGTGAGGGAAACAAGAGTGCCACAGGTAAGGTGCATATGGTGACACACAGATCAAGGAGTGCAGGAAATAAGAGGGAGGGTTAAGCTACAAAGGGAGATAAGCAGTGTGGGAGAAACAAGAGTTGAAGAGGCTGAAGATATGGGTGAGGGTAGTTCACGCTATCCAAAACAAATCTAAACCAAAATTCCCATGAACCTGATAAAAAACCACCTGTCAACTTAATAAATCTTGACCTTTTCCTATGAACCAATGAGCAGGCCAGTCCATTGATGGACTGGGGGTGTAAGATGGTCAGTGGATAATCTGAACTGTCTGAAAACAGCAATTAGCGATTTGCCTTCTCTACATGGCACAAACATTGGACTCTTGGTCAGTCTCATTAAAATCAGATCTAAGGTCTCGCTGACGCTAAACAAAGATCTGAGGACATCCCATTACGGGTCACGTCAGAACGACCTATCGCGAACTTTAACCAAACACTGAAACGACTAACAAGAAGTCGATATCAGCCAATTAGATAGAAAGCAGCTTTTTCAAGCTTTATGGCACTCGTTTCAACCTGGCGACTTCCATTTCAGACTACGCTTGAAAGATATATTGACAGAGTTCTCGATTAAAATTTTGAAAACTGAACAAACGAACATTCCGGAATGTCTATACTATGGTTCTGATTGTATGGCTGTGCTTCCCACATACTGTGCAACGCCTCCTCCATTCAAATGTTTATCCCACGGAAGCGAGAGATAGACGATAATTTTGACGGAATCAGTCGTACAGGCCGTAACTGTCATTCAGAATACCCCATGTTAACACTTTCGAGGATGCATGATTAGAAAACACATTCCGACTGTCACTTTCATGATCTGGAAAGAGAAGCTTTGATTGGTCGGATGAAAAGTCGTTCTGATGTGACCCATAATGGGATGTCCACAGATCTTTGTTTAGCGATAGCGAGAATTAAGATTTGATTTTAATGAGACTGACGCTTGGTGCAATAATTCTGCCCTGAAGCACCAATGTGATTCTGAGTCATAAATCATTCCTACTGCTGAGACTGTCATAACTCCCAGACTTACACATACACTTACGATGACTTTTGCAACAGGGTCCTGTGGTTCTCCAAAGTTTCCTTGCCTCTATTACTCTGATTTGTGTTTTTCCAATGAACAAAATATGCATCACCAAAGGCACTATATGGTTTCAAAACAAAATTCTGAAGCAATACTCGTCTGCATAAGAAACAAAAACACATACTCCATTACTCCAATGCAACCTTGAAATAACATCAATCCTGTTATTGTGTTATGAAAAAGTATCTTAAAATGAGAAATAAGGCAGAGAGAAAGAACCTTGAACCAAAAAGAAGTAAGCTCGATTTGATAAGCTCAAATGATGCTTTCACCCAAGAATGTGAGGCCTCCTGCCAAGCTGACAAAGATATGCAAAGAGTGAAACCTTAGCTGCAAAATTGTATCCACAGTAAAAACAAAAAACGGTTTCAATGATTACACCAAAAACCAACTCCACTGTATTCATGATTACCAAGCTAGCCCCATCTGCATCCATGGTCACAATTTTATCCAAATCTGTATCCATGGCAACCAACCACAAAATATAACCAAAAACAGACCTAAACACATGCTGAAAGAAATTAAATACTGAGGCTACAAACCTTATCAGCATCAGCCTCATGAATAAGATGCTTCGTCTCCGCCCGCGAGTGATCGTAATCACTTGGAAGGATCCATTCTCTCACTTCCTCCCCATCCATTTTGCCATCTTTGTTTTTATCACGGTACGTATTAAATTGTTCACGTTCACTTTTCACCCATTCAGGCTCCTCCTCACCCTTATCTTTATCAGGCCACATGTCACCTACAAAGGTTAAAGGTCAAACAAAAGATGAGTGAAAGCTTGCTGCGACTAGAGGGCGTATGAGGATCAACAAACCTTATCCGTGTCCGAGGACTCCATTAAGTGAGTAGCCTCAGCCGAACTGTGGTCATAATCCTCAGGGATAATCCATTCCTTAATCTCAGCCTGGTCTAATTTACCGTCCTTGTTTTTGTCTCGGTAACTGGCGAACTGCTCGCGCTCAGATGCCACCCAATCGGGTTCACCGTCATGGTGGTCATCTTCCTCATCATCATCGTCATCCTCATCGTCCCAAATGTCCGCTAGAATTAGTTGTACATGGAATACACGTGCAAACATCAATTTGTTACCATGGTAACCTTTCTGAATGGGCATCATTTGTCAACTGAACATGTGAATGAGATGCTGTTTTTCAGCCAAATAACAGAGGCTTGTAAATAATGAAGTCTAGGTCACGCAATCCAGGTCCCAACAGCTTGAGCATTGAATCATGCCAGTCTCATATACATCAACCATGTCATGTACTGGGACAAACTGGTACCCCATGTCCTTGTATGTCCCTGTGTGTCCTTGTGTGTCCCTGTGTGTCCTTGTATGTCCCTGGATGTCCCTGTGTGTCCCTGTGTGTCCTTGTACGTCCCTGTGTCCTTGTGTGTCCTTATATGTCCCTGTGTCCTTGTGTGTCCCTGTATGTCCCTGTGTCCTTGTGTGACTCTGTATGTCCCTGTGTGACCTTGTGTGTCCCTGTACGTCCCTGTACATCCCTGTGCGTCCCTGTGTGTCCTTGTGTGTCCTTGTATGTCCCTGTGTGTCCTTGTATGTCCTTGTATGTCCCTGTGTCTCTGTACATCCGTGTGTCCCTGTATGTCTGTGTCCCTGTATGTCCCTGTGTGTCCTTGTATGTCCCTGTGTGTCCTTGTATGTCCCTGTGTGTCCTTGTATGTCCCTGTGTGTCCTTGTTTGTCCCTGTGTGTCCTTGAATGTCCTTGTATGTCCCTGTGTCTCTGTACATCCGTGTGTCCCTGTATGTCTGTGTCCCTGTATGTCCCTGTGTGTCCTTGTATGTCCCTGTGTGTCCTTGTATGTCCTTGTGTGTCCCTGTATGTCCTTGTGTGTCCTTGTATGTCCTTGTATGTCCTTGTATGTCCTTGTATGTCCCTGTACATCCCTGTGCGTCCCTGTACGTCCTTGTATGTCCCTGTGTGATCTTGTAAATGTTTTATGTATATGAAAAAACTGTGGATTCTGAACCCCAAGAGTGAGTGAGTGAGTGAGTGTGGCCTTTTTTCCAAATAGTATCTGCCTTTTGAAGAACATTTAAGATATTATATACAAGTTTATGCTTATGTTGCTCAGTGATTCTTAAAGCACTTGGAATCTTTTAACTTAATATCACACTTAAATACACATCTTTTATTCCAAAAGTATCTTCCCTTCAAACAAATCCTAAGTTATTATATTCAGGTTTATGTTCATAAGCATATGTTGAGATAGGCAGTAAGGTAAAACCAGTTCGAGTATATACTGGGCTTGGTTATTGCAAAACTTTGCAACTCATTCTTTTTGAAAATAGGTTTCTTTTAAAACTATGAATCGATATACATGTTATATCATGATATATCGCATGGGTGGCATATTGTGTCATATCATAAGGTGCAAATTAACAATACCTCTGTGAATCATGTCACCACTAACATTGCCTAATAAAGACATAATACAAGTTGTATACTCAAAGCTAGATCATAGTAGCTTTCTAATCTACCAATCAATATCATGGCTTCTAAATTCTCGATGAGCGAAGCATCCAACCAAGCATATCTGATTTCAGTATCTCGAAAATGAAGTTAATCCGATTGTAAATGACATAGGCTGTGCTTTTATTTAGATGTAGATATTTTTCACCCCCTGTCGTTTCTGAGCACCATGGCAACTATACCCAAAGGGGGAATCACGAAAGGAATATTTGTGTTCTCTGTGGACTTTCTTTTGTTCAAATTGAAATTTCCAAACCAAGGTGGTAAAAAACATCAAGGGGAATCAATTTAGAAATCTGACACCTGATTGGCTTAAGAACCCACACAACCTTCCAATAGACTTGCTGGTTACAATTTGCTCAGGGTTCACCTGACACGACCTATGGAAGTGTTGTCAGATCTCCAAGCAGAGAGATATTGTGACGACTGGGCCCACATCCTTTTCTATTCCCTAGAATTTGATCTTAAAACTTTGCCTATAGCCAGTAAAATGCAGTATGTCACAGCATGTTTGACAGAATAATAATCAGCAAAGACGATCTTTTAATGTATATGTATGTATCCATGCTCAATATGTATATGACATGTGTGACTGCAAATCATTCCATGTTTTATAGGTCATGTAGAAAGTAGAAAAGTCTTAGTGTTGTCAGCAATTGAAACAAACACCATGAAACAATAGCAACATCATGATTTTAGTGATGGGGTGAAGAACCTGCCAAGGTTCATGATTATTACTAAATAAAAGCATGATTTACTTACCAATATATTCTTCAATACTGATAAATCCATCTTTATCTTTGTCAATATCTTCCAGAGTTTCCTGCAGAAGTGAAACAAGACATTAAGATTCATCAGATTTGGAAAAATCTGTCTCTCGAAAACAAATGTAATAAGGGGGTTCTGAATGTGCAAACATTTAGCCATGTAGTATATTGTTGTAAATACTTTATACATCCTGTCTTTTCCAAGTCCCATGGCATCTCCACCCTCAAGAGTCTACAATTTAGGATAGATTTGTGTTCTGTGGCAGTTTCCTTTAGCAAGATCAAAATTATCAAATCAAGGTGATAAAGAAATGAAGGCAAACTGCTAAGAAAGCTGACATCTGACTAGTTCAAGAACCCACACTTCTTTCATTTGGATTGGGTGGTCAAAGTTGGCTCAGGGTTCACCTAATGTCACCTCCTATGAACATGACCTCATATCTCCATGAGAGAGTTTCCTATCAGAGTAACGACATTATTTTGGTGAAACAAACAGAGTTAAAGGATAAATTTCGTGGTTTATATGAAATGTTTGAATACGACAGATATTTTTCCAGAATTTAATTGCCCATAATTAAGGGTGCATATAACACACGAGTGTGTATTTGACGCGAATAAATAAGTCTTATGTACATTGATCAATCGGAAGGGGTGCTAATTGGGATTGTTCACTAGCCAATATATCAGCAAATATCGCCGTGGGCGCTTTTTAGAGCGGGGCGCTTATTACGTTGAACATGGTATGTATATGGGATATGGGATATCTCCATATGGGATAGTACTAGCCAAGTTCGCTGATCAGCCTTGATAATCACATGTGTTACATCACCATTGTGTAATTAGAAATACATATTCATACAATTGGGATCGATGACATGCATCAACCAAGTCAGCAAGCCTGACCACCCGATCCCGTTAGTCGACTCTTACAACGAGCATAGTCACCTTTGATGGCAAGAATGGGTTACTGAAGACCTATTCTACCCCAGATCTTCATGGGTAGGGACAGGGGTGATGGAGGTAGAGACATCACTTTCGCAAAGAACAGAGATATGATGCACTGGATAAGTAAGAATGAGTTCTATCAAGAATGTGAAAAATAATCATACGTGGACAACAATCTCCCTCATGTGTTCAGCATCTTCAGGATGAAGAAAGTCCATGAATTCCTCTTTAGAAAGTTTGCTGTCCCTATCTTTGTCTGCTTTCTCCCACCGCCTCTTGTCTCGCTGAATCATGTCGCGGTACTCATAAGTGGGGGAGCCTTCTTCTGGTTCTGCAAAGGACAGTACGTATTACAACTGGGGTAGACACCATAAGCTAGTCCACAACTCATTTCACATCAGTTGTCTATTTCACTATTTTACCCATAAGGGCTTGCAGATGAGGTGAAATTATTTTCAGTAACTTTCACTCAGCATCATATGTTTTGCTTCATGCTGATTGGCTAGTGTTTTTTAATTGTTTCATTTGCAATGTTCGTGAAGAGACCCATAGCAATGGGATGTGATATGAATACATAGTTGCAAATAATTGAAGATGATTTCAATCTTTGTTCAAAACGTCACAAATTATTTTCTATAACATTGTTCCAACAACAGATAGTTGGGCAAACCCATATTTTTTTGGTACATATTTCAGAAAAAAAAGGACCATGGTTAAAATAAAGGATAAGCTACAAGGAATTATGGATTATCCAAATCCACATCTTTCATGTGTGTGGGTTCACTTCTTGACTTGGATAGTGTGAATCCCATGCCACCGCCCAACCCCTACCCCCATTAATCTGGGGTCTGCCTCTGCCTCCAGTAATTCCTTAAGATAAGACATGCCTATTGTACCTAGCCTGGAAGACTTACCATCAGGGTAGCCATATGTCCTCTTCTTGTAGGACGTCCACAGAAGCTTGTCATCAGCATCTGGCTCGTGGTCCTTCCACATCCGATCCGTATCCGTGATGATGTACCGTTTCTGGACGTACTGGATCCATTCCTTTAACTCCTCTTCTGTGACAAAACCGTTTCCATCCTTGTCAATCTTGTCCACGATCAACCTGCAAAATATACAAATTAATTTAGTTTATTATTGATATATAGAGCTAATCAGTATATTCCAGCTATGTCACAAGAGCCTGTAAAGAACAGACTGTAGGCTGGTTGATACGGTGAGCCACACCATGTGATCAGGGTGCGAAGAAATAGCATCAATCAAGTCACCTAGCTTCAGCACCTGATCTACCTTAGTATAATTAACTCATCACACCGAAGACCCGAGTTCGATTCCCGACATGGGTACAATATGTGAAGCCTATTTCTGGTGTCCCCTGCTGTGATATTGCTGGAATATTGCTAAAAGCGGCGTAAAACCATACTCACTCACTCACTCACTCACTCTAGACAGTTCCTTCCAAGAATCCTAACAGTAACAGGGTGAGATGATCAGAAGTACTTAATTTGTGCTACACTGATTTTAGTAAAACCATGTTACAATAGAAGTTATCCACCGGTCTCGTGGGTGACATTGGGTGATGTTCCCTCTTTGTCAATTTATGTTCCCCTTGCCTGAACATACACTAACATAGATGGTACATAAACCCATGTCAACCAAGGGGCCGGTGGATTACAAATTAATTATACAGCAGGTATGTTTTAGGCATGCATGCTTTGGCTGAATTGGTAAGAATACCATAGTTAGGCATTTATTCACTTCATTGTTGCTGAATACAAACTTAAGATTTATTTCCCCTAGAAAATACTGTATTCGACATAATAAGCGCCCCGCTCTAATAAGCGCCCACGGCGATATTTGCTAATATATTGGCTAGTGAACAATCTGAATTAGCACCCATTCAGATTGATCAATGTACACAAGACTTATTTATTTGTGTATAATACGCAGTCATGTGTTACATGCACCCTTAATTATGGGCAAAAAATCCTTGAAAAATATATTTGTCATATATAAACATTTCAGGCTGTCAGCATAAACCAAGAAATTTACAAACTTTCAACTCTGTTTTTTTTCCTCCAAAATAATATTCCAATAAGGGCTCCCTATTTCTAATTGTGAGAGCGCCCTGGGCGCTTATTACGTCGAATACGGCATTGTAAATAGTCTGAGTTTGGCATCATACATCATTAATTCAAGAAACAAAATTGCGCTTGGTATGCTGCATATGCCAACAGTTCGGTTCGGTCTCAGCCAATCAAAATCCAACATTCATGTGTAAGGCAAGATACATAGAACTATAATTTCCTGAGAGAAGATGGTTACTCACCCAAGTCTATCCTGACTCTCCTCGGGGCTGAGCTGGTCGAAGGTCTTGGCATCATCCTTGCCCAGGAAGGCATCATGGTCATAATTGTTATTGTGTTCACCATGATCTTCATGATCCTGTTCACTCAGCGTCTTAAGAACAACAATGTCAAATAAGATACTCGCGGAAGTCATTTAGAAGATCAACATTTTTTTTATAGATTTATTGTTTGCGATTCATGACATCAGGAGTTTAATTAATGAATGATGTTGTACCATGTGTACTGCACAATATTACAACCTGTCATAACAACTTTTTATTAATCAAATCTGGGTCAAAGAAACCAGTGGTTGATAGCATGAGCATCTATCCATCTCACTGGGACAAGGATGACTTTGGCAGGTCGCACACTGTAACCACCTTATCATTTTACTTTCTAACTAGTTTCAGTCAGCTCTTATGTCAAGCATGTGGTACTAACAACTTATTTGCCCCGGAGTGTTGGCAGAATCCTAAGTGAGAGCGAAGTAATGATAGAGTTTGTTTGTTTGTTGTTATAAGGCCACTTATACTTTTGCGTTTCCACACCACACAGGGTCATGTTGCAGGACTCGCGTTTGTGATTTGCTGTAAAAGCGATTATCAACCAGAACGGCAGGGTCAATGGGAAGAGATGTGACTTGAAGGACTGTATTGTTGGTGCTGACTTCTGTGTGAGAGAGAGCGAGTTCCACAAAAAAAGACAGCAATGCTAAAACCTAGAGCTGAAGGTCTTTAACTTTGATTCAGGAACCTACAGTTGGAATTGTTGATGTGCCCGAAGTGCTCTTGCTGGGGCATACTGCCTGTGAGATCTTTTGAGTGCAGTTCCATGCACTGCTTACATGTAATGAAACAGGCCCTCAGTTCTCTTAGATGCTTGTACATAATGCTGGGACTTCAAACCTGGTTTAACATGTGATCTTAATTTAGTTTGGATCTTTTACAGCCTTTGTTGACTTGAAATCCCTGTCCCCAGACTGTTGCAATAGCCCAGCCTTGACAATATTCAGAGATTGTGCAAGAGTAGGAGCAGTGTCTTTGGTGATGAGATGAAGAATTGCACCAATGTTTCTGAGATGGTAATAGCCTGTCGTACAGAGATAACTGACATGTTCTTCCACGGTGATCTTAGAGTCAAGACACACACCCAGGCTCTTGACAGCAGATGAGAATATTATAGGTTACTAATACTATTGGATTAATTTCATGAGTATGCAAGAATGTGATAATCCCTTCAAACATAACAGCTGAACTACATTCTTTATGATGGAATATCAACTGACACTGACCTACTAAAACAGTTGACCATGATATTATCAAATATTATAGCTAAAATGGATAGAATTATCATTAAACCGCCCACATGTTATCAGAAATCAGCGTTACCCTTATAATATTCCCTGACATGATCATAACAAGAAAACAGCATTATCACTATCCTCCACCATGGGGTACATTACAATTTTGCTTGTTCAACTAGAGAATATTAACTATAAAAATGAATTCTATAATGCCTAGAGAAGAGACAGGCACTTGGACTGCTCTATGTCATCAGAAAAAAATTATTAAATGTGAAATTAATACACCCAAAAGGCCAAGAGGATCTGTACCTGAACGTTCTCATAATTGTAACACAGATAACATTCCAATAATCTAGAACTAAACCATACAGGTAATAAAACATGGAACAGGGTCAAGAACATGAAACTACCAACCTGTTTCCCTCCCTGTCTATACAACATGTACCCCCAAAAATATTCACTGTTTATTTATCACTGACACTTTACATAATGATACATGAATAGTATGATCAGTTTGCGTGGATCGATGCTCATGATACCAATCACTGGATTGTCTGGTCCAGACTCAATTGTCTGGTTGGACACACCGCCGTCAAATAGATGGAATATTGCTGAGTGCAGCGGAAAACAACAAACAAACAAACCCACCAACCAACACTGGCAGTCAGACATAACATGCATAATCTGCATGCTCACAAAAGAATAACACTAATCAGCTGCTAATGAATTCAATCAATATGATAAGTCTACTCAAGTGCGACCACAGAGAATATGATTAAAATCACTCCATAAATTCACCCCAAGCAACCATTATTATGATCATAGACACCATCAATGTAATCATACATGCAAACACCACATTCAAGTTCTGAGATGCTAGGGGAGCAAAAGATGTTACCTTTTCTTTCGTTCTGTCCTTCTTGTCTCCATCAGGCTTGGGGATTGCACTGCTGTAGGACACGGCTAAGACCGCTAGCACCAGGAGTAGGGTGTACGCCCTCATTGCCTGACCGGACGATAGCACCTGTAACCAGACAGCCATTTAACAATTTGTCCATATCAACATGCCACACAATCACAGCCATGTGTCAACAATTACCTGATTTCACTACGTACTTCAACATGTGAGGTGACATGCGGTTTCACAATTCCCTTTTATAGTAACATGGATGCATGCATTTAATGTCTTTTGGTATGACACAGCCTGGATTGAACCACCGACCTCTCTGAGCAGATGTATACTGTAAATCGTGAAATTAATGTGTCTCCAAAAGAATGCGACCACTGGACCCTAGCCAATAATGCGACTCAATATGAAAGCGACACCCCCTCATCTCAAGCATCAGTGGATTTCTATCTAAAGATGTCCTCAGTCAGGTTTAGAATCCTCACCTTAATCCAACCTTACATTAATCCAATCACACACCAAATAGCACCGCTTATTAGTGCTGAGTAAAGTACTTCCGCAAAAACAATACATGCGCGCTGGCTCGTGTCGGCCTTTGACGCAGTCGCAAAGAACAAAGGGTGGCGTCTGTCTGGACTTGCAGGTGTGATCAGTGATGACATAAGTGAGTAGAACTCTTGTCTTGACCCCAGCAGTGACAATTCACAGGACGTTATTAGTGTTTAGATGACGTTGTTTATATACTTTATTTACAAGTGCTGCTCAATAAACAGTGGTGTTGAATACAACAGCGTATGTCTAAGTTGGTATTTTTGCTATCCAAAATGTCTTATTGTTGATATAAATGCGATGTTTAAAAATGCGAGCAAAGACCACTCGCATTTTTCGCATTTAATTCAAGCTCGCGTTATTTTCAAGATTTACAGTATTCACTACACAACATAGGTGGATGGACTTAAGTCTCATTACAATCTGACCATTGTGTGCCATATACATCAACAGTATATAACTGAGGGACAATACACTTGACAATGTAATACCTTCTTTTCTGTTTTATTATCATAAATATTATATCCACATCCAGTTAAAGAAGTTTGAGTTACATAGGTTTCACCATATAAAGAATCCAAATAAATGGCAGGTCTCTTAATTGTAGGCTCCTGACTGACTGTATAATTTGCAGCTGAAATGTGACAAGTTGGCACCAGAACAAATATGATACAAGAAATTTTGTTTAATGCTGCAGTAAGCAATATTTAGGCAACATCAAAGCAAACAGTACCAGACCAGTGGTCGATAGCATGAACAATGATCCTTATATCAGGGTAACCAACATGTAGGCAATGGTTGACTTTTGCAACAAGCATGAGATAGATACTGGGGGCATTATTTAGCCCCAGGGAATCCCCACAGGGTGTTCACATCAGATTCTAAGCAGATACAATTTTGAGACATTGCGTTCACATATAGAAACCTTTCTCAAGAGGGTAATAACTTTTCGTCCTCCAGAAAATAACACCCTACTATTCATAAAGATAAGTTGATGCTAACCTGTCACACAGTTACTAATCATAACACAATGATAATAACAATGTCATCATTTAATACATTTTAACAATGTTAACAACCCTTGCTTGAAATGAAATAGCACTGACTGAGTATGGTTTTACGCCGCCTTTAGCAATATTCCAGCAATATTCCAGCAATATCACGGCGGGGGACACCAGAAATTGGCTTCACACATTGTACCCATGTCGGGAATAGAACTCGGGTCTTCGACGTGACAAGCGAACGCTTTAACCACTAGGCTACCCGACCGCCCCTAAATGAAATAGCAAATTTAAACCTGAAAAACGTGTTAAATGAAGCATGGTTTCAGACAAATTGAAACATTGCTGGGTCTGTTTGCCAATATAATATAGCTGGGTATATGAACTGAATATTATATTGCTAAATCATAGTCCCAAATTAGGTGCTGTTTATTGGTTGTTTGTTTCTTTCACAAATTGAAGGACTAATGCTTTATGAGAAAATGAATCAGATTTGGGTGATAAACATGACAAATAAGTCAGAATTATAAAAAGAGGATTCCACTTAACAGCTTAAGTAAATAAAAGGATTTTACTGATTAGTAGATGAGGCGGACATGTAAATGAGATGGAAAAATAACTGGACCAAAAGTGTAAGTATCAACATCATGATTTCCCGAATTTATACATGCACAAAACAAAAAAGTGTGATAAACAAGAAATTAATGGCACAAAGGCTTAAACATTGATAAAAAAAGCAACTGGCGTTTCCTGACCAAAATGAGTTAGCGTGAAGTGCAGGGGTTGTATCCTTGATCTGACGAGTCAGTTTCGGATGCTGACGTGGCACCAGCGATGCTAGCTGACTAAGCGCCCGTAGACCCCCTAACTGAGAATTACAATACCCCTCTGCATTTACCAGATCTGCTGCACGCCTCCCAAGTAATAAACCGCGGTTCAACACAAGAGTTATTACGTCAAATACTTTCGTTTTTGAGAATTTTGAAGTTTATTGGTTCATAAAGGCTGGAGACGTTGGAAAGTTTTTCAAAAAAGGTAGAATGACAAGACAGTGGTCAGTTGGTAATGGTTTAGCCGTAGTCCTTATTACAGTGATTGTTGATTGTTATGAATGATAGCGTCTCAGAGATGTTTACTCAACCGTGGAGGGCTGTCCGCGATGGCACTTCCGTCAATATCTACCTGTCAAACCTATGGGTGACATATCTGACATATCTCATTTAAATAATGATAAAAGGTAGTGCTAGCCGGGAAGGGATCAAGCAAACACAAACAAATAACTAATTACTCACTTTACAATATATCAATATCTCTGAGTGTTGAAACCGTGAACTGAAATCATTAAACGTTTTCAATAATAAACCCTTCATTCATGAGAAATGTACCGACATTGCTATAGCGATCAATGTAGGTCAAGTTTGACAAGTGCGTGCTCACTTACCATGATGATATGCAAACGCAGATTGCGTGGTTTATTAGCTGTGAAGCAGCTGTAACGCCTGACAGTCCTCGATCGAACGGGGCCTTGCTGACAAAAGAAAATCAACACACCAAAAATCACACTGCAGGCTTATATACTTACCTCACCACCGCTGAGGCAATTGACCTTCCTAACCCCAGAGCGGCAACTTGTATAGACCAATCAAAATACAGAATGGAACCCATGTGGTCTGCATTAACCAATCAAATTTTGGCCAACGTGGCCGTTGCAAAAACCAACCAATAGCAATCGAGAACGGAAGCCCAGCGTGGCAAGTAATTTGATCTGTCAATTCTGTTCCACGTGGAAATAGCAGTGGTCTAACGAAAAGGGAAATTCCTGTCGTAAGGGCACTGTACCCTGGGAACGCCTTTTGTATCAAATGCAGCTATAGCTAGCCTACACGTACGTAAATGAATATCACATGCAAGATAAGCTTAAACTCAACAACTTATTGTTTATTGAAAGGGTATACTGTGTACTAATGTGTACAAGTTTATAGAACTGGGTAAAGTGTTCAAGGGTATGGAAAACATCAAATTAAATGTTTACATTGTGATAGAAAGGGTGGGGCGAAGAATTGTCATGAACTCCGTAAACCTGGTTTAATTAAAATTGGGTACAGCCTTCCATGACATGTCAACTCAAATAGAAAGTTAATGAATAAGATCCTTAAAGCAAATAGATTCGGACAACATTAAATTAATATCACATATCGGTGTGAATGAAACAGCATGATGACTATGAAACGGACGAGAGGTCAGGGCTTAGTTCAGAAAGGTGTTTTAGACACTAAGTAGATACTCACAAGTTAACATTCACATATTGTGGCTGATAGCTATCTTTGAATAATCAATATATTTTACTCCATTTGGTCTGCTCATTGGGTATATACATCTCTGCGAGGTCATCAAATAGTGTAATGCTTTAAGCTACAAGAAATGGGCCATTCTTGTCGTTTAAAGTCATGCATTCAATATACTAAACGTAATCAAACCGTTACAAATAAGGAATGAAACTATTCATAATGTGTGGGTTGCACATATGAACACTTTCTAACACGTTTTTGTTTAGCGTTAGAAAGATACACTTTTCACAACTGGAAAAAGAATAACTTTCACTTTCTTGAATTGATGCAGTTACAAATATTACAATCTTGGGGCATCGATGACGAAACATTTCATCACTTGTTCTGAGACCGCTTCCTTGACAGAGAAGATAAGGCGGTGTTACGTTACAGGACTCGAGCGTCTTGAAACTTAGCATCTGGGATAAGGGGAGGGGTTGGGGGGACGGGCGGGGCGACCTGGCCTTCCGCAAGCATAGCAACCAGCTGATGCAAGAAGTATTCAAGAAAGTTCTGGCGACACAACGTTACTTCTGTTTGACATCGGCGAATCTTTGTGACAAGTTTTTTTGTGAATTGAGACGTTGCTGCCACAATGCCCTGCAGCAATCGGTCAGGGACACCACGTCAATCTGTGCGAGTCGACTCAAGTGTATGATAAGACCTGTGTAACGTGTTCTCTGATTAACCGTACATAGGATACATGGCGTACGTCAATACCTTGTCAGTATTACTTAAATATGCATATGGTGTCCCTGTTAATCAAATATACTCGGATCCAGAGGGGGAGGGGTTGTTGTGCCGGCCCCACCCCCACCACGTTCCAATAACCCCATACACACGTCTTCCCCCCCTTTTGAAGCATATTTATCATATTGACGTGTACAAAAACATGTAACCTAATCTCTTAATGACAACTATGATAATAACTAATTGACGCTAATTGTTGTCCGAAATTTTTTCCATTCATTTTGTTGTTGTAAGTTTGGTGCACCCCTCACCCCCAAAGGCGGTATCAGTGCCTGCAAACGTAACGTGGTTAATTGATCTACTGATTGTTGTGCGTCTTACATTCATTGTCCATTTAGCCACAACAGGATGAGAAAATAACATTGTTCTCGTCTTATACACACACACACACACACACACACACACACACACACACACAGATAGATAGATAGATAGTGTGTGTGTGCGTGTGTGTGTGTGCTAAGTAGTGTGTGATCAGACCTGCTAACTGCTTTTAGCATACACACATCTGGCCCTTAAATTTACGTTCAGCAATCTTACAGACCAGGCATCTTACAGACCTAACGGTTTTTATTACATATTGACCCAATGTGGATTTGAACCAGGCGTTGTGCGTGTCATGTTACAACCCCAACCACTTGACCACCAGGCACACTATGAAGACATGTACAGCTTTTGCCAGGCTAATCTGTCTCATGATCACATACTGAGACTCGTAACGATTTGACTGACCTATTGCACATGCGACGTTAATTTATTCACATATTGTGACTATAATGTGTTTACCCAAATCCAAAATTTAGATAAAGGAAAAACAGTGATAGAAGCGGAAATAAAATGTTGTTTATCATTCGTGCATTCTTCGAAGTCAACCGTTAAAATAAACAAAAAGTCAACCTCTTTGATAGATTCAGACGCAAGCAAGTACAAATCATTATACTTTATATTCCGTTCTTCAAGCACCCCGATGAGCTCCTGATCATCATTTGAGAAGAACCTGTGCATATCCTGTCATATTGGATTTAGGGATGGGTGAACTATACTACCATACTTATTTAATTATATTGTTTGTTACGAACTGTTGTACTGAATAGACATGCATGTGGCCTGTGTCATTCTGTAAATAAATAGAGTATCTCACCCGGGTGTCTTTTGATATTTGATATTTAGTTTATGTTATAAAACAGTATGATGACCATTAAGTGTTAGACGCAGATGGAGAACGTTTTGCATTCTGCAAAATTGTTAACAATTATCTTTTTTTTTAAATTCCTTCAACAAATGAACGTTTACTGAAAATAACCTACGAAATAATCTTTCAATCACCGGACGTAGAGCAACTACTCTGCAAAAGCCCTTCATTTATGGTAGCAGCTATATGTGGAATCAACGTCAATGAATAGTAAAAGGGGCAAGTTCATTAAAAGTATGTACTCAGAAAATATGCGAGAAACAAAAGACTGTGCCTTGTACCTTTAACTGATAGGATATAACAAAGCTAATATTTAACACACAATACTCAGGCATATTCTTAGCTATCGCAAAGCCGACTTATTCAAAATCTTATAGATAATCATATCTGTAATTGTTCTGAATCTGAAATTTTTTTTTCCTAGAATGTCGTATTTACATTAGATCTGGTAGATTACTATTACATGAATTTTCCAAATTTGACATAGATGTGATCTTAACATCATTCTGTATAAGGCGACCCAAACTCAGATGACAGTGTCAACAAATTCATACACACTTATATTCTGTCAACGACAGATTGAACTAATTCATACTTTTGTGTCCAACTGTATTTGTTGTTAACTGTTGATTGCATGTATTGATATATTCATCATTCTGTAATTTTAAAGAGAAAGTATAGGCTAAGCTCCTGGAGCTTTTTTCCAGTACTATTGATTGTCAATAAATGTTTGAGTCAAACTTGATATTTAAAACTCAGCGTCTCTATTCACTTTGAACCCATCTCTTTTAAATTTATTTAATTTGAAAGGAACTTGTATATCCAATACGTATAGAGGTATTGACACAATTGTTTTTTTATGGTTAAGTGCCAAACAGTGTTTAGTACTCTAAAATGAACACCCACATAAAATGAAATTTTCTTATTTTGGTAGGTCTCCTTGAATCTGGATCGAAACGTAACTAAAGGGTTAAATGGTTTTTTTTCCATTCATACCATTAATTGTTTCTATTATTGTACACGCAGCAAATAGCGGAAATGCGAATCTAAGATCTGTATCAGTCAAATGGCAAACATGTTTTAACTATGTTATAAACAGAATGACCATACGATGTCGGTGACCCGGATCCAAGCCGCGGGGACTCCGGGTTATAGAATATGAGGTTGTAGTCCAAACGCCACAAAAAAGGTCATAACGGCCACACAAAAAGTCAAAATGTCCATGATAATGATAAATGAATATCCAATATGAGCAGGATGTGTACAGAGTATTCGTGTTAGATGTTGTTATTAATAATAAATGTAAATCCCGGCTCGGTGACTTCTTTGAAAGCGTGTGATGGTACCCCAACGGCGTGGATCGATGCTCAATAATATCAGTCACAGGACCCGATATAATTATTTACAGGCAGCGTTAACAGCAAACAAACCTTAATGAAAAGATTGAATATGACTATTCAATCAGATACTGAGAATAAGTTGTGGCAGTCAGCTATTGATTAAACTTAAACATGTGTTTTCTTTCATAAACAAATCAATGTAACAAAGCATTCCTATGAAACGACAAAAAACTTATTTGAAATCCATTGGCTCAGGAATGAAACTCGTATAACTAAACAATATACACTTGTAGCGGGATATTATATTTACGTAAAACATAATCATCCAATTTGGTATTATTGGAACTTTTATTTTGTGTTGTTCAAGGTATGCTTTCATCCAACATGATACCTGAAATGTTGACTTTTTGACGGAGCGTCTTAGAAAGGGAGGTAATTCTAATACAACTTACAAATTATGTCCCCTTTTTACGCCAACAGTGTGCATGATGTGATGAACACAAACTGAGCATTATCATGTAAAGACCGATATGCAGCAAAGCTTACAACTATGCAAAAGCCCATTATTTAGTGATTAAGGGTAAGGTAGGTTCGCGTTTTTGATAGTATGACATTGGAAAATACTCGAAAGATAGATAAATTGCTATATTATTAATTATTCTTGAACTCATGTTTTCTAATTCTATGTCTTTGACTCTGAGTAGTCTTAGGATAAAGGTGCAGTTGATTTCGTCTGTCTGTACCATCTTAGCCAAGGGTTTTGCCCTATTACAGTTATTACTATGTAAATGAAAGCTTGTGTTTTAGTAACACTGAGTATGATGTAATTTAGAATTTCCATCTTAGAGCACGTTTTCCTTATGGTTTGTAACACAACAAAAACTCCGATATGTGTGACATAGAATTTATGATCGAGATGAAATAATTATGAAAGAGAAGTATGATCCATGCTATGGCGCCTGTTATCCTCCATTATCCATATGTCCATTCTTTGATGACTTGTCGACCTTCAGTTTTGAAAATATGTGTGACTCAAAATACTGAAAAGTGTATGACCTATACTCAGTGTCATAACTCTTTTACCTTCAAGTTTTATACCAAACTTGAATTGAAGTTCAACTTCTTTCACAAGGTGATAAGGACCACGGTTGGTGCAGTGGTTTAAAAGCTCTGGGATTAACCATGCAGGGTTGCCTTTCTTAACTATGCCAGGATCAGCTGATAGTGGGATCATTTCCCAGATTTGGTTTGTCAGTGGTAAAGGTCAAAGACCTACATTACTTTGGCCCTTCCTTTGACGTTTTGTTGACATGTGATATTACTGAAATAAAGTTCAATCTTTGAATGTAGCATAAATCTAAACTACCGCATTCATAATGGATTGATATAAGTGTTCCTTGCAGGCGAGTGTGCCATCAGGATGACAGTATTTTAAAGCAGACGATGTTCCGGCGAGTGCTGGGTAAATCAGCTGGTGTTCTGTTCTACTTTGTACAGTATGGAGCTATTGCCCACTGTGCTCTAGAGTTCGGTGGGGACTTTGTGATGGTAAGGCCAAAACAAATTATTTTTTATTTTCTTGAATCTCTTGATTCATTTCGTCGCTAATAGTTATTTTTTTTTGGTTAAGATTTTTCCAATCCAAACTAGGACTGTGATGGGTACTCCAGTACCTGATCACTGGTCGAGTTTAGATAGACTTGAGTCCTACATCAAAGATTTGTGTAGTTGACCAGGGGAGAAAACTCACATCTTCACTTCTTTTACGCATGTTGCAGACATGGAAGAGGGTACAGTGTCTGAACTTAAGATGATGCTGAAAAAAGAAAAAGACAAAATGTTTATTATGTGTCATATTACCATTGAAATCAGGTTTTGGACATGGGTCCTTCAGTCCATTTTTTTCTGTTTATTAGTGCCCTAGTGAGAACCATGTTGCTATGACTGACAACTTGATTTCCACTCTATCTTGGCTTAACATGGCTTTCAGAAATGTGTGGGAAAAAGTTAAAATGTTATTTCCAAATCTTTATATAAAAGATCTAGTTATTGATTAGGCACTCCCAAGAAGATTTCACCCGAGTTTGACTGCACTAAAATGAGGAACTGTCAGTGTCAATGTTTTACCTGATGGCACTGTTCCAGTATAGGGGGCACAGGTGGCCCAGTCGTCTAAGGCGCCACGATTCGCTGTGCAGAGTTGCGTCCCTTGGGCACGCCAGAAACCTATGATTGTGGGTTCAAATCCCAGTTCACCCCGATTATGTTTCTAGGTTTGTCAGCACCATACCCGTGCTCGTGGGTTTCACCGAATTGGTAAACGTCTGAGACCTGCAACACTTCGGGCTTTCCTCCCACATTAAGCTGACACGCCGCGCTATAACTGGAATACTGTTAAAAGCGGCGTTAAACCAGGGTTAGAAACTAACAGTTTTTGTCCACTAGTCCTTATAATGATAATATATAGCAAAACCCTTAAAATGGGCCAATTTCTACTAGTCCTTAGGATACCTTTACTATTGGGCAGTTTGGTAAGGACTATAGGACTAGTGCCAATTTCTAACGCTGGGTTAAACCCAACTCACTCACACACTGTTCCAGTATATCGTTGCTGATACCACCAACCACTGGCATTAAGTTGATTAATTACAATGTCATATGGCTAACTACCATCAAAGCAGTTGCTTGCTCACCCAGTCACTTAGTCTGTTAGTCTGAGTCTTGTGAAAATATTGGGGGACTGGTTGTTTTCTCCCACGATCTAGTTACCTTTCATAAACCACTAGTCCCAAATGAGCTGTTGACTAGTTGGATATGACTACTGGTGTCTACCATTGTATTATTCAGATGGGCTGATGATGCTTAAAACATGCCCCTATTTTTTTTATCAAAGAGCAGTCCCTGCTGTATTCTGTGGCCGAAAAATATAAGATCTGTGATCAATGTTGTAAATTCTGCAATCAAATATTTATAATTCAGCACATAACTCTGCAAACGTTTTAGTTTAATTTTTGTGAAAGTTTTGTTCGAAGTTTGCACCTGTTTAACTTGTGGACGGCATTTTTAAAATAAACTTGTCCTCGACTAAAATAGGTTATTGAAGTAAATCTGGAGATCACTAGTGAAAACATGCACACATGCACTTTAATAATAGCAATAATACAAAAGTCAACTTCACTTCAAAATGAAATAAATGCGTTTTCATGTTTAAAACCATCTTTCAAATCACAGGTTAAAATTCTGCAGTGTATTTGACTAATTCTCTGGTAGATAAATGCGAAATTCTGCTCGAGTTCTGCACAAAATGCAATTTTCTTCAAGGTAGGTAAATTTCTGCATGCGTGGGCATTTTTGCAAACTATTCGAGGACCGCGGAATGTAGCAGTGACTGAAAGAGGGATGATGCTAAATGGTGTTTTGCCAGTATGCCATTAATACATTGTAATCAATTCCATGTGTAAAACTAAGGTTCTCTGATCTCTTATCAGAGATTTATGATTATGTTGATGGAAATGATTTTGTTGCTTTTTTCTATTGGGTAATCATTAACTGGGAGATTATGAGCCAGGTGACATGAAGTTTGACTGACTTGAATTAGCCTGCTTGCATATCTGAGCCTTGTCACTGTTTAACACTGCCGTTGTCTGCTTCTCTTTAGTGTAGCGGACCGTCCATGGAACCCACAATACACAGCGGGGACATTGTTCTCACCGAACACGTCAGCACTTACAGGACATTAATTCAAAAGTAAGCACATTCTCATAAACCATCTCCGTGGTGTAGTGAATGGAGCAACTGTCCGAAGAGCGCAATGTTGGTGGTTCGATCCCTGACCCTGTCATATCAAAAAGATTATAAAAGATGGTAGTTGTTGTTACCCTGGGTGGCACGTGACATTAAGTGGATAAAACAAAGACTGGTTGGCTAGGAGTCAATCATCTTCCTGAGGCAAGAGAGTTAACTGACTTTAAAAGTCCAGTTTCCACCCTTGCCAAAGTAGGCTGGAATTACTGGGCTTGATCGTAGCGCCACCAGTGGCTATTACCAGTTATGTCCCTTCTATGCCTCTCCTATGGACCAATCAAATTCCACCTCTTGTATAACTTGCGTTAGCTTCACACAAAATGATGCCGCCCAGTCAAGACGATCTGATAGATAATCAAGATCTATATTGTGATAAAACGTGTCTTACATCGCGAAATGCATCAAATCATGTGGGCACCTTGATTAAAAGCATGAAAAGATTTGGAAAATATCTGCTGACAACAAGTTGGCGGTGCACATGTTTTGCAAATCCTGCAATTGACTGAAATCTGCACGACAGTTTATGAACCGGATTTCGATTTCGGTGCGCAATTTTGATTGGACTATGCAGAGACTCGTTAGTCTAGCCAAAATGTAACTCCATAATACCAGCCTAGTTCGGCAAGGGTGGAAACTGGACTTTTATAGTCAGTTAACTCTCTTGCCTCGGGGAAGATGGGAGTCAATATGCTGGTGTCCATGTTAAACTGTGCACATATAATGGCAATAACCTTGAACATGACATTAAACCACATTTCACATCACCTCACATTTACATACACATTGGACAAGGTATGGTTAGGGCTCTTTTTTGCACACAGGATCTGCATTATTTGAAATGAGCAAAACATTTGGAAATCAATATGAACATTATAAGATGTGTTTTTATCAATGGTAATTATTTTTTTCATGTCAAAATTTATGTTTTAGACATATATAACACAAAGTACAGGCTATGTTTTATCAACAGGGCTGAATTTTGGAGGTATTTAGGAAGATATTTTGCTGTATTTGAACCTGAACAAGTCTTTGACTGAGGTGACATTTGACAAACAAATGCTAAAATAATTCCTTGGGATCACATAGTTTTTCCATCATTTTTGCCATAATAATACACATATAGTAACAATTCTGATTATTTTCAATTACTATGGGCTATGTTCAACTTGAGCGTACATGCTGAAGATCAGTGATTTGTATCCCATGTTTATTTTTTACTCAGTGTGTTTCATGTCCCTGAACTTTGGATCACAATACACAGAAATATGAATGGTGTGTTACAGGGGTGATGTGGTGGTAACTCGTTCCCCTGTGAACCCCCACTACTTCCTGTGCAAGAGAGTGGTTGGCCTAGCAGGGGACAATGTGTTCAACGGGTCATCACAGACATTCAAGAGGGTTTGTATTTACTTCAGTCCATTATTATGAGTTGGACCCAAGAATTTTGTTTGCAACAGGATAATTTTGAAACTTATCCTATCTCACACTATGCATTGCTCATTCTTCTTTCGATCATTAGTGGAAATGTGCTTAAACAAAGGTTTCAATCTTCTAAAAAACAATTCTCCTGAACACACCTAGCATCACCAAGATCACCACCCAACAATCAGAGTCATGCCTGCTTTTCATGCCGAGCGACCTATGTGGACTGAACACATGGTTTCCACAGCTAACTTATTCTCACCACAGTGTGGTGACATGCTCCGCTGGCGAATTCAATTTATTTATTTTCTTTCGTCTATGTATCTCCCACTTTGAAGACTTCAAGCCTTCTTTTCTCCGATCGTTTCTAACATGGACAAACAGGCTAAGGGCCGACCTGCGTGCTTGATTTGCAGGTGGGTTTTTTCCCCTTCTGACCCACATGATGTCTGCTTGGATTGCAGCAGTTGCTGAAGTTCATCTGTGCATTGTTTACAGTATGTCAACCTACCTGACAAATCGCTCAGCATTTATCTACACAAATGCTGACGCAGAGAACAAGAATGGCTGTCTAAATTCCACTGAAAAATTGTTAACCGCCTCACTTCCTATCTTGTCTGTCAATGTCAGTGATGATGAAGTATCTGACAGCTTTCTCACGGAAGACCTTCCTGTCTTGACTGTTTGGTCCCTTCTGAAGAATTTACCATCGATGTCTATGGCAATTCAACCTACTGTTTCGGACGTACGGAAAGTTCTCTCAGTGGTATTGGATCCGACCGCTCCTGTATTTTCTTCACGGTTGGACGCCCTGCCTCTTGCTAACATGAAGCCTGCTGTAGTCTTACTCCTTTGTCACCCTTGTGTACTGTCGTCAATAACGACAATTTTTTTGTGGCTGCAGCTTCGACTTCAGCCTCTGCAGTCACTCCTATTACTGTTTTATCTACTCTGGAAGCTTGTCGCTCCCTGTCTACCTCTTAATATTCCAGATCCCCTGTTTGACGTTCTAAAGACCTATCTACTGGGGATCGGTCATCACAGGATCGTGGCTAAGACTCGTTGGACCCTTCTCTCAATCAAGATTCTCGCAGGTTTCACATTCTTGGGAGTGCTGTCCTGAAGGTCTTCCGATGAGGAGTGGCTTGCAAAGACCGGCTTTTGACGGATAAGCATTCCTCCACAGTTCAATTGCTGAGTCTTCTGGCTCAATGAACTCATGATCTGGGGATGGGTCATTCGTGAATCCTCCCGGATCAACATACTTCTAAGGTCCCTCTAAGGTAGGCGAACTTTTCACAATCAGCGTACCTCTCCACAGCAGCACACTTCCAAGGTTCAAGAAACTTCCGATGTTCAATGTACCTGGCATGGTTCAAAAAACCTCCATGGATTGACGAGCCTCTCCAGATCGGCGATCTTCCACTGAGCGTTATTCTTTCAAGGATTGGCGATCAGGGGATTGGTAATTTACTCATCATCGCTCACGGAGAGACACCTCAGATTCCTCACGTAAATTGTTTCGGAGGACAAACTTTATGCTGATTCTATTGAATTTGAACACTCGTCGCACTTGGCTCACACCTTTTCTTCTGGTCATTTTGACTCTCGCCTACATGATCGTTCTCATTCTTATGACATCATATATCCATACCGAGATTTTCCTTTGAACCCTGTTCCTCATAATGCCTACGCAACCTCGGATAATGACACTGCTAACCCTGATTACAGCTACTATCCCTCTCCTTGCACTCAGCTACTACCGGTAGATGCCTTTCTCCGAAAGCCCTGCCTGAGACTCTTCCTTCCACTGCTCAGGTTGTCCGTCCCCGCCTCTAGTTTGAATTCCACCTGCCCCTTCTGTATCAGATCCTACTGTGACACTACAATCTTCCACATATATACTTCCTACTTCATGTAATCCTGATGATTTAACCTCCATCCAGGCGTAGCAACTTAGAGCAGTGAAGTCAGTGTGCCTCCCTCAATTAGATACTTCCATGGATACAGTAACTTCTGTTTCAGCTTCTCTTTAGCCTACGACATCGACGATCTCACCTCCTTCCCCTGTGGACCCGTTGCCAGAGGAAGATTTTATAGATCGTCATGCCTTCCCTGCTTCTTCCTCAGGCAGTTTTGACATTGCAGATCTTGTTATGGTTTTGACTTAGATTGTGGATAAGCTCCAGCTCCCCTTCGACCAAAGGAATCTTATCATCTTTTCTTGTCCCTTCCTATGACACTTCCAGTTCTGGCGAATATGGCTACAAATTTGGATAAAGCCTTCATGATCTATTACAGTCCCCTCGCTTTGGGTTGGCTGATGCAGGCACTCATGACCTATTGACTTCTGCTCCTGAATTGGAAAGTGACTCTGGGCCCCAAATATTTGTTGTCCTGCTCAATGGGGGATGAAAGAGATTTAGTGCATCTGAATGCAACTATTCGTCAAACACTACTCTTAGTCTCCACTATCCTTTTGGCAACGGAAGCTCTTACTTCAATTTTGGATCACAGATCTTCTCCCGAGGAGGCTTGCATTCGAGGTGCTGTATGTCTTATTCAGGACAAGGTTACAGCCATTTTGGATCTTCTTACTCATTACTTTAAGGTGTGGTGTCCTTCAGTATTGTTCATGGGACGATCCCTTTAAAAATCACCTATACCAACTTTGGTCAACTCCTTCACATTCAAGACAATGCACAGGATTATGAGCGTGACATCTCTCCGGTTGACGGTTGATCTGCTTCGTTTACATAGGACAGCTCATAGCTGACTCCCTGTCCCAACCCGACAGGCCGTCTGTCATGGAATGGGGCCTCCATCCAGTGATCTTTCAGTGGATTTTCCAGGTATTTACGTGTCCTGCCATCGATCTTTTCGCAATCTCCTGGTTAGTATCTCCCAACCCCAATCCTCAGGCTTGGGACCACAACACATTGGCAATCTCGTGTGAGGGCCTACACGCTTACGCATTTCCGCCAACCGGTGTTCTTCCTCGGGTCCTGCAGAAGATAAGTGTCTGCCAGTCACCTCACACTGCTTTTGGTTGCACCCTATTGGCCAACTCACCACTTCACCATGCTCTTCCAACTTCGCAGACAAAAGATTCCATTGTCTACCACTATGGATCGACCTTCTTCTTCAACATCACTCCCAGCTGCTCATTGCCCAAAACCCTCAATCTGTGCATTTGGCGCATTTACAGAAATCCCTTGTTGTCAAGGGTTATTCCAGAAAGGTAACCAAACCCATTTTGGAAGCTCATTGTCAACAAGGTCCCTGTACGACCAAAAGTGGAAAGCCTTTGAGGCCTACTGTCACGCATGTGATATTTCTACACACTGCTTCTCCAATACAAATTGCTAAATACATGTACCTCCATATCTCAGGTCGTCAAGTAAAGCCTCAGGATTCTACCTTAGCCAGTATCTGGCTGTGATCAATTCCGTTGTCGCTACAACAACGGGGGCGAAGGTCTCTACTGTTTTGGAACTGCAAGCCCTAATTTGGTCTTACAAGTTGGCAGACCAGTCATCTCGTTTCCGACCACCAACCTGGTGGAATGCTAGGTGTGTTTGGGTGAATTGTTTTTAGAAGCTGGAAACCTTTGTGTAAGCATGTTTCTTCTCAGGATGGAAAGAAAAATGAGAAATGCATAGTGTTAGATAGGATAAGTACCGGTATATAAATATATAATTTTTTTGTTTTTTGGTCAGTTGTGCAAGATATTTTTCTCTTTTAAAGGTTGAGCTGAGGAATGTTTTTACTCAAAACACATTGTTTTCAGAATATCCAGCATATTGGTTTTGGTTAGTCAATAAGACATTAACATGTGTCATTCTAAAATTATGTCATGTTTATGATGCATTTGAATTTGTGTACCATGAACAGTTTTTGAAGTGAAACATTCTTTTAAGTTAACTCCCTTGACTGACTTTGGTTGTTGAAATGTTCATCTTAGATCCAGCCTGGTTATGTGTGATAACATGTAATGTTTATTCTAGATCCTGCCTGGACATGTGTGATAACATGTAATGTTTATTCTAGATCCCGCCTGGACATGTGTGATAACATATAATGTTTATTCTTGATCCTGCCTGTTCATGTGTGATAAAATATAATGTTTATCCTAGATCCCACCTGGACATGTATGGCTGGAGGGAGATAACAAAGACAACTCCGCTGACTCCCGGGAATACGGACCAGTTCCCTATGCCCTCATCAGAAGCAGGGTGTTCTACAAGGTGGGTTGACAAGACAGGAGTATCCCCAGGTGGGATCAGAGATTGAACTTGTATCGATATCTATACATCTTGTTTTAAGCTGACTAATGAGTATCTAGTATGTAACGGGGTGGTGGGGAGGCAATATTGCCTAATGGATAATGCTTTCGCTCATCACGCCAAAGCCTCGGAGGGATTCACCTCATGGGTACAATGTGTGAAGCCAATCTCTGGTGTCCCCCACTGTGATATTGCTGGAATATTGCTTAAACCCACGTAAAACCCAACTCACTCACACACTGATGTGTGACGTTGCTGATAGCACTGTCCTTGTGACCCCTCAATTTACTCATGCTATCAACCACTGGTTTGCCTGGTCCAACATGGATTATTTACATGCCATGTTCATATAGCTGGAATATTTGGTGTTAAATAGTACGCAAACAAACATGATATCTACTTCCACTGTAACGATGTTGAGTGTAGATGTATTGTTTCAGATCTGGCCCCCAAGGAACATGGGAACACTGACCATGATGCTGGACCAGAACAGATGACCCCTGCCAACATGTTGTATCACATGCAGCCTCAGAAATTGTTTGTTTTAAGACTGGTACAGGGCCCCTTTCCACAAAGCGATCTTAGCACTATGACTATGGTAAGTCTATGTTAAATCATGGGAGTTAAGATCACCTTAGTGCAAAGATTGCTTTGTGGATAGGAGACCTGAGGACTAGTTGAAACCTTAGTTCTCTGGTCCTCAGTTTGTAGTGAGTACTGTTTGAACGAGACAAATATATTTACCACTATCAGATTTAATCAATTTTAATTTGTAGCAAAATTGAAGCTTTGAGAACAGGTTCTGAATTATCGCTCTCAAGTGCTACCAGGCAATAAGGACAACCATCATTGGATTTTTGCTTGTCCTCAGCAAAATGTAGTCTTCAGGTAGTGGTACTGGTAGCGTGAATTTTGAAGGCTGATATATACCAACAGCAGAAGGATGACCCATGACTTTATACTTGGGGTTTTGCTATATGCTAACCTCATGTTTCCATACATATCACGTTTATACTTGACTCATAATAATACTATATATAAGATAGCTGCGTGATGAATTGTGAGACGGGGGCATGGGTGGTCCATTCATCTAAGGCACCTCTATTCACTGTGCAGAGTTGTGCCCCTGAGCTGGCCAGAAACCTATGATTGTAGGGTCCAATCCTAGTCACCCTGATTATGTTTCTCGGATTGTTAGCACCAGACCATTTCACCAAAGTGGTAAATGTCTAAGACCAGCATCGCTTCAGACTTTCCTCTAACATCAGCATGACATGTCACGATATAAATGAAGTACTGCTCACAGTGGTGTCAAATCAGTCTCCCTTGCTCACAGTCAAATATAGCGAAATGTGTTGTAATTAAGGTTTCAAGTTCACTACTAAAAGTAGCCACTACGAACATGTCTACAGCTAGCTTTACCTTTGAACCTGCTTTGAAATATTTGGTATGGTATAGTGACCTTGCTGTATCATTTCACCCCTATTTACTGATAAATGGCTAGCCATGTCATGCATAACAATTTGTGGTCAAGAAGTTTCCACGCGATTTGACGTAAATATGTGTATCGCGATACATATCATTTTGTGACCTATGTATCGTGATATGTATGGTATAGTGATCTTGCTGTATCGTTTCACCCCTGTTAACTGATACATGGGTAGGCATGTCGTGTGTCACATGATGTAGTCAGGTGTAAATTCACAATGCGTCTTTTCAGGGGTTTTTGAGATTCACCCATTACAGGATCACGTGTCTGACATTGAGAAGAATAAAATAAAAATCATTTTTAACAGTAGTTTGTGATCATTTCCATCATGTTTATAGTGTAGAATTATCCTAATCAACTAATCATTGCATCCATGTCTTTTTTTAACAATTTTACTGTTTTTTAGGCTAAAAGCATGAAGATGACCCTGACCCATGACATGAATGATCAATGTCCAAGCACTGTGTGGTTTCAAAAACAAAGTGTGGTGATGTCAGTCGACAAAAGTATCCCAATATACATGGGCTGCTTGTTTAGCCCAGGTGGGTGGTCCAATCCCAACTGTGGCTCAGCTTTATTATCATTCTACACCATCTCAATTTTATCCATGTTTGAGTTGCTGTGTCTTATTATTTTATTTGATTAAGTCTTATTAAAACAACATAAAAATATCACTTCTATAATTGAACAAGACTTTGTTCAAGAAAAATATGTGCAGACATCCCTTGTAAATATATGAGAAAAAAGAAACTCCGTAGAAGCACATCATTCATTAACACCCAAACATTGCATGTTTTCTCCAGTACAAAGTATATTGCTCCTTAATATTTTTATGTTGAAGAAAAGATAATCTGCAAATTTACAGATAATGTGAGAAAGAATAGAAGCCGAATTAAACCGCATTTATTTATATAAAGAATATAGTAAGTAAACATATACTATTTTCCTTCCAATAATTTCTTTTTCTCAAGTAGGTCTATTTGTCAATGTGCAACCCCCTGTGGGGAATCCAGGTTTGAATTGGTCCCAGCAAACTTTTCTGATCTGAAAGGGAGTTTTGAAGTATTGTAGCCACTTCTGAATATTTGACTGTAGTGAGTTTCAATATGGTAGATGAAAACCTAATGCTCCTTCAGAGAGAAGACCTCATCTCGTCTTCGAAAATATTCCTTAAACTGTGTAACTGAATATCTGAAAGACAAATAATATATCAAGGTTAATAGTCATAGTAATAGCCACAGCAGTATGCGAGCATATTGCTTGAACAACATATCACAACAATATTAATCTTAATGATTTGATAAATGATTCTTTCTGCAATAATAATTGTTGTGTCTCACTTTATCTCAATTATCAGCAAGGTGTCACATCATTACATGGCATCAACATTTGTTATAAAGTTGTGTAGTGCAAGCATCCATTGCAGTAGCAGGATAAACATGATATGATCAAATATTGTGAGTCAGTCAGTCAGTCAGTTCTAGGCTGCTTTAGGCACAGAGTCAGTATACTGTCAGAGTACAGAGGGGTATTCATGTTACACTGCGGCACGGTATCTCGGTGGGCTAGCACTATATAATTGCCATAATCCCGGACTAGTTTTAAGCAGCCACATACACAAAAGGACATGCACGCACGCACGCATGCATGCATGCATGCATGCACGTTGCTGTATGAATGCAATAATCTTGGACGTGATGTTAAACCACAGTTCACCTCACCTCACCTCGCCTCGCGGACTCGCAACCAACAACCATCCGATCTTCAGCTCTTGACGGGAGACCAGACGAGTGTCAATTGTCAGTCCAAGCTAGTTTGCATCAAGTCATTCAAAACTCATTTTGTAATGCATATTTTGTGGTGTATACCAATCAAGCAGTTGATGAATACCCCAATTACACACAAACATGATCTCAGACTGTCTCTGTAAAAAAATACAGTCTAAACGGACTTATAAATGATCGTCTTTTATTAGACTATATTGGATGCATCAGGTATTTATATCATCCTCCTGGTTAATATGTCTCTGAACCTCTTTCATACATATTGGCAATCTTGGACAGCAGATATCTCAAATTCTAGTAAATGCGCCTTATATCGTATTTTAAAATCGCCAATAAACTTGAAACATATTCAATAAACATTCCTCCTCACTTATCCTTTAAATTGCTATTCTTTGGGAAATCTTGTCGCCGCCTGCCAATAGAAACCGGATGATCGAATAAAAAACTCCGTTGAATGACGTTTATGCAAGTTGTTTGATAGTTTTGACATTGGAGATGGATACAACTATATCTTCAAATGTAAATATTGTAAATGTAGAAATAAAATACTGTTCTGTTCAAAAGCCGAAAATGGGGACAAGAGACCATAGTACCCCTTAAGACAAGCATGGGGACTGGCAACCGATTCCACCTACATCCTATCCGGCACATGGGGATTCCGACAACAAACATTGTGTCACTAGTGGGGCAGCCTACTCCTCCGGCAGGGATTCAGGAACCTAACATTGTGTCAATATTGGGGCAGGATATTCCGCCCGCAGGGATTCAGGAACCTAACATTGTGTCAGTATTGGGACAGGATATTCCGCCCGCAGGGACTCAGGAACCCAACATTGTGTCAGTATTGGGACAGGATATTCCGCCTGCAGGGATTCAGGAACCTAACATTGTGTCAGTATTGGGACAGGATATTCCGCCCGCAGGGACCCAGGAAAGTAACATTGTGTCATTAGTGGGGCACTAGTGTCACTAGTGGACTGACTTATAAGTTACCGTAGGAAGTCAAAGTCCTTCTTGGAGTATTTAGCTAGTGAAAGAGCCAGCACTCCCCAGAAGAAATTAGAACCCTGCAACAGAAGAACAAGAACGTCAGTGTTTGACTCGCTCACAAACTGGCTTACTATCAATTTGACAAACACTGTTTAATTGACTGGTATCTTGGACATGTTGAATGTATGGACAGGTGTGACTGATATCTTGGACATGTTGAATGTAAGGACAGATTTGACTTAAATCTTGGACATATTGAATGTATGGACAAGTGTGGCTGGTATCTTGGTCATGTGGAATGTATGGAAAGTGTGACTGATATGTTTGACATCCTGAATGTGCAGAGAGATCTGACTGATATCTTGGACATGTTGAATGTATGGACAGGTGTGATTGACATCTTGGACATGTTGAATGTATGGGCAGATTTGACTTATATCTTGGTCATATTGAATGTATGGATAGGTGTGACTGGTATCTTGGTCATATTGAATGTATGGATAGGTGTGACTGGTACCTTGGACATGTTGAATGTATGGACAGGGTGACTGATATACTTGACATGTTGAATGAACGGAGAGGTCTAACTGGTATCTTGGTCATGTTGAATGCATGGACAGGTTTGACTGATACCTTTTTCATGTCGAATGTATGGATAGGTTTGACTGATATCTTGGTCATATTGAATGGATGGACAAGTGTGACTGGTATCTTGGGCATGTTTGACTGATAATTTGGATATGCTGAATGTTTGGACAGGTTTCATTGGTACCTTGGTCATGTTGAATGTATGGACAGGTTTGACCGATATGCTGAATGTTTGGGAATGCCATTACAGTGAAATATGAAAAGGTTCACGATTGACTTTTGTTTTGGTTCACGATTGCAGACGCTCACTATACTAATTAAATGACAGTTGAAATAAAATTGTTAGAGTAAATTATTCAGCATCAAGAAACTGCGAGGTGCTTGGTACAACATAATATATTCTATAAACACAATACCGATTCCTACAAAATGAGACTACTCACTAAGGCACACTGGTTGACCTGTACATAAAGCTTCTCCACATCAGCATCACTGACTCTTGACTGTCTCCCAATCAAGGAATAATACTCCTCCAGGTAAACACGTATCCATGTCAACTGATAGTCACGGTCGGGAAAACGACTGTAATCTTCTTCATATACACCTGAAAAAAAGTCTTTTTAGCTATTGGATATTGACAAGTTACTTTGTTGACAAAATATCAGGATTTCAAAAACGTTCAGAGAATCCTCACACTTGTAGCTAAAAACTTAATATTCTTAAAACCAATTTTGTTCCAAGTAACAAGGTTTGAAACATCCTCGATTACCCAATGGATTCTATCATGATAAATACCCAGGACCCAATTGTTACCATCAGTACCATTTAGATTTGATGGCTAGCTTAGCGTTGTATCTTTCAAATCAGACTCAAAACATATCCGAATGAAATTCAAGTAGTAACTGCATTTCAACAATGTTTTATCTTTTGCAAAACAGGCACTTTTATCTCTTTATTTTCTAAAATGTAATTTACATAGTAAATTTATTAACAGTTTTAACATCACCCTTTCTAAATAGTAACGGCTGCATTGACTAAAAGTTTAAAAACAATTCTTCTGTGCCAGTTGACAAACAAGTTTTAACAACGTTTTTTCAACCAATCAGATTGCAGCAACACCCTTCCATTCATTTTATAACATTTGATAAATAGTCACTGCATTTCAACAATGTTTTATCATTTGCGAAACAGGCACTTTAATCTATCACTCTTTCTAAATAGCAAATGCAGCGTTGACTAAAAGTTTAAAAACAATTCTTCTGTGCCAGTTGACAAATAAATACATTTGGTCATATAATATTAAATAATTTCTTGCTTTATGCATCCTTTTCTACTACATCTATAAATAATTTGCTTAATAGGATCATTGTTTTTTCCCTTTCACGCCCAGTATAATTTTCTGCTTTGTAAAATGTAAAGATATTGGTACGGAAAGAAGCCACATTTCCAATTTCTGCCCTTTTTGAAGTACAATTACACAGTTCCAAAATATACGATCAATAGTTTCTAGTTCTTCGTGACAAGAGTGGTGATAGAGTGGTATATCCAAAATTATGAAGGAATTGTCCAGTTAGGGGGATATTGTGGATAATCCTATCAATGCAGTCTTGAGTGCATAATATTATGGAATAATATGCGATAATATTAAAAACTTTCCAACCATTGTCAGTATACCGAAATATAAATATTTGTTCCTATCTGGAATAACATGATAACTTTACAAAATTTGAATTGAGAAGAGTAGCGTTCAAATGTTCATTTCCGTGTGTAGAGGTGACATGCAGAAGATTGAAAGGGTATACAGGTATACTCTAGGTTTTCTTAAATTGCTTTATATTTGGATTTCGTTCTTATAACATGTCAACGTTGTAACACCTTCATAATTCAAAATATTTGTTTCGATTGTATATCTATTTATGAATTCTTCAAAGGTTAGCAATCTACCTTCCTCGTGTGCTAAATCTGGTGTACATGGTTGGGACCCGTGAAGATTCGGGTTAGAACAGGTCTTCAGCAACCTATGCTTGCCGTAAAAGGCGTCTACGCTTGTCGTGTGAGGTGACTGACGGGATCGGGTGGTCAGGCTCGCTGAATTGGTTGATGCATGTCATCGTATCCCAATTTCGTGGATCGATGCTCATGATGTCAATCACTGGATTGTCTGGTTCAGTCTCGATTATTTACAGATCGCCGTCATATAGCTGGAGCAACAAACCAAACCAAAACCAAAAAAACATGGTCGGTATTTTATCCACTTTAATATCATCAATATTCAATAAACATTGGGCTTGAACTTCTTAGTTCAGTCAAGTTTGGAGTTAATTTAATTAATTTAATAATACATTTCGACCAGGCGGAAAGGACGTCTTTCCAGAATGCATTTGTTTTTGACGTGATAATTGTTTTGTTTATGCAATAACTGTCTGCAAGCGATATCAAATTTTTGGTCAGTCAGTTTAATAAGAATAAACTCCACATTTGACTTCTGTGATGCTGTTATTTCTTTAATATTCGGGGCTTTAATTCTGCCATGTTCTGGGTTCAACATCACGGTGTTTTTTTTATCAAGTTTACTCTTCCATATAAAATTGAAACACTTCTTTTGGAGCTGGGAGGGCGGAAAATAGATGATTCAATTCTGAGAGTAAGGGTGACTTTATAAGTGTTTCACCCATAAGTTTCGGGCATACAGTTTAGATCTGTATCAAAATTAGTTCCAAGAATCAAAATCCATTCTTTGCACATCTTACATCTAGTTCCCTTTTTAGAACAAATCCAGATTAATTTTGTGTTATCCACATTTACCCTAAGACCTGAAAAACGAGCAAAACTTTGCAATGTGTTAAAAACTGCATATAGGCATTTTTCAGTTCCTTCTAATGTAAGCGCTGCATCATCGACGAATGTATGCTCTATATTTCCTAAGTTATTTCCCTTTATTTTCTTATTATTATATTTCGTAATACCTAAAAGTAGGAAGATGTTAATATTTATGCTGAATTTCAGCAAATTTGGTTCAACCGATTTTGAGAAAGAAGTGTCTTTGCAACATCGTCTATGTCTACCGAAGTACACCTTTCATGATGCCTTGAATCTTCTTGTATTTTTAATCCTATCCACACACAAAGGTTTATCCTACGGTGGTTGAGCTGTGCCTTTTACCGGCCACTAAATGATTCAGCTTACTTTCAGTTTGCTTCAGAGGAAGAATACAGTTGCCACATGTTTAAAATTCCTGAACTACAGTTCATCAATAAACAGTCAGACGAATGTTGATCTACACACACACCAGCATATTCGTTAAAATGATTTCCAATGTCAAATGCTTGAAGGTTGTAAAAGCCAAACTCATAGTCTATAAAACCAACAGTTACTTTCATCATTAATAAATCAAAACTTAATCTCATCTACAAATCTCCCAATGGCTCATCTTCCCGAGGAAAGGGCGTTAATTGAGTATAAAGTCCAGTTTCCACCCTTGCCGACCTAGGCTGGAAATCTGGAGTTACAGTTTGTGCATAGTCCAATCAAAGTCGCGTGACGAGCTAGACATCCGGTTCGCAAACAACATGGATTTCAACGTGCAGATATCGGTCAACTGCAGGATTTGCAAAGCATGTGTAGGGGCCCCGACAGTCATGTAGATTTCGGTCGATTGCAGGATTTGCTTATCATTTGCACCGCCATCTCGTTGTCAACAGATATTTTCCAAATATGTTCATGTTCTTAATCAAAGAGCTCACGTGATTTGATGCATATCGCGAGGTATGGCCCGTTTTATTACAATATAGAGCTTGATTATCGATGAGATCGTCTTGAAAGGGCACCGCCATTTTGTTTGAAGCAAATGCATGTGATACGAGAGGTGGAATCTGATTGGTCAGTTGGGGGGACATAAAAGGGGCATAACTCGTCATTGCCACTGGTGGCGCTACGATCGAGCCTGGAAATTCTAGCCTAGATCGACCAGGGTGGAAACTAGACTTCAATAGTCAGTTAACGCGCCCTTGCCCCGGGAAGATGACAATGGCTCCAAACACATAACTGATCTCATGCGGTTCAGTATTAATGGGGTCTAGCCTAGCCATGGTTTTGATATCCCTCATTCGATACATGGTTACTTTCAGATTTTCGTGTTCTACATATCACTAGTTGAGCAATGGGGTAACAATGTCTAACAATGTGTGATAAAGATTTTCAGCGCACTTTTATTGAGGTCTTGTTGGAGATACAAATCATGGATGTTTTAAAAAAAACCAAATAACTGCCTCCCTGATGTACCTATCACACAAAAATAAGTTTTTACAAGCATGGATTACATACCAGTACATTTTAGAAAGTGGTGAACGTATGGCAGTGTCGTCAGATCTTTCGCAGAGAGGAACTGTATCTGAATAAAAGATCTGAATTTAATTAGATTTATGTCGGAGATGTGTGTATAAACTCACTCGACTGACTGTCAAACACCACGTTCAGCAGATGCAAGTCGTTGTGGGAGAAGACAACGTCACAATCGAGGGCCTCCGGTCCATCCTTCAGCATGTTGAACTCTTCCTGTATTGCTGCCTTGGACTTTAACTCACTCTCGAAACTGGGTTTCAGCATGATGAATCACAAAACAAAATAATGGTTTTTTTCTGTTAAACATTCTGATGAAGAAGGATGATGTACCAGTAAACACACCAGAAATGTGAAGCATAACAGCCACAAACTGGTGTGTGTCAGCCATTAGCATACAACTATAACATAAACCAACAGAAAAATATAACTGTGCTTCATATAAAGTTCAACAAATATAGATTTATTCTGAAATGAAGTAAAGCATCTTTCAGGACATATTCAGGTAGACATCACCTCGTCTTTAAAGTCGTGATTCACAATTTGCACGGCGCACAATTTGGATGTTTGCGTGTTGAGAGCATGATTCTCACGTGGTTTTTAATGTGAACAGCACACAATGATAGTTTAGTTATCAGGTTCTCTTAAAAAACACTTTTGTTTAACCGTAAATATTGCCTAAGCAATGCCACGGCATGGTGAAAATCAACATCTACGCGCTGTAGGTATGAAGCAAACAAGAATGGCGAAAAACAAAGTTGCCAGATGTTCATCGAGACACAATATCATCTCTCTTGACACGTTATCTACAGCAGGGAAACACTCATGGCTTGCCACGGGTCGATCATCCACGTGTGACGTCACGTCAACAAGAAAATCATATTCGGTTGGTGCTGCTTCCACATCGCAGTGAGGCACGCCTAGCTTGGTTTCACGTTATGTAACTTTTTAAGGCAGCATAGCATTGCTGTCGGCAGTTTCTCCAGACCTCTCCCCTCTTTAGGATGAGACGAAATGGAGCGATGCCTTGGACAGGACCAGAATGCTAGCTCAGTTGGCCCCGGGGGAACGGGTGGCCCAGTCGTCTAAGGCGCCGCGATTCGCTGTGCAGAGTTGCGTCTCTTGGGCATGCCAGAAACCTATGATTGTGGATTCGAATCCCGGTTCGCCCCGATTATGTTTCTAGGTTTGTCAGCCCCATACCCGTGCTCGTGGGTTTCACCGAAGTGGTAAACGTCTGAGACCTGCATCACTTCGGGCTTTCCTCCCACATTAAGTTGACACGCCGTGATATAACTGGAATAATGTTCAAAGCGGCGTTAAACCCAACTCACTCACTCACTCAGTTGTCCCAATCTTTGGTTGACATTTGGAACAACTTCCTCCAGGCTCTTTTCAATCATGGTGTTTTCAATGTGTCGCAGGTGCCTCGCCAGGTATGGGTTTTGTCAATGAATTTGTTATGATAAAACATTGATCAGACGATTGACCAAATAGTATGTTGTTATTTTCAAATACAACATTTACACCACTTAATATGAAGCACAGTTACCTTTTTCAGTTCCAAAAAGCTCCTACACTGTGATATTTCAGCACTTATATGCTGTTAAAGGAAGTCAGTGACAGTGACAGTAACAGTGTCAGGAGCTTGGTATTATTCCTATAATAATCCAAAGGATCTATGTTTAGCTGATCCTGTGCTGGAAGCGCCCTTTTGGTACAATTGTTACAAACTGAGTTTATCATGTTAATCATGACATATTTAGAAGATGGTCTTGATCTTGTACGATTAACAAAATTAAGTTTTGAAGCTGCAATCACTCTCATGAACATGATAAATTGTAATAACACTGTTTGAATAAGCGATCAAATACGAATCCTTACATCTTCTGTCTCTCTGGTTCGGGGAAGCTATCAGGGACCAAGTTGATATAGTTCTGTAGCATTGTGAAGAGGTAGGGTACAGGATTAGAGTTATCATCTGAATTGTTAAGGGAATGCAATTTGGCCATTTTCTTGGCTATCAGACTGAAACAAAAAAGAAAAACAGTTGATTTGGAGTGTATAATATAGTGATTATGTAAGGATCTCAGGTAAAAATTGGTTCAAAAGGAAACCAAGGCATCAAGATGGTTCAAACGAATGAGTGAGTAAGTGAGTGACATCTTCCCGAGGCAGGGGAGTTAACTCACTATAAAGGTCGAATTTCCATCCTTGCTGAACTAGGCACTATTTATGGAGTTATATCTTGACTGGACTACGAGTCTATGTACCGACAATCGAAATCGACATCTGGTTTGTCAACTGCCGTGCAGATTTCGGTCGATTGCAGGATTTGCAAATCATGTGTACCGCCAAGACGGCGTCTAGAGAATTTTCCCAATTCTTTTTATGTTTTTAGGGTGCTCATCTGCTTTGAAGCACTAAGCACATAGTTTTATGAAAATATAAATTTTGATTATCAATCAGGTCGTCTTGACTGGGCGCCGCAATTTTGTTTGAATTAAATGCAAGTGATATGAGGCGAAATCTGATTAGTCAATATGAGGGACATAGAAGGGACATAACTCGTAATAGCCACTGGTGGCGCTACGATCGAACCCAGAAATTCATAGCCAGTATTCAACAGAGGGGAGGGTGGGGTCTGGCATCTAGTTATCACAGATAATTGGCAGCATTGCAGTGGGTATGTCAGGTCGATGGAAGTTTGATATTAATGATTTCCTCATAGAACTTTCCATTTTGGTTTAATGACATCATTTCCTGTTCATGATGGCATCATTTTCACTGATGACATCACTTATTAGTGATATTGCTTCCGGTTGATGTTACTTCCGGTTCTGGAGTTATTTGTGACATCACAAACATTCTGCGCTCTCGCTAACAGTATAGAATTCCAGATCACTTAGTATTCATGATACCGTAGACGTCATTCCTCCTCATGACATCACTTTTGTCTCAACTTCGGTGATATTGACGTTACTTTTGATGTGTCCTGCTCCATGCTATCCTGGCCACAGCGAAAGTAGTCCTTGAAGATCGGGTTACACGTCACGCAAGTAGAAGTTACAAAAACTGGCAGCTTGACATCACCTGCTTGGTTGAGACTGAGTTCTATGCATCTAGACTTGTTGCCAAGGCTCTTATTTTATGTGCTATTTGACAATAGTGTACTGTCTATGCATGAGCGGTCCAAATGCAGTTGATTGAATTTTGTCAGTACACTCTGGAAGGGACCTGAACGTTATTGAGCTCTAATCATGAGCGTGCGCGAGGAAGTGTCAATTGCATGTAGTTCTGACACTCTGGCTGCTGTGGTCTTAGCTAGGAGATAAGCTGTCTTTTTCGAAGCTAATGGTAGTGTAGCATCTGTCATAGGCTCGTATGGTGATTCAATTCAATTTTGTAAAGTTGCGTGTAATTTTGATATTTTCCAGAGAAAATGACTTCATAAGTCGATTTAGTACTGGGTGAGTACATATAGAGAGACCATTGTTTTGATGTACAGGTGCCAATGCTGACCTATGGCCCTCAAAAGTGTCATGTCTGTAATTCTTCTGAAATTCTTGAGTATATCGTCATATCCACGACTTGCAAACCTCTCCTCTTCGCCGCTCGGTTGTTGTACATGGCTGATGAGTGAATGAGTTTGGTTTTACGCCGCGTTTAGCAATATTCCAGCAACATTACGGCGGGGACACCAGAAATGGGCTTCACACACTGTACCCATGTCGGGAATCGTGACGAGCGAACGCTTTAACCACAAGACTACCCGGCCGTCCCTCATGGCTGATGAAGAGTGTTTCCACTGTCGTGCCACTTCTTCTGAAGCATGTTTAGAGAGGCCAGAGGACTGCATCTTTGCCGCAATAGGTTCCAGGCATGAAGGTGGAGGTTGTGGAGGCTGCCGTAAAATATGTCCGATCTTGGATGGTGCAGTAGATTGTGACGCTCCGCTTGTGAGAGGTGACCAGTCTTGTGAACCATGCTCTGTTGAGCTATGCCGGAGCTATTAATATGATCACACATTCCATGTCTTCTATCTTCCTCAGTGCTCTGTCTAGGAGAGACCAAGGGGGGAATCCACCTGTAGGGCTAATGGGTCTGGTACTGGGCTCTTGTTGTTGAGGCAGATGGCAAAGCGATCGACATGTAGGGTGTCCCACGTTGTGACGACTAATTTAAATACCTGGGGATGATGGGGTCATTCCGTGGGGACGGCACGATCTTGTTCTTGTTCCGTTTCCCAGACTGTGACGAACTTCCATCCAAGTCAGAGAGTCTGCTAAGGCAAACAATCTTGTAGTCTTCGTCATCAAGCGCTTGGATTCTGTTCCCCATTGATGCTGTATATATACCACCATTGTGGTATTGTCCGTGGCGATCAATACCGACGAGTGGTGTACCATATGCATGGTGTTTCCAGTATCTTGAGTCAAAACTCGTAATCAAAACCATGTCAACAGGATTTGGTAGAGCATGTGATATCTGAGGACAGTCAAATACAGCAAGGTACTCTACCTCTAGAAGTGGAATTACCTCTTCCTCTACCTCGTTGTTGGAAGGCAGGTTCACTGCTGTTCTGGCTAGAACTGGAGGGGTGTGTGTGTTGATTTGTTCTTCCATGGACAGCCATGCGTCTTGTCGACAGATATATTGAATTGTGGGAAAGCCAGCCTTGTGTTGGGCAGTTTAGAGTTCTTTAGAAATTCGTTCATCTTTTGGATAACACCATGAAGGAGGATAGGTACATGTGATCACTTTATATTTCAAAGATATAAAACCTCACGCCCATAGTACAAAATAGTTGATAAAATGTACAATATGGGTATACATGTAATTTGACTGAATTTGAGCAAGGTGAAGTACATGTATATCTAAATAATTATTGATGTTCTATGATTAAAAGCAAAGTAGATGATCATGCTGACTATCTAGAAATAGATGAAACGGTTGGTATTGATATAAGGGAATGGGCCTCTTACATTATTTTGGTGGGAGGAGATAAAATATTCATTGATAGTATATTGTTAGTTGCCCGAGTGTGGAGAGGGGATTAGACACTCACTGCTGACCAGAAAGGTTCTCTCTGTATTTTGGAAGTTGGGTTCACTTTAAGTAACAGAGTTGTAAGTTGATAAGAGGTGTCAGTGCATCATCTAGATATGTGTTGTGTATAGAAATGTCAGGCAATAGAAACACATCTGGGGAACTACTGTGTGTAATAAACAGGTACTCTCCAATAAATCGACGTGAACAAGAAATCTGACTTGTGGTTTGAACGAGCTGCATCATCACTGGAACCAAGGATTGGTGATGAGAAGTGGCCGAGGTAGAAGTGAATGACATTCCGGAGTATTTAGTGAACGCTCACATCCCATGAGCCCATGACCACCGTATCAGTCATGAACTAAATTGCCTGATATGTAAATAGGACGGAGGGACGGAAAAGGTCCTCAGAAACGCATGCTTGTCGTAAGAGGTCATGTCAAGGATCGGGTGGTCGTGCTCTGTGGCTTGGTTTATTAGTGTCATTGTTGGTATTGTACCCCCAACTGGGTGGATAGCTGCTCCTCATCACTCAATTGTTCAATTACTGGGTTGTCTGTTCCAGATTTGATTATTTACAGGCCACCACCATATTGCTGGAATATTGTTGAGTGCAGCGTTTAAGAACAGTTTGAATAACAATTACCATTATTCATATCATGTCACATTACAAGAATATCTAATATTTCAAATTATTATTCTCAATTTGTTCAACCATTATAATTATTCCTTTTACCAACAAGTTCCGTGCTGCACAAAAGAATATTAGTCTACAAAAATACTTTCTGGACAATTTCGAAACCTCAAAACCTCAGTATGACAATAATTCTGCCAATTTCTATCCTGTATTTTGTCAAAGGTCAACAAAGTAAGAATGACTTCAAATATTTTCCACTAGTATGTCAGACATCTTTGATTTAAACTAACTGGTCCTGATAAATGTTTACAAACATTTGTCTCGTCAGCATATTTGATGAATGCTATTGTCATGCATCTAAAAAATTGTCACTTACGTCGATATATTTGCATCCCTCACCATCTTCTCATCGAGAGTTACCCCTTTCACGAAGCCGTAGGCCATGCCGTTGGTGATGGTGCAGTAAAGGGGCGGGGCAAACCCTGCCACACCCAACAGGATATAATTGTCCTTCTCAACCTGTCTATCAATGATCAACTCGGAGTTCTCCCCATTGATCCGCACCAGAACCATGTCATCTTTGTCCGGCTGGTAGCCCCCGACCAGATCATTGAACAGTCCCTCCTTGAATTGCTGCAGATACACAATAAGCATTAACATGGCTTCAGATTGATGAGGGGCAAGTGAATTGCTGCACGTACACAATTCTAAGTATCAAAAGGTCAAGATGTATCAATGTTACATTGTTATACGTTTTCTTTACAGCCTAATGCAAAAAGAAAAAATGTCAAGTATCATGTGAAATATTAGTTATGGTTTTCTTTTAGTCTGAGCAACATTTCAATTCTACTTCATGTGTTAATTGATTAATATGTAAGCTGGAAAAATGAATTGCTGTTCAGATGACAAAATATTTCAATTTGTGACGTCATGAACAATGTAAATGACGTCATAAGGTATTTGCCTCAACAATGAACCAATGCGACGTTCCTTCAACTGACCAATTAGCATTGAGAATCCCTAAAATGTGCATATGTATATATCGGAACGGTAGTACACTCGATCTTTCTCACCGTTTGTGTAATAATTGATATCAGTCTTATTGGTACCTTAAATTTAAGATTGTGAATGTCCCATTCAGGTTTAACACGCTTGATGATTTCTTGCTCCATCCTCGATCTTTGCACTGTCAACTGAAATCTCGTAGTGGGGAATAGTTGCAGCCATGTCGATGGCGCTGTCTACGACCGTGTCGCTGTGCAGTTGCAACGTTCCAGCGTGATATGCTTATATCCGGGTACTCTGAGTTGGAGAAGGAGAAGGCTCCTGAGCCTTCAGCCGAGAGCCGCGATGTGGTCCGACGGGTAATGTGCCGTGTGCCGGGAGCCACCGGGAAGTGCCCGTAAGCGTGGGTTACATAGACTGGCGGCAAGTCTTCGTAACTAGATCCCTTATTCCCACGCTGTGGTTGGAGGTAATGCGACTCGTCCTCATATCACAAGCTGTCACGCCTACATGAGAGAATTATAATAATTTTGCAATGTTCTTCACCTCTTAATATCATGAAAAAAAAAGACAAAAACATCTACTGTTTGTCAGAAGTGATAGTTCCATACAAAAACGACAAATTTCAAGTTATTATGTCAATTCTCAGTCTGCTGTATGGTTTGAGGATGAATTTATATGACCATATCGTCACTGCCACACCCTTTAGTTCCATTCTAATTAATCCAGCCTGCACAGTTTCCAGGAAAGTCAGACATATTACCAAACTCGGTAGTTGTTTAATACATGAAGACATCCCCGCCAATAATATGGTCCATATAACGAGTTGGTCTGCCTAAATGTAATTATTACTTCAATATTATATAATTTAGAAGACCCGGGTTCGATTCTCCACATGGGTACAATGTGTAAAGCCCATTTCTGGTGTGCCCCTCCGTGATTGCGGGAATATCGCTAAAAGCGGCGTAAAACGATACTCACATATCAATTATTCAAATAACAGTAGATCTATTTGTGTTATTTATTTCATTTCTCCCTGATACTTATGTGTCCTCAGTGGTCAGTTTATCAGCAACCTCATCCATGACAGCCGTGCATGACAAAACTCTAAATACGCGCATCACAGCTGAAGAACTATGGACAACTATAAGGGCACGCTTATTTATTTTTGTGTTACTCATCTCCAAGGGTTTCCAAGAGGGGGTGCGATCGGTTGTAAAATGAAAAGGAAGGGGGAAAACAGGTTCGATATTGCAGATTACCTATTCAAGGTGGTTCAAACTTACAATGTGAAACCCAAGTCTAAAGAATTGACGTTGTATACCAAATATTTTGGCTACATGTCTGTTCGACTGTTGAGAACAAGTTGAACACGCAAAACTGAAATTTAAACGCATTGTGGAAAAGGATCTATGAGGAAAGCACATACATGTAGATGAAAAAGCAACCATCACATAAAGTCATATTATAAATAAAGAACACCCCTTCCATTGACCTATTTCAAGTCATAAATGCTGCATAAAACACAGGTTCGAATCAGTTCTAAAATAACTTTAATTTTAAAACCAATACACTCTCCAAGTAAGTGTTCTACTTCTGAACACTAGACAGAACACATAGATGTAACACCTTTAATCTGAACGTTGATGTTCTCGATCCAGAACACTACCGTCTCAGATACTTGCTTCTACAGTACTGACTTTGCCCGATGCTATCCAGGGAACATTGTCTTTCAAGGAGTAAGAATTCATACCATAGCTACACAAACCTTTCTTTGGCATTCTAGGAGTTGGTGAGTAAATAAGAAAACATAATTTTTTATTGAAACAACATCTGGTTTATTGCGATTAGCAACGTTTCGTTGCAGATTCTTAAACCTTTATCAAACAAGAGTGACTACAACCAAGTGATGTATATATTCATGATAGGTTGTGATAAGCAGCAGCTTAACAATAACGATAACAGGTAATGGATATTAAAGAGCATATAGATAACTGGATGAAGCCAGATGTACTATTAGAATAACAAATAACACACAGGTTAATGTTAATTTGCCGCTTATCATCCACATACGTTATATATATGAATTATTTATTGTATTTATTTGTCAACAATATGTGACTTCCATTATCATTCCAAATTATGACATATATATATTTTTATAGATAGACAAATCATACATGTGAGTCGGAGTTCTTCAAAAAACAAAAATAGTTCTCGTCAAGAACGTTGATGGTTTGATGTCGGTGGAAGATCATGCCCTCGCTTCCGAAATGAAGATTTTTCTGAGATTTGTTGCAGCCCCCTTCGCACTTTCATATTCGAACATCAGTGAAAGGAAATGAATATATAGTTCAGGTTTTAAACCTGAACTATATATTCATTTCACTTGAACATCATTTCGGAAACGTTCAAATGGTCAATTGCAAACAGAGATTTGTGATGATAGCAAGTATTGGAATTGCATCTCACACTTTATAAATTATGCGTGTGTTGCAGTGATAGAAATGACGGCAAAAATGGCGACGTATATGTCGTCTTCAATACGTTTCGTGTGGGGCAGTTATTACTCCTTGTATGATCATCCTATGGTTTTATCACCGATATATTACTCAATGGAAGGTAAGGATTGAATATAAAACAAAATTATACTCAGATGGATTCTTATTACCACACATACCGTTAGATAATATTAATTGTAGCGCCAAATGTCTGCGACCTGGCGCCAGTTTTCTCACAGAACAGAAGTGGCACACAGGGCAAAGGCAGCTTTGAATGCTAAACAACATAAATTTACGAAACAAGGGGAAACCGTTCACACAGAATTAGTTTATCAGAATATGTTTATAATTTATTAAATCAGAATGGCAGATTCCCCTAATTCAATAAAATATAAATTATACAAAAAAACAATGCAAAATATGCTTTCCTAAGTAAAGCAGATTTAATATTTTAGAAGCATTCATGCAATAAATTCCTACAATATTTACAGACGGTGCTTTTTCGATTTTCAATAGCTGAACGAAAAAAGAACAACTACAGACAACTTAGAAATAAAATCTCACATATGTCACGCAAATTCCAGAACTAATATCATAAGCACTAAGGTGTCTGCAAAACAATATGAATCAGATTGTCTTCAATCTTCTTGTTAGAAGACTGGAGATCGAAGCACTAGTGTATATTTTAATAGTGGTAACTGTCCGGCAAGTTTTGGCAACCCTTACGGTTTCGTTTGTATTTTTAAGAAGTACGAAATGACAAAATTTAAGTACAAATAGATGGAATAACAGTAAATTGCAAGTAAACCAGGCGTGAAGATGGATGAAGGGAGGCTTGAGGTTAGGAGTCAAGCTTACTTGCAGTGCAAAGTCGCTTAACTCACTTATCCTGAGAAAATCAACGAAGGTAGTGCGCAGGAGGTTTTCAAAAGTGGAAGTCAGTTATGTCAAAAATCAACTTCTTCGTGTGGTAGAAACTGCGATTGTTCTTTGTTAATTGCAAAGCCTGATTTCTGCAGTTGCATACCTGCGTTTCTGACATTTTGTGAACTTTCAAACTCATCATCTCATCGCACGTAAGAATCGTCAAGATAAGGAACGACAATGCCTTCCATCTGCCTTAAAACGGCATACACTTTTTCCAGCAAAATCATAATTTTTATTTATTTTATTTTATTCATTATTTTTCAGTATCCATTTTAATCTATGCATACACACTATTCTTATTGAATTTATATACAAGCATCTACGTACCACCTTTTTTAATCCTGGTAAATATAGGAGTCACACATTCTCCCTAACTGTGTTCTGTTTTCACAATATTTGTTCTTTTCAATATGTAAGTGTATTCCGTAGAATTGGCATAAGGATACGTAGTAATTAGGTCAACTGTCCTTTGATTGTTTGTATTTGAAATGGTTTTAAACCCTGAAACAGACTATATATAATTGATGTTTTTATTTTTTTAGGTTTATAGTTTTATTTGTATGTGTGCCGGATCATTTTAATACTTGCTTTTGAATATGATCAATGTCTCTGTGTGGGTCAGTGCTATCCCTTGCAATCATTTTCCAAAGCTCATCTTTCTTCTGACGACCGACCATAGCATTTATATTTCATGATCCCATTCTTGTTTTGGAGAGTATATATCCCATACATAGATAATGTAAATAAAAAATGTCAACGCCAGAGAATAACCAGTCTGGATTATCCGACGAAATATCCGATACGCAAAAGGCAAAATAGCTGTGAATCTTATGTGAATGGATTACTGAAAATCAGTAAGGACACCAGGTGTTCAAGAAAAGTGTAAACATGTCCTGCTTGTAAAACATGCAGTTTTGAAGATGACAATAATTCACAATTTTCAAACGTTCTTGCCACCAAACCATTCTTTACATCCCGTTACATGGGAGAAAACATATCAACACATTTTTGAACCAGCACTTTTAAAACTCCTGTGACTTCTTGATTTGTAGTCCTTCACGCTCCCACCTGTGCAACAGAGACTGTTGACGTCACATGTGTCATTGTTTCCCAGTCGCTATCATCTTGGCTTGGATCGTTTGCACATTATTGACCGGACACTAATATTGACACACACGCACGCAGGCACGCAGGCACACACACGTCGCTATAAAAGTGCAATAATCCTGGACGCGACTTTAAAGCCAATTTCACCTCACCTCGCCAAGTAAAGTACTATGTAATAGTGTACCAAGTTCGTTTAAGTCCTGGTGGTATATGTGTTATGCAAGGGTCTGTGGCCGGACAGAAACCCTAGAAACTCAGCCGAACACGGTCACCCATCCAAGTACTCCCCGTGACTAACGTTACCTGTGAATTAACTGAAATATTGCTCAAAGCGGCGTTAAACCAAACTCGCACACTCGCTCAAATCAAAGAAGCCCATGTACAGAGTGGCGTCCCCCATGCGTACCAGACAATTCCCGAGTCGACATGATTGTGTTTCTGGCTTTTGACCTGCCGTACATCCTCGATTAAGCGCCCAGTCGTATATTTCGTTGAGAAACTACCCCCCCCCCCCCCCCCCCCCCCCCACACACACACACCTTATTTTTGTGTTTGTATCTTAGAAAGGAAATGTATGACAACTCAAATATTGTCCAAACTTATGACATTTATGCTTTTTATATATCATGGGCGTATTACGACCAACTGGTATCTTTAAATTAAAAAATGTATTTTGTCTTCGGCATCCATGTCTATATAGTAAAAAAATGTTTAGAAAGCTCCTCCTCAATAAACATTTAAGATTCTTAACGTAAGCCTGAAAAATAAAAGATAAAACAGGATAAAATGTTTGTCCTTTTAAGTGCATACCTCTATTAAATGCATCCATTTCATTGACAACTAAATTATGTAACAAAACTTGAACACACATCATTATCGTGGGATTCGAGTTATACAATCCATTTCCGTTGGGGTCATATGATGCGGATAGAGATGCAAATATCAAAGGTCAAGTGTGGACTACTTTCACTGTTTACAAACAAACATGGCGTCGCCCTCGTCATTCGGCGATCGAGTCTAACAAACTGAAAATCAGTGTCCAAGTGTGACGTAGCTAAGGTATTTTATAAGTTTTGGCAACTTTGGAGATATAAATTTCGAAACAATTTTGCGAGGGCACTAGGCCTAGCCAAGCCGGACCAGTAGCCATATCTGTGCTTGTAGACCTCTGCGGCTTGAAACCTTCTCCACAAATTAAAATAGTTGTATTTGGCCGAAATATGTTTGAATTGTTACCTTGTTTCGTTTTGTCGCTGTGTGTACATCTGATTGCACTTCTTAACGTTATGACAGGACACACCGACTGTCAACAACGTCTGACCGTGGCCGTGACGTCCATAGACTAGGGTTAGAGTAGCTTCCCTTTGACAAAGGGCAGTTACTCTAGCGGACAGACCGATGGATTGCCGCGAAAGGCAAGTAAAGTGAATTGTTGCTTTGCGTATATGTTGCTTCGCCACTGTATAAGAAACAGATTTTAGTTGGAACTATATTGGCTACTGTCACTGTCCGACTGACACATCACTTACCCTGTGATGTAATAAATATCAATGCGCCAAGGCTCGCTAATACAATTTATATTCCTAATGCAAGATATTTACCATCCCCAAACACACTCGCGTGATAACCTGAATATTTGCAGATGCGCACTCGGTAGCGTCTTCATTACTATTGTTTCATGGTAAAAAGAATACACACAAGGTCAGCACACGTTTTCTCAATTAAACAGATTTCTCAAATTCTAGTTGAGATTTCTCACAATTCTTTGACACGGCACTAGATTCTACATCGTCATTTTTAATTCTATTCAGTTCATTTTGGAGGGGTGACATTGTAGATTATGAATCCACTCTTAACTCAAAACCGACCAGTGGTCCCTCACCGTTAGCCTCCCCCATATGTCCATAGCAGAGTCTATGAGTCGTCTAAAAGGATCGGGTGGTCAGTTTTTGCGACTTGGTTGAATGCATGTCAATTGCAAGCATCCATACTAATGATGTCAATCACTAGACTGTCTGGTCCAGGCTTGATTATTTACAGACCACTGTCATATAGCCAAAAATATTGCTGGGTGTGGCATTAAACAAAAAACAAACAAAACAAATTTGCAAACCTAACTAAAGGTTTACAACTAGCCTTGTGTTTGAAACATGAAACAAACTCTGTGTTCACTAAAAAAATTCATAAACCATTTAACACAGCCTGTATTTCGAATGTATTAACATGCTGTTAGTAATCATTTCACAAAGTCTTCAACAAAAAACAACATAAACACAACACTACTATTAATTGATAAAAAATACTTTATTCAAGAAAAATCTAAATATACATTGTAGTATATATGTATACATTATTAGTAAAAATAAATGTGGTACATGCATATCAGACATGAAAGTTGGAATACTGCTGTTTGAAACTTTTCTCAGATGCAAAGTGCAATGTTCCTTTGCTGATAATACTCATCATATCAAAATGAAATCAGAGATATCTTAATGTCTGAGGAAAGAAAATTACAGATACAGTGAGAAGGAAAGTAAGCCCATTAAAACCACTCACTGAGACTGGTACATGAACTTGGTGTTACCAGGGATTTATCTTGGATTCCAAACAAAGTGTCCATGGACAAAAAACATTATTTTTTAAACATGATACAAATTGGGATTTTTAAAAAAAAGTTTGTTTTTTCTTAAATTCAGACATACATGTATCTTAAAATTGTGTTCAATGCAATAATGTAAAATGAAGTTTAGGCCACTTTCTCTTTATTGGACTTGTTATCAGTAAAATACAAATAACATTAGTGATAACTAAAATAACATGACTTGGGAAATTTTATTTCCAATTTGGGAACTTTAAGTGACAGTTTTTTGGGGTTTTGGGCCAAATATTGAGCAGGTCAAGAGAAATGTCCCTGTGTGATAGGTAGGGAGAATTTACACTTCAAGGTTTTACATTTGTAATGAAACAATACAATTTTCCGGTAGACAGCTACACCAAAAGTATATAATAAATAGGATATATGTCGAGTGAAATATCATGTTACTCTCATCTCGTGACGCGACTCGTGAAAATATCTCCTTTCACGCCCCATCACTTGGTGAGAAAAACATGATATTTCACTCGACACATGAAATATCCTCTATATAAAATTCTGACTACATCTGTCACTCAAAACAAATAAGGAGGACCATACTATCTTGTCCAGTCATAGCTGAAACATTGTTGCACCACCACCACTATAAAGAACAGGTCCCTTGCATAAATATGCTCTTCATATTACAACAGCTGTCAAAGTTCTAATTACTGAAAGTTATACAGAGCATATAACTTACCAAGTAGTAAACATATTCTCCCCTCATTCAAAAAGCCAATCTATATCTGCAACATAATTTGAACTTCCAACATTCTAGTTTCCTACAGATCAACTACACACTATATGTTAATATGGCTAGGATATCATGGTCAAATACATATCGCAAATCTATAACCACTTGCAACTTAAGTGCAAGTCACTTTTACAAGTAAAAACAAAATAATTTCTAACCCTGTAATTGGTGATAGAGTACTTTTGTTATGACTGCTATGAAATCATCCATGTACTATATCAGTAACAACTAACACATGAGAATCATCAAAAACATTCTAAAGGTATCATATTGCTTCTTAAAAAAGACCTTCACTGTGACCTTGACCTTTAAATGATAACCCAAAAGGTCCAGCTCTAAGCTTGATGGGTAAGGGGAGGTGAATTGGGGATAATGCTGTGTCCAAGATTATGAACTTTTATAGCGACATGCATGCACGCGTCGGTGTGTGCATGTGTTCATTTGTGTGTACGCGCAGATGCTTGTGCACATGCGTGTACTAGTCTGGACTAATGCCGATTCTATAGTGCTAGCCAACTGAGACACCATGCCGCAGTTCAACATGAATACCCTACTCAGACGCAGCATACCGATTCCGAGCTGACCAGTCCTTGTTTTAGCCCCTTTATGCCTAGCGTCAAGCAGGTTAACAACAAGTACCATCTTTGAACATCTTTTGGTATGCCCCGGACCTTCCGCTCTCCAGGTGGACGCTCTACCACTAGAACACGGAGATGGTCCGAAGCATGATGGAGATTACTACAAAGTTTCAACTCTCTGCCATCAACACTTTTAAGTGAAAACCTTAAAAATAAATAAAATGTTTCACCCCTACATATGCGACCTGATCAGTTGATGATACATTGACGTACTATAAACCTGATAAAAAGTCAATTTCACTTTTCCATATTCATGTATCATCAATCATGTTCATAGAACCATTGTTTAGGTAACCGCAAAACAATATTAAAAAGTGTTTCTCTACAGTAGATTACAGTACTAATACAATAATGCAGGAGCCCATTTGTTTTTGTTATTGGGTCAAAACCAACAGTTTTTGCAAGAAATCTGTCACATCAGCATTGGTCAGGATTCAAATGAGTTATAGAAACTCATAGTAAAATAACATATATATATTATCAGCTGTAATCATGTTTATAGTGTATCAGTTATGCAAATGTACTAATCAGTACATGCAATTCTTTAAAATAAGACCAAGGACAAGGTAAAGAACTCAAAGAGACACATCCACTTCACAGAAGCTCACTCAAAACTCTCTTCAAAGTCCCATTAATACACCAAGTTCCGTTCACATAAAGTCAACAATTCCTCAGCTATCTCGACTTTTGAGATCTAAGCTGGATGAAAAATCAAACAAATCATTACATAAGAAGTATCTTCGAGTTGTGATTGCTGTGTTGTCCTGTTGAGCAAATGTAGGCATAATGACATCAACATAATCAATAGAAGAGATGGTCTGTAAAACTGGTCAGATATTCAGTGTTTTAATGGCATTTAGAAGTGATACACATAAGGAAGAGAATTTATGGATGTCAACTTCTTCTTTATATTGAGGAACACAACGTTTCGGAGTATATGCTTAGTCCTTCATCTAGCGTAAGATATTGTTTCATCATAAAATAAAAGGAATGTTTAGAGACAAAATGGTTGACCTAGATGATTTGCATATTTTGACAACAAAAACTCTGTGATTTGTACATTGCACGTCTTTGTTCTGTTGATATTTGAACAATAAACTGTGTACCTTTTCTTTTCACAATCAGTCACGGATCATGGCTTCAGGTGGTATACACTTTCTCCTATCAAGTACAAAAACATTGGAGCCAGTCTGTATACTTTCTCCTTGATCAAGTAAAAAACATTGGAGCTAGTCTGTACAGTTTCTCCTTGTCAGAGCAAGTAAAAAACATTGGAGCCAGTCCGTACACTTTCTCCTTGAACAAGTAAAAAACACTGGATCCAGTCTGTACAGTTTCTCCTTGATCAAGTAAAAAACCTTTGAACCAGTCTGTACACTTTCTCCTCTATTATTGAGGCAGATACCAAGTATTTATTTACCGCCACATCCTACACACATTATGACTAGTGAGTGAGTTTGGTTTTACGCTGCTTTTAGCAATATTCCAGCAATATCACGGTGGGGGACACCGGAAATGGGCTTCACACAATGTACCCATATTATGACTAGTAAATTGGATCACAATGAGATACCTGCAGTAACTAAATCGCCACTGTCAGGTCAAATTGTCAAAATGACTTAAAAATGAGATAAAATACAAATAAACTTTGGAATTTTTTTATGTGTTTAGTAAAATTAGTGCCACGACACTGCTGCTCACTGGGCACAATGAGGGAGATATTAGCTTGAGCTCAGGAGAAGATTCTGAACAGTTGTTCCCAATTCTGATATTTGTTTCTTTAAACACATCAAATTAGTGAAAAATATTCTTTAATTTCAATGCCATTAGCAAATTTGAATTGTCATGCTACAAATGATTAAATAGCTGTAAATTTACTGAAAACAAAGAAAACTTGATATACAGTTAACTACAGTTATAACGAACACGCTTATAACGAACTGACCGATATAACAAACTTATTTTTTAGTCCCGTCCATTTGTTGTATATATGCTTATAACGAACTACGGTTATAGCAAACTTAAATCAGTGGTCCCTTTGAGTTCGTTATAACCGTAGTTTACTGTAGTTAAGTGGACCCCCTACTCCAAATTGCCGAACATCAAACTTTTGAATGGCTCTTGATAATGGCCAGATATGTTTCAGTTTTATCCATTCAACCATTTTCAGAGCAAAAGGACAGATGGAAAACATACAACGTGCCATAATCTGACTGTCCTGATGAGCCAAAAACACTTTGACCTTAGTAACAATGTTATTATGGGTAATATTACCCTCATAAAATCCATCCTGAGTGAGAATCATTGTAACCATGGTAACAATAAGTAAAACATTATCACATCAACTTTGCAGCATCAATATAACATTCTACAGTCAAGTGATCAAAGCAGAATATGGAGCATATTGTTGACAAAGTGACAAGATGTACAATATTTATTGTAATCCTACAAGACAAGCATAAGATCTTGCCAAACCTGTTTCTAAAATTATGAATTAATAAAAGGTAGGCATAACAAGAATGTAGAATACCAATCTCATTAAAACCAGATATTTTACTCCGATAATATTCCTCTCTGTATGAAGATTTTAGGACACCTCAATAGGAGGTTGTGAGATGAACTCTGTGTGAACTTTGACCACCTAATCTAAATATTAGATTACGTTTCATTTCTTTACATCCTTGATTTTGATTACATCTTCATGGCAGTCATAATTATTGTCCTAAATTTCTAAGATTTGTCTTAGCTAAAGCGGCATCAAGTATAGGCCACCAGATTTAAATGATTGTCACAAAAAAATAAACAAGAGCAAGTATACATCCTAATGTAAACATAGCTACTACTTTTATTATAAGGGAGTCACATCGCCATCACATACATATTAGGGCACATACACCTAGGGCTGGAAAAAAAGATTGATAATCAGAATTTTTGTGGATGGGAAGAAATATTAACGATTATCGATATGAAAATTGTGTCATCGATGATATCTTACACAAACAATTGTGATGAAATAAAGTTTAGATTTACTAAAACGAACTTGTTATTGTCAGTAATGTCAATTGCTGAAGGTGGAAAGTAACTGTTTTTGTTATATCTCATGTGTCCACAAAGTTATCCCTGAATAATGTGCCACCACTCATTAGTGGAGGGAATATGTTGATTTCTTTCCGACTTTTTTTGGCGTACTTACTCAAAGTTACTTCTCCGATAATTGATTGATATTTAGTTAATGATTATCTATGATCTGTATCTATAGCTAGCCCAAATACATACTCTGTGTATTGCACCCTATTCAACACTTTATAACTGAGTATTGCAATATTGTAGACACCTATGAATATTTGACTGTAGTGAGTTTCAATGTGGTTGATGATTTTAAATCTGAGGCTCCTTCAGAGACAAGAACCCATCTCGTCTTCGAAAATATTCCTTAAACCTTGTAACTGAATATCTGAAAGACAAATAATATATCAAGGTTAACTGTCAGCAAGTTAATAGTCATCATGGTAATAGCCACAGCAGTGTCAGAGCATTATTGCTGAAAGAAATCACTGCAATATTGAACTTCATGATTTCACATTTGGCCTGCAAAGTTTTTTGAAACAAATCAACCTGCTTCTTTTTACCATGAGATCATTTTGTCATGAGTTGAGGTGAAATAGAGAATCTCACTCGAGTGTCATTTGATATCAAATGACATGAGGGTGAGCTTTTATTTATCATCCAACATCATTCTTCCAACTTTTTCAGTTTGTAGACAGTAATAAGCAGTGTCTAAGCGTAAAAAGTACTGCTTATAGCTTCAGTAGCAGAGCCATTAGTGATGTCATTTAAATTGTGATGTCATGGTAACTAATGACATCACAATGGTCTGCAAAGCATTGTGATGCAATTTCATTGCAGCGATATCTACACTGTACTGTAGATATTGCTAGATCTCACCCAAGCCATATCTCCTGTGGGAGCCAGTTTTGGATGATAAATAGGGTTAAAGTCGCGTCCAAGATTATTGCACTTATATAGCGACATGCATGCACATGTGTGTGTGTCTGTGTGTGGCTGCTTGTACTAGTCCGGACTGATGCAGATTTATAGTTTAACATGAATACCCCACACAGACACAGCATACTGACTCCAAGCAGACCAGTCCTTGTTTTAGCCCCTTAATGTCAAGCATCAGTCAGGGTAACAACAAGTACCATCTTTAAACGTCTTTTGGTATGACGTGGCCAGGGATCGATCCCCAGACCTGCTGCTCTCCGGGCGGACGCTCTACCATCAGACCAAGGAGGAGGTCACTTTGTCATGAGAGAACATCAATATCTCACATCAAGTTAAATAATATAAGCACAAGTTGCAGGTGAGGTGAGGTGAGGTGAGGTGAGGTGAGGTGAGGTGAGGTGAGGTGAGGTGAGGTGAGGCGAGGCGAGGCGAGGCGAGACAAACTGGGGTTTAACGTCATATTTGAGATACAATACAGATATTTTTTAATACAATAGGAGGTTATCTATTTTTAGACATGGCGTCAATTAGTGTGATTGATAATTGATTATGGACGTCATTGCGCGAAGGGGGAGGGATCCATGTGTTTTGGGGCTTGTGGCGGGGTCACAGATTTCAACTTCCATCATGTTCGGGTAAATATTAAATGTTAATTAGAAGTAATTGTAATCATAACCGCTGCAATAGTTTAAACAAAAAGTTTATTAGTGCTAGATCTATTAAAATATTGTAAAGTTATCAAATCTTTGTTGTTTATAAATACATTTGTGTGTTCAATGTGTAATTTTAGCTGGCGAACTTGTGTGGCTGTAACTTGTTTGGGGTCGCCAATACTTATATCAACACACTTCTGCTCTGGCCAAACTCATAAATAATCCAAAATAGGCTACCCAGGGGCGTTACAATTTCACTTTTATAGAGATATCTTAGCATATGTGTGTGTGACTGCTTGTACTAGTCTGGACTAATGCCGATTTTATAGTGCCAGACCACTGATATACCATGATGCCGGAGTATAACATGGAGACCCTACTCAGACACAGTATACTCTCCAAGCTGACCATTCCTAGTCTTATGTTGGTAAGACCATGTTATTGCCATGCACCAGGCAAGGTAACATCAAGTACCATCTTTAATGTCTTTTGGAATGATGAATGTCACTGTATTGAAAAACCAAGCTTGTCACGGTATTGTGACTGTAGCGCTTTCCCCGCTCGTAACTGTCTGGCGGTTGGCATAGTATGGTGTCTTTAAGCTCATCAGCTTATTGTTAGAGAATGTTTTTCCCGTGAGTTTTACTCTCTAGTATTTTAATCACATAATTTTATCATGTTTTGATTTGATGTATGTTATTTCATATATGTATGAAAGCTTCTTCATGTATTGAAAGTCTAGTAACTTTGATCTTCACGCAGTAGCGAGATTATCTAGTACTATGTGGATATTTCTAAAGTACTTATGGTCAATTTTTGCCACCTGTACATATCACGTCGTACATGTTTATTATTTTAGTTTAGGAAGCTGCCCCATGTGCCCCCGGCTTTATCATTCTCCAGGCTAGCAAGGGTAGGTTGCTTTCTCTGCCATATGCGCATATGGTTTAAAACCCTTGGTGATATCTAGTGTAGCCGACGCCATATTAGCTAGACCATTTCTCTATTTTACTGGGTGGGCAGGTGAAAACTTTGCTAGAAAGTTATTACGGGGCAGTTTTCAATCTTGCACTGACTTACACTGGTGTTATTGAGCTAAGCTTATTGGCTTGGGAGTAATATTCCTTACCCCTATTCTAGTCCCAGGAGCACAGCTCCATGTCAATAAAGCCAAGGGAAGGAACCACCAACCTTCCGCTCAGATGCTCTATCTACTAGATCATAGGCGGTCATTCATTGCAGATAGCAGGTAACCATAGTAACAGTACACCAAGGAAATGATAAAACATTGTTAGTGTGTGAGAGATGAAACGTAAATTTGGTTACCAGCATTAACAAATACAGTGGTCCAACAGATTGTATTCTTATTTGTTATGCACAATGCTATCTGAGAACATTCCACAAGTTGGTGCTTGGCAGAATGTATATCTGTAGCAAGACAAAAAAAGCTAAGGAGGGACGAGTGAGTGAGTAAAACCAAAACATAGCTCCCAAGTGTTGAAGTGAGCAACTGTGTGCGAGTGAGTGTTTACATTTACACCCGCAGGCAGTTATATCACAACATCCTGAATAATTCAGTCTGCGGACCAGGCAAATCAGAGACTGAAAACAGGAGCATCGATCAAACGGACAACAAACATTTCCTTACTAGTGGCAAAAAACATACTTACGCTAGGAAGTCAAAGTCGATCTTGGAATATTTGGCTTGTATAAGCGCCCAGACTCCCCAGAAGAAGTGAGAACCCTACAACAGAAGAACAAGAACATTAGTGACTGATTCACCAACAAACAAGTATCAAACATTACTTTCCTGTATCAGCTGTGTATACTTCCAAGCCATTGACAGGTTTGACTGATACTTTAATTCAATCATGTGACTGGTATCTTGGACATACTACAATGTACTAACCAGTTAACAAGTGCCTGGGCTACCTTGAGATTCAACTTTGTAGTTTCTGTATTTTGACTTTCAATTTTGAGGACAGATAATTTGTAATCCTTTGTTTGGACCAACGAATTATCTGTCCTCAAAATTATTACCCAAAGACTTTTTTTGTCAGAAAGTTTAGAAAATTTGTTGTTTCCTGCTGGAGGCATCATTGTTGAAAAAATATCACACGAAACAGTCTGTGATGTCATGAACAATGGATGAGATCATCTCTCATTATTCAACACTCATATGACAGGACACTGACATCATGGCAATGGGCCGCTTCGCAAAGCAATTAAAACAATGTTAACTCACCGATCCGCATGAAGCCCCCCAAAAAACCATGATAATAATGCTCTGTGAGAATTAACAAAAATATTCCTCCAATATCCTTGTCCCTCCAGGAAATATTAATGTAAAAACAGTTTATCGCTAAATTATTCCAGTTATATTCCGGCGTGTCAGCTTAATGTGGGAGGAAAGCCCAAACTGATGCAGGTCTTTGACGTTTACCACTTCAGTGAAACCCAAGTGCATGGGTATGGTGCTGACAAATCTAGAAACATAATTGGGCGAACCAGGATTCGAACCCAGAATCATAGGTTTCTGGAGTGCCCAAGAGAGGCGACTCTGCACAGCGAATTGCGGCGTCTAAGACGACTGGGACACCCATGCCCCCTTGTGATGCAGGGGCTCATCAGACAACCCATACCTACTGTACAGTAATTTGAGTGCTGTTAGGAGGTAGATTCTCTTGCTATATGTCTCAATATGTCTTTAGATAAATCAAACTCAAAGTGTGCAACAGAAACATATATTCGGAATTGCAGTTCAATAATCCATATGTGACCAAAAATGAAGCCGAGCATGAGGTAGATATTGAAATAATTGCCAAACAGAATTCCTGTAGCTCTGCAGCCTCTGATGGCTGAAGCAAGACTGAAGGGTAACTGATTCATCTTCCTTTTATACTGTGAGAAGCCAAGGGAATGAAGCATGTGATATACAATATATGTGCTTCCAACTCCCTGCAAAGGGAGACTACTCACTAAGGCACACTGGTTGACCTGTACATAAAGCCTCTCCACATCAGCATCACTGACTCTTGACTCTCTCCCAATCAAGGAATAATACTCCTCCAGGTAAACACGTATCCATGTCAACTGATAGTCTCGGTCGGGAAAACGACTGTAATCTACTTCATCTACACCTGAAAATAAAAGAACAATTTTGTAGCTTTTGGCTAATACTTATAATGAACATGATGAACAGTTTCATATTGGTAAAACAGTAACAACACTTTAACATTTTTCAAAGGAAAATCATTATACTGAGATTCATGAATACTGTGAAACACACAAACAATGTATCTAGAAATTAGGCCCGAAACACATGTTGAACCTTTGTTGAATTTTCATGCATATTAACAGCTCTCAATATACTCAAAGACCAAAGTATTAACCTCTCATTCATCAGAGTGTGACTTTTAAGAAGCATATAACTCAAGTCCTCTATAATCTGGTGAACCATTCCTCCATACATTATGTCAAGTAGTCTTGTTACTTGTCTAGGAAGTGACCGTGGTGTATCTATCTGTATCTTTCACCACAATCCCCCTTGCAAATGAGTGCAATTTTTTTCGAATGGCTTTTTTCAAATCAGACTCCAAACAAAGTAAAGATCGCAAATCTATCCTGGGTATTTACCAGAATAGAATAGAGATATAATCAAATGAAAATACACTCGATAATTGAAGACAGTTCAACTTTTCTTTTCATCATATTTCAGAGCAAGGTTCACCCACAAAACAAGAATACAATGGCCTAGTTCTGTCTTTCACCTCCCACAATATGTTTTAGCTTGTTTTAGAATTTTATTAAAGAAGAATGCCTGTTGCCAAGTCTTTAAACATTTGTGGTCCATGTTTCTCAAATGGTACACCTTATATAATATAACAGTAAGTCTACTTTAGTAACACACTCACCAGCATATTCATTAAAATGATTACCAATGTCAAATGCTTGGAGGTTGTAAAAGCCATACTCGTAGTCGATAAAACCAACAGTATCTGAAACAAGAAATTTGAAATGATTGGACATATGATGAAGGATTGTTATTTTCATCACTAATAACAAAACTAAACCTCATCTAATCTCACAATGGCTCCAACTTATCATGCTATACCATGGAAACCCCAAACACAAAATTTTGAAAAAATCCTGAACAGTGAAAGGCAACAGTTTAATGTATGCCTGATGTATGCAAAGTTTCATGAAGAAATATTGAACGGTTTATGAGTTATTCTCAGGAAACACAATATGGCTGATGGACAGGCGGATGGAACCCATTTCTTTATCCCCCACATAACTTTGTTTAGGTGAAGGGTAAATACCAAATCAAATTTGAAAAGTCAACAACCCACTATTGTTCACAAACTTTAATCTACAATTTACAGTTACTACATGGAACATTGTGCCATATATCATGTGTGAGTCAAGCCATCCAAAACTCTTGCTGCCTTGTTTTCCTGTTTATAAATGCCTTGAGTTCTAGGGATGGAACAATGTGCAAGCATCATTTGTGTTGGTGAATCACGTACGCGTGACTTTGAACATGGAGAATGTGGGAGAGTTGCATGTCAGCTTAATGTGGGAGGAAAGCCCAAAGTGTCAGACTGTTGTAAGAGTCTACCACTTCAGTGAAACCCATGATCACATACATGATTACCAAAAACCAAAAATTATAATCTGGGATCTGAACATTCCATGTTATAAAGCAGAAAGAATCACACGCTCCATAATCATGATAATCAGCTTATGATACAAACCTCTTTGGGGACTTGGCCTAAAGCAACCAGTGCAGCAGTGTGCGACAAATGTTTCCACTGACTGATATGTACATGATGCGCAAGACTTGTTTGGTGTTTATCTACCTTGTGATTCTTAGCCACTATAGCATGAATACACATATACTGTTTCTGCTATTTCTGTTAATATTACAACATTGCATACATTGTAGAATGTGTCAAATGACCTTCGACTTTGCCATTTGACATTGACAACTAAATAACAATTAACAATCTTTAACTAGGTTTGGACCAACATTCTGTTTGGGTACAGTGAACCGAATGCTGCCCTCTGTCCTATTCCACACAAAGAATGCCTAGTGCTCAAGATAATTCTTCAACCATATGAGTACAGAGCTTGCCATTATCAGAACTGACGAGTACCTGATTTACTTTCTCAAATCAATAAGTACTGTACTGCCTGTTCGTAACATTGACAAGTACTGGTATGATACTGCGCCGCCATCATTCAAAAACATTGTGTAATACATACAGATTTTTGTGCAAAACTAACGTAAACATAATAGAGACAGTGTGTTATTAGCCAATGGCAATGCAGCATTGGCAGAAAATCCATTTGCTGCAATACAAAATGACTTATCAGTGGTAGAAACTAACATGTTTAGTCCATTAGTCCTTATAATGATAATATATAGCAAAACCCTTAAAAATGGCAAATGTCTACTCCTCCTTATGATACCATTACTATTGGGTGGTTTGCCAAGGACGAGTGCCAATTTCTAATGCTGCTTATTCTGGAAGCAGGCAGATTTGGCGTCAGGACGATCATTGAAACTGTGCAGTGAGTCAATCACCTGGAACCCGCTTTAACCATCAGCGAGGGGAATTTCCCAGCGGCAGATTTTTTTCATTTCAGGGATGATTTTGCCTGTCATTTTTTATCGTCTGTTTTACTCTATTTCCATTTATTCAAACTTAACTTTGGTCAAGAATTTGTGATTAAGTATGCCCTTTGTTAATAATTAAAATCTGCAAAGTTGCTACGTTGAGTTTACTTACCCCTTAACATTAGGGTCATGACAAGGACCCCTTCACTTTCCTGTTAAATAATTAACACTGTTAGCTCGTGTGTAGAACAGGTTTAGGGTTAGGAATGCCAGTAATATATCTCCATGTTAGAGAAGTCGATATAAGCTGTATGAGACACTTGTAACTCACTCGACTGACTGTCATACACGATGTTCTGCAGCAACAAGTCATTGTGGGAGAAGACAACGTCGCAGGTGAGAGCCTCCAGTCGACCCTTCAACATGTTGAACTCTTCCTGAATTGCTGCCTTGGACTTCAACTCACTCTCGAAACTATATTTTAACAGGATGAATCACAAGACGCAAGATGAAATAACTCCAGCTTCAAGGGAACTATTCATGGGACACATCATGATATGTATACACAGATCCAGAGGGGTCTCAGGGGGCATGAAAAAATGACAGTTTTTCAAATGAAAAAAATATACATTTGAACATTAATTAGGGACTGGTTATTTATTATAGTGGTGTGTGTGTGTGTGTGTGTGTGTGTGTGTGTGTGTGTGTGTGTGTGTGTGTGTGTGTGTGTGCGTGTCCTGAGGGAGCATGAAAAAATTCTGGGTGTTTTTCCAAATGAAGAGATGTTACACAATACTGTGGGTCAGCAAAATATGATACAACCACAAGACCATTCCCACAGGCCCACCTACCCATATAATAATGAGAAGTCCCTAAAAAGTGCTGAAAAGCAGCAATTTGGAAAAGAAGGGGTTCGTTTAACACAAGATAGTGAAACATTAAGAAATATTATGTTTAAATAAATGATAAACTAAGAATCCTTACGTCTTCTGTCGCTCTGGTTCGGGGAAGTTATCAGGAGCTAAGTTGATAAAGTTCTGTAACTTTGTGAAGACATAGGGTACAGGATTAGAGTTCTCTTCTCCTGATTTTTTAAGGGAATGCAGTTTGGCCATTTCCTTGGCTATCAGGCTGAAACAAAAGAAAATAGTGATTGATTTGTAAGTGTATAATAATAATAAGAAGAAGAAGAAGAAGAAGAAGATGAAGAAGAATATAGTGATTATTAAAGGATGACAGATAAAAATTGTTTCAAATGACAGAGAAACCAAGGATTCATCATGAACTCTCAGTACTCCTAACTCATACAAGCAGAGTTATGACGATTGGGGTACAATGTGTGACCTGTCTCATTGTGTATTACTGTCTCCCAACAGTACTTCAATCAGTTGTGCTATCAGTCACTGGTTTGCCTTGTGTTTACAACCATTTACGGATTCATTCACCTAGTTCCCAGCAACCACAACCATGGACAGAAATAAAGTCTCGACCAGGCAAACCTGTGGATAATGGTGTCAGCTGCATTTATCTCACTATTATGTCACACATCAGCCAGGTAGTCCATTCTCTAAGTAGGACACTACAATACTCATCTGCCACTGTGCCCATGTAATCCCAATGTCACACATCAGGTAGTCAACTCTCTCAGTAGATCACAATCAATACACAACAGCCATTGTGCCCCATCTTTCCACGGCAAGGGAGTTAACTGACTGTAAAAGTCCAGTTTCCACCCTTGCCGAACAAGGCTGGAATTTCTAAACCTGATCGTAGCACCACCAGTGGTGATTACGGGTAATCATTATGTTCCTTCAATGACCCTCCTATTGGCCAATCAGATTCTACCTCTCATATCACTTGCATTTGCTTCAAACAAAATGACAGCACCCAGTCAAGACTATCTGATCAATAATATTGTAACAAAGTGTAAATATATTGTAATAAAACAGGTCTTACTTCGCAAAGAGCATCAATTCAAGTGAACCCCAAAATTAAAAACATGAAAAGATTTGGAAAATATCTGTTGGCAGTACACATGTCTTGCGAATCCTATAAATTATAATTGACTGAAATCTGCATGGCAGTGTTGATTTCGTTACATGATTTTGATTGGACTATACACAGACTTGTTAGACCACCCAAACAGAACTCCATAATTCCAGCCTAGTTCATCAAGGGTGGAAACATGACTTCCATAGTCAGTCAACTCCCCGCCTTGGGAAGATGTTGTGCCCTTGTAATCCCAATGTCACACATCAGGTAGTCTCCTCTGTCTGTAGATCACTATCAATACACATCAGCCATTGTGACCATGCAATCCCCATGACACATCAGGTTGTCCACAAGTAGATGACTATCAATACACAATGTCGTATCTCAATGCCATGGCATCTACAACCAATGAGGAAATATTTGTGTTCGGTATGTTTTCTTTAAACAAAACAGGATCGAGTCGGTAAAGAAATGAAGGTGCATCATTTTTTAAAGCTGGCATGTAATCGGCTGAAGAACCAAAGCAACCTTCAATTAGAATAAATATTCCCAAGGACGAATATTCATCGCTTTCGGCCATGGGAAACCATGCCAATTTAAACTTATCAGAGGGGTACACAAAGTATGTGATCTAGACTACCAGCTGTCAGACTTCCATTTTGTGGAAGCCTCGGTGGCTGAGTGGGTTAGATCACTTACTTTGTGTGCTGGCAATTAGGTGAGAGTGTGGTACGAATCCCGAATGGGATTCAACCCCAAAAAGTACTGAATTTGTACTTTGCTAAGAAAGTATTATCCCAACTATAACATTTGTTATTAACATAAACACAAATTTGAAGATTTTTGTTGTACAAAATGTTTAGGGTATTTCAGGTATCTATTGATGACTCTGTCATTCTGCACTGAATACAAAGACTTGTTTTCATTGGCTAATCTGATCATCTGGTTAGAGAGACTGAGGATATCACATATGCATGCAAAATGGTGGGGATATCCAAGCAGACGGTGCCCCCTTCTTTCTTTGATTGAAAAGATATGCTAAGCAAAATTAAGAAGCATGACTAAAGGTGTAGTTTCTTTTATTCAACAATCAGTTTTATCAAATGAGGACAGGTGAAAATGTTGCCTGGATCGATATGTGTAACTGTTGTCAGTCTGTATGACAGCAGTTGAAAAATTCACTGAATATGAAAATGAATTACAGAATACTGTCTACTTACATTACACAAGTTAGATTGACTTCAATAACCAAAAGGTGCAGTGCTAGACATAAATGACAGTTCCAACAGAAACTTAAAAACATAAATTTTGCACACCTTTTTTACATGTTTATCGTCTTTATGATGTTTATAGTGAAAAGGTTCTAAAAATTTCTGTCCTTTTTTTCTGAATAAAGATAAACAAAATATGCAACTAGTAAGTCTGAGCACAATTCACTAGTCTTTATCAATGTTTACTTGTATTTCTTCAGTGTTTGTCTTCAAAATGGCGACTTACATCCTTATATTGGCATCCTTCACCATCTTCTCATCGAGAGGCACCCCTTTCACGAAGCCGTAGGCCATGCCGTTGGTGAAGGTGCAGTAGAGGGGCGGAGCACAACCTGCCCCACTCAAAAGGATGAAGGTGTCCTTCTCTGCCTGTCTGTCAATGATCAGGTCTGTCTTCTCCCCATAGATCCGTACAAGAACCATGTCATCCCTGTTGTCAGGCTGGTAGCCTCCGACTAGAGCATTGGTTATTCCCTCCGTGAAGTGCTGCAGAAACACAATAAGCATGAACATGATGAATACTAGTAGAGGGAAAATACACCAATACATTGGTGGATCGCGATTTTTCCCGCACGTTACAAGTATCGATCATAGTCACACACTAAGTAAAAAATATTGATTCATACCTTAAACTTTAGCCTTTATAACTGTTACACCAAACACTAATTAGAAGTGAAAATGTAAATATTTACATCGACTGCCAACTGTAAATCATCAGTCTGCTAGGTATATGGCTTATGCACCACAGATAAGAGCACATGCAAGAATCATGATATGTGCGTGTGTGCCAGCGGTAGAAACAAACAGTTTTAGTCTACTAGTCCTTATAATGATAACATATAGCAAATCCCTTAAGAATGGCAAACTTCTAATAGTCCTTATGATACATTACTATTGGGTAGTTTGGCAAGGACAATAGGACTAGCAAGGACAATAGGACTAGTGCCAATTTCTATCGCTGACGTGCACATGTGTGGAGGCAGAGATGTACAAGTGCATGTTATATCATAAAGGAACATTGAAGGATATATTTTGCTCATGTTATATGCATGATATGTGATTTTCACCATATTGATGTTCTCTAATAAGATGATGGCTGAAAAGTTTAATAATCAACATGACAGCCAAAAGCTTTCAACATGTTTAACTCTGCTACCTTGAACATGGTTTTAGCATCATTTTCAGGAGATGTAGTGTTGTTTTACAAATAACATTAGCTGAGCCTGCTGGACTGAACAGATATTCAATATATTTATAGACTTTGGCTCTGGACTAGTGACGAAAGATAAGCTGTGTGTCCACATGAATGGCTGTTGGAGTTATCTTGTTTATTTGGAGATACTTGATGACAGCATGTTAGCCAGTTTGATCCATTTTCATCAACAAAGAATATATAGAATACAATGCTTGCATAAATATGCTGCCTGGTTGTGTGGCTCATATGCAGCCTGTAAGCACACAATGTATTGTACTTAATACATGTCTTACATGCAAACTGTTAAGCATGTTAAGGGTGTACTTTACATCCTATGTAGTTAGGATCAAATTTTTTTAGCCACCCCTCATATGTTATATTTTTAAATTAATAATAAACTTTCAGCCAGAGGGCTTCAAACACAGTAAAACCTGCAGTCTTTTTATATACTTTTTAATATATGTGTCAGTGATTGTGAGAGTGTGATCCATGATGAACATGATGAATGCCTGAGTCCCATGCCAGTTATCTTGGTTGTTGTATATTGCACACCCCTAATGTAAACTCAACCTTCTTTGTACAGCTTCTAAAATGCTACCTAAAGATATTTCAAGTGTCCTTTCGAGATATGTGAGGATAAAACTGTTCTACAAAATGACATGTCAAATTATTCAAGACAGATTCAAGGATATATTTTAAAGGAGTGCTGAGGAGTGGTTTTTTTCTCAACATATGTCAAGCAATACTACTTCCTTTTTAATTACCGTATTCGACGTAATAAGCGCCCCGCTCCAATAAGCGCCCACAGGCAGTATTTGCTAATATATTGGCTCGTGAACAATCCCAGGCTGTCAGCATAAACCACGAAATTTATCTTTCAACTCTGTTTATTTCACCAAAGTAATATTCTAATAAGAGCCCCCTTTTTCTAATTTTGAGAGCGCCCTGGGCACTTATTACATAGAATATGGTAATATGTAAACGTTGTGCTTGTTGTAGATACAGGGAACAGATAATACAGAAGTTTGAGCGTAAATGCCTGGGTCTCACAAGGACTTTAATATCTGAGAGTATTCATGACTCACTGTATTTATTTTTAGGAGAAAAATGTAAAATGAAGGGTAGTGTGTGGTTGCAATCTGATATTAATGTGATGTCACACTGGAATGTTATGATGTCATGATACAATGGATTATGTCACAGGCTTCCATGGTAAGCAGAATGTGGGAAAAACAACTAGAGCTTTAGAAATCAAACTTTTTCTGATAAATACTGAACTTAATATATATTTAATGTAGTATTCATTTTGTCAAGGGATTGAGAGAGAAAAAAAAGAGAAAAAGAAAACTATTCATACACCATGCTCAGTAAAAAGTCTGAAAGATTTGCTGACCCAATCCTATTCAACAACGTTTTTTCAACCAATCAGACTGCAGCACACACATATCCCTATGTTACGTCTATTAATACTGATAAACAAGGATGCATTTGTGTAGGCCTTGTGGATTGTGATAGATTCTAAGGATGTGTAAATGTTTAGAATGCCCATTGTCTATTATGCTGACTACTGGAATCTGCAAGATGACCAACATGACCAATACTAAGAACACTAAAGAGTAGTGGCCAGACCCTCAAACTGCCAACATACCCTTCCCCATAGTAGAACAAAGCAAACTTAGATTTTCCTTATGTTTTTGTATCCAACGGACTAGAAAATGATGGTTGTGGTCAAATGTTTTGGTGGCAGATACTGTTTTGGGGTCAAAATGCACTTTTATTTTTTAAAATAGAGAAAATCAAATAAAGTCCCCTTAATAGGTAGTGTATGCATTGAGTCCTTATTTTTATCATTTATGTGATAGTTCACACATAGCAGACTTGAATTATTTATTATTATTATTTTTTTAATCATAGCTTCTCACAAATTGAGATATTAGTAAAAATAAGCCAAAATATGGTACATTTTGCTCTATTTTCATTTTCCAATTATTGGAACATTAACCGTAATAAATAATTGGTATTATCAACCAAGCCATTTGATATCTCAAAATTATTCGACATGTCTTATGAGGAGACGGCAGTGTTCATATTCCACATAGCTTTCATGATTTTAAAAAAAATTGGTAATATGTTTCTCCACCCTCCATTTTGTCAAAATGTGTAATTTTTATATTCCCCTTGCTCATTTCATTAATAATAGATTTATACAACACATACATATCACCGTTTGCAAATACCTTTTCTATGTAGGATATTATTTAAGGCTTGCCTAAAATTATTGATTATTTAAACCACCTAGGAGGTACAGTTGAAGTTCAATGTCACTGTGGAGGTCAAGTTCTAAATTAATACATAGATAGTATTAAAAAAGCTACAAATGCACATACAACTTTCATTACTGGGTCTGGGTATGCTTGGTTAAGCCCTATAGAAAAAACGAAGAAGAAACTAAAAATGTGCACAAGAAGATCAAAATAGCTGCTCCCCCTCAAAATGGACAATCAGATGATACTGTGGACTCAATCTCAAGACACATAGAGGTATATAAGGAAAAGAATTTATGGTCGTCAACTTCTTTATTATGAGGAACACAACGTTTGGGAGTAAATACTTTCTCTATGAAGCAGAGAACATATATATTTTCCTGTAAGAACAACAAAGTAATAAGATAATAAAGGTGGAAACTTCAAACCTCATAATCTGACATATATCAGAATATTTATGAATACACTATTTCTCTCAATACCCAAGGAGTGTACTGTATGATTAAATTTGTAATTACATACATGATTCTTCATAAGAGGACGTCACTTAAACCACAAACCGTGTACAGTTTGGTATGACTAGACTGTCAAATATAGTCAAAAGTAACAACAAAAGAATATGACCAAGATGTCAACGAGAAATATCTTTACTCATGGCATCAAAACAATATTGTGGCTATGTAGCCATGCTGCGTTCCAAACACACTTCTGCACTTGTACACAGCAGACATAATTCAAAATGGATATATCAGTTTTTAGTTTCCACAAAAAGCAGTAAATGCATTATTGTGTCAGTGGATCTTCTGTCTGGTCCATAACTTGATTCTCTGGTCTCTTTAAAGACAACCTCAATCTCATTAAAATCAGATCGTAGTTCTCGATACCGATAAACAAAGATCTGTGGACATCCCATTACGGGTCACGTCAGACCGACCTTGCGCGAACTTTTAACTACCAATGGAATGACCAATCAGAAGGCAGCTTTCTCGTGCTTTACGGCACTATTTTCAAATTGGCGACAACGCTTCGAAACATATTTTGACAAATTTGAAACCTGAACAAAAGAACATTCTGGAATCGCTAATAGATGGACTAGATTGTATGGATTCAATTGTTAAACCCGTAACTATCTTACGGAACACCCAAAGTTAAAGTTTTCGAGGCTGCATGATCAGAAATCACATTCCGACTGTCACTTTCATGATCTGGTAAGCGACGCTCCGATTGGTTTGATGAAAGGTCGTTCTGACGTGACCTTTACTGTGATGTCCTCAGATCTTTGTTTAGCGGTAGCGAGAACTAAGGTCTGATTTAAATGAGATTGAGACAACCGTCGCATGGAAGGAAACATACAACGCTTATGTTTATGCAAATTTTGTGAGTGGCAGGTGTTACCGGTAGGGCAGGTCATGTTAACCATTTTAACTGATTTTCAGTGATCTATTCATATAATTTTCACGGTTATTTTGCTGTTACGTCTAATAGAATCTGTATTGGCGGATAATCGAGACTGGTTGTTCTCTGGTGTTGATGTTTAACAACTATTCAAAAAATATTTTGTGCTGTTATCTGCTGCAATACTGAATTTTAAGGGTCGTGTCTATAACATGTTACCACATTTGTAGACCGTAATAATGTGTTGTGGTGTAAAAAATGTTTTAAACAAACTTCAGGGATGTGAGCAGGTTTTGCCGAAAAAAGAGGAAAAGTCTAGGGGGGTCTTGGGGTATGCCCCCCCCAGAAATTTTTAAAACATTTGATTGCATTTTAAGCAATTTCATGCAGTTTGGACAACATTCACACCAAGAAATGTAATAAGTCAATGGCAAAAGTCAATAAGTAAAATAAACAAGATGGCAGATGCAGTAAAATTTCGAAGTTAAATCAGTAATTTAAAAAAATCGGGCATAGCTTTCGCACACCTGGCTACCCGCCAGGTCTGGGAGCAATACTGCCATAAACTTCAACCCCCATCCCCCAGACACAAGGACAACTGTCACAAGTGTGCAATGTCTGACCCTTTCCCCATGTTGAAGCATATTGAAAAAAAACTTACCTTGTACTTACCTTTTGATGAAAAAAACAAAACTCCATTGCAAACATAAGACATTAATACAATATATATCCCCATGACATGGGGTTTTGGACGCTGAAGAAACATTCATAAATTTCTCGCTTATCACATGAACAACTGTAAAACATCTCATTCACTTACAGGCTAAAAGACAACTTTATCTTAAAAACAAGCCATCAGCTGACTCTGAGTATTTACAATTTCTGTGTGACGCCATGCCCCACGTTATAGTGCAAGTATTCGTGACAGAAAACGTATGATGTCCGAAAACCTATGCTGTGAAAGCTCCGATCGAAAACAGGACAATCCGCGCCAATTGTCCGGTTTTCGGTCATATTTTTCGGAGTGTTTTTTTTTAAAAATTTAATAATTTTTTCCGCGGAAGATGATTTTTTTCGAGGACTACTGTTTTAAAAAACGCGATTTTCCGCGTTTCCGCGGAGATTTCACATCCCTGAAACTTAGCTGTAAACATGTCTTGGATTTTTGTCTCTAAAAGGAACAAAGTTTTTGTGTATTTTAACTCTACAGGTTAATGGCTTGTAGCACATGTCAGGGGCTCAATATCCCAAAAGTGTGGAATCTAGTTATTGGTGTCATTCATTAGTTACCCCCTACCACTTGCGAGTCAACACGAGGTACATTTACATATATCTACTGTCGTAACAATAGTTATATCAAGAGTCAAGAAGACTCAGAAGAGATATGTCAACCGTTGTGCGATGTCAGTCAAAACACATTTAGACATTAAATACTTGATTACCTGAAAATTTCATCACTTTGCTTTGATAAATGCAGCAGCAAGCAAGAGTTATGCAAGATTGTAGAAATTTACAAAGTGAACAGACATGTTTAATTCTTGCTTGGTGTTGATGTTGTCATATTGTAAGCATGCCAGAGCGAGATACACCAAGTACCAAAACTGTTTAAACGGTTTAAAGGGTTAGAGGGTTAAAGAGAAGGGTTGGTGGATTGTGCCAACCTCTAATATGAACAGAGATCATATTAGATGACTACAAACTAGCTGAGAGAACGATAAGGATAGATCTTATAAAAATTATTTGAAATCACATTCTCGTGCCACTTAACAATACACTGCTTGGGCCCCAAGCTTCAATAGCTTAACTGCACTGAGCTGAGATAATCAAGACTGGGTATTCTCTGGATCTAGAACATTGTGAAATGTGATATTCTTATGGTGAAGTCTGGTTATAAATCCAAAGAAGACAGCTTAATCAATATTGCTGACACATGTTAAAATGTTGAAGAACTTGTCAGTTTGGATTGAGCCCCCTAGAAGTGTCCCTAAACTCTGCTAGAGCATTCATACCCCTGCTGTACATTTGAACACCCTGGATGACCTATGCTATGTCCAGGCCTCACACGCTGACAAGGCAGCTACAATGTTCCAACTAGAAGATGCTTTCAAGCAACTCATGTTGATAGCCATGTTTCATACAACAATATAGCTGCAGCTATCATCAGTCATCTCATCTGAACTGCCACATACTGAACATTGCACCTGCTCTGGTGACCAAAACTCTGCAGACGATGATGAACCTGAAGGCTTGAGTAACAGTGGCAGTGGTGGCAGTGACTAAATGTTTCTTACTGTATTGGAGAAAAATAATTGATTTGTTAATGAGTTACTGACAATATTGAAGCAACTGCATATAAGTGCTTCACATTGACACTTCAAAGTAAGTCAATATGATCAGCAATTATAGTACATAACATAGGCGAAAATTATCTTATATATGACAATAACGCGATAGATGGAGTTCCTGGTCGAAGCCTAAATTTTGACATTTAAATTTCTCATACATTCCTTAGTGAAGACTATATATTGTCATTTTCCTGTATTGGTGGACATCTTGGAGGCCATTTTGTCCGCCATGATATTGGATAAATGAAATTTATCAAGCTCATATATGTAAGATACTTAAATGATTCATGTGTTCAAATAAACCAATTTGGTTTACAAGAATGTTAGTGGAGTCATTGTAATTTTTTAAATAGGCTATTATATATTTGTGGGTTTTTTAACAGGATGGGGGACGGGATCACATTTATTAAATTTTCATACATTATATTATACCGATATTACCGTATTTGACGTAATAAGCGCCCAGGGCGCTCTCAAAATTAGAAATAGGGGGCACTTATTAGAATATAATTTGGGTGAAAGAGTTGAAAGATCGTAAATTTTGTGGTTTATGCTGACAGCCTGAAATGATACAAAAGAAAATCTGTGCGTATTATACACGACAGATATATTTTTCCTGAATTTAATTGCCCGTAATTAAGGTTGCATATAACACACGAGTGCGTATTATACACGAATAAATAAGACTTGTGTAAATTGATCAATCGGAAGGAAGGGTGCTAATTGGGATTGTTCACAAGCCAATAGCAAATATCACTGTGGGCGCTTATTAGAACGGGGCGCTTATTACGTCGAATACGGTAATAGTGGAATTTTTCATAAGCTCCTGAAGCATTCAGGCAGATTTTGAGATATCACATGACATGATTGTCACTATGGAGGTTACATTATCTTTAGTTTTGTAATACTTTGAAAATGAAACTTGATGGATTTTTTCCTGTTTTTGACACATTTTGTCATGCTGAGTTTCTTTTCTGACGCACATTTTCCTTAGATCGGAAAAGTGAAGGTTGTGAGAGAATTGCGCTCACGAGGCACTGGATCTACCTCTGGCTATAAAATTATGCAGAGATGGAGAATATTAAATTTCCTATTTGACATGTTTGATGGGGTAAATTTAATTGCAAATATTAAACCAGTTTTAAAAAAAGACACTTCTAAGTGTTGTCCGAGAATATATTCTGCATTGAAAAAACAGTAAATTTCTCCGCTTTTTATTGTACACAGATGAAAGTACTGTGCCACGAATTATTTTATTTAGAAGCTTTACAGAAACTGTGAGTGAACAAAATACTGCCTCATATCTGAATGGCATAACGATATATCAAATGGAGTTATATGTGTATGTATAACGACATACATTCAATGCCAAAAATAGCATGCCGTAAGCATGGTAAGAGACGAAAACTAAATTTTCTCTATGACGTCAAATGGCGACAGAGAGATTACACACGTACAAAGAAAAGGGGACATAAATCCACTATGCTTAGCACTAGTTTGTTGTAACTCAGGTCACTTAGCTGTGTGTAAGGACAACAGATTTCTGTGGTGTTTTGTTCACGAGGAGCCAAACTATTCCAACACAAATATCGAAATTGAAACTGTATACATTTAGTTATAAACAAAACCTATAAGAAATGATGAAATCGTACTTCATAAAAAAAGAAGTAATAGAGAAATGGATGGCCCTAACCCTATTACTTAGTCCTTAGATTCCACTATTCTCCTGATTGTGTAAGTGTAATTTGTCTAATGTTGCACCATTATTAATGGAGCACTAGCCTTATCATAAAATGTAAAGAAATACCAAAAAAATAACACCATTCTTTTTGACGTCATGGCTGGTTTTATGTCTTTGATAACGTCGGAGAAAGATGACACAAGTATTTTGATTAATATATATCTCCCCTTATTTTCATTTATGGTATGGAAAATCTCGATGTGTAAAACGAATTTTTTTCAACACAACGTATAATGACTGCTTTCACCAAGAAAATAATGTCTTGAATATATAAACAATTAGATAGTTTATCATGTATCTTAATTGGACAAGACACACACCTGTGTTTGCATCAATTTACGTAATGAAATACCCAAAAGAATATTTCAAAACAACCAAAATTATATTCAATATTGGAAATATATTTGTTCATTATTATGTTATCATATCTCTTCATCTCGTCTCAGAATTACACAATAAAAGATGCGAAGAAAGCTCTATTGGTATAGAATTATCAGGATAACCGTTTAAGGTTGAACCAACGGGGTACATGGCATGGGTTTTATTTTTATACTTTTTACAATTCCTGGAGAAATGAAGTAAACAATTTAATATCCTGTGATCACAATACTGAAAATAGAATGAACCCATTGATTATATATTCTTATATATTCTTCCTACGATTCTCTTCCCTTGTATATTCTGAAAATATTGAGCCAATATCTTGAACGAATAGATGAATGGATAGTTCAAAATAGGAGAAACTGCTACACTTTGTAAAATCTGAATTTTGCTTTGTTTACATTTCAAACAAGTGCAGTTTTCTAGCACAGCGTTCGTTGTCACACCTAACTTATTTTGCTTGATTTCATCTTGGCACTTTGTATTGGTGACAAAGACCATGAAGACCATTATTCATTTGATTCTAAAATCTATGAGGAATTCAATGATGAATGTATCGCAGCTAAGTTTGAAATATACGTGATGTTACAGGCGTCTCATAATCGGTGTACGTGAAACGTGATTTTGTAAACACTATCTAATATGGTGGAAAGTTCACTTCGGCATTCGTGTTTGCGTACTTTCCAAAACATTCGAAACGATTCTAGGGTTACCTGAGACGTTTTGGAATTATCATTGGTGTTTTCATAAAAGACAGATACCCGTGATCACTAATATGCTATTTTTTAAATTCATTTCTCAGAGTAAATATCCGAAATTTAGATATCAAAACATTCAGTAAATAACGCTTTGAGTGGTGATAATGTGTAAAAAATGGCGACATTTACGATGTACCTAATTTCCAGGGGTCATTTTCAGTACTTTTGCTTGGCCTAAAATGCCAGTGCATGATATCACAGAACAGGGAATTTCCCACCTTATTCAAAACTGTGAAGTGTATCTGTGTGGGTGATGTATTTTGAATTTTATTCGACTGCAAAGTGAGGGTTGTAGAGGAGGGACATATATGTCCCTCTGGCATCCAGAGGGTTAAACCATTTTGCTACTTGTTTATTTGTTCTATTTTAGGTTTCCTAAGTCAGCACACTGATTTTGTTTATAATATGAGCATTGCAATATGCAAACTGACTTGTTTAGCGCCATTTATTTGATTTACTTAATTTTATCATACAAATGTGCATTTTACCACCAAAAAACATGTCAGCTACCAAGAGATATCACAACCATTATTTTCTATTGCATAAATGACATCTTGTGAAGAAAAATGTGGTTGTGCTTTGTTCTACTGTGAAAGTGTTCACTCCTTAAATAAACCTCTTATTAAGCGTTGGCCGCTACTCTACTAGTGGCTAACTTTACATGCTTCCCTGCTAGGCTTTTAACAAGGGCGAAAACTTCCGACTCAATGAAGTTCACTGGTTATATTCCACTCATGCATGGAGTCGGCTGACCTACATCCGGTTGATATATTTATTAAGCTATGCCGACGTATATCTACAGTCCTATTACTGCAAAGTATTTGGTTACAAGGGTAAATTGATTACCATTCTCCTCTGCTTGTATTATGGAACTTTTTATCAGACCAAAAGGTGTGGTAATTGAAATGGATAATCTGGACGGATCACTCTAGATTTTGGAAGTTTGAGGCTCTAGCCTACATAGATCTTCTAGACTTGCAGGATACAATTGCCAATTAAAATAATTTATTATGAGCTATTGCAGCTATCAAAAACATGTAAAAATTGGTCAAAACAGAAGCTGACATCATGAACAAGGGAAACAAGGATATGATTCAGGTCCGCGCCATACAACATATCATTCTCCTTGATGTGAAACCCATCGATCTTGACCCACACAAAATATCGTTTCGGACCGTCTGTTATGAACACATAATTCTTACCTTAAATTTAAGAGTATGTATGTCCCATTCAGGTTTAACACGTTTAATGATTTCTCTCGCTTCATCCTCGATCTTTGTACTGTCAACTGAAAGTTCGTAGTGAGGAATAATGGAAGCCATGTTGGTTGGGCTGTCTGCTACGATCGTGTCGTTCTGCAATCGGAACGTTCCAGTGGCACAACGTGCAAGCTTCGCGGTACGACCGAACACAAGCTCCTCACAGCGATAAGCCCGTTCGCTGATCTCTCTATACCGAGACACTCTCCTACCCAGAGTTCCATGCGGCCGGCAGCCAGCTAGCATAGTACCTCTGCCACAGGCCAGCGCCATGTGACGATTCGTCACATCTTTAACAGTCCATTCAAGATATTGCATATGCTTTTCATCCGTTTCATGTTTGACAAGTCTACACATTTTCATAAACAAATGTCAAAGAATGGTTAACTTTCATTGAGAAAGTATGCAAATACGTAAAAATCTACTTGTTTTTGCGTAGTTATCCTATGTTTACATTGGTTGTACGGCTCCACGTGCTGTCATCGATGCCCAACGGAGAGCTAGCGACACGGTCACTTTGATGCATAAATATATATTGTAATGCAACTCACTGTCGCAGTTGTAGTAGTATATCTATATAGTTATGCAAAACAATATGTAAAGCGCCCCCAAATACTTGCATTAGTCCGATCTATACTGATTTCTGAAAAAGCGCGTTTGTTTACAAACAAGAGAAAAGTCCGGTCACGTGATATGCAAATTAGCCTGTGGCAGTGGTGTTATGCTGAGTCACCACTGCGACGGAGTGTGATACCGAGAGTGTAACGAAGGCGTCAGGCGCTGGGGAGGAGCTTGGACCGAACGATCGGCTAATGTCGGCTTGATAAAACTACCTATCAAAACTTTTTGCGTCATTTTTGAAACAACATTTTCTCGCATGCCTTTTTGTTCTATTTGGATAGTACTTCCCTACAGAAATTCCCACAAATGCAATATAACACATGTAACACATGTAGTTCATCTATGAACTCCAAATAGATAGAAAAATTATTTGAAATGAACCTGAAAACTTGATACGGTCCCTCGAAGCTGTCCCACCACAAATTAAATATGGAACATCATTAACCAAAGCAATGTGTACTGGTGACTGAATATGAATTCAACATGTGTCACCAATAAACTATTAATTACCACCATTTTTTCAGAGTTAAGAATATCATTTCCATTTTCAGTTATTGAAATCAATAATGATATGTTTAGTGGCTTAAGCGAAAGCTGCAGCCGACGATGCAAACATATTTCAAATATTGTTCTTGTTTTTTATGTCTAGGAATGACATAGATGGTTTGCCAGTTTTGGATAAGAAATATATCATTCAAGTATGCAATAACAGAAATATACGAACAGAAATGAAATTCGTTTTCTTATCAAACCGATAGGGACATTGTAAAATAGATGTATTTCATCCAATTTAACATGTTTCTTCGTAACGCAGAGGAAGTTCTGGCATAGTGTATAAATATATATTCCAGCGCAAAGTATGATTTAGTCCAGTTCCTTATGTACTTTTGTTGAAAAAAATTGGAGATTAGCAAAACTATACATATTCTGAAAGCTTTCAATGTACAGATGAAGAAAACCAATGTTTCCAAATTTTCCCATCATTCATTTGGCGGCCATCTTGGATTTCAAGATGGCGGCCATATTTGTCAAGTCTAAGGCTTCTGAGGTGTTTATTTTGTCATTTAATTGTTTATATGTGATATTATGCTTACTCATATGTAATTTAGACATGCTTAAGGTAATGATTTCACATTCTTAACAAAAAACTACCTCAACTTTTCTAATTTCTTAGTTGGATTTTGCAATATTATCAGTAGTGTGGATAGAATCCTATACGTTACAACTGTCTATCACACAGTAAAATTTTTAAAGAATATATTGTACCTTAATTATCATATGACCCCTTAAAAACTGTCATTTATCCAATAATTACCTATGGTTATATGTTTCTCCAGCAACTCAGCAACATAAGAGCCATCTGTATCAATGCCTTGGCATTTAAATTTTCAAAATGTCACATAGAATTGTCATAGTCACTTTACACCAAAATAGGTCCCTTGAAGTCTTGAATAATAAAGTCACAATTCTTGATATGTGTCTTGATATCATATTCACAGAGAGTCATCAAACATGTCATTGCTGTCATCACCATCATTAGTTGACATATTTGTGTCATCGTCGTTCTCACACACTGAGGTGCAGAGGCAGAGTTCTGTACATGACAAGTTGCTTGATCGACATGTACATCTTTGGGTCAAACAGTCTTTCCTACACTGACACCTCACCATCTCAATAATAGCTTTGGGGGCTGGGAGAACATCCATTGTTGTTGGTTGGATCCGGTTATCTTTGTCCTTATGGAATCCATGTTGAAGTGGATCTAATTGGATCTGATGGGCGATATTGGCTTGACCCAAATTATTTGGTCACAGAGTTCATCACTTGTAGTCAGCACAAGGAAAGCATTAACAATATCATCATCCGTTTTCAAGTATTTCTGAAACCATGTTGCTTTTCCTACTCGGGAAAATCTGCCTGTATTGTCAGCTCCTGTAAAGGCATGGAAGGCTGGCAAAGCTGATGATTTCTTCACACCTAGGGCTGTCCAAAGAGGCTTTATTGGAAGAACATTTGAGGCCATTGAGAGTGTGGTGTTTTCCAGGAGACTGCTGTAATTTGCAATGGTCAAAACAAGGACATCAGTGTCAGGAGAGAAGATTGTCAACTGCGAGTTCCTTGGATTGCGCTGTGAAGCTGAAATAGCAAGATATATCATGAGTGTGTCAGCTTCTTCATTGTTAGCTTGTTAGCTTCAAACTCCAAGTCTCTGTTGCTCCTGGTACAGCCGGATGCAGATGCAATAAAGGTTTGAGACGAATCAGCATTATACTCCAGTGTCTTCTCTGCCAGGTAGTCTGTCAGATCAGCTTTTGTTTGGTCATGAGACAGAAAACGATTTAACATGATGTGCTTGATTCTGGTGTCATCTCTAATTTGGTACTGAATAGGATCTCTTCCTTGGCGTCTCTTTTCTCTTGTTGCAGATTTGAGGGAATCTTGCTTGTATGTGTCAAAAGCAAGTATGACCTCATCAAACCCTCTTGCCAGGTTCATCACTCTGTCATTGAAGCACTGACTGAGATCTTCAACTGTTTCCATTGTATTTGGTAACTTTGTCATCTTCTGAAGTACAACCATCCCATCTATAACAGCAATTTTTCTTGGGATGTTGTTGAAGGTTTGATTTTGTTCTGTGTCACTGTCATCAACTGTGTTCTCTGGCTGACTTGCTTCATAGTTCATTGCTTCTTCATTTACAAACTTTGTAAGACTGGTGATCAACTTGGACTTGTCAGTGCATGGTAACAGCAATCCACTTGGTGAAAACAGTGACCTTGGAGTCAGCGTGAACTCAAAGTTACCAATTGCCTGTTTCAAGTCAATGTCTCTACTTGATCTGGCAAGAACCATCAGCCTTCCATACAAATCTTTTGTTTCTCTGAGATCCACATTCTTATCTCGGAGACGAACTGTTTGCTTTTGGCATCCTGACATGTACATCTTGTTGTTTTCCCTCTTCACTGGTGCCCAAAGACTCACTGGCCCGTTGATTCGTTGAGACACGTACTCTTCATAGAGCTTCTTTCCTGTTTCATCAATGTGTAGGATCTGAGACACAAACTCTTCAGGGACATAGGCATGCGTCATTAAGTTAAAGATCTTGTCACCTTCAAAAGCAAATGGATTACCATGATCCAGAACAGCAGATTTGATCTTGTCAACTGCAGTGTGATCCCGACAAATGACTCCTGGTGAAAGGTCATGATGTTCTTCCATATCTTTTGCCTCTCGATGAAACTGACTTTTGTACTCACTAGCAAGACGCAAGAGTTCTGGAGAGGCCAAAAAGAAACGCTGCCTGGCATTGGAATTGTTTGAGATACCAATCAAGCCTGAGTGAACTTTCATTAATCTGTTCAGATGTTCACATGCATGATCAGCTCCTATGGATGTAAATGGAATGTCATTCTTTGTAACTGATATGTTTCCAGCTTCAAACTCCTTCCAAGACTCGGGGAAGTCGATCTTCAGGGCATGCATGTCAGCAATATATCGGGGCCAAAGTCGTTTGTACTTGAGTTGGTCCATAGCAAAGAATAATCCGCTCAGTTCTTCTCCAGCCTCAAGATGAAGCTTCAGATCTGCATTGCGAGAAGCTGCTATGAAGAACAGAATTGTCTCAACTCGATGTAGATAATTCATCAGTGATTTGAACATAGCATTCTTTGATTTCTCAGTCTCCCATTTCAGAAATGATTCCATGACTTCTTCATTCTGAATTTGACCAATCAGATTAGAATGTTCATCTTTGACAATTTCAGCCTTTGATGATTTATCAGTCTTCCTGCATGCTCTTTCGATTTCAGCTGCTGTTTCCACACAAACTTCTTGAAGTTGAGGATATTCCTTGAAGAACTCTTGCAATGCTTATTCATAGAGTGCCATGTAGGTATACATATGAGCCCGCAGACAACGTTTGTAATGCGTACATGTAAGAACCTGTCTTGTTGTTGTGGGGCCAGAGACATCAGCTTCCATCCATGCATCATCAATGCAAGAGTTTTCTATGGACGTGCCTAAAGCTCTCAGCGCAGCCATGACAACATGCAGTTCTCCCAGTCGTGGCACAATGTTTTCTTTCAGTTCAGGCTTAGCATCTAGGAGTTTGATTACCTTCTCATAAAGGGCCATGTCAAATGTGATGACTGTAGGATGTTCATTTCCAACTGCTAGTTCTTTCAACTTCTTAGCTTGCAATATGACAGTGAGCAGTGTAGACCATTCATGTGCTACTTCTGGAAGGAGTGGTAGGGCACCAACTCTAGTTGTTGATTGTCTCTCTGACAACAAAGACATGTAGCCAGCCCATCCAGGAATCATGCTAGCTTCTTTCTCATCATCTGTTCTGGCTATCATGGAAGCAACAACCCAGCCAAAGTGTGTTAAGTGATAGGACTTTCCAATACCTGCTTTGTTGGTTATAAATTTTTTGTCTTTTGAATGTGGATGGTTTCTTGGATTTGGTTTTTCACAGTGAAGCATCTTGGTATGGTAGAGAGCCACAGAGAGACTGTTTGCTTCAGTGATCTCAAGGGGTGGTGATATCTGCTGTCCAGTTGCTCCAGTGCTCTGATATACAGCAGTAATAGTCCCATGTGTGGTGCCTTTGCCATCATGAGTGTCCTCATCAAAGTCTGTGTTGTCAACAGCAAAAAAGACAAAGGAACCTTTCCTCAGAAATGGTGGAACATATAACCCTTGGAACTGTCTGGTGTTCTTCACAACTGCATTGGCCAGAGCTGTTTCCAACATTAGAGAACGTCTGTATGGAATGCAATAGTTGTGTGCACTGAGTAGATCCATGATCATCTTGTTTCTTGTGTCATGGTGGACTGTAAGGCCTAATCCTATTATTTGAGGATTTTCTCTTCCAGTGGAGATCTGAATGTTTCACATTCTCTTCTCTGTGTATATTTAACTTGTCTTCTTGACTTGAAACCGTACATTATGTTCTGACATACAGTCAGTACTGTTCTGTCAACAACGCTGGCTTTTGCTTCATCCTGAAGGTTTTCAACAGTTCCCACCATCATCCAGCGTATCAGAGTGTACAGCTCGATTGGGACGTCATTAATGTTACTTGTAATAGGGGATTGTTGATTTTGTCATCTCTGTCAAAGGCTTCTATACTCTTTCGTACAAGCTGTGCTGACTTGTATATAACCTTCATGTTGTCCATGCCCTGGTCGTTTTCAATTGCAGCATGCACCATCTCTTTCTCGCAGGCTTCAGGGGAGTAGAGAACAGCCGGTTTTCTTCGGTCTTTTTGCAGAACAGATCTGACGGATGGTAATTCTGTAAGTATCCTATCTTTCAGCCACTGCCTGGAATAAGTAGGTACATGGTCAGACAAGCAGTCTATACCTCCCAGCATGTTGATATATGTCTGTCTGTCTGTCTACATACCAGATTAATAAGTTCGGTTAAACAGGCACTTTGATGTCCAGATTCAGATCGCTTGTTTTCTTTGTGGGCTTCCTGGCGCAAAACATGAAATACATTTGTAGTCCAGCAGTTTTTGTGGTATCTTACATCAATGGAATGGGCATCACTTGGAGAGATTGATGAATAAAGTCTGGTCTTTAAGGCAGGATTGTTTGAAATTTCAACGGCATATCTTAAATCTTCCCCAGCATTTAAGGTCCTGACATTAAAAAGTGGCTGTCTGTCCTCTTCCTGGCAAAAGAAGCACAAGTCCTTGACCAATGGCATTGTAGACGACCGTGTAAATGGTGCGGATGTTTCCTCATGGAGATCTGTTCCTTTCCTTTTACGGCCTCTCTTTTTTGAAGGTGTGGAATCATCAAGTGTTCCTTTCTGTGTCCTGTCTCGTGCTCGCTGTATTTGATCGCTGTTGGTAGCATTGCAGTAGCAAGTCCGATGCCAGGCAGCACTGTGAGATGATAGAGTCTCTCTGTCACAGCCTTCAAGTCTTCGCCATATACCAGTATATTCACCATCATGGACATTCGCTCGTTCAAACAAAACATGGAGTAAGCGGTCGTAAGAATACAATCTTGGTTGCGATACTAGTATGGATGATCCATGATGGGCATTCTTTTGGCACAGAATACAAAGATTCCAATCTGTAGTGACTGATGTTGATATCTTCTGACTCACTTGCCCAAGCTGTGGTAATGATATCATCATTTAGGTTGAAATTTTCCTGAAACAAACAATACTGATCATAAAGTAAAAATAGAAGAAAATAGAAATAGTATTTTTTGTTTGTTTTTATAATCAAACATCCTTTATTAAAAATATATGTCCAGAAATATTTTTAAAAAGTGTTTGTGCTCTTTAGTAAAAAAATTCATTTCAAGTCTTCATACTAGAATTTGCTATTATTCATAGTTGTTAGGAAAACATTACTAAAAATGTTTCATGTATACTTCAATATCTTATGGGTTTTATTTTGCAAGTGAAATTACCAAAATATTTAACTTATCATCTGAGGTCTGCAAGCAAAAGTAATTAGTTGTCTGGACACAACAATATGTGACATGCACAGACCATTGCAGTGGGGCCCTTTTAAGGATGTATTGAAAATTGTTTTTAATGCAAGCAAACAAAATTATTACACGTACGTTTAAAAGATTGGCATGCTACGTAAAAGTATATAAATTATCTATGAAAAAATAATTATACTTAATCCCTAAACGGGCCCCAAGGTATCAGAGAGCATATAACTTTTATGTAGCATAACTTGAGCTAAATAGGATAGTTTACACTAAAATTGAAATTTCCTGAAACTGAATATACGCTAGGAAGCATTTCTAGTTAAGTTTAACATGTAGCAAATGGTTGCAATATACTTTTAATGAAACAGATCAAGCCTATGTTGTCAGTCATGTTATTATGAAGAAATCATTGCCATTCAATTTCTCAATAATTATCAATGAACCAACATAGATAGCACGCGTCATAATATTCTATAAATATTCACTTACCTATTTAGATGAATTTCAGCGGGTCTTGGTTGATGATAAGCCTTCCTTGATGATGGAAAAACTCTTCTTGTCAGAGTTGTCTCAGCCATGTTGACTTGAAAGGTCAATGTCACAAGGGGAGATAACTCATTTTCCTAATATTTACCTTCAACTAGTCATTATTGCTGTCATTTACCCTGGCATCAAGTGGTCAAGTTTGAGCGTCATTTATTCGCAAACTATGGACCCCAAAAATTGGAAACATTGGTTTTTATGTTGAGTAGCCTCTATAGTATGTAAAAATATATACAGATGCAAATCTCCAAATTTTTTTAACGAAAAATTAAAAACGTACACAATACAATGGACTAATTGTTCGTTCATTAAAATATTCCTCACCACAGTCTGATGAAGACGTCACAGGTGTCGTCCACACAGCGACATATCTCACCGTTGGTTGTCCACCTGTATGATAAATTTATTGAAGTCAGTTCATAACATGGACATATTTTCTCCATGTTGTGATTTATCCAAATGGTATAACTGATATGTTAGACGCGCCATTTATAGTGTAACTAGTTAAATTGTATTTTTAGTTATAGAAAATACAAATTATATGTGTGGTAACTGTAGCTACATTCTTTTTCTTTTTTTTTGTTATTCCCATGATACTCAACGACGGTATCCAGACCCATACATGTCCACGTGGCCAGGGACTACTGGTCTTCTAAATTATACATTAAACAATGTCTTAAATGTGCAGACCAGTTAATAACATGTCAAAGTGGTGGCATTGTTTCTTTGCATATTTGGCCCATAGTACAGTTGTAAGATAAAAAACATTTTAGGTCACATGTCCAGAGTATTACATCTCTGTCGATCTCATTTTAAATAAATTACATAAATATAAAACTGTCAAGCGTAGTACATCAATATCACATGATTTAAATGAATTTGTAAACGTAATATTACCTTTATAATATTTATTATAATATAATTAAAAAAAGTATTTCTCAAGTGAATCTACTTCTTACATACAAAAAAGATATGGTTTTCATCCTCTACTCAATGAAAGTCACATTCTGTATGAGGTATGTTTAACAATGACCTTTTACGAATAATGTAGACTCGAACATTGTGAAGAGATATTCGAAATTTACACATTGCTCCAACTAATCGTTTGTCTCGGAGTTCTTATATGTATAATTCGGGTTGCAGAAGAGATTTTATATTAGCATAATGCGCTAAAACAGTAGACGACTCTAGACTGTGGTACCATTATTGGAAATATATATCTCTTAAGCGTCTTCTAAATGCAGACGAAAACATGTTCTTATCACCAACATCTTGGAATAACCTCACATACGCAAAACCGCTATTAAATAACATTTTCCTCACATACGATGCCCAATTGACTTTTCTATTCTCATCTAATACTTTAAGCATAACAAAACTTTGGAAGGGGTATGGACTTGCATACATTCGCAAGAGCTTAATCCAGTACTTAGTTACCCTTATTTGCGTATTTATAAACAAACAATGACGTCCAGTTTCACCCAGAATAGCTTTGTTTGATGCAAATTTACTCACACCAAGAAAACGTTTAAAAAAGCTTGTTTGTAACTTTTCAATTGCATCATAATATTTAATACCCCACATTTCCGAACCATACATCAATACTGGAGCGATTTGACCGTCAAATATTTTACAAGCAGTCGAGAAATCTATAAATCTGTTATTACTTAACAAATGAAAAACTGGCCCTATTGCCTTCCGTGCTTGCAAGGCAAGGGTTTCACATGCTTTGGACCATATTAACCGGAGAAGATTATTCCAAGATATTTATAGTACGTTACCGTCTTTATCTTCACATTATCCAGTGTCCATGCTTCATACTTGGTTATTATCCTTCTAGTTCTAAATACAATAACGTCTGATTTATTAAGATTTACACACAATCCCCATTGCAAACAATATGTATTTAAAACATCTAGCTGTCTCTGCAAGCCCCGAATAGTATACGAGAAAAGTAGAATGTCTTCGTCAAAAAAGAGTAACATCAGATCTTCAATATATTGGGTAACAAATGTACCATGATCGCAGCATACATTTCCAACACAAGCTCATTAATAAAGGATATAAATAAGACTGGGCTCAAAACGCAGCCTTGTCTTACCCCACTAGAGGTGTTAAAAAGAGGTTTTAAAGCAACCAATCTTTACACCTGCTTTTACAGATGCATACATACTTTTTAACAATTTGTACATTTTACCATGGCATCCTTTTTGTAGGAGTAAATATAGCATTTTTGTCCTGTCAACATAATCAAAGGCCTTTCTAAAATCAATGAATGCACAAAAAATCTGCCTTATGGCTTACAGAGATGTTTGGAACATAATGCATGCAGCGGAAAGATATGATCAATACTAGAATATTGAGAACGGAAACCTGCTTGGGATTCTGAAATAAGCTCATTTATCTCTATCCAGGTTCTAAGGCGTTTTTTCTAGAACAGATGTAAAAACCTTCCCTAAGATGCTCAAAAGAGAAATGACCCTGTATTTGTTAGGATCCGTTTTAACTCCACTTTTGTATAATGGTATTATCATCCCTAGATTCCATACCACAGGAAACACACCACTATCAACAGTGTCCCATTAAGGGGTTACGTCAGAACGACCTTTCATCCAACCAATCAGAGCGTCGCTTACCAGATCATAAAAGTGACTGTCGGAATGTGTTTTCTAATCATGCAACCACGAAATATTTAACAGCGGGCATTCCGAACAACAGTTACGGGTTTTATGATTATATCCATACAGACTAGGCCATCTATAAGCCATTCAAGAATGTTCTTCTTATCATTTTGAAATCTTTTAATGGAGAATACGTCAAAATATGTTTCGAAGCGTTGTCGCCAGTTTGAAACTAGTGTCGTAAAGCTCGAGAAAGCTGCCTTCTGATAGGCTAATGTCGATTTCTTGTCAGTCATTTCATTGGTCGATCAAAATTCGCGAAATGTCGTTCTGACGTGACCCGTAATGGGATGTCCTCAGATCTTTGTTTAGCCGTAGCGAAAACTAAGATCTGTATTTAATGAGATTGGGCGTTAGCGTTATAGTGGGACCCTCCATGCACGTTTTTTCGCACGTTGACAAAACCGGCCGATTCGAGCCCTCCAAACATCAACTGACACACCTGTTTCATGCTGGGAGATGCCAAATACATTCACACACGGGATTACAGCAAAAGTTTACCTGTTTGAGTCCTTGTGTCACTTATTTGTACAGATTATCTACACACACCGAACACACGACTCGGACTATCAACACTGCTGGTCACGTCGCATATTTATATACTCACACGCAAAAGAAACGCAAGTGGTTTTAAGCAAATAGGTAACAAACACGGAACCATAAATTGATACGAGTTTTAGCATGTAGTGAAGCCTGATGGTGTTATCAATATTTTTGGTTGCATTTTGGAAGCCCCGAGTAAAAACGCAACATAAGAAACGAATCGCCAAAACGCACCATTCCAATGGATATGTGGGTATCATGCACCCATTTCTCGCGAAATCGAAAATGCACGAACTGTCGCGAACTGTAGTGGGTATAAAACTGTGGCCGATTCTTGGACCTACCACTCCTTGGTCAACAATGCCACGCCTAACTCAAATTCAGAGAAACCAGGCTATCGGATGTTTGGAAGCTGGAGAGTTTTTCCAAGATGTTGCCCGTCATTTCAACGTTAGCATAACCACAATTTACCGTCTCCTGCATCGATACAATGCTACACAGACCACAGATGACCTTCCTCGGAGCGGTCGTCCTAGGGTCACCACACCTCGACAAGATCGGCAGATTACCCGTCAACACCAGCGACATCCGTTCCTAACTGCAAGTGAAAGTGCTCGACAGACCATAGGAACACATTATCGACACATTAGCCGGGACACTGTGTTCTGACGTCTCCGTTCCAACAACCTCAGATGTCGCCGACCAGCATGTCGTCCTGTTCTCCAACCACGGCATCGACAAGCACGACTTCAGTGGGCACATGGTCATCACAATTGGCGTCATCGTGAGTGGAGGCGTGTCATCTTCTCTGATGAAAGTCGCTTTTGTGTCTCCCATGCAGACGGAAGAGTCAGAATTTGGCGGCGTCGAGGTGATCGTTTCGCTGACAGAAACGTTGTGGAAAGGGATCCATGGGGTGGACCTAACGTCATGATATGGGCAGGGATTGGACTTAATGCGAGACTTGGACCCATGTGCTTTCTGAATGTTGGTCAAGGTCGGGGACACGGCGTCACTGCTCAGCGGTATATCGACCAAGTGATCAGACCCCACGTTGTTCAATTTTTTGCACAACATCAACAACACATTTTCCAGCAGGACAACGCTCGTCCCCATGTTGCCATAGCTACCATGGCCTTTCTGCATCAACACAACATCCGTGTTCTACCGTGGCCAGCCCTCAGCCCTGATCTGAACCCCATCGAACACTTGTGGGATGAGGTTCAAAGGCGTCTGCACAATGTGCGCCCAGTCCCTACAACTACCGATGAACTACGCACAGCTGCTCTGGATGTGTGCAGGAGGATCCCTAGGGCCTTCACAAATCGTCTGAACCACTCAATGTACAGGAGATGTGTGGCAGTGATCAATGCTAATGGTGGTCACAGCAGGTATTGACTGACATTTTGGGTATTGACCCGAAACTGTGTTAGCCCTTATCATTTGAAAAAAATTATGTCATCTGCCTTTTAATCCATTAAACTGTCTTCAGTCAGATTTTTGTCAATCTTGCCCTATTAGTATTTCTTGTCTTTACTGTTGAAAATAAATAACATGTATACTGCATACTCGACTTGCGTGTCTTTTGCGTGTGAGTATATATTATGAGTGACTGTTTCAAATCAGTGATATAATTTACAAAAGAAAACTTAATATTAGCATAATGAGACTTGTATATAAAATACTTTACATGAAGGTTCAGAAATCTAAATACAGGATCAGTATTATCTAATGAACCACACAATAATGAATTGATTAAAAGAGGTTATTTTGTATACTTATAAAGGAATGTTTCATGATCTTTAATCTTTTCAGCAACAATACTGCAGCTAAATAGGTAATGGTCCATATCATCTTCTGTTTCACAAACATCACAATCTGGTGTTTCACATATATTGAGTTTAAAAAGCCACTTTTTACACGGAACAATGTTATGTACCTGTATAATCTTAAACTTTAGTTCCGTCAGCTTTTTGGTTAGTGGAAGAACTATAATAAAAGCATGCATCTTGCCCATCTGTGATGAGTCTACAAACTTATAAGGAGCAGTTATTTTATTTTCAATCAACATTTAATAAACATGTCTAGACTTAATATGGTTTTTTTATGATCTTTCCCTCCAGCTCTGGGGTGCACCAAACAACAACTGAATTCGTTGTTTAGGGTGATACATATTGCACCGTATTGCTCTTTTAACAGTTCTTGTAATATATCGTAATATCTATTGGTACACCGAAATTGTTCTCTTTAAGCGGCTGTTGGAAGTTGATACCAGATTTGTGTTTTGACGTTCTGACGTGACCCTTAATGGGATGTTCTCATATCTTTATTTAGCGGCAGCGAGAACTTAGGTCTGATTTTAATGAGATTGATTGTGATCAATTTGTTGTTCGAAATTATTTGGTTGAAAATATCATTTTCTATTTCTGCAATTTCAACCCAACAATTGAACATGTCTTTGTACAAAAGGATGATATTGAAATATTTAGCTTATTAACATCATAATTACATCTCAAAAGAAATGGCAGTCCCTACTTTATCAAAACTCAAATCTGGTATCAACTTCCAACAGCCGCTTAAAGACAACAATCTCGGTATCCATGCTAAACAGAGTGCCTGACTTATAACTTAAATCTAAAGCCGAAGCTTCACCACATTCCTTTGAATTTATCTTTGTTGTTCGTTAACTTTTTTGTTGTTGGTAATTCCAAATAAATTTAAACAATTCAAAATTGATTCCTTTTCATAATTTGATGGCACTTGCTTCATGCTACTTTGGTTAACTATTCTCGAGGTAAAAACTTTATTGTATGAATCTTCACGTAATTAGCTAGGAGATACTCAGAAATTGTTCGTGTATATGCTTAACTGTCATACATGTCAACTGTATGTGTAATACTGCTTCAGCAATCCAACATTTAATGCATACAATTCTTTTAATGAACTAACTTACTAATATCTACGGCCTTTTCTTGTCTTCTCCAAAATGACTCCGCCGAAGCAGTTATAGGTTGATGGGTGTGATGTCTTCAGGTTTCAAGCCAAAGGTTAATAGTTCTGAAGTTTATGGATTGGGGCAGATGTTTTCCTCAGTTTCTAGACTCATATGTGGCGTTGTTTGATATGTTACTTATACCAAGTGCTTTCATGCTACTTCGGGCGGTCGGGTAGCCTAGTGGTTAAAACATTCGCTCGTAACGCCGAAGATCCGGGTTCGATATTGCTAAAAGCGGCGTAAAACCATACGCACTCATTCATGCTACTTCAGTACCAATTTTACATTATACATTTTCTCTTATAACCATAGACATCGAGTTAATTGACGAGTTACATGTGTCATTTAATCCTTATCTTCTAGCATCCACGTCAAAATGAAACATTATTTAATGTATGAATCAAGTCTAAATCTGGATATAACTGCATGTGAAAAAACATTTACTGTAATCAATAATAGCAATTAACAATGGCTTCCATTATTCCTTGAAGGAAATGTATCATCAACATAGCGTCAGCTTATACAGAAAATTAACAACATAGACAGTGTTAAACCAACTACCATGAACGCGTACAGTATTTGTTTTGTTAAATATCTCACACAAATGTAATGCAATACCTGTGAAGATCCGGGTTAGAATAGGTCTTCAGCAACCCATGCTTGCCGTAAAAGGCGACTATGCATGTCGTAAGAGGCGACTAACGGGATCGGGTGGTCAGGCTCGTTGACTTGCTTGATGCCATCACTGGATTGTCTGGTCCAGACTCGATTATTTACAGACCGCCGTCATATAGCTGGAATATTGCCGAGTGCGGCGTTAAACAACAAACAAACAAACAAAACTGGATACATATCCTAAAATAACCTAATAAAGCTAAAACTGACACACATGTACGCTAGTATGAAATGTTATTTTCCTTTCGTGCACGCTGTAAAGCACATATAATAGGTTTCGACTCGTCTTTATCGGGAAAAATGACGTCAACAGTAAAGATATAAATATTGTACTCTTTATTGAGAGTTGTAAATTAATACTGCAACGATTAAGACCCAGAAGCCCTTCTGTGCAAGATATAAGTTACATTCAGTTCAATATAGTGATTTAAACGGCTCAAGACTTGTGTAAATCATGCTCCATGTGCTCGGCTGAAATCAAAATGTTTACTGTCAAGCGACAAAATGGTAGTTGCTGCTAACCAATTTCCGGTTTAGTCGTCGTACTCGCAGTGATAGTCGTAGTCGTAGTCGTAGTCTTTGTCGCAGTGGTAATCGCAGTCGTAGTGGTAGTCGCACCCCCTTTTTAATAGTTCCCTTATAGTAAATGTAGTCTCCGTGGGGACCTGGGATAAAACAGTTCCCTAGCACACAACTGCTGGTCGTGTAAGACCACACAATTGGATCGGGTTGTCATGCTTGGCGTATCAAGCATTGCGTATCATAGTGAGATGCTGCTAACAATATCAACCACTGGTTTAGGTGTCACAGATTCGATATTTCACAGGTGACTGTGATACTGTTGACTGCAGCGAAAACAACAGACTAGCAAGAAGTAATCAAATCTGAACGTTCTCGAATATACCTAATTGTATGCAACTTTCTCACACCTGGTTACGTTACAGGCGGATGTTTATATACAGACTTAAACGTGTCGTACGTGTGTAGCTTAAATACAATTAATATGCTTTATGATTAAAATGTCGCCCAACCCAACTCACTAGCACATTCGTCCAGCATTGATACATATGACACACACATAAAACCACGTCGTGTATATATTAATTGTAACGCAATCTACGCCCACATGGTGATCATTCTCGGGATGTATGTCGGATCTAGAAACGAGTGAGTTTGAAATGTAGTTAGGTTATAACGTGGCGTGTCCGCATAATTAAAGGACGTTAACCACTTCGGCCAATCCCATACGAGCACACGCATGGAACCCAAGGGTTTCAAACCTATGATCAGGGATTCGAACCTACGATCAAAGGATTCTGGAAGACAGACTACTAGTACTTAAGTGGTTAAGCGTCCACTTCACCGAAGGGCAGGGTTCGATTCTCCAGATGGGTAAAATATGCATACCCCTTTCTGGTCTCCCCGCCGTCATATTGCCAAAGGCGGCGTAAAACCATACTCAATCAGTGTAAACATTTATTATAAATATATTAAAAAGCAACTGCTTCAATCGAACGAATCTTCCACCGAATTAATACAAATGATCTCAATTAGACAAAATCATTTTACTTTGACATGCTTTAAATCAACAAAGCGTTAAGAAAAGTAACTTCATGAGTGGTGAGTTGCAGTTTCTAACGGTTTCTGTCTACACGAGTATTCAAGCGTTATTGATCACAGGTAACTTCCCCGGCTGATTTGTCGATACTTTCATCATGTCTCGTTCATTGAAATGAGCACGCTCCGGCATAGCTGCCCTTGCCTATGGTGGTATGTTTATGGATATCAACATTCATGACTACAATGCGACACACGAAAATCAATAGTGACGTCACGGCTTGTGCAGCAGGTGTCGGCTACCTGTTGCTCACGTGACCGATGTTTGAACAGGCTTAAAGCCAGCATCAAAATAAGAATATCTTGAATGACAGGAAAATGGCATGGTAAGTAACATATTGGCTCGCAATTGACGCTTTTAGGTATATTACTCATTTTTAGAGATTTTAACACAATTTTGTCTATTTTGTTCCTCGTGTCGTGGCATTTAAGATTGATATAATCCACACATATGCACTGGCTTCGATGCTGACCTATATCGTGATGTTGGTAGGACATGTCGATGTGCCAGAAACTGAGAAACACTACATTGCGTAGGTTTTATAGTGTGATTAAATCTCACATTGCGTCAGGCATTAGGTTTGTATGTTCTTTTATATGCTGGGACTGTTATGGTATTAGTTACATCGTTGTCTAGATCTCGTAAGTCAGGTAAGTACTAACCTCATCATCTCTTCATGAAACAGTCATCGTAAACTCTATGGATGAGGCAAATATTGAAAATTCTCTCTGCGAGAAATACAAGCAGTGTTAACAGGGTTATTTTATTTATAATAGATCTTAAATAGATTTTGTTTCTGCAAATGATGAGATGGTGCATAAGAAAACCCAGGATTCAAAGTGTACTACTCAAAAGAAGTTTAAAAAACCCACCCGATTCTTTCATATGACTATAGTTAATCTGTCATGTCAGATAAATATTAATCGAGTCTGAATCAGATAATCCAGTTAAATGACATAATGAGCATCGATAGATGCAAGTTGAATCCGATGACATGCCAAGAACCAAGTCACCGAGCCTGACCACCCGATCCATGTAGTCACCTCTTACGACAAACATTTAAATACAATAGGTTGCTGGGGACCTATATTCTTACCCGGAAACCCAATGGGTCTTATAAAAGGAAAGAAAAGAGGACTAGTCAATGACTGGTTATTTTATAGCTCCAGATTTGACCCCCAATGACCTATATGCTTGTCAACTGAAATGGACAGCGCTTTCCGACACTGTGACTTTGCTTAGTGAGAGCCATCGTACCGTGGTGTTCATTCATCGGGTCCAGATTGTCTCTTTACTGACTGGTTTATTTTAGTCATGATAAAGTAATTCCCTTTAATAATTTAGACAATCCCTTTTCATAATTACCCATCTTAGTCATAATACAGACAATCCCCTTTAATAATTACCCACCTCAGTCATGATACCGACAATCCCTTTAAATAATTACCCATCTTAGCCATGATACAGACAATCCCTTTAAATAATTAACCATCTCAGTCATGGTACCGACAATCCCTTTAAATTATTACTCATCTTAGTCATGAAACAGACAATCCCTTTAATATTGCTCCCTCCTAGTCACGAAACAGACATCCCCTGTCGCTGTGTGGACAGTGGCTTGTGTATGTAAACTCTGTGTACTGGTGTGACCTGTTGACTGATATTCTACTGCAATGAAAATCAATTTGGATGCAATCGAGTCGAATAACTGAAACTGAACGCCCTACGCCTTTATCCCACTTTGAAGGGATCACCATTCCAGCCTTTTTTCTGGCGTTGTCTGATGTGTGGTAGAGGTCAAGGTGGGCGCTGTTTAGTGGAGGCCACGGGTGGTGCTGTTTGGTAGAGACCATGGTGGGTGATGTTTGGTAGAGACCATGGTGGGTGATGTTTGGTAGAGACCATGGTGGGTGGTATGGTTTGGTAGAGACCATGTTGGGTGGTATGGTTAGGTAGAGACCACGGTTGGTGGTGTTTGGTAGAGGCAATGATGGTTGATGTTTGGTAGAGACCATGTTGGGTGTTGTTGTTTGGGAGAGACCTTGGTGGTTGGTGCTGTTTGGGAGATGCTGTTTGGTAGAGACCATGGTGGGTGGTGTTTGGTAGAAGCAATGATGGTTGATGTTTGGTAGAAACCATGGTGGGAGATGTTTGGAAGAGACCAAGGTGGATGATGTTTGGTAGAGACCATGGTGAGTGATGTTTGGTAGAGACCAAGGTGGGTTATGTTTGGTAGAGACCAAGGTGGGCGATGTTTGGTAGAGACCATGGTGGTTGATGTTTGGTAGAGACCAAGGTGGGTGGTGTTTGGGAGAGGCCATGGTGGTTGATGTTTGGTAGAGACCATGGTGGTTGATGTTTGGTAGAGACCAGGGTAGGTGATGTTTGGTAGAGAACATGGTGGGTGGTGTTTGATAAAGACCATGGTGGGTGCTGTTTGGTAGAGACCATGGTGGTTGATGTTTGGTAGAGGTCATGGTGGGTCATGGTAGGTAGAGACCATGGTGGGTGATGTTTGGTGGAGACCATGGTGGGTGATTTTGTTTGGTACAGACCATGGCTGTTCGATAGGGGTGATCATATTTCGTAGAACCATGATGCAAAAAATTGTCCTCGGTATCACGAGTGCATCTGCTTGAAATTTATTCCAGTATATTGATAACATTTAATGAGGTTGCTCAGTGCGTGACACGCGAAGCTCTCCGTGTCAGTTTGACATATGGTCAAAGATAATACTTTTGCGCTCAGCTGTTTTGTCTCGCACGCCTGTACGGCGTCACTGTTAATTCCTTTTTTCAAGAAAAAGAAAGATATGTGGAGCTGAACAAACTGAATAATATACCCCCTTTTCTTATTTACCCGACTGATAAGATTTAGAAGTAATTATTTCAATTATTCTTTTCAGTTATACAATCTGCAAATGAAAGCATACACATGAAACTACACTACAGTATATATGTATATGTACATGTATAAGTATATACAAATAAACTGTAGTGATCTGTCTTGTGCATAGTGCGGAACGAAAGGAATGAATTTATAACCCGAAAGATTATTTCATCAAATCAATCAGACTCCTACATATATATATTTTGGGAATGGGTAAGTGGATGTTGTTTTTTCGCCGCAGTCAGCAATATTCCAGCTATATCACGGCTTGTAAGTGATTTAAGTCTGGACAACACACTGGTTGATAGCAAGAGCAATGATGAGAAACAATTTTCGATGACAAAACAAACAAGGTCAAGCATTGTCATTACCCGATCCTCATTAGTCGCGCAGGGACCACTTGCACAAAGCGATCTTAGTGCTGTTAAAGTATGGTAGTTACGATCATCTTAGCGCTTAGATGCAAGTGGGCCCTGGACCCGTGAAGATCCAGGGTAGAATAGGTCTTCAGCAACCCATTCTTGCCATAAAAGGCGACTTTCGGGTGGTCACAAATCCGCTTTCATTGCTGCGTAAATGATTGGATTTTTTGCACTGATCGCATGTCCGTGATCAAACACAATGGTTTCAGATCTGTGAATTTTCCATCCTTCTGTTATAAACCTCCGGTGACGTCATCCCATTGCTCACACGGATTTTTATTCTTTCAGCAAGTACTTGGACTCATGTTGTAAGCCAGGAGGGACTTTGAATATACATAGGGAGGTTTTACTTTCTGAGTATAGGACCTCCTTTGAGGTTTTACTTTCTTCAAGTAAGACCTGAGGTTTACTTTGAATTAGGACTGGGACGAGTCCAAATTTACTACCCGGGTACCCACCACCTAATTACCCCGACCCTACCCGGGCACCCGTTGTAGATATTTAGAGGTAGGAACAAACTGTCCGATATGGAAAAGTTTGAACTTGGCCTTGGCAAAACGTATTTAGATACACGTGTAAAACGATCTTGTCATGCATACACTGAAGTTTTATCTTTATTCAAACATATAAACGTCAGAAGGAATGGGTGCATTGTCAGAAAGATATGGGAACATTAGTGACTTATAGTGTAACCATTGAGTTTTAGATAATTTTGTCATTAAACAATATATCACGTGACTATCACGTGTAGTCCTGTGGGTACCCGGTTCCTAGTCAGGACCCACCCGACCAGTGTACCCGAGTTACCCGTCCCATTCTTACTTTGAATCATTAAATTACTATATCAATTAATTAGCATGTACTGTTTTTTTTATTTTTCGACTAGTTAAAGTCAAGAATTTTTCACATGAAAATTCCACGACGAAAGGCGAACCTGCAACCACATGTATCATGTATCGTATTGTAACCCACTATGAGCCACCTGGTCAGGGGATGAAATAACAGTTCCCTGAACACATGGTTTGTTTCATCGAGCGTCGCCCACCAGCTGGTGCAAGTTTAATGCCGTGCTATCATATTAATGATGGCTTGACGAGCCAATTTTAGACAAGGTATAGGTATCAAATAAATAAAACATATTTTATTAATGCGTGTATCAGTCTAAGAAGATGTCGGTTTAACCTTGGGTTACCTGGAATTCGTAGCAGTCTCTCGGTCGTGAACTTTTACAACAGATACTTTCCGCTATGTATTCTCACGCTCAAATGTTTTTTCTTTATTATTAGACTTAAACATGGATATTAAATTTGGTTTGATATTTGTATTAACATTATAAATAATATAAATATAATAAATTAAATTACTAAATACAGTCTGATAATGAATATCAACTGTAATGGACAGAGAGTGTGATTGATTGAGTGAGTGAGTTTAAGGCAATTTTGAGCATTAGTACAGTACATATGTATATGTATACATGTATATACGTCAGCCTGATGTAGGGGGAAAGACCAGAGTGATGTATATCTTAGAGTAAAGGCCAGATGTATGAGAGTTACGCTAGAAACATTATTGTAAGATAAAGAGCTGGTCTTTTAAAGCTGAAAAACAACTCAGGTCGATATTTAGCTGTCTGAACATCACTTAGAATATAAGAACTTAGACGGCGACTTCCGTTTTTCAAATATTAATTTGCACACTTAATGATAATGTGAGAAAACTACTGTTGGTACATTTTGGAAATATCCCAGCTAATGTAGTTTTTTAAGGTGATGTGTAATAACAATGAAAATGCCTTGAAAACTTCATCGTATTACTTTTGCTATGCTTAGAAAAAAAAGATTTTTTTGTGCATTGCAATATCTGTATTTTGAGATTTTGTGTTTGTATATGAACATAAGGAGTTCATGCTAAATAATAATATTATTATTATTATTATTATTATTATTATTATTATGATGATGATGATGATGTACACATTAAAATATAATAAAGAGGGTTTGGGTGATCCTGGCACAATCAGGCTGGTTAGGCTCATCATCAGCTCAGGGCCCTTGCTCCCTCTGCACGCAGCCCAGACAGCGAATGGGACTTCTCCCAGGAAGTGCTGCTTAGTCAAACCCACCCAGAACTTTTCGGAGAATGTGAAGACTCCCCAACACTGCAGCTTTCTGCATTACCCAGATTGTCAGAAGGGCTGTACTCCTGGTAGCAAACCCGGGTATTCTCCCAATGTCAGTCCATGGGAGATTGGGAGGTACCAAACCTAAGGCACCAAGAACAATAGAGAGTCGGACAACTTTTTACTTGGTTGCAAGCGTGACATTTCGAAAGCGAGGTCTTCATATTTGCCATTTTTTCCTGAATCTTGTCAATCACATAAGTGTCAAAAGGGACAGAAAATTCAATGATATAAATGATTTTATTGGATTTATAAAGATCAGGTTTGTTGGCCTGGATACGTCTGGGGCTGTATACGGGCCTATTTCAAAGAATTTTGTATTGATCATTTGCCATGACGCCCTCTACATATTCCGGGTCGTACCATGGATGGACCCCTGTGTCAAAACCACAAGCATTGCGGAGACGGTAATAAAAGGATCGAACCATTCCATCATGTCGCTTTAGATACTGTGTTTACCGTGTACTCATTAAATTCATTGTATTATCTACATTTCATATTTACATTTTGATGCAAAATCACACACTGACGTTTCGAGTGGGAAGTGACTGGTCCGAGCAGCCAACAGAAAGCCTTCTGTATCCCTTTTCAGACCAGCCGACTTCATCCAAGCGAAGGACTCTGCAGGGTTGCTAATCTTCTCAACGCACCACACATAAACTCGATGCAGTGGTCGTTCAGATAGCCTCTCCTTGAAAAACCGAGTCTGGGCCGATTTGATATGGCACTTCGCTTGGTTGACACTCATTTCTGTACCGTCCAGCAGTACAAAATCATCAACAAAATCAACACTGACATTGAGATTATGTCCCACACCTTTGGCACGTTTAAGAATAGGTCTTGTAGTGTAAGTACGAATCGAGGATTAATAGTTACAATGTGTGGTCTGCATGTCATCGTGGAACATCGTTGGTCTTTGCTTATGATGTCAATCACTGGTTTGGCAGGACCAGTCTCAAATATTGCCAGGTGGACAGGAATCAGTCGCCGTTTCAATTATGCATTAAAATGATATTACTAAGTTCCTCGCCACTAGTATATAATTTCCACACCCATTTCATGCTTGCTTTCACACTGTATATGGTCATCGCTACATCTGATAACTGGGGTCGCCCCGATTATCTTTCTAGATTTGTCAGCGCCATACCCGTGCTCGGGGGTTTCACCAAAGTGGGCTTTCCTCTCAGATCAAGCTGTCAATAACTGGAATAGTGTTCAAAGCAGCGCTAAACACTCATTCATTCCTTCACTATACGGTAGGGATGATGATGAAAAATACGAAGCACCCTTTTTTAACTAATGATCAGAATAGTTATACAACTTATAATAATGATGGTTAGGACGGCGACGCCGACAAAAATAATAACGATGATTGTGACGACGACGACGACGACGACAACAACAACAACAGTAATAATGTGAGATCATAGGGACCCTCTTGCATTTTTGTTGTTGTTATCTGTTGATAATTATAATTATAACAAGAACACAAACAACAATGTGATGATTGGGATGAAGACGATGCTGCTACTATCAATGATGATGTTAATGAATTGACTGTAACTACGGGGTTCTTATGACTATCCGTCACTGGATGGACGTCAGTATTGCCTTATGTTTGTGTTTATACGCCATTATATTCTCTCACCCAGACTAGGCGATGACACAACCCAGACTTCAGGTACCGGAGACGCTGCTGGAGAGAGGTGCCGCCGTCTTGTCAGGTAAGACGCCTTAGCTTCATCACGTCTTGTTTTTTTAAAAGCATCGGTTTGTAGAAAGTTGCGCAGATAGCACTGTACATAATATATCAGGCATCAGCAGACACCATATATAAATGCGATAGCTGGTATCAGTACTGGTTTTGTAAATCTAAGCTGTTCGATAACCAGGCGTGTGCCATGTAATAATTTTGGAATCGTCTGAATAGTTTTCACGAAATCGACTTACCTATGACAAATCCTTTGAGAATCCGTTGGACGAGTGTTAGTGCATTTAACCTAATGTACATTTGCTTAAAAAAACCCTTTGATATATGGTGGCTTTAAACCACAACTCATTCACCCACCTAACCACCTACTCACCCAGTCACTCTTTCTCTCAATTACTTGCTCACACACACAAACCCACTCATCCCTTCACTCACTCCTGCAGGCGGCACTGACGGCCTCGGCGTGCCCCTGGTCAGCATCAAGTGTGGCGAGCTGGAACACTGTGAGCTGGTGGCCCTGTTGCTCCACTACCTCAGCATGGTAACGTCACAGACGTCCCCGTCAGTCGCCTGCCTCATAGACCTGCACAACGCCACCAAGGGGGATGTCACAACCTTTGTCGAGTCCATACAGACAGTTGAGGTAGGAGTAGTGAAGATCCGGGGTAGAATAGGTCTTCAGAAACCCTTACTTGCCGTAAAAGGCGACTATGTTTGTCGTAAGAGGCGACTTACGGGATGGGTGGTCAGGCTCGCTGACTTGATTGATGCATGCCATCGTATCCCATCGTGGCCGATGCGACGTTACATTTTAACTTGCTCACTACAAGCAGCATCCAGTCGTCAAAGGCACCGCGTTTCGCTGTGCAGAGTTGCGTCCCTTATGTGTGCCAGAAACCTATCTGTCACCGTAAGTTCAGGTCGGTCTGATTAGACCTTGGTATCAGAACCATAGTCAGAAACAGATAATAATCCAAGCTACGAAGATGAACGAGAAGTAGAAAACTATAATTTATAAAGTATGTGCAGGTTAAAAACATCTGATTAAAATGACTAAAGTGAGTGAGTGAGGGAGTGAGTGAGTATGGTTTTACACCGCTTCTAGCAATATTCCAGCATTATCACGACGGGGGACACCAGAAATGGGCTTCACACATTGTATCCACGTCGGGAATCGAACCCGGGTCTTCGGCGTGACAAGCGAACGCTTTAACCACTAGGCTACCCGACCGCATCAAAATGACTCAAGGGTATGATGAGCATGCAATCGACACTGATGTGGACTATTTGTTACAGCATCGGAAGAGAGGCCGGATAGCTGCCGTGTACTGTGTGAAACCCAAGTCCAAGGACAGGTCACGACAGCTGAAGAAGCTCCTCGGACTGAAACCCAGCAAAAAGTTCACTAATGTGTCTATATTTAAGGTGGGTTTAAACTCCTGTGCAGGACTTTGATATCCTTAATAGGCAATCATTTAAGACCGCTGATACAGAAAGAGGCTACTTCCTGTCGTGCAGTTTCTAATAACAATGGTGATGCTGACGTGAAGGAACCGTCGTGTGTTTAACTCTTGTGCAGTTGTAGGTGCCAGTAATATCCTTAATATGATTAGACTTAATACGGCTGATCAAGGAGGTGGCTACTTTCTGTCGTACACAACTAGCTGTGACTATGCTAGCGTGAAGAATGTCTTGTGACGTGTTTCAGGTGATCCTGGTGAAGACTGTGCGTGAACTCATCACCTACATCGACCCAAGTAACCTCACAGGGGAGTTCGGGGGGTCACTGCACTACAATCACCAAGCATGGCTTTATTTCCACAATGTAAGTGTTATTCTAAATGAGGGAGACTCATGACTACGAAGTTATGCTCAATCCCGGCGTGGTGACTCTTTCCGATCAAAGTTTCATATCCCATCAACTGATTGATTTCCAGTGTTAATGTCACGTATAAGGTTCACTTCCGGTCCAGTGCTCACTTCCGACCAAGTGTACATTTCTGGTCTAAAGCATTTTTCCGGTTTCATGCTCGCGTTCGGCCTATCCTAGATAAAATGAATGTTTAAAGTGCCTTCGTAAAAAGTTCCAATGTAATGTTGCTGACAACAGCACACAGCCCGTATCTTGTCTTCATCAGTACCTTCAGGCGGACCAAGAGCTACCCGACTTCATGGTCATAAGCACACAGCTCTGTACACATTGCAAACAGATCAAGATTACATTCATGAACACCCCGTGATCACATACACACGTGTTACGACTGACCTATTTCTGCCACAGCAGTGCCAATTGTATACCAGTGTATGCGGATTATGCTCATGTAAGCAACAGCTGGTGACAGTGTAGACATAGTATATACTTACACCAGGCCTCGTCTTGTTGTATCGTATGATTCCTGCTTGTTATTGCATATTATGGCATGCTGATTTTGAAAACAGGTCAAAATGGCGGCCATCTTGAAATTCAAGATGGCCACCGTAGATGTTCACAGAAAAACTTGAAACATCATTTTTCAATTTGAGTTTACTATTTTGATGTTTTAAAGGATTGTTGCAATTATCCCACTTATCCACTACATCAACATAATCTACCACCATATCTCAATAAGCAATTTTCGTCAAAATTGGTTTTTCGGGGGTGGGGTAACATTGTATACAATATCTCATCCCCTATGTAATATATTTTCATTTTGTTTTCTGTATAGGATAGTACAATGGTTCAGGCAGATTTTAATACCCAGTTATAGTGGTTTTATTGTCACAATTCAATGGAATAAGTGTTTTACCTACTCACAAGATTTGAAAATGAAGTAAAAAAACATTATTTTTATCAATGTTTCCACTGAGAATTAGAATAACAGTTATATGAAACAAAATGTTTGCCAAATTCAGATAACCGAACACATTACCTGAAATCAAAGACATAATTTGGATAGTTTAATGACTGAGTAAAAATGTTACAGCCAATTTTGTCAAATTATGCATTTTTCCTTCAATTTATGCAATTTCGACCCCCTGAAAATTCACGCACACACTTGCAAGCTTACTACCCAATGAAAATTGTGTACAGATACCTCCTTTATGCAATAGAAAAGGTTTAAGGTATACAGGAAAATATGGGAACGAAAATTTAAACTAAGCCTCTTTTCCGTTGGTGGCCAACTGACTAATATATTAAATACACAATGCCATTTAGAAAGTGGTCAAATGTAACAAATGTTATATTTGGGATAACACTTTCTTAGTAAAGTACAGATTCTCGTCCTTTTTTGGGTTGAGTCCCGTCCGGGATTCGAACCCACACTTGCCAGAGTGAGGCACCTAATCGCCAGCACCCAAAGTCAGTGATCTAACCCACTCACCCACTTTGAGTGCTGGCGATTAGGTGCCTCACTCTGGTAAGTGTGGGTTCGAATCCCGGACGGGTCTCAACCCCAAAAAGTACGAGAATCTGTACTTTACTAAGAAAGTGTTATCCCAAATATAACATTTGTTACTAATATATTGATGTTTCAAAGCTGTGACACGCAACCTACTATTTTAGAGATAAAGAACATTGGCTACTCTTCGGTCCCAGCAAAATGTGACTAATAGAATAATAATTTGATTTATGACCTAGATATTATACAATAGTACCATAGCGATAATAGCGATAATACCGGCTTGACCTGCACAAAATACAGAATACCAGGCAGGTAGCTGTTTCGCGTAAGCTCGCCCCAAGACTATGATTTTCTGAGTTAGAACTCACAATTCTCTCCTCCAGACTAGCATGAACTGAGCTGAATTTTGTCTATTTCCGACGCTATCTATAAATATTTATTAAAATGTCGCCTATTCCTGCCTTACGACTATCATATATGCGTTACACTGTCGTCCAGTGCCACCTCCAGGTGATATACATCGAGTTAAATATCACCTCCAGACAATGGATGAGTATGTTAGTATTTAAATCGGCAATATTTCAGCCACATCGTGACTTCTCCAGACAATGATACCCACAAATAAATGTCGACCGATCTCGCCTCCAGAATATAATACACCGAGTTAAGTGTCGCCTAATCTTGCCTTCAGACTATAATGCCAGGCCTGCAGGCCAGTGATGATCTGCTCCTGAAGCTGCCTGCCATCAAGGACCGGATGGAGCTGTTGCAGGACTACGACCTGGCAGACAAACCCTCCGACCAGCTGCTGCGACTCAGGCAGGAACAGCTGCAGCAGTATCAAGCCATACTCAAGTGAGACTACATACAATGCTACCAACATACTAGTCATGCATATCCATTCCGGTTTGGCTGGTCCGGACTCGATTGTTACAACAATCAACATACAAAACAAACATGTCGTTTCTGAAGTGAGTGAGCGAGAGCATTATTTAAGCTATATGACGGCTGTCTGTAGTAATCGAGTCTGGACCAGACAATCCAGTGATTGACATCATGAGCATCGATCTACCTAATTGGAATACGATGACATGCATCAACCAAGTCAGCGAGCCTGACCACCCGATTCCGTTAGTCGACTCTTAGTACAAGCATAGTCGACTTTTACGGCAAGCATGGGTTGCTGAAGACCTATTCTACCCCGGATCTTCACGGATTACAGTGGCCTGTAAATAAACAAGTCTGGCTCAGGCAAATCAGTGATTGAAAACATGATCAGTAATCCAGCCATCAGGGCACGTCTACAGCCGCCAGTCACGGACATCACCTGACGACCCATCCATTTTAGGGAGAACCAGGCCATTGTCACAGTCAAAATAAACTTTGAATTGTATGTTTCCTGTTTTTGTTTGTTGAGTATGTATGGTTTCACACCGCTTTTAATAATATATCAACCATATCAAAGGAGCTTTACACATTGTACCCTGTTGGGAATATACACAGTGTGAAAACAGAAAGTTCCTAAATAATTATCCTTTTACAGGGAGATTCGCCTTGATGACACAATCGAGCAGTGCAAGCAGGCCCTGTACCTCCTGGAGAACCCCGAGACGCATGGACTGCTCGCTCAGGTGCACATGACCACACTGCGCAGTGCTGAGAGTCGTCTGCGCGAGAGTTATCGTCTGCTCACAGACGACCAGAAGGAACTCGGGGAACTGTGGGCAGCAGCTGAGAACAGGATAGACGTAACCCACCAGGTCCAGAAGTGTCGGGAGAGGTCTACGACGGTGAGAGAGATACACGGCTAGATGGTTGATCTTGTGTAACACTGAATCTGCCAGCCAGTATATGGCGACTGACTTTAATGCCGCTTTGAGCAGTATTTCAATATTATACCCTGACTTACGGGTATCACCAAAGTGACACAGACCTGCTTCACTTAGGGCTTTCCTCCCATGTCAAGCTGACAGCTGTGATATAACTGAAATGATATTAAAGGCATTGTTCGCCCACAATAAGTGATTTAAGAAATGTTTAAGCTGTATGTCCGATGAATGATGTGACTTATTCCGACATCCCTGTCCAGATCCACCACTCTATAGTGAAGAAGTACAAGCCACAGCTTCAGGACCACCCAGCCATCGGGAAGACCCTCAGCCAGGCGGAACTCTACAGGACGCACTTCACCACCTCGCTGTATGAACCCGCAAAGGTGAGATAGTGTTCTTCTTCAATAGGTGCTGTGTCTGCTTGTATAACGCCAAGGGGAGATAGTATTCTTCTTCAGTAGGTGCTGTGTCTGCTTGTATGACACCAAGGTGAGATAGCGTTGTTCTTCAGAAGGTGCTGTGTCTGCTTGTATGACGCCAAGGCGAGATAGCGTTGTTCTTCAGTAGGTGCTGTGTCTGCTTGTATGATGCCAAGGTGAGATAGCGTTGTTCTTCAATAGGTGCTGTGTCTGCTTGTATAACGCCAAGGTGAGAAGGGGTTCTTCTTCAATAGGCGCTGAGTCTGCTTGTATGACGCCAAAGTGAGAAGGGGTTCTTCTTCAGTAGGTGCCGTGTCTGCTTGTATGACGCCAAGGGGAGATAGCGTTCTTCTTCAGTATGTCATAAGTTCTTCTTATGTCGGGGTCACGTCAAGTCATCCACGAACTCCGGTGAACTCCCAAGTGTTGCAGTTTGAACAATTATATGTGTATGTGTATGCCAGCAGGAAATGTTTTTGTGCAAATGCCTATTCTTCAATCAACGTCTTCCGTCTCGCCCCCAGGACCTCTTGACCCAAGCCACAGAGACCCTGCAGAAGCTGCGACGCTTGGCGGAAGAAAACGCGCAAGTTGTCTGCGACATTAGTGACGTCACACAGCAATTGACTGATGTCATCAGCCCATTCGCCGAGGACCTGCAGAGACTCCAAGATATTTACATGTCTGTCCATGTCTTTCTCCTTCTGTATGAAAAGGTAAGAAGAATCTTGTAACGGTCATGCGCTGAACACAGGTTTACCCATTTATCTGATGAAAACATTATTGACACGCCTACTCAATATAGCTCCACTTCTTTGTGTGTCCGCCATTACAGAAGATAATATTATATTGAGATGTAGATTATTTCATGTAAGTTTTGCATTCTAGTCAGTCCACTGGTACAAGAAGGTCCTGAAGTTCCTCCCTGACAGTCTCAAAGAGAGAGTTGATCCCATGTCCCCCAACAGACTGATTCACACACCACCCGAATGGAGGCAGGCCGTCATCAGCTTCCTCAACAAGCACCCCCCTCCCCGCGAGGAGCACATCCTCAAACTGGACTCGGACATACCACATCGGGTGGACAGGGGACTCAAGCAGAAGGCACATTCCCTGGCTCTCAGGTGAGTCATCCGCCAATCGTCTCGTCTCTCAGGTGACCGTACCGTGTCTCTGACGTTCACGCTGCAGTGCAACCACATGGCCAAGACTCGATTAATTACGGTCAGGTAGCTGAAGCATTACTGGGCGCGGCGTTAAGCAAATCCACTCGCTCATTCAGTTGACAATGTATAAGATAAACAGTTCTAAGTTACTGAGGATCGATTCATTCAAGTACTTGCGAGACCAGTGAAGATCTGGGTTAAAATTCGTCTTCTGCAAACAATGCTTGTCATAAGAGGCGACTAACGGGATCGGCCGGTCAGGCTCGCTGACTTGGTTGATGATTGTCATCGTATCCAAATTGCGTGGTTCGATTCTCATGATATCAGTCACTGAATTGTTTGGTCCAAACTGGGTTATTTTTAGACCGCCGTCATATAGCTGGAATATTGCTGAGTATCTATAGATCAGAATAACTAATTGATCAACTTTAACGAGTGTTGATTGATAAGTTCCTAAAATTTGTTCAGTTTCCAAAGGTCACAGATCCCAGACTTGTAACAGCGAAACCCTTTACTCAATTTACTCACACTTTTGTGGATATACCTCCATATTACATGTAATGTCCACAACAAACGATTTCACTATTACGCAATTCCTTCTATGTGAGGCTTAGAACTTAATCATACCTCGAATCTATGCCCATTGATTCAGGTGGTTCATCCGTCTGTATGAAAGCATAACCATGAAAATAATAACCCACAGCATTGTGCATCTACATACGCACACATCGGTGAAATTGCTCTTTCCATTGCCTTACATATTATGTCTCTATTCTTTTTTCATAAATATGTATGCAGTGTATTATATATCTATTCGTTTTTATAAATAGTTGTCAAAACAGAACGGAGCTATAGTACATTGCATAATTGAGGATTGTGAAGTTGGTACCAAAATAGCACTTTTAAGCGAGGCTGTGAATATCAAGGTATTATAGTTAACAGACTAAATAATTACACTTTTTGTTGTCAAATTAATGTCTTCTTACTTTGGTTCCTAACCAGTCAGTTCTAAGAAGCTATTCCGTCCAGGAAACAACTCCGTCTGCTGAGTCACCGTGAGCGCATTTCCTTCATCATGTACACCTGTACCCCGGCGTCGACGTTTTATAATTTATTTCTGCTCGTGGTTTGAAGAAACCGAGTCTTACCTTGAGCCCAGTAGTATTTATCAATTATGTTGAGTCAACAACAAAAAGATGTTTGGGACGAGATATTAAAACTTCACCCACTGAGTTGCAAAACGAATGTATGTCTTAAGCGCTTCTCTTTACTTGTAAGCATTCGAGGGATATAGGGCAAACTAATATGTGTTACACTGTGATCTGTTGTGCCCGGTTTACCTTGTACGGGAATCCATATATTATGTACACATATAGTGTTAACCCCTTCAGTGCAAAGTATGCCTGGCTGTCACATAGAATAGCTTGTGTCCTATGGATGTGCCGAGTTTATTTGAGAGGTGTCTACCTTCTTTTAACACAAAACACTTTAATAACATTTCACATGACAAATAATAAATTAATTTTCTAGAAATATACATATATTGTAAAGTAATAATTTAATTAAAATCACCTCACAGCGAGTCAATGTTTTTCAAGGACATGTATGCCCGGGGTGAGGCCTGCAAGTATGTGACTTTCCATGGCGAGACCCTTCAAGAAAAACGGCTTAATAATGCATCTACAATGACTTTATTGTTCGGGATTGTATGTTGAAGCTAGATCAAATAATCTTTTTACAATGCTTCCGAGGGCAATGATATGCATCCATGTTACCTATTGGGTTGAAGGTGTAGTTACATCAGTTTCTGACATGTGTACATATGCTTATCGAATCTATGCAGTGATCAACTGAAGCTGTATGATGCCACATAGCCTCATCGTGGAGGACAATTACAACACTATGACGTCACCCATTGTTCATTACATCACGATATAACAATAAAGGTTGACGTCAGAGACATATCTTTGTACTGTTGACAGTTCCTACTTCTTGTGGTACGTTGCATATTCTTTCTAGAAAATAACAATGGGTAATGTATAGCTACCCCTATGGGGAGCAGGGTAAGAATAGGTAATCAGCTTGTCGTACGGCGCCTGCATGGATCAGGTGGTCAGTCTCAGCTCCTTGGTTTGATTGCTTGTCAGAGTTGCTCATAATATCAATCGATGGTTTGTCTGGTCCACACTCGGATTATTTACAGGTCGCCGATTCAAAGTTACACGTTCGGCCTCGGAAACAATTTTCAGGCATAAGGAACATCTCTTAATTGATAATTAGCTGTGAAGAAGTAGTCTTCTTTGGAGTGAGCCGATGCGGGAAGATGTGTACTCATGACGTCGATACACGTCAGCTTCTACTGCAACGTCACTTAACATTGCCCCCGTGAAGATATGGGCTAGACTTGGTCTTCAGCAGCCCATGCTTGTTGTTAGAGGCGACAGACGGGATTGGGTTGTTAGCCTCGCTGACTTGGTTGATGTCTGTCCTCGTGTTCCAAATGTGTAGACTGATGCTCATAATGTCAATCACTGGATTGTGTGATGCAGACTTGATTATAAAGCTAGCTTGAGAGGGGCGTTAAACAATAAACAAACTAATTAAACATTGCACAAACAATAGTGTCTGCAAAAAGCCAACAACGTCGTTGAGCTCGTGAAGTCCTCATTACACTGTCCTTCATTTAACTTAATCGCTTATTTTGAACCTTGTGGATAATAAACTTTTTTATAACTTCAGGGTAAGGTTTCTTCAACGACTGCTGAAAAGCAGACGACTTCCGACCAAACTGGTAACAGCCGCGTTTGAGTGGAAAGAAGAAACAATGGGCCCAGGCAGCCCAATGAGCAAACCACGCCAAGCCAAGCCGAAACTGTACACGAAGAACACCAGTAAACACAGCAGTATGCCCAGAACCACATCCGATGGGAAACCCATTAAACCGAAAAGGTATAGATCCGACCATACGAAAACACTGCCAGGCACGACCCACGACAAATCACACAAGAAACATGGTCCGAAAGACAGCAGTAATGCTAGGTTGACATTGCATTCGGAAAATTTCATTCTCCGGAAGTCAGGAGTAGAGGAACCCAACGGGTTTCAGGATGAAGGTAAAGAGCTGTTTGTGCGCGTGACATTTACGCCAGATGACCCAGATAAAGCGGTGCAGCATTTTACGTTTGATCAAAATGATGTGAAATCTAGTCAGTATTTCCCAGAGGGCCAAATTCCACCTGTCCAGGACATGACCGGTTCTGAGTCCGGCATAGACGTAGTGGAGAATGACGATCCTTACGATTCGATAGTGAACCGAATTCGGGAGGTATCAGTTAGCAAACTTCCCAGTGAGCTTAAATTGAAGTATGTCACAGATCTTCTTCACGTCAGTTTAAAAAGAGCTTCAGCCAATGGGACCAAATCACAAATGCTGGATTTTCAGAACAGTAACGTCTTTGCTTCGAAAACGAGCCACGGGAGAAATCTGTCTAGATCCGTAGGGAATTTAACTGATCCGGTGTTTTATTCTTCACGGGATAAATCTCTGTACAGTTTTGATGACAATACGACAGAGCAGAGACGCTTCGAGGAACACTATCGAGACTTGAGGAACGGTTTGGACTTGGATGATATTGGTGTTGTGCTGGGTGCTATGAGTGATGATGAACATTATCATCGAGGCAATCTAAGGGGTTCCAGGTCAATGAATGACCTTTACGGTTCCCGTTTGGATTTACGACAGTCAGTCTCGGACATGAGTTGCCATCACGATTCGATGACGTCACTTACAGATTTGGACGACTCGGCAGACGACGGCGGGTCCGAGTCGACGAGTCTGCAGTTTGATTTTGTGAGGCTAAAACGATGTCAGGAGGATAGGTGAGATATTGAATATAAATGTTATATTAGGCGTCACGTGTTAAAACTAAGTGACTATTAAATTTAAAGTTTATTACGATGTTCAGTAAAGGCCCACTTCGACTAACCAGAATATTGGTTTAAAAATGATAAGCCATGTTTGTAGGAGTTGTTATAAGTCCGTAACATGCAAGTGTTGAAATGAAGTCCAATTCTCATTTGTACTACTCACCCTAAAGCTGTCATTAAAATTTCTAAAGGTTTAGATTATATCTGCTTGTTCTAGATCCCTTGCAAACTTGGAAACGTCATATACAAACGGTTTATTTTAAGACTTCTGTGTAGTGATAATGCATTTCCTAATCGTGCCAATGTTTTGAGAGATGGGAACATGATCATACTGAGTAAATTTTGAGATATCATACAAAAACATGCTAAAAAGGAAGTCTAAACACATATACCCCTAAATAGATGACATTTGAGTAATTGTTTACGAGCTTTATAAAGTGTTGTCTCCCAATCCTCTTTCCAAAGACGCAAACATGGACACCCCCTTAAAAAACATCTAAAAAACACTGACCCAAACTATTAATCTTCAATTTTGGACTTACAGAAACAAAATAAGACACAATAAACATTGCTTAATATCAAGCTGTTTTTAATATCAATTGATGAAAATCTTGGGCTTATGACAAACTCTTCTGTAACTGGATACTTGTTACTGTAATGACCAACCTTTAACATATAGTTTATCCAAACTAAAACGGCCGACCAAGTGAGTGTCAAGCAAAACTAAGAATATTCAGATCGTTAATTCGATCACTGGAAAAAAGAGAGATCTAAATCAAAATACAAAAGTTGAGCATTTAGGGGTAAATATGGACACAATTTCCGTTACTTCATGTTGTTGGTCCTCAAGAACCTTTGCTGGTCCTAGGAGGTGACTTAATGGATCGGGTGGTCAGGCTCAGTGATTTAGTTGATCGCATGTCATCATACCCCTACGGCTTGGGTAACATTTTCAGTCACTTGGTTTTCTGGTAGACTCCTTTATCTACAGGCCGCTATCTATAGATGGAATAGTGCTGAATGTGGCATTAGAGAACAAGGTTATTAAAGGCACACTTTATAGTAGTTATCGTATTACCGGATGTATGTTATATCTGTGGTTGCTACAGGGTTGCAGAGGAAGGTCAGCTTGTCAGAGAACAGGGCCGTTATGAAGATATTCAGTTGGATGCGGAGGCCTTGGCCCAGGACGAGGTCGAGGCTAGTCTCAGAAGGTCGGCTTTGATCCTTGATCAGGTACGATGTCAGCACAAGAGGGCTTGACTTTCCACATGAGATGTTGGTTTGACACAGGCGTAGTTTAGGCAGTATTGTTGTATTGTGACCATATTCCTGATGATGCCCACACGGGCATGGGACTGACTGAGCAAGGGTCATAATACGATATAATCTGGGATTCGAACCAATGGGCAGCGAATCCTGACACGGATCTAAGTTCTTAATGTCTGTAGTCAGACATTAATCTAAATTGTATAAATGTCCGCAATAAAGAGTAAGACCTTTAATACCGTCAAAAAATAATGTCGTTCCTACAAATTAAAGTTGTGACATGTAATTTGTATTGCTTTTGACCATTTACAGGAGGAGGTTGCCCTATCTCTAAAAGAAGACTGCCTCTCCGTGGATTTCTCAACTGATCATGATCTTCCTGCTCTGAACCGCTTTGAGAAGCATGCGTCTACCGACCTAGGCTATGACAGTACCGCCAGTCAGCCGGTCACAAGCCACGGGTCAAACACCTCCACCCTGCAAGTCCGTGGGAGGCCAGATGGGCCACCTCTACCTCGCGGTGGGGGCATTTGAGGCGTCTTCATAAACCCTGTCGCTTCTTTCTATGACATATTGAACATTAACCACGTTAACGTAATTACTTTGAGAGAGTTAATCTTTCTTTCGTCAGAGCTGTTCACCAATTTGTTTGGTTTCCATAGTTAGGTCCCTTGGCCCATTCAAATATGTATATATAATGTGTTATGTTTAAACCTTTATAAGAGGCAATGGAGGAGATATGCACTGATATTCCTGATGGATATTTAATTTATTAGCTACTCCATGCTATTCAACAAAACATTTTACTATTACAGGTCCATTCAATGGCCCAGACTATTTCTGATCAAGTTCCTCCCCACATGTAATGTTGTTCAAGTCTTATCAAGTTCTTCCCTTCGTCTGATGTTACTGAAGTCGTCAAGTTCTTCCCTACATGAGATGTTACAGAGGACCAACTATAAAAACCTCTTGGTGATGTTAAAGAAGTCAAGTTCAACTCTACATCTGTGTCCCAATCCACAAAGCGATCTTGTTGCTTTAATAATAGTAAATCTCTGCGAAAGAATTTGGCTGTCATAACCCTGTGTGGAACTGGGTCTTAATGTCCTGCAGTCTTCGATTCCTTCCCTACACTCACTGGTGGTCCATGTATGGTGATCCTGGGTCTTAATAAACTTAATGTTTCTAGGCTGGTCCTAGGGATGAGATGGAGCTGTAGTGCTATTGCTCCTGGGGGGATTCATGAAATGTAATTGATTTGTTGATCTGTTGATAAAATGTTGATAACATTTGAAATGTTTCCAAGGCAGCAACTATATGTTAAAATATGAGCATTTAATATTGTATGTTTTTATATCTATTATTGACCATGGTCTTTTGTTACTTTTGAGTTACGTGACTGTTTAACTACATTCAAATAACATTCTATTTGAGGTGAAGGTTTGTAAAGATTTGATATAGGTCCTTTTGTCTTACTGCTGAATATGAAAATTGTACATATATTGCCCGTAAAACTATAGAATGAATTGATGCATTTTGTCTTATTACAAATGAAACAAGTTGAAATACAAGCAACTCCTGTTTTTACAACCAGCAAAGGAATTAGGATTATTGCTGACAAACATTACAGTACTTAGCATTTGAGGGTGGAAATCTGTAAGTAGGAATTGGTCTTCAGGAACCAATGCTTCTTGCAAGATGCGACTAACAACATCAGGTAGGCAGACTTGCTGACTTGGTTCATGCATGTCATCTTATCCCAACTTCAAAGATCAATGCTCATGATGTCAATCACTGGATTGTCTGGTCAAGACTCAATTATTTACAGACCGCTGCCGAATATTGCTGAGTGTGATGTTAAAAAGCAAACAAACTTATCATCCTGATTTGTGTCTTTGGCTAGTCACTGGTCATGGTTGCTTTACTTAGCTAGTCACTGGTGACAAGGCTGCTTGACTTGGCTAGTCACTTGTACAGGTCTGTTTGCCCTGGCTAGTCACTGGTAACACCTGCTTGACACAACTGGTCAAAGGGCTGTTTGACTTGGCTAGTAACATCATGATGACCTGAAGTAAGCAGTATTATCATACCTCAATGTAAGAATGTCGAGATCTGATTATTTCATTGTGATCTTGATTAAATACTATGCATCCCAAGTGGGAGGGAAATAAATTTCTGAGCAGATGAATAAATCCCTTATACCCCGCCACGAAGATTACATGCTGCACATGGATTTATGAGCAGGAGAATAAATCCCTTCTACCCACTTGAAGCAAAAAGCTGCATGCTTTTCCTGAGTCAATGAAAGTCACGTGACATGGCAAGATAACCTCAGATCCATCGAACAACTGATTTCTATCAATTTTGAATTTGTTTTGTTTCTTTTACAATGGTAGATTAAAACATGTCGGTAAGATAAATTTGATGTAGCAGTATGATGAGGGCCAGATGTGGTCCTCCGGCTCGTGAAGATCTGGGGTAGAATAGGTCTTCAGAAACCCATGCTTGCCATAAAAGGCGACTATGCTTGTCGATAAGAGGCAACTAACGGGATTGGGTGGTTTGGCTCGCTGACTTGGTTGATGCATGTCATCGATCCGAATTGCGTGGATCGATGCTCATGATATTAATCACTGGATTGCCTGGTCCAGACTTGATTATTTACAGACCGCCGTCATAAAGCTGGAATATTGCTCAGTGCGGCTTTAAACAACAAACCAACCAACCAACATCCGGGACGCGGGACGCATAAAATCACATGTACCCCTTGTCATACTGCTACAATTACTGCGAGTGTGACAGACAACCAACAAGGTTACACCATGTTTAGCATCTCCTTGCATTTTAGTCCTTATGAAATGATTTAGACAAAATGTACAGAACATTGCAACCTTATGTGGAATCATGGTGTAAGCTAAAATATAGGTTCAGCTCAATTCAAGATGCAAAATAGCTAGTTATGATTAAACGAAGATGATTTTAACAAATGTGAACAAAAGATGGTATTTATAATTCATCAAAGTTCCAGCTTTCCTGGCTGTACTGTTTCTCAGAAGATTTTTTTAAAATTATATTTTAAAAAATGTCAGTAACCATAATCTTTGACAGTACCAATATCATTGTGTAACATTTGTACAATTTTTGATATAATAATCATCTTTACCGAGGCTAGGGAGTTAACTGACTGTAAAAGTCCAGTTTTCAACCTTGCTGAACTAGGCTGGAATTTCTGGGCTCGATTCCACTAGTGGCTATTACAAGTTATGTTCCTGCTATGGCTCTCCTATTGACCAATCAGATTCAGCTTCGCATATCACTTGCATTTGCTTCCAACAAAATGGTGGTGCCCAGTGGAGATGATCTCACCGATAATAAAGATCGGGTTTTACTTTGTGAAGTGCATGAAATCACGTGAGCACCTTGATTAAAAACATGAAAATATTTGGAAAATATCTGTTGGTGCCGAGTTGGCGGTACACATGCTTCACAAATCATGCAGTTGATCAAAATCTGCATGACAGTTGACGAACAGGTTGTCAATTTTGTTACGTCATTACATGTGCTTTTCCCCTGAATCTTAATATAATCACTTGCTGTGGATCCATAATTATATGAACATTTGTATAAATGTTACATAGATTACTACACAAGTGTCTGTCTGATACCATTTATCTTACGAGTTGTTTCAAAACATATCTAACAAGCGAAAGGGAGTTAGATACGTTTTGAAACGATGAGTTTTGAAACCACAGGCAAGAGTGCAGTAATCTGTTTCTTACACACCTTAAACTCACACCATCTTAGCATTGAATGGATCCATATCTTTTCGCTATTCTCATGATCACAGTGGCGCATTAATACATAATACAACGGTCATTTGTGACATCATCTGGCCTACTGCTTACTTCCGATACCTCCACAATCAAAGTGTCTGCCATATCCGTGGATTATCAAGGCAATGATGTTAATGCAAACAAGACAAGACCAAAAAACATTTATTAACACTCTAAAACCATAACATTTCGACACAGGCATAGGTGAATTCGACCGAAGCATGAGTAAGTTATCAATAAATTACAATCAAGAAAGTAGTCTGTCATTATTTGACCTTTGGTCATCACCACTGAGGAGCCAATCACGGACCCAGAATTCATGCTCACACATATGTCTGATACCAGTTATCTCAAATGGGTTTCTCACCCACAGATGTGTAAAAAACCATGATAACAAATATTATCACCTGCTGTGGGTCTAAGTATTAGATGAAAAATTGTATGAAAATTTACACCATGACACTAAAGATTCTTTAAGTGTGATTTAAAATGATATTAAAAACCCTCTGAGACTTGGTAACGTGTGTCATTTTTAATAGTACAGCTCCACTTTAAACAATACGCTCCAAAATGAATGCATAAATAACAAATTGTATGACTGAATTAACTTCATTACTGACGATAGCACACCAAAAAAATGCATTATCAATAATATGTTTGACATAGTTATGCAGTACTGACATACCAAAACACATTTCATAATAATAAAAATAATATTAATAAAAATAAAAATAATAATAATAATAATAATAATAATAATAATAATAAATAATAATAATAATGACAATCTTGTTTGGATTTGATGAAGTAATTGACTAGTTGATGTTACTAGTAGTTGGCATTCAGGAATTGCACAATTAAATGCAATTAATCTGATCTGTTAAATATGACACAGATGTTGGGGTTTTTGGTAGTGTCATCAAAATCTTTAAGGTGGTATTCTTAAGACTGTTCGTTCACTGGCAGTTTCAAGCCATCATAAATATCTTTAAAAACACAGGCCTTGTACACAAGCAGTAATACCACAGGAACTACATAAATACAATGCATTGTTACGTATCAAAGTGCACTTGCACATTGTTCTGATTTGGATAATAACAATATTGACACTGATGCGTTGTTGTACGGTAAGTGTCTCAACAATATGTTCAACACAATTTCAGTCACACTATGGTGACTGGATAACACAAAGTAACAAAAATCAAAGATATTTATAACTTGAGCAAAATCCCAGAGTATGGGTAAGAACCTGAGACAGTGGCAACTAAGGGAAAGAACTCTTACCAGTGACAGATTGGCTTCAGAGACAAGAACAGACAAATGGGGATTTAGCAGAAAAAGTGAAATCTGTTTACTAAAGCTCAATGTAACACTAAGTTTTCAAAAGCTTTCTACAAAGGCACAGTTCAAAGTTAACAACATTCAAAGACTTCTGAACTCTTATACTACTCCACATTTGATAGGGATATTTTTATCTTTCCATGATTAGTCCTGGAACAAATGCAAGAAAAGTGCCCATGTTTTAGGATCTTTAGCAAAAGTGTTATCCAGTAATTTGTATGACAGCTCCCACCCTATAGAAATTACTCTCAGTATGGAACTAGCCTATTAGCTCATATTAAGTTTTGCCTCTTTACATTCAACATCATACCATTTTTTTGTTTGTTCCATTTGATTTTTTTCTGCAAGGCTTTGTTGATAATTAGTTGACGGTTTGTAAAATATCAGAGGATGCGCCAACGAGTGCTTCACATTCAGAACTATCTCGTGGGCTGGAGGTTAACATAAAATTGTTTAAGGCAGTTTGAATATTTAAGCTAGAAGTAGCATGTTCAACACATATGTGACTGTTGGATGCCAGCATCTGTATTTAGTAAAGGTTACATTGGTGGCCTTATGAGTGAGTGAGTGAGTGAGTTGGGTAAACACCGCTTTTAACAGTATTACAGTTATATCGTGGTGTGTCAGCTTAATGTAGGAGGAAAGCCTGAAGTGATGCACTCAGACGTTTACCACTTCGGTGAAACCCACGAGCACGGGTATGGTGCTGACAAACCTAGAAACATAATCGGGGTGAACCGGGATTTGAACCCACAATCATAGGATTCTGGCGTACCCAAGGGATGCAACTCTGCAACTCTGCAACTCTGCGAATCACAGCGCCTTAGACGACTGGGCCACTCGTGCCCCCTGTGGCCTTATGAAAAAATATGCCAATTATATGAAAACATATACTTAAAACACTTCAATAGAACATATAAATATTATGATTGTACTGTTAATAGACATTTTAACTTTTCATAAGTGTTTTTCACATTGTGAATATAGCCAATAACTACCATTCTTTCTTCTCCTCACTTTGTTTAAAAAGAGCAAACCCAACTCAATGAGCCCCTTACTCTGTGCTGACCACAGATAGGCAATGGTGCTCTACATGGTCCAGCATTGCTGTGTGGGTGATAGGGCAGGAGGTATCATATTACCTGATTTTGATGGTATCTCTACATTTTGCCCAGCAGTATGATCATGGACCCTAAATATAGTATTAAGTGTCCATGGTATGATGCACAAAAGTGATTCTCATAATGTCAAGTGTATATTTACAAAGTCATATCTGATTACCCCTATCAAAAGTCGAGTAGTATATGTTGCTTCCTCATCTTAAGTACACACAGACATCATTCACAGTTTCAACACAGAGTAAATTTCAAATCTAGTCCACATCAGACAACAAACACACATCCACTAGAGTCAGTACATCAGTTATGCAACAACCCATGCTTACGGTAAGAGGCGACTATGCGTGTCATAAGAGGTGACTAACGGGATCAGGTGGTCACGCTCGCTGACTTGGTTGAAGCATCGTATCCCAACTGCGTGGATCGATGCTCATGATGTCAATCACTGGATTGTCTGGCCCAGACTTGACTATTTAGAGACTGCCGTCATATAGCTGGAATATTGCTGAATGCGGCCTTAAACATCAAACAGAACAAACAAAAAACATCAGTTATGTCTCTTCCGGCCACCACCCCAGCCTACATCCACGTCAGTTGGTTTGTTCCTCCATGACATCTTCTCTTTCCGCCGGCCACCATTACTGCCACTGCTTCCTGCAGAGTTGGGCTTGATCGGAGGCAAGAATGTAGTTTGACCTGGAGTAGACAGGTCAAGACCAGTCAGGTACTGTCAGTTATGGATGCAATGAAATTTGGTCACTTATGATTTTTTTTTTACATCGTTACCATTCTGTCACTCATCCCACTTTTTGCAACTTTGCAACAATTTAGACAAAAGGCTAAAAAGGTTAAAATAATGCAGTGCAACATTAAAACAAAAGCCCCATGTCTCACGCTACATTAATAAGAAAGTTAATGACCTTGACCCTCAATTTCAGCAAATCATATGATTTATTCATTCTTGTAAAAAACATCTCATACAAGCAAAAAGGGTCAATTCAGTACACAAGGAGGCAGAACGTCCTTGAGACTGGTCATTCCAGTCACCTTGACCTCCAAGGAAGGATGATCAAAAGCCTACAATTCAATGCCAAACCCTTAGGATAACTAGTATAAATGGTATCCAATTACAGTCAACACTTCCAAAGTTATTAGATATTTTTGACAGAATGACCTTGTGGGTGAATTTGTCCTTCAATATCAGTTGCAAGATTTTTAAAGGACTAACCTGCATATAAACCAAATATGCATATTGGTGGAATTCAATGAGGCAATGAAAAAAAAAGCATATGCTACTTACCATTTTAATATATATACCTGGTATTATAATCAAATCTAAGACCTTTCAACAAAACACTTCCTGGCATCACTGTTTCAGCATAAATATTAAATTGGATTATTATGAAATAAGCAAATTTGTGCACCTAAGTCAAATTCCATGTTCAGCTTTAATTCTTGACGTGTGATGTATCCGTACCTTGACCTCATGACCCATGACCTACCTGAACCTTCACCTGATGAGAACCTCCTGCCTCTCCGCTCCTCCACACTGTGAGAGTCATCATATCCAGAAGTCTGTGTGTACAGGAGAAAACAATTATTGGAATAATATTATAATGGCCTTTTAGTTCTTGTTGCTTGGTTTGCCGATTTTTCTCTCAAAAATAGATGTGGTCAGTGAATGTTTTCTGAAATGGTCACTGTATAGTAAAGTAGGTAGGGTAATCCTGTTTAAAAACATGACCAGTTTTAGAACTATGAAAGCAAAGTCATCCCAGAGCCAGTAAGCAATGATGACAATTATTACAGACATATTCTCTGTTTATACCATCAACATTATGTGCCCTGAAAATGTCCCAACTAGTGAAATATATTAACTTGGCAGAAACAGACAAATGACTTCTCATAACTGTTTTTTCAAATCTCCATTTGTGAAATGAGGATTGGAACACTTTCATACCATAACCCACATGAGCAAGTGTCATTGGTACATCTTGTTGTAGTCATACAATGGTTTAGAAAACAGGAATAGTCTTCAAGTAATGTCCCTATTCTGGGGACAAAACACAGATCTTGTTTGTGAAAAGTGATGGCAGTCACCACTGTGCCACCACCCACTCAGAACAAGGAGTTTCTATCAGTCACATTCAAAGGACGTTGAACCAAATACTCTCACTATCAGTCACATTAATTATAAAACAATAATTACCTACATATATACTACCATACATAAAGGTTTAATTCTTTTCTTTTACAACCCCCCCCTCACCCCCCCCAACAGTTTTGATTAATTACATTCTGATTCCTAAAATGAGTGAGTGAGTATGGCTTTATGCCGTTTTCAGCAATATACCAGCAATATACCAGCAATATCACAAAGGGGGACACCAGAAATAGGCTTCACACATTGTACCCAATAGGGGGATCAAACCTGGGTCTTTGGCGTGACAAGCGAACGCTTTACCCACTACGCTATCCCACCGCCCAGATTTCTAAAAGATCATTAACATCAAAGAGATCAGTAGAAGTCACGATGACTTACCATGTTCATGTGTCGAGCTACAGGATGACCTCCCTCATAGTCACTGTTCCTCTCTGACGGCCTGGATCAGTCAATCAAATGTTCACTCAAATCTTACAGACACTATGTTTCTTTTATATTTTAATTGCTGTTTGATGCTTAACACACCTCAGCAATATTTCAGCTATATGAAAGCATCCTGCAAATTATCAAGTCAAGACCATACAAACCAGTGATTAATATCATGAACAATCTCAACCCAATAGGGTACGCCGTCAGAGTACATGTTATAAACCAGGACACCGACTCTGACCACCCAATCCATGTAGTCACCTCATATGACAAACAATAGGTTGCTCGGGACCTATTCTAATCCAGAAACCTGTTATAGTTATGTTAGATAACATCTTCCCAAGGCAAGGGAGTAACCTGACTGTTAAAGTTCAGTTTCGATAGGGCTGGGACGGGAAACTCGGGTATCGGGGTCGGACCCGTGGTTAGTCACGTGATATATTGTTTAATGACAAAAATTATCAAGAACTCTTTGGTTACTCTACAAGTCACTAATGTTCACATTTCTTTCTGACTAAGCACCCATTCCTTCTGATTTTTCATAAGGTTGAATAAAGATATAACTTAATTCAGCTTCAGTGTATGAATGACCAGATTGTTTACTACGTGTATCTAAATACGTTTTGCCAGGGCTATGCTAAAAATGTTCCCAATCGGACATTTTGAGACATCTCCTGAGACTTACAATGGGTACCCGGTAGGGTCAGGTAATAGGGGGGTGAGTACCCGGGTAGTAAATTTGGACTCGTCCCAGCCCTAGTTTCCACCTTGCAGAACTAGGCTGGAAGTATGGAGCTAAACTTTGGCTGGACCAACAAGTCTGTGCATAGTCCAATTAAAATTGCGTAACGAAATTGACATCCGATTCGTAAACTGCTGTGCAGATTTCGTTTGATTGCAGGATTTGCAAAGCATCTGTACTGTCAACATGCTGTCAACAGAAATTTTCCAATTCTTCTCATGTATTTTTATCAGGGTGCACATGTGATTTGATGCACATGGCAAAGTAAGACATGCTTTATTACAAAATTGACCTTGATTATCAATCAGATTGTCTTCCCTGGACGCTGCCATTTAGTTTGAAGCAAATGCAAGTGATATGAGAGGTGGAATCTGATTTGGTCAATAGGAGTGACACAGAAGCGACATTACCACTGTTGGCTCTTTGATTGAGCCCAGAAATTAATTGTAGTCTAGTTCGGCAAGGGTGGAAACTGGACTTATATAGTCAGTTAACTCCTTTGCCTCGGGAAGGTGGATAGATAAATGACAGTCTCAGTCCAAAACATAACACAGACTACCAGTGCTATGATAGATCTGTGGAACAAGGCCCAGTTCATCAGGTTTTTCACCAAACTTCTCCATGCAAAGGTACTGGGGCTATCTCAGCTATTGCAATGATATTTCTATGGTGTTATACTTTCGTTCGTCTTTCCTCCAACTCACATTTCCATGTTCCTTTATTTGTTTATTTGTTTGTTTGTTATTTGTTTATTTGTTTGTTTGTTCGTTCGTTCGTTCATTCATTCCTTTCTTTATTCCATGTTCGATGATAACTAAACACCAAAATGACAACAGAATCTCTACTCTGCAATGTTTTAGATTCACAATATATACCCACTATGGGAATGGGGGTCTTATGTGAGAGAAATTAATATACTAACAGCAAAGCTACCATAAGTACAGCTTCACATTTACTGTTAGTTGAGACCCAGAAACAACCATTGATGGAGCCTTATTTTCAGTGTATAGTCTACAACACTTTTTGCGATATGTCTACAAAATTCTGCTTACCCCTCCTGGAAGTTGGCAACCTGTGTGTGCAGCCACTCATATGTGCGCACACTTCGTGTCTTCACCTCCTGTCGTTTCACAAAGTCCTGGCGTTGAATCTCATCCTCTCGAGCTGGACCCCAGAAAACAAACATATAGTCAAGAAGCAGACAACATACAATCAAGAAGTAAACAACATGGCTGCCCAGACTGTATTTAGCCTCTGTTACATAAACTAGATAAGTAATATTTAGCAGGGGTAAGAGTATTCGGCATCACGGCAGTCATCACTTGTTTGTAAACATAACAGTCAGTTGGCTGTGAGTTCAACTCCAAGCGTGGTTGTTTTTTACTAGTGGCAGTGATAGTATAGAGAGCTCCACGAATGAGCTATTGCTGTGAGGAGCTTGGTTGATTCATATGGAAAGGTAAGTAACTGTTACCAAAACATGTAAAGTAAGACTTAACTAAGGTGACCTCAATCTACAACTAATCGCAGTAAATAAATAAAAGCAGTAATGTGCTGGGTGCAAATGGACCTATATTTGGACCAAGATTGCCCTAGATTCTACTTTCTTCCTTTTTTCACTACACATATGCAGCTTCCATTTTTCCCCATCAACCATACTTTCCTCCAGAAAGAATATGTTTTTGCAATTTTATTTTATTACAACCAACCTATTCTTTTTATCTTCTTCTCATAAATCAGGAAAACAAATCAAGCTAAAGTGGTCTTTGATATTAAAACATTACCAACAAGAAAGCCCCATGGCAAATACATCTGAAATAGTCCTTATTATTTACACTCGAACACAAAGTTTGACAATAATCTAAGAACATGATCTACTTTAAACAAATAAGAAGCTGTTAATTGAACTTGTGAATTTAACTGTGCTCAAGCATATTGCATTAGTGATCTACTACTACCCATCAATATAATGCAGAGGCACAGAAAGAATGGTGAACATTCTAGACTCTTGTGACAGGCAGACAGTGGGTGAGTGAGTGAGTGAGTAAGTTGGATTTTCACACTGGCCAGTAAGTCTGTTCTACCTTTGTATTTTGTTTTGTTTGCTGTTGCACTCAGAAATATTCCAACTAAATAACAGACTCTGAACCAGAAAATCCAGTGATTGACATCATGAGCATCGATCCACGCAATTAGGACACAATGACACGCATCAACCAAGCCTGAACACCCATGCTGGTTAGTCACGTCATAAGAGAAGTACAGCTTGTTGGGGACTTATGTCCTGACGCAGAATCCCAACGGGCTCTGTTCTGTCATAGTGGGTTTGCTTAATGTGGGAGGAAAGTTCAAAGTGATCAAGGTCGTAGGCTTTGATGACTTGGTCAAACCAACTAACAAGGGTATGGTGGTGACACCCACTTGGCTAATTAGGACAGTGATATGGCATCCTAGCATCCTAGGCTAACACTTACAACAAGCAGACGCCACATCTGGAAACACAACACAGAGATACCACATACAGTAAAGCTACTAATCATACCATGAGTTCCAGTTTTAGCTAAAAATACAAATAATTAAAAACTGGTAAAGTATCATATATAAAGTCAAGTGCTGAAGACAATGTATGTTCCTGTTGATTAACTTTGAGTCATGGAGGATGTTTAAAGCAAGATTCTCATTAAGTATTGGAGAAAACACACTTACGAGGTTTTGGTAGACAGAGCATGCCCTGGGGAGAGGGAAAAACCAAGGGGGCGAAGCGGTTTTTCCCGATCCCCAGGGCATGCTCTGTCTACCAAAACCGAGGGAAAGTGTTTTTCCATACTTATAAACCATCTTAATTTATTAAATGTTATAACAAGCATCTATAAATGAGGCGCTTCATTATAGCTCTTCCTTGAAGACGTGATATCATAACTTGCACGTGAAATTCGCTGACTTGCCAGGCGTCCAAGAGCATTTGGATGTGTCAACAACAAAACACAACTAAAATACTTACTTTTAAATGAAAGTGAAATCTTCGGTTACTAAATGTTTGCGTTGCAATATTCCACTTCTTTTAAACTTTTCAAAACGAAAATTCGCAAATTTTAAAGGTGTTTTTTGTTTTACAAGATTTTCGACTTTAAACAATCCAACTGTTACATAGAGGTAGTTGTCATGTAAAGGCTAGCATTTACTGCACGTGCAAATTGTGCAGCATTGATAAGCACTTGTTTAAAAGCACATGTTTTGAAACCTCGCTGTCCTTTCACCAGCATCTTCCTGAGGCAAGAGAGGTAACTGACTTGAAAAGTCCAGTTTCCACCCTTGCCGAACTAGGCTGGAATTACTGGGCTCGATCGTAGCACCACCAGTGGCTATTACCAATTATGTCCCTTCTAAGCCTCTCCTAAGGACCAATCAGATTCCACCTCTCGTATCACTTGCGTTTGCTTCACACAAAATGGTTGCGCCAAGTCAGGACGATCTGATCGATAATCAATATCTATATTGTGATAAAACGGGTCTTACATCGTGAAATGCATCAAATCACGTGAGCACCTTGATTAAAAACAATAGAAGATTTGGAAAATATCTGCTGACAACGAGTTGGTGGTACACATGCTTTACAAATCCTGCAATCGACCGAAATCTGCTTGACAGTTTACTAACCGGATTTCGATTTCGGTGAGCGATTTTGATTGGACTATGCATAGACTCTTTAGTCCAGCCAAAATGTAACTCCATAATACCAGCCTAGTTCGGCAAGGGTGGAAACTGGACTTTTATAGTCAGTTAACTCTCTTGCCTCGGGAAGATGTTCACCAGAGACTCTGAAGTGATGTCGCTTTTAAATGTCCACGCGGAACTGTACACCTGACATTCAATTTTAATTGAATTATATTTTGAATTGCTACATGTTGTCATTTTTTCAGTTACTTGGTTAAACCTGGGATTTGAGGTTTTACATTCAAAGTAAAACCTGCCGAACGAAAATAAAAACCTCATAATAGGTTTTACTTTGAAAGTAAAACCTCTTAATGGGTTTTACTTTGAAAGTAAAACCTCACAATAGGTTTTAATGCCTATAGAAAGAACTCTCTTACTTAATAGAGATCCCAATGAATAGGTTTATAAAATCAGATATTTCACTTTGATTATGAAACCTCTCTGTGAAGATATAAGTTATCAGCCAATCAGCATTGAGACTTCTGAATTCTTATTATGAGTGAAAGAAGCATTCAGACAAGCATATTTGATTTGTGTGTGTCAAAAACAAAAATAATCATGAAGTTCCAAATGCAAAAAATAAAGCTGAGCTATCATATTGAAGTGGATATCTTATCCTCTGTCATTTCTGTTTGCCATGGCACCCACACCCAAAGGTGTCTCCTTTCGAGTTTATATTTGTAAAGAAATGAAGCCAAATTCTCAGAAGTCTGACATCTAATTGGTTCACTTGACGCTACCTATGGAGGTGTCGTTAGATCTTCATGCTGAGTGATATCATACTGAACTTAATGAGACTGATGTTCAGGGAGACATTTTATGTCAAGAAACATCGCCATGAATACCCTCTTTGGTTAATGTTAGAAGACAAAAAGTACCATTGTTCGTACATTCTAATAAAGACTAATGTATAGTCTCTGAAAACATATAATTTTGATAGACACAAAAAGCACCCTTTAAATTGAAAAGGAAAATCTAGACTTGATTCATTTTGAGCTATGGCATTACAGTAAGGGCTGGGCAGAGGGGCAAATAAAATGGTTCAGGGTCTGTGAAACAAACTAAACTACCGGGCAAAAGAAAGTTTTCACTTTAAAAATAGCTGTATAAAAAGCAAAAAAGCTGGTACAGGTTTGAACCCCCGCAGAAAACATTCGCCCAAATGCAACATGACCACAACCACAACGCAGATTTTCGAACGCAGCTTTCCAAATCATGCATTGTTGAAAACGTGCAAAACGTGATTTTGAGACATCGGTCCAAATTCACGTGTGTGATTGTGGCATAAATACCGATGTTGGACAGAGCAGGCATTCAGTAAGCAAAAAACCACCAAGAATATGCCCAGACTTACACAAGCGTAACGAGACAGAGCGATCGGTATGGCCAATATGGGGGCTATTCAACGTCAGATAGCCAGAACCTTCAACTGCCCCCAGACCACCATCAGCAAGTTGATAATCCGCTACCAACAGACAGGACAGACTCAAGACCGGCCAAGATCGGAAAGACCGAGAGTGACAACACCGGCCGAAGACCACTACATCCGGCAGATTCACTTCTGAAACAGATGTGTGATGGCGACAACAGCACTAGGGCATGCCATCAGCAGACGAACAGTCCTTCGACGACTTCGTACAGCTTGTATACGAGCCTACCGACCCTTCCGTGGAAAGGCCTTGACCCGTCTACACCGTCAACGCAGACTGCAATGGGCACGAACTGTACGTCGGTGGCAGCGATGTGACTGGGCGAGAGTGCTCTTTACAGATGAAAGTCGGTTCTGTCTGTTCAGGACCGATGGCAGAGTTCGAGTTTTTCGACGAAGGGGAGAGCGACTGGCGCCAAACTGCATTAGAGAAGTTCACCCATTTGGAGGTGGAGGCGTCATGGTATGGGGTGGCATTTGTGGCCAGATTACAACACAGCTGGTTATCATCCGAGGGAACCTGAATGCTCAGCGATACAGGGATGAACTGTTGAGACCTGTTGTGGTGCCCTTTATTCAACACCAGCCAAGAGGGTTTAATTTTGCAACAAGACAACGCAAGGCCTCACACCGCCCGAATTGTTCAAGACTACCTGAACAACGTTAACGTCAACGTATTGCCCTGGCCACCTTGTTCTCCAGACATGAACCCCATTGAACATCTCTGGGATCATCTTGATCGTCAGCTGAGACAACATGTACCGCCTCCAGCGAACCGACAGGAACTTGAACAGACTCTATTGAACTTATGGAACAGGATTCCTGTTGACGTTATCCGCCGACTGATGACGTCAATGAGGAGGCGTGTGTTGGCGTGCATGGATGCCCAGGGTGGTCACACTCGCTATTGATGATGTGTTACCTGACTACTGTGTCATCAATGGACTCTTCATGCACTTTTTCAATGAACTCTGATTTGTGTAATTTTTAATTTAGACCCCTTGACTCTTTCTTTGTGTATTGCGGAGAATGCAATATCGGCATAAAAATGTATTTTCATTCTTATTCATGGAAAATGATTTCTTTTTATAAAATAATCATCATAAATCTCACATATGCCTTTGTTTTTGGTGTTTGGTCAAGTGAAGTCGGTGAAAACTTTCTTTTGCTCGGTAGTTTAATTCTAATACAACTTTGTGGGATAGAATGCTTGGGTTTTAATGCACAGAATAGTTCTAAATGAATCTGAAAGTTAGTGTTACATTGGGTAGCAAATGGGAACACACTTTTCTTTAGATCAACCATCATCTAACATCTGAAAATGCCACTTATGCTTAAAGAACCATACCATTCCCATTTTCCAGATATTCATAACTTTACACATTGTCAGCAAAATGTTTCTATTTATATTCTTACCTTGGAAATATTCCTTCCTTGGTAATGTTCGCCTAACAACTGGTCTTATTGGAGACAGCTTTGTTGTTTCTTCCAGTTTGCGAAACAAAGCAAGTCTTTGTTTGGGATCTGTTAAAACAAAAATCATATTTAAAGCGCATTCTTGTGCATTTGTACAGAAATAGCATCCTGTTCTTCTTGCTTTTTGAAATAAACATAAATGTTCATGTGATTCATTTAAACAAATTATTACTGTGACAGGAGTTGTCCCATCATGCTATGCAGGAAAACAAACAACCAGTTATGTATCACAGCCAATACACAAGTGACTGTGTCACAAATGTGTTCTTAGAGTTACCTACCCTTAACAGGTACTAACATAGTTACCTGCCCTTGTCCTGCTATAAGACCAGAAAACAATGACCTATGTCATATACAGGCTGGCGAAGAATGGTGAAAATAACAAAGAAGGTTGTTTCTTTCGCTTAATTAATTATTGCTTCCATACCAAGTTTACTCATTTTCTGTTTCTTCTCAGAGTTCAACTTCATTTTCTTTGCTCTCTGCATCATCAGTTCTGCAGTGCGAGAGCTCTGGAACCCCCTGTAGTAGAAGGCAGGCAGCATTTTGAGTCAACATGGCAGAGCTAACAAAACATCATACACTTCATTTTGTATAAACATGTTGTATTTTCAGCTTATATTAATTTCCTGCCTCTGAAATGGTTTACAAGCTCATTTTGAACGTTTCATTTTAGTCTAATTATGTATTGGTTTCTTTTTCCTTTGTTACATGAAAATGAATTTTCATTTACACACTTTCACTGTCATGAAAGTTCGATTCCAACCCTGATATCATTACATATTAATCTAAAGATCTATTCTTTCACACTGTAACTATTAACAACATCTATAATGGCAGGTCGTAGGCTAAATAACTAAGATTGGGTCAGGCAAGCCAGTGGCTTGAGTAACAATTCATGCTGTCCACACACATATATTTTTCTTTGTTTGTTGTTGAACGCCACACTCAACAATATTCCAGCTATATGATGGCGGCCTATAAATAATCGAGTCTGGACCAGACAATCCAGTGATTGACGTCATGAGCATCCATCCACGCAATTGGGATATGATGACATGCATCAACCAAGTCAGCGAGCCTGACCACCCGATCCCGCCACACACAGACCAGTTGTAACTATCTCATCCTCATCACTTCACTCCTACAACATCAACGGGGTATAGGGACCTATTCTGCCCATGAATCCCCACAGAGATGGCAATCATAAGGAAGTAGTTACATCTTTTGACATGTTGAGTGAGTTGGGTTTAACACTGCTTTGAACAGTGTTCCAGTTATATAACGGCATGTCAGCTTCATGTGGGAGGAAAGCACTAAGTGATGTAGGTCTCAGACGTTACCACTTTGGTGAAATCCACAAGCACGGGTACAGTGCTGACAAACTTAGAAACATAATTGGGCGAACCATGATTCAAACCCACGATCAAAGGTTTCTGACATGCTCCTGGGACACAACTATGCACAGTAACTTGCGAAGCCTTAGATAACTGGGCAACCCTTTGACATGTTGAAGAGTAACTTGCGAAACAAAAAGCCTCATAACTCAACTATGTACCTAGAGAGCCACCTGGCTCCTTATGTTATTTCCTGGTTGGTAAAGCAATAGTTTTCAGTGTCAAAAACTTCATAATCAATCTCCTTAATGAAATATTCAGGTTTCAGGTTCATGTTCGTTCAAATGCAGGATTGCACAAGTTGTGTGTAAATGTAGCCTGGGTACTGAGGTTGGTCCCAGAATGCACCTGCTGACATATGTATTACAATTACACAGCATCTACCATTCCTCGGCCAACTTCTCCTCCTTCTTTGACAGGCCCGTACGATGGGTGTCGGTGACACTCCTCAATGAGGAGGGGGGTCGTGGTGGGTGGGGACCCAGGTCAGACAAGGGTGAGTCCGCATTTCTCCAGGCCTGGCGGGGACGGTTGGGTGGGTGGACGGGGGCTAGCTCCAGCTTGAGGACATCCGGTGTACCCCGTCTTCCGATAGGTGGTTTGCCCAGCACAGGATGGCTGTGACATCAGTAAAGAAATAATGTATGAAACTACACCTTTTTCATTTTTCAACTGACTAAAAGCTACAATCAGAAAATTAAAACAAAACCTAGTTGAAATTTATTTCTATGTACTAACCACTATATCTTTAAAAGTAAAGTAAACTCCACAAATGTTACAAACATATCAGTTATTTTTAATAGGATAATAGTTTCTGGTTGCAACAAACCCCTTACAAAGAGGAAAAACCTGATGGACACAACTAAATGTGATGTTTTAGGTCGCTGGTTCACCTCAACCTTGATTCAAAATGATTTTTAGCTTGCAAGGTCTGCAACGTCAGGTTCCAATAAATACTAAAGTCTGGAACAGACAAATTAGTGACTGAAAGAGTGAGCGACAGTCCACTTCATTGGGATATTCCAACATGAAAACAGCCAAGCCACAGAGTCTCTGATTCCCTGGTTAGTTGGCTCTTACAACAGGCATGGGTACCCAGAACCCCCACCGGGATAAGACTCTTTGGCTGCTATAAGCCTTTATCATCCCAAACTGGCTCCCACAGGCGATATCGCTTGAGTGAGATCTACACTGTACAATGAAATTGCATCACAATGCATTGCAGACCATTGTGACATCATTGGTTACCATGATGTCACAATCAAATGAAATCACTAATGGCTCTGCTACTGAAGCTGTAAGCAGTACTTTTTACACTTAAGACGCTGCTTATTACTGTCTACCAACTGAAAAAGTTGGAAGAATGATGTTGGATGATAAATAAAATCTAATCCGACTGTCTTTTGATATCAAATATATCAACACTTGTTGATAAAAGTGGAAAAATCCTTGGCAAGCCTCGGAGTTTTCCCACTTTTATCAACTCGTGTTGATATATTTGATATCAAAAGACATTCGAGTGAGATTCTCTATTTGTCTCACCTCTGTGGAAGCTGGGGGGTTTCTGTTGGTCTCCAGCCCCTCTCCAGAGATTCCTGTAAATACAAAAATGGGGAAAACTATGAAATCCATCCATGTCTACTTGAATAGTGAGTATGATTTTATGCCACTTTTAGCATTATTCCAGCAATATCTTATCGGTGGACAACATCAGAGATGGGCTGCACACAATTTACCCATGTGGGGAATCGAACCTGGGTCTGTGTACTTGTAACTGCAATAAGCTATTAACTGTTCTTGCAGGATTTCTCTCACAACATTCCTATGAAGCAGTGACTTTTATGTGTGAGTGAGTGAGCATTGTTTACAAAGCCATTCAGCAATGTCCCAGCTACATCACAGTGACCTGTAAATGATTGAGTCTGTACCATACAAACCATCTGGGCTTTTAGTTCTTAGCCAGGTTACAAATTGTCATCTCCCGATCCTCATCATCCTCTTCACTCCAGGGCTTGCATTTTGGGAAACCTACACTCACCCCTGGATCCATTCTCATGGTTCTTGCGATCGCAAATTTACAGTTTATACCCCTGTGCCTGATGTGTGGGCCAAACCTTGAAATTGGATGTCATAAGCTTTTACTTTAATTGCCTAGCTACCCTACTCCAACTTCTAAGAGTGTCAAGATATTACCTCATCAAAGGTTAGATCATCCATATTGAAGTCGTCTAGATCGGAATCATCATCATCTCCCTCCCTCCTTGCATAGTCCAGCGCAGCCGACAGCTTCATGCGCAGGTTGTAGCCCCGCCATGTGGCCTGCAGGCAAATATAGCATTTGATAATCTCAGTGTCATTATGTACCTCTTCCCTTTTTACTGCATGTAAACAGTATATGTTGATTTTAAGCTATAGATTTATCTATTGCATTAGATCTTGTACATGTAAATATTTGGTCCAAAAAATATGTAAACTAAATGATAGAAAACTCTGCCTAAGTACTAAACCACCAGCATCTAAATCCACAAAGAAACCTTCACACTACAACTGTCATTGGTCAATGTAACATGTTAAAGTATGGCAAGTAAAGTCATAGTGCAAAGGTCGCTATGAGGAACAGGACTCCATTCTACAAAGAAATTTCAGAGCTAGGACCATCGAGGTCAGTGTTTTAAGAAAATGTTTATGGCCATCTTAGCACTAAGATAGCTCAGCAGAAAAGGGTCCCAGATCACAAACTAATCCCAATCTACAATGGTCATATTCTGTAAGTCAGAGTAAGTAAACTTGCATTTTAGAACAGGACCAACTTGCACAAGCGATCTTAGCACTAAGGCTATTTGAACGCCTTTACTTCAATATTGACTTACAATAGTCTTAGCACTAAGACAACTTTGGGTTAAGTGGTCCTATTCTTTTAAGCAATGGGGTTCCATAGCCCTAGTCCATAAGCAATCCTAGAGCGATGACCTCTGTAAACCGGTGCTAAAGAATGGTTATGAGTTACGACTGTCTTAGCGCTAAGATCACTGTGTACTACAGGACCCTGGCTGTAGATTCTCCATGCTGCAGCTCACCTGTATCCTGGTGGCTGCTGAGTGCAACTCCTCTAGAATGGCCAACTCGTCTGGAGGCAGATTCTGTAGCGAGGCTCGAAGATTCAGGTCACCCCGGGCAGTGTCAGCAGGCCATGCTGTGTTCTGTGAACCAGTTCTGAAGCATGGACAATATAACTCTTTGAAGTTCAACTTTTCAGTCAGTGTTATATTCATAAAAGATGTTACCGGCTAATGTAGAAAGTCCAAGCGACAATGACATTAGCAATGTCCATACAATTTTATATATTGTATATGGATCATATCAATTTTGAAAAAGAATTGTATAATATTTCCAATAAGTCACACAGTTTAAGCCTATCATAAATATGGTTTCGAATCTCTCTTTTTAAAATGTGGGGTGAACTTATGATACAAACAAATGAAAGATGAGTGAAAATAAATTCTGGAAACAATTTGCATTTGTTAGCCGAAGATTAGCCAATCAATTCTACATTTAATTAAAACTATGTCACCAAATGATTTAGTTATGTCATTTAATTACATCAATGTAATTACTATGCCTCATAAAGAGGGAGTGCGCACCCCTGCAGACCCTGTGTGTTAGCATTAACAATGAATTAACAAAGATGGTTGGGCTCATATTAATGAAGACAACAGATCCATGGCTAAACAAACCCTATATGCCAATCAAATACTTCCTATCCATCTCACCTCTGTTCTGTCATCTGATTTTGTATAGACTTTTCAAATAGATCCTTTCCACTGCCCATCCCCTGTGATGTCTCAGTTCTCAGACTGCTTTCAAACAATTTCTTGGCATCACTGCATCCTCCATGAACTTCTCCAGCAGCAGCACCACCACCGCCAGTCTTGGTGGTGGCCATCAAAGCTTTCTCAAACAAGTCTCTGGGGTTATCAGATACCAGGCCACCATCTTGTTTCATCTCTTCATCCTTCTTGTTGCTGGAGTTCAGAGCCTTTTCAAACATTTCTTTCGGGCTCAGATAAGAATCTGTGTCTTTTTGAAGCGCTTTTGTCCTGGCGGATTGTGGCCGACCAGACTTGGGTGTAGTTGGGGCAGTGGGTATTGTCATAGACACTTCACCATATTCGTGCGCATAACGGTGTTCAACTGCCATTTTGAAAGATTTGTCACAGTAGCGGAAATACACTTCACACAAGGCCAGGTCATCTACTTGAGACTTGGATTCAACAGCCCTAAAAACAAAATCAAGTATTGTAATTAATGAATTTCATCAGGCTGATTATTGTGGCTATATGTTTCTCAGTTGCTTTGACGTTCTGAGACATTTTGAAAAGGGGAATAAAGGGATTTTGCTGAAGACAAATGGCATTTGGACATATTCATCGATTTATCAACTTTTTATAGAACACGCTTCTATATATCTCAACCAAATCTGCTAAATATCTGTAGAGCATTTTGGATGACAATCAGTCAATGTTCTAGAACATGAACTGATCTGAAACCCTGGAACATGTTGACCATAACATTGAACATATGCTGTATTATTACATCAGTTGCAGGTGTATTGTTATTCACCTTGTTACTATTGAAACATATACTTTGAAAATGTTGTAAGAACTTTTAAATCATGTAGAAACAAATAGAATATTATGAAATAAATACAATTTCACTCTTGTAATTCTAGTTTAGCCTTGTTAAGGACATAAACATCATTAAGTCCGGGCCAATAAACCAGTGGTGGACAGGGTAAGCAAAGTTCAGGGTATGATGACACACACTGTCACTATCACATACTCAGTGAGCTGTTACTACAAGGTATAGGGGAGCAATGATTGCCATAATTTAGCAAAACGTGCCTTACCGTAGAACAGGTGACTTATAGTAACAAAATGTGCATTATTGTTAGTGTAAAATATTAGGTTTTGTTTGATAAATTCTGATGGTAAACAGAAGTCGTTCATGTAATGTTATCAGTGGTTCGGAAAACGTTGTTACGTAACGCACATGCAATGCGTGCTCGAGCTTGGCTACCGATTGTCACTTGTCGTCTGAGAAATAAACGAAGTGGGAAGTTGGCAGGTTGTCTCTTGGTTATTGAAAGAACACTACAATTTTGGCGACGAGGATGGGATTCTACATGTGTGGTACCAAGAAGACCAATCTGTAAGTTGGTGACGAACCTTCGCTCTGTGTTAATGGGACTGATAGCGCTTGTTGTAGTGTGCTCTGTGCTCTTAAAAATGGGGTCCTCGACATATGGTCGAATGGAGGAATTTTCAGTGTCTGAAAATGCAGACTGGGTTGAGTATATTGAAAGACTTAATCAGTATTTCGTCGCTAACGATGTTGAAGATGCCGGGAAGAGGAGAGCGATATTGCTTACCATAGTAGGTAAGGAAACCTACTCCCTCATGAGGACTTTAGTCTCACCGGCAAAACCCGCTGACAAGTCATATACAGAATTGGTTGATGTCGTTAAAAGCCATGTGAATCCCAAACCATTAGTTATCGCTGAAAGATTCAAGTTTTATCAGCGAAAACAACGCTCTGGTGAATCAGTGAGTGCATTTATGGCTGAACTACGCAAACTGAGTGAACATTGCGATTTTGGTGGATTTCTTGATGATGCAATGAGAGACATGTTTGTGTGTGGACTCGCTTCAGCAGCTATGCAGCGTAGATTGCTTGCTGAGAAGGATTTGAACTTAAAGAAATCAATGGAAATATCTTTGAGTATGGAAGCTGCGAATAAGGAGACCAATGAGTTAAGTCATAAAGTGAATGTATTAGTGAAGTCTGACAAGAACCGGAAGTATTCAGATAAGCAAGTTGGATCGATGTCTCGGGATAACCGTGAATGTTGGCACTGTGGAAAGAAAAACCACAACAGTGATAATTGCTAGTACAAGAAAAGCATATGTCATATCTGTCAGAAGCAAGGACACATTAGCAGGAGGTGCCATGAGAAACCACAGGAGAAGAAGGCCCATAAACCAGAAAAACTTAAGAAAAAATCATCCAAAGTCAGGTATATGGATTCAACAGTGGAACATGAGCTACCTGATGGCAGTGATGAGGATGCAGACTCTTATGAGGACACATTGAGTAATACTTTATTCACTGTAAAATCTATTGCAGGTGATAAGCCCATCTACATTCCTATGTGTGTTAAAGGGTCAAACATTTCATTGGAGTTGGATACTGGAGCTGGAGTAACTTTGATTTCGGAGGAGCAGTACAAGAGAGATTTTAGGCATATTCCGCTGAAAACCACCAACCTGCCTTACTTGGAGACTTATACTGCAGAAAAGTTACCTGTTTTGGGAAAAATACAGGTGGATGTTGACTATAATGAACAGTCTATCACTTTACCTGTATATGTGGTGACAGGAAGTGGACCGGCGCTCCTAGGCAGAAACTGGCTATCTCAGATACAGCTTGACTGGTATTCCATTGGCAGAGTCAATACCGTGTGAGTTGACAATTCCCAGAAGGACTTGGAACAGTTGTTGTCAAAGTATTCAGCCTTATTTGATGGCAGTTTGGGAACTGTGAAGGGTGTTAAGCTTCATCTGTCTGTAAAACCCGGAGCAAAACCAAAGTTCTATAAACCAAGAACTGTGCCATATGCACTGCAGGATAAGGTAGCTGAGGAATTGGATAGACTAGAGAAGATTGGGGTCATTGAGAAAGTGGAATATTCTGAATGGGCTGCTCCCATTGTACTGATACTCAAACCTTCAGGCGCTGTGAGGATATGTGGGGATTATAAGCTGACAGTGAACAGAGACTTGGAGGTGTCTCAGTATCCTTTGCCTGTGCCAGAAGATTTGCTCAACCAACTGAATGGTGGGACGAAATTCACCAAATTAGACCTATCACAAGCCTATCAACAAGTGTTACTTGATGAGGAATCTAAGAAATATGTGACTGTGAACACCCATAAGGACCTTTATCGTTATACACGATTACCCTTTGGGGTCGCTTCAGCCCCTGCTTTATTCCAAAATGTCATGGACCAGGTATTACAGGGTCTTCCAGCAACTTGCGATTTCATAGATGACCTGTATGTCACTGGTAAAGATGACAGTAAACACCTGAAGCACATTGATAATGTGTTTGAACGTTTGGATTCTTATGGCATCAAACTAAACAAGTCGAAGTGTACTTTCCTGCAACCATCTATGGAGTACCTTGGTTTCAGGGTGGACAGTCAAGGTATTCATTCGACGGAATCCAAGATTGAAGCAATCCGGAATGCACCGCGACCAACAAATCTGACAGAACTACAATCCTTTTTGGGGTGTGTGAACTATTACCAGAAGTTTATACCAGGTATGTCCACAGTGTGTGCACCATTAAATAAACTTCTGCAGAAAGGAACAAAGTTTCATTGGGACAGCTCGTGTGAGAAAGCCTTTCAGAAACTGTGTAAGCATTTGACTACATCTGATGTACTAGTGCATTATGACCCAAAACAGCCTCTGATCTTGGCGGCTGATGCATCTCAGCATGGTTTAGGTGCAGTCATTTCTCATGATACAAATTCTGGGGAACGACCTATAGCGTTTGCTTCACGAACGCTGACAGCCGCTGAGAAAAACTACTCTCAGATTGAGAAAGAGGCTTTGGCTATCATTTTTGGAATCCAGAAATTCCATAAGTACTTGTATGGGAGACATTTCACCCTGTTTACGGACCACAAGCCACTAACAAGTATTATTGGACCTAAAACAGGAATTCCTGTACTTGCTGCATCAAGACTGCAGAGGTGGGCCATCCAGCTATCAGCTTACACTTACGAGATCAAGTATAAATCCACGAAACAAGATGCTAATGCAGATTGCCTTTCCAGATTACCATTAGCCGATACCGATGGTCAGAAATCCACTTCACACACATTTTGGACATGAGAAGCTACTTCAGTGCATATTGCTCAGCTAGATAATCTGCCTGTTACATCCAGAAACATATCAGCTGCAACTGTACGAGACAAAGTGCTATCTCGAGTTAAACATTTCACTGTTTGTGGTTGGCCATCAGTAGGTGATATTTCTCCTGAATTCCTTCCGTATTATAGAAGGAAGGACGAGTTGACATGTGAAGAGGGCTGCTTACTTTGGGGAGTGAGAGTAGTAGTACCCACTCAGTACCGAGTTGAGATTTTGGATAATCTTCATGACTCTCATCGGGGATTGTTCGCATGAAATCTCTAGCAAGGATTCATGTGTGGTGGCCTAATTTGGATACGGACATAGAGCAGCTAGTTAGAAACTGTGCATCAAAGTGTACAACCGGTCCCACCTACAACCAGACAGAATCCCTGGATCTAGCCTTCCCGTCCTTATCAACGGATTCACGTTGACTTTGCTGGCCCCTTTGTGGGTGAGAACTTTCTTATTGTGGTGGATGCTATGTCCAAATGGCCTGAAGTAGTTCAGATGAAATCAACAACAACAATAAGTACCATAAATGTTTTGAGAAAGCTCTTTTCTTCTTATGGCCTTCCCGATCAGCTAATCTCTGACAATGGACCTCAGTTTACCTCTCACGAGTTCAAGACATTTCTGAAGAAAAATGGAGTAAAACATATTCTGTCCTCGACGTACCACCCAAGCTCTAATGGTGAGGCAGAACGATTCGTCAGAACGTTTAAGACTACTATGAAATCCATGAGGGCATCTACATCTACTCTTCAACAGCGACTGTGCAGATTTCTGCTGTCCTACCGAACCACACCTCACAGTACAATGAAAACAACCCCTGCAGAACTGTTCATGGGGAGGCGTATTCGTACTCGACTCAACTTGCTGAGACCAGATCTTGCTTCTTCAGTTCAAAGAAAAGTGTCTCCGAAAGTGGATGCTGGGAGGCGTTTCGAAGTTGGCGACCCAGTCCTGGTGAGGGACTACAGGGGACGTACCGAACAATGGCTCCAGGGGGTTGTACTAAAAGCATTAGGTCCTGTGACTTACAAGGTTCAGGTAGAGAACTTTGAGTGGAAGCGCCATGTTGATCAGCTAATAACTATGCCAGGTACGCCTGATCTACCAGTAACATCCACTACTGAGGACATAACAATCCCTGATAGGTCTGAAAGTGCGCCAATGTCTGGGGTAGAGAAGATTCCAGTTGAAAGTACCAAGGGGTCATTTCCTGGGGAAATCGGGGTGGAGAGTGTTCCACCTGGGACAAGGCCCCCAGAGGCTGAAATTGTACCTGTCACAGAAACAGTGACCCGAAGATATCCTGTTAGGGAGAGGAAGAAACCAGATAGACTGTCTTATTGAACTGTTAGTTTCACATTAACACTGCTGGGATCTTAAATACCTGAGTCACAGACCTTGTAACATTCCTGTCATAGTGACCTCGTATAGTGTATTCGTGTGTTGACACTGGATTGAGGTATTGACCTACTGACCACATTTTAGGTCAGTGTGACATTTGTGTTTCAACGATAAACATTGATTTGGATACTTTGCTTATTAAACGGCCGTACTATTATTTCAGGTTACGTTTTTTTTGTATATTTTTAAGGGGGAAAAGTGTAAAATATTAGGTTTTGTTTGATAAATTCTGATGGTAAACAGAAGTCGTTCATGTAATGTTATCAGTGGTTCGGAAAACGTTGTTACGTAACGCACATGCAATGCATGCTCGAGCTTGGCTACGGATTGTCACTTGTCGTCTGAGAAATAAACGAAGTGGGAAGTTGGCAGGTTGTCTCTTGGTTATTGAAAGAACACTACAGTTAGAAAAGGTGACATGCTGAAGCAAAAAGTGCCTTAATGTAGCAATACATGACTAACTGTAACAATAAGTAACAAGTGCCTTACTGAAGCAATACATGACTTACTACAGCAATAAGTGACTTCCTGCAGCCATAAGTGACTTACTGCACGAAAAGTGACTTACTGCATCAATAAGTGACTTACTGAAGCAATAAGTGCCTTACCTGCAGTAATAAGTGACTTACTGAAGTATTACATGACTTACTACAGCAATAACTGACTTACAGCAGCCATAAGTGACTTACTGCAGAAACAAGTAACTTACTGCACCTTACTGTAGCAATACATGCCTTATTGTAGCAGTAAGGGACTTACTGTAGAAATATGTGCCTTAGTGTAGCAATTAATGAGTACCTTACTGTAGCAATAAGAGCCTTACTGTGGGAATAACCGAATAAGCGGAGCAATAAGTGACTGACTTACAAGCAATAAGTGACTGACTCACTGTAGCAATAAGTGACTGACTCACGAGCAATAAGTGACTGACTTACTGTAGCAATAAGTGACTGACTTACTGAAGCAATAAGTGACTTACTGTAGCAATAAGTGATTTACTGTAGCAATAAGTGACTGACTTACTGTAGCAATAAGTGACTGACTTACTGCAGCAATAAGTGACTGACTTACTGTAGCAATAAGTGACCAACTGTAGCAATAAGTGACTTACTGTAGCAATAAGAGACATACTGCAGCAATAAGTGACTGACTCACTGTAGCAATAAGTGACTGACTTACTGTAGCAATAAGTGACCTACTGTAGCAATAAGTGACTGACTCACTGTAGCAATAAGTGACTGACTTACTGTAGCAATAAGTGACTGACTTACTGTAGCAATCAGTGATTGACTTACTGTAGCAATACGTGACTAACTGTAGCAATAAGAGACTTACTGTAGCAATAAGTGACTGACTTACTGTAGCAGTAAGTGACTGACTTACTGTAGCAATAAGAGACTTACTGTAGCTCTTGCAGGAAGGTATTCCTGACACTGGTGTGGAACTGACACTGTGTCATACACATGGCCTCGAAGTCAGTCTTAGGATGCAGGACGGTGGTACCGCCAGGGGAAGTTACTGTTGTACCATCTAGCGTCTTCAGTCTGGTAAAAACCTTTGTAAACTTCTCACTAAAATGCCAAAAGTGGAAATTTCAAAGAATTTATATGTTGCTGAACAGCTTGCATATTGACAACTATACAAATTGATTAAGAAGACAATATTTTAGTTTGCAGATAAACAGATCAGAAACAAAAGTTACAATCAGAAAATTCAATAAAAATAATTTGTATTTATTTGCTTTGGTTTGATCTGTTGTCTTGAATATCATTATAATTATTATTATTGACAGTGAATATTTTCTGGCCTCTTACAATAAATACAGGTAAAACTAGAATGTGTTTTCACTCATGATATAACTGAAAATTCCAAAAAAGATCAAAAGTGTGCCTCCAGAATTACCTTGAGTGAATGTGTAAAGGTTTTCTCCCGAGAGATAAGTGTTGCATTACTTAATATTGATTTACTGAATTAAATAAACACTCACTGATATGTGACTCCATCGGTGGCTGGGTTGTCCTGAACATTTATGACCTCAAGGTAAGGGAGATAACTGACAGCTGAACACAGTCCCTCTAGGTCTGTAGGAAACAGAGATACTTGGTATACATCCTTGCTGTTCAGCTATGCTACAGTCTCTGCTGCTGTGCGATCATTACTATGGGCGGCCATTCGGTCCAAAAATACAAAGTTGATAAAAAGGACAAAAGTATGCAATAATGGTCAAATGTGACTAATAATTGCATTTACGGTAGTACTAACTACTAAATGACTTTATCGCTCATATCCAAACCATTGGCATATTACGTCCGTAACTTAATCACCCTGAAAGACTGTAACTGAAAGACCCCTGAGTCAGCACCCTGCATTGTGCCCAGGGCACTAGATCCCACGCAAGTGTCATCCCCCCTTTGTTCCATCTCTATAGTCCACCATTCGCGCACCATCTCTCATCAAGTACACACGTGTTTCGCTGTAACTAATCGCTTTTGTTTCACTGTATCTAATCGCTTTCGCTTTGTACGTTTTCTTTGTACACAATCGCGTTCGTTTCGCCAATTTTTGCCTCGCATACCTTCTATATCAGCACTCGGTGTATCACATTTATTTTGCTCTACTCCCTAAGTTCACCCCAGGGACATTTATCACTTGTGGATTACCGCCTGAATCAACTCGACCTGCCGTGATGCCTCCTAAGAGAAGAGCAGTCATCAACCACAAGCTTGTGAGGGGAGCCAAGCAGGCAAGGACACCCAGGAGACCAACCCCCGGAGTACACATTGTACAGGAGGCAACAGCTAATGGTGAGTCTTTGAATTATGTGAATATCGAAGGTGGCACGTCCACGCTTCATCCCAACAATACAATAAACGTTCAATCGGCACAGCTAATAAATGCAGCGCAGGCTACTAACTTCAGTACCCAGTAAACCAGCAACTGGAAAAAATACTACATATTGATTGACTACAGTTGCTGGAACATTCAGCACTCGGTTAGCACAAAGCAACAGGAAAGGCCTGGTTTTAGTTCTCCCACCATTTCGCCCAACATAGGGAGAATCCATGAGGCTCATAACAAGGCTGCCAGTGACATGGCTTGGCCAGCCAATCAGAACGCAAGTTATGGGGATTCCCTTTCCTTCTGTGCGGGAATGATTTCGAAACATCTTCCTCATTTTTAAATTATGCAGATTATAAGGGGCCCTTATCATACCTTCTCCTTTCTACCATAATTTGCATCCCCTAGGTATGCTAGAACGCTATGATCATGGGTTAATTCAATTCTTTCCTGGTTTCAAGGACATTCTGATCTATGCAATTGGGATAGGATGACATGTGTCAACCAAGTCAGCGAACCTGACCACCCAATCAAGTTAGTCTCCTCCTAAGACAAGCATAGTCGCCTTTTAGGGCATGCACGAGTTGCTGAAGACCTATTCTACCCCGGATCTTCACAGGTCAAAACCACAAGGTCTGATGAAGCCATGTAAATATGACAGTGACAACTGACCCAATAGTTGGTTGTTGGTGATGTCCAGGCTCCTCAGTAGGAGCAGATTGTCCACCACGTCCACCTCGGTCAGACTGAAAGTACAACATAACACCCATTTAGCATATAGTTATCGTAAGTTGTTTTTTTCAAAATGCATGATATCATACGGATAACAAGTTCTGTATTGTTTGTAACAATGGATGATGGAACAACAGGTAGGCATAAAACATTTCATCCATAAATGCCAATCAAAGACTGTATATAACTATCTCAGATGAATTATGAAAAAATAATGGCGGGGGGGTCAATCCGGTTGGCATAATGTGTGTAATTTGTGGAGACACTGATGGGACCATTCTTACCAATATTAGCTCCATATGCCTTGTAGTTTCTGAGGTGTAAAAGTTGCAGTAACACTAGAAAAATGTGGGTATGCGAAAGTCAAAGGTTGTAGCTTGGTGAAAAATCAAAATACATGTATGCCAAAATTCATATCATCATGATCATGTTATTCCTCATACAACATACTTGCTGTATATCAAATTTCATAATGATACATGCAAAAATATCTGAGTAACGGTCAAACATAACATTTACAATATTGCTGTCATGTTTAAATTGGATTGGAATTCTGTTATCAAGTTTTGAAGACAACATAGCGGGGACCATTCAAACAAAGTTTCTTCTCCATAGGCCTTGTAGCTTCAGAGGAGATGTCGAAAATGTAAAATTTATTTACGGACAGATGAACGGATGCACAGACAACTGAAAGTTTCAGTCAGATGAGCTGCTAGAACTAGACCATCAATTTCTACTAAATGGGGTGGGGTGGGGTGTGTGTGTTTGGGTGGGGGGTGGGGGGTGGGGGGTGGGGAGAGTATGGATTGTAGGATGAGAGGACCCTGATCATATTGTGGTATAAATCTTGCGCACTGACTGACCTGTTTTTGGCGAGACTGAGTGTAGTGAGAAGGGGCAACCAGCTGCTGGTGAGTCCGTCCAGGGAGCTGATGCTGTTGTCCGACATGTCACACTCCTCTAGCAACACTTGGTTCCTTACATCAGGGAACTACACACAGAGGGAGTGAGTTGGTGGGAATGTACACCACTTTTATCAGTATTTCAGCCTCATCATGGACAGTGACATCAAAAATAGCTTTCACACATTGTACCCATTTGGGGGCTCAAACACGGGCCTCAGGCATGACAAGACAATGCTTTACAAACAAGCCTTCCCAACAGCCACTGTATCTCCAGAGCTAACCTCTGGATGCATTCCCATGTTTCTAGAGCGATCTCAAATTACCTTTCTTGAATTTTATTAACATTTTACCGAAGAATAAAATTTTGAGATAAGGAAATAGGAAATCAGTAAGGGAGGACTCTACAAGAACTAGTCTTGATGAGCTCCATACATCTAGCACAATAGCCAACAAGCCAAGACAGGGGTTACTGATTCAAGGCATACCTGCAGTAGGTTGTTAGCCGACACGTCCAGCTTCTGCAGCAGGCAGAGCTTGTGGAGACCATCAAGTCCTTGCAGATGGTTGTTGGAGAGGTTGAGATGCTGCAGCGTTGGGACGTCACTGATGCCGCTGCAGCTGATGAGCTGATTGCTGGAGAGTATCAGGGTGTGGAGCCGACGCAGGGGATCAAGACAGCCTGGTCAAAGGGAAAACAGTCCTATTCTTGAGTGAGTGAGTGAGTTAGCGTTGTTTAATGCAGGTCAACAATATACAAGCTATATGACGACAGCCGGTAAATAATTGAGGTGCCAAACCAGTGGCTAATACCATGAGCAACGATCCATACCATACACTGCTTTATGTGGTACCGAAGCTTACCTAATCTTGTTATCCTGTTACACGAGAGGTCAAGCCAGCGGATGTTGGTGCAGCCATCAAGCCCATGTACTAGAGACAGGTTGTTGTTGGAGAGGTTAACGACCTGCAGGTTGCCCAGGTCCTTCAGGTCAACGTACTCCAGCTTGTTCCTCTGAAACAGGCAATGCATGAATTGGATGTTATGCCACTTTGAACACTATTTCAGCTGCATCACATCACGGAGGGAAGGCAACAGGTCCTATATGCTTACCACTTTGCTGAAGCCCATGAACATGAGAATGGTGCTGATAAACCAAGGTTAACAAATAAGGGACTCAACCCTGAACATTGTGATACATTAGACCACTAGGAAGATGCCCCCAAAACGGAATTTGAACGTCAATGCTATAAACGAGTGATGGCATGCTCTCAAATATTTTGAACTGAAAACAAAACATATCCTGTCTAGATGTCAAGGGATTCAATGTTATGCCACTAGTGCTGTGTGCTTTCTATTCATTTATTAATATCCATAAGTGAGTGAGTGAGTATGGTTTTACGCCGCTTTTAGCAATATTCCAGCAATATCATGGCGGGGGACACCAGAAATGGGCTTCACACATTGTACCAATGTTGGGAATCAAACCCGGGTCTTCGGTGTGAAGAGCGAACACTTTATCCACTAGGCTACCCAACTGCCCCAATATTCATAAGAATACAAACATATTTTGTTAACTGACTTATGATTCAAGAAGTTGTACATAATTTCAGAGCAATGAACAGATACTGTAGCAATTAGTGAATGAACTTCTATTTCAGTCAGTAATATCAGAGTTCAAAGAGGGGTCCCTGGGTCCTTGGGGCTTGCTGCTATCATGCCTATAGTAATAATCTAGGTACCAATTTTATAATTACTTCTATCATAAGCCTATGACAATGACCCTTAACTTGAATTTCTAATACTGAATATATTTCAGATATAACATCACAGTTTGTTAATGATCAAGTTTCGACCATACAAACTGGAGTTCTACTTACATCTTGTTTCCTTGAACTTACCTTCACGTTCAGATACTGCAGCTGTTTACACTCATTCAGACTGTCCAGGGCCACTAGATTACAGTTGGTCATTGTCAGAGACTTTAGGCCCCAGCAGTGACTGAGAGTGGACAATGTGCAGCCTGGAAGGTCACTCAACTGGACCGTGGTCACCTGAAACAAACGGTAAGATATCTGAGGTAGTTCTACAAAACATCAGCATGTGAGTGAATGTTTGCTATAAACTGTTATATCATATCCTTATACAGAAGTCAGCAAAAACATGGAAAAACAATGTAGCTGTATTTCCTGAAAATACACCTTGGTGAAAAAAGCTAAAAATATGCATAAAAATGCAAATTTCAATTTACACAGCATAGTAAGTGTGGTCAGCATGGTAAGAATGGTAAGCGTGGTAAGCACTAGTAAGTGTGGTCAGCATGGTAAGTGTGGTCAGCATGGTAAGAATGGTAAGCAGGGTAAGCATTATAAGCACTGGTAAGAATTCTAAGAATGGAAAGCATGGTAAGAATGGTAAGTGTGGTCAGCATGGTAAGTGTGGTCAGCATGGTAAGTGTGGTCAGCATGGTAAGAATGCTAAGAATGGTAAGCATGGTAAGCACTAGTAAGTGTGGTCAGCATGGTAAGAATGCTAAGAATTGTAGGCATGGTAAGAATGGTAAGTGTGGTCAGCATGGTAAGTGTGGTCAGCATGGTAAGAATGGTAAGCAGGGTAAGCATTGTAAGCACTGTAAGCACTGGTAAGAATTCTAAGAGTGGTAAGCATGGTAGGAATGGTAAGTGTGGTCAGCATGGTATGAATGGTAAGCAGGGTAAGCATGGTAAGAATGGTAAGTGTGGTCAGCATGGTAAAAATGGTAAGTGTGGTCAGCATGGTAAGAATGGTAAGTGTGGTCAGCATGGTAAGAATGCTAAGAATGGTAAGCATGGTAAGCACTAGTAAGTGTGGTCAGCATGGTACGCAATGGTAAGCAGGGTAAGTGTTGTCAGCATGGTTAGCACTGGTAAGTGTGGTCAGCATGGTAAGCATGGAAGGCATGGTAAAAATGGTGAGAAGCCCCTCAAATTTGTAACATTATTTTGTTTCATTTCCTCACTTGTTTCAGTGTAGCTACTCGGGCTGCTGCTATTACAATGTCCTCAGACAAGGGAGGTAACTTCTTAGCAGACGAGGGTCGTCTTGGAGGCTTCTTGGACACACCTCCTTTAAGTTTCCACGGTTCATTGCTCACTTTGCTGAAAAACATTTTTAAGTGTGCAGAATACACATAAATCACTTGCTAAAGTAAGATTGCATTCAATAAAACATTTTTATAAAAGAATATATTCTTATCAAAATAATTAGAATCTCTTGAAAATCTAAAATTTGAAAACATGATAAATGTGTGTGTGTGTGTATACGTGCGAGAATGTGTTTGAGTGTTGTTGATTAATACTGCACTCAATAATATTCCAGCTATATATGACAGTGGCCTGTAAATAAGCCGGTCTCAACCATGCAATCCAGTGATTGAAGTCATGAACAACGATCCACACCGTTGGGGTAGAATGACACGCTATCAAACATGTCACTCAGCCCAACTACACGATCCATTAAGTCACCTCTTACAACCAGGATACATCCCATTCATAAGACCTTATACAGTCTGTTGTCTGTCTGCCAAAATATCATTACCAATCTGTGCCAAAAACATTTGAGTTTGAACAAGGCTCTTAGCATTATTTTCAGCTTTTGTGGCAATTTTTATCTGAGAAAATGTCTACTAGACCATTTTTGGACCAGTGGTTATTACTAATTTTATATTTTTTACAAAGCATAAATTTTGTTGTTACTAATCACATATCCTGACCATGCAGTGTGAAGAGAAGCCCTTTAAATCAGGACCGCACTCAGTCAAGTTGTCCACATTAACAAGTCATTGTTACTTTGCAAACTCTTTGGATTCACGGTATATTTTTTAAGTTCCCATCGGAGATTGTTGTGAAAAGCTGTGTTTCTCAGCCTAGTTTCATTGTGTATATTTTCTCTGAGACAAACCTACCTCCAAGGCAGACACTCTTTGATCCAGGCCAGCCTCCTCGCCTCTAGGTGGGAGGGCAGGGTGCTCCCAAGAGTGTCAGCACTCCCACTCTGGCACACGCTCTGCAGCTTACTCTCCTCAAACTTTTCACGTTTTTCTTTCAGGGATTTGCGAACTTCGCCAGATGTACCTTTACTTTCTGGTTGCAATTGTTCTACTTCTATTTTAGGTTCTGTCACCACTATGCTTTTCACTTCCTTCACAAGCTGTGTTTCAGAAGAATGTTTTTGACTTTCTGCTGTGTTATTCTCTCCTCTTACTTTCCGTAGTTCTTCCTTTAATCTTTCATTCTCCTCTCTCAATCTGTTTTCCTCATTTAATTTTGAGTCTTCTTTATCCTTTTCCTGTAATCTTTTTTCTTCTGCTTCTTGTCTCAATCTGTCTTCCTCTATTTCTTTTTTTTCCTTATCCAACCTTTCCTGCTCTTTCATCTTCCTTTCCTCTTCAAGTCTCTCCTTTTCTTTCCTTTCCTCTTCAAGTCTCTCCTTTTCTTTCCTTTCCTCTTCAAGTCTCTCCTTTTCTTTCCTTTCCTTTTCCATTTTCTGTTCTTCCAATTTTCGTTTTTCTTCTTTTCTCTTTTCCTCCTCTGCTTTCTTCGCTTCCAATTGTCTTTTCTCATCCTCCTCTCGTCTCTTTTCCTCTTCTTTTTTCTTCCTTTCCTCTTCTAATCTTTTTCTCTCTTCCTCCTTTTTTATTTCTTCCTGCCTTTGTTTTTCCTCCGCTTCTCTCAGTACCCTTTCTTCTTCTTGTCTTTTTGCTTCTTCAACTTTCTGAAGTTCCTCTATCTTCTGTTTTTCTTCTTCCTTCTTCTTATTGATTTCTTCCTTTCTTTGTCTTATTTCTTCTTCAACTTCCTGAATCCTTTTCTCCTCTCTCAGTTTAGCTCTCTCTTCTCGTTTCTGTTTCAGTGTGGAATTTGATGTTTTTCGTACTCTAAGGAAAACAAATAAAACAATTCACTCTTAGCGTGACAAGTCTGTAGCAGTGAACAATGTGTGTTCTTAATTACTTGTGAAAAAAATAATTAATGAATGAGTTGATTAGACATTCTCAACTACAGTCCGTTTGACTCCAAATGAGAACGATGAATTGCAAAATAACTCGAAATCCAGAAAAGTGTATGAAACATCAATACGGTACTTGACCATGAATACCCTGTACCCAACAAAATCTGAATTTTGTTTATTTTAAGACCCATGACGGATGAAGTTCTTTAAGAAACTATCATGTAATTTTGTATAGAAATGTGTACATGACACGTAGGGGGACAAACCGTGGAAGGCACAGCGCAAGCACGCATGCACTGCACGTTCTGTGGTAGGGGAAATGACAGAGCGTTAGAGGGGCCGTCTCATGATAATTTCAGTCGCAATCAGACTCGCTCATGCCATAGATCTTGTCGTCGGAACTGCTGGTGCCTGAACCGACTGCCACTATTATAGGTTGGACTGTTGCTGGCCGTAGTCCATCTCATGACCAATAACGTGGCTCTATCTCGTCAACGACTGTGGCCACACAACGCCTCCATGTTTCTACTGTTACCCGACCAAGGGATTCCTTTACGAGTTGTTCAACGTCTCGTAATTTGAATGTTGTGTTCGATGGTACAACGTCACCCTTGACGATACCAACTAGATTGGATTCAGGTCGCAGTGATAAGGTGGCAGTCGTAAGACAGCGTGTCCCTGACCCTTGATGTAACTGTCAACTTTATACACGGGGTCAGGTTTCATAGTTTTGATGATTTCATAGAGCTGTGGTTTCTTCGCTCGAGAAGGAAAGGTAATGTTCCTCCGTTGCAGCCAAGTAACCATGTCTCCTTTATGGTTATTAGAGGTTGGAGTCTTGCTTTCTGGATCCTGCACACTATGATACCGTGCATTGTCCATGACAATGAAAGACTTGGTAGGCAAAGCAGGGACTAATTTATCTTTCACCCACTCCAGAAATACATTGCTGTTCATTTCTTTGTGGTAGTCCCTGTTGTCTTTGGCCTTGGCTCTAAAGACGAGGTCACAGTCTGGGAGAAAACCCTGACTGGCAGAACCAGCATGGAGAACTATGAGTCTTTCACCCTTTCCCATTGATAACTTTCTACCAGACTCCTTACAGTCACCACTGGGTACCAACTGACTGCTGGCTGTGTGTGACGCATTTACCCATGTCTCATCTAAGAAGACGGGCTCATATCCTTCTTCACGTTTCTGCTTGATGATACTAAGGTAATGATTTCGGAGACGAACAATGTCTGACCGTTCACACAACACAGCCCTATTTTCTCCAGTTATCTTTTTGTATTTGTAACCAAATGTATGCAACAGCTGCCATAGTTTGTACTTTGTAACACGTAAATCATGGTCAGTTTCAAGGTGTTTCTTCAAAATTCTTAGGGACAGGTACTTATTTTCTGAGTGCAGTTTAACAATTGCACGTCTGACGTGATCCCTCTGAAAACTGTCAAATTTATCAACCTTGCGTGGTTTTGACATGTTCCCTACCTCCTTGGCCTGACTATTTGTATCTCGTCGACTAACAACATTTTAAAGTTTCTGAGGGGACATACCAAGAGCTTTTGAAGCTCGTTTCAAGAATTTATTAATTGCATAAAAAGGCTTTGCTCTTTCTGCTTCACTTCTAAAGAAATCATACACATTCAACATCAACTGTTTAACATCTGCTGAGTAGCGCATCTTGTCATTGAATGAACACGGTCACTGTGTAGCACGTGTAGACCGTGCTTGCGCTGTGCCTTCCACGGTTTGTCCCCCTACGTGTCATGTACACATTTCTATACAAAAATACATGATAGTTTCTTAGAGAACTTCATCCGTCATGGGTCTTAAAATAAACAAAATTCAGATTTTGTTGGGTACAGGGTATTCATGGTCAAGTACCGTATTGATGTTTCATACACTTTTCTGGATTTCGAGTTATTTTTGCAATTCATCGTTCTAATTTGGAGTCAAATGGACTGTAATGAGATCTGATCGATTCTTTTTCAGTTTACCATGGTTACAGAGAATCCTACATTACATTTTGTACACAAAAAATCTAAAACATAAGAAATGCTGTGTTTGATTGAATACCTGCTTTTTTAAAACATAATTTGGTATTTGGTGAAAAAACACCTATGATTTCCAGAAATCTTAAAACATGTTGAAACCTGTTAAAAATAGGACTATTATAAAATTCAGTTGAATCCTGACTCTTCACTTATTGACCTCAGCTTGAATGCACTCTGAATTTGTCTGTCCTGATAATGAATTACAAAGAGGTTATAAGGAGGCGGCAGGATAATGAAGGCCCTTTTTGGCCCACTGGAAAATCATCACATATAAGTTGAAATTCTTTATACACTTGCAAGGTTTTCACTTCTGCCATGATCAAGTAACAACTATGGCTAACCTGTGTTAAAAAAAGGCTGACTTTTCCTGCTTTGAGAAGAAGTCTACAATGAGCAAGTCCAAGAAAAGTATGTTACTATATGTTTGTACTGTTTTAATCTACATCTGAGAAAACCATCTTTGCTCAAAGACTTGCTCATGTTCAAACTTTAAACAAAAGCATTTTGAAAACTTCTCAAATCAGACTTTTCGGCACTTTTTAGCCTCACATATATAATTAGTGTTGCAGTAAGTACAAACAATCATGTGTAGAAATGAACAAAGTCTAGCTAGCTCTCATCATGCTCATCCGTACAACATTTTTTTAAAAAGGACAAAAATAACTGTTATTTCTAAAATCATGTAGATCCCGTGTGCCAAAAGGGCCATATCATACCTTGTCCTTTGTCATCATCAACTACACTTTCATCTGAGTGAGTGAGTGAGTGAGTTGGATTTAACGCCGCTTTTAACAGTATTCCAGGTAGATCACGGCGTGCCAGCTTAATGTGGGAGGAAAGCCCGAAGTGATGCAGGTCTCCGACGTTTACCACATTGGTGAAACCCACGAGCACGGGTATGGTGCTGACAAACGTAGGAACATAATCGGGGCGAACCGGGATTCGAACCCACAATCATAGGTTTCTTGTGTGCCCCAGGGAAGCAACTCTGCACAGTGAATCGCAGTGCCGTAGACGACTGAGCCACCCGTGCCCCCACTTTCATCTAACATCCTCATCATTATGACTGTCATGTTACCTGTATCCTCTGTATCCAGCCTGAATGGCAGTGGCGGACATCTTCTCTCTGTGTTCCCTCTTCTCCTGCTGTAGTTGTACAGATCTCTCCAGTTCCTGTTGTTCCCGGCGAGTCTCCATCTCTAGCAGAGTTATCTGCTCCTGGGTACACATAAAATAAGGATCTATAAATATAAAATCTCGGTTCTCTGCCTCTCTCCCATATCAATGAAGCAATCCCTAATGCCACAATTCTACTTCTGCTTTTAGACAAACAAAACACATTTTTGTGCGAGATATGGTAGCAAATTAAAAACATTAATAACAAATAGCGCACTCACCTACAGTGAGTAAGTGAGTTTAACATCCCTTGAACTTTATTTTCAGTTACCCCACAGCATGATGTGTCAGCTTGATGTGGGAAAGATAAAACTGATGCAGGTCAAGGACGTTTACCAATTTTGTGAAACCCACAAGCATAGTATGGTGCTGACAAACCAAAATCTGCCATTAGGTCAAACAGGGAATCGAACTCAGTCATAGGTTTCTGCATGTCTTAGAGATTCAACTATGCCACCTGTGCCCAATACTCACCTGTAACCACTGTAGCAGTTATTTCTTGTCATTGCTTGAGAACTAATATTTTTTGTCAGCTGAAATGTAATTCTGTTTTGTCTTACTAAAATAACTTCTTCTCTGAAAGGGCATTGAAACAAATCATATCATTACTACTACAGTGATCCCTCGATATACCGCTGTCATCGGGGTCCAAGAAACTGACCCCGCGGTGTAGGAAAGAGCGGTGTACAGATATTCCTTGCTGAGGTTCACATTACGTAATGATGGTAGTGAATGGAACAGTGGCGCAATTATTTCACAGTGGCATGGGACATGTAGATCTATGTAACACTGATCGTGGACGATGATTCAAACTGCATGCGTAAAAAAATAAAAATACTTTGTGTAAATTAATCAAAGTAGTCTGTATTATTTTACGACTAGATGTTATACATGTAGAATCTAAATAAATGTTGTTATATTTTAAGTTTTTCAGGAGAAAATTGGTCCGATCGCCGACCTACTCACATTATCGATCGATGACAGTACATTACAAAGCCAAACCAGCCTTGTAACGAAACTAATGTTACAAAAGTGAAAAATAAATGTATCTATTAGGGTAAAAATATTATGTATCCTGACTCATACATATTGCTTATCTCTACTCATTTTGGATTCCTGTACTGTGTACCTGGAGAACAGAGAAAACATCTCACCTGAGCCAATCTCATTAACATCAGACCTAAGTTCTCGCTGCCGCTAAACAAAGATCTGAGAACATCCCATTAGGGGTCACGTCAGAACGACCTTTCGCGGACTTTGACCGACAACTGAAATGACTAACAAGAAGTCGACATCAGCCAATTAGAAAGCAGCTTTCTCGAGCTTTACGGCACTCGTTTCAACCTGGCTACTTCCATTTCAGACTACGCTTGAAAAATATGTTGACACAGTTCTCGATCAAAATTTTGAAAACTGAACAAACGAACATTCCGGAATGTCTAATATATGGTTGAGATTGTATAGCAGTGCTTCCCAAGTACTGTGCAATGCCTCCTCTGTTCAAATGATAATCCCACGGAAGCGAGAGATCGACGATAATTTTTACGGAACCAGTCATACGGGCCGTAACTGTCCTTTCGGAATACCCTGTGTTAACGTTTTGGAGGTTGCATGATTAGGAAACACATTCCGACTGTCACTTTCATGATCTGGTAAGCGACACTTTGATTGGTCCGATGAAAGGTCGTTCTGACATGACCCTTAATGGGATGTCCTCAGATCGAGCGAGAACTTAGGTCTGATTTTAATGAGATTGCACCTAAGCACACCCATGGACTGCGCATGTTACCAAGGCCGGTTACACATCACTCATTTCCCGTACTTAATTTGGCAGAAACTGGGAAAGAGGGGATGGCTGGGTGGGCGCTTTATTGCATGAGTAAGGATAAGTATAAATAATATTTTTACCCTACAAAATACATATTTTATCTTATCCTGACTCATACATATTGCTTGAATCCGACGGTTGGTTCCACCTGTTCGAGGTTCAGAACGAGATCTGTTCATGAACACTTGGGAATACCCTGTACTGGTATATCACAACGGGGCACCACCTTCTTCTTGTTAGGGATAGTTGATTGTTGTGCAACCATATCCGATCTCCAGAAACAGCCTTCCATAATTGTTGGGATGGAGCAATTTCCATGTATCACTAATGTAGATGCTTCGGCTGTCACTTCATGTGGGTTGGAGGCTGACAGGGCTAAACCTGCCACACTGAAGGCTCTGAGGATTACTGCTCTTAACCAGAGTGAAATGATTGTTCTGGATATTATTCCTAGATAACGGAATGAACAACCATCTTAATTTCTGTCGTCTGGAGCTTGATCTGTTCAGATAGATGTGTAAGGCTCGAAACAGGACATAAGGATAAATCCTAGGTGTCCTCAGATCCTAGGATTGATGAATGTGGCGGAATATGAAACTGTCTGGCTGGCTGACCAGGTAGTTTTTCTTTGCTACAAATTCCCATTTCATGCCAAGATGGACCGATGCATTCTCACCACTGTCAAATCGAGTATGTGAGAAATTGATTGCATGAATCACGGACATTCTAGCTGCCATGACTAGGGCCAGTAAAATAATGCCTTCTGCGTTAGATGCTCAAAGTCAGCTTGTTGTAAGGGTTTATATGCTTCACTGGGGAGGTCATTAGGTACCACATTCAGATCCCAGGCTGGGGCTCAGAATTTCTTCGGTTGATCTTCAAGCCTGTACTTTTGTAGCAAGGCTAAAAATTCCGGTTGGTGAGCTTTATTCTGTTATGCATGGTAATCTCAAAGCTAGATACTTACTAGTATAGGTAGATAGGTACTTAATGTTGAACCTTTGTGATTCCTTGTACTACGCAGTTGACACAGGAATTATGCTACTTGTGGTGAGGTGGCGTTGGCTGACGTAAACCCTTTATAGGTCATAAACTGACCAAAGCTCTTCCATTTATCATCAAATAAATTCGTCGCAGATCTGCTAAGGGCTAGGGAGACTGCCTTGGCTGCTCTGTAAGAATATCTCCTTCTACTGAGGTTGAACATGATATGTTAAGTTCGGAAGGGCCTGGGTTTTGATGACTTTGCATGGATGTAGAAGGTTTGGCCAGTTAGGGGGTTTTACTGTTGTTTTCCTTGTTAGCATTGCAAGCTCTGGGAACCAAGTCCTTGCGGGCCAGTAAGGCACAACCAAAAGAAGCAATTGGTTGTTGGTCTGTCTGATTTTCTGAATGATAAGCAGAATTAGTGCCGGTGGTGGGAATGCGTAAGCATGTAGCCCTTCCCAGGATATTGCCAGGGTGTCTACTGACCAATTTACTGGTCCGGTACTGGTGAGACGAAAGTCGTTTGTTTGTGAACCTTGTTGCAAATAAGTCTTGTTATCGGCTGGAGTGCCTCCAGGTGGAGCATCCATTCTGTTGGAATTGGTTTAGATGTCTTGGATAGAGCATCAGCTAGGACATTTAGTGCTCCTGGGATGTGTCTTGTCTGTCAGTGTGAACAGTTGAAATATTAATCTCAGAAGGGTTGCAGATCTGGTCGTTCCTGGGAGATTGATGTAAAAGGCCACAGTTCAGTTGTCTCCTTATCATTAAGAACTTGTGTTTGAGTAGTGGGGCCAAATGTGTTATCACTCTGATGACGGTTTTGAACTCCAGATAATTTACATGCGGTAGTTTTTCTTGTGGGGACCATATCCCTGAAGTGACTACCTGCCACTGATAGACTTAAATCTGTTTGTGAATAGTGGTCTGTAGATAGCTTTGAATCTTGGCCCACCAGTCTTCTGGTACCTGAATCAGGTTTTCCCTCGTGAGGAAAAGGGCAGGACTACCCACTAGAAATGTTGTCCTTGAAACTGGAAAGTAGCTATTTCCTGGACATTGTTTTGTTGATCGTTGAGTTCATTAAGAATTGCCTCGTTGAACATGACATAGTCAGGCTGAAGAAGGTTTGTCTAGTTGTCAAGTTGTGCTAACTTCTTATCCTCCACCCAGTAGGATCTGCTCTTAGAACCAGACCTATAACCTTGGTCGATCTCTGGAGCCCGAAAAAAGGATAACATATGGTGTATAGGGAATTTATTCATCTAAAACCCCCGAATCAGCAGCCCTTGTGATCTGGTAGCCTTGGCGAACGATATATCAAGGTTCTTGGCGACTTGAGAGACAGGCTCGATTGGTGGAATAGTCAGTGTTGATCTCTTCCCCCTTAATACAATAATGATGACTCTCTAGATGGCAATGAGATAGGTAATCTATCTGCAATCCAGGCAAGCAATTCATGATCCAGTTAAATGGGGGTATGATCAGTAGATTGTCACTCTTCTTCAAAGGGTGGCTCGAACACATCCTGTAAAAGGGCTCAGAGCTGTAGATGGAGGGCGGGAAGTCTGTACACTCTCCTCAGAGCAAGATGAAGACGGATGCTGATTGGAATCCTTAGATATTGTGTGATGTTGTTGCATTGCAGGTATAACTTGTTGCGGAACATTGGCGACTAAGTCGGAGTCCAAAGTGAGCTGTGTACACATGGCAGGCTGAGCGAACCCTAGGGCCTGTGTGCAAGGAAGGGCTGGTAGCTGTGCGAAGGTCTGCACCTCAGTGTAGATAGGTTGCTGCGTGAAGGCTTTATGTGTGTAGTTAGTCTGCGCGAACCCCTGCACGAACCCATGACTTTGCGCAAACCCTTAAGACTGTGTGAACCCTCGGGGCTGACTGAAGGTCTGGGCCGTGTGAAGGCTGGAGGCTTCACACTTTCATATATAGAAAAAAAAAAAGTGTCACATTTTAAGCCAAATTTTGTGGAAAAATATAGGCCAAAAGTTAAAAATATTCTTTAGATATGATAGTTAAGGTAAGAAGAATGTAATCTGAACAAAATATTTTATGAAAAAGTTTTAACTTTGATAGGATGGCTCAGATTACAAAGCTCAGGAAATTTTCCTCAATCACTCGGTTGGTGCGAAAACAAGAGAGTGGCGAACAACCTGCACGCATGCGTAGTCCAGGGTTGTGTTTCGGTGAGATGTTTTCTCTGTTCTCCAGGAACTTAGTTCAGGATGTTTCCACTACGAATAGAGTAGAGATAAGCAGTAAGTATGAGTCAGGATAAGATCAAATATGAAAGATTTGTTCACTTACTTCAAATGTTTTAACCTCGTCACTGATGACTTTTCGTTTTTCTTCAATTTCTGCCTCAAGTTTTTCTGCTGCAATCTAAAATATAAAATTTGAAAAAAAAATAATAACATGGAAAACTCCTTCCTCTTACCAAAACACCCTTCTTCATCATGTGTGAGGTGATGTGAAACAGGTTTTAATGCTGCATTCAAGATTATTTATAGCATTGTGCTTTCATGCCTGTGTGTGGCTGCTTGTACTAGTCTGGACTTATGCTGGTTTTACAGTGATAGCCCTTTGAGATACATCATATTATACTGAATGCAGGCTGACCAGTTCATATTTTATCCCCTTAACACTGTGTGCCAGGCAGGGTACCAACAAGTTCCATCTTTTAACATCTTGTTGTATGTCAGGTGAACTTCAGTCAGGTATGAGTCAGTGAAGTATTCAGACCAGCATATCTAAATTTCTGGATATGGAAACCAAGCTAAAAATCAGATCAGATCAGAAAGTATAAAATAAACCCCCAACATTCATAGTGTGGACACTTTATATGCTCTGTCATTTCTGAGTGCCATGGCATCTACACACAAATGGCAATTCCATCAAAGGAATATTTCTGTTCTGTATGGGTTTCCTTTGTTAAAATACATCATTCTGAATTGAGTCAGTAAAGAAATGATTGGCTCAAGAACTCTCAAATCATTCATTAAGATTGGGCAGTCCAATTTGACCCAGATTTCACCTGACACGACCTTCTGTGGTGTCAGATACAGGTTAGAATTGGTCTTCAGCAACCCATGCTTAGTTGCCATAAAAGGCGACTCTGCTTGTTGTAAGAGGCAAGTAACGGGATGGGATGGTCAGGCTCACTGACTTGGTTGATGCATGTCATCGAATCCCAATTTCGTGGAACGATGCTCATGATGCCCATCACAGGATTGTCTAGTCCAGACTTGACTATTTTCAGACCACCATCATATAGATGGAATATTGCTGAGTGCGGAGTTAACAACAAACAAAACAAACAAACAAGTCTATGATGTTATCACGTCTTCACACAGCACGGAGAACACACATTGTAAAAGATCTGTTTGTAATGAGATTGTAAACTCCGGATACTCATTAGTTAGCTCTTGCAACAGCCCGAGCTGCTGCTTCTAATGAGAACCTTATATTCCCCAGAGAACTGATCAAGAAACACTAAGACCACTGTCCCAGCCCATCACAGGATTGTCTAGTCCAGACTTGACTATTTTCAGACCACCATCATATAGATGGAATATTGCTGAGTGCGGAGTTAACAACAAACAAAACAAACAAACAAGTATATGATGTTATCACGTCTTCACACAGCACGGAGAACACACATTGTAAAAGATCTGTTTGTAATGAGATTGTAAACTCCGGATACTCATTAGTTAGCTCTTGCAACAGCCCAAGCTGCTGCTTCTACTTATATTCCCCAGAGAACTGATCAAGAAACACTAAGACCACTGTCCCAGACCTTTTTGTGTTGAGCCAAAGTCTCTTCTTCCTGCTTATGCTGTATCATTATCTCTCTCCTTCTCTCATTCTCCACATTCTCTCGTTCTTCCTCCTCTCTCCGTCTTGTCTCAGTGTCCTCCAAGAGATAAATAAAGGAATTAAAACAATAGTCATGGTAAAAGTTCAGAAATCTGAGTAATACAGTAAACTATGTTTATTACAAACACGCTTATAACCAACAAACTATTTTCTTTGTCTCAGCCACTTGCTGTGTATATGCTGTATATATGCTTATAACGAACAACTGTTATAACAAACTAAAATTAGTGGTCCCTTTGAGTTCATTATAACCATAGTTAACTGTACATGTTTTACTGGCCTTGAACTTTGACGGTGGTAACATATGATATCACTATACTCGAGAGTGACCATATCAGTCACTTGCCAGAGATGGGTTTTTTATTTCATTTATAGATTTGACAATATCACTGCCAGTTATATAATCTATCCTTGTACCTGTTTCCATTTTGCCTCTCTCTGTCTGTACTTTATGTCCATCTCCTGCAGCTGTTGTTTAAAGAACTGTTCCTGAGTTTGAATCTCATCAACCACCGCCACCACACCATCACCTTGTCATGATGAGAGGAGGAATGAGACAATCAATCAAAGAATGGAAATGCCATGCACATCTCAACAAGTAAGTGTGCTGACCAAGTAAAATGTGTTTCTACATTGTCCACAGACAAGTTCCAAATATACCAGAAACTAAACTAAAATTGCACAAAACATTGGAATTTTTTAAATAAGGGACAGTAAGTCACCAGTTCATATAAATGTCAGTGTTGTGATGGATTTTCTGAGGCCACAGGGGTCTCAGTAATAAGCTTTTGGGGTCTGAGGCATCAGCATGGGGGTCTCAAGCTGTCAATACGTGGTACGTTTCAAAAATAATAACCTAATGCTTAGAAGCCTTAAGCCGACTATTGAAGGAAGAACTTTAACGGTACCAGTGATAGAAATTGGCACAAGTCCTACAGACCTTGACAACTGCCCAATATCTAAGACATCAAATAAAGGCTTGAAGAAATTAATAGTTCACATAAACTGGGTATCATACCTGGTTCAAGAGTGCTTTGTTCCTCAAACTCCCCTGCTCTGTCTGTCCCGTCATCCTGCTTCCCTGTGAGGAGCTCAACTTCGCTTGTAACAAATAAAGGGACACCACTCTGTCCTGCCTCCTGAGGACTATCCACATCAGATAAATCCTCTATTTCATCTTCTCTTTCTATCTCCTCCAAAATCTGATACAAAATACAACACTTTCGCTTGTTTATGCTGAATGTTTCTTGGTAACAGGCAGACAGGGGTTTGAACCACCAACTTTATGCTCTTTGGGCAGACAGTCTATTCACTACACCACAGAGGTGGTCCTAAACCTGAGAGCACAGGGCCACTCAACCCCTAACGGAATAACAATAGTGTTGCATTCCTCAACATCAATACTTCACAGGTTTGTGTACATGTTCCTTCATCACCCCTGAATAAAATCTGTCAGTTTGCAGTGTAATAGTGAAGTGTGTCTACTGTTTGTTAGCTAGGAAATGAGGCCAAGAATACCGTATTTTCTTGAGTATAGTGCGCACCCATGTATAATGCGCACCCCCCTCTAGCGGGTTCAATATTTTGGAAAAAAAGAAATTTGAATATTATGCGCAGAAATTTTTTACACCGTACCCTTTTTAGCAATCAGCTGTACACACGTTTTCTTGGAATCGACCGGTGATTCGGTCAAGACACACCCAATGATATAACTTTATAAGATTTTTTAATGCAAGGATCGGCAACAATTGTATCTGAAACTATTTTATTTATCAGGAATAATATATTCCATTATTTTCTTAATTATATGCAACCTTTACTAAACATATTTAAAATAATAATAACCCTAAGCGAAGCAGCTGATCGCTATTCCCGGGTATTATTTTTTACATGGAACATGTCTGACCAGTCACCGTCAAGGCTCACGCGCACGTGATCACGTGATCGCGAGAATTTCATGTTGACATAGAATCGTCAAACAAAAACAAATATGACTTTTAACGAGTCAAAGTATGTCATTTATGATATATGTATCCATTCTCTGTCAACTAAAGTTTGTTTCAAGGCGTCAATAGCGGTATTCTGACCATGTTTGCTGTTAATAACGGTGAGTTGTGCGATCTTCCGATCGCTTCACACACGATTTCGCCGAAATTAATAAAAACAATATTATAAGGAATTTTGAATAAAATCAATGAAATAAGTTACAAACATAAGTCCAGATATACAAAGAACACTTTTTATAGCCAGACAGTGTAATTACATGATTATTTTGCGTACTTCAGTATGGATTTGTTGACATGGTATTTCCGGTGTTACGCGCTCACGGTAGTGTCTTTCCATGGGGGAAAAAAACATCAAACTCATAATTCGTGTATAATGCGCACCCCCTTCTACACAGCTGTGTTTTTTCGAAAAAAAGTGCGCACTATACTCAAGAAAATACGGTAACTCATGCAAGCCATGATCATTCTGTTCATGAGCACTGTGTGAACCAACCATGTGTAGTAATGTGTAGAGTAGAGTCAGCAATGCTATCTCACATGCTGCATGAGAAACATTGCTGTGTAAAGTTTGTTTGTTTGTTGTTTAACGCCGCACTCATCAATATTCCAGCTATATGATGGCGGTCTGTAAATAATTGAGTCTGGACCAGACAGTCCAGTGGTTAACATCATGAGCATCGATCCACGCAATTGGGATACAATAAAATGATCAACCCTGTCAGCGAGCCTCACCACCCGATCCTGTTAGTCGCCCCTTACAACAAGCCCAGTCACCTTTCATGGCAAGTTTGGGTTGCTGAAGACCAATTCTAACCCGGATCTTCACATGTGTTCTGTGTGATGAAATCGGAGTGCTCGTAGGTCACAGTAATCACTGGTTTCCCCAACGCTGGAACCAGGCTGTGGCTTGAGTTAATAATAGAGACAGCACTGCAAATAGGCCATATGTATTTACGAGTGACGGAGGAATATTGTGAATACATGTTCAGTTAAGTATTCACCATTGTTTACAGTATGTATTTATGAACCCACCTTCCTCCTGAGTTCAGCTGGATCTACCCCGGCTCTATTGGCTTCCTCGTCCAGGTCACCAAGATCCACCTCCTTCACAGCCCCATTGTCTGTAACAAATAGTTCATTGGGTTTACATTGGTACTAGCATGACTAGTGGTAGGTCTGCCTTTATGGTTGTTTGCATTTTTTAACCCAACTACTGATAGGACATTCTACTATATCATCACCAAATTAGAAAAACATATCTTTAAGACATTTTGGATAACTTAACAATCAATATCCGAGAAAATGAACTGATCTGAAATCGTGGCATCCATGGTTACATTGAATTATATATTTTGCAAAATTTATTTTTTATTTACTATTAACATGATTAACTGAAACATGAGTACGGAGAGAGAAAAAAATAAATATTTAATTAACGAAAGACGTATATACAATATATATTTATACGTCTTTGAATTAATCAGATGTGCTGCTTGGCATGTTTTTCTGAATGACACATGTGAGAGTTGCTTCCCTTGGTCTTACCTGGGTTGTGGTAGTTGATGAGGTCATCGCACTCAGTCAGTTCCCTCTCGAACCTCTCTGTCTGCTGCTGGAGTAGACTCAAATAATCGTGAGCCTCATCCAAAGCAAGCTGCAGGGAGACATAAAGGACATTAGCAGAGATATGAGTTTAATGGTCAACTGAATGATGAATACTGTAATTTTCACCTAAACAGGCTCCATTGACTACACTCAATCAAAACCAGTTGTGCAGTCGCTTCTTCCATTGAGAAGGTGGAGCCTGTAATGAAGAAGCTAATCCTGTACACTGACTGCAGAATCTCTGCATTTTATTTGATCAAAACCAATCTAGGTAATAAAAATATAACTCGAGCTAGCCCTGTGTCACTGTCAGTGATATTTGATACAACAGTAGAACATTGATATAACAAACAAAAGTGAGCAGAGAAATCAGTTTGTTTTATACGTTGTGTCCTCACAAAAGTTCAGTTAAGTGCCATTTGGTGCAGATCTGTGATTGTTGTGTTGAGCACCCCTTTCACAGAAATGGAGCTGTTTTTGAGTGCATGATTTTAATGCAGTTATAAGGTCAGTTCATACACACATGTACATGAAATGGCAGTTTATTGCCTAATTATTCAGAACTAAGAACGTAACTAGTCGAGGGGAAAACATTTGGTTGCACGTAAACTAAGTGGAAATAGCACACATTTCTCATAATGTACATGGTAAATACAAGTATTGTTTTAGCTCAAACACATTTTGCAGGATGTAAATATTCCTACCAAAATTGATAAATAAGAAGTTTATCCTTTTTATGGTGAGCATAAATTAGATAGTTGGTTATTACAGTTACACATAAACAGTAAATGCAAAATACAAATCAAAAGATATATCTACACTAAACATCAAACAGCAAAATAGCAATTACTTTCATGTCAGATTTCAGAGTTTGAAACTAAAGTCCAGGGGTCCTTGATATTTGCCCAATAGTTTTTTAATCTTTGAATCCCCTGAACCTTTTGCTTTTAACATTTCATGCTCGACTTTAATGCGGATATATATTCTTTTATCAATTAGCATGTAAGTTTTCATATGGCGAACCGTATCTCCATTTCTGTCCTCCAAGTTCTGGAGAGGCCTCTCAATGCTTTGATAGTCATCAATGTTGTTGTTGGGATCATCACTGTCGAGGTCGATGATCTCCAGCTGTTGTCTGATCTCTGCCTCAATGAGTGCATCCTCATCCATTTCACTCTTTACACCTGATGGTGGCATGGTCATTGCTCACACAGACTGGTCAAGGCACCTGAACATACATTAGGCAACACTTTAAATAATATTGGTTTGCAGATTCAGCAAACACTAAAAATCTGATCAGTATTATTTTTTGTTCCACCAAATGCAAATTTATGTGTTCACCACTAAACAATTCTGTAAAATATATGCTAAACTGAAAGACAATAGGTTTCAAAAAGTTCAACATGTTAAATGACAAGTGAGTGAGTGAGTGAGTGAGTGTGTGAGTGAGTGAGTATGGTTTTACGCCGCTTTTAGCAATATTCCAGCAATACCAGAAATAAGCTTTACACATTGTACCCATGTCGGGAATCGAAACCTGGGTCTTCGGCATGACAAGCAAAAGCTTTAACCAATTAGGCTACCCCACTGCCCCTGTTTAATGACGAAACATGGTCACATGGCTCAGCTGACACTGAACACATGGCAACATATCCAAATGAGGTTTTGAAGAAGAAAATATATATCTGAATTCTTTTTTTCTTTTCTTTTTTTCCCAGCCTACAAACAACGGTTTTTCACAAACAAATCTGAAAACCAAGAAATAAATCGGACGACACATGGAATCTGTTTCTGCAGATGATGAAGACTGATTATTTTCTGGCATTGATGCTTTTTACTTATTATAGCAAGCTTTTCTAAACAAGATATTGTGGTGCTCCATGAAGCTGTAGCAAGATGTTTTAAACAAGATATTTTGGTGCTCCAATCTTGCTACAGTAATGATATAATGTCGACACCAGAGAGTAATCAGTCTCGATTATCTGCAGAGATTTCATTGGATCTGAAAGGTAAAAAATAATATGAATGGATCACTGAAAATCTGTGAGACACCAGGTGTTCGCAAAAAGGGTAAGCACGCCCTAAGTAATCATGAACATACATTAATCATGCCTGCTAATGAAATACAAGAATTTCAGTCTAAAGTGAGATACTCTGGTCAGATTTTCCATGTCGAAATTATCCTTCAGCGCAACAGTTAGCATCAAGAACTATCTATGTTTCTATTACATTTTCGACGATCAATCATCAGAATATATCGATTCAAGAGAACAGTGAAACCTATGTCACAAGACTAGCCATTTCTTTAACACACAATACTTACGTGTTCACAAGGTAGATCATTTTACCGGCAATCACAATAGCAGGTGCCCAATGTTGTTTACGTCCGCCATTGCGTTGGTATGTTACCCACAATGCATCACAAACTAGGTTTTACTTTAGTCTGCGATAGAAACATTGCGACTTTACGAACAAAGCCAAGCCGTGATCAGAACGCTATGGATTTTTTAAACATCTATTTGGACAGGAAATACAAATTAAATACTGACCTAGTACAATAAGTTATGACTTCTCTAATCTATACTAATCTTGAGGTTTTTTAATGGAAAATAACCAAATTACATTCATTATTAATTCATAATGTTGCGAAGATATATTTTGAAAACAGACGATCAGGCAATCTATTCTTCCCTGTCAATTAAGTTCTGCACATAAATAATATATCACTTACGGACGGAGATTTTGAAAAGAGTATCAGCTGACAGATAGAGAACATCTTCTTTTTTTCAAATATATAGATAACAACCTATTTACTTGATAAGTAACATTTTTTTAGATGAAACGAAATGCTCAAATTTTAGCACGTTTATTTTGCAGTATGTAACATATAAGTGAAAACGCTATATATTGAAGTATTTACATTTAGGAAATCACTGTTTATTTTAAAGCGTCTAACACATTAGTAGTGAACGGTTATTTTGAAGACCACGTATTAACGCCGTTTATTTTGAAGTATTTAACATGCAATTAAACAGTTTATTTGGAATAATTTAACACATAAGTATAAGTTTATTTTTAAGTTTAAACGTATGAATGAACCAAGATGAGTTGGAAGTATTTGACGAATACATGAAAGTGGAAACGTTTATTTTTAAGATTTTAACACACGAGTGAACATCATTAATTTGAAGTATTTAACACATGAGTATTTAACACAAATTATTTGAGAGAGTGAGAGAGAGGTTTATTATTGTACGATAAACAACGACCACGAGTCGTTAATGTACAGCCTGTTTACAATATTTAACATGTACAGTCTTTAATAATATTTATCCGTATATTAATACTGATGACTACCTGAATAGAATTCAACCTCGGCAATGTTCTTCATTGTTCTTTGGTGGCGGTCGGGTAGCCTAGTGGTTAAAGCGTTCGCTCGTCACGCCGAAGACCCGGGTTCGATTCCCGACATGGGCACAATGTGTGAAGCCCATTTCTGGTGTTCCCCGCCGTGATATTTCTGGAATATTGCTAAAAGCGGCGTAAAACCATACTCACTCACTCACTCATTGTTCTTTGCGATTTCTCAGATGTAAAACGATCGAACACTTGAATGAAGTGGACGTACAATTTGTCAGATCTGTCTTTTTTTCCAGCGGAGGCAGATGACGAGAGAGGTCTGTCTGTCTATAAGGGTTGGATTCTGTTTGATTGGACTTTGTTTAAGGCCGCACTCAGGTGTATCCCAGCTATATGACGGCGGTCTGTAAATAGTCCAGTTTGCACAAGTCAATCCAGTGATAGACATTATGAGCATCAATCCACGCAATTGGGATAAGTTTTATACGATCACAACTAATCCTGAGCCTGATCACACAATCCGCTGAGTCGGCCCTTACGACCATCACTGGGGTCCAATTCTAACCCGGAATCCCCACTGAGTTAAACGTGTAAGAAACTAGTTGTGTTAAAACGAGTCAGACATTGCCTTAATATTCAGTTTGTTCCAGTCGACCAGTGGCGATGCCTTATGCAAATTGTTAAAACCTTTTCCTGTTACACCATTAACCAGAGTTGGGTTTCTATGGTTACCAGTAGTGTAACTATTTTATCGATTTTTACATAGACATCCCATTTTTTCTATACTGTTTTAAGACAAATGTCTTTTCTTCAGTGACCACCGGCATTCGGAGACGAATTTGAAATGCTCAGTAACTGGATAAAAAACTCGATTTGTTTCAGTCGAAGCGCCGTGGATTAGACTAGTGGTTAAAGCGTTCGCTCGTCACGCTGAAGACTCGGGTTCGATTCGACACATTTTCACAATGTGCTAAGCACATTTCTGGTGTCCCCCGCCGCGATATTACTGGAATATTTCTTAAAGCTGCGTAAAACCATCTCGCTCACTTCAGTCGATCAGGGCTGATAAGGGGTTAAGTAAGTCAGGGTTGCCTTGATAGTCAAAATGTGGCATTCGGAGAAAAGATTGTAGAATTGAAATCGAGGTCTGAGTAGGTCAAGCTGTGTTCCACCTATCCCCACTATACCTCAGAAAAGAGGTGATGATTTATTTGTATATATCAAACCATTCAAATAATCCACCAGTTGGAATCTGAAAATTTGGTATACCTGGTTTTACCACTAATTCTTAGTGACCCATTCCTTTAATTTTCATCACTATACCTTTCGAGCCCAATTGAGCCTCGACGTTTTATATTTGCATTGCCAAATAGTGTGGTGATCTTTGGGTTATATTACATAACCCCTTATCTCTTTCCAGTGTACTACATGGATGCAATGTGTGAAGCCCATTTCTGGTGTGGCCCGCCCGTGACATCACTCGAATATTACAAAATCGGCGTAAAACCATACCCACTCTTTAGAGTACAAACTGTTTCACCCATATTTATGGATCAATTTAACCCCCCACCCACCCACCCACCCCACCCCACCCACACAAAACAAGACGAGCGGTCGCTTCATCTGTCATTGCAGTCGACAGAAAATACTATTTTGCCTCAGGCTTGAAAAAATAAATGTTCGCCGGATACGATGGATGTGTGTTGTGGAAAAATGTCCAGGTCTTCCTTTCAGAGAAATAAATTGTACGTCTTGAAGCAATAAAAACATATCCCGCCTCTAAAAAAAGTTTCCACGCTTCGCTCTTCAGTTGTGCCAGAACCTTGTGTTTGTGGGTTCGAATCCCAAGATTAGCCAACTCTCTCACTAATAATGTGCAAACATCAATGTCATCAAACAATAGCTGAAACAAGACGTTTCACACACACACACACACACACACACACACACACACCCCCACACACACATACACACACCTTTCATTGATCGGACAGTGTCATACCCGGTGACCTTTTTCATTGCTTTATCTAGCCTAGCCCCTACAACAGATTATTTACAGGTAGCCCCCATATAGCTGGAATATTGCTGAGGGCGGCTTAAACAAGAAACAAACCACAAAATAAATATATGCCGCACCTATACACTGTGTATTCCCATGGACAGAAACTAGCGGCTGCATCAGTGACGGCGGCACGAGTCAGTACGACCGGTGTTCCCTACGATTTTGACGGCGTCGATATCCGGCCAGCAGCCACTTGCAGTTCTGTTGATAGTGATACGGACGGCATCTGTTTTGTAATATATGGCTTCTCAAAATAAGAATAAACATTTAGTTTCTGTTCAAGTACCGACGCATTTAACGATTATTGTTCTAGATATACCTACATCAATAGAGAACAAACGGGTCATGTCAGTCCGACAGGACGTCGACCAGCACTGGCAGGAACTATAGTTTCGTCCACGTGACCATCAAATAAGATCTTGCGAACGTCGTTCAAATTAATTCTGTTTGGTTTCGTCTCTAAATCAAAGTCGATCCCCATCTTAAAATAAGGCCGTCATGTTATACGACAGAGCATCCCACAACCATATGTCAGGGTTTGAGAACCAGCGTTTTGGGGGCGTGGGGGGACTCCAATCAATTTAGTACCAAACCGATTTACCCTTCCGCAATTTCTCGGTTAGTGAATATCGATTCCTCCTGTTTTAATCGGGGTTTCCACCGCATATTCTTTGGTTCATTAACCGCCGATCTAGGTGAAGCTGGACATGCTTTAAATTGTTGTACCTTCAAGGACAATCTTCTAAATGCTGGCCTTCTACTGGGATCTGTTAAAATTTGCGTTCTTTTTTTGTGTCATTGTTTTTAGTGTATGAGTTATAACACTGTATAAAATCCATTGCAGTTTGTGCTAAATCATCGCGTGGTCGCCATCTTTCTTAGAAAGGAAAAGTTTGTGTTACGCTAAGCCGGTTTCAGTTAGAACGGGGACTGGAAACGCTTATTGTTAGCACTGCGTGCCTGAGTAAATTTCTGTAAAGTGAGTTCTACGTCGGGTAGATTTATGCAATGCCTCATACGACTTAGACCCAGTCAGCCTTAGTGGCTGCGATGATATCGGATGAGAAAACGAAGGTGTCCCGCACTGGGTAGGAACGTCTTCGGTTGTCGGTCTAAGGGAGACAACTCATCATCGATACGACTCATTGGATCTGAGGACCCGTGCCGTTGATGGTCAAAGGGAAACAACTGTAAATCCTATTTACGATTTTCTAAGCAGACTTACCTCCCTTTGGGACAAGGGACATAACTCTTGATTTGTTTTACTCGCTTAGCTCCCTTTGATTGTCGGCAATGTGTGAAGTTTGAAGCAAAGACACTGTGCGGAGTTAGGATAAGGGAGTTAACTCTTGTACAAACAAACACGATTACCTCCCTTTGACCATAAACAAACCCACTCCTAACTACCACGCGGTCCATTTCGATTATTTTTTCAAAAGACAAATCAATGTCTGAAAGACAAAAATACGCATAAAGGGTGGTTGGTGGTTGGGGGAGGGGAATATAAGAAGATGCTTCTCGCTGAGAAGGAATGCCTTCGGTTGACGGTCTAAGGGAGACAACTCAATATCGATACGACTCATTGGATCGAAGACCCGTGCCGTTGATGGTCAAAGGGAAACAACTGTAAATCCTGTTTACGATTTGCTAAGCAGACTTACCTCCCTTTGGGACAAGGGACATAACTCTTGATATGTTTTACTCGCTTAGCTCCCTTTGATTGTCGGCAATGTGTGAAGTTTGAAGCAAAGACACTGTGCGGAGTTAGGATAAGGAAGTTAACTCTTGTACAAACAAACACGATTACCTCCCTTTGACCATAAATAAACCCACTCCTAACTACCACGCGGTCCATTTCGATAATTTTTTCAGAAGACAAATCAATGTCTGAAAGACAAAAATACACATAAAGGGTGGTTGGTGGTTGGGGGGGAGAGGAATATCTAAATGTGCTAGTTGTTTTAATTCACGTAACTGAAATCGCCTTTGTTGACGGTCTAGGGGAGACAACACAATATCGATACGACTCGACTCATTGGATCTGAGGACCCGTCCCGTTCATGGTCAAAGAGAAACAACTGCAAAACCTATTTACTATTTGCTAAGCAGACTTACCTTCCTTTGGGGCAAGGGACATAACTCTTGATTTGTGTTACGCGGATAGCTCCATTTAACTGACGATTATTTGTGGAGTTTGAAGCAAGACACTTCGCGGAGTTAAGCCCAGGGAATGAACTCTTGTACAAACAACCACGATTACCCCTCTTTGATCATAAAGAAAATCACCGACAAGCAGAACTTCAAAGTTCAGAGCTTTTCGTTGAGAGCCTACTCCTTTTTTCATTGAACAAACGAAGTGGGTTAATATTGTTTTATCCCACAGGCAGGGTTATTTCAGCAACATGACTGCGTCCTGAAAGTAGGCCTAATCGAGTTTTGGCCTGGCAAGACAATGGTGGACAGTTTGACACGACGACACCCATGCAATCAGCTAGGTCACACATTGTTACCATCTTTTCCTCACTAGCCTGCTGATAAGGGCAGCGTTGGGTGCTTGGAACAATTGCTGCCACAGACTCCCTACAGAATAATTAACAGTATCTTGAAACGGCAAACCCATATTCCTTCATTTTTTAAAGTGTACCTTAAATAATGTGACCATCAAAATCATAGATATAATGCGAGTTAATAATGCGAAAGACGGTTGCCTTCAACGTAGGAGAGAGAGAGAGAGAGAGAGAGAGAGAGAGAGAGAGAGAGAGGTAGAGGTTTGGTTTGATTTGGAGAGAGTTGGGTTTAACGCCGCTTTTAACAGTATTCTAGTTATATCACGGCGTGTCAGCTTGATGTGGGAGGAAAACCCGAAGTGATGCAGGTCTCAGACGTTTACCACTTCGGTGAAACCCATGAGCACGGGTATGGTGCTGACAAACCTAGAAACATAATCGGGGCGAACCGGGATTCGAACCCACAATCGTAGGTTTCTGGCATGCCGAAGGGACGCAACTCTGCACAGCGAATCGCGGGCCACCCAGAGAGCAAAGCGCAGGCCCGAGTGGTTTATTCTCCCTGCAGTGTATTATTGAGTTGTATATTTCTTAGAAATCAACATAATGTACAGCCTGTTTACAATATTTAACATGTACAGGCTTTAATAATATTTATCCGTATTTTAATACTGGTGACTCCCTGAAAAGAATTCAACCTCAGCAATGTTCTTCATTGTTCTTTGCGAGAAACTGTCGCAGGCAGCCTGGGTTGTATACTCCTCTGGTAGATGAGAATGAAAATTGAATCACACCGATCTAATGATATCGCTCTTTAAGCATACATGAGTATGGTATTTAGCCTTAAAAGAAACCTTATAATTACCATTACTATACGTTTGTTGAGAGCCTACCAGAACCCACTCATTCGCGCCTATGTAGGCACGTTAGACCAGTAGAAACGGCAAGGATATATTCATGGATGTACAACATTCAATATGAATGCCACAGCGACCAATATTATACAGTAACATCAATCATAACTACAATTGCCCCTATCAATGATAGTATCCTCGGCATTAATACTAATGTCAACTTCCCAATTAACACTGGAACCAACACTATTACCACTGCACCCAACACTCCTACCACTACACCCAACACTACCACGACTCCACCCAATACTAATACCACAACACCAAACACTTACTACCACTACACCCAAGACTACTACCGTTACACCCAACACTACTAACACTACACCGAACACTACTTACACTATACCTGGCACTACAGCGACTCCACCCAACACTACTACGACTCTACCCAACACTGCTACCACTTCACCCAACACTGCTTCCACTGCACCCAACACTACTGCGACTCCACCCAACACTACTACCCCTACACCCAACACTGCTACCACAACACCCAACACTACTACCACTACACCCAACACTACTACGACTCCACCCAACACTGCTACCACTACACCCAACACTGCTACCACTACAACCAACACTACTACGACTCCACACAACACTACTACCACAACATCCAACACTACTGCGACTCCACCCAACACTACTACCCCTACACCCAACACTGCTACCACAACACCCAACACTACTACCACTACACCCAATACTACTACCACTACACCCAACACTGCTACCACTACACCCAACACTGCTACCACTACACCCAACACTGCTACCACTACAACCAACACTACTACGACTCCACACAACACTACTACCACTACACCCAACACTACTACGACTCCACCCAACACTGCTACCACTACACCCAACACTGCTACCACTACACCCAACACTGCTACCACTACACCCAACACTTCTACGACTCCACCCAACACTGCTACCACTACACCCAACACTACTACGACTCCACCCAACACTGCTACCACTACACCCAACACTACTACGACTCCACCTAACACAACTACCACTACACCCAACACTACTTCCACTACACCAAACACTACTACGACTCCACCCAACAAAACTACCACTACACCCAACACTACTACCACTACACCCAACACTACTACGACTCCACGCAACACTACTACGACTCCACCTAACACAACTACCACTACACCCAACACTATATCGACTCCACCCAACACTGCTACCACTACACCCAACACTACTTCGACTCCACCCAACACTACTACGACTCCACTCAACACTGCTACCACTACACCCAACACTGCTACCACTACACCCAACACTACTACCACTACACCCAACACTACTACGACTCCACTCAACACTACTACCACAACTTCCAACACTGCTACCACTACACCCAACACTACTACCACTACACCCAACACTACTACGACTCCAATCAACACTACTACCACAACACCCAACACTGCTACCACTACACCCAACACTGCTACCACTACACCCAACACTACTACGACTCCACTCAACACTACTACCGCAACACCCAACACTGCTACCACTACATCCAACACTACTACGACTCCACTCAACACTACTACCACAACACCCAACACTACTACCACTACACCCAACACTACTACGACTCCACTCAACACTGCTACCACTACACCCAACACTGCTACCACTACACCCAACACTACTACGACTCCACGCAACACTACTACGATCCACCTAACACAACTACCCCTACACCCAACACTGCTTCCACTACACCCAACACTACTTCGACTCCACCAAACACTACTACCACAACACCCAACACTGCTACCACAACACCCAACACTACTACCACTACACCCAACACTACTACGACTCCACCCAACACTGCTACCACTACACCCAACACTGCTTCCACTACACCCAACACTACTGCGACTCCACCCAACACTGCTACCACTACAACCAACACTACTACCACAACACCCAACACTACTACCACTACACCCAACACTACTACCACTACACCCAACACTACTTCGACTCCACCCAAAACTAATACCACTACACCCAACACTACTACGACTCCACCCAACACTGCTCCCACTACACCCAACACTACTACGACTCCACCCAACACTGCTACCACTACACCCAACACTGCTTCCACTACACCAAACACTACTACGACTTCACCTAACACAACTACCACTACACACAACACTGCTACCACTACACACAACACTACTACGACTCCACACAACACTACTACCACAACACCCAACACTACTACCACTACACCCAACACTACTACCACTACACCCAACACTACTTCGACTCCACCCAATACTAATACCACTACACCCAACACTACTACGACTCCACCCAACACTGCTACCACTACACCCAACAATACTACGACTCCACGCAACACTTCTACGACTCCACCCAACACAACTACTACTACACCCAACACTACTTCGACTCCACCCAACACTGCTACCACTACACCCAACACTACTTCGACTCTACCCAACACTACTACCCCTACACCCAACACTGCTACCACTACACCCAACACTACTACGACTCCACCCAACACTACTACCACAACACCGAACACTCCTACGAGTCCACCTAACACAACTACCACTACACCCAACACTACTTCCACTACACCAAACACTACTACGACTCCACCCAACAAAACTACCACTACACCCAACACTACTACCACTACATCCAACACTACTACGACTCCACCTAACACAACTACCACTACACCCAACACTATATCGACTCCACCCAACACTGCTACCACTACACCCAACACTACTTCGACTCCACCCAACACTACTACCCCTACACCCAACACTGCTACCACAACACCCAACACTACTACCACTACACCCAACACTACTACGACTCCACCAAACACTGTTACCACTACACCCAACACTGCTTCCACTACACCCAACACTACTGCGACTCCACCCAACACTGCTACCACTACACACAACACTACTTAGATTCCACCCCACACTACTACCCCTACACCCAACACTGCTACCACAACACCCAACACTACTACCACTACACCCAACACTACTACGACTCCACTCAACACTGCTACCACTACACCCAACACTGCTACCACTACACCCAACACTACTACGACTCCACGCAACACTACTACGATCCACCTAACACAACTACCCCTACACCCAACACTGCTTCCACTACACCCAACACTACTACGACTCCACCAAACACTACTACGACTCCACGCAACACTACTACGACTCCACCTAACACAACTACCAATACACCCAACACTACTTCGACTCCACCCAACGCTGCTACCACTACACCCAACACTACTTCGACTCCACCCAACACTACTACCCCTAGACCCAACACTGCTACCACAACACCCAACACTACTTCGACTCCACCCAACACTGCTACCACTACACCCAACACTGCTTCCACTACACCCAACACTACTGCGACTCCACCCAACACTGCTACCACTACAACCAACACTACTACCACAACACCCAACACTAATACCACTACACCCAACACTACTACCACTACACCAAACACTACTTCGACTCCACCCAAAACTAATACCACTACACCCAACACTACTACGACTCCACCCAACACTGCTGCCACTACACCCAACATTACTACGACTCCACCCAACACTGCTACCACTACACCCAACACTGCTTCCACTACACCAAACACTACTACGACTTCATCCAACACAACTACCACTACACCCAACACTGCTACCACTACACACAACACTGCTACGACTCCACACAACACTACTACCACAACACCCAACACTACTACCACTACACCCAACACTACTACCACTACACCCAACACTACTTTGACTCCACCCAACACTGCTACTACTACACCCAACACTACTACGACTCCACGCAACACTTCTACGACTCCACCCAACACAACTACTACTGCACCCAACACTACTTCGACTCCACCCAACACTGCTACCACTACACCCAACACTACTTCGACTCTACCCAACACTACTACCCCTACACCCAACACTGCTACCACTACACCCAACACTACTACCACAACACCGAACACTACTACCACTACACCCAACACTCCTACGACTCCACCCAACACTGCTACCACTACACCCAACACTACTACGACTCCACCCAACACTGCTACCACTACACCCAACACTACTACGACTCCACGCAACACTACTGCGACTCCACCTAACACAACTACCACTACACCCAACACTACTTCCACTACACCAAACACTACTACGACTCCACCCAACAAAACTACCACCACACCCAACACTACTACCACTACACCCAACACTACTACGACTCCACCCAACACTACTACGACTCCACCTAACACAACTACCACTACACCCAACACTATATCGACTCCACCCAACACTGCTACCACTACACCCAACACTACTTCGACTCCACCCAACACTACTACCACTACAACCAACACTACTACGACTCCACCCAACACTGCTACCACTACACCCAACACTGCTACCACTACACCCAACACTACTACGACTCCACACAACACTACTACCACTACACCCAACACTACTACGACTCCACCCAACACTGCTGCCACTACACCCAACACTACTTCGACTCCACCCAACACTGCTACCACTACACCCAACACTACTACCACTACACCCAACACTACTACGACTCCACCCAACACTGCTACCACTACACCCAACACTGCTACCACTACACCCAACACTACTACGACTCCACACAACACTACTACCACTACACCCAACACTACTACGACTCCACCCAACACTGCTGCCACTACACCCAACACTACTACGACTCCACCCAACACTGCTACCACTACACCCAACACTGCTTCCACTACACCAAACACTACTACGACTTCACCCAACACAACTACCACTACACCCAACACTGCTACCACTACACACAACACTACTACGACTCCACACAACACTACTACCACAACACCCAACATTACTACCACTACACCCAACACTACTACCACTACACCCAACACTACTTCGACTCCACCCAATACTAATACCACTACACCCAACACTACTACGACTCCACCAAACACTGCTACTACTACACCCAACACTACTTCGACTCCACCCAACACTGCTACCACTACACCCAACACTACTTCGACTCTACCCAACACTACTACCCCTACACCCAACACTGCTACGACTACACCCAACACTACTACGACTCCACCCAACACTACTACCACAACACCGAACACTACTACCACTACACCCAACACTCCTACGACTCCACCCAACACTGCTACCACTACACCCAACACTGCTTCCACTACACCCAACTCTACTGCGACTCCACCCAACACTACTACCACTACATCCAACACTGCTACCACTACACCCAACACTGCTTCCACTACACGCAATACTACTGCAACTCTACCCAACACTATTACCACTCCACCCAGTACTACTACCACTGCACCCAACACTACTACGATTCCACCAAACACTACTACGACTCCACCCAACACAACTACAACAACACCCAACACTCCTACCACTACACCCAACACTACTAGCACTCCACCCTGTACTACTACCATTACACACAAAACTACTGCCACTACACCCAACACTACTACCACAACAGTACTTGTCGTGCAACATGCATTGAGGCCAACTACTCTGCACATTGCTTCATTATCAGGCAACGGTGATACAGCCTTGAGGCCATCTACTCTGCACATTGCTTCAATATCAGGCAACGGTGATACAGCCTTGAGGCCATCTACTCTGCACATTGCTTCAATATCAGGCAACGGTGATACAGCCGTAAGGCCATCTACTCTGCACATTGCTTCAATATCAGGCAACTGTGATACAGCCTTGAGGCCATCTACTCTCCACGTTGCTTCAATATCAGCAACGGTAATAGAGCCTTGAGGCCAACTACTCTCCACGTTGCTTCAATATCAGGCAACGGTGATACAGCCTTGAGGCCATCTACTCTGCACATTGCTTCAATATCAGGTAACGGTGGTACAGCCTTAAGGCCATCTATTCTCCTCATTGCTTCAATATCAGCAACGATGGTACAACCTTTAGGCCATCTTCTCTCCTCATTGCTTCAATATCAGGCAACGGTGGTACAGCCTTATGGCCATCTACTCTCCACATTGCTTCAATATCAGCAACGGTGGTACAGCCTTGAGGCCAACTACTCTCCACGTTGCTTCAATATCAGGCAACGGTGGCACAGCCTTGAGGCCAACTACTCTCCTCATTGCTTTGATATCAGGCAACGGTCTATGACCATCTTAGACTTATACTCCTAGTGAATAAATTCGCTCACTAAACTTAATTAATCTTTAATCAGTATAAAATGTATTCACTTGGTTATCAGTGACAATAATTAACAGCCGGTCGACATGAGTTCACCAGGGCCCCTTTCACCGGAATAGACTTTCGTCGGCCAACTCTCGAGCGCTGCCGTTAATCTGGATTACTTCAGATTACCCGAGCAGCTACGTGGGACCGTTTCGTGGTATAGTAACAGTCGGATTGAAGCAAATAGACTGTTATTAATGTTGACGCCCCCACACCAACGCACGGTATAACCCAGTGAAGTAATTTCACATATTCAATCTGGTTTCAGAACAGGCTTTTCTAAAGAAGATAATGTTTTCATTATTCAAAATCCTATCAATCAAATGCAACAGTGCCAAAAAAAACCTCACATATTTGTGTTTTTATAGATTTCTCAAAAGCGTTTGACAAGGTATGGAGGGCTGGTCTTTGGATGAAATTGAGAAATACTGGTGTGAAAGGAAAAATATTCACTTTGATGCAAAACACGTACATATATATAAAATCCTGTGTAATGGTACAGAATTATAAATCAAATTTCTGTCTGGGGTTAGGCAAGGTGAAAATTTGTCCACATTTATGGTTTCAATATTTCGATGTCCGATGCAGTTCCCTTTTTAGACTTGTACCATACATTCCCATGAACAATTGACTTGCCTTTGCACGTGTTTGTGACGAGTGCCACCGGTGGTGCAGGGTACGCTCACCTTTTCGGGAACACCAGGTATCATAACTATTTCATAAAGGTTCATAAACACATGCTCACGATACAGTTGGAATAGTACAATCAACTCTGCTTTAAACAGAGATTCCTTGTGGCTATGGAAAGGGTTGTGTCGCTTTTATTTAATCAATGAAGCAAGTATACTTTATTTCTGAACTTCGCTCTGAAGAGAATGAGAGGAGGCTTTATTGCACTTAGAAGTGGCATTCGTGAGGAATTCTTTCAATATAACAAAAAACACAACAACTATACCACGCAGTACAAGAGGGATGATGACGATTTTCTAATCGTGAATTTGCCCTTCGTGTCAAATAATATACCATCAGTTTATGGCGTCCACATTTTTCAATTATTTAGGTACATTGGAACATGTGCATCTTATTCAAATTCCACGGAAAGACAAACTTAACTTTTCAATCAAAGTTTCACCAACACAGGCGTGTTTCGGCAGATATTCGAAATTGACTTTTCTCTTTGGTTGACGTCTTCATTAATCGTTCAATGAAAATTTCAGGAGCCATTAAGACGGTAGATACTTTAAGCTATCAGATTGAGCTGATATCGGAAAGGTACACGAACTGACATACAAATAAACGAACGGACGGCGGACAAGGGACCTAGTACATAAATTATTAAAAACATGTGCTTATCACAGGCAGGAGACATTTCACGTATTGGCCACTTCACTTCTGCTCGTTGCCAATTGCCCGTAGACGCCCCGAGCGTTGCAGACGCTGTATCGCTAGTCCACAAACAAACAATTAATGAAATTAAGTAAATCAGAACTGTATGACAAACCGTGTGCTTCAGCATTCAAGACCTCAGAAAAGCTTCAAGACAGGTTTTATTTAGACATGGGAAGGACTTTTCCAAATCTGACGAATCAGTGGCCAAGATGATGAATTCCCTATTTCAACTTGTACCATATGTCCCCGTTTTTGTTTGTTCATGTGAATACTTGACATTTTCGCGAACGCCTAATGTCATCAGTAATTGATTAAGTTACTTTGATACACATATTTTCGCACAATTTTAGAATACCCAATTGTTAATCCTCCAGCGTTTTGATTCAAAAGATTATTCAAACATTGCAGATGTCAGGATAGAGGATTCAGCGAAATAAAAGCTTTTAATACTGACTTGTCAAACACTGAATATCAATGGAAGGTTTGATGAATGTCAAACCTGCAGCTGATAATCTATTTTCCTTTTACATTCAAGTATTTTACAGCTCCGTTTCACGCGGGCGTCAGTAATCACACACGCACACATCCAGTACATCCACCGAGGACGTAAAAACGCACTCGCCATGCTTCTGTGTCGTTGGTGGTTTTAAAAGCAGGATACAACTAAAAGGAAAAACACACATCTTTTAAAGTGATCTTTAAAAATTGTCGTTAGGCGATATAAGAACATAAATATGAAAGACACCTGATACAGAATGTAATTCTCTGAGGCCAAGAACCTCACCATATGAGGTACAAAGGACAACGGGATTGCGGACGTGGGTGAACTTGAGGTGAGGTGAGGTGAAATGGGGTTTAACAAGATTATTGCACTTATATAGCGTGTGTGTGTGTGCGCGTGCGTGCGTGTGTGTGCGTTTGTGTGCGTTTGTGTGTGTGTGTGTGTGTGTGTGTGTGTGTGTGTGTGTGTGTGTGTGTGTGTGTGTGTGTGTGTGTGTGTGTGTGTGTGTGTGTGTGTGTGTGTATGTGGCTGTTTGTAGTAGTCCGAACTGATGTCGACTTACAGTGCTAGCCCACTGAAATACCATGCCGCAGTTTAACATGAATATCCCACTCAGACACAGTACTCTGACTCCGAGCCGACCAGCCGCTTAATGCCGAGCGCCAGAGAGGGTCACAACAAGTACCATCGTATAACGTCTTGTGGTATGGACCCCGGACCTTCTGCTCTCCGGGGGGACGCTCTACCACTAGATCACGGAGGCGGTCGGTGAGCAAGACGTTTTGTGGTTGGAACTATACCTGCTGGTGTGTCTGTTGGTATTCACAGACGCTCAAAGCATCAATTACTTTAACGTGTTTTCACAGACGTTCAAAGCATCCATTGATTATATGAGTTTTCACAGAAACATCCAGAGCATAAATTTCTTGTACGTGTTTTCACACACGCTGCAAGCATCAATTACTTCAACGTGTTTTCACAGATGTTCCAAGCTTCAAGTACTTATATGTTCTTTCATTGAGACATCCCAAGCATCAATTTCTTGTATGTGTTTTCACATACGCTCCACGCTTCAATTCCTCTACGTGTTTTCACGGACGCTCCGCGCATCAATTTCTTCCACGTGTTTTCACAGAGACATCCCAAGCATCAATTATTCTACGTGTTTTCAAATACGCTCTACGCTTCAATTCTTCTACGTGTTTTCACAGACGCTTCGCGGATCAATTTCTTCTACATGTTTTCACAGAGACATCCCAAGCATCAATTTCTTGTACGTGTTTTCACAGCATCAATTACTTCAACGTGTTTTCACAGAGACTTCCCTGACATCAGTTCCTTCTATTTGTTTTCACAGCGACACCCCAAGCATCAATTCCTTCAGCGTGTTTTCATAGAGACTTCCCTGATATCAATTCCTTCTATTTGTTTTCACAGCGAACCCCAAGCATCAATTACTTCAGCGTGTTTTCACAGAGACATCGCAGGCATAAATTCCTTCTATGTGTTTTCATTTCCGTGAGTACTTTAGAGCTTGGCGCGTCTGTGAAAACATGTACGAGTAGAAGTAACAACAACATCAAACTTATATATGTATTTCGCTTCAAGGTCATAACTACACCTCACTTCAGGCCTTAACAGGAGAAATGCCACTAAGTCTACGCAGGGAACAGCTAAGCTTAAATTTCTGGGCCGCGTCCCAATCAAACCCTCTCATCCAAAACTTAATAAACCAAAACATCAGCCCCAAAAACCAAGCTCTAGCTCGTAAACACCCCTTACTTACCCCAATATCCCAAAGAATAACAAACTACCTAAATGAACACCAAATTAAAAATCTTAAACAAAACTGCAAACAATCAAATATCTTCACCCCTAAACTTAAAATACCCAAAATAGACACAACACTAGCTAGCCAAATAAATAAACAAACCGACCCAAACATAGCTAAAACTACCACACTAGCATACATACACGAAAATTGGCCAAATTGGTGTCACATTTACACGGACGGATCCTCAGATCCGACCTCCAAACACACAGGTTTCGGAGTCCATACCACACAACCAACTAAAACCACACAATCCTTCCGACTCCCAAACAACCAATCAATATTCACGGCAGAACTAATGGGCATGGCCTCAGCCCTCCATAATCAAGAATCCAAAAAACAAAACAAAAAATCCTAATACTTACCGACTCCCTAAGTGGACTGCAAGCCCTCCAAAACAAAAATACCAAAAACCGACCTAAATTAATAAATCAAATACTTAAAAGCTCCAACGACCTAACTAAGGCAGGCAAACAAATAACCTTCTTGTGGATACCCGCCCACGTAGGAATATACGGTAATGAAAACGCCGATAAAGCAGCTAAACTATCCCTCAAAATCCCAGAAATAAGCTTAAACTTACCCATCTCAAAATCAGAAATTAAAAGTGTAAACAAGCAAAAAATGGTATAACCTATATCTAAACTCAAATAGCCAAATCAAAAAAGTGCTCAGCAAACCACTAACCAAACCAAAAATTCTCCATCCATCCAAAAAAATCGACAGAGTAATCACTAAACACCAAACAGGACACACCAACCTAAATAACCACCTAAAAAAATTTAAAAAACACACTACAGGTAACTGCCCACACTGCAAACAACCAGAAACCCCAGAACACGCACTCATCCACTGCACACACTACCTAACACATCGAACCGCATTACAAACCACCCTCAATCTAAACAAGGCTCTAACTCTAGAAGCAATACTAAACCCACAAAATAAACTAGAAAACTTCAAGGCCTTCGGCGTATTCTTAATAAAAACGGAACTAATAAAACGCATCTAAAAACACAATAACCTACCAAATCAAAATCACTTAAACAAACCAACATCCACCATACCCAGCTCCCTTAGTTCTCCTCCCCAATCCCATCGGCATCTATTCCAAATCTCAAAATTCCCAAATTCTATATAAGCAACACCTAAAACCCCCCTCTTGGGTTGCACAGACCACTTTCGCCCCTTTCGGAAACACATTAAATGGCCTGGCCGGGCCCGTGTGCGAAATACGCATCAGTCGGAAAGCGCACGTTAAATCTCCAAAGTAAGTAAGTAATTATATAAGTAGGTCATAACTATGACATATTGAAGGTACAAACGAAGATATATGATGTGACACGAGGTACGAGACAGACGTGCGTCAGGTATACGTTTAACTGCAACATACACACATTTAGTTAAAGAACTTAAGGCTTTCTTTTACAAACTGTGCTAGTTTCATTGTTTGAATATTATTCTTTCAGCATTTAGTAACATATCAAGTGATATCGCACTAGGTCCTGTAAAATACTTCTTTTGAATATATAACTTACGCAGGTTATGTAGAAAAGGACATATTAATGGAGAGTGATATTTGTCAGCTAAGTCATGTTTATTACAGTGACTACAAATTCTAACCGTGGTATATTTTCTCATCGCCTCTTTTCTATTGGTAATCTATGATTTGTAGATCTTATTTTAGTAATAGGGATACTGAGTCTTAAGGATATGTCATAGTGCTAAAATTGGTCATTTGTTCATCCCGGGATCTAATTGATAACTATCGCAATGAACGCTTGGCACACGTTTGCTGATACGCCCAACTTATGTCAATATTTTCGGACCGCTCAATTATTATTCAACTTATGTGGACGTCACTTGGTCAAGCCTCTGAGGAAAGCCTTAATCCTTATACTCGGCGCACGAACTCAAATTTTCTTGAGCAGATAATTGAATATGCAGTAAATTCGTGACCATTCAAGGTGTCTTGAGTATATATACTGGCTAGCCCCGGGGGTACCTCACTGTCGAGACATCCCCAATAAAGGAGCTTGCCATTGACACTTTGTTTGGTTTCTTTGAAGGTAAGTCATGTTCACTTTACTATTTCTCTAAATTTATAATTTAAATTGTTTTATAATTTGTATCTTATATGGAGCAGTATTATCAGCAGTAAAGGTATATGTTTAGTTCGTTTTAAAACCAAACCCAAACACTACTACTTCAATAACATTATCGCCTATCCTTAAAACGTTATTATTCTTTCTTGATTCAAATACAACAACCTTAGTTTTATCAATATTAATATTCAACTTCCATTGTTTACAATATTCATGAAAAAAATCATATTATTTTGTATAATAGTATCATCTGCATATAGCAAAACCATAATATTTTTACAGATTCTTAATACTTTGTCTTCCGATATAACATCAATACCTTTACACATTTTCTTTCGTAAATATTGTTCGAGGTCAGTTAAGCGTAAAGCAAAGAGAATTGGCGATAAGTTTTTCCGCTGTCTAACTCCACTATCAGCAACAATATACGACCTTATGTCTTGATAATTGTTAAATGGGATCTGAAAACATTTACCTTGTATATTAGTTTTAAATAGTTTTTTTGCCAGAGTCCAAAGCGCAAACGTTATCGAAGGCCTTATAAAAATCTTGTTTTTGTGTGTGCCCTGAGGTACTGAATGAGGGAATGCAATACGAACATGTTATCAAAAGTAGAATATCCGTGTCAAATTCCTTCTTGTGTTTCCGATAACAAATTATTATGCTACAAATAATTATTTATTCTTTCACTCAAAATACCAGTAAGCAATTTACCGAGGCAGCTTAAGAGAGTAATGGGTCGATAAGAGATCGGGTCTTTTGATAGGTTTGATCAATTCGAGGAGCCATTCTTCTGATGCTTGGAGTGTCTGAATAAAACGTAGTCAAATTTACTGGTTGGTTTGTCTCTGAATACACGTAATTAATGAATAGAGGGTCTCTGTTAACTATCTGCAGTGAGACTTTGAAGTATGCTTGTATGTATCAATTAAATCAATAACTGTTTCAGTTATATAATAGTGCTTGATTTTATCGGATATCGCACTGTATGAATGGGATATATATATGACAATCCTATTATTGTACTAAGAGAAATATTTTTGTTTGATTCTTACACCATGTATGCATCCTAACATATTTTTTATACAGAGTATTTGAATATTAATATCAAACGATGATGAACTCAAACACTGGTGTTCGTTTGTGACTGACGAATTTACACACCTTTATGTATTTGTATCTTTACATTTATCAGCTAGTCAATGTTTTTAGTGTGATGTTTTCTTCGGGTGAGAACACTGTCGACTTAAATATGATGTGCGGAAATGAATTTGAGCAGTTTTAGTAGAATTATTAAATTACTAATCCATTTAGACGTATGTCTAAATAGTGATTTTATTCACTTTCACATCCCCTTACTTATATCCAACACTCGTAACACGTATACACGAACATCATAACATATTATTTGTTATCACAATACCCTTTTCAATTTACAAGAAGTTGACTAGATTATATTTATAATAAATTATACCCACTGTAAAAAGATGTGCTTAGTTCCTGAACACTATCCTACTTGTGGCACGTTTATGGTCTAACATGTTTAGGATTGTGCTTAACAGCAACATGTAGACGTGGTCTAAACGTTGGAAAGACGCGTATCCACCCCCACTCCCACCTCCCCCTGGTTTATGTGTATAGTATTATGTAAATAATATACCAATTTTCTTGTAATTCCCAGTGATCATTTGGTAATTCAAGAGCCTGTGAATCTGATTTCACATCTAATTTCAATATCTTTAACATCTTATCCATATTTCACTTAAAGTCCAATCTTTTTTCAGTTAAACTTGTTTAAATTCTAATTCTGTGCCACATTTGGATAATACACTACGACATGCACTTTGCCGTAAACATTTTTAAATTCTTAACATATTAAGATTTAGTTGTGTTCAGACTGTGACACGACAACTCATTTAATGTGTTCAGACCCTTATATTACTACTACAACTAATAATAATGATGATGATGATGATGATGATGATGATGATAACAACAACAACAACAATAATAATGTCCTTCGGACTCGGCAAATGCAACATATTTCATCTGAAACGTGGCAAGGTAGAAGAGGGAGGATCAGTCAGTTTACTTGGGGGAGGAATTATTAACCATTTTGTGGAAGGAGAGGCCTATACGTACTTGGGAATGCAGGTTAGGGAAGACTCCAGAATGCCCATATCCAGGAAAAACTTGGGGCAGAGTACACATGTAGGCTTAAGAACATCTGGAGTTCAGAGCTCGCTCGCAATAAAGCCAAAGCCACAAATATACTGAACCGCAAAAGAAACGTCACCATGGATAGATATATGAGAAACCTTATTTGTCCAAACACTGTAAACATACTTTGAGACATATTAAAAAGATGAAACTTGGCAAAACTGATCATCAAGGTTGAAATTAAAGTGTCAAATGTTCTTAAAGTGAAACACAACTCTAGTCTCTGAGAAAATGGCATCACAAGTCAGTATCTCGTGTGTTCGCCATGTGCAATGATGACTGCCGTGCAACGTCGATACATGGAATGGATAAGGCGGTTGATGAAGGCCACAGGCACTTGAGCCCACACTCTGAGGAACGCCTGACACAGTTCAGCTGCAGTTGTCGACCTTGGTCAGATGTCATTCAGCCGTCTTTGAATTTCGTCCCACAGGTGCTCAGTGGGATTTATATCAGGACTGAGGGCAGGCCACTGCATGGTTCTGATTCCATTCTGCTGGAGGACGTCTCTTTCTGCTCTCAACTCGTGGTTGCGGCGACGTGCCAAATGAGGTATAGCGTGTGGTCTCAAGACTTAATCAATGAACCGAGCTGCTGTGACACCATTGCCTCTCCCTGGACCGTTGTTCTGGAAGACCACAGGGCCACCTTCTGTGCAAGACCAATTCCATCCCACACCATGATGCTCGGACCACCCCACGAGTCTCTCTCAACAACACAAGCATCCGAATAACATTCCCCGCGGCGGCGTCAGACACACTCTCTCTGCCATCTGCTGTTGAGATACAGTAACGGCTCTCGTCTGAGAAGACGACTCTTCTCCACTGCTGGTGGCGCCAATGCTTGTGCTGTGTTGCCCACTGAAGACGGTCGCGGCGATGACGTGGTGTCAGAATGGGTCCTCGGTGTGGACTGTGACAGTGGAGGTGTCTGCTCGTCAATCGTCGACACACGGTGTCTGCACTAATGTGTCGCTGTGTGTCCCCATGGTCTGTCGAGCAGTTTCCGCAGCAGTAAGAAAGAGATCTTGAAGATGCTGTCGCACAATCTGACGATCCTGTCGACGGGTGGTGACCCTTGGTCTTCCACTACGTGGTCGGTCATCTGTAGTGTTGGTGGTCAGGTACCATTGCTGGAGACTGTATATGGTCCTTAAGTGGACTTGAAATGCATTGGCTACTTGCCGGGAGGTTTGTCCAGCTTGCAGTCGTCCAAGGGCTTGGTGTTGCTGATTTCCTGTCAATCATGTGGTAGCAATCCAATAACGAATGAATGTTATCCGATCTGGGTGGATCTTTATAGGGCAAGAAATGGGGGGACGCATGTGCATTTCAATTTGCACGGAACTCACGTGCGATCGGTTGTATTGTCTTCTGCTTTGTTAAATTTTAGAAACTTGGACAAAAATTACCCAGATATTTAAATGACTTTTCATGCAATGTTACTTTTCTTTTCAGTATATATACCGGATTTTTTGTGTAGTCAGGTTCAATGAACTACATACTACCTGTCCGTTTCCTTTTTTTTAAGAGTGTATGTGTTTCAATTCTAAACACATTTTCACAGAGCAGATATATAATGAGTGAATGAGTGAGTATGTATGGTTTTACGCCGTTTTTAGAAATATTTTATCAATATCATGGCGGGTGACACCAGAAATGGGCTTCACACATTGTAGGAGGGAGCGCCTTAACCACAGGGCAACCCCACCGCCGCTTGATATACAAAGAAACCTCTTAAACTCGAACACCATTTACTCAAAGGTGAGGCTGTGCTGATGTTTTCACCTCTTCTGATAAAGAGTGAAACAACTAAAACTCGAATTATGCCAAAGCCCCATCTCTGCTTATCTGAAACTGATAATTCGAAATATTCTCGATAGTATCCAGGACTTCGAGCTGACGAAGTTTCTTTGTCGAAATATATAGCACAGTTACCTGTTAAACAAATATAAATACACGCATAAGAATCGTTTATTTTGGAATGTTACAGATCATGTTGAATGATCGCCAAACATGCACACAATATATGCGTAAAGAGTAGCCACCTAAGAACACAATGTAGCAAACAAGCCAACAGTCATGTCCCTAAGCTGGGGTGATAACTTACAATTCGACATATCAATGATGACAGTTGTCAATTCATCGCATAAGGGAGTGGTGATAAAGAATTCCGTTTCTTTCTGGACATTTTGCATGTTTTGCGAATTATAATATTTTTTTAAGACCTGAAGCAAAATTATTTTGCTCAAATATTTTTTGGAACATTTGTTTAAAAACCATTCCCAGCACCCTTTCCTTAGAATATCAAATGGTGTGTTCATTGAACCAGATCAAATCTGGAGCTTGTTTTACGGGCACCTGCCCTAAAATTTGAAAAACAAACAAACCAATTAATTTCTTTCTTCCATTGATAACTTGTATATTTTGAACTCCTTGTGTTTCTTCATTTCATGAAGAGTTATTTAACCTTAAATCAACTCCACAGGAATCCAAAGTTAAGTTAGCGAGAATAAATACCGCTCTAACTATCAAACATTCCCCTCGATAAAGGAAAAGGAATGAAATGCGATCCCTTGACTCATTTCTATCTTTGTGTCGTATTTAAGTGATAAAAATAATACTTTACATGGGCATTATGCGGCCAAACTGCTCAAATATCCCTCCTGAGTATACTAAAAAGCAAAAATGAACTGGAATCATAGAAAGGTCTCACTAATTCTGTACAGACCAGGGAGTTCTCATAATATTTCAGGAGAATGCACAATACATGACAACAGTCAATAAATAAAAGCGCCCACACCTTGTCCATAATCATAAGAGATCATCACAACGATTCTGACTATATCAAAAGAATGTGTTACGGAATTAAGTGAAGTGATGTTTCTGATTTCTAAATTCTTCAAGGTAAATTTTAGCATGCCGAGGTAAAAAATGAAACAAATAGGATAATAGATATAGAGTCATTGTAGAAAGTCAACTCCATCGTGACATATAACACGATTAGAAGAACAGTTATACCAGTGACGTCAAGGTAGCACAAACAGTTCAGCACAAAGCATGGTATATCAGGCCACTGTTTGGGGATCGCGGTCAATACTAAGTCGATGGAGTGTTTATCACCAGACACGAATGGACAGAAGAGTTGGTGTGCGGTATCCTGCACACCGTCTTTACGGCGCCGTTGACACAGGCTCGAACACAGCGTCCGGTTGGTATATGCCGACATCGGTTGTCAAGGGAACCGCAATGGGCCTGGAAGTGCAAAAAATATTTGGTATCAAACATCTAAACCTTTGGGATATTTACACTTGTATCTGAGTTGTATGTAAATATAAAACGTATTAACCAATTTAAATGAAATAAACATTCATAAAAAAACCACGATCAAGAATCATTGTAACTTTGATGCCACAAAGTCACCGATCTCCTTTGGAATTTGGGGAATGACTTTGTTCCCAGGAACCTATGCTTGTCGTACAGGTCTATGCTTATGTACACACCCTATACTTGATCAGTACGTTATGGTTCCCCGACGACGCTGGACGTTGTTCATAATATATATCACTGGTTTGGCTTGTTCAAACTAGATTATTTACAGGCCTTCGTGATATAGTTGGATAATTTGCCGACTGCGGCATTAAATTATGAACAAATATGTCCTGACATGCCAATAATAGTTTTATCATTGTATCGAAAGTTTCAATGAACGTATCTAGAACTCTTGTAATATAATATATCCAACATGGCAGTTAAGTGATGTAGAATGATGTCCGTAAAATAAGAAAACGTTGATACCCTGTAGATTTAAAGGTTAGCGTGATTAATTGAACAACCAGTGATACAGTTCCATTAATCATTCTACACTGTAATACAATTCGTTTAGGTATTAAACTCATTCAAAACGTCAGCGCCAGAGAATAAGCAGTCTCGAATATCTGCTCAATCAGATTTTCCGTGCAAGTCGAATAGAATTGACTCTAAGCAATTGGGAAATGTAAAGGCCACAGGCTGGAGCTAATGGTATATTGCTTGACATGAAAAGTGACATTAATTGATTGAGATGAATGGGAATTTCACGACTTTGTACAGAGCTTGCAATCATGAAGAATGTCCATGCACAGATCCAGACACTGAATATTATTTCTCAGTTGTTTTCAAACTCTGGTGGATAGATAAGGTGAAGATACCTTATCCCGGTATTACTGAAATAAACGACAAACCCCTTTCTATAACAATTAGAAATCTGAGCTGCTGGAATATTACTCCACAAAAACGGAAAGTTGACTCTTGGGAAATTAAAGTAATCTCTCTTGTCATACAATCTTGATCTTGTTGACAGATTTTTGTCACTTCAAATCTATATGTTTCTAAATATACTCAACAACAAAAGTTCCCGTGACACTAATAATTTAGTGTATTTCTCAAACAAATAAAGTTTGGTTTTTAGTAATGTAGTACATGTATGGAATCAAGTCACAAAAACGCAACTGCTACAGAAAAGCATGCATTCCCTGCAAAAGTTGACTTTTATGCAAGACCTATGCATTTCACTACCCAAGAATGAGTATAAAAACATGTGCGTTAACGGGATTCAATATGCATTGTTTAGCATCGTGCTGACAACAACCACTCAGAAAAAAACCAAAATTACGCAATTATTCAACATTACTAAATGCCATGCCTGTCCGAAAATGAGCGTCTGCGAGCCATTGGTATGCTTGAAGCAGGATCGAGTCAACGTGATTTTGCAAGACAATTTAATGTCCACAGAAACACCATTTGGTGTTTATGGCAACGTTGGCAACAGACGAATGCAGTCAGAGACCACCCTCGGAGTGTCAGGCCACGCGTAACCAATAATCGACAAGACAACTGGATTCGAACAACACACCTACGAAATCGATTCCAGCCAGCAACAGTGACTGCAAGAAGCATCCCTGGCCTTCGACGAATATCTTCACAAACCGTACGACGTCGCCTCAGATGTGAAGGGATTGTCGCCAGGAGACCCGCCAGACGTCCGAATTTGACAGGAAACCACCGTCAAGCACGTCTACAGTGGTGCAGACAGCGTCTACGTTTGACGGCCATGCAGTGGGGACAAGTTCTATTCACTGACGCGTCTCGTTTTCACCTCAGCCACAGCGATGGACGGATTCGAGTGTACAGACGTCGAGGTGAACGTTACGTCAATCATTGTGTCATGGAAGAAGATCGGTTCCGGGGGTGGGGGGCAGCGTTATGGTATGGGGTGGGACTATAGCAAGACAGAGAACCCGCTTGATAATGGTAGAGGGAAATCTCAATGGACAGCGCTACCGCGACGAGATCAACATGACAACGCCCGGCCTCATATTGCTCGACTTCTTCAGGATTCTCTTCAACAAAACAACGTGAATGTCATCCCCTGGCCGGCTTGCTCCCCTGATGTCTCACCAATCGAGCACATGTGGGATGAGATGGATCGGCGCCTTCGACGTCAACCGCGTGTTCCACAGACACTCCAGAAACTTCGAAACATGCTCCAGCAGATATGGACAGATATCCCACAGGACCTTGTGCGACGCCTGGTCCATTCCATGAGACTTCCGTGTGTTGCTTGCATCGCAACCAGTGGTGGACACACACGCTATTTATTTGTAAATTGACATTTTGGCATGTTCATATTTTTTGTGTGAAATCACGCATTTTCTGAAGTCAGTATGGCAAATTAAACCATTTAAACATTTACAGGAGTCTTTCATCTGTTGCAAACCGAAATTATTTTAGATATGGTAAAAAACATAACTTTGCATTAAATCTTATTCAATGTCATAGGAACTTTTGTTGTTCAGTATATGAAACAGATGAGTCGGTTTCTTTATTTTATGGTTCAGGTGGGTGAATCAGTCGTTATACATGAAGCTTAAGTAGAAATAGGGGTGCTGACTTGTTGTCTAAATATCGTATCCCAAAATATCACATATATGTTATCTATGAGGAAGCAAGCATTTCACATATTGTTTTCTCAAGTACCTACGTATGACATTTGATTCAACTTTTGTAGCTATATCTATAGTTAGCACGTTTAGTGACAAATGCCCCATGGATCAAAGAATAATGTACATGCAATGGACTAAGAAGTCACTACATATCTACATCATCACCAAAATATAAACATGTCCAGATCATATTTGATATACACAGTCATTTATGGAATATCTATTTTCACTTGTGAAATTAGCTGTAAGTGGGTTAGTACTGGCTGTTAATACAGTTGGTTGTCACCGTCAGTGAATAGTTCTATATATTTCATACATTAGCATCGCGCATTTTTAAATCGCATATAATCTAAAATTATTATCCGGCTTCCCTCGAAACTGTGATAACGGGATGATTCAAAACAATATTTGTTCCAGAGTACTTTTACAGCACCAGCTGTCCCTTTATACGAGATCTATCTTTGTGCATGTTGCTTCTGTCCTGGAAAGTGCAAAGATAATAGATGCACTCTCTGGTTGCCATCGAACCCTTCAAAAGGGGCCTCCATATTAATGCTAATTTAAGCGTCCCTGGGTTTTTCCACACATAATTCTTAAGTAAAGGTTGACACTGTTGTTATGTGGAAATAGGAATTATCTTATGACGTATTTAGGTCAGGTGTTCCGGCCATTCAGTATCGATCGATGACTTCCTTTAAATACATTTAGAAATCCATCATCAACGTTAACATCTCTATAAATACATACAATATATTACAAAAGTAATATAGTACAAGTTATGGCAGCAGGTACACATACCTTTGATTATATCGATTATCATGAATATTTGTTGGAAATTGTTTCTATGACACAATTCTGATAATACTGAAGTTTTTCAAATCACACTTTCACCTGGGTTGAAAACCTGGCTCTTAATTCGGTGTTCCAAGACTCACAACATTAACTCACTCGACATGTCTTTAAGGGTTATTGTGTTGGAAACTAATTTCACGGCACATTTCGTAAACATCGATATGAGTGTTCATTCAGAAACATTTAATTACGTTGAGGGAGACGCTTTTATGATAAATGGATTTTACAAAATAGAGAAAATTGTCCAGTTACAAGATACAATAAGCTCCTTTACAAATATTATTGCGCTGTAAAATTACCTTCATTAGTTCGTACTGTGCGAGCTGTATATAACCCGTCCTAGACTCACACCCACGACTTCATTGATGGGGGATGCCTGAGAATCGCCACAAAATGTTAACCTTTCCATAAGCGAGGCGGCCCACTGACAGCACATGTTAATGAGACTCGTCGTTCTAGCCGTAATGGGATTCTAAGTAGGTGTCATTATGTAGCAGTAGAAATACAGATCAGGTGACAAGATGGGAAGATATATCTTATTGTAAAAAGGAGGAATTGAGAAAATATGCGATCACACTTATCTGTTCTAAATATATTTTCGGCACGAGTACCTCCTTTGTCAACACAAGTGTTTATGGACTACTCCAAACACAAACATGTTGGTATGGAATGTGCACATTTTGTACTAAACATTCGTTATAAATGTAAAGTGATTATTCGTGTATTTTCATCATAATGAGCATATGCTGGCATCATTCATCTTGGGAACATTTTGCTTCATCTCCTAATTCCTTGTTTTCAAACAATGTTCTTGTAAGATTCTTGTAAGAAATATTTTTCTGTCAGAGAGCACATGCCATATCGCTCCTTAAAATTGAGAGAGAGAGAGAGAGAGAGTTTCAGTGAGTAAGTGAGTGATTGACTGAGTGAGAGATAGAGAGTTTGGGATAGTGAGTGGGTGAGTGAAAGAGAGATTGATACTTTACCATGCAAAATTGCTTATTAATGTCAACCAATTTGTACGTACATGACATTAAAATAGCAAGGGGGAAGTGTGATGCCATGATCCCGCAGATAGGTGGATAGGGTGGAGGGAGTATGATGCCGTGATCCCAAAGATAGGTTGATAGGATGGAGGGTGTATGCTCCCGTGATTCCACAGATAGGTAGATAGGATTGAGGGAAGTATGATGCCATAATCCCACAGATAGATAGATAGGATGGAGGGAATATGATGTCATGATACCACAGATAGGTAGATAGGATGGAGGGAGTATGATGCCATGACCCCAAAGATATGTAGATAGGATGGGGGAAGTATGATGCCATGCCACAAGGATATGTAGATAGGATGGGGGAAGTATGATGCCATGATCCCACAGATAGGTAGATAGGATGGAGGGAGTATGATGCCATGATCCCACATATAGGTAGTGAGGATGGGGGAAGTATGATGCCATGATCCCACAGATAGGTAGATAGGTTGGAGGGAGGATGATGCCATGCCCCAAGGATATGTTGATAGGATGGAGGGGGTATGATGCCATGACCCACAGATAGTTAGATCTGATGGAGGGAGTATGATGCCATGCCGCAAGGATATGTAGATAGGATGGGGAAAGCATGATGCCATGATCCCACAGATAGGTAGATAGGATGGAGGGAGCATGATGCCATGATCCCACAGATAGGTAGATAGGATGGGGGAAGTATGATGCCATGATCCCACAGATTGGTAGATAGGAAGGAGGGAGTATGATGCCATGATCCCACATATAGGTAGATAGGATGAAGGGAGTATGATGTCATGATCCCACAGATAGGTAGATAGGATGGAGGAAGTATGATGCCATGCCCCAAGGATATATAGATATGATGGAGGGAGTATGATGTCAGGATCCCACAGATATGTAGATAGGGTGGGGGAAGTATGATGTCATGATCCCACAGATAGGTAGATAGGATGGAGGAAGTATGATGCCATGCCCCAAGGATATATAGATATGATGGAGGGAATATGATGTCAGGATCCCACAGATATGTAGATATGATGGTGGAGGGTATGATGCCATGCCCCAAGGATATGTTGATAGGGTGGAGGGAGTATGATGTCATGATCCCACAAATAGGTAGATAGGATTGAGGGAGTATGATGCAATGATCCCACATATAGGTAGTGAGGATGGGGGAAGTATGATGCCATGCCCCAAGAATATGTTGATAGGATGGAGGGAGTCTGATGCCATGATCCCACAGATAGTTAGATATGATGGAGGGAGTGTGATGCCATGCCCCAAGGATATGTAGATACGATGGGGGAAGTATGATGCCATGATCCCACAGATAGGTAGATAGGATAGAGGGAGCATGATGCCATGATCCCACAGATAGGTAGATAGGATGGGGGAAGTATGATGCAATGATCCCACAGATAGGTAGATAGGTTGGAGGGAGTATGATGCCATGATCCCACATATAGGTAGATAGGATGAAGGGAGTATGATATCATGATCCCACAGATAGGTAGAGAGGATGGGGGAAGTATGATGCCATGCCCCAAGGATATGTAGATAGGGTGGAGGGAGTATGATGTCATGATCCCACAGATAGGTAGATAGGATGGAGGGAGTATGATGTCATGATCCCACAGATAGGTAGAGAGGATGGGGGAAGTATGATGCCATGCCCCAAGGATATATAGATAGGGTGGAGGGAGTATGATGTCATGATCCCACAGATAGGTAGATAGGAGTGAGGGAGTATGATGTCATGATCCCACAGATAGGTAGATAGGATGGGGGAAGTATGATGCAATGATCCCACAGATAGGTAGATAGGAAGGAGGGAGTATGATGCCATGATCCCACATATAGGTAGATAGGATGAAGGGAGTATGATATCATGATCCCACAGATAGGTAGAGAGGATGGGGGAAGTATGATGCCATGCCCCAAGGTTATGTAGATAGGGTGGAGGGAGTATGATGTCATGATCCCACAGATAGGTAGATAGGATGGAGGGAGTATGATGTCATGATCCCACAGATAGGTAGAGAGGATGGGGGAAGTATGATGCCGTGATCCCACAGATATGTAGATAGGGTGGGGGAAGTATGATGCCATGCCCCAAGGATATATAGATATGATGGAGGGAGTATGATGTCAGGATCGCACAGATATGTAGATAGGGTGGGGGAAGTATGATGTCATGATCCCACAGATAGGTAGATAGGATGGAGGAAGTATGATGCCATACCCCAAGGATATATAGATATGATGGAGGGAGTATGATGTCAGGATCCCACAGATATGTAGATATGATGGTGGAGGGTATGATGCCATGCCCCAAGGATATGTTGATAGGGTGGAGGGAGTATGATGTCATGATCCCACAAATAGGTAGATGGGATTGAGGGAGTATGATGCAATGATCCCACATATAGGTAGTGAGGATGGGGGAAGTATGATGCCATGCCCCAAGGATATGTTGATAGGATGGAGGGAGTCTGATGCCATGATCCCACAGATAGTTAGATATGATGGAGGGAGTATGATGCCATGCCGCAAGGATATGTAGATAGGATGGGGGAAGTATGATGCCATGATCCCACAGATAGGTAGATAGGATAGAGGGAGCATGATGCCATGATCCCACAGATAGGTAGATAGGATGGGGGAAGTATGATGCAATGATCCCACAGATAGGTAGATAGGTTGGAGGGAGTATGATGCCATGATCCCACATATAGGTAGATAGGATGAAGGGAGTATGATATGATCCCACAGATAGGTAGAGAGGATGGGGGAAGTATGATGCCATGCCCCAAGGATATGTAGATAGGGTAAAGGGAGTATGGTGCCATGATCCCACATATAGGTAGATAGGATGGAGGGAGTATGATGTCATGATCCCACAGATAGGTAGGAGGATGGGGGAAGTATGATGCCATGCCCCAAGGATATATAGAAAGGGTGGAGGGAGTATGATGTCATGATCCCACAGATAGGTAGATAGGAGTGAGGGAGTATGATGTCATGATCCCACAGATAGGTAGATAGGATGGGGGAAGTATGATGCAATGATCCCACAGATAGGTAGATAGGAAGGAGGGAGTATGATGCCATGATCCCACATATAGGTAGATAGGATGAAGGGAGTATGATATCATGATCCCACAGATAGGTAGAGAGGATGGGGGAAGTATGATGCCATGCCCCAAGGTTATGTAGATAGGGTGGAGGGAGTATGATGTCATGATCCCACAGATAGGTAGATAGGATGGAGGGAGTATGATGTCATGATCCCACAGATAGGTAGAGAGGATGGGGGAAGTTTGATGTCATGATCCCACAGATATGTAGATAGGGTGGGGGAAGTATGATGCCATGCCCCAAGGATATATAGATATGATGGAGGGAGTATGATGTCATGATCCCACAGATATGTAGATATGATGGTGGAAGTATGATGCCATGCCCCAAGGATATGTAGATAGGATGGAGGGAGTATGATGTCATGATCCCACAAATAGGTATATTGGATGGAGGGAGTATGATGCCATGATCCCACATATAGGTAGTGAGAATGGGGGTAGTATGACGCCATGCCCCAAGGATATGTTGATAGGATGGAGGGAGTATAATGCCGTGATGTCACAGACAGGTAGATAGGATTGAGGGAGTATGATGCCATGATCCCACAGATAAGTAGATAGGATGGGGGAAGTATGATGCCATGATCCCACATATAGGTAGAGAGGATGGGGGAAGTATGATGCCATGCCCCAAGGATATATAGTTATGATGGAGGGAGTATGATGTCATGATCCCACAGATAGGTAGGAGGATGGGGGAAGTATGATGCCATGCCCCAAGGATATATAGAAAGGGTGGAGGGAGTATGATGTCATGATCCCACAGATAGGTAGATAGGAGTGAGGGAGTATGATGTCATGATCCCACAGATAGGTAGATAGGATGGGGGAAGTATGATGCAATGATCCCACATATAGGTAGATAGGATGGAGGGAGTATGATGTCATGATCCCACAGATAGGTAGGAGGATGGGGGAAGTATGATGCCATGCCCCAAGGATATATAGAAAGGGTGGAGGGAGTATGATGTCATGATCCCACAGATAGGTAGATAGGAGTGAGGGAGTATGATGTCATGATCCCACAGATAGGTAGATAGGATGGGGGAAGTATGATGCAATGATCCCACAGATAGGTAGATAGGAAGGAGGGAGTATGATGCCATGATCCCACATATAGGTAGATAGGATGAAGGGAGTATGATATCATGATCCCACAGATAGGTAGAGAGGATGGGGGAAGTATGATGCCATGCCCCAAGGTTATGTAGATAGGGTGGAGGGAGTATGATGTCATGATCCCACAGATAGGTAGATAGGATGGAGGGAGTATGATGTCATGATCCCACAGATAGGTAGAGAGGATGGGGGAAGTTTGATGCCATGATCCCACAGATATGTAGATAGGGTGGGGGAAGTATGATGCCATGCCCCAAGGATATATAGATATGATGGAGGGAGTATGATGTCATGATCCCACAGATATGTAGATATGATGGTGGAAGTATGATGCCATGCCCCAAGGATATGTAGATAGGATGGAGGGAGTATGATGTCATGATCCCACAAATAGGTATATTGGATGGAGGGAGTATGATGCCATGATCCCACATATAGGTAGTGAGAATGGGGGTAGTATGACGCCATGCCCCAAGGATATGTTGATAGGATGGAGGGAGTATAATGCCGTGATGTCACAGACAGGTAGATAGGATTGAGGGAGTATGATGCCATGATCCCACAGATAAGTAGATAGGATGGGGGAAGTATGATGCCATGATCCCACATATAGGTAGAGAGGATGGGGGAAGTATGATGCCATGCCCCAAGGATATATAGTTATGATGGAGGGAGTATGATGTCATGATCCCACAGATATGTAGATATAATGGTGGAAGTATGATGCCATGCCCCAAGGATATGTAGATAGGATGGAGGGAGTATGATGCCATGATCCCACAAATAGGTAGATTGGATGGAGGGAGTATGATGCCATGATCCCACATATAGGTAGTGAGGATGGGGGTAGTATGACGCCATGCCCCAAGGATATATAGATAGGATGGAAGGAGTATAATGCCATGATCTCACAGACAGGTGAATAGGATGGAGGGAGTATGATGTCATTATCCCACAGATGGGTAGATAGGATGGGGGGAAGTATGATGCCATGCCCAAAGGATATGTAGATAGGATGGAGGGAGTATGATGTCATGATCCCACAGATAGGTAGATAGGATGGAGGGAGTATGATGCCATGATCCCAAAGATATGTAAATAGGATGGGGAAAGTATGATGCCATGCCCCAAGGATAGGTAGATAGGATGGAGGGAGTATGATGCGATGATCACACATATAGGTAGTGAGGATGGGGGAAGTATGATGCCATGCCACAAGGATATGTAGATAGGATGGAAGGAGTATAATGCCGTGATCTCACATATAGGTAGTGAGGATAGGGGAAGTATGATGCCATGCCACAAGGATATGTAGATAGGATGGAAGGAGTATAATGTCGTGATCCCACAGATAGGTAGATAGGATGGGGGAAGTATGATGTCGTGATCCCACAGATAGGTAGATAGGATGGAGGAAGTATGATGTCATGATCCCACAGATAGGTAGATAGGATGGAGGGAGTATGATGCCATGATCCGACAGATAGGTAGATAGGATTGGGGAAGTATGATGTCCTGATCCCACAGATAGGTAGATAGGATGGAGGGAGGATGATGCCATGACCCCACAGATATGTAGATAGGATGGAGGGAGTATGATGTCATGATCCCACAGATAGGGAGATAAGATGGAGGGAGGATGATGCCATGCCCCAAGGATATGTTGATATGATGGAGGGAGTATGATGCTGTGACCCCACAGATATGTAGATAGGATGGAGGGAGTATGATGCCATGCCCCAAGGATATGTAGATAGGATGGAGGGAGTATGATGTCATGATCCCACAGATAGGTAGATAGGATGGAGGGAGCATGATGCCATGACCCAACAGATAGGTAGATAGGAGGGAGGGAGTATGATGCCATGCCCCAAGGATATGTAGATATGATGGAGGGAGTATGATGCCATGCCCCAAGGATATGTAGATATGATGGAGGGAGTATGGTGTCATGATCCCACAGATATGTAGAAAGGATGGAGGGAGCATGATGCCATGATCCCACAGAAAGTTAGATAGGATGGGGGAAGTATGATGCCATTATCCAAGAAGATGTAGATAGGATGGGGGGAAGTATGATGCCATGATCCCACAGATAGGTAGATATGATGGAGGGAGTATGATGCCATGATCCCACATATAGGTAGTGAGGATGGGGGAAGTATGATGCCATGCCCTAAGGATATATAGATAGGATGGAAGGAGTAAAATGCCGTGATCTCACAGATAGGTGAATAGGATGGAGGGAATGTGGTTATCTGAGATATGAGGTCCATTAATAATGTATTCATCAGGTGAATGCTCATGGCGTTGCCTTATTATTGCCCCTGTCTTTTGGGTACTCATTCACTGCAGGGTTGAACAGAGCCATATATTAACGGTAAAATTGGCTTCACACATTGTATAGTCGTTGGAAATCGGGCCCGTGCCTTCGGAGTGACGAGCGAACGCTTTAACTACTAGGCCACCATGTCTTGCATGCATGACACTTCAGCCTGTGTACGACTGCTGACGACAAGGTCAGTTCTCCGTAATAATCCAGTCCCGACAATCAGATTGCTTTTCCCAAATGGACCATTTTGAACAACTGTGCACCGTTACCCACCTCGCATCCACATTCTTGCTGCGTATATTTTTAGCAGAGCCATGGGATTCACCTAAAATCATGATAGCAACCAATCCTTCAATTTACATACTTTTCGTCCATTCCGTCTCTGTTGCCAATTTTTCGAGAATGTTGGTTTGCTTGATTTACTTAAGAAGCGTCAACGTATGCGCAATAATGCAACAGCAGCCCCTTCCAGTCTACCAGCCAATCAGGAAACTGTAGTTCGTTAGTTGGCGGGACATAAACGCAATAAAACACTGCTTCGTTAGGCAATCAAATGCCATTGAACCACTTGCAATTTATTTATTCCATAATATAAGATAGCTACGCGATAAATCACAAAGAACAATGAAGAACAAAGCATGGTTTATTTCACAATGAAACATTGTTCTATCATGATGTCATTTCTGGAGTTTTGAATACGCGCTCGCAACTTGATGGCGTCATATATTGGACGACGTTATTTTTTAGGGGGAAGTGTCTAGTGAGTTGTTTCCCATAGATTTAGCTCGGGTGCGCAAATGAACGCAGTTGCCGAACGATCGCATCCAAAAGGGGGGAGAGATGTAACAATCGGTATGAGGAGAAAAGGTACTACAGATAATCGACGTGTGAAGTTTGTGAGAATATCCGGGACATACCAAACTTAACCCACCTGTTCATAAAATGATCTTGTCCGACATTGACGAGGTCGAGTTCTATTCAGGGTGTCATCATTATTGAAATTAAGGTAACTATTTTTATCGTTATTTATCGTACAATAAAACACTGGAAGGAAAATAAATCATTCGGGGCTGCGCCCCTCATGGTTTATTCTCCCTGCAAGGTTCAATGCATCCCTCATGGTTTATTTCCCCTGTAATGTTTTATTGTACGATAAACAGCTCCCACTCGACTTTTATTTCTTTAGTGATCAATATTTAAACTTTATGATGGCGGCCTATATATGATGATTATGGACAAATCAGTAATGAAGCGTGAGCAACATGGGGGTACGACGACCGAGCCTGACCGTCCTATCTATTTTAGTCGCCCATTACGACACACAATGATATGCTGTTCTAAACCGGGTCCCCGCGCGGGGTTGGAGAAGGGGCAAATGTAAAACAACTCTTCTGGGAATAAAACCCTATTCCTGGAAATAATATCTTATGGTTTAAGAAGCAACTTAATTTTCCACGTATTTTGTTGTTATTTTATTTAATATTTCAGCTATACCATGATCGAGCCTGGGTAAGGAAAACTACGACGAAAAACGGTTTCTCTGAACCAGAACAATTTGGACGTAATCATTGACTTAGGTGTGGTCTCCCGCTGACTGACCTGTCTGATGATTTCTTGTTTATAGTCGTGATGTGATTTGGGTGAAATAATCCTTTGACCACAAAGGGTTTTGACACAGCTTCTAAAGGATGTCTTAACACTTGAACAAAAATGGAAAAGATGTGAAATGAAAACTCATTTCAAACTTTCACAATGACTACTTTACTGAACATATTTTAAAACTAAGGAATCGGTTAAATTGCGTCGTCTGTGATTGGATTTAATTGGATTTCTTTCGATTGTCTTGTATTGCTTTCGATTGCCTTTTATGTCATTTAAGTGAAAAAAGTGTATGTTGTCTCCATTATTATAACCAAATTGTGAAAGATGTTAATTCTCGTTGTAAATAACTTGGACACCTCATTTGTCACATACCTTAAAATCACAAATGCCACGGTTGAGTTCTCCTACTATCCAATGCTGCCATCAATCTGGTAAAATGGATTAGTCCTGATCATATCCCATTTGTCAGACATCTCATGAGAACAAAACACTTTAGAAATTTGTACTTTATAAAATTTGTGAAGTATTCACCTTGGTGTGATCTTTGGTATTGAGTATATTATCAATCTCTATATTAGCAAACTTTAGAATAACCAGGCTGCAACATACAGCAGAACTAGTTCTGAGATTTACATTTATGCAGCCATGATATTTGATGACTTTTGATTTCTTATGTTCAAATCTTCTTGTAAATTAATATCGTGCAAACTTCGCTGTTGAGTATGCTTTATAAACGTTAATTAACACAGGTTACAATAATTTACAAATACATTCATTAACTCAATTTGTGATTAAAGCATGTGTCAATATTGACACTTTTGCTATAATCGCCCAATCTTGTTCTTTCTGTCGTAGAGGCGATGTTGAAAACGTACCTGGAACGTACCTTTCTGCGATATAACAAAGTCGACATTCTGAAAACCTGCCATGTCTGTGACAAATTCAGATATCTGTCTATATATGCACAATTCAGCAAATCACGAACATTGTGAACAGTCAATATTCTCGAAGGAAGCTGTGGTGACAACTTATACATTTAAGTTGTTTTCCTGATCAAATGATTCATTTGTTAAATCTATACAGGTAGAATGTAAAACAATAGATAATCCTATTGTACCCGAGTAGATTAATTATTTTACCCATTGACTTCAAACGTCTTTATTTATTTGATCTTATTAGGACTGGTCCATTACCACAACAGGTAAATGTCCATGGTTTCGACAAGCTTTCTCTACTCCACTGTCTAACAATTGGGGCATCTACCATTTCACTTTCATATAACGGGCACCACTTTGCTATTGCTGGGATTATTGTCTTACCTAAATGTGACCGTCTGGGAGGTTTCTACGTGTTTTGTGTTTTGTTGATGCGTTCTGACACAAAATAATGTGTTTCTCTGATATCGTACATTTCTCAACGATGAGTCTATGATGCTTTTGTGAAGATCATTTATCGAAATCTGTTTTATTATGTAGAGTTGTGTTACCTGAAGGTTTTGATTTGAGTAAGTGAGTAAGCAAACAATAATAAAGGGGGCACTCGATCCTCAAAGTAAATGACGAACACCTTGCAAGGTTTATTCCGCGACCGTCACTTGTGATCATAACGTTACACTCAGATTTGTATTTGGTTCATTGGTGTGTTTTCTTCAATATGTATTTTACACATACTTTGAATATTTTATTAACGGCATTTCGTAACGTACACGTACTGATATCATTATTGGAAACAGTCAATGGACCATGTTACTGTGATTTGAAAAATCTGATTGACCACTAATATTAATTGTTGGTAGAAATACATTATGTCTTTTAAAAAATTAGCTATTATTAATGTATTGACATGACATTCGAGAGCACGCGTTGTTTAACACACAAATGAATATGACATATAATGTATAGTTCCTGTCATTTCGAGAAATTGGTAAACCGATATGGTTTCTTTGACTGCAAATGTCAAGGAACGACCACGCAATCAATGCGCCATGGTATCCTTTTCAGATAATTTTTCAGAAGACTCACCTCTACTGTGTATGTAGGCTGTGCGATACTCATAATAGATTGGTGTTGTTTCAACTCGCTTTTTACTCATTTATTTCTCCTGGATTTAGGTAGGTGTTTCATTACCAACCTAATGGTGGAAAGCTAATTTGTCCAGATTTGTGATTGTTATATCACCTTAAATGAAAGATACAAATACACATTATTTTGTGGAGCAGTTTAAAGACATTTAAAGAGGTGAGGTGAGGTGTGGTGAGGTGAGGAGTGGCGAGGTGAGGTAATTACTTTCGAGTCAGAAAACACACGATCGAAGGGAATAACAAATTTCACTAATTCAACATATACTCTACGAAAAGAGTAGGGGTCATTAAATATATGGAGGATATTATATGAGTGTTCATGTCATTCTATGTTTACGATACGAGTGTCTGAATTCCTGGCGAGAGCGAGTGAAATACAGGAATTTAGGCACGAGTGTCGTAAACAGTATGACATTAACACGAATATAATGTTCTATTTATTACCGATGTAAGATGTCTACATACAGCGACGAATTTAAGTGTTTTCCTATAAGGACAGCAAGTCGCAACAGCAGCGAAACCACTAATTGTCTTCAACTATGACATCGTTTCTAGTGTGACGTCATTCCGACCTCACGTCCCAATAAAATTCGAATGCCGTTCGGATGACGGAAACAATACACTGTTGTTTCGTGACGTGATATGACCCTAGGGCACATATGATTTTTAAGAACCCCGATACGTTTGCCCTCGTAGGTAATAAAAATGTTTACATTAAGTATTTGAACAAAGATAAGTGTTGATGATAAACATCCCATGCAAGAACGTTTATGTCTGTAAAACGTAATACCACAACACATGCTATAGTTTGCACGTGCCGCACGTAGTAGCTAATGCAGTGGCCAATACGTTCAAGGGTTTACAGTCTGTGATTAGCAGACTATGGAACTGATACCAACAAACTCAAAATGTTGACGATCGATCCCGTTCTGGGCGTCCCAGGTCAACGACAAGAGTACAGGATTGATCCGAAACCAGGCTGCAAACTTTCAATAGGCACCCAAGTCAGACGATAAGAAATCGTCTACATGCATCTCATCTCCAAGCGCGACGTCACGCATATGTTCTGGTGCCCCTTACAAATCATCATATGGCCAACAGGCATCAATGGTGTACAGACCGTCGAAACTGGGGTAATCGTCGCTTGTCACGTTTCATGCATTCAGATGTGTTCCTATTCACTTTGTACTTTCATGACCTCATGACATATTTGGCGGTGGTTCGGTTATGGTGTGCGGTTGCATCACTATGACGGACCGAAACGCACTCCATATTGTGCAAGGAAGGGTCACCGGACAATACTATGGGGGAAACATACTGACAACCATTGTTGTCCCGTTTGCAAGCACTTGGGTCGATGTGTTGTCTTTCAGAACGACAACGTCCGTGCTCACAATGCACGTATCGTCAGTGTTCACCTCCAGCAGCATAACATTCATAGACTGCCATGACCAGCGATGAGCCCAGACCTTTTCCCCATTGAACACGTTCTGTGACAAGAGCGGGAGACGAGTGCGTCAACGTCATATGCTGAACTTGGCCATGTCAAATTTTACTTATAGATAAATGTGTATTTAATCTTGAGAAAGACATTCTTATTTGCTGTGTATATGTCAATCCACCGGGATCAAGCTTGTTTAATAAGAAACAAATCAAGTGTGGTTTGACATTATTCTTCAACTCACTTATAGAAGTTTTTGGGTCATTAAACAGAGATATACACATCCTCATAGGCGGGGATTTCAACGCCCGGACAGGGACACTGTCTGATCATATTGATGATGATATCGCCGAGGTCTTAGGTGACGAGAATATGTCAATTCTGTCCGATAGTATCAACATAGGTAGAATGTCATGTATACCATTGTAAACAATGCCGGAAAATATCTTGTAAATATGTGAGCCGCTCTAGACATGTCTATTCTAAATGGTCGCTGTGATACGGATTTAGGTATAGGTGATTATACTTACATCGGCCACTCAGGCTCCAGTGTAATTGACTACATTATTGTATCCAACAGTCTATTCTTCCACTGTAACACATTTAATATTATGTCGAGGGCAGAATCATCACACATTCACTATCTTGTTCATTTCAAGCACGTGATCAGGAGACTCCCGTTGAAACAGCACGTGCACGTGCTCCTCGTGAAAACTACTACTATGTGTGGGACATGGCGAAACTACAACAGTTCAGGGGAAATCTAGTATTGCCACATATGGTTGATTATTTTGAACAATGTACTCTGTTACTACCAGATAATATAGATGGTGCTATTAACTCATTCACGGACGCCATTTGTACAGCTGCTCAGTGCATGAAAAGGACTTGTAAGTCTCGCGACAGTCGCCCACAACCCTGGTTTGACACCGAGTGTCAGTACTACAGATGAGAGAGAGAGAGAGAGAGAGAGGTGTCTCAGAATATATAGACATCTAAAGAATGATAGCGCCTTATTTAATATTTAAAATCAAGAAATACTTATACAAGTTTATTGCTTGATAAAAAGAAAAGTTATAATGAATATATGCGTAATAAGGTTTTATCTAGTCTTCCAAATAGTAAATGTTTCTGGTCTACCATACGAAGATTATCTCAGAGTGTGGCAACTCGTGTACCTAACATATCACTAGAACAATGGATCGATCATTTTAAAGATGTGTTTGACAATCCAACAGATGAAGATATGGTCACCGATACGATTATTAATGATAGTCATGATGATATGAGTTGCTGTATTCTTGACTCCCCCATTTCACAAGAGGAGGTGCTATGTGCTATTAACTCTTTGAAATTTGATAAATCCGCAGGAAATGACAACCTCATTTCGGGTTTTTAAAAATATGCGAATAATGAAATAGAAACCATACATACATTGACATGCAAGCGATTTCTAGGTGTCAAATCGTCAACACCAAACAACATGGTTCGAGGCGAATGTGGGCGGTATCCATTCTATTTTTATGCATACAAAAGAGTTATTGGTTTTTGGATAAGTTTATTGAGTATGTCCGGTTGTCGCTTTCCAAAGAAATGTTATTATATGATGCTTCAGGCAGAAAGTAATGGTGAAATTAATTGGGTCTCAAAATGTAAATCTTTCAGTTTGGGTTTTGGCTCTGTATGGGAAAACCAGTGTATAAGCCATCCTCATTCGTTTTTGACAGAATTTATGTCGCGTCTGAAATGTAGTTATGAACAGGATTGGCATAGCCTTCTGGAAAAGGGTAGTTAATCTTTCTCTTATTCTCTATTCAAGGTATCGTTTGGTACAGAGCTGTATCTTAACTGTGTGACCATCAGTAAATTGAGAGTGGCACTTGCTTGGTTTAGATGTTTTTTTTTGCACCAGCTGTGTGTTGAAACTGGGAGATACGCTAATATCCAACGTAACGGAAGACTATGTTGTGTTTGTAATGCTGGGTATGTTGAGGACGAGTATAATCTTTTGTTAGTTTGGTCCGGTTATAACAAGCTACGAGTGGATCACTTACCACAGAAACATTGTGAATATCCGACCAAACAAAAATTTAATATCATTATGTCTACAGCTGATTGTAAATCAATTGAATGTCCAGCTATCTATATCTATCAAGCCATGTCACTTCGTTGTACATTATTGTCACAGCAATAGCTGTGTACATCACGTCCATACAAATGTAATTATGGGCCGATGGCCTACACTTACGAAATAAACCGAATTGAACTTGGCCAGGCTCTGATGAGTGGGACAGACTTTCTCTTAAATCGCCTTTGGGAGACTCAAACGCAGTGTGCCTCGTCCAGTGAATGAATGTTTGACAAATCGTGGTGATATGACACACTACTGTTCCAAAAACGTCAACTTTGAAATTTCCTATCTTACCCCTATTGTACAAGATCGCTGGCGTTCATAACATCTACTGTCATACTTCACGGCTGGTTGTAATATGTTCCCAATTCGTTCATAATTATCAAACAACTATCACAAGGAACTAACATCTTTCACAGTTTTGGAAATCTTAAGTTATATCAGAGGATCCCCTCATTTATATATTCCGACCGACCAGGTGTGGTATTTTAAACCATAATTTTGATATGCATAATTATAATGAGTTGCTGCTTTCATCTGGAAATAGAGTTCTCTTGTGAAGAAAATGGACAAAAGGTTATTGCAGCTTATCCAATAACAACGAGTACTGATACAATTGATAACACTATTCTGGGCTTAACTCAAGTTTTCATTACAAATTGTGTGAGTGGCTGGTGCTGCTGGTGGAGCAGAGCCTGCCTACCCTTTTTAGCGAACACCTGGGTCATCACCAGTTTCAGTGATCCATTCTAAAAATACCATGTTTTCCGCCTCGGAGGGAAATATATTTCTGAGAGGGAGAATATATCCCTTATACCCCGCTTTGAAGGGAAAAGCCGCATTTTTTCCCCCCGAGTCAATGAAAGTCACGTGACATAGCACACGTTAATCTCAGCTCAATCGAATAGCTGTTTTCGATCAATTTTGAATTTGTCTTAATTCTTTTACAATAGCAGATTAAAACATATCGATAAGATAAATATTATAAGTTGTCGCAGTATCGCTCGGGGTACATGATTCCTTATTATATGAACTTACCATTAAGACGCTTGTGTCAAAACGTTTCTTCCTTGAGAGTCCGTGGATAATGTCTCTAAGTCCAGTTTCTCCGTGCGTCTTGCCTTCCACCGAGAAGACATGCAAGAGTGTAACAGCCACCATCAACCAGATATGCCACGTTGCCATTGTATCCAGAAGAGAAGACAAGCTTTGGCTTCACGTCCAAATCATGCATTGTACTAGCATCATAAAGTTGCAGTCGACTTTATGAACATACCAGAATGTCGTGGGCGGTGGTGCAAATGATGACCTCGCTAAGGCTGTGCGCTACGGGAGTTCTAAGATGACACATTAGCATCACAGGTGTCCAGCGTATCACCAGCGAAACGGTTCTTTTGAACAATTAATGTCTCTTCTGAACCTCTTGAACTGCCACCTAATTAGAAGTTGACTCTTTTGAGGACGGTGGTCTCTCTTGGGACACCATCAAAGCTTGCATAGAGGTATATTGAACATGACGGGTGATTGAAGAAATGTGTATGATTAATAACAGGGCAATAAAAGTCTCTGTAGCTGGAAATGGGTAATGTTGAAGAATGACTGAATGGCACCATACCAATCGTCAGTTTACTAACATTCGTTAAGATAATGAAAGTAAAGGAGTTCATTATAGAAGTTAAAGAATTATATTACAAATAACTATTAAACTATTATGTTTAATCACTTTATGATGTTTGCATATGTGAGTTAGAAGATTATCTCAATTTCTTTGTTTCTAGGTGTTTCATACCTTTTTCTTAATTCTATTTGTTAAAATGATAATGGATAATATGAAGAATAGAATACAAGAATATCGGAATTAAGGGTTGTCTGTGCCTCATTAATGAATGTTTTCAGATTGGAGACTTTTGTTCCTTCTCTTTGGAAAGATTTTCCGTAATTCCTTGTTATCCTTTGGTGAGTTTTTATTAAATATAACTATAAAACGTTAACGTTTCGATTATCTGCCGAAACAGATTCCATAGGAGAAAATAGTAGTGAAGATTATACAAATGGACCACTGGTACATAACATCATCAGTATGTAGCCCGATACCGTTCTCATCTTGAATCGTTAGTTCAACTTATTTCGTGAGCATTTGAAACGCGGATGCCGTTGATGTCTCATACGTGGGAGAAAGTATGCTACATTTTACATGTTTTTTAGTCTCAGGTTTATAAGCGTGAGATTTGTTTTTCGCTGATTTAACAATATTCCAACAATATTTCAATCACCATATGGGCATTCCGGCTTAGAATATTTCCAGACACGATAATATACAGGCCGCCATCGTATAACTGGAAAATTGGTGGGTGCGGCATTAAAGAACAGACAATATCCCAGCCAATTCAATGCGGCGTTACACAAGAAAAGGGTTTCAGACATTGTACCCAAGTTGGGAATACAGCTGACGCTCAACAAGCTTTGCTACCTGACAGACCCTAATTTAAACAGACCTCTACTCTACGTCAAGGTATCAATACATAAATACATTAATGCCATAGAGACTTAAACAGACCTCTTCTCTACGTCAAGGTATCAATACATAAATACATTAATGCCATAGAGACATATTCCGTTACACTTTAAGCAAAAACTTATCAAGAAATGAGAGCAAAAAGGCTGTGATGAAACACTGAAGTCTCTCAGGAATCTTTCAGTGAACACATTGCATAATTCATGTTGAAGCGCCTGTGCAATCGTCGTGTGATGCCAGCGTTGTCTTGCTCGTCGTGCGGAAACATCTTCATGAAACTCAAACTTGTAACACTATAGTATTATAGATGAGTCAAGATCAGATGGGGCTCAGACACGTGGGGCAGTATTCTGAATGGAGATCTCCCGTGGCGATGTGAGGCGTGTCTGTTTTAGTCTGACCCTGGTCAGACAGATCGATGCAACGTTGTCAGCCTACGGGTGCATTTCAGGTTCTCGTCGACGATCACGCTCCACACTCGTACGGCATCTGATTTGTTCACAAATGATACCGTAGAGCAAACATTCTTACTCATTTCGAGAACACCTGGTGTCATATCTGATTTTCAGTGAGCCATGCATTTAATTTTGTACAACTCTGTTGCTGTTTACGCCCAGAGGAATCTGTTTCGGCAGATAATCGATCCGTATATTCCTCTGTCGTTCTGTATCCAGCTCTTTATGATTGGTAGATCAAAAGCTTAAAAGTTCGAAAACGCACACCAAACAATGTAAAACTTTAAGTATTTAAGTTGGATCAGATCAAATTATTTTGTCGTGATATTTTGATGGAACGCGATGACAAGGTGAGTGTGTAGGGTGCATCGCCGCTTTCAGCAGTATTTCACTTATAGTGAGTGAGTGAGTGAGTGAGTGAGTGAGTGAGTGAGTTTGGTTTTAACTTTAACAATATTCCAGTTATATCGCGGCGTGTCATCTTAATGTGGGAGGAAAGCCCGAAGTGATGCAGGTCTCAGACGTTTACCACTTCGGTGAAACCCACGAGCACGGGTATGGTGCTGACAAACCTAGAAACATAATCGGGGCGAACCGGGATTCGAACCCACAATCATAGGTTTCTGGCATACCCAAGGTACGCAACTCTGCACAGCGAATCGCGGCGCCTTAGACGACTGGGCCACCCGTGCCCCCCTATTTCACTTATATAAGGTATGTCAGCTGAATGTGCATGGGAAGCCCGTGTTGCAAGGTTTACACATGTTAACCGCTTTAGAGAAATACAAGCAACATAAACCTTTCAATAATGATAAAATATAACTGCTAAAAGCAGAGTCCGTTGTATGATTCGTACTACGTCACAGGCAGATGTTTATATATCACTATCAAATAGTGATGATACCAGGTGTTAGCGAAAAGGTGAGCGAATCCTTCCCTACCGGTGGCACCCGATATACGATAACCTTTTGATAGTGATTCATAAACCAATGCTCATGATACAACCAATAGAAACAAGCTAAAACGACAGATATTCGATGGCTCATCAATTAATCAGTTTTAGTGAATTTTCCGTCGAAATTTCGTATATGACCATATAAGTAAGATACAACTAATCGCAGTGGCAACTTGTGACCATTAAGGAATTCATCATGTTTTCCATGGTGAAAAAAGAAATTTACAAAGCACATATTGCTGTTCATTTAATACAGGCAGCCATCCTACAGATGCAATCCAAATAAACAAAGGTAGATGGTGTATCACCGTGAATTAATATGAATACTTGGGATTTAAATTCATTTTCCAACCATTAAAAATATTTGTCAATCGTTTCGTTTTTTACAAATATGTCCATGAATAAATTGCCATTGACATGAAACAGTTTAAATTTAATTTCATGAAAATTCTGTTGGACATTAATGCAAATGTTTGTTTCTGTTTGAACTATTTCATAAGCTTTGGCATTAAGGGTAATAAAAGTGTATTTTCAACCTGCTTTCTGTATGTTTGGGGCGTATAGATGCCATCTATTTCCTGAACGAGTATTGTGGAGACCGATACTCTAATCAGGGAGGGTCTTGGATTCAAACTTGCGATCATAAGATTATGGCACGCATAAATCTACAAACGAAAGCGAAATGCAACAGGGTGACCATAGACCCCTCCACAGCAAGGCCGCGTAACGACCCACGATACCATACGTGAAAATTAGGCTCTTGCCCTGATGAGGAGTTGAACTCTATCCCAGATGGGAAAGATTAGTGACCCAGTAAGATATTCAGTAAACGTGTGCCAATTCAAATGATAATGTCATGAGAACCCTTCTGCTTAAATGTTTATTTGTTTTACCGAATTACTCGATACATGCCCTCACGATACGAAACATTTATCACACGATATCGCAATTCACGGAAATCTTCGATGAATTGCTAAAACTTTCATAAAATACTATCTTCTGAAAAGGGCAAATTTCAATTGCATCATAAAATATATTAAATAAAATATAATTCCACATGGTGTCATGCATAGAGTTATCCCGCGTTGACAAAGACGTTGACAAGACGGTTAGCCTTGACCTGGCCTAATGTATATAGCCCTAAATGTGTACGCAAGACCATAAACTGCTGAAAAATACACCGCAAAAAGCCTCGTAAAACCTCATGGCGTTTCTAATCAGGAGTGAAATAATTTCCTCTTGTTTACCGGTAACATTTATCACACATTTATCACACGATATCGCAATTCACGGAAATCTTCGATGAATTGCTAAAACTTTCATAAAATACTATCTTCTGAAAAGGGCAAATTTCAATTGCATCATAAAATATATTAAATAAAATATAATTCCACATGGTGTCATGCATAGAGTTATCCCGCGTTGACAAAGACGTTGACAAGACGGTTAGCCTTGACCTGGCCTAATGTATATAGCCCTAAATGTGTACGCAAGACCATAAACTGCTGAAAAATACACCGCAAAAAGCCTCGTAAAACCTCATGGCGTTTCTAATCAGGAGTGAAATAATTTCCTCTTGTTTACCGGTAACCTCGGAATCGTACGCCATCAATCAACCTAATTGTAAAATGGAAGGGAACCTTCGGTTGTCCTGATAAAATCGTTTTTTCATTTTCTTATCAGCCTATTGATAGCCAGCTCTGTGCGTTGTGAGTTCGAAGGTACAACATACGAAAACCTGCGATACCTACAGCGTCGGTCATGCCTAGTGCAAATACTGTCTGGAAAGAGGCAAATTGTCCATTATCTTGCAATCGTCCTGCGTTAAACATGAAGGCAGTTTGAACATAAAGGTGTTTGACTCGAAAAGAATACCGATTCGATACCGCAAACAGATAAATCGATTTGCATTAGAATTGGAATGATTACTTGGGCGGAACATGCGAACATGTGATGTCATTACTGATTTTCAGTGATCCATCCATATAATTTCCTCCGCCATTTAGCCTTTTAAGCCAAATGGATTCTGTTTCAATATTCGAGAATAATTATTCACTGTCGTTGACGTTACGTATATTGAATAGAACACAAGCACAATGTATTGTTTGTCCTGCATCATGACTGGAATATCTCAGAATGCATTTAGAGTAACTGATACAAATAGGCATGTCCAGCAAGATATATTCCACAGTCATGCCATTAGGAAGTCAGCATTAGAAAACAAATTATAGTAGAGAAATGCATTTTGTAATAAAAGATTTCATGGACTATACGTCAGTTCTTTTTCGTTTGATAAATAAGAACTAAATGAGTTAAGCATGTCAAATTATCATGTAGCTCTCTTCAACTCTCAGTGGTGTGTGATATATAAGTACACACAAAGCACATTTCTTGGCAAAATTCTGAAGCATGGGGATGTTATCCTAATACGGAGCCCAAATGACCTTGAAATAGGTTGAATGTACACCGGATTCTTAGAGGAATCATATTTCTTAAAATGGTGACATTTGACATTCCAGTCCCGATCCTCAGTGTCAAAAACGTCAGGAAACACAAGCTATAAACAGATTTAAGTAAGATAAAAACTGTTAAATGTCTAGAAGAATGTAAAATATTTTAGGCAAAGGATATTAAACTATTACCGGAACGAAAACCCCTATGAGTAAGACTGTACGAATCTCGAGCATTCAGTCACCCTCTGGACGATATACACACCAGTAAATAACTACCTATTGCTTAATATATGTAATGCGATGAACATACTATAGTTCACGGTGTATTCAGCAGTAGAAGAGCGGGTATGATTTATTAGCTCAAGAGAACGCTTAAGCGTCTTTTAACCTGGGGACTATCTCAAAATGATACTCTCTTGTTTCTTGATATAACTCACGATGACACGACATTTAGAAGTTGAGCTGGTGGAACGTATCGGCTAATTGAGCAAGAAGAACGGCATTTATGATAAGAACGATTATTAAATGAAACCTTACCATGTCAGGTAGATTAAATGGTGAATGTCTTGACATATTTTTTGAATGTTTGCTTATTGCATAGTGACTTAGCGGCTGTCTCTCTTCCCCATTGAATTCGTAAACTAATTAAACGGCTATAGTCGACAGCCGACAATGGTGTCGTATATCCACAGGGATGCATCTGACATTTCATTGTTCTCGAGTGTTAGGTTTTGCACATAGTATTACATCTCAGCGTCACTAGAACCTCGCTTTATAACGGATAACATCTACACAGTGACGTTGTGTCTCGCAAAGCTCATTTAGCAAATATTCAAGATACTTATTAAAGTATCACTTTCATGCTTTTGAAGCAGTTTCTATTTTAGTGTTCTCAAAGCGAACACGTGAAACACATTCGTTAAGAATTATTAAACTATTTTACTATTTTAAAGACAAGACAGGGAATAAGAATAGATACATGTTTTATGGTGGCTAAGAATGACACAAACAGGAAATGGTTAATCGACGGCGATGTATTTCATATGGGTATCATAGTTTTCGTCGACTGTAAAGATAATTTGTTTTATACATTTTGAGTAAAGAAAAAATGAGTTGAAAATAACACGAACAAACCTTCACACAATGTCCCCATGTGGGGAATCGAGTACCCCACCGCCACAATATGCAGAGGAGAGACTAGCTTAATGGACTCAGTGTACACTTCATCACGTAGGCAAACGTAAGTTAGGTCCATATTTTCCATATCATGGATGTTGTTTCAATTTATGGTAGTGTGGTAATCTACTTGATAAAAAAGGGGCTTGTGTGATTTAGAATAGTGCGAACAATAAATTTGTGGTATTGTGTTAATGTAATTTCTAAAACCGAACGTCGTAATTTATAGTAGTGTGAAAGTATCATTGCACGTCGTAATGTTATTTATGGTGTTGTGCTGACATAATTTATTCGTGTGGTTATTAAGTTAATGGTCGTGTGGTTATGTTATTTCTAGATTACGATAATTGGATTACTGATCTGTGAAATGATAACAGGCAACCGAATGGTAATAAACTGCGTACATGTCATTTCTTTAAACTCACATTATCTGCTGAAAACAATGTTAGTGTTATTCTTGATAGATAGCATCGTAGTAGGTTTAGTAAGTTTCGATGCAGCACTTTGTGTATATTCATGTTCGTAAGTGATTCATGCGAAAGGTAAAGATGTGTGACGAAATCTTCAAAGCACATGTTAGGTGTATACAAATATGTCAGTGTCTGATAAGGGCATTATGTAAAACCTGGGATGTGGTGTGGTGTGGTGGAGTGGAGTTGGTTGTGGTGAGGTCTGGGTGTCTTTTGTTGGGGTCCTGGGCTGGGATCACTTGTACCATCAGTTGAACATTGTTAACAAAATGGAGACTTGGGGGATCTTTCACAAGTGATAAGATCAGGCCAACTGAAGGAGAGTCCGGGGTTCAAGACCCATTATGGCAACAATCACAGATGCTAGATTTTTTTCAGCAGAGGACCTTTTCATTTATAAGGTAACCACTGAGAAAGACTAAAATGTCTTTATCTTTTCACAGACATTCAATAAAATGATTCAAGCATAGTAGCGCATGGCAAAAATGATGACATAGGTTGTATGAAGTGTAATTTATCTTAAGGAAATAAAAGATACTTTACATATAATGACAATACATTTGATATGAGTGATACATTTTGATAAAGTTATAATAATATTAAGCTAGAAAATATTTTAGTTGCAGTCTTCATCAAAGTGTTAATTTATGACAATAGAATAATGTGGCATTTAATTAAACCAGATATATATATATATCAAACCATTACATTTCACGTAGAAGCCTCGGTGTCTGAGAGCGTCAGATCGCTGACTTTGTGTGCTGGCGATTAGGTGCCTCACTCTGGCAGTGTGGGTTCGAATCCCGGATGGGACTCAACCCAAACAAGTACTAGCATATAAACCATATTGTTTATTAACTATAGAGTAAGTAGTAGAATGGCATGCACAGTAGCATAAACCCTATTGTTTATAAACTATAGAGTAAGAAGTAGAATGGCATGCACAGCAGCATAAACCATATTGTTTATAAACTATAGTGAGTGAGTAGTAGAATGGCATGCACAGCAGCATCTGTCATTTAAGAAGCACATTTTAACATATTTCCTTTATCATTTTTTATTTTAAACGAAGTTCAGTGATTTGTTTAAGTGATACTAACTTCTTGACATCATAAACATATTTTTGCCAGATACAGTTTGCCTATGTGTAAAGTGTCTTTCCTGTTTGGGGATTTCTATAACAAGCAAATTACATCGTAATTGTCACTTTAAAAAGTTACTTGATAGGACAATTTGAAGGAAAAGAAGAACTACGCCAATTAAGTATAACATCCAATAACATCACACAGCTGAAACATCAGCCTAAACTAAAGAAGGCATGTCTCTGTGACATAATACATGAACACTATTATAAGCCAAACAACAATACGTCAATTGATAAGATGATAAATATTTATGAAATGCAGAAAACAACAGATGCAATATTTAAGTGAAAGAACATTACGATTCATACATACACATGTACAGATACATATGAAAAGTGAAATTTAAGATCCACCATCACAGTAATCTAAACGACAGATCAATATCAACTCATGTAAAATAATTACAGTTATAGTTAAATATAATTAGAATAAACGTTGAAGGTCGATGCCGGTCGAAGTGGGTTGGTATATATACTGTTTTGAGTGTATGTGACAAGAAGGCGTGTTCCAGATAACATCTTCATATAAGGCAGTGAAGGGAGCCAGTGTGAATGCCGGTGGCTTCCAGTCCCTCTTATTTTGTTTGGTCTCCCCCGATACCTCTTATATTACTGTATTGGTAACCACTGATTACCTCATAACATTATGATTTTATAGTATAACATGTCGATAGATATACTTTCACATTTCATTCATTAGTGTACTACAATAAAATTGTATAGCAAATAATATAATCTGCTATGTTATCATTTGGCTCAGTGCTTGTCTCAGCATTCCTTGAAACATTGTGAAAACAAGCTGTTACACTTGCAGGTCTCTAAGGAAATGATGTTTATTTTAAATCACAATTCCTAGTTTATGTAAATATAAAAACACGTTGTCCCAGTAACGATACTCGCATCCGTAATGATTATTACTTATTACTACTGATTATAAGGATATAATAACCACTCATCCATGGACTAATACATCCTTGGAGCAAGGCTAAGAGGCAGAGAAGTTGGTAGAAAACACATTTTTCCAAGACAGGCAAGAGTTTTAAGTAAACGAAATTAACATCACTCATGTTACTGTAATCTAGCTACAACTGCCAAGTTGGTATAAACAAATGTCCCAATTTGCTATGGTCCAAAATGAACTTAATCCAAACAATAATCCAAACGTCATTAATACATCAGTAAAAATATTAACTAAAAGAACTTAATGATAAAACAAATGTCATAGCTTTTCAAGGGGATTCCACATTAAGGTTTGCTTAATGATTCCAACATACAAATAAGATTAAAGTGCACAGTTGAATTCAATTTTGTCATGCAATTATGTCTTGTTGTGTTTTTCCAAATGCATACATGGCAGGTAAAACCTGCTTGTATGTTGGTGTATATATCGGGTTCCGAGAACCATGCAAAGGTATGTCGAATACAATAGTTATTACATTTCAACAAATTATCTTCTGGTACATGTGCAGTTTATCAATATGCATTGTCTTGTTTGTTCCTCAATGTTTGTGGAATCATACTCACTTAGATCGAGTCATGAATTGAAAACAAAATTCTGTCATTTCATTTTTTCAGAATTTGATGGCAAAAAATAAAATTTATTTATCAAAACAACATAATCCAGTAAAGGTACATTACAGCTATATTAAATCCTAAAGGCATAAATTAGTTACGGACTTTTAAGAAGCTGTCATTGCTTTTGCATTCATTACACTATTTCAGTTAGCCAAATAGTCAAAGCCTATTATAACCCTTGACTTTTATGGTGACAGCTCTAATAGCCAGTGACAAATATCTCGCTATATCCTACACAGCGATATGTACGTGTGCGCGTAAATCACCTCTTCATTCTCAGCATCAGACAGAAAACATATGCTGTGAACCCAAACAAGTCCAAGACCCGAGCCCATAACCCCAGCCCAGAACCCCAACTCAAGGCCCCAGGTCCCAGGTTTGACAGTATGCCTCTGATAAGATATGACGATGTGTGAAGTGTGTAATTGGGACAGGTGTCTGTGTCTGATAAGATAATGCTATGAATACATGACACTTTTTGTGGATAGCAACTTTCTTTTAAATCTTTGTCTCGACGTTTCAGAGATACTTTTTCTACAGGTGGAATGAAGGAGAAAGAAGTAGCTCTGAAACGTCGTGACAAAGAATAAAAGAAGTTGCTGTTTATAGATAGTGTCATGTATTCGTGTTCTTCCAACTTCTTACTTATTATCAAAGACATGAAGATAATGATAGTTTGTGACTAATATCTGTGTGCACTTGTGGAGTCTGCGCATGTGTGTATGTGTCTGATAGGATGATGTGTGGCAGAGTTTAGGGAATACTTGTGATATGTGTGTCAGTGTCTGATACGATGTGATGGTGTGTGGCGGAATTTAGGGAATACTTGTGGGATGTGTGTCAGTGTCTGGTACGATGTGATGCTGTGTGGCGGAGTTAAGGGAAAACTTGTGAGATGTGTGTCAGTGTCTGATACGATGTGATGATGTGTGGTGGAATTCAGGGAATACTTGTGAGATGTGTGTCAGTGTCTGGTACGATGTGATGGTGTGTGGCGGAGTTTAGAGAATACTTGTGAAATGTGTGTCAGTGTCTGGTACGATGTGATGGTGTGTGGCGGAGTTTAGGGAATACTGGTGATATGTGTGTCAGTGTCTGATACGATGTGATGGTGTGTGGCGGAGTTTAGAGAATACTTGTGAAATGTGTGTCAGTGTCTGACACGATGTGATGGTGTGTGGCGGAGTTTAGGGAATACTGGTGTAATGTGTGTCAGTGTCTGGTACGATGCGATGGTGTGTAGCGGAGTTTAGGGAATACTTGTGAGATGTGTGTCAGTGTCTGATACGATGTGATGGTGTGTGGCGGAGTTAAGGGAATACTTATGATGATGTGTGACAGTGTCTGACACGATGTGATGGTGTGTGGCGGAGTGTAGGGAATACTTGTGAGATGTGTGTCAGTGTCTGATACGATGTGATGGTGTGTGGCGGAGTGTAGGGAATACTTGTGATATGTGTGTCAGTGTCTGATAGGATGATGTGTGGCAGAGTTTAGGGAATACTTGTGATATGTGTGTCAGTGTCTGATACGATGTGATGGTGTGTGTCGGAATTTAGGGAATACTTGTGGGATGTGTGTCAGTGTCTGGTACGATGTGATGATGTGTGGCGGAATTTAGGGAATACTTGTGGGATGTGTGTCAGTGTCTGGTACGATGTGATGGTGTGTGGCGGAGTTTAGGGAATACTTATGAGATGTGTGTCAGTGTCTGATACGATGTGATGATGTGTGGCGGAATTTAGGGAATACTTGTGAGATGTGTGTCAGTGTCTGGTACGATGTGATGGTGTGTGGCGGAGTTTAGATAATACTTGTGAAATGTGTGTCAGTGTCTGGTACGATGTGATGGTGTGTGGCGGAGTTTAGGGAATACTGGTGATATGTGTGTCAGTGTCCGATACGATGTGATGGTGTGTGGCGGAGTTTAGAGAATACTTGTGAAATGTGTGTCAGTGTCTGATACGATGTGATGGTGTGTGGCGGAGTTTAGGGAATACTGGTGATATGTGTGTCAGTGTCTGATACAATGTGATGGTGTGTGGCGGAGTTTAGAGAATACTTGTGAAATGTGTGTCAGTGTCTGATACGATGTGATGGTTTGTGGCGGAGTGTAGGGAATACTTGTGATATGTGTGTCAGTGTCTGATACGATGTGATGATGTGTGGCGGAGTTAAGGGAATACTTGTGATGATGTGTGTCAGAGTCTGACACGATGTGATGGTGTGTGGCGGAGTGTAGGGAATACTTGTGAGATGTGTGTCAGTGTCTGATACGATGTGATGGTTTGTGGCGGAGTGTAGGGAATACTTGTGATATGTGTGTCAGTGTCTGATACGATGTGATGGTGTGTGGCGGAGTTTAGGGAATACTTTCGAGATGTGTGTCAGTATTTGGTACGATGGTGTGTGTGTTGGGGTTTAGGGAGTTCTGGGAGATGTGATAGACAGTGTCTGTACCAGGCGCTTTTTCTTAACTACACATACGGCGTTGGATGCCGTTTCGTAAGTCAAATTGATGACGATACAGAGCTCTTCTCTGAATCTCTAAAGCACTTCAGTCGTTTGGGTGTACCTATGATAACAAATACACAAACACTTATAACACCAAATATATACATTCATGCATGTGTACCTTCACGTCCTTAATAACCAAGCGAATGCGTAGTCAAGTAGATGCTCAGAGAAAGTAATATAGCGCGAGGATCCCTCAAACTAGATCAAAGATACTAATGTATGGTCCTTATGTTATCACGAATCTTTATAAGCTTCTAACGATGTGATTCATATCTGAATCCAATCAGGCATATTTAGTTTGATATTCTATCAGACGTTTTGATTACTTTTGTTTCATATTTCGTTCTATAGTCCGCGCGATTATTAGACGTGTGGTATTACTTTCGTTTTGAAAATAGCTACTTCATATAAAGAATCCATTTTGACATTAAGACATATAACAGATGTCTGACTCCACAGTTTGGTATGATCTCGGATTCGTTGTAGACACATAGATCATCACCCTTCAATTGAAAAAGTTAACAGTTTAGTAGACAGAAATATGTCTTTGAGACAATTAAGTATGCTCTTCAGGCAGCGTTTGAGTGGCAAAGAGACGCAACTTTGAACAGTATTCCAGTTATATCACCGCGTGTCAGCTTAATGTGGGAAAAAAGACTGAAGTGATGCAGGTCTCAGACGTTTACCACTTTGGCGAAACCCACAAGGACGGTTATGATGCTGACAAATTAATGATCACAATCAGAGCTAACCTACGATTCGAACTATTGATCATTGATTCATTACACGCTTAATTGAAATAACTTTGCATAACAAATTGCGGATCCTTAGACAACCGAGCGTTAGAAGAAATATGAAAACGTACAACAACTTTATGGGTAACAACTTCTGGTTTAATTGCAGCTTAAGAACGGTGTACGAATCTACATGGAGTCGCTATTGCAGTATACCAGAGATGTTGTACGTTTTCTTATTTACTCAACAACTTATAGATTGCCAATCAAACACTCAGAGAAAATGTTGGTACTTAAATTAAAGGCAGGCATGTGGCTTATATAACCCCTCTAAACAAGATATAGTAAAGTAATACCCTAAAGCATTTATCATTGCCTTTGTCAAAGGATCAGCGTGTGTGTAATTGCATTCTCGGCTCCCTGGGGAGTCTATAACCAAAGCTGCCTGTTTTGCACGGGAAAAGGTTTGTTTTCACATCACCATCTCACCCAACCGGGATACAAAGGAACGTTTCCAATGAAACAATCGAAATAAACTTTAGAAACTTGCATTCTTTACCGTTTATTTTACAACTCAAATACATACATCTATATAACAACATTATCATAACATTACCCATCGGTATTCTTAACAGAGTACATAGCATACGAATGTACACGCTTGTCAACTTTTTTTAACGACTACAACGTAATAAAGATGTGCAAGAACTGAAATCTTCAAACAAGGAGGAACTATCAAAGTTCAACAAGAAGATTCTTCTGAAAGTTCGCGTGATCTTGCAGATTTATTTACATCGGTGTTGTTATATTTTCTAATACCCTTGGCAACTGTTGAGTAGCATGCAACACACATTTAACAGGAAGCAATAGTCTGTATTTTCTTCACACATTATAAGGTTTCAATGTTTCAATGTCCACCTACTGCTCGACCTCAAGGGCTAATTGCTTTCTTCTGCCGGAGATACATAGTCACACTGGAACAATAATTCAAAACATGAAAGCACAACATCTGTAACAAATATGTTTCATTATGCTTAATGTCCGTCTGGAAGTATAGAGAATCACAATAAAAAATTTCCGTCCACATTATAAAGGCAAAGCTGTTTGCCCTCCAAAACATTTTTTAAACAAAAGCTGCACCACGAACACTACTTCAGACAAAGATCTGTCTGATGGTCATCACATTTTAATATATGTGCTTATCGAAATGCCATTTTTAAAATGGCACTTCAACGGAAGACAAAAACACAATCGAAAACAATACGACCTTAACAATAGAGACACAAAATGCATTAAACTCTCATGGAGACAAGTATATCATGTTCTAGAGATCATTCCCCAGCTGATTTGGTCTTTAATTTGCAGATATTCGTTATTACGTGAAGTTATATCAAAAATAAATTTTACTTATTACAATATAAGTAAAAAAACTTCAAAGTCCACTTAATTGTTCTCACAACATGTTACCAAATGGTATTCTACATTTCAGTTGTCAAAAGATTCCTTATTTTTAAGTTAAAAATAACATAATTTTCTATTCTTTTGTAATCGACTTCAGTGCCGTCGTCATTCGCCAAATAAATTCACACATAAATTACATCCAAGCAACAACATGTACAAATTATGCAATATTTATTATATGGGTGATGCAACTGCACAAGTTGAAACTGTGGAGCTATATACAGACATGGGATTACTATCAACAAAGGGATACATTGTCATATTATCAAGAAACACATATTCCTGCATTATACCCGACAGCTGAGGGCAATGTTTATATAATATTTACACTATAAAACGAAAATAAGCCCCGAAGTACTTCTTTTATAATAAATATTGCCTGTGCATGAACTGTTGGCATATATTATCTGTAGGAGACATTCGGTTTATCAGCAAGAAGTATTTACGGTGTAATTGGGGGTATATTTAGCTAGTGATTATCATTCTTGGCTGGCGAAATGATATCTGTTCCTAATGGCGTGTGTGAGGCTTTTTAGTCTTATCTCAAAGCACTGGCGAAGAAGTGTAGTTGTGCGAGAAAACTCTATACGCTTATCATTGAAGTTTTGTGTCCAACTCCAACGCAGGGGACATAAATCATAGCCTTAACTAGTCAGTAATCGTATTCACGTCGCGCACGCATGTCTGCCGGCATTTCAACGGCAATAAAGTTTCATAACAGAGTGGTTTTCTGTTCTGGGGATTCACTGCAAACAGACATTAAAGCGTCCTCCGTCTTAAGGTCAGTTTTAGAGCAGCACGACTCTCCAACAACGAGTATGTCGTCTTCTTCCGAGACAGCATGGTTTTGGCCATGTCTTTGAACATACAAATACAATAGGGGGGTGATTAACATGCAGACATAAGAGCAACCGTAAGCCAATACATCTCTATGCTGAAAGGCAATTCTGCCATCTGCAAAGTCTTCGCAGAAATTTATGATGTGCGTAGGAAGCCAACCAATCAACATGGCAGATGAAATCCCAGCCAACACTTTGGCAACATTTAGACGTTGAACGACGTTTTGTCCACGTAACGCCTGCTTTCGAAGGTCTCTCAACACACGAATGTAACAGACAAACTGGACCATTAGCGGCACACAGAAGAGGGCGAGGAACATGACAGTAGTGTCCACGCGGCGGTAGATCAAGGGTTCAAGCTTTCGGGAACAGAACCGACGCTCGTCCACGATGTGCCACAGACTAATCACGTTGTAGAGAAATACACGAGGAACCATGGCAACACATGCCAACATCCACAATGAAACTGTTATCCCCTTAGTGATGCGGTCGTTCCTGCAAATGAAATAAAAGGTTTCTTTAATTATAAATAGTTATTATTGTAGATATAAGACCAATCGAAAATGCGTTGGTGATGACAGCAGATGTTCGTAATATTGTGATATGTGTCTGTTGAAAAATACTCCAGCACCACTTTTTTCATACCTTCACGTATTTGAACATATCTACATATAGCATTGGCCTCACTTTGGTAAACCTACAGGATTCCTCTGATACCTGATGAAAGCTGGTTTATATCACTGTTCATCCAGCTGGTCGGGAAGGACTGTTGCGGAGAAGCAGAGGAAGCAGATAAACGATTGGTCAAATAACTCTTGTCATGGAATAATTACAAAATATGTAAGCCATGACATGATCGATTTCGAATTGTGTATTTCAATATAAATATGTCACTTTGTAAACAAAAAGAAATGTGCTTCGTCAGAAAATAAATACATAATTTACAAAACTGCTACTGTATATATAGCTGGCGTTGCTTAATTATATGCGTGCGTATAACTCACTCTCTCTCACTATATAATATATATAGGCAAAACATTTGTGTTCAGGTTTATCTTACTGTGAATGTTTGGTGGCACACAACTAAAAGTTCCATTTTTAAAAGTATTTTGAGGATTGGAAGAATATTTAGACTTAACTAGCTAAAGATGGACTTGAAGGCTTTATACTATTTTTTTTTTTTTTTGGGGGGGGGGGGGGGGGGGGGTCACAAAATTTCAATGTCATATTCAAATTCTCTCTGGCATGTTTGTTGTTCTTTGTACTGGTTATGTTCAAATTTCTGGCTATTTTCATCTCCCACTTGAGACGCTAGTTTGTTAACTGAGTACATGTATTTTTACACAGTTAGGAAATTGATAAGTCAGGTGACAAGCTTGTAGATAGCGTCAAAATGGAATCTGTTGAAATATGAGCATAAATGTCTGCAGGTGTTCGCAATACTGCAATAGTTTCTGTTGATGTATACATAGAGTTGGAGTGGAGTAACTGAAAGTGCTATGTTATATAGTCAGGTGAAGTCATTTATATTCATATATGAATACTTGTGTAAACTCTTAAAATAAAATAGGAGATATTCGGAAATAACTTAATATTTCCAAAACTGTAGGGGATATTAGTTGTGTGGTGATAATGAACGAATACTGGTACTGAAGTATGACAGTAGATGTTATGACCGCCGACAACAAGGGTAAGATGGGAAACTTCAAAGTTGACGTTTTGGATCAGTATTGCGTAATACCGCCACGATTTTTAAAACAATCATTCACTGCGTATGAGTCGTTCAATGGCTATTTGAGGGAGTCTGTCCCATTCCCCTTGTAACGTGTTCGGCGGCCTATGACGTTGACGCACATGTCTCCCTTTCATGTCCTAGATGTGATCAATTGCGGAAAGGCCGGGGCTCATTACTGGACATGGCCTTCTATGTATGTTGTGCTGCTGGGGATGAGCATTGACGATTCGTGCATGGTGAACACGGGCGGTGTCGTCCTGAAAAGAAAACGTCGACAGAAACGTCTGGCAAACGGGACAACAAAGGGTGCCAGTATGTTTTCCGGATGGTACTAGTCCAGTGACGCTTCCTTGCACAATCTGGAGTGCTCAGTCATTTTGATGCCACCCCACACCACAGCCGATTCACCAAATTTGTCATGAGGTCTCACGTTTCGATTGGTTTGAAGACCACCTCCGTCGTCTAGTGGTAGAGAGCACAAGGTCCGGGGTTCGCGTTATACCAAAAGACGTCGGCTTTAAGGGGTTAAACGAGGTCTGTTTGGCTGGGAGTCGGTATACTGTGTATGAAGGGGCTATTCATGTTAAACTGCGGCATGGTATCACAGTGGGCTATATAAGTGCAATAATCTTGATTCACCTCACACCACATTGGTTTGACGTTCATTTCAACGCCAAAAGGGAATCGGGACTCAACTGAAAACATGACACGTGACCAGTGACGAATACCCTTTTCGACGTTGATACATCATTGACGTCTGCTGTCTGTATGACGATTTGTTAGGTGCGCCGCAACACGTGGCCGTCGAGCATGGAGATGAGCTGCATGTATACACGAATCGTCTGCCGCGTAATTCGTACGCGAGTAGCTCGATGAAAGTTTGCAGCTATTTGATAAGCCGTTTAAGCTCAATTTCCTAGAGCCTGGTTTCGGATCAATCAATCCCGTACTCTTGTCGATGACCTGGAACGCCCTGAACGGAGTCGATCGTCAACATTTTGGGTGTGTTGGTACATGTTCCATGGTCTGCTTATCACAGACTTAGACACATTGAACATATTTGCTCCTGCATGATAGTTTCTGTCAGTTTCCGGCATGCCAGTAGCCATTCGACGCTCCGTTAGTTCATACACAAACAATGCATTTTATCAAGTAAATCACAACTGTACAAAACGCTGAATTGATAAGATTGTCAGAAATAATGGTCCACGGAGATTAATCAACCTTCCTTAAAAGTGTCAAACCAGGAAAGACACCCTACGCACATTCGTGGCGCCACTATGCGAGTCACATGGAAAAGATAGGTTGTGTTTTTGGTGTAATGTTTTACAAACATAAGCGCTCATGCGTGGGATGTTTCGTATCTTCGTTCTAATGCTTAATAGTAACACTAATATTACATATATATGCACACGCACACACACGCACACGCACGCACACACACACACACACACACACACACACACACACACACACACACACACACACACACACACACACACACACGTTCATTTGCATTTAAAATAACTATGGTTTCTAAAGTTGGGAATCTACATTCTGAATGAATGTGATGTTAAATGTATCACAAATGAACACGTTTAATTGTCGTCATGTCGTTTAATCAACCTTAAGGAAAAATACACAATAGCAAGCGTAGAATAAAAATTTGAAACATCATAACTGATATTGTACGTTTGTAATTACAACCATTATCAAGGAAATTTATACTACAATCACCCAAAGTTATAAAATTAGTTGCTGGGAAGTATCACACGTACGTCATCATTTGTTTTGTAGCGTGATAACTAATAATTTAGTCAAGAAATTATATTCATCATTTACGTTGTTTTTTTCTCCATGCAAATATGTTCTACGTAAAATAGGAAATAATTAGGTGAATATCGTGTCTGATATGTGTCGTGTGAAATATGTGTCTAATATATTATTTTATGTAAAATGACCTGTCAAAATTTACTGTTTTCTACATAGAGAAGAAATGACCTTTCACAATGTGTCATAACTCTGTGTGTGACAACGCATACCTCTTTAGTGTTTTATCACCGTGAGCAGTACTGGAGTCCAAGGTGTGATGCAGACAAGCCACTGTGACAGACAAGGTGGCCGCTGCCACGCATACTGTCATGCCATAGTTGATAGATTTACCTGTAAGACAGAAAGCATTGAATAATAACAACGCATTTACAACAAAAGTTATTTTCCCTTCTAATATGCATATATCAACGGAAATAAATATACATGTCGGAAAACAAAGACAGGGCAGAATTAACAACTTTCTATGAAACGACTGATTTATCTTGAGTTTGAGAAGCCGTGTTCGTGAAATTATGTTTTCTGTTTTTCCCGCACGAAGATATATGATAAAGAAAATAATAAGGACCCAGCAATATTTTTCTATGAATCAGTCTACATTATTAACGCTCAAATGCACTAAAGAAGCCACACCAACTCAGATAAAACTCTTGAAAGAGATTTTTCTCGATTGTTAAAACATATATCAAATATAAATACATGTTAAATATGTTTTAGTTTCCGTGTGCGATTTGCAAAAGGTGAAACATGTCCCAGATTTATGATCATAGTTGCAGTCATATTTCGGCGCAGTTTAAAAACTCACTTTAAAGTATGTTAAATGAGATTGCAATTTCAACGAAATTTCAATTGGACTTTGAAATACGAACACTGGTTTTGGATTTCTGAGGTTTGCACATGGCATGAAAACAGAGAGACACTTCTAAAAGCTTATGTTAAAACTTTGATGATTAAAAAATATAAAGATGCCAGATAATGATGCAATTATGTGTAATTATGTTTTAACACGAAAGAAATATTAAACCATGAAAAGTATTTAACCCCCCCAGAATGTACAGATAATTAGTTTTCGCTTGGTTTTATTGAATATTTCTTAGACCATAGACGGTTTGAAAGGTAATCTTCATAAATCAAGATTTTTCAGGTTCTTGCAGATATATCATGGCGTTATAAACATAGCAGTCTCGCAACATAAACTCATTATTACATACAACTACAATACATTATTTATTACTCATGTCTTAAACAGTTTAATGCATCAAATGTGTATTTCAAAGTATGCGGAATCTCGCTGCGATACAAATAAAAGCGACAAAATCCTTTCCATTTTCATAAATAAGAGTCGATTGTACGATTTCGACTATTTCGTGAGCATGTGTTAATGAATCACTGTCAAATAATGATGATTATAACATTAGCATCATAAACATGTGACACCGTTGCATCATCTTCGTGCGGCATGGCCTGAAAGGGCCATCTTCTGTACCGTCATTTTAAAAGAACACTTTTATCCTTATTGTGATACACATTTTTCGTCTTGGTATTTAGATGACATCGTTTGAATGAATTAAGCACTATTTTCTACTGATCTGAAATTAACTGCCGTTGTTGGAGACTGATTTTAATAAAAGTATAGATTGCCTGTAATGCTATCATAATTGATATCAGCTCAGCGGCACTTATGTAATCACTTTCCATAACCGATAATCATTGTTAAGTAAATTCATTATTTTGTTAAAGGGAAAATAATATGTATACACTAAGAAAATTAAAATTAGTTTTATTTCTCCAGATGCGAGTGTGAAAAGAAATATGAGTGAGAACAAAAGTTAAAGTGCTTACAGTTTTTTTCACTACATTCTTGAAATGATATATACATGCATTTGATAATAGTGTTAGGACACTTACATGCAAAGCCTCCGAATACCCAATCCGTTATTCCATATGCAATAGCAATGAATGGGACAAAAACAGATAAAAATACGATGTTTCCTATGAAGTGGCTAGCCAAATATGTGTCACTTGCACTTGAAAGATTCCTTCTTCTATAGATAGAAGTCAAAGCAGCGGAATTTGTAATGACTCCTCCAGTGACTATAAGAAAGTACAGTACGGGAACAATGATGGTTTCAGGTGAAAGGTCAACAGGAGGCACATCACCATCGTCATCAAAATAATAACCATCCACATCTGTCAAATTTTCAATGGAAATATTTGGAAGAAGAAAGATCCCACTGTAATCAAGGAAGGTCTCCATGCTCCCAGTGTACCACTTTGTCAAAAATTGCACACTATTTCAGCATTGTAAAAGTTCAACCAAATATCCAGAAAAACGTCCACATGATCTTCAAGTGTCTTTCACTACTGTGAACATGTTGTCAGTCCACATCACCTTGCCCTTGGATACGTATGATGTAAGGAACAATAAGGAATGCCTGTCCGGATTTTTTGGCTGTTCTCTTAGCAGCGATTGGTCCGTCACATGAATGAGAAGGATTATATACCCCCTCATTAACTTGAATACCTACAACATCCAATGAATTCAGGTCTCAGTGTTTATTTACAACCGAAAGGAATGTGCTTCCGACATAAGATCCAGTAAACACACACACAGATGTGACTCCCCCTTGCCTTCTGTCGGAGATTCACCTATGAACCGTGGTGCCAATGAGCTAAGGTCACTGCCCGATTCGGGTGACCCGAAATTCCTCTGCGTGCCATGTAAACCTGTTCTCGCCTGGGCTATGTAACATTTCTCCTATAACTGCTGTCTCTGACATACGTCGCGTATTGTGCAATTTAAAGTTGTACTTAATAAGACAAACTTTAAACATTAATATGCAATGTCGTCAGAAGATGAATTTATAGGGACATGAAGCCTAGATAAGATCTTCTCATCTTCCATGGAGAAACTTAAATGCGTGTTATTTATTACATACGTTTATCCACTCTTCATCTAGATTAGATAAATATAGTAGCAAGCAACTGATGATAAAAATACGTAAAAGTGTCTCACTTCTAAACCTAAGTCATTAATCTTCCAGGTTTTTCTTTTACTAAAGGTAAATGATAAACACCTGCAATGCAACTAAGATATAACTTAACAATAATTGCATCTTACACAAAACAAACGGTGTTAAAAGGCAAAAACAAATTTTAAGACACATATGATAAGTGGAAACAATGTTTAAACCTTTTAAAATAAATGTACAGTAAGTGTATAAATCGACGCAATTTGTCTATTAACCTCATGTATAGATTTATCTGTTCCTAAATGTGCTTAATGGAACAATAGTTTTGATCAATTTACAATATTAACATCAAGAGGTCAGATTTACTACTAAAGCCTGGTGCATGAAATAGGACTGGCGATGTCCATGATGTATTCTACGCCCGCGGTCGTTTTTAACGCAGTGATCCGCAAAAACATTACCAGTCCAGCGAGATTACTAGGAACACAGATTGTATTAAAGAGTGCGATACACGGTTGAAAACGTAACTCGGAATGTTAAGTGTCTATACAAGTAGGAATGTAACACGCATTAAATGCTCAAGTGAAGTATGTTCTCAATATAACTAAGTAGATGTGACACCCTTGCAAGCTCCGATGACACTTTAGGAGAGCAATAACGATTATCTTAGCTGTGCTTCGTAGAGAAGACCGGCAGAGGGGGTTTATACCTATTTAGAAGGCTAAACATACATCTATAAGGAATGCTTGCAACTACAGGAATGCTTAACAACAAACTGTTTGACAATACCAACTCGTATCAGATGACAAGAAAGTGTAAATATCGTTTATCTGGTATTTGTTTTTGCTGTGATGATACAGTAGAATGTTAATGTTTGAGATGAAAAAGCATTCTTCTTAAATTTGTGTTCGCGTTTCCGAACAAAAACAGTGATAAATCGCAAAGAACAATGGGGAACGAAGCGTGGTTTATTTCACTATAACATATTGTTTTATCATGAAGTCCTTTCTGGAGATTCGAACATGCGCTGGCAACTTTATGAAGTCGTAAATTTGGACGACGTTATTTTTGAGAGGATAGTGTCTAATGAGTAGTAGCTAATAGATGTAGCTGGGCAGCGCAGATGAACGCAATGGCCGAACGATCGCACCCATATGTGGGAGAGATGTGACAATCGGTATGAGGAGAAAAGGTACAGATAATCGACGTGTAGCTTGTGAGAATATGCGGGAAAGACTATATTTAACACATGCACACACCTCTGTTCATAAATTGGACTTTTCCGACATTGCCGCGGTCAGATTCTATTGAAGGTGTCATCATTATTTATATACGGGTAAATATTGTTTAAGCGTGTACTTTTTACAACATACTTAAAGAGGCCGTACGTTATGTTGATATCTCATATAAGAAATAAACGACTCGCGCCCCTCATGGTTTATTCTCCCTGCAGTGTTTTATTGTAAGATAAACAACTCCAACTCGTCGTTCATGTCTTAAATGGAAGTATGATATGACTGTTTGATAACTGATTCGTTATTACCACATGTATGTATGCTGCTGATGTTTGATACATGATACGTTATCTGCATATGTAAGTACGATACGGACGTTTGATTTTTTATACCTCATCTGCATATGTAAGAATGGCGTACGTAGATCTTTGATGCTTGATACGTTATCTGCACATGTAAGTATGATGTGGAAATTTGATGCTTGATGCATTATCTGCATATGAAAGTGTGATACAGACGTTGGATGTTTTATACCTCATCTACATGTGTAAGTATAGCGTACATGGATCTTTGATGCTTGATACGTTACCTGCATATGTAAGTATGAAGTGGACGTTTGATGCTTGATACCTCATCTGCATATTTAAGGATGACGTACATATACCTTTGATGATTGATACGTTATCTGCATATGGCAGTATGATGTGGAAGTTTGATGTTTGATGCATTATCTGCATATGTATGATGTTTTATATCTTTATATGTAAATGTGACAGAATAAGTTTTCTGCATTTGTAAGTATGATATTGATGTTTGCTTTCAACTACATTATAACCATGTGTCTTTGAATCATGACTAAAACATGTAACCGCAACAGGTTCATTGACAACTTCCGAAATCTCTCCCGTCACGTTTATCGTGTCGCCCATTGTGACATCTTGTACTTGATGTAAATGTATTACGACGCGCTGTCATTGTGAGTAACTTACTGAGGTAGTTATTTAAAGACCTTTCTCATCAAATGGTGATATTATAGGAATACATGCGTTGTGTCAGATGTTTCTGAAGAACAGGTTGTGCGTAGATACGCTCATGTCGCCTCGCTTTTTGAGGAACTATTTTATTCCGCGATACAGCTGGTTGGTGTATGGTTGTCAGTGTAAACATAAAGTCACACGTACAAAATAAAATTGTGTATAGGTTTAGGCCTACATTCTTTGAGGTGCGAAATTGTGACAAATATTTTTGAGAATTGACTTTCACTTTGTGTGAGCTCATTAGTGTATGAACGCCCTAACCCTATGAAGGTTCATAGTCCAATGAACTCACACAAAGTGAAAGTCTATTCCTAAATAAAACACTGCAAAGAGTATATACCACGCTGCCTATAGGTCATGTGACCAACACTTTGACCAGTTCTGTAGCACATGTACATCAAACCCTGTTTTACCTCCACAAAGGGGAACTGATCCGTGGATGAAAAGTGTGGCAAAAATATTGATTTCATACCTAACAAAGTTTGTGAAAGCAGGGGTTAATAAGGGCACGGAATTAGACACTGGACGTTTGAAAAAAAGAGATTTTATAATAGTAAACATTTATATTTACCATGTTTGGCTAATAAACTGTTGGGAATAACAAGATATAAAATCATTATTTTCACTTCATATGTAAGCTGAGAATGAATGTTATACTCGACAATGTGAGTGAGAGAGCTGTCGGCTTTTCAGCTCAATTTTTGAAGAAAGCCCGAAGTGATGTAGGTCATGACGCCAAACCTATGAGCACGGAGATGTCGCTGACAAACCTAAATAATTAATCAGGGCGAATCTGATATTCGAACCTGGGATCATAGGTTTCTGGTGCGCCTAAGGGACGCAATTCTGCACCGCGAATTTCGACGCAGTAGACAAGTGTGCCACCCGTCCCCTTCGTGACTATGTACTCTGAAGACTGAAGACAGATTCATAAAAAATGTATATATGATACCTTGTCTGTTTATGAACGTATTGTATAGTTATATGGTGGTTATACCACAATATTCGTCAAGTAATGTCATCTGGGTTGCATGGCAAAACAATCTTCATTAAACGCCTCTCCTAAATGGCGCTTTGAACAGTTTTTCATTTTCAGAAAATCCTATTTGCATACGGCAAATCTGGGATTCGAATAGGCTGTTCCCAGCATCCAGGGGAAGCAACACTGCATTTTGACTAGTGGTGCCTCAGGCTAGACTGTGACCTGCGTCCTAAGATTGATAATTTTAAATGTAAGTGTATGATTACGTTGATATTTTGAATTGTTAAGAAATAAATCCTTATAGTGTAGGCTGTGGCGTAGCCTAGTGGTTATTGTTCGTCAACCGGGTTCGATTACCCACATAGGGAAAATGTTTATAAAACATACCAACTGTTTGTTGTACTTAACAACACTATCGTCATGCCATATTTGCTAGAATATGAGAATTAATACGCGTGTATACTCTGTCCACAACATAGTTACAGTAAAACAGTTTGAATAGAGGAGGCTGGAAGCACAATTAGGTGTTGCTATGACGTCCTTTAATGTTTTTGACTTGGGTTTTAACACTGAAAAAGATTGTGTGATCTTCAGATCCCGAATCTACTGAGCGTTCGCAAAGAGTGTTCACGATTTCTCTTGACATTTGTAGTATCTCGCGTAGGGCTGAGTGCACACATGTCTCACATGTCTGGTAATTAACACAACGAAGTTGTTTCTGACCTGTCTCGCCGATGAAGATACATATCTGTTCTTTAATGCTTGTCGTGTCGTTACATTTCCACGAAGAAACATTCAGATACTAGATACCTACTTAATACTCAAATAAAAATAAAATCAATTTTTTCATTGTACATGGATTTGTAATCTCTGATAAACGAAATTATTTATAGAGGAGGTATGTGAGTCATATGACTTGAATACACCCAAGTGTCATACATTTAGTCCCTTACTCACAATCAATCCTTGTAACAAAGATCATTCAGAACAAGTATCTCTTTTATGTGAAACCTTAGGCAAAATTACGTTTTCCAGTTTTTTCTGAAACAAAAATGCAACCCTTTTTATATGTCAGGTTGGTGAGACCCTTACTTTACTCTTCACTATAGAATTCACGTTAACGCCGTGAAATGGACAGAGTTGCGATCGATTTTTGATATACTTAGCCAATGTATTTTCGACATACGTTTCTCACGTGTTGGATAAAAGCTTTGAAGTTTTTTGAAGGACCAAGGAAGTTCCCCGTGTACTAAAACCCATACTTTGACCTTGAAATCCCTCGACATAAGTGCATTTAGATTCACATTGACTTAACTGATTAGCATATCGTGATCAGCCCAAACCATCCTGTCTGGGAAAGTTGCATAATCTGACGTCATTTGAAAATTACAATGTTTTGGGTCGATTGGGATGGGTACTTTGTTCCTTGTGTGCATGATAAATGTCATTACTTTTTCTAAATGGCACATCTGTCATACATATAAAATGTGAATTTAAATTGGATTTCATTTTATTATATGGAAAAGTTGATGAAGAAAACGTGCACAAATGGGCGTCAAATGACCTTAAATGCGTTACTTTAAGCCGGATCTTCATTGTCATTTTAACTGCATCAGGATATTTACCTAAAAACACATGTGCGAATCATAGAATAATATGAGGGTAAATACGTCAAAACATCCTTCCCTTTCTTCTCAAAGTCATTGAGTAAGTATGGCGTTTATAGCAATGATCCAGCAATATCATGGCAGGAGACACCAGAAATAAGCTTCACACATTGTACACATGCGGGGAATCGAACCCGGGCCTTTGGACCGACGTGCGAACGCTTTAACCACCTGACTACTCCCCCTTCCCCCTCAAGAAGTTTAGCTCAAGTAATCTGTGTGTATTTCACGCAAATATCCCTTTCAGAGTCGCACAATGACGTGCCTCTTTAAAATCCCTCTTAAAAACTCGTCTGTGAGCGTGGAATTATTTTTATTTCCCAAAGGATATCATTCTCTGACATTTTAAGAAAACATTAATGTTAATAAGGTATCGGAGAGGCTTGTCTTGCGATAAAAGGATCCAGTGATATTAAGCTACTTTTCCCCCCAAAGTTTTCGAAGTGTCAGTCACTGTGGCAACCAGTGATCGGTAGATGTCATATCCATGGAATATGAAGCTGATAAAACTGACAATTGAAAACTCAACGCTTAACACTGCTATTAATAGAAGTTGAACATAAACCGTCAACGTCAGATAATAATCAGTCTCGATTGTCCGCAGAAACAGGTTCCATTGGGCTAAAAAAGCAAAATAGAGTGAAAACTATATAAATGGATGACTGAATATCTTGATAAAACAAATGTTTCGTATAAATGAGTTTTATATGTCATATTGTAAACTTAAATTGACGAAATAAATCGATTCAATACTAAATGTTCCCATAAGTTGACATTAAGGCCATGAACATTCTGGGTTGTTGTGAAGCAACTACGAATGAATACTTTAAAACTTTAGAAAAAAACCATGTCATACGTGCCTGTAATTCGTGACTTTATTACAGTTTTGCTGCTGTTGAAGATTCATCCACATCGTCAGTTGGGTTGTGGTTAAATGTTGGTTGAATGTTAGTCGAATGTTAGATAATGTTAGATGAATTGCATATTGTCATATCTGAGCTTAACTATGATGCATTGCATTGAAGGATGTTTTTGCTAATTCTTGTCCCACTTTAATACCCCCTATCTCTCTCCTCTCTCTCTCTCTCTCTCTCTCTCTCTCTCTCTCTCTCTCTCTCTCTCTCTCGCTCTCTCTCTCTCTCACAAACACACACACGTACCCACACCAACCAACCAACCAACCAACCAACCAACGATCCTGTAATGCTTGGATCCCTTTGGTGTTGAAGGTTCTTTCTCATAGTGTAAAAAGTCCCCCACAACAGAAATGACGCGATCACTATTTGCATAATGCTTGTCAGAAGGTTTTTTATCTTTAGGTTTGGGAAGAGGTCGAAATCTGACGGTGCCAAATCTGGTGAATACGGAGGAGGTTTAATGGGTTCAAAGCCGCAGCCATTCATTCCAGCAATAGTTTAACACGACGTTTAGTCTTGACATTCTCACGCAGTGCCTAACTCATCCATGGTAACAAATCGCTCAACAAAATCACCTGGGTATCCTTCAAAACGACGTCGATTCTCACGAGAGATGATGAACCTGGAGCATGTCTGATCAGGAGTTAGAAACCTTGGAAGACAGCGTGCTGAAACCTTTGCCATGCCCAGTTTATTCTTCAGAATGATCTCAACTCTCTCATGAGAGATGCCTGCGGTATTGACTATGTGACGTGTGGTGAGACGTCGATTATCCACATATTAGCATGTATTTTATCAACATTTAACTTTGCAGTTGAAGGGCATCTTGTTCTTGGATCATCCCCGAGGCTCCCTTCCCCTCTTGAACTCCGCTGCACACCTCGTTCCCTAAAGTTTGCACCATGTCCGCCTGTCTGTCTGTTTGAGTTATTTTCAGTTAGAGATACATGATAACCGTTACTATCCCGTAATGAAATTTAGTCGTCTCTTAACACGGACATTGTTTACTGGGAAACCTATGCATATGTGAAAGGTGTACAAAATAGGCACTCGTCTTCAATTTCATTACGATCGCGCCGTTTTTAAACTTGTTCCTGTCCCTGGGTGATTCAACGTTCCCAAACAAAAACAAATGTGTAAGCTTTGCATGTGTTTCTAACGTGGGCCATCGGAAGGGCAGAATATGTCAACCTTTTAGCGAACGCCTGGCAGCACCATGATATAGTCGGAATCGTACAATTCTTTATGATTATGGAAAGGGTTTTGTTGCTCTTATTTTATACTCAGTGTTGAATGAAATATATTTATGTAGTGTAAAATATAATGATTTTATGATTCGTTATTTTTATTAACCGAGTGTTATACACATGTTACAAAGAGTTTGGAAATTAGTTTCCGGGATCCCATCACATGTGCACATTAGAAAAAAATACAGAAATATTCATGCATGAGTAATGTACTCAGCCACCTTTCCAAATTCAGGACACCTACTAACGGTAATTAAGATTGTCATAAATGACATGATCACTTGTAAGTTGACATTGCCGAAACACGAATGTCCTACACACACCTGACGTTTCCTTGTTGTGTGACAAATGTAGTACTTTGAGGGCATGCAGGAATCAAGAGTTCAAGAAGTGCCACAACTTCTCAAATTGAGACACTAATTTCATTTTGCCATGCTCTTGACCTATCTATTCGAAGGGTTTGAGATTCATTTTGACTAGATCCACAAATATCTCTTAATTCAATCATTGTACCTAATACGTATTGTACCATGCGTAAAACATGATTTTGTTCTCTATCCATCTTCTTTTTCTCTTTAACATCATCATCATCATCTCTATCTGCCTCTTTCTCTCTCTATGTGTCACTGTATCTGTCTGTCTGTCTGTCTCTCTCTCTCTCTCTCTCTCTCTCTCTCTCTCTCTCTCTCTCTCTCTCTCTCTCTCAGGATATGTTACAACCTGCTTAGTCCGGACCCTGCTAGTCCGGAAACCACCAGGAATCCCTACGATTGGATTTACACTACGAAGCTGGGATCAATAGAATCCGGATTGACAGAGGGTGACTGTAACAGTATGCGCTGAAAAATTGTTTTATTACATTCCGAACTGCTTGAATCCTGAATGGTTACCTACAGCGTGTAAATTGCATGGCGACCTCGTGCTTCTCTCTCGAACAGCTTCTTATCACACCGGGGCGGGGCGGTATCGTTGGGTGTAATGTGGCTAAACTAGAAATAAAAGAGGCAACTAGTTAAACCGTCTCATTAATTTTCCTTCTATGTAGGGCAATATTCCAACAGCCCCAGTCTTTGGTGTCTACACTTCACAACGTTTGAGGTACAATCTTCCCAATATGATTTCAAAGGGCTTAATAACGACTCTTGCTCAAAAGTTGTTTGATCAAGTTTACTTCATTCAAGGTCTTAGTTAATCATTCATTTTTTTCTTATGGTAGATATGTGGAGGACATTTCCAAATATGAAACATCAGTGACAAAATCGATGTCCTATGCAATTCCCTATTTTGACTTGTTCCCATGTTTCCTCAGGTGAACACATTTCTTGCCCTTTTCATTGTGTTTGTGACTGGTGTGACGCTCATCTGTTCGCCAGGGACCATCACTATGTTATAGTTATTAAAATCACATGTTGAGATTTCATATGATTATTGAACGGTTCAACGCATGTTTTTGCCGCGATACCGTGGCGTGGAAACCCCTGACTAATCGTGATTATTAAGATGGAAATTACATATGCGTGACTCTAGAGAAAGAATGTGAAGACAGTAGTCGCCGCTTATCATTTGAGAATAGACATACCCGTATATATCAATAAATATAATAACCCATGTTTTAAGTGTATCCTGTCTTGTTAGCAAAAGGGTAATATACTCAGAATAGTGTTACATAACGTCATATGACATTCTGTTGCAGACTCACTCATGCCTATGCTTAGATAACGTCCGTGCACCTTTAGCTGATGATAGTTATGAACTCTGCATACAATTCATATTTCCACATTCTCGAAGATGATTTTGTGTGTCATTCTTTGCGCATTTACAGATATTAAGATAGAAAAGCTGCAAGTGCTTCAAGTGAAACTTCCACGTATTGGATTATGGATTATCCAGTTTGACATTCATTGAGGTTCATTTTGGTGGTCTATCATTTGGCTATACAGAAAACAAAAGCACTGTTTCGAAATTCATCATGGCGTCAGAGCACTTAGCATTCGGACACTTTTACATCTGGTCTTATAATAGGTACCGGATTCAGATAACACACGCTTATTTGTTAGAAAGTCTAATGGTTTTTAGCTTTTTAAAGAAAGTTATCTGAAGTTCCAATGTGGATCATATCACTACAGGTTTCTGAACCGCAAAAGAAACGTCACCCCAAGTAACATTGCATGAAAAGTTGTCAGTTAAATATCTGGTTTATTTTTGTCAATGTTTCTAAAATTTAACATTATCTTGTCCGGAAAAATTAAATTTGATGATTAAAAAACAAAGCAGATGACAATAAAACCGATCGCCCAAGCGCATCACGGCAACGGCCATGGTAACCCGATGCACGTAAGTTCCGTGCAAATTGAAATGCACATGCGTTCCCCCATTTCTTGCCCTATAAAAATCCACCCAGATCGGATAACATTCATTCGTTATTGAATTGCTACCACATGCCAAGATTGACAAGAAATCAGCGACACCAAGCCCTTGGACGATTGCAAGCTGTACAGCCGCCCGACAAGTAGCCAATGCATTTCAAGTCCACGTAAAGACCATATACAGGCTCCAGCAACGGTACCAGACAACCAACACTACAGATGACCGACCACACAGTGGAAGAACAAGGGTCATCACATGACGTCAGGATCGTCAGATTGTGCGACAGTATCTTCAAGATCTCTTTGTTACTGCTGCAGAAACTGCTCGACAGACCATGGAGACACACCAGCGACACATTAGTGCGGACACCGTGCGTCGACGATTGACGAGCAGACACCTCCACTGTCACATACCACACCGAGGACCCATTCTGACACCACTTCATCGCCGGGACCGTCTTCAGTGGGCAACACAGCACCACCAGTAGTGGAGAAGGGTCCTCTTCTCAGACGAGAGCCGTTACTGTATCTCAACAGCAGATGGCAGAGAGATAGAGGGAGAGAGAGAGAGAGAGAGAGAGAGAGAGAGAGAGAGAGAGAGAGAGAGAGAGAGAGAGAGAGAGTCTGGCGACACCTTGGGGAACGTCATTCGGATGCTTGTGTTGTTGAAAGAGACTCGTGGGGTGGTCCGAGCATCATGGTGTGGGGTGGAATTGGTCTTGCACAGAGAGTTGGCCCTGTAGTCTTCCAGAACATCGGTCCAGGGAGAGGCAATGGTGTCACAGCAGCTCGGTACATGGATCAAGTCTTGAGACCACACGCCATACCTCATTTGCCACGTCGCCGCAACCACGAGTTTCAGCATGATAACGCCCGTGCCCACACAGCGAGAGCAACAAGAGACTACCTACAGCAGAATGGCATCAGAACCATGATGTGGCCTTCCCTCAGTTCCGATTTAAATCCCACGAGATTCAAAGACGGCTGAATGGCGTCCGACCAAGGCCGACAACTGCAGCTGAACTACGTCAGGCGTTCCTCAGAGTGTGGGCTCAAGTGCCTATGACCTTCATCAACCGCCTCATCCATTCCATGTATCGACGTTGCACGGCAGTCATCAATGCACATGGCGGACACACGAGATACTGACTTGTGATGCCATTTTCTCAGAGACTAGTGTTGTGTTGCACTTTAAGAACATTTGACACTTTAATTGCCACCTTGATGATCTTTTTAATATGTCTGAAAGTATGTTTTCAGTGTTATGACAAATAAGGTTTCTCATATATCTATCCATGTTGACGTTTCTTTTGCGGTTCAGTGTAGTATTTGAATCAAAATTCCGTGATTCTGGCTCAGTTTCATAATTTGCGATTCTTTTAGAGCTTTGCCACTAAATCCTTTAAGCTATTTGCTTAGCAAAGAGGAAGGTTATCTTTCTGGACCCCTTTAGCATATATCCCCAACACCCCTTACTCACCTCCTTTACATAGATGATCTTGAACTTCTTGAATCCACACCAACGTACTAACGGAAATGACAGAAAAAAGCTTTTTGCCCGTTTAAACAAAAAAAGGATGTTTCCCAAGCTGGTGCTATTGAAATACATAAACTACCCATCTACCTATCTGTGGCAGGAAGCGCTCGGTTCCAAATTAAAATAAGAGGTATCTACTCTCTGGGACAGTGGGACTACATCAAATTTCAAAACACAGTAGGTTTATCTCATAAATGAATAATTATGAAACCATGGGGAAGAATCACTCCACTGACTACATGTGGCTACCGACAGATGAACGAAAAGCACCTATTGTACCATCAGGTACAGGTATTCGTGTCATTGTTTTTGGTGAATGTGAGCTACGTTTCGAGGCGAAAAAGAAAATTGGTGAATATCATTATGAAATGATTGTGTGGAATCACACAAAATGTAACACATGTTGTGTGGAATCACATTCTATGTAACAAGGGTTGTGTGGAATCCCATAAAATGTAACAAGGGTTGAGTGAAATCACATAAAATGTAACAAGGGTAGTGTTGAATCACATAAAATGTAACAAGGGTTGTATGGAGTCACATAAAATGTAACAAGGGTTATGTGGAATCACATAAAATGTAACAAATGTTGTGTGGATTCACATATATTGTAACAAGGGTTATGTGGAATCACATAAAATGTAACAAGGGTTGTATGGAATTACATAAAATGTAACAGGGTTGTATGGAATCACATGTAATGTAACAAGGGTTATGTGGAATCACATGAAATGTAACAAGGGTTTGTGGAATCACATGAAATGTAACAAGGATTGTGTGGAATCACATAAAATGTAACAAGGGTTGTATGAAATCATATGAAATGTAACAAGGATTGTGTGGAATCACATGTAATGTAACAAGGATTATGTGGAATCACATGTAATGTAACAAGGGTTGTATGGAGTCACATTAAATGTAACAAGGATTGTGTGGAATCACATGAAGTGTAACAAGGGTTGTATGAAATCATATGAAATGTAACAAGGATTGTGTGGAATCACATGTAATGTAACAAGGATTATGTGGAATCACATAAAATGTAACAAGGGTTGTATGGAGTCACATTAAATGTAACAAGGATTGTGTGGAATCACATGAAGTGTAACAAGGGTTATTTGGAATCACATAAAATGTTACAAGGGCTGTATGGAATCACATAAAATGTAACAAGGGTTGTATGGAATCACATAAAATGTAAGAAGGGTAGTATGGAATCACATAAAATGTAACAAGGGTTATGTGAAATCACATGAACTTAACAAGGGCTGTATGGAATCACATGAAATGAAACAAGGGTTATGTGGAATCACATGAAATGTAACACATGTTGTGTTGAATCACATGAAATGTAACAAGGATTGTGTGGAATCACATGAAATGTAAGAAGGGTTATTTGGAATCACATAAAATGTTACAAGGGCTGTATGGAATCACATGAAATGAAACAAGGGTTATGTGGAATCACATGAAATGTAACACATGTTGTGTGGAATCACATAAAATGTAACAAGGGTTATGTGGAATCTCATGAAATGTAACACATGTTGTGTGGAATCACATAAAATGTAACAAGGGTTATGTGGAATCACATGAAATGAAACAAGGGTAATGTGGAATCACATGAAATGTAACACATGTTGTGTGGAATCACATATATTGTAACAAGGGTTATGTGGAATCACATAAAATGTAACAAGGGTTGTATGGAATTACATAAAATGTAACAGGGTTGTATGGAATCACATGTAATGTAACAAGGGTTATGTGGAATCACATGAAATGTAACAAGGGTTTGTGGAATCACATAAAATGTAACAAGGGTTGTATGGATTCACATATAATGTAGCAAGGGATGTGTGGAATCACATAAAATGTAACAAGGGTAGTGTGGAATCACATAAAATGTAACAAGGGTTGTATGGAATTACATAAAATGTAACAGGGTTGTATGGAATCACATGTAATGTAACAAGGGTTATGTGGAATCACATGAAATGTAACAAGGGTTTGTGGAATCACATGAAATGTAACAAGGATTGTGTGGAATCACATAAAATGTAACAAGGGTTGTATGAAATCACATGAAATGTAACAAGGATTGTGTGGAATCACATGAAATGTAACAAGGGTTATTTGGAATCACATAAAATGTTACAAGGGCTGTATGGAATCACATGAAATGTAAGAAGGGTAGTATGGAATCACATAAAATGTAACAAGGGTTATGTGAAATCACATGAACTTAACAAGGGCTGTATGGAATCACATGAAATGTAACACATGTTGTGTTGAATCACATGAAATGTAACAAGGATTGTGTGGAATCACATGAAATGTAAGAAGGGTTATTTGGAATCACATAAAATGTTACAAGGGCTGTATGGAATTACATGAAATGAAACAAGGGTTATGTGGAATCACATGAAATGTAACACATGTTGTTCGGAATCACATAAAATGTAACAAGGGTTATGTGGAATCTCATGAAATGTAACAAGGTTTTTTTGGAATCACATAAAATGTAACAAGGGTTATGTGGAATCACATGAAATTAAACAAGGGTTATGTGGAATCACATGAAATGTAACACATGTTGTGTGGAATCACATAAAATGTAACAAGGGTTGTGTGGAATCCCATAAAATGTAACAAGGGTTTTGTCGAACCCCATAAAATGTAACAAGGGTTGTGTGGAATCACATAAAATGTAACAAGGGTTGTGTGGAATCCCATAAAATGTAACAAGGATTGAGTGAAATCACATGAAATGTAACAAGGGTTGTGTGGAATCCCATAAAATGTAACAATGGTTATGTGGAATCACATGAAATGTAACACATGTTGTGTGGAATCACATAAAATGTAACAAGGGTTATGTGGAATCACATGAAATGTAACAAGGGTTATTTGGAATCACATAAAATGTAACAAGGGTTGTGTGAAATCACATAAAATGTAACAAGGATTGAGTGAAATCCCATAAAATGTTACAAGGGCTGTATGGAATCACATTAAATGTTACAAGGTTTGAATGGAATCACATAAATGTGGCAATGTGTGTTTTTCTCATGAAATGTGCTCATCTGTGTTGTTCATTCATCAGGCTACCGAGTGCACACATCAGGTTATGCAGTGCTTCAGGTCATCGTCTAGTGATATGAAATGACAAACGGGCTCCTGTTCTGATAACTCTCTTTGATCTTGAATCATTGAGATAACCCTAGCGTCATTGCTAGTAGGACCAGACAGGCCGAACTAAGAAGCACGCGTTAATTGTGATACAACCTGCAATCAGGATATTAAACCGTGCAAAAGGTTTATACCGCTAACTACATCCACCCATTTAAAACAGCCGCATTTTAGACTGCATCCTCCATTAATGTTCTGATGAAACAGATTTGTTTTTGTTTGTAAAGTGACATACATATATTGACATACAGAAACCGAAATCGATCATGTATGTAGTGTTGCTATTCCAAGGGTATAGTTATTTGACTACACTATCAAATTCATATGATACGAGTCAGTACTTTCGACAATATGGTAAATAGACACAGGTGGTATTTCAGACATTTATCAAAATGAAATCGATATTATATGCACCTATTTTCAAAAAAAGGTGCACGGACGTTCGAGATATATGAAAAGCAAGAAAGGATGTTGTTCATCAAACATTTCTGGAATTAATATCTTGGTTCATTAAATAGTGTTAATATTGAAACTTGTTTCTAGTCTAGATATCAATAACATACATTTCATAAACCATGTACTACCATACAACACATAGTTATTTACAGGTTACTGATCTAGAATCTACCCACTTGTAAAGATGGATTAACAGTTATAAAGTTTTGACAATATATTTCACTGTTAGTTATTAAATAAAATTGACATAAAATTTTCATTCCTATTTAAAATAAATACACGATTATGCGAACATGACCTACTTAATCTTTGACATAATTATCTACATCATATCTATTTCTTGTTAAAACAGGGATAACAGAGAACATTTAAGGTACATTTCATACGTCAAATAGGTAAGAGAACAGAATCACGACCCAATTGCAACATTAGGCTGCACTAAGGGGCACATATTCCTTAATCCTTTTACTACCAAGAATACTAACAAACACACCTGGACACACAATACAATGTGAGTTGTCAAGCATGGATAACACGGATAAGTGTAGTAAATAGCTTTTTATTGGCAATAAAAACGACGAGGATTTAAAGTGACGATCAGTTGCCCGAGAAACATTTCCTAAGACACTGGAGACGAATTACACTGTACAGTCCGTACTGGCTCATGTTGAGGACAATTGGCACCCCTCCTAGCAAGTCTGAGGTTAGTAATTGATATTATAATATGAAAGGATCACTAAAAATCAGTTATGACAAAAGGGTAAACATGTAAAGTGCGATGTGTATGCTAATTCAAGTTTTCATTTTATCAAACTACATTAGATAGAAGTTAAAAATTTGTCTAATTCCAAAGACCAGTTCTCTCAAGAACGCAACCCAATCTATACATCTCTTTACATATTCTTCAGCCTTATTCTTAAGCAATACATGTAGCTTCGTATCATACCGAACCATTTCCTTCATATAACGATTGCAATTCCGCGATACTGCAAAAATCTTGATGAGAATCAGGCATCGAAGTGGCTCGCATTTCTTTGTCCTGTTCGTAATAGAATATGCTTGGACACTCCTACAATATATTCACAAATAGATGCAGTATATAAATTATGCAGACTAGTAGGACCGAATATATATATATTATGTCCATGCCAGCTGTTATCAGCGACAGAAAGTCAGATCTGCCAGCATGATTTCTACATATGCCAAAGGTCTCTCCTTTCTGATGATGATAATGACAAGCTTTGCCTTTCAATCCCCAGAGATGAACATACTGTCTCCCAACACGGACAATGAAGCAATGCGTCAACCCAAACGATTTGATACAAATGTCCTTATGGTATGTATATTTTCCTCATCGGGGTTGAATATTTATGTTTTTAATTCTGTTTTCCGAATTTAAACGCTTCGATCATCTTGTTTGTCATTTTGGAGTGTGAGTTTATGTATTTGTTGTTCAACGCCTCACTCAGCAATATTCCAGTTATATTACGGCGGCCTGTAAATAATCCAGTCTGGGCCAGACAATCCAGTTATTGATATTGTGAACAACGATTCACGCCGACGGTGTACGACGACACGCATTCAGCCATGTCACCAAGCTTGACCACCCGATCCATTTGATCACCTGCTTCGACTAGCGTACATGTAGGTTGTTGGGAACCAATTCTAAGCATTAGACGAATAATTGTAATTCGTCTGAAGATATGACTCGACAGGTGTATCAAGGGGTCGGAGAGAAAGTTCCGAAAACAGCAAAGAAAGGAATTTATAATTGTATTTTTACGAATGTGATATCGTATCATTGAGAAGGGTCGGTTGTGCTACACGTTTACTACAAATAGAATAATGCCTTTGAATGAAAAAAAACCCAGTCTGCATACAGTTTTAGTCGATGGCTTTACATTAAGATGCGTCATCGTTTCCCAATTGTGAGAATCGATGCTCATGATATCAATCACTGGATTGTCTGGTCAAGACTTAATTATTTACAGACCGCCGTCATATAGCTGGAATATTGCTGAGTGTGGCGTTAAACAACAAATGAACAAACCAAAATTAAGATGCCCCACATAACATCACATAATATTATATATGTGGTAAACTTGTGGTACGACAGTAATATGCTCTGTGATAAAGTGTAATACAGGTTCTTGTAATTGATTTCACGATGTAGGCAGAAATGAAATATAGGGTATGTTTACACAGTAAATATCACATGTTATGTGTATTTTGCTGAAAGTGGATACAATTTGTCTGTGAAACATCACACAACCTCTATGAAATAGATTAATGGATATTGTAAGGGACCGACCATTTTATATTTGGTTGGAGCCGAATATCAATATTATAATCATTATAGTCATTAAGATCTCCTAGAGGAGGCTATTAGAAAATAGCTTGTTTGTTTGGTGACGTTGCAAAAATCCAACTATATGACAGCTGTAAGCATAGAAAACAAAAAGAATCACATTCATTCGAAAAAGTAACATGGTATTCGTCCGAATATCCTCTTTACATAGATTTAATAGTCTCGCCACCAGATACGATATGTTACAACAAACGAGACTCGTCTAGTAAGGTGCCATTTTTACGAACGAGTTAATTAAGTCTGTATTCTGTCGTGGTGCTTTAAGATCAAGCAGTTGGCGTTAGAGAGTATAGTTTACACAACAGTAAGCAATATTCCGTTCATATCAAGGCAGAAGACACCAATACTGGGCTTCACACACTGTGTATAGGATAGGATGTTGAACAGACTAGACATTAGACAACCCTGCATTCCCGCTGTCAGTTTATGATATGTCGATGCTCCAATATCACCGATAAACAGATACTGAGCCTCCATGTACAAGTAAGGATGGACTACATGCTTTAGCGTAAATCTTGTATATGAAGATATGTATATTTATTTTAAAAAAGAGTGGGGTGTGTTTGTTGTGTTAATCCTAACCAACCTGTAATGAAGTTATTTCCAAACGAAAGCAGACTTCATTTTGCTTATATATGACCACAGACCGTTTCAGACGACTCAAATCCAAGGCATTTGGAAGCAATGCATGGCAATACAATTCTTTCAGAAGCAATCATTATTTGGACATGTTGGGACCTTAAAGGTTTTGATTCAGCCGTCACCACTCTAACTGGATGACGCAAAAGTAAGATTGTATCCGCCCAGTCGTTTATTATCCCCCGCCACGAAGAGTCCGTCCGTCCGTCCGCTTCTCAATGGGGCTAAATTTTCTCAAACCATATTTAGGTTAGAAACATAACATTTTACACACTGATATTACTGGTCACGATCTCGAATTGAGTTCGAAAATTGGTGTCTTAAATTTATATTTTACACAGTTACGATCCTTGATCCGTGCGTTTGAACTTGTAGCATACTGCGTGAAAAGTTTTCTCAGAAACTAATGAAGTTACATAAATGAAAGTTTCCATGCGTATCAAGACTGAGTTAGAAAATTGGTGTCACAATTTATGTTTTCCTAGAGTTACTTCAGTTGTTATATTTTTTAGATTTTGTGCATACACCCTTGATCCCTGTTATTTTTCAATCTTATGCATAGTGTTTGCAATGGGCAAAGTGTTCTAAGAAACTAATGAATTTACATGAATAAAGCTTTGCAAGCTTATCGAAGAGATACTTATCGAAACTGAGTTCGAAAAGCCACCCAGTGCCTATTTCTTCTTAAGGATAGATATGACTCTGTTTTATAGTTAACATTAAACTTCATGTTATTCACTACTATATGAATAAACAACATTCTAATGTGATCAATAGCGGGGGGCAGTGGTAACTTTGTTTTCTTGTTATAATAATATCAGTCAGATCAACACAACTTGATATCATGATTGATGAAGATTCCTATATAGGCATCGCAACATCGCAACAATGTAAATAATGGATGATGCTTACACATTGCTTGTTATTACTTCTAAATTATTCCCAAAGAATTATATCCGAATCTGCAAAACCTCCCCACATGGGTACATGTGATGTAGTCGTGATGTGCGTTGGATAGTGCTGAGAGGAGTGTACAGCCATACTTACTTAATGCAAGGTAAATCGATATCTAGACCTTCCTGACATGAATGACTTATACGACTTAACGCATCGTATTATTCAACATAGCGCATTTATGTCAATTTATGTTTGGTAGTCATTTCTTTGAATGTCTTTAAATTGCTCCACAAAGTGTCACAGAAAACGTACTAGAAAGTGCTTGCCAGGTCTAACTAAATGAGAGTTAGTGAGGGAATGGATGAGTTGTGTTTTCCCGCTCTGAACAATATTTCCGTTCCCTCACGGAGTGTAAGAGTCATTTTGGAGGTAGGCCCAAAGAGACGAACAGCACCTTGGAAAACACGATCAGCAGATCCTGCTACGACTCAAGGACATAGAGCGACACGACATACTGAGCGCCTTAAACAAGTTTTATGACAGTCACGTGGAGGACATTTCCAAATCAGTGACCGAAATGATGTCCAATGCAATTCCCTATTTTGACGTGTACCATATATTTCCGTGTTTGTTCAGGTGAACACGTGACTGGCCTTTGCGCGTGTTTATGACGGGTGCCACCGGAGGTGCAGGATATGCTCACCTTTTCGCAAACAACTGGTATCATCACTGATTGATGATGATTCTAAAGCAGATGTTCCTGATACAGTCGGGACTTCCCCGTTGATAACATCCATGTAAGATTTTGGAGTAAGACATTTAGGCAAGTAATAGGCACCCCCAAGTGCACCAATTGTGCTCCCCTTCTTTCTGATATGTTTCTTTATACATATGAATCGGGATTTCTGGCAAAGTCAAAACAAGAGAATTTGGCCAAGAAGTTTAACTGTAAGCCCCCGTCACACTTATTCGGAATCAGCAGGAATCAAGCAGAACCAGCAGGAATGAAGAATATTCAAAATTCGTGCCACATTCGGGAGGGAATTTCAAATTAACCAAGCTTTGTAAGAATGCCGTTCGAATGCTTAGAATGCGCTTCGAACCCGCCTCGAATGATTCTTGCACATTCCGGGTGCATAAGCTCTCGAATGCAGCTCGAATGTTATTTGGAACGCAGTAGGAAGATTTAGAATGCTCTCAGAATGCAGTCAGAATATTAAGAATGCGCTTCGAATGCCATACGAGTGCAGTTCGATTGCTGCCCGAATACCGTCGAAGTTTGGTTGTAAGGTAGTCAGTACGCTCCCCGAATGGCCGCCGAATATGGTTCTAACGTCCAAGAATTCAAACAGAATGCAGTTCGAAAACTTAGAATGTACTTAGAATGTAAAACGAATAGCTTCAGGCAGCAATCGAGATGCATTCAAGTTGCATTCCGGTTCATTCGAGGGATATTCTGGCAGTATTTGAAGTGGCTTTGCGTTTCGATTCTCCCTCGAATGCGATCAGAATGTTTCGAATGTTGTTGAAATTCTGTAAGAATATTTAGAATGCAGTCAGAGTGCAGTTAGAATACACTTCGAATGTCGTTCGATATTTCTCCACTTCGAATGCACCTCGAAAGTTTTGAACATGGGCAAAACATTCAGGTCGGCCACAAGAATGGGCCCGAATATTTTGAATGCACTGAGAATCCAGTCAGAAGTTTTAGAATGCACTTCGATTATCCAGGAATATACAAAGAATTTTCATTCCGACGGCATTCCAGCTCATTCCGCCTCTAGCGTGACCAGAGTTTTAGCTTCAGGTATAACGATATATCTGATATCGCTTAATAACCACCAAATAGCACATTCATTTCCACTGATTTACCCATCTTAACTAGAAATAAAGATGGCCAGAGAGACCTTCTCATCTGTTTCATATTTAGATCTATGCATAAAGATTCAGTGACAAAACTCTCTCCACAAAGTCAAGTCAATCCACCGAACACTGTCACACAGCCAACTACTCTCGGCGTTGCTTAACTTCACATGATTTATGAACGGCGCGATGTACACGGGACCACGTAGCACCATAATGAGGACCAAGAGGCTACATGCCGGGTTCTGGTTGATTGCGTTTCAGGAACCCCGGCTGTGTAGATCGTCGCTCATGCATTCAACCACTCGTCGTTATTTACAAGCCGCCATAATAGAGGTATCATTTTCGGGTACCTCCATCGATCCTCCTTGCAAATAATGGAAACAACGTCAATGCGGTACAGTTAATCACTGTACGAAATACGTGAATTTATAATCTTAACGAGATTGAAGAAGCCACTTTTCAAACAGAAAATATATATTTACATTGTCATTTATAACGACGATATTCTATAAATCACAGATCAAATTTATATAAAACACGTTACGTATGACATGACGTGCAATGCGACCTTTTATCAAATGTAATCTTTTGTCCAATAATAACCCGTCCTCGTTGATACGAAATCAATTCGATCAATTATAGCATCCCATTCATACTGTTAGGTGGCGCCGTTCTTCCCCCTCCCACTCGCAATATCAGGTGGACGTGTGTCTTAAGCCAATGCCTGTACGGACTCAATAACTGGTCAATACTCGGCCATTACAAAATTGGCGAGCACCGAAGATGGTCGCCTGCACATTTATGCTCGTGTTAGGTATGGGTAGCATGCTTGTCCCATACACCGAACAGTTCTCAGTATCAAGTTCAGCTGGACAGTGGCAAGAAAGGACGCCTTTTAAAAGATACGACACTAGCCTTTTAATGGTAAGCTATATATATATATATGTATTAATTTTTATTCCTGCAATACTTTTTAACTTTTGAAAATAATATGCACTTTAATCACATAATACTGTAACGCTTCAATTAACTGAAAACACATTAATACGGCAAACTTTATCGAACGAGCATAAAATGTTCCAAAAACATATGGTGTGTCAGCTTTTTAGGTTGGATAACTGAAAGAGTGTTTATAATTTAAAAACAATGGTAGTATTTGAACATAAAGTCATTTTAAGCGACAAGATCCTTTTCATAATCACAAGAAATGAGTCCTTTGTACGATTCCGACTTTATCATAAGCATGTGTTTATGAATCGTTTTCAAAATGTTCGTGATGAGCGTATCCTTCCACATCATCCGTTATATAGACACATGCAAAGGTAAGTCAAGTGTTCACCTGAACAAACGCTGGAACATTATTTTGGTACAAGTCAACAGAGGGAATTACATCGTTCATTGGTCACTGATTTGGAAATGTCCTCCACATGTCTGACTTAAAAGTTGTTGAAAGCTTTACTGAAGTCTTGATTACTGTAGCCTTGATCAAACATCTTTTGAGCAAGAGTCAAATGCCTCTCCTTGAAATCTTGGAAGAAAGAGTATGCTCGATTGTACCTACAAAGATGTGTCAAAGGCTGTAGCTGCTGGAATATTGCTTGTCATAAAGGGAAGGTTGACTTTTGGAAAGCTGAAGTTATCCATCTTGCCACACAATCTTGTTCATAGTATTTTGTCACTTTAAAAGTTTTATGTGTAGACATATGAGGGGCGTTCAATACGTTTTGCAACTTCAATATAAGACAAAGTCGCAGGATACCTTTCACACTTTTATTTTTCAATATAATCTCCATTCACCTCACTACACTTATTCCATTTGTCCTTCAAGCTTTTAATACCACTTTTATAGAAATCCGCAGATTGGACCTCTAACCACGCCTCTGTGGCGGCCTTTATGTCCTTGTCATCCTGGAAGCGTCTTCCACGTAGGCCAGATTTTATTTGCCGGAACAAGAAATAGTCATTGGGGGCTAAGTCTGGGCTGTAGCGTTGGGGATTTAACTAGTGGGTGATAATACTTGTTTTATTACTTGCTTGTACCTTTCACTTTTACGAGATTCACGCTAAACTAAGCAAAATTATTTCAGGCTTCTTTCACCTTAAGATGTCTCATTGGAAACATTTCCCCTCAACTCCTGACGCAGTCAAACAGCGTGTGTGTTACCTAATAATATAGAAATCAACCTTATCAGCTGGTGAAAGACTAAAAAGTTTTTGAAAACAACGTTTCAAAGGGTATAAGAAGAAAACCTAAACCCAATATAGTCTACAAACAAGAATCGTCGTTCCTAATAGGCAGTAGTTGCTCTCTGTGTGCGTTTACAAATTGTAATTATTAAACGTCTGATATGAACAGACGATACATTGATATAATACTAGGGGCCACGGGTAGCCCAGTCGTCTAAGGCGCCGATTAGCTGTGCAGAGTTGCGTCCCTTGGGCACGCCAAAAACCTATGATTGTGAGTTCGAATCCCGGTTCGCCCCGATTATGTTTCTATTTTTGTCAGCACCATACCCGTGCTCGTGGGTTTCACCGAAGTGGAAAACGTCTAAGACATGCATCACTTCGGGCTTTCCTCCCACATTAAGCTGACACGCCGCGTTATAACTGGAATACTGTTAAAAGCGGCGTTAAACCCAACTCACTCACTCACTATAATACTGATGCGTAAGAGACACTGGTAGCACGATGAAGGCGCCGCAATTCGCTTCGCAGAGCTAACTCCCGTATACGTAGTCGTATCGTTTGTTCTCCCTAATTATGCTCATTGGTTTGTCAATAATGTTGCCCTGCTAATTCCTCCACCAAGTTGGTACGGATAGTCCATTTTGGGCTTTTCTCCCACATTTAGCTGACACTGAGTCAAAGCTGAATAAACCCACCTACGTATTTCCAAGTAAGATAGAATTTCTTATTTAAACTGTTCTATTCTTACCATACCTTACAGGATACGGAGCGTTACCTAACACGAAAAACGTGTTTCATTTACACGTTGTGTATGCTGAATAGTTGTTTTTGTTAGATACATGTCACAATCAAAGCCTTCTTTTAACTTACTGTATCCATTCCTATACATTTCGTGGAAACTAAATATGTTTACGTTTTCGTGAAATAAAGCCCCAAAGAAAATGATGCGATTTCAAGTAGATCCTTGGTATTTTAAATATTCTCACGAATAGTGATTAATGGGTATACGTGTTATACATACGTGTGTAAGATTGATATCTTGCCACCTACTCGTTTGAATTCGTTTAGCCTTCAATTTCGTCTCACAATACACCGGCAAATTTCAAAGAATTTTCTTAATTTGTGCACGGGGACAAATAAGACCATCTGTTTCCTGAAATACTCATCAACGATTTCAGCTCAATTGGGAACGTATACAAATATTACAAATATTTACATAATTAAAAATATTATGTTATTATATACTTACAAAACATTAAAGCATCATTACAAAAGTTAATAATATTAGTCATGCCTACATTGCGTATATTTACACGTGCACATTTGTTTTATGTGGATCCATTACCGCCGTGCAAAGGAGCAAAGACATGGTATGCTGAGTGCCCATCACGGGCCTACTAGAAATGCTAAATATAAATATGATAGACCTTGAAAAATTGTTTGGACAGTTTTCTGAAGTGTTGATATGACGGATAACGTGATTTACAGCTTGTCAACAAGTACAGAGGCATGGTTAGAATGTTTCTTAAGGTCGATTGGAGAGTTTTCTTAAAAGGTGGGGGTGAGGTGAAATGGAGTTTAACGTCGCGTTAAGATGATTGTATGCGAGTGAGTGGTGAGTGAGTGAGTGTGTGAGTGGCTGCTTGTACTAGTCCGGACTGATGCTGATTTTAAAGTGCTAGCTCACCGAGATACCATGCCACAGTTTAACACGAATACCAGCTCAGACACAGTATACAGACTTGTTTTGGTATGACGCGACCTTCCGCTCTCCGGGCGGACGCTCGACCACTAGAACAATTAAGCGGTCTTTTCTTAAAAGTGATTTTTTACAAACATTAGTTCACATGATTTGTCACGGAGGTTATAAAAATGGAACCTTTCACCCATTCTACCAATTTAATTAATAATTAAGCAGCCTTACCAGTTCCATTCAGAATATTCCGTAAATGGAAGCAATGAGGGGATGATTTCTGGGACTCGTTTGAAGACAAATGGTTCACTTTACAGGAAGGCGTGATCGGCTGACAGTAAAGCACGTTCCCGACAGAACTGCAAATACACATATAGTACTAGTCTGTACGTGTGAATGAATGTTGTTTTACGCAACAACAATATTTCAGCTAACGAAAAGCGACATACCTTTCCACAGTCATAAAAAATATATGCGAAAAGCAGAGTCCATTGTACGATTCCGATCATATCATAAGCATGTCTATTAATCACTAACAATGGCGATGACACCACGTGTTTGAGAAAAGGTGAGCGTGCCGTGCCTCACAGGTGGCACCCGTCAAATATACACAGAAAAGGCAAGCCAATTGTTGACCTGAACAAACACGGAAACATATGGTATAAATCAAAATAGGGTTTCTGATGTGTCAAATTTGGAAATATCCTCCACATGTCGAGCATGAGACGTTTTTTAAATTTTACTAAGGCTCCGATCAAACAACTCGTGATCAATTGTCGTATAACACTTTTTGAGTTTTTGGTTGAAAAAACGTGCTCAATTGTACCTAAAAATTGTAAAATGAACACACCAAAGGCTGGAGCCGCTGCAGTATTGCTCATCATTAAGGGTAGGTTGTCTTTTGAAAAGTTGAAATCTTCCCTCTTGTCATACAATCTTATTGATTGTTTTTGTTACTCTGAATCATTATGTATAGATCTAAATATGAAACAGATTTAGGCGGTTTGATTGGTCTTTTTCATACCTGATGTAAGTAAATCAGTGGAAAGGAATTGTTCATTATTGCACAACATAAGATCTTGACCACGTGCCCTTGATTATGAAATGAATGAATGTTGATTCAGCTTCCACACAGGACGTATTTGTGTAAATATAACAGGATTTCCTCTTCAATATTTATCTTACTGAAAGGTTTAATGAGAAAAATGTTATGCGTGCTATGTCATGACTTAACAGAGACGTAAATGCGATAGCAAAAGGTCATGATTACAGAACAATTCACAGGAAACGATAAACTCAGGCGCTGTTGAAACCGTAAATACTTCCCTCCAGATGACCATAGAAAGGAGCATATCACCTTCCCAAATATGTTATTTCTAATAATAGAAATCACATTGGAAATTTATATCTTTGTTGCCTCAGTTAATATTTTTGCGGTTCCTTGCCCTCGTTTAACACCGATATCTATATCATTCGATCTGGTAATCGTGAAGAAATCTTGAAGGGCAGCCCTCACTTTAAGCCCGCTGTTGTCCATTAAACCATTGATCGATGCTGAATGAGATCATACATTCCACAGACGCTTAACCGTTGCAAAGCTCGTTATGCACCTGCAAATGTTTTACTGAGAGGTATGGGTCTGTCAGATTTCAAGCACCTGGTGCGTTGCCATCAGGAAAGGAGACATTAACAGGGTTAGATAACTCGCTCTTCTTAGGTTTTAGGCATTCCGTATCTAAACTACCAATTTAAACCTCGTTACTAATGGAAGGGTAAATGGAGAATCTTTTTTTTTGTCAAATACTAAATTCAACAGAACTACCCACTGTTCGCATGCAAAGATTTCCTTTCGAATATTCTATATCTATCTATTCTAGGTAATTTGGTAAAACGTTTCGTATTGTTAATCTTTAGCCATGTCGTCTTGTACAAAATGGCCACGTGAAGTCAATAGTGTGATCAATTTCAATTTATTAATCATGTACACGCTCCTCAAGCTTATTGGTACCCGAGTTAGAATTAGCCTTCAACAACCCATGCTTGTCGTAAGAGGGAGCAAATGGGATCGGTGACATGGTTGATTCATGTCATCGTATCCCAATGGGGTAGATCTGATGTTCATGGTGTCAAGCAATGGATTGTCTGGTCCGAACTCGATTATGCTTTGGACCGTGTACAAGTGTACAAGTATAGCTTAAATGAATGAAAACACCTTCTTATACAAGCAAATCCTGCAACCAAGATGTTTCTACTGTCTATTGATGTTTCTACGTTTCGGTATAGATTCTTATATCGTTGTCAAGCAAGACTTGCTTGCTTGACAACGCATTAAGGATCTATACCGTAACGTTGCTTTTACAGTAATTAAAGAAGTTGTTATCCATAAATTGTGTCTACTTTGTCATCCGTCAACTTCTAAGTAATGCCTATCAAACAATTTAAGAAAGTTAATGAAAGGTAACGCATCTTAAAACTTTTATTACGTGTAGAAAGAAACATATAACCTATGTTTCTTGATAACGGTGAAGGGGCGGTCTGGTAGCCTAGCTGTTAAAGCGTTCGCTCGTCACGCCGAAGACCCGGGTTCAATTCCCGACATGGGTACAATGTGTGAAGCCCTTTTCTGGTGTCCCCCGTCGTGATATTGCTGGAATATTGCTGAAAGCGGCGTAAAACCATACTCACTGATTACGGTGAAAGTGATACTGGGCAATTGTTCGCCGGAACTCCATGAAATTCTTTCTACTTTCTTGGCTTCAGGTACAATATTAGATGGGTGAAGCTGATGGTGACCGCGGGGCTTGTCTGAAATACGTCCACCCACATGCATATACTTCCTGTGCAACTAGTTATTCCTACCTTAGAAAACCAACCTGAATGCATTAATTATGAAACCAAGACGATGGTATCGTATTTATGGTATTGAAATGTTATATTTCATTTCCAAGACTTTTTAAGGATTGTTTTAATGAATGAGGTTATGTGTTTAGTTTGTGCTTCTATCTGTAAAAAGTGACAGAATAAATGTTATACATGATAAATGGACAGAAGCTCAGACAGAATCCCAACATGTATAACCTATGTTCACTTACATAAATAATTGCTCTAGTACACACGAACTACTGCTTGTGTCATGAAGACCATTATATTACAGTATTATTCTTTGTTGCAGAGAGAAAACCATTTTGAGTAAAAGTTTTAGCATTTATTGGATTCTGAAAATACATTGTTAAAGCAAGAGAATAACCAGTCTAGATTATCTGCCGAAACAGATTCCATTGCTGTGAAAACTATATGAATGGACAACTGAAAATCAGTGATGACACAAGGTGTTCTCGAAAAGGGTAAGCCCTACCGAAAACCACCTGCCATTCACACAATTTGGATAAAAAAGTAGGTATTTATAACCGGATGCCGCACATCAGTTCTCCATGCGACGGCGGCCTGTAAACAAACCAGACAATCAAGTGACACGATAGTGCCTTTACTGATTTTGTTGAAACAAATAAAAATCCAGATAAATAGATTGTACCTGTTTATCTGTAGATTGTCACTATTTAAACAAATAGGTATGAACTTCCGTGGGCCTAACACACCCAAGTGAAACACACGTTTTACACTTAATAAGTCAATAAATAACCATGTTACAAAGTAGGTGAGTGAGTGAGTGAGTTTGGTTTAACGCCGCTTTTAACAGTATTCCAGTTATATCGCGGCGTGTCAGCTTATTGTGGGAGGAAAACTCGAAGTGATGCAGGTCTCAGACGTTTATCACTTCGGTGAAACCCACGAGCACGGGTAGGTGCTGACAAACCTAGAAACATAATCGGGGCGAACCGGAATTCGAACCCGCAATCATAGGTTTTTTGCATGCCCAAGGGACGCAACTCTGCACAGCGAATCGCATGCCCCCTTACAAAGTAGGGCTAAACGGCAGATCCACGACTACGACGGCAATAGTCCTGGTATTAGGATGATAGCTAGGTTTCCTGTACTAAATATAAAATCAGTATAATGGATTACAACGGCAGCACGTGTTAATTGTGTTTAACTGTTACTTTTAGAAGCAGTTCTCAAATCATGGTCTAAAAGAGGAAACGTTGTCCCCGTTCGGCTGGAAATAACTTCTTATTGCCTCCCAAAAGTTGTTTATGGAACCTACACACGTGTCTGAAACTCTCACATGAGCATTAACATGAAGGGGCATCGGCAAGTAAGCGATAACGTCAAGATAGGGGTCATAAAGTCATCAGCTTGGTAGATGTCGCCACTACACTTAGCCATCAGTCCCAATTAACATATGAATGTCTGAAATGGATTGTACTTGCTCGGCTGCCAAGGGAGATATGTGCAATATAGAGCTACCCTCTAGTCAGAGGTGTTTGAGTCGATGCTCGTTATCCCCAAGCTGAAGGGACTAAATGAAACCATTGATAAAAGGAGCATTTGGTTATTGCACAACAATTAATGGAGCTGTTGATATCTGATTGTGGCAAATATGGTTTGCAAAAGGCACAAAAACAAACACACACATATTTCCAGGCAATAAGAGACAAGATCACGAAAACCTACCGTGACTCGGTTATCACATACAGTCTTGATTTAGTGATGTTGAGATTGACAGTTCCAGAAGTGGGGGTGGTTGTAGGAGTCTCGGGGGTAGTAAAATGATGTTTTATATAGACAGACATTAACTTAGCTGCTGGCACTGGTCATATATTGATTTCCCTTTCAATGTAATTACAATGAGAGAAATAATGTTATTGCCATCATTTTCATTTAGTTTTGTGATCAGATATGCTACTTCGAGTGATGTTGTCAATTATGATTTGACAATTGAAAGGCATTTTCATTAAATCTTAGCCGTAGTGTACAGAGTCATCTTGAATCATATTCATTCTCTATCTTCTCGTGCATCTCTCCCCACTGACACATATTGAACAAACAAATGCAAAGGCAATCTCAACGGAAATGGAAGATCCCTAGCAATTTTCGGTTGGGGGCGTTTGTTTATAAATAGAAATCAGACAAGTGTCTGGGTCAAATAGAAGAAGTATATTTTAAATGAACTGCCATAAATCGTCGATTAGGCGACGCGACTGAAAGAGAAGTCGAATATGAACACCAGGTCAAAGATATACTGATTTGAGAAGCAAACTATTACTTTTTCAATTATATTTCTTATGGTCGATACAGTCTAATATAAATGTAAGCTGTTTGAAACTAAGAGAAACCGTCCACAAAGGAGGGTCAGTCTTCTTAGGAGTTTGGGTTAAGACTGACCAAGATTAATGATGTTGTTTAGTAAATATAGTCTTAGTAATACATGTACTTAGCAAGTGTACAAATAAACAAAAAACATTACCTAATATGTGTCCGTAGACACATGTTGATTGAAGATTGTGCAGAAACAATTTTGACATTATTGCTTTTATTTTGCAGGCAAACTGCGGAGGATTAGGCGGCCGTTGTAGATATATTCCGCCTGGGCGTTGCGTACACGCTTGTGTTAACGGAGTAGTGAAAAACGTATGTAGACTCGCCCCTAGAAGACCCAATGAACGACGGTGCCTTGTTGGCCCGATCCATTGACTTCGAAGAACCAAATAGTGAGAGCATGTAGCTGATCATACACACCCGAAAAGGAATAATGGATCTATTTGGTAAATGAAGTGGAACATTGCTCTGTTGTACGCCATTATCGTTTGAGAGGATATGCTGCAAATGAAGATTTATTGGCCAGTATATTATCACGAAAATGATATTACCTTTCATTCCGAAATGGTCAATTGAAGTTATACTGAATCCACTGAAGTCACATACGTCGCCCTCTTACACATGGATAGTGGACATTAATATTGACACTGACGGATGAAGACCTAGCCTCTATTAATTGAAGAAGTCAATTCTCTCAATTCTTTATTTTACATAATTAGGATGGTAACAAAGCACCGCCCTGACCGTTTTCACGTGTATCTTATTCAATGCTCTTTGGATTGCTTGATTGTAAACGTTTGTGTCTTGCATAAACATATTTCATGCACGTGTACATGTATATATTAATCAATATGTTAAAACTTCTAATTGAGATATTCCAAATAATGTAAGCGTAGTTTGCAAGGCAATGAAGTAACTTTCGCGTATATTCTGTGAAGGAACTGTCAATCCTTGCCATTCAAATATGCAAAGCATCTGTTATTTGAACTCCCTTAAGATGGTGTAGAACATGTGAAGCTTACAACACAAGGCGGCATTTTGCAATGCGTATATTTTGTATATATCACGGTATTGTTGTATGTAATGCGTCTTGTGCAGCGACGCGTGATTCTGAGTATTTTGTCTGTTTTTTTCTTTTCGTTTCTGATCATAAAATACAAACTACTAATTCTAGGCAATGAAATGCATTTTAACGGTGCCAATGTCAATATATATATATATCAGATAATTTGATAATTCTTTAGCTTTATTACGGTAGCAGCGTGAAAATATTGTTACGTACAGATGGCCTATTTACGAGTCTTTCATATTATTAAGTAAGTATATTTAGTGTATGCACGTGAGAAATAAAGTAAACGGTAAAAGATGTTCTGTGTTCTGGTTGTTACTCAAGAGAACATATATCATGAGAAAGTAACAGATAGCAACGACGGAGCATGAGTTGAGAATCCCAAGTATGCCGCTTGTCACGTGGCAGCCGAGGCGACCCGAAGCCATACCGGTGTCATGGTTTCTCGGTTGGTGTTGATTTAACAGATAACGTAACTTACTGTCAGAAAGCCGAATCGCATTTACACGGGGACGAACTATATGTCCTTACCTTGAGGAGCAAATGAAGATAATTGGTCATATAAATGTCGGGCTATGCATTATCTGTATTCTAGTCGCGTGTTTGAGTTAAGATAAAGATAAACTTACATGCTCACGTTTCTTGTATCGAAGTTGAAGTCTTAAGATAATTTTTACATGAATGAGCCTTAAGATGTCTTTAGATGTGAAGTCCCAGATTGTGAGGAGGGACAGTTTATAATTAATGGTGAAAAAGTGTGTTCGTCTCGCTTTAAACAGAACAGCTTACATGTAATTTATAAGGCTAAGAGTAAGGGGGCGTCGCAATCACGAAAAATGGCAAGATGATCAATTTATGAAATATGAGTGAGTGAGTGAGTGGGTATGGTTTTACGCCGCTCTTAGCAATATTCCAGCAATATCACGGCGGGGAACACCAAAAATGTGCTTCACACATTGTACCCATAGCAGGAATCGAACCCGTGTCTTCGGCATTAGGTACGAACGCTTTAAACACTAGGCTATCCCACCGTCCCTGTGAAATATGAAGACATATATTCATGAACGATTGAATTTGAAGGACAAAATATAATTTGATATCTATCTAAAAATATATTATTATTATTCACGAATTTATCAATAATTGTTTTAGCATCTGGTATAATCTATCATGTAGATAGTTCAAGTATTCAATCACGATACCTATTTCAACAAACTTACAGAGATGACATAATTCTCCGACAAAAGACTAACGTCCTCCGTATTTTGAGACAAGATATAATTTTCGATATACTAGTATATCCAAGGGATCTCAGTTAAAGAAATAATGTTTGCTCTATCCCCGTGTGTAGTGTAATATAGTATTTTAGGCCCTGAACTATTATGTCAAAGTGCTTGGGAAGCAAGCGTCCTCGTGCTTTAGCTATAATAGTTCAGGGCAAAACTATATTTTATAACACGACACACGTGGGTAGAGAAAACTTTGTTTCTATTCTTAGATGCCGAATTTAAGATTAACCTTTTGTTTTATTAGAGATGGGTTTCTAAAGAAACCTGGTATGAGCGGGGCCTTAAATTGAAAATCCACGCGCAGGGCAACTGACGGGCTGTTCCACCTGCCCGTACTCTTGCGTTAAGAGACAAAAGACGTTTTAACATAAAAAACACGAATATAATTAGTGGTTTATGGTTTAACTAAGTAAAACTTTTTTTTATCCGATCAGTGGGTGATTATCAAGAACCCCATGCAGCAATAACAAGCATTTATATACTGAGAGGCATTAAAAACGCACACCCATTATCATGCTAAAAGTCGGCGTTATCTGTGTCTGTGTGTCTAATAACTGACATGAAGTAAAGTTGGTTGGTTGTTTGGTTGGTTGTTTTACGCCGCACTCAGCAATATTCCAGCTATATGACGGCGGTCTGTAAATAATCGAGTCTGGACCAGACAATCCAGTGATTGATATCATGAGCTTCGATCCACGCAATTGGGATCGATGACCTGCATCAACCAAGTCAGCGAGCCAGACCACCCGATCCCGTTAGTCGCCTTTTACGACAAGCATAGTCGCCTTTTACGGCAAGCATGGGTTGTTGAAGACCTATTCTACATGAAGTAAAGGGGTATACAGAACAATGTCGAACATCAAATGTTTGAGTTTTAATCCCAACTGCCATGAACGCAGTAACATGGCGACTAAAACGCAACCATGAAGGTGAAATGTGGGAAAACAGGAAGATCAGAAAAAGTCATGATGCCCGTGAAAAATGGGGACTTGGGCCCTATAAAAAACACAGGGCGGACAGGGTACCATGCGTATTCACGATGCCACGGTTAAGCAACGCACTGAGACATAGGGATGTTGGGAGCTGGTCAGACGCCGAAAGACGTTGCTGCGCACTTCAATTTTCATCGATCAATTGTTGTCAGACTGCAGCATCGTCACAGGACAACTGGGAGTGTTGCCGACCGTCCTCGACCAGAAACGCCGCCTGTGACGTCACGGAGGCAGGACCACCTCATAATTGTGAGTCACCTTAGGGATCGCTTCAGAACAGCACGACAGACTGCCATTGGCATGATGGGAATAAGGGGACGACCAATCAGTGATCGCACAGTCCGACGTCGCCTTGCTGCACGAAACATCCGGTGCCGTCGACCCTATAGTGGCCAGAGCTTGACTCACGCACACCGTCTCGCACGTCAACGTTGGGCAACTAAAGGTGGTCTTCTTGCTCCCAGGCAATGGAGAGATGTCATCTTTTCAGATGAATCGCGCTTCAACGTCAGTTTCCCAGATGGCCGCATCCGTGTACACAGACGGAACCATGAACGTTTTGCTCGAAACTGCGTCATCGAACATAATCGTTTTGGAGGTGGAGGTGTCATTGTATGGGGTGCAATTAATGCCAACTTTCGCTCTGACTTGGTTGTGATTCGTGGAAATCTCAACGCCCAGTGGTACATTGACACAGTGTTGCAACCAGCGCACTTACCGTTGCTGAGAGGACGTCGACGTGGCGTTAACCAGCTAGTGTTCCAACACGATAATGCCCGACCTCATTTCTTGCAACAAAACAATGTTCAGATGTTAAATTGACCTTCTCGATCGCCGGATTTGAATCCAATTGAACATTTGTGGGACAAGCTTGGCCGTAGGGTTCGACGTCAGTTGCAACCACCACAGACTGTCGCTGAGTTAACTCAAACTCTGCAGTTGCAATGGAGGGCCATTCCACAGGCGTTTATTCCAAGACTGTGCTTATCAATGCCTAACAGACTTCAGACATGCATTGTCGCCCAAGGTGGGCATACACGTTATTGAACTTTGAACTTTGATTTCATACCTCCTCTATTTGAGATGCTCTCCATTCATTGGTTTGCATTAAAACCTGAGAAAAACAACGTCATTTTGTCAAGATTGATCTCCATTACACGTTTTATGATCTGTTTATGTTATATCATGTGTGATATTATCAGTGTCGCATGATTTTGACTGGTGTGCGTTTTTAATGCCTCTCTGTATATTTACATTTTCATAATAACTGGCTTCATTTTTAACATGTGACTCGAAACACTCCACAAGTCCATTATGGGGCCGAGCTAACACATGTAAACATGTCCGACGTTCGGTGTCTCTGGTTATTGTGACTTGACGTGATTTCTGTCTCAAAAGTTGTTTCCACCACTTATGTTAGCAGACAGCAGCAACTGCAAGCCATGAAATACCGCGTTTACCGGGTTGGTTGCGCAATGTGATACCACAAACCGGCTTGAATCGACGGCCGTGATATTGCATGACCGTGGGACGAACATGGCGGAGGAAGACCTACAACGGTCGTTCTATTTGACTGCAGTATGTTGCTAAATGCCATACACTGAGCAGCAGGTGTACATATGTCAAAAAAAATTTCAAGGATTTTTCATGCCTGTGTCCATAGGCAGACATAAGTCCTTTGGGCACCAACTCCCGCTTAGGACGATTTTGTGGCACGGATACAGTGGTTTTAATATGTTAGGGCAAAGACCTATTTTATGGTCTCTGGTTAGAAATGGTTGACGTCATCTTGCCATATTTCATCCCAGGTAATAACATAATTATGATGAAATTATTCGACAAGTATAAAACTATTCATCGATAATTGATGTGGCTGTGCCATCTTTATTGACAGTAATGAAAGAACGATGTTACCACGGATACGTTAGATCAGGAGGGAGGTAATTTGAACAGCGTCATGACGTGTGCCCTTTATGACGAAACTTAATAAGTTTATCCCAGGATAAAGTACAGTCGGCGCCTATGTGTTTTTAGCGAAGCATCATAGAATTAGAAATACAGTGGAAGATCGATAGCTCGAATTGTAACTGAAGCACACCATGTCATTGGAAATATAGGATTTACATTCTGAATGAGTTTCTGTGGAGGCCTTGGAGAAACGTCGAGACATGCATGGCAATCGTGCTTAAAGAATACGAGAGTGAATGTGAGAATGAGGCATGAGAGAAAATGCGAGTTAGCTGTGGCATAGGTGACAAACGCGACTGAGTTGTTATTTGACTGTTACTGCCTGAGGCAAATGCCGGCAACACAGGATAAATCCATTAAATCCTTGTATAAATGTGTTCTCACACACCCGATGACATATACAAATGTTTGCTGGCAACAAGTAACACCTCTTACACAACCACACGATAAATACAGACGTCAGTCCAAAGACATGGTGTAAGTACATGACGTGGTCTCTGACGATATAGCAAAAGATACCATTGTCTCACAGAAGGGTGTGGCACGTTAATACATGAACATTGTTATCAGATTCGTGAACAGAATCTCAGGATCATTAGGTATCCATGTCACGCAGAACCTTATAATTATTTCTGAGAATGTCATTGTTGACGATACGCACCTTTTACATAATTATATGTGCAATGACCATTATGGCATATGCAATTACTCGCTTGAATTTATGATTCAACATTTGCAACACTTTCATCTGCATCAGCTTAAATTGCATAATGTCATTCAAACCGTGAACATTTTACCTCATTAACATTTGGCGGATACAGCTGATGGATGGGGGCTAAAGCCTTAAGTGTGAATTACATATTTTTGAAACTTAATTCAATGCAGCGGTAATCCGAGCGAGTCTTCAGAACCTTTAAAAGAAAAAGAAGTTTACATAAATGCAGTTTATCTAGTGTATGTAAAGCTATAAGATCATTTCAAAATGTTTCACAGCCTGAATATGTTCTGCCGACGTCAGGCGGACTGTGACGATGACCGTAACAAGGATAAAATGACAAAGCTTTAATAAATGACGACAGAACAGCGCAAACTAATGTCCTATAAGGCTTTTTTAAACGACACCCAGGTTGTGAAATCGCCTAGTGAAACAAGTCATAAGGCTGCACTGTTATTATTTCAGTTAAGAAATATTCACCACACGCAAAGAAGTGACATATTCATGTGGACTTTTACTACTGATTTATTGACCTTTATAATTCTAACTTTGTATTTTATCTGACCATTATAAGTGCCTAATGGTCATGACATGAATATGCTAATAGTGGATGTTGACAGAAGGAATGCTTAGAATTTCGCAAAGTATCCCAAAGGTCCTAACGATGTTTTTCTTTTCCGGGTTTAGGAAACGGCCTTGGCTTTATGCCAAAGAGTGTCATTCAACCAATTACAACGTTTATCCATTTGTCTGGAGCGAGTTCCTCAGCTGGGGCTACAGTATGGAAATCACAACCATGGAATGTCAAGGTAGCTGCATCATCAGGCATCATAAGGCAATGGACGTCGTCACAGTCATACGTACATGAAGACACATTGAATAAAGTTAAGCTCCTTTTACTGTATAGTGGCATATAAAATGGACACTTTCCAAATTCGTATCCTGTATTAATTTATTAACGAAACATTTTGAATTTTGTTTACTTATACTGAAAGCGAAATCGATTATCTAAAGACCGTTCCATGTCAATAGTTATGGGACTACCCGTTCCTCTGTTTCTTTGCATCATAGGGCATGACTAGGTTCTTGTGATCATCTGGAAAAAAAACCCAATGTGTTCTTGTACTAACGTGTCAAGTCTCACCAGTCTCGTAGACATTTATCAAAGTGAGATCAATACATATAAAACGCTAATGCCAGCCAATAAGCAGTCTCAATTATCCGGCGAAACAGATTTCACTGGCAAAAGGTAAAATGGCGATGAAAATTATATGATTGGATGGCTAAAAAATAGTGAAGACACCAGGTCGTCGTGACAAGGGTAAGCGTCCTGCCCTACCTCTAGCACAATACATATTACTAACCTGTGTACCTAGGTATATACGCAGGTACAAACACAAACACACGCACACACATACACACAAACACACACGCACGCGCGTGCGCATGGTTATGTTTCAAGTGTGATCATTGTTTGACAAGTAAAAGACCAGGAAAAGGTATTGATCCTTATTGACACAGGTGATTATTCACAACTTGTTTTATCAATTTTTTGTCGGATGGGTTTTGTTGGACATCGAAGAACACAGCGATATGACTACATTTGCCACAACGCCATAAGGACATGACAGTTAAAACACTTGTCAATCAAATGGGTAACATAAGGTTTCATGATTGATCTATATTCACAACATGATCGTTTCTTATATATGAAAGTGGGGAAAAATAGGATCAGGCAGGTTTGTAAATTTGTTACATTTACTTTTTTAAAATAATTTTTTAATTTTTTTTACAGCAATGGATATAACATAATCAGTTAGAAATACATTCTTAATTGTTCTTCAATGATGATAAAGGTATTACGAATTACAAATTTAAACACATAATTCATACCTGAAAGGTAAAAAGAGCGTATTAATAATGGTGCATTTCAGCACAAAAATGAAAGAACATAACTTCAAAACAATTAATGGTTTATATGGTTTGAACTATGTTATATACTATATCTGGTATTTTGAACGAATGAAGACAGTGTAGGCAAAAAGTAAACTGCCATAGATTGAAGCAACTACAGTTTTTCTCATTCACGAAGAATGCAAATGATTTCTACCTCAGCGAAGGCCTATAATTTACCCAAGCCCTTAAAATCTCTGCGTGGGAGGTTGTGTTGATTATTTTCCAATAACCGCTTCTTCTCATAGCTCAGTCAGAAGAGGTGTCTACATTCCAAGTATGCGATAAATCGTCTGGTGAAAGTAAGTGTTCACCGGATGTGTCCAAAAAAGCGGAAACAAAGTTGATTAGCGCTGGATTCGACATCCAATTGAGCTTTCCATTGTTTTGGATCCGATATAAACCCGTGGAATACATGATAGGCCTGGTGCCCTTAACAGTAATAGCTCATGATATCAGTTTATATAATTGCTGAAAAGTACACTGTTTATTGAACCTTGCTGTCTTCCAGAACGACATACGTCACTAGATTTACTGATAGGAAAAGTAATTTGATAGCGTTGTAGCAGCAGTCATTATTGATCAGGCATTCACATGACAATACTTCTCAATGCCGTTTATCAGATACCATTCAGAGCGCGTTGAGTACCAATTGAAAGGAATCCTCTTGTAACGAGTTTAGTGTGGTCATTGGTCAAATTGCTTCGAAAGGTTATTTCATAAAGTTAATGGTATTATATCTCGTTGAGGATGAAACAAATGAATAGACAGTTGGCAAAGATGAACATTAATCAAATGACCTGTCTCTTTATATACTACATTTAGATAATAAAACAGCACCGACTTCAAAAATTAATTAACAGTCTGCTACAAATGGTTTCCGTCAAGTATGAAATTGCATAATTGGCTATTCGTGACACATATTTAAGTTTTATTGCCTAGTTACGGCAGCAAAATGTTGATTTTCATAAGACACAGCTTCAGTTTTAATTGAGCAAATAAAAGCAACCAAACCCTTTTCATATTCATCAGAAACATCTGCCCAAAGAGTCGAATGTACATTTCCGACCATATCATGAGCCGTCCATGAATCACTATCAAATAGTGATGATACCAGGTGTTCGCGAAAAGGTGAGTGTATCCTGCCCCACCGGTGGCACCCGTCACAACCTATGCAAAGGCAAGTAATTTGTTCACCTGAACATAGACATTGGACCATATGGTACAAGACAAAATAGGGAAATGCATCGGACATCAGGTTTGTCACTGACGCGTCAAAATTGGAAATGTCCTCCACACAAGTATTCAGTGAACATTCCGCATTTCCCCTCTCATTATAAAGCATCCTGGGAATGACCCTTAATCTCAGCGTCATCTTTAAATGTTAATTAACCGTATGTAACGTATGTAGAGTGTGTGTTGGGCCAATTTAAAGATAACAAAACAATATGAAATATTAAATTGATGATGTGGCTAAAGATATGTGCACGTGTAAAAACTATAGTTTGTAGTAACGGAGATCCCCAACATCTTTTATTGCACATTGTTTTAAACTGGCTCACATGTTACAAAATAACTCTCGATATTGGTCGGGCACACTGTCTCATCATCGTATGTCATAGACCATTGGCATGATTTGATATGTTGAAATCTAACACACTATCTTGCCAGCTAATAGCATTAACAAGGGAGCAAGGACGTTGCGTCGGCTACAGCCGTTACACCAGCAACTATGTTCGTCATCCAAGGAGAGTCGTTACTCAACTGTTGGCGTGTTAAGTAGCAGAACTGGAAACATTGGACACTTGGTCCCGGGGAACGTTCTGAAACCAACATGTATCCTTTCGACCGTTTTTCAACAATTTTTTGTTGAGTTTTGCCTTCCATCTATCAAATCGATAGGACCCAAGTATATATTACACGTGCATGATAACATTATATATTTATTATACAAGGGTGGTCTAGGTAAACCCAACTTTACTCCGTTGCATATGTCTTGGATGCTTGCTGACAAATCCAGCCAGTCTCAATAACACTCTACACCTTTTACATGGTAATGCTATTATATGAAAGCAATGCTTGCTAGTTCTCTATGTTCGCTACAAGGTACAAATTAAAGGTTAGTTCGAATCTCCATCCCCGACAATAGTACTTGGTCTATCATGACCATTGTGTCATAGGTGGTGTTTGTGGAAGGATGTTGCTCGGGATTTAAATACGTTCCCAGGGAGTGAGCACTGTCCATGCCAAACCTGAAGTTGTTATAAAGCAGCTGACATTTTCTCGCTGGACAGTAAACATATTTGATTTCATTTGGAGAATGGTTTAGGCCAGTCTATCGCCGTTTTAATTAATGTTTTGAACCAAATCTAATTTATATCATGCACCGAAGGGCGTCTGGACTATAACCTTTATATCATTTATGTATAAAACTCAGTTAAAACTTCAATATGTTTCACTATACTTTTGACGTGATAGAGAGTGTCGAAAACTAGGTGTAGATACAGATAAAGATATTAACGTCTTACATTTGTTTGCCTAACTCTACCTGACCAGCCCCATGAGAGATGCGTGTCCTGTCCGGTATGTGTTATCGGGTTGACCCATTGGAGTCTAAAGATAATGGAACGTGGTCGTTAGCTGTAATATATATTCACAATTTCCAATTTTTAATATGTGGCATTTAACGTAATAAAAAAATTGTCAAACTTTGTTGATTTCTCCCCATATTAATAGTGTCCCCGGGTCCTTCTAAAATTTCGTCCCGAAATTTCCATAAACAAAATAGAATCATAGATAGTTACATGATAAAAGATGGATGGGTAAAGTGAAATAGCTGGCAGTGTCGCTTCATGTTTAACAGAGACAACTGGCAACATGTACCAATGATGAGAACATATGCAGAAATAGGATTCAAACACCAAGCTGTACAGAGGGATAAGGCATACGATGAAGGTAAGGTGATGACTGCCTTACCTACAGAAACATCTGTGGTGTTGAGCACTGGCATATCAACATATAATCGAGGACGAATGCAACCTACTATTTGGAGATTAGTAATGTTCATTGGTGCTTCTATCTTGTTCTGAGTTCAACATTTGTTAAGTTAAGTAATTGGAATGAAAAAGCATCTTGAACCATTTGTTATTTCCAATAGACCAGTACAGGACTGTTAATATCAGAAATCTTCTGATGGCAACTCCCAATAGGAAGATTAAAATGAGAAGGGACTGCAATGTAAGGACAGTGACCATGGCATGTTTCAAGGTAAATCCCATTGACTGTAATGCCACAAGAGGGTTATTTCTTGATGAACATGACAATCAACAGCTATTAGAAACCTATTTTGTGGGTATCGCCATTATGAAAAGATGTGTTTTCTGCCAATAGTAAAACCTGGGAAGAGGTTTTACATTTTTACCAAAACCCTGGGATGAGGTTTTTGTAAATTTAGTAAAACGTCATCCCAGGGTCTTTGTAAAAAGGTAAGACCTCAATACCAGGTCGTGCCACTGAAAAAAACACATTCCCGATACACACTGATTTTTCATCACAGGGTCTTACTTTAAGGCACATACCCGGACTTCTGCACAAAGACAACAGAAAACAACATCCAGTAACATCCTTTAATGAAAGTTAAATGTAAAGTAGAGAGACCCTTTTGGGGATAGACCTTCCAGACTTGCCTCAGTCGTTGAGTCTACAGAGGTACCTGCCGAAGTACCTGCAGAAGTAGCTGTCTCAGTTGCGGAAGTAGTTGTCTCAGTCACTGAAGTTGGTGGCGCACAAGACACTGTCTCCGTCTTTTTAGGAATCTTCCTTCCGATAATGTCTGAAGCCTTGGACTTTAGATCGTCACTGGTGCGTTTGTAGATGCGGACAGCACTACTCCGGTGCCCTAAAAAATATTTGTTATCGTTAATTACAACAAAGTATACAACCGTACGTTCTAAACATCTATAAAGCATTAAGCCTCTTTGGAAAATATGGCTACATCAAAATACATTTTTATAGTAAAAATTAACCATTTCTATACGTTTGTTAAAGGCCTTTTAATTTTATTCACATATAATATTCGAAACAGTGATAATCATAAAATATTGATAAAGGACTGTCCTATACATTGAACTAAACTTACCAGTTTGTTCGCAAATCTGCTGCTCGCTTACTTCCGCTTCATACTGTCTGGTTGCAGCTGTCGCTCGCAGTGAGTGATTAGTTTTGTTCCCAGAAACACCTGCAGTTTGGCACAGACGCTTGACTGTACCTTGCAAAGTGTTATGACCAACTGGCTTTCCATATAAAACTTCCCCTCCTTCGACTTCTTTAGTGGCGTGTAATAAAAGGCATTACACCTGGAATCTGTAGGAGGGCTGAAATCATATTTTCAATAAGTATTACTTGTCATATTAGGAAACAATTTTTGCAGGATAGAATATAACATTTTGAATTCAGTTTGAAACACTAAGCTTTTGTGGTTAATTACTCAAATTTCCCGTGCTTACCACAACATTTTGTATTTCTCAAATAGCCTCACGTAGCATTGTCCTGGATTGTCAATGTTTTACGTAAGCCCGCACTTCTTTTCTCTCCAACTTGCGATCTCTAATACCCCCTGTATTAGTCTTGGAAACATCCTCTCTATACTTAAAATACCGTCTACCATTGTTGTCCACAAATGGTCCGGTAATCTGGGGGTTCTGATGCAAGCGCAGAGCTTGGTGTTCCTTGCCACCGCGTAGTGCAAAGTAGAGTCCTACGTTTATAATAAGAAATACGAATTTAAATTCACAATGTTATGTTTGCAGAAGCTGTTGTCAAAATGAATGCCTACTAACATTACACATGACAATGTTAAAAAAAGACCTGAAGATTGACAATTTAAGATTGTGAGACGATAGCATCAGTATTATAAAACGGATTACAGTTAGACTTATAATATGTGCATTTGACATAATCACCACAGAAGAAGGAAAACTGATTCTTACCTGTCAGATAAACTATGGTGTCCAAGAGTTGTTGTGGATTACTCTCTCCGAGACATCCCTTTTCCCAGAGACAGTTTTCTTCCTCCCTTGATATTGCTTCTGTATGCTTTCTTACGTCTGCTCCCAGACCTGCACTACTTCGTTCATGCATTACTGCGTCCAGAGATTTTCTAGCATCAGCAAAGGCATCATCTTGCATTAAATTAAACTTACTTCCTCCAAGTTTCAAAGATGAAGCTAACGCAGTATAAAGACCATGCATGGTGACCGAGGGATACATACTACCATCTGCCTTCCTAGCTTCAACCAAGAAGTATTTCAATGCCATATTCATATCACTTGCATCCATATTTTCGAAGTCATCTTTTAATGCACCAAGCGGTTTCATGAAATTTTCTGCAATGGAACGCTGACGCCTTTCCTCTTGCCACCTTCTAAATACGCCAACGGCCCAGTCGTTCTTGTATTTGGTCTTTTGGGGAACACATACGTCGAGTTTCTTCTGAAGTTCTTCTTCAGACAATGGAGATGCAAAACGAAAGTGAAAATCATCTGCGTCGTCACTGACATCCTTAGTTTCCACAAACTTTCTTTGAGTTAGAAATAGGTCTCCGCCTTCTTCCTCGCTCGACATCTCGAACTCAACTGAGAAAGACAACCACGTGTTCTTACCGCATGTATCGCACGTGCACGGTTCAGGTTCTTTCTATATGCTTATCCTGGCAATAGCGAGGTAGTAAATCCCTGTTATAGTGCCCTAAATGGGAGATAATTAAATTTGCAGTAATTCTAAACGTTTAATGGTTTCTAAGCCGGATAAAACACTCCTCCTCGGTTTTGGTAGAGACTGTTAAACCTCAGGAGTCGGGAAATCCCTCCTCCCGAGGTTTTACATTCTCTACCAAAACCTCCGAGTCGTGTTTTCTCCATTACGTAGATCTGATTCGTAAACAAGAACTGAAAATAACATAATCAGTTAGGTCTAAAATTTGGTAGGCATGAGGAGATGTTCTATTTATTGGGACAGGAAATGATTGGACCTAATAGATGGATAAAGGAGAAGAGGAGAATGCTGTCAGAGGAATCTTTACAGTAATATCTATTTTCAACCAATCCTGGGCAAAGAGGAAATTCCCATTTCTATAGTAAGAGGTGACGACTGTGTTAGTGACATGAAAATGAGAATATTGTTTGTTCAAGGTATGCTGGATTCGCCTCAGTGTATGGGCAAGCACTTTGAGTGGAACAAGATAGAGTGAAAGTCTACCATTTACTACTTCCTAGTGGGATGCCTGATGAAGTTGATCCAACTGATGTTCAAGGGTAGTAGAATGGGCAATTTGGCGAGCTAAAAGACGTAGCATTCGCAGATAATATTTTTTCATATTTGACTGTGATTGGAGCAAATCCTTTTCTAATAGCAGAATGTCATCATCGTTTGATTTGATGCCATTCAGCATATTTGAAAAACGATCGTCTTCAATGTGCATATAGGATGATAGATCGCGTCCATGTTGCTTAGTGTGAACCCCATTTCTGGTGTCCCCCGCCGTGATATTGCTGGAATATTGCTAAAAAGCAGCGTAAAACCAAACTCACTCACTCACTCACTCACCCATGTTGCTTACATACATTGGCCATTTCAGCCGTTTGTTTGCTTAGAGATGCCATATGACATCCGATTGTTCGTACATCATATCATCTACTGTTGCTGTTCCCAAAAGGGACCTTGCAAAGGATCCTATAAATCCAAAGAGTGCTCGCCTTGAGCGAAATGGTAGGATGGGTGTCTCAGGGATAAGATCATGAATTTGACCACATGTATGGTTGAGATAATGTGAGAACTGAGATTCAAAAGAAAACATTGGGGTGAAACCATGATGAACATAATGACATCTAGTCTTATTCGTCAAGCAGTGGTTTGTGAAGACTGGGAGATTAGTTTCAGGGAGAGGAATCCGAAGTACGGAGTCTTCAGGGGGTAGTGAAGAAGCAAGCAACAGTTGGAAAATGATCACTATCAGGATACTGGGGCTGTTAGTGACCTTTGAGTTTAGGTATCCTTAGGTATCATTAATCCTTGTTAATAATTTGATTTGGAGATATTTATAGGGGCGTTTCCGTGTCTTACCTTTCATCGTGAAGCGGTTCATGAAAGGCTCCCTTAGAGTCGTCAGTCACATTTTCAGTGGGTTTCCAGGAGGGCTCCGAGTAACAAAATTACTAAATAGTAACGTTCACCCTGTTGCATGCGTTGACAAAGTAGCTTGTCAAGTGGGTAGTAAAGGTCACTTACCTTGGGTATCTGTTGTTCACGAACCAATTCCGATGTCTGAGGGAGTGTTGAATTGGTCATGGTTGTTTCAGAGTGTTCCTCTGATTGTGACCTGATCATGTCATCTTTCAAGCCATCTTGCTGTTGGTCACCTACCTTGGATACCTGCATCTCAAAATCCTTGGTTGTGGTCTAAGAGAGTAAAGGATTGTTGAAAATTGTTCTGTCCTCTGACTGTTAAGTAGCCATGACGTCTTCCAAGACGCCCTGTTGATTATCAGGGTCAATATTCACTTATGTACCAGGTCGACCCTGGACATTGATTGGCTCATTAAAGGGTTTTAACCTGTTTGCATCAGTGCATAATGGAAGCTCTTTCAATGTTTCTCTATTGTGCAGCTGATAAGTGTCATTGGAACACTTTCTGCTAATGAGGTATGGACCTTTGTAATTATTATTAATTTATGTGACCTTTTTGTTATCCAATCACCTTCATCCCATTCGGTCACAACCAGTCTTTTGAACATGCACAAGGCATTGAGCCAAAATGTTGTGGAGAGGACACTTGTTGATTGTAGTCATTTCAGTTATCGGTACATCGGAAAAGTCAAAGGTGAAGTTCAGCTACCATCCATAACGCGTCCCCTGTTGGAATTGATAGGGGCCTGAAATATCCTGCTCATGGAAGAGACGAGTATGCGAATCACATCCTGGGGAATTGTAGCCCACTCTGCCTGCAACGCAAAAGCCAAATGCAGCAACATCTGGGGTTATGGTTGACGTCAGCGTAGAATTATATCCAATTCATCCCACAGGTGTTCTATTGAGTTCAAATCCGGGGATCTTGAGCGCCGGGGAGAAAATCAATTGTGTTGTTGTGTAAACTAGCTCTTGTGATCCGTGTTGTATGCAGTCAAAATGACTCGTCGAACAGGACCTCTTGCTCGTAGACCTGCAGCTCTTAAATGCTTTCGTATGGTCTGGTCGGAGATTCTGCACAGTCCGGGTATTTAGGATGCAGTTGAGGTGGCTGTGGTTGTCCTTTCACGTGGGTGGCACAGTCTAATGTTGCGATCTTGGGCCGGGTGGTTACTCTTGGTCGTCCCGACCTTGGCTGATCACATGTTGACCCATGCTGTTAAAACCGATTCCATAGCCTTGTGATGGTGCTGGGCGCTACATTAAAAACCCTGGCTACAGCTGATCGGGATTCCCCTGCCTGCAAGTGGCCTATGACGTTGCTTCTTTGCACTTCTGTTATTCTTGGCATATTGTGGAACTGTCACTGTTCGATTGTCGCAGATGCCAGGCAATAAAAAACCCTGCACTATAATACCGTTCATAGTGCACCTGCACGTGCAGTGCGTGCAGCTCTATGGCCCTTATGTTAATGCACTGGGCGCGTTTTCCCGAATCGTACGTGTTTACCGACTGATGGTTTGCATGTCCTGGTTATCATTTTGATCCGGGAAATTTGTCACTGACACTATAACACATTAAACCACTTCATTTTGCACCTTTCGATCCGCTAATTGTACTTTTATGGCCAAAAATATCCGTATTGCGTTTCTTTTTTAAGGTAATTTTGCTCGAGCATGGGAATCACCAATTGCATCAAATGCATCCTCCAGGCGAGGCAAAGGATAGGAAACCGGAACTGTAATATTGTTCAAAGATCTGTAATCTATGGCAAAACAGAACCCACCTGATTTCTTCTTGACTAAGACAACGGGGCTCTGCCATGGTGATGTGGAGGGTTCAATGAACCCAAGGTCTAGAAGTTCCTTGGTCTGTCGATCGGTTTCAGCTTTGCCTTCAGAGCTCCTCCATTAAAAAGAAGATGTACAGATTTGGAGCCAGGCACTGTTTCTATCCGATGTGAAAATAGGTTAGTAACACCAAGTTCAGTCTTATCAACAGCGAATACATCAGTGTTTGCTTTAAGAAGTCTAGATAAAACAGATTTCTGACCATCGCTCAGTTAGGCTTTGCGAAGATCAAAGTTTAGGCTTGAAGACTTACCTCGAGATGTTGCAGGAGTGGTTCTGTCCTCGAAGGTTTGTATGAAGGCTATATCAACTGGCTAGAACAACTAGTTCGTTGGTTGGATTTAAAAGGGTGAAGCAGGCCCTACCTTTTTTGGACTTCACAAGACATTTAGCACGTGCCAATTTGTAAATGGTTAATTGAGGGACTGGTGCAAATAGAAAGGCACAAGATTGACCTTTGTGATAATTTAAACTAACAGGAATGGTGACTTCCATGTTAGGAGGTATGGAGACTAGTAGACGAAGAGGTACCATAACTAGACCATGATGGGGGGCAAGGGTATGAGTGCTATAGTCTGTTACAGCTTTTCAGATTAAGGAAATCTTGACCTTGGATGATTGAATGTTGCACAGATTTGAGCACTAAAAAGTCATGATTGACGGCGATACCACCAAGGGAGAGGGAGATCGTAACTGATCCAAGTACTTTAATGTGTTCTCCCCCAACACCGCTAACATCAGACAGTGTACTCGCCTGCATCTGTGATAGGGGAATACTGCCTTTCTCAATTTGGAGAGAGATAAAAATGACAGGTTGGCACGACATGTCTGAAAGATGAGTGCAGAGAAGTTTACAAGCGAGCATGTGAAGTCTGATGATTTAGGTGAGCATGCTAGCCCTGGGCTCAAACATTATTATAGACTATATCATGAGTATATGTTTTAGAAACCAAGAGGTTGATCTGGAATTCCAATCACCTCATGTATGTCACAGCTGGAAACCCCGTCATCTTTGTGTGTGAGAAGTTTGATAAGGCATTCTGCTTTATCGTGTATTTGTTGCTGCTTTGTTTAAGTGCTTAGTAAAGTTCCGTACTGATGATGTTGAACTTCTTTTACCACAAGAGCAATTTCCCCCAAAGCTGTACAGTGTCATTTTCAATGGGCTATGAGAAAGCATTTTCAGATATCCGTGTTACGATATTGATCCCTCGAACCAATCAGTGCTGTGTACAGAAATAGAATCCCAGTGTCAGTGTCAATCTTTGTAGTGGACCTATCACTGACATTCAAACAACAGAAATGTTCATTTTAGTCATTCAGAGCATTGTATTTCTTATATGCACTTGACCAAGTTCAGAATCCATCAAACTGAAGTGGAGCTATTGACGTTGATTGGGTAGAACAATATGCATGCTTGAAACTACTCAGAGGAATATATCATTACATCGAGAGACTAGGAAAAGCAATCACATGATCCCAAGATCACCGTGATCACTTTACTGTTGTTTACTCACGGAAGCAGTTGAGACATTTCCAAAGTATAGATGTGTCATCGTATAATTATCGGAGCATGTATTGTTGCTTTAGGAATACTTGCTATCCAAGACGACAGTAAATGCACCCGTTGCGCTAACCGCGCGACCTTTCACATCTTACAATTCGTAAGATTTTCACAATCTGGACTTTAAGCCAGTCAGGTGCCAACTTCGTGGAAAATTTCACTTAATTCTCCGTAAGGGCAGACATTGGTTACTGGTTTCGCGTGTGTCATCATTTGTGGGGTTTGAATTTGTTACTTCCATTTTCATGTACATTGCAGCACTAATACAAATGTGACTGAAAAGAGATTATCCCGTCGAATGTTAGGTCATCCTCAAGGAGAGTCGAAGTGCTATGTCGATAATGATGCCTCGTACATGGCTGAGGTACTTTGTTTAGCATAGCAATGCTCTTTCCAAGTCTTACTTTACATGTAATAACATCGTTTCCATATTTGTGCAAATTTCAAAATGACGAAATGTCTCTTGTTGTAATTAAATGTTATTTAGACGCTCGGACACCATTATGGCTGGGAACTTGGCCAACCTTTCGGGTTACCGGGTGACCCAGTCGTCTAGGGCGCCGTAATTCGCTGTCAGGAAAACGGGTTGAAATTCGAATTTCTGACGTCCTGAATATGTATCGATGTTTGTCAGCACCTTATCCGTGCTCGAGTGCTTCAACCATGTTGTAAACGTTAACGGCGTGCATCACTTCGGGCTTCCCTCCCGCATCCAGCGGCAAAACGCCGTATAATAACCGGATTACAGTTCAAAGCAGCATCAAACAAAACTAGAATGTGCTTTTACTCATAAAAACGGATGTCTTCCCCATACCCCTTTTTCATACATTAGTTCAAGTTGTTACTATAAATGTGTTTGCAAATTCAAGACACCATAATTGCAAATAAAAGCCTGTAAAGATAATGGTTTAATGCAGAAATATTCATTATTTGTAGAGTCCTTGCAGGAAGCAAACGCTAGTTGTTTGAGACTAAGTCTAAATTGTTTCCATGGAAACACAAGAAATGACAAAAAATGAATATGGACGAACAGGAAAAGGCAATAGTTGAGCATGTGAGGATTGCACATATATAGTTTCATGCAAGAATTATTCTTTAGTTGGAGAGTTATGGCTCGGAAAAGAAGCCTAGAGTTGTTTGAAACTAAGTCAAAATGGTTTCCATGGTAACGTTGAACAATAAATATTTGAAACATTTCAAATTGGCAAAATGCACCAGTTAAGCTGAAGAGTAATGCATATGCCATGTTACGTTAAAATATGTGAGTATAATTCACTCACTAACTAAAAAACAACGGTATTCCTTCGTACCTCATTAAGATTTGCCTCCATGGCATAGTGGATAGAGTTTCTGCTTGGAGAGCGGAAGATCGGTTGTTTGAATCCCTGACTACATCATTCCAAACGACGATAAAATATTAGATCTTGTTGTTACACACTGCAACAACGGCCCAAGTCCGGACTATTACAAGCAGCAACGCATGTCGCTATTCACGTGAACTAATCTTGAACGCGACGTTAAACCCCATTTCACTTTACCTCACCTTTCGCTATTTTGAAATCTGTTCTTCACATTTGCATTTTGTGGTACGCGTATATATATTAGAAGATTAATCAATGTTACAACGTCCAAGTGGCCTTTGTGTAGCTTTCAAATGGTTTTATGGGAGAACATTTCCAAATTTGACGCATCAGTGACAAAAATGATGTTCGATACAGTCCGCTTTTTGACTTGTACCATATATTCCCGTGGGTTTTCTTTAGGTGAAGAGATGACTTGGCTTAGCATGTATTTGTGACGTGGCCACCGGCGGGGCACGATACGCTCAGATTTTCGGGAACACCTGGCATCATCAATATTTGCCAGTGATTCATAAACATATGCGCATGATATAGTCGGAAATGTGCAATGGACTTCTAGCTGTTTTTTTGGTCTTTTTATCAATCAATATGTTTCAGCTTAGGCGTATGTCTATTTTGCACGGTTAAACAGCATAATTTGTCTACAGTGGAATCATATTTAGAAAACAAACATTACAATTCCACCTTTGTCTGTCTGCATCCGTGACATTTATGTAACACCTTGAAAACATATAAGCAGCGTCAGCAAAAATGTATTATGAAAAATGTAGACTGAAACTTGACAGGCATAACTTCGTATGTGAAGATGTTTCTTCTTGCCATTTCCGCTGTTGATAAGTTATTGAGTTTTATTGGTTTTAAATGGCAATTCACTTATATCACGGCGCTTCAGCATCATATGGGAGTAACATCAGCTGCCTCAACTTTTCAAAATCCTGTCCAACTTCCTTCCACAAACACCATCTATCAAACAATTGGCATGACAGACCAAGTACTATTATCCGGGCTATTTTGAGATTCGAACCAACGATCAGCTGATCCTGGCACTCCTGAAGAACGAAGAATATGGTGCCATGCAGCGAACTTTTAGTACTAGCAACCATAGGTATTATGTAATATTATTACCATGTAAATTGCATATAGTGTCAGCAGTGGTTGAGCCCAGGTAAAATGCTGACGCACCTAGAAAAATAATGGGGCGTATCTGGGATTCGGATCCACGATCATAGGTTTATGGCACGCTGAATGTCAGCCTCTTAGACGCTGAACATGGAGAGAAAAAGCATTCACTCTATATTCATGCGCACATTATCAAAATTAAGTTCTGCACACTTATGGGTTTTTTAAGTTACTCATCAACACAATGATACACTTTTCTTCCAAAATTCTTAAGATCTTACATATTACTTCGTTACAACAATTTCCCGTAAGGTAGATATTTTGGATTGGTCACAACTACACTGTCTTTCCGAATACAATAAAAATCGCAGTCGTACGCCAAGCATGCATAGGGTACTGGGGACGCATCCCAAACCGGGACCACTACATGGATCGCCGAAGGTGTAGGCTTTTGAGGATACGATTAATTGACACATAGTGCGCATACGACTGAGCGAGTAAACTACAATCGGTCACATACATGATAGAGTAGGTAGTGTCCGGACTACATACACCAATATTTGTCAGCATCAGCAGCTATCCACGCTACGGTCTACAATAGCACACATATAGCCAGGTTAGGTATTGCAACTGCTTTAACCCCAGTGTCGTGATCTCTGAGGACAAGCATTGGACTTGCCCTTGACATGAGCCCCAGACAGGTAAGAAGGCATGATGGGAGCGTGTTTTGAACCATTTTGTACGGAGACCAGATATTTGTTTCACTGCAGCTGCAAAACCAGCTATTTTGTAAAATAAAAATATAAACCAATATTGCAACCATGTGATTTTAGTGGCAGACAATCACTCCAGCAATATGAGGTTAATTTTTTTTCACGAATTTTCGGGGACGCTATATTTTTTCGATAAAATCCAAGACCCCCAGTCATTCCAAAATATAACATGGTCGACCCCTAAAACAAAAGTTATCACCGCCACGCAGCCGTCATTGTAGGAGTCCCAATACTTTCTTGCAATGCTTTCGAAGCCATCAATTTTTCTGTAAGAAGAGACCATCTTTACAACGCACTTCTTCACGCTGCGTAATTTAAGGCACGCAAACACTTTCCTTACTTCTCCTTCTTCTCGCGTAAACAGAGAAATCGTATCGTAAGTTGGTATCAATCATCAGGACTTGCTTTTCTTCATATTAAAAGATTATCGCCCCAGGCTAAGTTTTAAGACTGCAGTATTGACGTCATGGCTCCATAACAAAACCCATGCGGTGATAGTTTTAATCACAGGTAATTCCTTCTGAATATTCAGAGACTCGTACACTTGTTATTGAGGCATCACCACAGAAAAACAATGTCCTTCCGAGACGATTGGAATTTGTCCACTTTTCTTAAAAATAATGAAAACGCCTATATATACAACGACGACGGTGAAGGCGAAAACTACACTCCGGAGTTGAGTACACCAGAAAGACACTTCGTCGTTGTATCTTTGGTAGTGATCTTTATCACTGGTATCATTGTCAATATTAAAATTGTAGTCATTGCCACGAAGAACATAAGAAATGGAGCCCTGAGTTGGATGTATATTCTAAACAACACAATCGTCCAGATGTTGATGCTGATAGTGTGTTTACCAACATCAGCAGTCACAGTAAAACTTACAAGTTGGCCTTTTGGTAACATCATGTGTGAGTACCTTATAACATCTATACCTTATTTTAATACACTTGTGTGTTAAATGTTTGATTTTAATGTAATATTTAATACTCAAGACATATAACCTATCTTTATTGTGCTAAATGTCATACTGTCTGAGAGTAATTTCAAAGAGAATGTTGAATTAATGAATTATTCTTTGTTTTTTTTGTTGCCGTACTCGTCAATATTACAGCTGTATGGTTGCGGTCTGTAAATAATCGAGTCTGGACCAAACAGTCCTGTGATTGACATGATGAGCATCGTTCTAGGCAATTGGTATACCATGACAAGTCTAACCAGCATAGAGATAAAAAAAACCCATACATTTATGCCATTTTATTGCATTGTTCAGCAGGGATAAAATGGTTGTGTTCAAAGAATGATCGAAAATGTAAATCAAAGATATGCCGGAAAGTGTCAGTATCCGCCCTGTCACATGAAGTATTGGAATATTTTAGGGTTTCTATTAAAATAATTATCTCCTGCACAATGTAACAAAAGAAGGAAGTGGGTTCGTCAGCATGGCCAGGTGGACTCGCACTAAGCCCAACTGTGCCGCGTTCCTTCCTGTTGTTATCCTTAAGACTTTGATTGGTTTGCTGACGTCAGATTTTGCTGCACGGGGATGCCTTTAACGCCAACAGTTTAATCTAAAAATATACAATCGTTGACATTTGAAATCAGACTGAATTCATTGGGGACGACGGATAAAGATTAGAATGTCATTCATTACCATTGTCCATTAAAAAAAAGAATGATATCTTTCGGTTAAATCGAGCATGCTTATTCTCATAAAATTTCAAAGATCGTCATACAACTCTTGCTCAGGCTCGCTCGTCTGTGTTTTTTCCCCCGCTCGCCTCGGTTCCATAAATTTCATGTCTTCGGGTTTCTTTTCTAACTAGCATTTTTCCAACTGTGTATTCCCGTTGTCAGGGACCTAATGTTTGAATCTGGCGGTAACTGACCATGCTATTTGAAACAGCCGCCTTCTCCCGGACATATTTGTTCCGGCTCGTTACAGTTTCACTGTTGCAGTTATTTTCACCTCTTGCCTTGATTGACAGGTCCAATGAACATTGTTTTGATCTTACTCTCCGTTGATTGGCTACTGCCTTTGTAGGCGTGTATGTGCAAAAAATAAACAATCACCTGATTCATGACACGCCACAGTATGTATTCCTACATCTGGATTGTTTATCAGTCTCGTCATTTTTGTCTGATTTTATATATACAACTGTTTTTGGTTAAACTGTTGTAGATAAAACATGTTTTCGTTGTCGAATATAATTAAAAGCATTGGCTGTGTATTTTTTTCGGTGCACTGAGTTATGAATCGAAAAAAAGTACACAGATAATCCTTAAATATTTAATCCTAATGGCATCATCATAAGTAGCACATAGAAGTATTCACTCTCTACGCCAAAGAGTACAGGCTCTCATGCATACTTTTTTCTAGGTGTGTTCGCACGCGTACGATACCCGTGTTCATGGGTATGACCAAAGAGGTAAACATAGAAGACATGCTTCACTTCAGGCTTTCCTTCCACATCTAACTGATACAGCTGAAATAATGTTCAAAGCAGTGTTAAACGAACTCATTCACTCAAATTCAGTTTCTGTATATAATATATTACAGTATGTATTTTTTGTGAAAGGCGAAGAAGTACATATGTAATACCTACAATATGATAATTTGATAACAATAAATTTATCTAACTTTCCAGATGAAAAATAGAAGAGGGCTTGTAGTGTGCATTGTATTGAACGAGACGTACTTGTTAACTACCGCGTTAAATGCACACGTTTTGAAACATTATAACCACAAATGTGAATATAACGTTTATATATAGAAAACATCATCACGTTCATTTGTGTAAATGTCTTTTCATAAATCGATGAAAACCTTCTAATTTCCGTAACGTTTCCTCAACTTCTAACGTTCAGGACATTCCATTGATAGTGGCATATATTTAAATGACGTTCAGCAAATTGTTTACAATGCAGTGACGTAATAGTTTTAAGAACGTATTGTTTGGCATATGATAAAAAAGGTCAACTACAGCGAATCTCGAATATCCGCAACTAGCAATTTACCTTTAAAGCACCAGTAAAGAGGGATAGCATCGCGCATCATGTTGACTAGAGAAGTGTCCTGTTTAGTAAATTCCTCTGAAAATTATTTGTTTGTGAAACCTTGATCGAAAAGCTTAGTTGTAACTAGTTAAAAAGTACATGCTATAAAGTACCTAAGAAATTGAGAAATGTAGACGCCATAAGCTGGAGTTGATGCTATAAAGGTTCACATGAAGGGAACATTAAAGATTGGAAAATCGAAATCATTCCTCTTGTACTATGATTCTCGGCGTCACCGCTTCACATCGGTGGTTAGTTTGCTTGAGTAACATTATGTCTTTAGAACACTGCCATTTGAGTCAATTCGAATTGTCCCTTGAAGATCCGGGTTAGAACTGTTTTTTTGCAGCCAATACTTTTCGTAAGGATAATGGGATCGGTGACCAGGCTCGCTGACTTGGTTGATGCATATCATCGTATCCCAAATGCATAAATCAATACTCATGATGTTTATCATGATAATGTCTGGCTAAACAGACTGCTCTCATATAGTGAATATTGCTGAGTTCGGCGTAAAACAACAAACAAACAATTTGAATAGCGCTCCTTATAACATGAGCAAACCATAAGATATCCTTGGGTTGACATTATCATGTCTCGTAATAGAGATTATTTTGTACAATATAAACTAGGTAAACAATAAGTCTTTTCTACAACATGCACACTCAGAAAAGATGGAATCAACAGACGTAGATAAACAGGGTAACTAAAAGCGACAAAAAAGAAAGGAAATCTCTGCTTAAAGCAGAATCCTGACCCACCGATGGCTCCCGTCACAAAGACAGGCAAAGGCAAGGCAAGTGTCCACCTGAATAACAACAACACGGGAAGATATGGTTCAAGTAAAAAAACATAATTTTTGTCACTGTAAGCTTTGGAAATGTCCCCCACATGTCTACTATAAAACGTAAGCTTTGCTGAGGCCTTGATTGTTGTAATCTTGATCAAACAACTTTTGAGCAAGAGTCGTGTGAAAGAACATGTAGAAAGAATATGCTCGATTGTACCAAAAGCTGTGAAATGTAGACACCAAAGGCTGGAGCTGTGGGAATATTACTCGACATATAGGGAAACATGACTATTGGAAAGTTGAAGTCATCTCTCATTCATTCTTGTGGAGAGTTTTTTGTCACTCCGAATCTTTGTGCACAGTACTTTTTCGTTCATGAACTTATAATTACTCAATTTGGAATTAAAAGTTTACGCAAAATGTTACAGTTGTTCTCACTTGGGTAATTTGTTTTGTTAGAAGAATGCATTAAGAGTTTATTGTAAACATTAAAATGGCCTGCATCTATGACATGGATAAAGTGTCCAAAAACTAAATGGGAAGATTAGGTTATAATAGACACACACATTGTTTGATAGGCATTTCTTAAGTTGTTTTGTCTACTTTGTCAAAAGACACACAGTAATTGAGATTTTTAGATGATTTTATTTGTTGTTTGGCCCCACAATATTCCAGCTATATGGCGGCGTCCTGTAAATGATTGAATCGCGACTACACAATCTAGTGATTGATGTTATGAGCAACGGTCCAGACCGTCGTGGTCAACGACACGCAAACAAAGTCACGGAGACTGACCACACGATCCACCCAGTGCTCTCTTAAGCACGTAGATAGTTGAGGATCAATTCTAATCCCGACTCCCCACGTGTAATTCCTTAGAACAACAACAGCCAATGTCAAAGTAATATAATTAACCTACTTGATGACCCAACCACAAAATTACAAACGTTAGATCATCATAGGTAATAAATTAGTTATTTTTAATTTATCTTTAAAATACTACAGTCAGCCAACTAGACCAACATTTTACATGAATACATGACACTTTTTTAAGGATAACAACTTCTTTTATTCTTTGAAACGACGTTTCAGAGCTACTTCTTGTCTCTTCATATTCAGGTTATCGTCTGTTAATTTTAGATTATACTGGGAATAAATGTATCTTTGCAGTCGTTTGAAGATGTCACAAATATCTAACGTGTCTTGAGTTACAAATGTGGTTTGAATTACAAATGAGTTTTGGATTGCCTTCCAATCCTATATTCAATTGTTTCGGTAAAAAGTCCTCAGGCCCAGAACTATTTATAACAAATATAATTTGAACATTAAATACTGCAGCATATCAAATTACTTTAATGTATGCTTATCGGAGATTAACAGCATCTTTTATATACATTCTTTAGTTAGTTAGGAGGACAACAGACTATAACATCCCAACCAATCTATCCCTGTGATTATTGTCTGTGATGTCTTCAAAACATGGCACGTATGTCGGTAAAATAGGGCAAACGTATAAAGTGAAATAATATAATTAAGAGAAACGAGCTGTTTTGTCCAAGTACGTCTCTTAATATCATGCATAAGACCCAGCTTACCAATCACGTAATAAAGTATGCATACTTCTGTGATCCTTTAACATTATATTTAATTCATAGGGTTCCAGTGTTAATGATACCTTAAACACAGAGAATTGTTTCAATTTTGTTTACAATTAAGTTATGTTATTTGCTTTCAACATAAGTGTCTGTACATAAGAGTCTGAAAAAGAATATCTAAATAACTAGAGTATGCAGACAGACTGACTGACTGAGTATGGTTTTACGCCGCTTTTAGCAATATCCCAGCAATATCACGGCGGGGGACACCAGAAATGGGCTTCACACATTGTACCCATGTCGGGAATCGAACCCGGGTCTTTGGCGTGACGAGCGAACGCTTTAACCACTAGGCTACCCGAGCGCCCCTTCAATTTAAGATCACATACGTGACTAAAACAAGTTTGAACGTTAAATTGTACTGTAGGCCATGAGGCTATATTACTGAATCAAGTCTTGTCTTGTAAAACAGTTGTTACAAACTGAGGGGCAAAAGAAAGTATACCGAGTTTGGTTTTCATGTACTTGAAAATTGAAAGAACTGTTGTTAAATTTGATAATTTCTATCTATAGTATGCAGAAACAGGTCCCTTGATAGATATACCTCCCAGTGCCCACTTCTCAATATTTCCTTAATTTAACTTAAATTTCGATATTCATTCTTTTAGCTTTGTCAGTATTAACGTTTAATACATCTAGAATACTAAACGAGCTCCCGTGTAATACCAATTTTATGAAACGAGTGAATAGTTGTAGTATCTGACGAGCGAAAGGGAGTCAGATACCACAACTATTCATGAGTTTCATAAAATTGGTTTTACACGGGAGCGAGTTTAGTATTTTTTTTATTACTTGCCATTTATAACGTTTTTAGAATTATACTGTTGAGTCCGAATAGGCTGACACCTACACGGTCCACGGCATAATCCAATTGAGTTTAACACAATAATACTTCAAACACGTCAAAAGTTGAAACGTATGAATTTATTACCATACAACGGCCCACCTTTAGAATTCAGGCGTCCGTTCCACAAAATTTTCGTAGCGTTAAGGTTACCGCAACTCACAAGCTTTAACTAAGACCAACGACTGACGTTGAGCTGCAGTACGATCGCCTTGTGGAACGGGGCTTTGCACCTCAAAGTTTACAATCACGTCACAATACCCGATGACGTAATTTGTGGAATTTTGTTGCAAGAAACTTCGGCGAAACAATGCCATGTGACGTCAGCCTAGCAACAAGGTTGCTGGGATCATTGAGTGTGCATAAGCTCCCCTCAGTGATCTATCATCTCCACACACAATGTCGTTGAATAAGCCAAGGGATGTTGAGAGCTTTCAATATTTGTTCGTGAAACGTGTTCCGAGAGTATATAAGCACGCGTTTTGGTATTACACAATCTGTAATACAGCTGTATGTTTATTAAACGGGTGATCTCTATACGGGCAAGTAATAAAAACCTGTTACGAAGTTTATGAGGAATATATGTTTTCCTCTGCAATTCGAGAAGCGAATCAGAAGAACTGCACACATCATCAGCATATAAAAGTAAAAATAATTCCAATAAATCTTCATGAACAAATATTTCCCTACATGTAATCTGCAATCACTTTCCAACTGGTTATGAACACTGAAACTTAAAAATGGCTTAAAACGCCTACTTGTCTTACACAACTAAAACAGATAAACTTTTCGAAAAGGTGTACTTTGATACTTTAATAGACAGTAATTTTTTTAATAATAAAACAACATGATCTGCATTCGAATATAGAAGATACCAGAGAGGTACATATTAACAGAATCGACAAGAACAATTGTTTCGATCTTTAAGATCGGTGGAATCGTTAAACAAGCGCAAAACTGTTGTTGTACATATGTATGGATGTTTCATGTTCGCACATAAAGTTATTTTTTTCTTGTGATAAAAACTTACAGCAATTATATTTACATGAAACATGCTTACGAGGCAACAGTTTACCTAGTTTTAGATTACATTTGGCCATATCGTAATACAGATGCATTAAGTCGGTTCCATTGCAGCAGACGGTTGTATAACGTGATCTGAAAACGAGACGGCAATAAGACTACAGCAATAAATCCATATGAGTCATTGTAACTTTATTTCAGGTAAACTTATCAACTTCTTGATGTCAGTGTTTGTGGCTGTTGATGTCATGTCATTGGTTGCCATGGTAACTGAAAATAACCATTTTATTGGGACAATGTTAACAAACTCATTTAGGTAAGTATATGTCTTTACCTATAGCAAATAGATATGGTGATATTGCAACAAATATATCTGAACACCAATGTAAATGTGAAAATTAATATATGGCGAAAAACATATTTTACAAATGACAAGGACACGAGTCTTTAAATTAAATAGATTTCCCGACTTAACCTTTCCGGAACTGTTAACTATCAACATGTACAATATATAAGTTATATTTTCTCCCTATTGTCTTTTGTAGAACTAAGAAGAAAATGTCTGTTATCGTATTAGCGATATGGTGCACCTCCCTACTGACGATGACCCCTCGACTCTCGCTCTACCAGGTGCAAGATCTTCTCCTTGTCACAGAAGCAAGTCATATGTGCACCCGTAATTTTGGCCCTCTAACCAACCGCCAAGTTGACACTTTTATCATTTTTGTTTTCCTCTACGTAGTACCCGGTTTGTTGGTTATATGCTTGAACACCAGAAGTTACCAGGCACTAAATATTGTAGCCGGTGCAATTACCGAGGAATCCGATATCATTGGACATTCGTTGAAAGAAGCAAAGCAAATCGTTCGCCTTTCCTTTTTAATCGGCCTGACGAACCTGATTGGTTGGTTCCCTGTCCACGTGACGTCCATCGTACAGGAATTCTATGATTATGACATTCTTGCTGGTCGAGAGGTTTACACAGTTTGTGTTTTCCTTGCTACTTTTGCTGTTTGTCCGATTATTATTTTGTTCGGAAATAGATCTCATCCACAGCGGGATGATGATCAATCAACTTTACTTCCGGAACTAAAAGGATCTAGCTTCAGTGACGATTGACGATATATGTTCTGTGTGAGGCTGCATAACACGTCAAAGGAAAATTAGAGAACATCATGATCATTGAGACTGAAGTTTTGGACTTTTTAGTCGATGGGCCTTACAATCGAATGGATGTTCCTGTTGTCCTAACTATTTATCCATTCCTGTGTTCACATATACGGAAAAGACCAACCACATGTTAAAAAATGTCAGGTACGGGTTTTAACAAGTAACAAAAGAATGAGTTACTTTGAGCAGCAATTCAGCATGATCCAGGTCATGAAGTTTGGCGATAATGAGATTCGAACCCGCAACCAACGAGTTCCGGCAAGGTTAAGGGAGACAAATCTGCACAGTGATTGACTGCGCTCGCGCCACCCTAAAATAGCCAAACCGAAATTAATGAAACTTCCATTAGGGCTTGAAGTGATGAAATATAAGATAACGCGTGACAGGATTATGTAATCCCAAAAGTACAATAATTGCATGTCCTTTTCAATGTCTGGAGTGACGAAAACTGTCAAGCAATTATGAAATATATATTTGCAGCTTCAAAATAATTCGTAACACAGAAAACCTAAAAAGAAGCACATTAGGCATGCAATCAACCGAATCATCAAGCATTTAGTCGCTGGGTAACTATACTCTTACCTGGAATTCCCACGGGTGTCCGAGCAAAGAACCCCGGGAGATACGTTATAAAAGGAAGCACTGGAAGGGCGTGTATCCCGTGTATACAAAGGGGTAAAAATTGGATGAGGTGAGGTTTAATGGGGTTGTGAGGTGATTGTGTTTGTGATTGTGTTTGTGTGATTGTGTGTGTGTGTGATTGGTTGTGTGTAATTGGTTGTGTGTAATTGTGTGTGTGTGTGTGTGATTGTGATTGTGTGTGTGATTGTGTGTGATTGTGTGTGTGTGTGATTGTGTGTGTGTGTGTGTGTGTGTGTGTGTGTGTGTGTGTGTGTGTGTGTGTGTGTGTGTGTGTGTGTGTGTTCGGGCAGTCGCTCTCCACTAGACTACGGAATCAGTCCTCATAGATTGTAAGTTGACATAACTGAACTTCTGTCCAATGAAGCGGCAAAAAACACAACATGGCATTTGTCACGGTTATGACGCTGATGAAGTAATAAATGAGATTTGCCTTTACTGCATTGTTTTTTATTTTGTCATTGTAACGTTCACAGTTTGGCATTTGCCTGTAGATTCGTATCACGTGCTTTAGCCCGAGGAGTTTTCAAGCCTGTTTTCATTCAGGTCTACACTGACATCCTAACTCTAAAGGTTATAGGACATGTGGCCACTTATACTCAGGTATCAGTCCTGCCTGGGGCGGTTGGGAATCTCATTAAGCCTGACACTGACATTCATCATCAACTATTTATAACACAACACATACGAGGGCCTGGATACTAAATGTTCTGGTATCGACTTTCTGTGTCGAGGTGAAAAATCATGTTAATAATCCACAGACCCATTACGAGGAGACAACTGTGCAGATACTATATGTAGTTGAGTTTTCTGCACGGCTTTTTATAGAAATATCCTACTGTGATTGTGAAGGATACCGTACGTACAGAACTAGACTTTGAAATTAGTAAAATACCTGACAAGATCAACAAATAATTAGCAAATTACATTGAAACATACAGGATTACGTTTACAATCATAACAGGCTACACAATGGCTTAAAAAGGTGGCAGCAGCAATATCAAACAGGCCTATTACACACGTCAGAGTGTAATGTAGTCACTCAAGGAAACTCCTCGCAGACTTACCCTCTTTACCGGTTAATGAAGGGTAGTGAAGTGTCAAGCGGTGGGGCGGATTTTGGACTCGTAATCTTAAAGGAGGTCACTCTATTGTACGAGCTCCCTTTGGAGAATCATCTAAGGCCAACAGACTACTTGACATTTACTTGTCATATGAAATATCATTTCGCTGCTACAACGATCCTCTGAAACAAAAGCCGCTGCTATAGATCATCGGAAACAAACAATGTATGCTGACACATCACTATACGCTCACTTTTTTGCGAATATCTGGTGGGTGGAGGGTAGAGGATTCCAACTAAAAGCAATAGTTTCTGAACTGCAGATGCCAACTTAACAGTTCTTAACGAGGCAGAAACAGAGCAGCAATAACAACGTATAAATGTTTCCAGACAGACGCTGATGAAAATAACCTGACACAGAAGATGTATTTGATTGTGTAATGTTATATGAAACAGATGCTTGAAGGACACAAATAATAATGGACAGTTATTTACAGGCCTCTATAATAACCTCGTAATAACGACTTATTGGTTAGAGGGAAATAAAAGTGAAAAGAATTATTACGATTTTTGTGCGAATATCAATGGTATCTAAATAATCGTTAACTGGTTTCTGGTTGGCGAGATGTTGTATCTTCTCCTTCTCAGGGGCATAGTCTAGGTTTTGAAACTTCATCTTCTTGGGTGGCATCACACATTGTGATCCCAATATTATCCTGATCAATCTTCAGTACCTCAATGAATTTTACAGATTTGGTTGCCACCCCTTGAGATGATTTGTACTGCTCAGTGACAAAGTATTGTGCTTTGTGACAAAGTCATCTGTGGGATTAATGGTGGTCGGGTATCCTCTTTGGGAACAATTCCAATGAATGGCAGTTTGACGTTAGGTCTTAATCATGAACTTGTATCCGGCAAAAACCAAGTGCCGATCCTCTTAGAGCTGGGAATCAGCTGGTTAATTAACCTGCGCAATTGCCACAATGGAATGTTGTTTCTTGTCTGAAGTTCCCTTGGAGCTATAATCGTACTAAATAATGAATATGTCCACTCACTCATCTACATATATTTGAAAGGTTTTCACTCAGTATAGTGTATGTGAATATAGTTCGTTGTGCCATATGTGGCAAGTCCCCCTTAATCAGCGATTGTCTTACAAATCATCACGCTTGGGTGAATTTGTTCCTGTAACAATAAGTGTCGGACAAGAAGGAAGACCCCGATAAACCACCAGGCAAACTGGGCGCCCGTCCGATCATTGAAATTTCGCAGCGCGTCAAACACAGTGAACCCGTTTAATCACCACCATGGGGAATCCCCTCAGTAAGTGGGTAAGTAAGGTAAGTGTTTGTCGCATCGTGCTGCACCAAGCAATATGACGGGGCCATGTAAACATTCTAGTCTGTACCAGAGACTCCAGTCATCAGTATCATGAGCAACATTCCTCGTCGTCGGGGTACGACGCCACGCCATCAACCAATCACCAAGTTTGACCTCCCGATCCATCCACGCGCCATTGAGTAGAGAGGTGTATAAAGGTCATATTATGGAATAGTATCGTGCATCATATTTAGTATGTTCCTTTGAATGTCTACCATAACATTTCTGGAATGACTTAACCAGGCCTTTGTTCATGAAATCTTGATTGAAAAGCTTAGCTGTAAGCAAAATGCCTAAGTACCTAAGCAGTTGAGATATGGAGACGCCATAAACTGGAGGTGATGGTAAATAGCTCGACATGAAGGGGAATTCCATATTGGTAAATCTGATTCATCCCTCATATCATACATCTCGGTACAGAAGTTGCCATCATTCTAATTTGTTTCTTGATTTTCAACTCTGTTTGTCTTTATACCACTTGATTCAGACACTGTTTCTCTGTAAACCACTTCCTTCAGACAGTGTTTGCTTTATACCACTTCATTCAGACAATGTTTCTCTGTAAACCACCATATTCATAGATCATTGTATTTCTATACTACTCGATGCAGACATTGTTTCTCTGTGTACCACTTGATTCAGACATTGTTTCTCTGTATACCACTTGATTCAGACATCCCTGTATACCACTTGATTCAGACATTGTTTCCCTGTATAACACTTGATGCAGACATTATTTCTCTGTGTACCACTTGATTCAGACATTGTTTCTCTGTATACCACTTGATTCAGACATTGTTTCCCTGTATACCACTTGATTCAGACATCCCTGTATACCACTTGATTCAGACATTGTTTCCCTGTATAACACTTGATGCAGACATTGTTTCTCTGTGTACCACTTGATTCAGACATTGTTTCCCTGTATACCACTTGATTCAGCCATTGTTTCTCTGTATACCACTTAATTCAGACATTGTTTCCCTGTATACCACTTGATTCAGACATTGTTTCCCTGTATACCACTTAATTCAGACATTGTTTCTATGAATACCACTTCATACAGACACTGTTTCTCTGTATACCACTTCATTCTATTTCTCCAAACATCTCTGTTCGACACAGTGGTATTCTGTAAACCTATATATTTATGCTTTGTATGTAATGGATCACAGTAATATATCGTCACAAGGAAGAGAATTTATGGATGTCAACTTCTTTATTTTGAGGAACACAACGTTTCGGAGTACATGCTATTCCTTCATCAGGTGATTGAATCCCATGAGGCAGGGAGCATACATATGTACATGTAAGGACAACAAAATTAATAAGATAACAAAAGGTGGTAGGAGTAAGGAGAAAGCATGTACTCCGAAACGTAGTGTTCCTCATAATAAAGAAGTTGACGTCCATACATTATCTTCCATATGTGTATCACTTCTAAATGCCTTTCAAAGACCTTCACGTTAATGAAAAATTCTTCAATTCAATAATAATCACAGGTAAAGTTTGCAGACACGTATTGGTGACCGTGTGCTTCCACGAACTCTAAGAATAGGATGTGTGGGGCCTTGTTGTTAAAGCGACTTTGGGTAACAGCGTATGTTCAGGTTCCTATTTGTGACATTAATTGTCTCCCCGCCTTGATATACATGAAATATATCTGAAAGCGGTGGGAAAAAAACACATCATTAATCATTCCAACACTTATGAGAGCACACGTGTGTCCGTCTTTGAAAGATCCCCGTGATGATTAGGGAAGAGAATAGGTCTTCAGCAACCCATGCTTGCCGCAAGAGATGACTTTGCATGTCGTAAGAGTCGAGTGGTGTTCATGCTAGCTGACTTGGTTGATTCATATCATCGTATCCCAAATGCGTAGAACGATGCTCATGATATCAATCACTGTATTGTCTGATCCAGACGCGATTATTTACAGACCGCCGTCATAAAGCTGGAATATTGCTGAGCAGGGCTTTAAACAACAAACAAACGAAGTCTAGGAAAGATTACATATTTTATGAACGTTTCAACGGGCCTGTTGTGTAAAACCGACTAAAGTAAGCGATTGTACGATTCCGACTATATCATGAGCATGTGTTTATGAATCACCATCAAATAGTCATGATACCAAGTGTTCTTATCATACATCTGGTATGATCACATTGAAAGTGATTCATAAACACATGCTCGTGCTCATCATTCTAGAAATGCTTCTTGTTGTTTTTGAATGCAGTAACCCTGCTGGAATCATTTTCGGCAGATGATGGAGACGTCACTTTGAACAGTATTTCGGTTATATCAAGACGTGTCAGGCTAATGTGGGAGGAAAGCCCGAAGTGCAGCATGTTTTAGACATTTACCACTTTCGCGAAACAACTAACATACTCTGTATGTATTTTTGTGACAAATCAATGAGCGAGTGAGTGAGTTGGGTTTCAAGCCGCTTGTACTCCAATATCAATATTCCAACAATGATATGGCTGGTGATACCATACATGGGTGTAACACATTGTGCCCAGGGGGGGGGGGGGGGGGGGGGGGCTATTCCGGGAATTCGGTGTGACCAGTGGACGTACGTTTTAACCACTCAGCTACCTACCATACTGCACTTAAGGTTCATCAGAAGCGACTGGTAATGATTATTGAATTTTCCAGTGTGTATTTTAAAGCAGAGGAAGTTATATATGTACTGAAACACTTTGAAAACGGTTATTCGATCTTTTGTAATGTTTGACAAAATGACCAGATTAAAATCAGATTAAGTTGTATTAAGATAAGAAATAATAAAACACAACAGTTTCATTTTGTCACAAAGTCATCATTCTTTGTCAGGCGAGTATATATTTCCAGGGAAAATCGTTTTCTAGCCTTCGAGGTAGAGTTGATTTTACTGTTTCTCTATATAGTAGAGATATGGTTCAAACTTTAACATTTTCGGCTGTACATACACTAAAATAATGAAAATAGAAATTAACCGATCTCGCATCACTGTCTCTATGGGCGCGTTTTAAAACATTAATGCTTAAACTGTATTCAACGCATTCAGTTCAGTATATGCATAGATTGAAATTCATCTGTTTATAACTGAAGCCAGACACACTGAATTGCTTTTCTAATTTTGCATAATATTAACGTCTGTTTGCACGTTCAGAATATCCAGTGGATGCCTGGTCCAGAATCAACAGCAACAACAACAGCATGACGTCGTCAAAATGGTTTAAATTCTGTTCCATTTCTCTTTTTGTCATTTTTGTCTTAACTCCTGTTAACACAATTCCTATCATAATTCTAACGAAAACAAGTCAACTATTACATTTATTGTATTTTGTTTGCATTCTTAAACCAGATATTTAAATGATGTGTTTACATTATGCCAACTGTATTATATATATGTACAGTTATTTATGACACTGAAAATATGAACATGCGAAAGGAATTCGTGTATGAGGAAAACAAATGCGTTGTTTTTTAACACATAGCCAGCCTTGACATAATCTTGCTCATGAAATATATAATTATGACACTGATAAACAGGTACCACCCAGTCTATACATTTGCATAATTATAAAATCCTTCCGGGATTTGTTTATAAGAAACATGCTTGTCATTTTGAAAAGAAGAAATTACACATCTTTTATGTGCATTTTTTTCAATATAATAAATTTAAACCGTTATCCGTTTCCTTAAAATCCTTTATTACTTATAAATACTTTTGTTCAGTTACATACGATTTGAAATCTATTAATACGAAAACTATACACTTCTAGAAAGTGACATTTTATGTTTGTAAAGATGCATATTTTCAATATTATAATTTTAATGTTTCTTATAACGCTTTGTTGTATATCATTCTTTTAATCAGTTACATGTATGCTTTATAAAATTGGCCTGTCTTCTAACGTGCTACAATTCGCTGTGCAGCGTTGCGTCTTTAGGACACCAAATAGTGGGTTCTAATTCCGATTCGAACCGATTATGTTTCTCGGTTTATCAGCCCTATATCGGAGTTTTATACGTCTGAGATTATAGTAGACCCGCATCACTCGGGCCTTCCTCCCACATGAAGCTGACATGTTGTGATATAACTGGAATACTTACTTACTCAACTATTTTATAGAAATCAACACATGGTGTTGCTTATTCCATCCTTTATTTGTATGTTCAGGACCAGGCACGCAACAATAAAATGAAACCATAATACTCTTTCTTGATATAATCCTGGTTATTTTAAAAATGATTTTTTCTTTGTACATCTGTTAAAAGATGACGTATGCTACACTTAAACCAAGCATTACTTGTGTTTCTTGTGTTTGTACATTGTCATGTATATTTTCCTTTGTACATTTGTTTGGCTACGTGCATCCCATATCAAATTATTCTGTACAATTCTATAACCCTGTTCAGGGACACGTGTGTCATCTTGAAATACTAACGTGAACCGAATATTTTTTTCTAATTATGTACATATATTATATTGCTATGCTAAAGCGTCACTTTTCTTCAAAACCATGCACATTTCTTCTATCAACGTGTTAAGGTCCGTACATATTGTGATGAAAATAGAACCATGTTTGTAATATTTTATGTATTTTTTTTTTTATTGGAAACACATGAGTGTCTTACCAGTTTGTTTAACTCATCTCCTTTCCCGTTCCTTCCATCTTCCCGGGGCAAGGAAGTTAACTGACCATAACCGTCCAGTTTCCACCCTTGTAGCTATGCATAGTCCAATCAAAATCGCGTAACGAAATCGGCATCCGGTTATGACGATTGCCGTACAGATTTCGGTCAATTGCAGGATACACAGAGCATATTTACCGCCAACTGGGCGTCGACAGATATTTTCCAAATATTTTCATGTTTTTGATAATGCTCATCATATAGTCGGAATCATATGCAAAGGGATTTGTCCCTTTATATATTTTGATCAAGGGGCGGAGGTAATGTGATGCATTTCTCGAGGTAAGACCCGTTTTTATAGCACTATAGATCTTGATTATCGATCAGACCGTCTTGACTTAGCGTCGCCATTGAGGCAAATGCAAGTAAAATGCAAGTAATATGATAGGTGGAATCTGATTGGTCAATAAGAAGGGACATATCTCGTAATAGCCACTACGATCGGACTTAACTCCCTTGCCTCGGGAAGATGCGTTCCTTCTGTTGGCATATAAACTACACGCTGTCAAGCTGAAAAGAGATCAATGCCAAATTTCTTTATATTCTTTTATTATTCTGATAAGAGGACACAAACGCCTGCAGTAAGAACTGCTATAGTATATCTATGGTAAATAAGGTGCATATGCAATGCCAGTATCACATTCGGGTGGAATCGTCAACTATATACAATGAATTTTAACAGTATAATAATACAGGAAGGTCATAGTTGAAACAAATAACAGTATTCATACTATACATTATAATACCAACGCTACCATGTAGAAGAGTACAAAATTGTCATCATCATCATCATCTAGACCTAGTGTTCTAGACATATCGTAACATATCATTCGTCATTTAACCGGACGTGGTCATTGCATAATATACTCAATGAAGTGGACATTAGCTTATATACATGAATTATTTACAGTAAACTACATAGATGTCTATACTGCTATTTATTGCAATGTAGTAAAAAAGTTGGTATTGAAAATGAATACCAGAATTTGAAATTTTCAAACATAGTATTTTTCAAATGTTGAAAATAACAGTTGATGACAATATGCTGCATCTTTGCATCCTGTATTTTGGGAAAATGTGAAAATTTGTTTAAAGAACATATGTCCAGAGAAACGTGCATTTCCTGAATCAGAACAAAAACATATTCACATGGCCATTACTGTAAATGGCATTCACTCTAACATCATTTCGTGTATGATTTTACATTACGATATTGTTGGGCATTGTCACTCCGTTTTCCAGCAGTGATATGCATTGTCACATTGTTCGGTGTTGATATCAATTGAAGTGTTAGCCTCTATCCTCATACAGTGCTTGGAATTTTCACAAACGTGCAACGATCTTCTTCCAGATGATCTAGGAACGTTCGGGGAGCCTAGTTGTTAAAGCTTTGGCACGTCACGCCGAAGACCCGGGTCCCGCTCTATGTGTGGAGCCCATTATTTGTGTCACCCGCCGTGATATGACTGGAATAATGCTGAAAGCGGCTTAAAACCCAATTCACTCAGTCCAGATTCTCTGACCATTATCTCAATAATTTCTGGATTTATATATATATATATATATATATATATATATATATATATATATATATATATATATATATATATATATATATATATTTGGTCACTTTTTGGTCTTTACGGAACCTGTTTACTTGATGAACCTTTGGCTTACAGCATTATGATAATGACAGAACATTAAAAACAGAATCACTATTGGTTGTTGGGTTTTAACTGTTAACATTCGTCCTGAACACAATACTATTGGCAACGTCAAAATGCACGTACGTCTAAGACAATAAACATGTCGATTAGGACAGAATATCATTTTCAAAGAATGATATATGAGCGTTTTGCCAGTAATATAATGAGGCATTGATTTAATATGTCAACAAGTTACAGGTATGTATCAACCATACATCATAATCGAAAACACATTTTTATTGCTGTATTGTTAATTGTCAGCAAGGATAGTTAGCCCGAAACTCCGAATATGCCTAACACTGTGCACACACGACTGGACTGACTCTAGAAATGCGCTGGGTACCTTCTTATAATATTATATTTTTTTCATAAAGCTTCATGTAATTTTCTGACAACTCTCATGAACTTACAGAAAGTCTGCATGAGTAAAAATGTTAGTACGAGAATATCCCACCGTCATATATACAGAGGGGTTTGTCCGGAAATAGAAACCTGGATCAAGTATACATATTTTTATGTGTATTTGACATACACTTTTGATTTCAATCTTTAATAGTTGTTTTAGGTTTGGGTTAAATCTACATCGCTCCTTCCTTCGGCATTTATTGCCTACAACCTTGTCCACAGCGATCCCTAGGTGCAGCTGAGTGGCATGGCGCCACAATAAGCTATATAAAGTTATGCGTCTTAGCTGTGCCAGGATGCGTTCATCGCGAAATCAAATTTGATATTCACTCTGATTATGACAAACCATGCGCGTGCGCGTGGGTTCCATTAATGCGGAAAATATCTACAACCTGCGGTACTCTGGAATTTATTGTCACATTAAGCTGACAGCCATTGATAAAAACTGTTGTTGAAAGCGACCTTAAACGTCACTCGGTCAAATAATTACGAATTAATTGTGCATTCTGGGAATAATAGTAGTAATGATAAAAAATGGTTATGTATAGAAGTAGAAGGCTTGTTCACAATATCTTTTTTGCATACACCAGCGATTCGTAGAATCAAAATTTGCTCGTCAAAGCAAAACTTTTTATCGGTTTTATTTTTTGTACGGTTAACTTTGAAAGAGGTATTCCCTCAGTCTGTATCTTAAATGTATTTGAGGTATAAGATGGCGGATATGGCGCGTAGATTCTTTGCAGTACCTTTTAAACCATGTTAATGTAATAAAACGAGGATGTTAAATATCTTGATGTCACTTGATGTTTCAAGTCGGAAATGTAAATTCTACAAGAAATCTGGTATTGTTTCGTTGTTCAGAAAGGTTTTCACATACAGAATGATGGACCTAGTCAAATGAAATATTGAATTTAGTTCAGTATCGCACTTCAGTTAAGTTAACATGAAACAAATTTACATATTTTACAAACACGTGATGTCTATGCATAGTTTAATTCACTGATAGCTGTAAGCGAAGCAAACATGTTTGCCTGAGGAACCAAATAGAACTGAGTTCCAGTTACAGTCGCAATTGCCGTGGCGTCTGATGCTAACTGTAGTACAGGAGAACACTACTCAGTGTAGTGCATTCTAAAGTATATCGTAAAGTACGTAGTAAAGTACATAAAAGAACTTAGCCACTTGGTGTCAGCTGTGTAGATGTGGCGAAAACGTCAGATAACAGTGCAAAATAGAAGTTCAAAAACGAAAATGAAACGACGAGCAAGGACTTCATCAGCTTTTGCATATTACCTCCAGTTCGTCCTAGAAGGATATCCAGACAACGAAATATATTTCAAAAAGAAATTAGTGACTTTGTTTTGAACATTAACACTAATGATGCATACATGTCTTAAATATTACATTTAAAGAATGATATATGAACGTTCTGCCAGTACTATAATACGGCACTGCTTGCAATATATCATCAGATTTCAGTTATGAAATGTATCAAAGTTTGATTTCCAGTAAGGAAATATCAAACTGATTAATTGTCTGTCGGATGTTTCTTTAATGTTGAAAATAAATTCAATTTTTTCATTATTTCTAAAATTAATTTTAATGCCATATTTTTGAGATCATGAATTACTGTGATATCTTCTCTTGGCAAATCCTATTCTTAAACATCAATATACCAAGGTGAATTTAAATTTGGATGATGTTCTTGCGCTGTCCCTACCAAGTGTTTTCAGGGAACAGGTCAAAGTGGCCACAGACACCCTGGTCAAAATAGCCACATAAAAAATCAAAATGGCCTCAAACCCTAGTGAAAATGGGAAGCGGCTATGTGATCTTGATGCCTAAACTGCTGTTAAGATATGTCATATGAAATGAAAAAAGGATATATAACATACAAATGTTATTTTCACATTTTTAGTGCGGACATTTTGACTTTTTATGTGGCAATTTGAACTAGAAGTGTGTGGTCACTTTGACTGCTTTTAAGGCCATTTTAACCAATGTGTTGCGGTCATTTTGACTATAACCCGTGATAACATACCAAATATGATAACTTGGTCTGGTAAGAAAATCAAACACCAGCTGTATTTATAGAGGGTAGATTCAGGAGAACAAATTATACCCTGTGGCGTAAGACATTTGGTTGACTGAAGTACTTCACCCTGAAACAGTAAAAGCACCTTTGGCAGATTAAAGTGAAGGCGCACATGACAAGATATATTGATTTGAGAGTAAGAATCACTGTAGCTTATGATTTCTTTAATGAATTTTTATCTGTTAATAAACATAAACTCATCCTATTAGAGGTGAAAATTATATTTGACATGAAACTGTCATGCAATTTTTGATATTTTTATGTTTTAACGTCCAATATACGTAACGTCATCTTCAATAATGCATTTGTATTATCTACGTATAAGGATGTTAAATTTTCAGAGTTGTAAGGCATTATGACAACAATGATCATATCAACAAGGAATAGTGGAAACTCCTGTAAAGAATACTTCTCGAACAGGTACTCTTCAGGACAACTTTCTAAATGAAGCTGATAAAAAACAACCCCGTGCAGGCATATATTGCATTAGAAGAATAATGGGATATTTGATAAAAGACTAGACGTTGTAGGGTCCTGGGGTGCTCTTCGTATCACACATTGATCTCTTCTTCGGAGTTGTCCTCGCGCCTCAGAGGTATGTTACTTGTGTTGTGACTTCGAAAGTCTGCAACAGAACATTTAGGATGTAAGTCTACATATACTTGTGGAAATTACATTTTGGGAGTCATTTCTTGTACTGATTACCATATCACATGAATAATTTTCGATTTGTACCAAGTGTCTCTGCCTTTGATATTTAATTGTGGTGTGACTGAATATATTCTTTTTCATTTTTTTCTTCATAACTAGTTAATGGTTGTTGATTCATATTATACATGGTGTCAAGATTGATGTGACTTGATCCAAATGTGACTTGATTTGTTTCCCCATATTTTTCTACTCTTTTAATTAGCTGTCAGTGCAGTTTATAATGCAAAATATATCACAGTTACCCATTTAAGATAGATTTTAAAGAATCATATTTGATGTTTTTTCCGAATTTAATCAAATGAATTTTCTATTTTCGACATTATGAACTTGTGATACAGGTTCCAAACTACCATTTGTAAAACAGTCATTTGTGAGGCTGTAATATTTTTCTTGTGGTTTCTTTAAATGGCACTGTAGTTTGGAATTTATATGCATAAATTTACATGCCTTTATACGATGACAATATGTTACATACTCACATTTACGGCTGTAAGATGTAAAGCCAACATCATTATTTCATTCATGATTGCACTTACTAATATTACCTGTTGTGAGATGTAAAGCCAAAACATAATTATTTCATTCAGGTTTGCACTTACTAATATTTGAATATTTGCTGTTGTAAGATGTAAAGCCAAAACATAAATATTTCATTCACGATTGCACTTACTATTACCCATTGTAAGATGTAAAGTCAATATCATTTTTCCTCATGAACTAAATCGCAAAAAATTTCCCACAAATAAAGCAGTTAAATTGTTAGTATTGCTAAAATAGAAAATAACACCCTCTAACAAGTGATACACTTCACGGAAAGTACGCCCTGTGCTTTACGCGGTTAACTTAACCTTCGCCATAATCGTAGTGCCATGATGCGCCACCGTCGACCATGTTACCATCAGCCGATGCTAAGTCAAAACACGGTCTGTCAAATAAAAGATTAAAACCTATGAAAGTGCAAAAGAAGAGCAGCAAAGTGTACCAAACGGTCTTTGTGGCGAGGATGAACTAGAATATATAAGCAAACCAAAAAAAGCTTATGACACATTTGTCATTGATCTGGGGAATATCCAGATCCTAAACTGGCACCCGTTGTCTGTTCCGTACAGACCTTTTCACCAGTCTTCTACTCAGTCAACAGGCAGACCCCAAAAGAAACTGGCCATTATTTTTAACCCGGGTTCGAATGCACGAAGGTCACTGTCAGCCGACTCTATCCATCAATCGAATCAGATTATGTCATCTAACGTATACTATTTTAAGTATGTTGGGGTTTGGTTAGTATATGTGAGTATGCTCCACTGTCATATTCCCACATTCGGTTTCTAATTGTAATTAAATCAATCACAAACAGCTCGATTGATCTCCATCATAAAATTATCACACAAACGTGTTTTTAACGATTTGGATAACATTTTCTCAAAGCCATCAGCTGACCCTCGCCTACCTCCCATATCTACTAATAAGTGTCGATTTTGAAAGCAATATGAATTAACAGTTTACTGGCCAGTAATGTTTGTGTTCATTGGCAAGTGCCAGGTGACTAAGTAGATACGAAGCGACAACACGTTCACCAGTTGGTCCAGGGCCTTGATTTCCCTGAAGTGTTCTCCTTTGGTCAGAGGATGAATAATAGAAGAAAAATAGTCCTCACCACTCACCACATAATTGCTCCCCCTCGTGTACCCTGGTGTACTACGAACTGAGGCTTTACTGTGAAAACTAGCTCTACGTGCTTCTTCCGACGCAGCTCTATCATCTTTGGCTGTCGCACTTAAGAAACCATCGTTGACGTAAAACACGTTCCCATTTTCAATATTTTCAATACTATGACTTCTACGAGGAACCGTATGACTTCGCTTCCAAAGAACTTTTTTGGGCTTCTTTTTCTTAGTCTCTACCTTTTTGGCTGGTTTTACATCAATCTCAATCGCTTCGTCCACTTCCGTATCCTCTTTTACGTCATTTCCGTTTTCGTCCTCGTCTTCGTCTTCGTCTGCCAGAGCCTCTCTGAAGAGTTTGCCATATATTTCGTCCTCGTATATAGCGTTTTTACCCAGTGTACTGATCAGCATGAGAGATGCGAATGAAGACATGGCGGCTATTGTTGCATTATGTCGCCCTTTGCCATCTGAAATTATTATTATTTGGTCACGTGGTCATTTAGAAGAATCAAGTGATATTAACTAATATACACAGACACAACAGAGAAAAAAGCTCTGATTATACTTAACGCGCATGGGCTTATTAATATTATGCTTATTCAAAATATATATAATTCAAACGTCTAAATTTTGTCTTTAACGTTTAAACATCAGTTGTATTTGACTGGGTTGTAGAATTGTGTTTTATGAGCTTTTTAAAGATTTTCAAAGTATTAAAACTCGAATGAGGATTAATCGTTAAAGCAATAACGTCCAGATAATCACAAATACTTTTAATTTTCAGGTATTTATACACATATCCCCGCACATTTACTTTTTTCGCCACTACAGAGTTTAAATCGGGTTTTGTCGGGGCATTCGGGTATATTTGTTGTGCACCAACATTTTCACTCATAAAACTATAATATAAGACAATGTTGTTTTTCTAGTTTCAATGTTATACTGTATTATCTTATCATATTACGATATACCTTACCATTTTCAAAGTTGATTTTTTTTCTGAAATCACGTGAAGATGTCTTCTGATATGATATTTTCAAATAAAAGCGACAAGAGCCTTTCCATAATCATAAGAGTGACCTTACGACAGAATTCAATCTTTCTATCGTCGATAGAAGCAGCCGAGATGCATAGTTTCCGTTAAAGATAACAGAGCGTCAACATAGGAAATAATTACAACCCCGTCCTGCATACGGTAAACATGAATGAGAGTAGAGATGCGGAAAAGTTTTGTAACGATGACGTCATTCGTTGTTACCTCATTTTGTGACATGAAATAAATCATTCGGATATAAAAATAATATTTACCTAGAAGAGATATACAAATGTGAATTTATTCATTTTTTCGTATACTTACAAACGCATGCTGATATTTCAATTTCGGGGATGTCTTTGCTTTTGCACAGGGCGACTAACAGCTGGACGTCTTTCTGCAATAACATCACATCAACATGAACAATCTGAATGATGGTGATGGTGATGGTGATGGTGATTATTAGTAACATGTAAAATGGTTGCTAAAGGATGAATTTGTCCATTTGATCACTTGGTATATATCACGTTTAGTTTACTTCAGACCATACAATTCACAAAAAATATGTTCTGCACGTCTGTTTCAGGGAAAATGTGTTCATAACTGCCCTTTAATAATATATGTAACTATCGGGACATTATTGTACCGCTGTTTGACAACAATAAGCGTTTCCCCCGACAGTACCAACATTTGTGCATCCCCAAGAGATATGGTTTAAAATTATTTGGTTTACGGATGTATTTTCGAAACCATATGGTCGGAGGGTGAAATATAAATATATGTCACGTTCGTAAAGCGATCCGTAAAACTATTGTCGGTAGAGTAAAAAAGCAAAAGTGAAACGAAAGAGAAATGTTTTGGGAGATGTTAAAGAGTTACTTCCCTTGCCCTACTAGATGTTTTGGCATTACTGGAAGTAAACTCCCGGACAAAAGTAAGAATACACCTGAAAAAGGATTTGACGCAAAAATTACAAACGTTATCAAAACGTTACTTGGCTGTAAACAGTCGCCGAAACACAGCTATGAATGAATGAACCCGTATGAAATACATTTCAATAGAATTCTTTCATATTAAGCCAACATCAAACATGGGTGAATACTTTCTTTTGCCCGGCAGTTTAGTTAACCTACTCAACGGGAAGAAAAATCTCCTAACAAATCAATTAAATCCCGCATTTGTGAAATATTTGTATGTGTAGGCCTACTGATTATAAATAAACGCCGAAAACAATGTGACTCGTACTCTTTGCATTTTACGGATTGATATAACTCTCCTAGCAAGACATCTTTAAGCTGTTAGGTAATTTTGGGGCCTTCATCTGGATGTATTTGATGAAATGCATAGACCTAATTTTATTGTAACCATTATATCAACAACTCATGGCTACGCAAAAAGTAGGCGTACACAGACACCATCCATTTTAGATGCTCTTCGATCAGTTGCAGAACGACGTTAACATGTAGGCGCATACTGTACCACCATTCCATCAAAGGAAAGAACAACGGCTCTTCTCTGAGACAAGCCGCTTCGATGAATGACATATTGCATCCACTGGGTGTCTCTTGTCTTTAGAGCGATCCTGGGTCATGAATGCAAGTACCACTCTTAAATATGTCTAATTTGGTCGCAATAATCCGATTTTCTGCTTTTCGAAATCCTATCATTCTTTTTTTTCTAAATATAATACATTTGTTTTCGGTTTACCAACAGATTATTACATTACAAACCTTTCGAAAACATGTTTTACAGACGTTTAGAATTCTCTCACAATACCAAAGATCATTATGAAAGCGTTTAATTCGTTCTTAAAAGACAAAGCTAATCTACTCTCATTGGTATCCTCTATCATGGGGTTCGAACCAATTACTCTTTGAATGTCCAAAATCTCATAAAAATACGTAAATTTGTTCAGTAGCAACGCCAGATAAAATACTACATCCATGCATATCTAAGACTGTACATTCAAGGTGTCTCCCCGTTTGACAGACACCCCACTGGTCAGATAGCTTATAATCGCATAGGTCATGGTTGAGTGGATAACTAATCCATCCGTTGATACGTTCCCTGTGGCATAGGCTCCACGGACAAGCTGATCCTTCGGTTTTCAGTTTCTTATAAAAAACAAAGGCTGTGGTAAACATAACATGTTTTATCACCTAACAAAGGTCAATTTGATATAATTTTTAACTTATAAAATAGTATCTTAATTATTTAACCTTTGGGCTATTTGGTGAAAAAATAAAAATATTATTAAAAGTTTAGTTTAAAAGTTTGTTTGGGCTCGGCTTTATTTTTTCAATAGATATGTTCCTATTTGAATGTGTTAAACAGGATTATGATATATTCTAAAACGGGCCGTTATTTTAAGTATCATATTTGATTTTTTTAAACATGATTTGGGAAAAATATTTAACTGATCTAAGATATGAATAGAACGATGTGTCAATTGAGATTCTCTCAGACAATCTGGGCTGATCCATGGTAACAATAGGCAGACTTAGCCTATCATCACAGCCCTTCCTTGTTGACATGTCTGACAACTTGGGTATTTGAGAAATAGAGTATTGAAACCACATTCGATACTGCAATATTCACCCGTCACTGATGTTATACGTACTCGTCAATGATATCATAAATATCCATCACTGCTGCCATGCATACCAATAATACACACTCGAATGACCTTTCAGTGAGTGAGTAAGTGTCAAGGGTTTTACCGCGTTCTTATATTAATGGTTAAATATCGAGACATACCAACGTTCCAACGTTGGGATTCACAGTTTGTACCCGTAGGAATAGAACCTAGATCATCTGACCGATTAGAAAATACTTTAAATTAACCACTGAGCAACCAATATCCAATTACCGTGTGCAGGCGAAGTCAAAATATTTTGCAGTACTGTGACAATTTCTTAAAGAAGTAATGCAGATTGCTCACTCTGGCCTCATAAACAGCACTCGAGTTCTAAAGTCAGTTATTCAGGATCGTTTTACACCACCTTTTAAATCTTCATGTGACATTACACAGAATAGGCTTCGCAAATTGAATGGGGGTCGAAATCAAATCAGTTATGGGTGAACGCTGTACATCATACCTTCTAGATTATGTTACAGAATTCCTTTCTATGCTACATCATATCATGATATTTACACTGGTGGTAGTTACGTAACCAAATCTGCGCTATATGTTTTGTGAGTACCTGCTACACACTACATTATACTTACCTGATTGTCTGCAAGTGGAGTGTTAAATAATGCACACTTATATGTGAGTTTAACGCCACAGTCAGCAATATTCCGACCACATGTAAATAATCGTGTCTGGGCTCGACACAGTGAGTGAAAGCATGATCAACGATCCAAGCGATCGAGGAACGATGACAGCCACGTCACAGAGCCTGACCACCCAATCACCAATACAGTCGACTGTAAGGACACACATGAAGTACGGGGGACCTATTCTGACCTGGGATCATGCTATATACATACCCGTACTGTGTTCAGCAAGTCGTCTTTCAATTCACAACATACCCGTCAAGGATCGGGTGTTCAGACGGGTGGTTTTTAGTTTTATTATACTCGTCACTGTTGGTCATATACACCCGTATTTCTGCCAGTCTTGTTCAAGAACAAACCCGTCATTAGGTTCAGCATACCTCTATTTCTGCCAGTAGTGTGCCGAACTGTGTGTGCTTCGTCACACACCGGTTACTGCTGCCATGGAAACCCGTTACTGCTGCCATACGTACTCTTTACTGATTTCCTACATACCCGTCACTGATGACATATATACTCGCCACTGGTTTCATACATACCCGTCACTGATGTTATACGAACTCGTCAATGATGTTATTAATATCCATCGCTGCTGCCATGCATACCAGTAACTGATTTAATAAACACTATCGCTGATTTATACATATCCGCACCTGATGTCACGCATAGCTGTCGTTGATGTCATGATAAATAACCTTCATAGATGTAGATATCATTTACTGATGTCATGCATGCCTGTCAATGATGTCATGCATAAACACAATTGGTGCCATACATACCCGGCACTGATGTCATACATACCGTCACTGATGGCATACGTATTGGTCATACATACCCGTATTTCTGCCAGTAATGTGTTCAGCTTTGCGTTCTTCACCTCACTCTTCTTTTTAGCGCGTTTTATGGTCATCATTTCAATATGGTGTTTATGATTCACCGTCATCAGGAAACCTGAAATGAACATGTATCATTTAAAGATAGACATCGAGAATGCGAAACGTGAAATGCGAAAATATACAACTTTGGCTCTGGTTTAATTTAAGTGACATACAGCCCCGCATTTTGCAATGCAAAGCTACGTCCATTTGTCCACCAAGATCCGCTGTTCGAGTGTTCGAATCCCAGATTCAGCAACATACATAATTCACCGAAGTGGTAAATGTGTGACCTGCCTCAATTTAGGGACATGACATTCCTACATTAAGTTTATACTTGGTGATTTAAGAGCACAGTTAATCCCAACTCACTCACTATGGAAAAGGGGCGGTCGGGTAGCCTAGTGGTTAAAGCGTTCGCTCGTCACGCCAAAGACCCGGGTTCGATTCCCGACATGGGTACAATGTGTGAAGCCCATTTCTGGTGTCCCCCGCCGTGATATTGCTGGAATATTGCTAAAAGCGGCGTAAAACCTCACTCACTCACTATGGTAAAAGAAGGACAATGTCAGTCAGCAAACTTAAGATCTGAAGTCAATGCTTGTGTCATTTTCCTTCAATCATTGAGGCATGGATAATTCAAACCATACCAGGCTAAACAAAACTTGAATGACTTAATATCGTTTCACGCAGGACTCAGCATCATTCAAAATCTACAAGTATCGTGTCTTAATCACACAAACCAATACTTGATAAAATAGATCCACACCGTCAGTGTACGAGGAATCAAATCAGTAAGCGTCTGTAACAAATTTGGGTGGTGGAAGTTATTCCGCCGAGAAGCCTCACGGAGGATATATGCATTCAAAACAATGTAGGTGCAGAGCCGTTTCTACATTCTTTATGCGATTCACTGCGGAAGTTTACAGATTACTCACTATTTACAATCCTCACTACTCTCCATGGTAGTAACAAGACGAGGATCGTTGTAGCATCTTTCCCTGTCTCATACCAGCGGCTGTCCAGAAAGATGAAATCCAAGGCAAACGATGCTATCACTATGAAGGCGTCAAATACCTAAAACCGAAAACAACCATTTCAACTCTTTCAATCGTTTAGTGCCTGCTATGAATAAGTGGACTTTTTTAATGGCATCAGTGCTTTACGCAAAAGGTAAATGCGAAGAAATATCAAATCCATATCAGGAAAAGAAATTGTGCAGTTCTGTGTATGTCATTGCACAGTAAAGTTCTGTAGCTGCAGTTATATTATAAACATTCCATGAAGGGATGATACAAGGTTTTTCACATGTACATGTATAACAACAAAGGCAGCTAAGATCGTCACACAAGCCAAACCCGTACGTTATAGTTCAATATGATATCTGATCATGAGTTTTGTGTCTATTATATTCTACTTTCTAATATCATATGAATAATACGATGGAGCAGTTGCTTCATGCTGTCTGGGTTTGGTTCAATAGAAAGATCTAAGCGAAAAACAATCACAGTGCTATGATTTATTTGTGGACAGGTGCCCGGACCTCATGTAACACGTTTCATAACACCGTTTAGTTTAGTCAAATATATGCTAGTACTTCTCAAAACAAGTTAAAGAGCACCCACAATTCGAAGCTGTGCGTATCAATACCCATCAACCATGACAGATTAATTTTAATCATATGAAACAGTAGGGTGTTCTTTAACTCCTGATGAGTAGAATATTTTACACAATGTGTAAATTCACTACAAAAGAATAATTAGCCTCGAATATCTGCCGAAACAGGGCGTAAAAGGCAATATAGTCTTGAAAAAAGGAATGGATTACTGAAAACTCAGTGATGACACCAAGTGTTCGTGACAAGGGTAAGCATGTCCAGCTCAACAGTTGCACTCATCAAGTAAAAGCCAGTATAATTATATAATTAAGGTGTGAAAACTCCATGTCCATTATGACAATAATATTAAAGATAAACTAAGAAAACAGTTTATTCTACATTTTATCACAATGATATCCAATATGTATTGTCCACATGCACCTTACCTCGAACTTTTTCTTGAAAAACTTTAAACCAACACAGAACAGCTTTATGAAAGTCTGAAAACAAAAACAGAACAGGATAATGAAAGGACCGAACTAGCTAAATAAATAAACAACAAAACATTTTACAGCTTGACAAATGTCGGTATAAAGGCTCTCCGATGGAATCTGGCGAACAAGGTAGACAACTCTTGGGGCTATGTTGGAAACGGGCCCAATGTTTCCTCCACCTCTGTAGATATTTAAGAGATAATAAAAAATTTGGCAAGATCGTAAGATTTTCTCCCCTGATTCAGTACCAGTATGTAAAATGCAGTCTATTTGAAAATCTCTGAACCAAGTGCGAGCTGTAATGAAATTCTCTAGCAAACATATTTGAATATTTAAAAATGAGTAGAAGAAACAAATTGGGTCTGTTGAGCGTACGTGTAAGTTACTGTTACCATGTTATTAATTATTGCATAGCTCAAGAAGTCCATGACCCTACACATGTTCGTTTTAGTAGATATAAAGTGGTGAGGTGAATTGGGTTGTAGCTATAGACTTTCGAAAGCTTTGCATTGATTTTGATGTTCTTTAAAAGGAAAGAAAATGTTGTTGTGATGACTTTTTCTATTTACCCAATATGCACTATTACAACATGAAACAACCTGATCGGTTTTGAGAAGAGGCTTGTCTTGTTCAAACTTAGATTATTGATCATCATGTAAAGCAGTGTAGTCCATATCATCAAACTATGGTAAGACTTCCGCCCTTATCCCTCCCAAAAATATATATAATTTAAAGGTATATATACATACATGTATATAAGTTTTGGAGGGAGGATTCGGGCGGAAGTCTTACACAAACTATTTGTAATTTTTAACTATCACTTAAGGTATCTGCACACAGTAACCATATACCTTTGTCAATGTAATATATACTATAGTTGCTGCTGATCGATATTTCAGATTGTTTTTTTTGTAAATGTACTTATCTTACCTTGCACTAAGATACTCGGTTCTGATTGGTTACTGAATGGGCAATTTTGTTCATATACCCCGCTGACAGATAAGACACAAATTTCATATACCCCGCTGGGAAATGACAAACTTCTTACCAATGAAAATACAATGATCGTCATTATGTCATTACAAAGATATCAATTACGAGGGATGACTGAATAGTTCTGAGCCTATAACTACGAAGGGTGTATAGTACACCCTTAACAGACTGCATTTGAGCCAAATACAAAAACAGGCAGCAGATTTCTGCAGATTTCAAAGTGACTTGTGATTCTCTGTTGTAGAAAGGACTAACTCTAGCAGACATGCATGCAGACATCGTGTCAACGTTAGGGGATGATGCTCCTTCCGTTACCACTGTCAAGAGGTGGACAGCGGCGTTCAAGAGTGGAAGAGGAAGCCACACGCCACATAGCCAATACAGTAGGCATCTTTCATGAGAGAGTAGATAATATTCTGAGGACTGAATGGCATAACAAACGTTTCAGCAGGTTGGGTTCGAAGGCTTCTGACGACTGATCCAAAACGGCCCAGTTTCATCATATCTTGTGTGAATCTATATCGTTTTGAAGCAGTTTAGCTGATTTTGTTGAGCGATTTCTAACCAAAGATCAGTCTTGGGTTCACCACTAACAGCCAAAGCAGTGGAAACATCTAACGTCTCCTCCTCCAAAGAAGCTTACGTCTGTTCCATCAGCTGATGAGGCGACGGTTTCGTTTTACTAGGATTTCAAAGGAATCGTTCTGATGAACTCCATCCTGAAATGGTGAGACCATTAATGGCCAATATTATGCTAATTTGCTTTGGCAACTGCTTGAGAATGTCAAGGCAAAACGTCGTGAGAAGCTTAGTAAAGGTGTGTTGTTCAAAATTTGTTTGTTGCCATACATCCTCCATATTCACCAGATTTGGCACCATCAGATTTCCACCTTTTCCCAAATTTGAAGAAAGAACTGTCTGACAAGTATGCAAAAAGTTGATGACGTCATTTCTGCCGTGGATAAATTGTTTAAACCACCAGGAGCAAGCCTTCTACACCAATGGGATCCAGACACTCAAACTTCGTTGACAGAAGTGTCAGAGGGGCTTGTATTGAAATATAATTAGCAACCAACTCCATCAACGCAGTCCATCATATTTACACTCGGAACCTTTCAGCCACCCCTCTTATGTATTACAATTTATATTCCTTACATATGATATTTACGATACGGAAACACACTTGGATAATAATTTCTATATAGTTAAGACGTATCACATGTATCAGCCTATTGCTTCGCCAAAGGATGTATGTTAATTCCCTTTGAAATTGATCACTAATCCCAGCTTAGAACATGTCCCAGGTACCCTAGTGTGTTAAACGATGCGACGACACCGAGATGGTCACGATGGTTGGAATACTGTTTGGGTTTGTGGTCACCAGGATGTAACAACTAGCAGCTGAACCTGGCTGATTGTGTGTCATCGTACATTTGTTTGTGCTCATACTATCGATCACTAATTGTTCAAGTACATGAAATTGATGACACATGCCGTTGTTGTATAGCTGTGCTAAATCGGTTGCCTAATTCGCACACTCCTCGATGCTTGACTTCCTCATGTCCAGGCATTTTCATGCAACTGCGAGAAAATCAAACGGAAATGAAAAAGAGTTGTTCAATTATAAAATCCTTTCATTTCAATAATCATCTATCATTATTCAAGTTAGCGTTACCGTTTGCAATCATTCATCTAATGGTTTTAGAAAATATGATTTAACTACAGGAATAATTCCGATCATCGTTAACTATAACAACGAAGCGTTTTTAAATTTCAAATCTTAAGGTAATGCCATTTCGAGTAAAGTGACAAAAAACAAATAATAGAGATATTAAAGAAAATATCATTACAGCTTTGTGTAATTTGCTAATTCGTCTTCTAATCTCGAATGCATGCCGGCGTTTAATCAGGGACTGGCGCCCAATCCCCAATATAATGAACCAGATACTCTTAGTCTAGTGTCAGTGAAAAATATGAACGCGAGTTCGTCAGTGTTTCCTTACTGGAACGATGAATGCTTGCAAAGCACTGGTTTTCTACAACAGGTTGCGGCACGCGGTAGACAAATTAATCACGGCAATACTCATTGGAAACAAAGCATTGCGTTTAGGTAATTACATCACGTATCAATGGCAATCAAAGATGAAGAAGTATTAAGTGTATCTTTGGGAAGCTACTAATTTCAATAGACGGACGTTGTAATTACGTGTTCTGAAGAAGAGCTGAAAAAAAATATTTCAAATACATAAAATATAATTAACAAATCCCTGGGAAACAGTTTCACTGCTATATTTGTCTCCATATTAACGTATGATACACAGTAGATTCCAGTTGCCATCATGCCTAGAGGTTAAAAAGGCCATGGTTCGATTCCCCGATGGGGTACATAGTGTGAAAATATTTTCTGTTGTCCCCCGCGATGCTGGAACATTACTAAATACAAAACGTCAACAAATAAAATAATCAGTCTCGATTATGTACCGAAACAGATTCAACTGGTAGTAAAAGGCATAATAGTGGTGACAATCGCGTGAATGGATCACTGAAATTCACCAGTTGTTCGCGAAATGAGTTCGCATGTCCTGCTCTACCGGTAGAGCCCGCCACCTACACTATTTGTACCAAAATGTAAGGCATTTCTCCTGTTACACGACGGCGGCCACTAAACAATCGAGTCTTGACCAGACAATCCACACCCACTCATACAGTGCTTTCTGTTTAAGTACCATTATATAAATTGTTTTCATGGTCACACAATTGTGTTCGATCCCTAATACCGGTACAAAATGTGAAGCCCATTTCTGATGACCCATTGCCGTGATATGGCCTGACTATTCCCAGTAAGTGGCGTTCAAGCCTGTTTGTGTTAAATACAATTATAACATGATCTTTTGCAATAGGAAATAAAGATCTTTTTAATAAAGTATTATATTCACACAATGTTATCGTGTACATTGTAGATTGGGGGGGGGGGGGGGGGGGGGGGGGCATGAGAATGGCATATGGGGGTTAGGCGGACAGACAGACCTTGAAGGCAGAGATGCTGAGAGGCATGGGGGCTGAAAGGCAAGAGATTGAGAAGCAAAGGGGCGGAATGAAAGATCGATCGAGGCATAGTTGTTCTGCGGTACAGAAAATCTGAAAATAAGAAACGAGTATACACAGTGGGGGCCTCAGAGAGAGAGAGAGAGAGAGAGATAGAGGAGGGAGAGACACAGAGAGAAAGGAGGCAGAAGACAATGTTACAGTGAGGAAGGGGAAACAGGACAGAAAGTGACATAGACACAGACAAAAATTCGAGAATCAGAGGAGGTGAGGAGAGAGAGTATAGAGATAGCGAGGAGGATAGACAGGGTGATACAAACAAAAATACAGAGACTCAACACGGAGAGGTTATGCGTAAGGTGCCTTTGTACAGAATTATTAACACTCTGACAAGGTACTGGATATTTTGCGCTTACCGTTCCTCCAAATAAAGTATACGATATGTTCTGATTTTTAAATACAAATTGTTTGTTGACCCACTTTACCTATACAACAGCCCAATGAACGGCTAAGTAGCCTCAATCTTGAGAATTGAGCCCGGCGTAACTACTCGAGCCTGGAACTAATTATGTAATGATAAAGAAATGAAAGCATGTCACAAGGATCAACTTTGAGTAATCAATCATACATAGCAAATCACAGACATGATCAAGAGGGGTGATTGAAGCATTGCCAAAAGTCGGCACTCAGACATCCTTGCCGTAAAGTTTGATCAATAGCGACATTCGCGCCTATTTTCGACACAGCTGTAGATCCCACTGGGTCATGCAGCAGAGTTTCGGGCTCTAATCAATTCTACCAGTCGTTATTTCATGTTGGTTTAGGAATGATGGCAAGGTTCTCATCTCTGTCAATGCTGGCTGTAAAATTACGAATAATTTCTGCCCAAACGTTGGTAGGGGACTGGCATTACCGAGGTTCCATTTCCACTGTGTGCAGCTCAGAAACCAATTGAATATTATGGCTATTCGCCATATAAAGAGATGATGGATGTAAAGGAAATATATGGTAATCACGTGCTACCCACGTGGTACTATGGACAGGAGGTGTATCTTATGGTAAAATAATAGAACAGATATGTACATTCGTGTTACGTACTGAGTGAGTGAATGGGTTTTAGTTCCAGCAACATCTCGGCAGGGTACACCAGAAATGGGTTTTATACATTGTACCCATATTGGGAATCGACGAGCGAAGGCTTTAACCACTAGGCTACCCCGCCCCGTGTTTCTTATTATTTGCACAGGTACAGATATAGCACAAACATGAGAACATATGGTGCACAAACGCTGCAACATATGCAGCTCAAACATAAGTACAGATCAGTAGTATCAACACGCCGAAACAGATGCCATTGGGCGTAAGAGGCAAAATATGAGTGAACATTACATGTATGAATCAGTACAAATCAGCGATGACACCAGGTGTTCACGTGTTATGCTCTCTGTAACTGTACAAGTCTTTGAAATAACAAAATTGGCTGGGTTTTCACATGTTAAATGTAATTGCGTCAGGTTTTATTTTACGTCGATGCTATTTGACTAATCACCACGACATAAGTAAATAAAATAAATAAGTAGTTAACAGTGTAAACATACACAGAAGCAATTAGGATAACGTGTGATAGCAACTGTGCACTATTCTTGCTTTAACTGAAGATACATGTATAAAATGAAAATAGGAATTGGATTTTCCTTCAGGATCACATATCCGTTCAAATTTTATAATACAAGAAACGTCTTATGATGATACAGGGTAGGTTCATGTTTGATGGAGCGTTCACTCTATCATATGTTTTCCTTTTTAGCTTTGATGAAGCATATTAGTATCTGTTTCTGTATCGGGACGGTCGGGTAGCCTAGTGGTTAAAGCGTTCGCTCGTCACGCCGAAGACCCGGGTCCGATTCCCGACATGGGTACAATGTGTGAAGCCCATTTCTGGTGTCCTCAGCCGTGATATTGCTGGAATATTGCTAAAAGCGGCGTAAAATAATACTCACTCACTGTATCATTATTATCAGTTTCATGTAGTTTTTGTTTTGATATCCACGGAATTATATTCGTTCGAAAAGTAGAATCCTTTACATGTACTTTTTTATTTCTTGTTAAACGCACTTTTGACTCTATGAATCAGTTACGTGAGCTTTTTTTGAATGACTGATATGGCGATCTTTTGTACCTCAAAGTAGTGAGATGTAGACACCAAAATGTTGCAAGAACATTGCTACATAAAGGGAAAGTTTACTATTGGAAAGTTGAAGTCATGCCTCTTGTCACAGTCTTCCGGAGAGTTTTTTGTCCCTCTGAATCGTTATTCATAGACCTAAACATGAACAGATGAGATGGTTTCACTGGTCTGTTTTATTTCTAGTTTAGGAAAGAAAATAAGTAGAACGTTACTTGATCACTTTGGAACGATATTAGATTATCGATATACCTAAATCTTAAAGTATACCACTAGCCCGAATTGTTTTGATTTTGCCAATCCAATTAAATTCCGATTCATATGCTTAAAGAACCAGATCAGACAGAAGGTGAACACAGCTGGAGCCTATCGTAATGCCTACTTCTTGCCTTAATGTCTTCTCACAAGACTAATCAAAGCAATTGTCTACTTTTCGTAGCCTTAAATATATCGTTTATATACCACTTACTGTTTGAGTTGCAAGAGCAACAAAACAATGCCCGACGCTCTATTAATACAAATATCGGATGAGCTTGGTAGGCATTTTGGTCAGATGTAAAACAAAGCAAACATACTGTTGGCTTTTTGTAGAGAAATGATGTTCAAACAATTTAGTAAAAACCTTTTCGATTCTTTCTCCACATCATGACAATGTGTTCTCGTGATGGGTACATGTAGCCTACTCTAACCAAATGATTTAAATGAATCTTTGTTTTTATGTAAATACCATCACCACTTTCATTAACAATAAGTTGTACAGTAATTAGAAATGACGCTCTGCGAATAATCACATATTTTGATGTTTCAGTACACAAATTTAGCATACAATACATGTATTTAAATAGCTTGGTTACTGTGTAATAGTAACGAGATTGGTATCCGGAAAAATGATATTACGTCCAAATATTATTATTTTATATTATATACAAATATTCAAGAATCAAACTAAAAAGGCATTGTATACGTATACCGATATAGGCCTATTCATGCTTTTCATTTAAAATATCAATTCCCAGTTGAAATATGTGAAAGTTGTTTTCTGCTGCCCAACATGAACATCGCTTTGATGATACATTCCCTTCGATTATAATATAAGAGAGAACATGCTCTTCATTGATGTTCGTCTGCATAATTATAATCAGGGTTCGGTTGTCATGGAACACATGACGTCATTCATTATTTGTTGACGTCGATGCATTCCAAAGTAATCCAATTTCTGTCTCACAACTTTTTGCGTCCGCATACACAAAGAGGGCCTGCAGATAGCTTTTAATTTACAATGTCGATAAACGTCGTCTGTTCCAAATGGAATTCCCACGTCCATAATACCAACAAATTTGAAAACAGCTGCAGGTTCCTTTGCTTTCAAATGAATTTCTCTTGTGTATGATGCCCAAGAACACCATCGACATCAAAACACATAATCTATCAACTAACCGTTGAATACATGCAGAGAATGAATGCGTGTGACTTGAATCAAAAGCACCTTCATTTTCTCAAAGATTTGATCTTTATCCGCAAACTTTTACTTCAAACTAAAAAGGTTGACACACGTCAATAACTCGTCTCAAGATGCTCCGTGAGGTGCAGTTAAACATTAGTGCAATTTCATTAATCACTTCAAAAACAAGTTTTTTTCTTACAACAAACACGTCAATTGGGTTATTCATATCACTGTCAGAATCAACAGTCTTACAAAATGGAAGCAAGTCGGTCCAGAGCCTAAACTCAAGTGGCAAGTCGGCCAAGTAACATCATTGAAACACTGTCAGTGGTGACACCGCGTGTTTGTAAACCACAGTAAAATTTGACACCAGGTGTTTGCGAAACAATGTAAAATGTTGACACCAGGTGTTTGCAAGACAATGTAAAATGGTGACACAGGGTGTTCACGAAATAGGTGAGCATATCCTAGCCCGGCGGCAGTGAAGGGCAAGGTCACAGTTTGCAAGAGATCTTGTCAGACCATGATCTAAATCTCTCTTAAAACACGTGTCGACATTCTTGGCTCTACTTCTACTTCTGGACATCCACAAATGAAGTTACTGGTATGAACATTATCTGTATCCAACTGCATACACAAGGGCATATAGGGTTGCCAAATGTTCAAAAAGAAAACCATGCGAAAGATACATCATTTGTAGAACGCAATGAAAACTCTGTGAAATGTGTAACACTATTACTCTCTGGGCAAGACTAATCCCCATTGATTTCATTAAGATTTCTCTTGAATTGCCTGAGTCGGCCACATCGGGATCAAATTCGTTCAATCTTTCTCGGCACGAAGACATGAGGATAAGGCATACCAGTGTCCAATCTAAAACTTATAACCCCAACGAGGCGTCCTCCTCACTCCATCCATTCGTTTAAAAGGGGACGATACTCAATGCTCTGGAGCCCATTTTCTGCCCAATTCTAGACATTGTAATTAATACCATGTGTGAAACTTAGACATAGTAACTGTGTAATCAGGGTTAGTAATAACTGTAAAATTGGTACACGTCATGGAATTTGAACTGGCAGACAGAGGTGGATCAAATTTGCTTGGAATGCCAATTAGCCGAGCATAGTCCCCCTTTAAAACGTCAAATAATCACTGATTGATTCTCTTACCTCGATTACCATAATTGACAGTATCGCTAGACTCCCGAGATGGATTCCAGTGGAGACTTCGTGTATTTTCTCGTACTCGCTGTGGAAATGTTGATGCTTCGTCGTGTCCTGAGCCACATGTTCTGGGTAGTACTCCGCCACAAGAAAGAAACTCTCCTTAACGTTGTTAATCTCCAAGACAAACACTTTGCTGAGGTCAAGAGGAACAACTGTATCATTACCTGTCGTTGTCCTGTTTTCAATCACACTATTGCCATCTTGCAATTCCGTAAAATGGGTAGCACCACCCCCGCCATCGTCCAATATGCCACTAGTCAAGGGTTTTGTAGTCACAATATCACTTTGAGAAGATTTGGAGGAACTATTTACAGGTTTTCCGTTGGGTTTAGTTGTGTCTTTAAGTAACGTGTAATCCTTAGGGCCTGGCATAGATATGGTGTGATTCTGGTTACAATTGCAAGGTAAACAGTATAGATCATTCTCACTTCTTAATCTGATTTTGCTCTGCAATTTGTAGATAATATCCTCCATTGTCCTCCCTTCAAAAGAATGAAATTCCGCAGGGTAGGACTTCTTCAGATAATCCACAAATCTTTGAATTTCGTGTTCTTCATTTTCAAATCTGACTGCAAACAAAAATAAAGACCATGTTATTATTTACATGCAAAGAAAAGCTTCGTCAAGCAGTATGGGGGTTGGGGAGCTTATCGACCATGAAAAATATACAAACGATATCAGTAATGTGTCGTAGCACTCTCCTTATGTGACGTGAACGTCACACTAGAATGCCACGGCGTCATTCAGGAATATAATGATGTCATGTTACAATGGATTACGTCAATTGCTTGCGTGACACATGAACCAGTCTGAATGAGTACTAACCCTAACTCAATTGGAGTTAAAAAATTGATCAAATGAAATATTTGATTAATGTGGTATTCATTCGATGGCACATTCTTTCAAATCAGGGAGTGAGGAAAAACGAATACTTTTAAAAGTGAAGATTTGTAAGTTGTATCTGCATCCCAATCAGCCAATCAGATTGCAGCTCACGCTCATTTTAAATTCATGTTATACACGTGCAGTATGCACTCCAAAAGAAAGGAAGTACAAGCAAAGAGAGAAGGTGTGTCAGGTAACAAACAGACACTTACTTTTTCATGTAAATTGTGTAAGTGGTGGGTGTCTACGGGTAGGGTAGTACATGCTTTCCCTTTTCGTGAACACCGACCGCCATCACTGATTTTCAATGATCAATTCATATAATTTTCAGCTCTATTTTGCTGTTTTTGCGCCAAATAGATTCTGTTTCGGCAGATAATCGAGAGTGATTATACTCTGGCGGTGAATTTGTATATTTATATTCAGTAACCAAAACTCACCAACAAATTATTATCACCCACTACAATAATAAAGTAATACGGGATTAAAACAATCAACAATTAAAGCATTTGCACATAATATAAATGACTAAAACGACCATGTGCCCTGAATTAAATAGGCATTGCAATCACAACCGAGACAAATGAGGGAAAGTACGACCCCGAGTGGTATTGAAATATCCATGACTTCAAAACAGAGAGCACTTTGGATTTGACGGACCCTGGCCTAGGGGAGTATTGTAAGACTACCCGACATTCATGCTGTCTTCTGCTGTCCAAACTTTCATTTCCTCCAAACTTGAGATGACACTCGAACTGAATGAAAACTGTTTAAATTTAGAACGACGGTACGAAAAAACCGCCACCTCACCTCTAAGTGTAGCATTACAACGAAAATCGAATTCGGTTTCTAAACAAAATACTTAAAGCAATACCGAGTCTGAAGGACTTTTTTCATAGTTCCAATTTAGCAGCTTTCTGTCTGTCGAATCCTGCTAGGCTCAGGGGTAATCGATATTGTGTTACACTCTGCAAACTTTAGCTTGGTTCTTTTACAGATATGAGTAACAGAACTGCCCCCAAGGGCTTTCAACCTTGTTGGAAGGATATAGATCAGATCGGCCCCGGCTGTGTATTACGTGAACGCCACATGTTATAAATCCCTGGCACTTTTTTGTAGTTACGGTTTCCACAAACTGTATAGTTTGACTCCTTTTATTTCTTGGACATTGAATTTGACAAAAACAGTTTCAAGAATTGAACAGTAACGTAGGGCTCTGGATGTTTGAAAATTGAAAATATATTATTTCTTGAGAGTACAAAATTGTTATTTTGTTTAAAAAATTGTATTGAAATTTCAATGGTGATGAATTCTTCACAAGCCTGCACAATGTGTGACTGGCATTGTGAATCCATAAATAAATTCAGAACCTCTGAGAGCACATCGATAGTGTTTGTTACGTAACATAACACATCTCACCCACTGTCACAGTAATTGCATCACATTTTGAATCGAACAAGTTATTGCTTTTTGAGTGCTATTTCAGATCGCATATTCCCTTTGAAATAATAACGATCCATGTGAAATGACGTCCAGAAATAAACACAGATCGACAAATAAATCCTGAACTTCGTAACCGGAAAGCAATCGGGTTAATTGGAAATGGTCATAATGATGTGAACTATTACTTTGTTGAATGCAACTGAAGCATGGAAGTACAAACATACGCCTCCAGAATACTGCTGCGTGCAAGAAACGCCATGAAACCATATAAACATGTATAAGAGATTTCAACGAAATGATAACAAGATCGTATAAAGAAGTGTACATGTACTTTGAAATCTCGTCACCGTGGAAGTCACTTTCTAAGCTTGTTAAGAATAGAGAGTGAGTATGGGTTTACGCCGCTTTTAGCAATATTCCTGCGGAGGACATAAGAAATAGCCTTCACACATTGTACCCATGTGAGGAATCGAAGTCGGGAACTTTGGTGTGACGAGCGAACGCTTTAACAACTAGGCTTCCCAACCGCTCTTTGTTAAGAATAGATTCTATAAGTTATTATTTATCTCCAGGCAGAAGTGACAAAACACAAGGCTGTTCAATGCTTGACGACATTTTTAATACGACCATGAGACAGGAACATATCATCTTGTTAGTAAGAACACTGTACAATGTAAAAAACTGAACGGTCAGGAAATAATAACTACACATGGTTCCCTGGTGCGGTAAAGATCGTTTGTGACGTCATCAATGAATTTTACTTTCATTATCCTCTATGTTATCAGTGATAAATCAGGATATTATGGAACCTGGTAATGCCTTCTCTTATCTCTACTCTATATTAACATATTTAATGTCTTATGCTGGTAATTCTCCATAGTGTCTAGACAGTCTATAGATTTAATTCATTTAATTTAATGAGTGAGTGAGTGGGTGAGTGCGTTTAGCTTAACGCCGCTTAGAACAATATTTCAAATACTACGAAACACATGAGAACCGTACTGACTAACTAAGAATAATAATCAGGGGAAATCTGGGATTCGAGCGGGGTTACATAAACCGTCAGAGCCTTCGCGGTGTTCTCAGTAGTTAACCAGACGATACCATATACATACTTATAAGAAATAGAGAACTATTTGCAACATGTTCTTACCCATGTATAATATGTGACGTACAAATTACAATTATACTGCTGACCAACCTATTCCTTTACTCATATAATACGTTTGTGTCGTAAGTACATGTAGGCATATTAACTCACATTAAAGACTTACACATACGCACACGTACACGCACATGCATACGTACACGCACACGTACAAGCACACGCACACGCACACGCACACGCACACGCACACGCACACGCACACGCACAAGCACACGCACACGCACACGCACACACACGCACACGCTCTTACGTGAAGCTTAAGCATACACGCGTATAAGGTAAAGTTTAGTTTTCAGGCTTTGACAAGCATGGTCTTTCATTTGGTACTGAATTGGGTTTGACTATTTTGTAAATACTTCGACAGTATGGCGTGTTTGTCTACAACACAAAATAAGCAACACTCCGAATTCGTATTTCAGATTCCATTCTTTCCCAATGCATGGGGAATCCAGGGACATGAAAGGTCATCAGTACATCACTCTTGTAGAAAGGTCCGGGTCATGATGGTAGACGATGTGACCTTACTGTGGCATCGTGCCCCGATGTCGTTGATCGTTAGTGTTGCTCAAACCCTCTTAACTACTGTTTTTTATTGCCAAGGCTAGGTTATTTACAAACCAGTGTAATATAGCTGGTATATTGCTGATTGGGACGTTCAACAACATTCACTACCTAATTAAATAATGGACACAAAAGGTCTAGTACACCGAGGAAACCATTTTGATATAATTTTATTCCGCAAATTCACGGTTCGTTAAGATAAACCTACACTTTAGGCGATAGTAATATCAGAAAAATCAGATGTCGGTTTGCCAAGTCTCTGCATTCCTTTCATTTTTCTGCAACACAAGTTAGTGTGACGAGTGCAAGAATCGCTATTTTAAATGTGAAAAAAAAACAAGAAATGAGTTTCGCGAACTCAAGCTCGCAATAATAGTAAGATAGGTGTTAAATACGTTACAACTTGAAGAACCTAGATAATGTGCTTCCACCACCTATCGAGAGGAAACTGGAGTAAAGCGAGGCGATATTGTTCGTATTAAAGGTAATTGTATTATATAATTATATGGTACATTGGGCATATAACTTCCCTGGAAGTCGTTGGAAGTAACAGCAAAATAATTCTACAACAAACGTGAACTCGTGAACATTAATTATGATTGTGCATAATCCAATTCACGTTTAATATGAAGCAGATGATGTCAACATTACAAACATCTACCATCTACTAAACTTCAAATCATTCTTCCACGCAAGGGTATTTTAAAAAAACAAAGTGTTTTTTATTATTATTATGATGATGATGATGATGATGATGATGATGATGATGATTATTATTATTATTATTATTATTATTATTATTATTATTATTATTATCATAGTGATTCATAAACATTTGGTCAGAATCATACAATGGACTCTGATTTTAGCAGATAGCTATTTTGGTCATGGTTATTCAAAGGGTTTTGTAGCTCTTATCTATATCTAAATAAAACAATTCCTTCGTGATAAAATGTTAACTTCTAGTGTACACACTTCATTGCAATCCTGAAAGAATACTACTTCTTCTCCTATAATTCCATACAAAGATTGACTAAGCCTCTTCATGTATGTACACGTGAGATGAAGACACACATACTAGTATACTTTGCACACTAAATCTTACTTCTGTGTCAATACACCTTTATGTCTGTGGAGTTGTAGAACTGTTATTAATTTCTCTCTGTAGAAACTGTTACTTTCATTTTCTGGAGCAAATATATCGTCTAATGTACCCTATAATTGGTCTCTCGCTTCCTAAGTTACTTGATCGTGTTGTCTTCGACAATATACCTCCCAGCTAGAAGGAATGATTGTTTTTGTCGCATATATTATTTAGATGATCATTATTAACTGATAAAGAACCATCTTTTAAAGGAGAACTTCTTTGATATGTTTCGATACATGCGATTTTCTCTTTGCTTTGTCCTGGAAGGTACAGTCGATATTGACTATTTTCGTTTCCAATCATGTATATTGTCATTAACCATGCATTGTGTTGTGTTTATGTATTTAACACGACAAAGATGAATACCTTTGGAATGTTATTGGTTTTCCATTGTCTGTAGTGTATTGTGTTTATATTTACACATTATAATAGAGGACTGTAAGATATCCTAGCGGCCTAACAGACACTCACTCCCTGTTATAACGGAAAAGAATTGTTTATGATATTTGGCCCCGATATAGTCGATATTTTTGTGCTTTGTTCAATTAACGTAACATTCTACTGGAGAACGAGTTCATACGTTACATGTATTCTTTTTACTGTAGTCGAGTTTGTGTTGTGTTCATGTATACATTATGACAAAAGAGAACGCAATAAACACGCTACCTGTTCCATATAGTCAATAATGTGTTGTGTCCATGTATATATAATGGTAAAAAGAGAACTACTTTAACATGTTTCCAGTTCTCTACAGTCAATAGTGTGTTACTTTATGATAACTTGAGGGGGAAATGACCTTAAGATGTTATTTGCTTAAACCGTTCGAAATGTCAGCTGCACTGTCAATGAAGATATGAAGTGAAACAAAACAGACATTTGAAAACTTGAACCATGAAACCAGGAGGTAATTTTGAAGGTCAAGTGTTAATTGAAATTAAAAATACATTACTTACACCTAATCCCCTGCAGGTCGACCATGAGCTCCACCAGCACGCACACACACTCAATGACAACCAGTGTGCACACGGCAATGAGAGCGGGTCTGCTGTCCAGAAACTTTAACGTCTGTTGCCGGCAACTGAAAGAAAAACATTTGTGTTGAGTACAGTGAATGAAGACTGTCTAAATACTTTAATTATCATAAGGCCATGCGAAAGGTTTCTGATCAGAAGCTTATTTCTAAATGAAAGACATCTCATTTGTAGCCATGGCGAAATCGTTTGGGCAAAGAACTCGGACGCTCTTGGCATTCATAATAACATTCATACAGCATGATTTAACTTTAAAGATCTCCCATGTTCTATTTGTCGTACAAATGGACTGTGCTTTCAAGGACTAGGGACATGGCTTCATGACATATAGCTTCAGAGGGAACATAATCATTATCAACATCATCATCATCAAAACGTAATCATAATCATAATCAATAACATCATCATCACCATCCCAACTGTCATCAGATTAATGCAGTCCATCATAGACAAGAGACTTTAAGTTGCCATTCACTGTATATTCTGTGTTTCAGCTTTTCGATTTAATTCTTCGGCTTTTTTTTCACCTCAGAGAGTGATAGTCATAATGACAAGAATTAACCATAATCGTTTCAATGAAATAACACCTTTACAGTATTGGTTTGTACGGACGGATTGGTAAGTGCGTTTGCTTGCAACGCACAGGCAAATGGATCGATTCCCAACACGGATACAACATGTGAACGGTATTCCCGATGTCCTTTGTGAAATGCTAGATTGTCTCAGACAGGGCACCCACTCGTGACTCTCGTTAGGTCCATCACTGAGTTGTAGTGTACATGAAAAAGACAAGGATCGCAATCAGGTAAAATATGGTCGCGAGGACTTGCACGTTTCGTCATCACACTGTCGTGACAGTCATTCCTATTGAATACAGACCTCAGTTACCGAGTTTCATTGACCGTTTGTTCACTAGTTTGACTTGCTGTATGTATTCCCGTGTATTGACAGATGAACACTTGACTCCGATTTTCATGTGTTTGTGACGGATGCCACCCATGTGGCAGGATATAGTCACACCTGGTATCATCACCATTTGATAGTTATTCATAAACACTATGCTCATGATATAGTCGGAATTGTACAATAATTATGGAAGGCGTTTTGTCGCTTTTTTATATTCAAACACCTGATTTACCCCAACCGTGATGTGTGGTTTGACGTGACTCTCATAACAGTGACATCTACTATGTCCTGCCACAACTTTGATCGTGTGTTTGTTCTTTTCCGCCTGACCTAGTAATATTCCAACTTTATAAAATAGGCCTGAAATCGAGCTCGACAAGACTTGAGGACAGTAGGGTGAAAGCATGATTTGACCAACGTAGCGAACGAACTACCGACTATATGCTGGAATGAGTGCATTGGTATGGTTTTAGGGGTCTTTCAGCAATATTCTAGTAAATTCTCCTATCAAGGAGGGGGATACCAAGAAGTCACTTCACACTTTCTCTCAATGTATGGATTTGAAACCGGGTCTTCGGATTGACGAGCGAAGGCTTTTCCACTAGGCTACATAGCCGCTCCCGCATGCTTGATGTCGGGTTACGTCACGCGATGCAATGATTACCCTAGCTGGATGTGCTTAATTTGATAAATATCCAAACAAAACCTTTTCCATAAAAATAAGTAATCTCTACTGAAAGGAGACTCCATTGTACGATACCGACCATATTAGAAGCATGTGTAATGAATCCGTATCAAACAGTGATGACACCTGTATCCTGCCCAACTGGAGGCACCCGACACAAACACAATCAGGCAAAAGCAATTCAACATATTGTTCACCTTAAAGAACACATATCTACCATAAAACGTTTCCAAAGCTTTACTAAGGCCATAGGGTTGTAACACTGATTAAACGCCTCAAGGCAAGTGTTCACCCGAATAAACGCGGAAACATACGTTACAAGTCTACAAAGGGAATTACATTGCACATTATTTAATGTGACATTTAGCAGTACTGTCTATATTTTGTGAATATATACCTCGTTCAACTTACTATGTTATACATAAGTTTGTACGTTTTCTTACTTAAATGAAAATTCGTCACGTAGGTGTTCTTATATGTTTACGGATACAAGCATAGCACGTTACTGAGAGGGAATCTCCGTGCATCACACTGCAGAAAGCGGGATTACTCGTATATATGTTTAGATCCAACGGTCGATACCCATAGTTCCAGACATATAAGAGCATTTTGTGTCTGAGCTGGTGTCAATGCATCTCAACCACACGTGTTGAGGATGCCTACTGTCACCGTGGTCTGTCTGCCGCTGACGTTTGAAGGTCACATTACGCTAACCTTATGCGTTTTTACAAGACAAGCAGAGAAAGAGAGGAGAGAAGACCAATTTGTACTCTGTGGTGGTCATTTAATGAAGCTGGAGACTTTACTTGCAGAATTTGTCACTAATGAGGGCCCCAAGGGACCGTCTCAAGGCTATGTTTGGTTATTTTAGGCGTGAGTGTACAGCTCTTGCCATTCTGTGAAAACAGAACAACAGTAGCATCTGTCATTGATCAAGCGTGTGTGCTCTTTTGGGGGGTAAATATAGCATTAACGAATGTTTTCTTGAAATAAGATTACATTCATTACCAATCAGTTTATTTTTACAAGGAGGGGAAATAACATTCGTGTTTATACCTTTTGCACATGTTTATTGCAATGTTTATGGGTGATCAAACCGTTCATATTTACACTCTTTCAGCCATTTAACACTATACATACATTAATCATGAATTGCTTCATCTTAATAATCTTGCCATGTCGAATTAAACGATTACAGTAAAGTGGCATGTGTGGATGTTTACTTTAAGAGTATGGAAAATTCATTACGTGGGTACGAAATATTTCTCATCTCATAGGTTTGTGGCACGCCTAAAGAACAGCAGCGCCTTACAGGCGACCACACTACTATCACATATACACATGAAGATGGTAAAAAAAGGTGGTAAACAAGAGAATAATTAAGGGCCGTTGAGGATATATGTTCGAACTTCGATCAGATGCTAACGTGATCAATGTCGTTAAGATGCCAGTGCAAAGGCCTGGTAAGTGTCAGGGCCTGGTTTGACTCCAGTTGAAAATGATAACGATGAAAATAGCAGTAGATATTATTATTCTCTGGAATCTCTTGAACACATTTTTAAAAATGTAAATGGCACTAAATTATTATTTTCACTGAGAGAGAGAGAGTATGCCGCTGTTAACAATTTCAAGATGGGGGACACCAGAAACAGACTTCACAGATTGTACCCAAGTAGGGAATCGAACCCGGGCCTTCGACGTGACCGCACGGCTTCCCCAACTTCGCCATCACTGGGAGAAACCATGAATAATGATTATAGTGACATATAGAGATATCAGGATAATGACATTCAGCTAAATAGCTAAGATGTTTAAAACGTTAACAAATATTGCATAAAATATGAAAACAAATACATAATAACAGAGCATGTTTACAACGTACCATTATACAAACACACATATACCTAACTGAAACAAAACTGATACCTGAATTCGACCCCGAAGGGATTCCGAAATAGAATACACATGTAAGTCCCGAGTAACCTAGGTCAAGCTTGCTTGTCATCGTACCCCGATGACGTGTATCGTTGCTCACAATATCGATAACTGGATTGTCTGGTCCAGACTCGAATATTTATTCTGACATCATATAGCTGGCATATTGCTGAGTACGGCGTTAAACAGACAAACTTGAATGAGCGTTAAAAAACCGCATACCATTCATAGTGCACCTGAGTAAGGCAACTGCATCAAATCGAGTGTCAAAACAAGCACAAATTGGCTTAGTTTAAAAACATATCGTCATAGTATGATGGATCTGAACATCTGGGGTCAAACCCCAATGTTGTCATACCCTTTAAAACAACATTAATTAGTAGCAATCACTGAACAAATGAGAAACCACCACGAACACAAGCATTTGTCATTATGTATGACATTTAACCACTGTTTAATCGTTAATGTGAATTATCTAAATAGAAATGTACAACATACAGCCACATGTATATATATATATATAATTGTACAAATAGCATTGTTTGTGACAATGATGAACAGACAAAGATGTTTTTAAACAGGCAAGAAGTAAATAGTATGCCTTAGCTCAGCGATACATAGCAACGCATGCTGATCAAGAGTACTGGTAGAAAGGGCGATATATTACCAGTGGCTGAATGATATGGTAGCAAGAAATAGTATAAAAGCGAAGTCTTTGTGATGGACTTAAATGAAAAAGACATGACTCTTATATTGAAAAGTATAAAGAACAATTTAATGTTGATATTTGACATCGAACTAATTCCTTTGCATTTACATGTATCCACCGTGCACTGCACCGTTTCGGCAATGTAAAAACATGTACATTTAGCACTTAAACGCATACACACTGAATATATTAAACTGTATCCTGAGAGAAAATTATGTTCATCATTATTGCTGTTAGAAACAGGTAGGACGGTACACAAGCCCCATTCAGATAAAATGGGAATGTTCCGCCAATCCAATCATGGATTAAGCCGTCATGAGAAATTGACGGTGCCATCCCCATTTCGTTGCAATTCCATCTATTATGGGTTGTAAGGGTCATGTAGATGGGGGAATATTTAGGCGAATAAAACACTTAGACTCAACACGCAAATACATCGATTATATTCAAATCCATTGTGTTTTTAACAGCGGACAATGCCATGCTTGTTTTTTTTCTAAATTATTGATAAATGCCATCGTTATGTAACAAAATATACTGTTTATATGGTAGTTATAAATTTGCAGATAAACATTAGACACAAGTGAAATTTGGTTTAACACCGCCTTGAACAGTGTTTTACTTATATCACTGTCTGCTCAATGTAGGAGGACCTTTACCAAATTTGGTGAAACCCACGATCTCGGGTGTGGTGCGGATAAATCAACAATCATAAAGAGAGCGAATCTGGGATTCAAAACTTATGACCCTTTGTTTTTGGCACGCCTAAAGGGACACAAAATCTCGCTCACTCTTTGAGGGTTCCTTCTTTTTAGGGGTTCATTTAAAAGGTGTTATAGGGGTATGCCTCACGAAAGCTAGACTAATCTTTACACAGCCAGTGCGAGTGTGAGTGAGTGAGTTAATTGTATGACGCTTTGAATAGTATAAATTTCAGTTCTATCACGATGTGTCGAGATAAGATCCCAACATGACGCAGGTCCTTAACTTTTAACAGTTTCATAATCGGGTGCATGGTACCGTCAGTCTGAAGATATGAGATTGGATCAGCGGATCCTTTCTTATATGCATAGAATATTATACTTACATCTTAAAAAGCAGGATGTACAGCTAGTAATAGTGTACAGTATGCTATTAACCTTTCAAAACAATTCGGTTAGTAAATAACTACCATTAGATTACTCTCTCACAATAAACGTAAATATAAACAAATGTTTTGTTTCCATCAATAGCACAACCTAAGGCATTCATTTATATCTGCATCGTCACGGTAATGCTAATATTATTCTGCACTGACCTTTAGCGTCACGGTAACATAACAAATTTCTGATATGGAATATGTGTAGCATCTGGTAAACGAGAAATATGTCCCGGACGGAGCATCGTAAGTAGTGTTAAACGCCCTCCGGTAATCGTATTACACACGTGAGGTGTAACGCTTCCTACAGAACATGTGAAAATAGTATTAAACTGCACTAAGCACTCTTGCGGAAAGCATTAGGTACACGTCCTGATATCCTTGCAGGATTGTGGAAACACCTATAGACACTTAAAATGATGTATTCTTTAAAGAATGAGGTGAGGTGTTTATTTATAACATTTTCAGATACAATTAGACGTATTGCTGATATAGTCACGTTAAGAAAAGTGAGCATAAAGGCAGACAACCATGCAGAAACGAAGCAGGGTGAATATTAGTTATATCATGTCTGGCAAACAGTCAAAAGCATTCCTGTTAGATAAAGCTGAAAAGTATTTTGATGATATGTTCCGCCCATGGCCAATAGCCAGTTCAACAAAAACGAAGGTTTAAGGCGACACCCACACAACATACTTTAGTAGATTTTCGAAGATTCTATATATACTTTCAACAAGACTAAGGCGGATTCGTGTTTTCTTGTCTTTACAGGAAAAACGGTACATGGCCATTTGCCAATGTTCTTAAAACTGTGGTGGCATTGGCATGGCAGCGTTTGCGTGTTGTGTAGGAAAAGGAAAATAATTGGACTAAGCCAGTTATGCAGGCATAAAATCAACATAGGCCGGCGTGATTTCAGAACGCGGTGTGCGTACTTTATAGGATAATCAAATTTGTCTAATTTCATTATTTAAGTAAACTAGAAATGTCTTTGCATTTCGCAGTGCAATAAGCAAGTTAATACTTAAGACATAACTGATAACCAGCCTCCAGACGATGGGATGAGGATTGAAAGCGGGATAGCAAGTTCGAACAAATTATTTTCAAGGAAGAGTTATTTCAGATGAATCAGACTGTAATTCTCCAGACGTCATAAGCGGTTTTTAAGGAAATTCCTTAATCATACTCTGCCATGGTTTGCCCTTAAGCGTCTGTCGAAAATATATCTGGCAGTTCTTGCTGAACTGAGACAACGTAAACTAACCCACTTAGCTGTATTGTAACACAATTCTCTTTTTCGGTGGTGCGCAAGAATGGAACTCAAACCGTCAAAGTATTTAAGCAACAAATAAATAGAATTACGATCATGTGATGAAGGTCGATATATGGCACCAATCAGGTCATTCGATGTTCTTAAACATATCTGTAATACGTTCTTTCTGAAACTTATATATACAATTGATTCCATTAGCCTTGCGTATGAGTTCATGGACTTCAGCGATTATCTGTAACCTTATATTCAGCAGGATCTTAGAATACATATTCTTGGCCTCTTGGCATCCTCTTGTGAAAATAACCAATCAGTATCACAATATCAACCACTTATAAAAGAGCATCGCAAAAATATGCATCATGAAAGCTTGCGGATGGCATGCTTTAAGCGAAAGTACTTACCTTTGTATTTTTCTCATCATGAGAGGCATAACTGTATAAGCAGTGGAAGCGCTGTTGGTTCACTGCGCATGTCTTCACCGGATGGTAGTTATGCCGTTATATAACACAGTTTTGGCTTGTAATAACCAAGTTTACGCCAAATGGAACCCTGTGAAGGCAGAGAGTTCATATCCTGATAAGTAAGTAGCACCTTGGAGCAAATTTGTACTATCGTTTTCACTTACGGTAACCATGGTGATGACAATATAGCAGGTGAGACACTCTAATCAGGATGTTCCAATAACACCACGCATGCGTTATATGTTCAGGTAACGCTGTTCATGTTCTTTTACACAGAACTTATTGCGCTAGGTGTGCAAACAGTTAAACCGTTAAAAGGTTAAATGAACATCCAGAAAATGTTGATGAGTATTTCATCGGAAAACAGCATTACACTGACGTTAAGGTAGAACACGTACGTGGAGTTATCATGTCACAGCTGTGAATCCCTCTTGTATGGCGTAATTGTTTATCAATTGCAAAATGATCGGTCGAAACTAGGCAAGTTTTTAACCATAAAGATTGACGGTCTGGAAGGATCTTGATGTGTTTCATGAAAGAACACACAAGTCAGTACTGTATAAGAGGTTATTCATGACTGAAACTATTAATCGATCAGTCCAATGATATGTCCAGAAGTATTCATAATTTATAACATCATATCTGATTAAGCTTCTGTAAAACTGTACATTGTTCCCCGAAGAGATATAACTTCAATCGAATATCAATTTCGATTCTCTTACATTCTTAGGACACACACATTAGAGCAAATGGATTTCCTTCACAACTGAGCTGGAACCATCCCGTGTTTTTTACAAAACTGTAGATAATCTTGAAAATTCAGATGGCTGCTACTTGTGTTCATTTATTCTCACACGAACACAACAACTGGTTGAACTGTCTTCCGCTGCACAACGATGCCCATATATCCTATAGCACATGTACTCCTCAAAGTCATAGTACATTTAAGGCAATGCTAGCCACCACAAATATATGAAGTGACTATGCCTTACCACAACCAAAATGACACAGTAACCATGCCAACATCGCAGGGAAATACACTAAACCAAAGCAAATACAGCCGTCATAACCCACTTAATGGAAAGGCATTGGTATGACTTAACACACCTTCTGCAGCCGTTCAAACGCATGTACATATCCACACACACGTGAGCCAAGTTCTTCTCACATCATACCTGACAAGAGTATGTGTGAAACCACAGGTGCGTGCCATGCCAAGAAGAAGCATGCCTCTTCAAGAAGTTAAATCAAGGAGCCGTAAAAGCTAAGGCGTGTTCTAACTTCCATCTCTTCTACGACGTAATGCTATAATTCGGGCAAGTCAAACACCTTGTTTGGAACCAGGTAAAGGCTAGTTAATTGGTTGTAGCTGCTTCTGAAGAATATATCTACGCGGCGCAGCTCTTATCATGAAACCTGCCCAATCTAATAATATCCTCCGTGTTGGCGAATTTATCAATGAGAGATTTAACAGGTGTGTGCATCCAGTTGACTTTCCGGAATCAGAGGCGTTTAGTCAGTTGGATATATCGGCTTTGATTCAGCCTAGTATCATACAGCAATGGCCTGTGGTGTCTTGACCCATGATGCATGGCGATTTGTTGGACCAATTCGGGTATTTATATGTGAGCATCGTGTGTAGGAAAATAAAAGAAACATGATATTTTGATATGATTAAACTTCTAAAGAGTGTCAAATACGGCGTAAAATGAAACCTGTATATGTTGTGGTAAGTGTGATTGAAGTAATTAAAAGCCTGTTTCCAAACCTTTACGTTCAGGTGAGTGAGTATGGTTTTACGCCGCTTTTACCAATATTTCAGCAATATCACGGCGGGGGACACCAGAAATGGGCTTCACAAATTGTACCCATGTCGGGAATCGAACCCCGGGTCTTCGGCGTGACGAGCGAACGCTTTAACCACTGGGCTATCCGACCGCCCCTACGTTCAGGAAATACTACTGTTATGATCAGTGATGTACGTTACACGGGTTGACGCAGTTGTCGTACATTTAATAGAAAGTACGCATTGACCTACGCTATTCATATGTACCAAGGTCAATGCAAACGGCATTCACATGTGTCAATACAGAAGAAAGCTCCGCATGGCCTAAATGATCTGATTATCTACTTCAGGTTATTAAAATTACCACCTCACAATTGCTCTCGTGGAAAATCGTACATATATCTGGTATACATACGCATACATGTATTGAGTGGATGGTCAAATTCCCGGATATCTCGAACTCAATCATTGTCCCATGAAAATAATTAAGGCGAAAAACTCATAATTATTATTTTTTGACAACAGACGAATCAAATACAAAAGGTATTGATGCATAAATGTAGATATTAAAAAAATATTAATACATAAATGTTATCACAATAACGCCCGATGTGTTACATGTTTAAGAAAGACACTGTTTCTATAGATTGTACTGTGTTTTCATAGAGATGCACATATGTAATGTAACAATTGTTGTAGCATTATAGATATGTACATGTGTAACATTATCTATTTCGGTGATTGCTTAGAAAATAGCTGTGGTCGTCTATGTCAGACTCGCTGTGCAGAGTTGCGTCCCTTCGGTGTGCCATATCCATGTGAACGTGGTTTCGAATTCCGGTTCACCTGATCCTGTTTCTTGGTTTGTCAGCACCTTATCCTGCTCGTGGGTTCCCCCCAAAGTGGTGAAAATCTAACATTTGCATCATTAAATTTGACATACTGTCAAAACCAAAAGTCACTCACTTACTCACTTAAACATACCCGCTTACACAGCCTCTCATTTCTAAATCTGTGGCTTATTATCTTGTAGTGTAAAGACTACAGGAGTTCGACATTTGATACTGATATAAAATCATTAATACACAAACATTAAAAATAGATACCCAACGAAACGTTTGGTCTCAAACAAATTATTAGCACTGAATCAAATAACATTTGTCAATATGTGCCGTTTCACTACACAATTAGAAAAGCGTTATAACTATGCGATAAAATGCAAAACTTATAATGGATCAAGATTGTCTTGGTTAACCGAAAACCTTCGTATAGATCCACGTCCCTATCACATAAATAATAACAATAATAATGCGCCAGAATTAACTCACCAAATTTATACTGGTGGGAAACATCACTAGGCACCACATGATTCCAGCAATGTAAAGTGAAAGTTACAGAGGACGAAAATATCAATATATTGGCTTGGGCTTAAACGTTACTGAATTAACATAACTTGTTTATTATCGATGGAATTTTGAAATAATGGACAAATATAACTTCAAGCACGAATCAATACTCCGAGTGAGAATAGTTGGCACTGTACAGTAGTCCAAGCTATTCCTATCACGATCTGGTGCTCCACATCGACCCCAGCAGTATTTCAAGGAAAATAATTACAAACCCATTCTGAAATGTAATATTTAGGGCTTGGACGAGTCCAAATTTAATACCCCCTATTACTCGACCCTACCCGGAAAGTAGGGAACAAAATGTCTGATTGGTAATTGTTATACCGCAGCCCTGGCTAAAACTATTTAGATACATGTATCAAACAATCAGATCATGCGTTCACTGAAGTTGACTGAGGCTTTATCTTTACTTAAAAATATACAAGTCAAAAGGAATGTGTGCATCGTCAGAAAGAAATGCGAACATTAGCGACTTGTAGTGTAACCACTGTGCTATTGTGAGTTTTTGTCATTAAACAATATATCACGTGACTAACCACGGCTCCGGGTAGTCCTGTGGGTACCCGGGTCCTACTGACGACCCACCCGACTAGAGCCCTTGTAGTATTACCTTCGTTTTGGTCACTTTTCATGTTTATTTATGAAACCCGAGAAATCCAATTATTCCACAGTGCAAACCCTTGTAAACAGGCACAAATGACTGTGAAATTGTTATGAACAGTGACATCAAATACAATAAAACCTCTGATCATCGCGTCAAGTATACTGATCAAAGAACTCGCTTCGTTTCAGTACGTTAATTAATGACTTCATTAATCAAGTGTACATGTATTGGCCCTCAGACCCGTAACTAGGCCAATTGTCCATAAAATTGGCTGTTTTGTTATGATCCCAGAATAATGATTCATCGGTCTACTTCAATGCGAATCACTGGTTATAGGGACAATCACGAATTGATATTTGTGATGTTCCATTGACACACATGATATATGCAATGACCAAGAGGCCAGGAGTTAAATTAGCTTTTGAGCTTAAATTTTGTTTTAAAAAATGAACAGAAGAAAAATGTCATGTTTTCCCAAATAGATATTTAGTTGCACAACCTTTCTCTATTTATGAAAAGGAATAGAAAGTTATCATCTGGTGTTTTCTTTCCACAAGAACACTCCCAGAAATGCTTTTCTTACATGAACTAAATCGTTATTCAGATATCAGTCCTATCTTTACGTCGGTGGTATTTAGAAGCTCTAATAACTGCAGAACAGCAGAATCAATAACAGCAGAATTGAATTACAACTTCTTTTATGTTTTCAATGCTAATGGATTTCAGCTTCCTATCTCTTTCAGTGCAAGAATGTTGAAATCCATAATTGGATCCTGTATTTATACATGAAACGTATCAGGTTTTATTTCTCAATCCTACAACATGATATTCTGATGTCTAATTATACCAATCGACTATAAAACATAAACTTAATATGCCAACATTCGTGGATACTACCATCTGGTAAAGTCATGTTATGAACCTAAATAAATAAATATTTTCCGCTTTATTATTATCAGCCGTGTAAGCCAACCATCAACACATATTAATTTCGTCAACAGTTTTACATGCAGGGTTGTCTATCAGCAGCGGTAGCATGATCCACCTGTCAGCTGATAAATGTAATTGATTTGTGATGTGACAGAAATGTACTGTTTTTGTAACGCTCGTTTCATTGGGATGTGGAGAGTTGTACAGTATCTGATACCGGAGTAAGGTTATCGGCTTTGCTTATAGCGGAGAATTCCTATGATTTAAAAAAAAGGTTTTGTCGCTTTTATTTGCAGGTATTGGATTGTGAGATCCTGCCGGACTTCAACTACAGCACTGGATTAAAAGTGACTGTTATTGCGCGCGTGGTGAATTTCGGGTTATTCATTCAAGCGAAGGGTTGCTCTTAACACACTGGACATAAACTCGATGCAGTGGTCGTTCAGAGGCCAATTAGATATGCCACTTTGCTTGGTTGACACACATGTCTGTACCGTCAAACAGTACAAAGCCATCAACAAAATCAACATTGAAATTGAGATTATGTCCAACATCCTTGGCCCGTTTATGAAACTGCGGTAGTGCCTTGTTTCCGTAAATATAAGCGATTGAAGGAACAGCGAGGGTGTGGGATCTATTGTCTGATATGATTCTTCGTATGAGGGTGTCATTACCCTGGTTTTTTGTTTCGTCCAATCAACAACACCAAAAGAATAAGAAATGACGGGTACAGCATAAGTATTTGAGGCTTTAACTTTATTGCGAGCGTTCAGCTCTGAACTCCTGATTTTCTTTTTCCGTGCTATAAATACTATTAAACAAAGTTTTTCAACCTTTCAGATTTTGGCACGCATTGTGATTCTGATGCTATCAAACGTACAGGCAAAAGTCTGGGGCTTTATTTAAATGTCGATGCTTTTGAGGTGCTACGAGTATCTAGTAACCGAGCCCAAACATTACTGAGGGGCGAAATGCGGACACGAAGCATTCAATAGGCAATTCATCTGTCATCGGATCTTTGATGAAAAGAAGTTCACGTCTTTACCTACCGGCTGCATCCGTCTGCGTAACCTAGGGATTCAAGTGTTCCCTCACCCCGCCGAAAATCCGGCTTGATTCCTCACATTGGTATGTTGTAAGATGCCTCATGTTTATTTTACTTTTTCATCATGCACGTAAATGTATGATGATTGTATTATGTTGACTTAACATATATGGTTGGGTTTTTTTCAGGAAAAGGACATAACATGCTCAACTCTGTCTTGCATGTTATGGCCTATATTTAGAAAACAAATATGAAATAGCAAAATCGCTCAGAGAGAATAGCAATTACATTTGTTTACCGTGCTGACCGAATGAGAAACCCGCTTCCTGATAAGACCAACTTCCGGCTGTTGCTAAGCAACTGAAAGTAGCAAGTAAACAATGATGGCGTCTCGTGACTGGCTCACGGGCGAAAACTTCCTAATTTGTAATATTCTTCTCCTTGATGTAAGCACCGCCGTTCAGGATGCTGCAGCTGGGGTGAAGTTGTCATGTTAATTAAGAGACTTGAGAGTTGGGGAGCTTAACATTTCCTTGACTCTCAATGAAAATGGAAACTATTTCTTTCCTACTCTATCAATGCCACGGCGTGTCAACACCATTTGCAGCATATATTTCATATATGAGGGTTCAGAAAACATGACTGTTATTGACTTCATTCACCCGACCATAATTACTGGAGTGAGTATGGTTTCCGCCCCTTTTTGCAACATTCCAGCAACAGGGAACACCAGGAATTTGCTTCACACATTGTAACCATGAGGGGAATCGAAACGGGGTCTTCGGCGTGACGAGATAACGCTTCAACCACTAGGCTACCCCACCTCCCCTTATTACTTGTGTTGCTTCATGTACAGTGTGCAAGTACTGATTGGTAAAATTCGTTTTTGGTCAGATGGTCGGGGGACACGAGTGGCCCAGTCGTCTGACGAACCTCAATTCGCTGTGAGGTTTGGCGTCCCTTGGGCACGCCAGAAACCATGATCGTGGGTTCTCATCCCCGTTCGCCCCGATTATGTTTCAAGATTTGTCAGCACCATACCTGTGTTATTGGGTTTCACCAAAGCGGTATCGCTTCGAGCTAAGACTTGCATCACTTCGGGATTTCCTCCCACATCAAGCTGACAAACCCTATTATTACGGGAAAAGTGTTCAAAAGCGGCGTTTAATCCAACTCACTCACTTATTACAAGTCATCCGTATGTTTATTTTGTTAATCACAATTCCTGATGCTTTTGATGCTATTAAACACCTAATTATTCTAAAGATATCTATTAGTTTCATAGGAAAAAGTCGCATTAAGAAAATGCAGTATGAAACGCTACCAGTTTATAAGTCACCGGCTGTAGGAAAAAAGTGAAACAAAATTCAATACATTATACCAATAAATACCCCAAGTACGTTCTGAGATTAAAATACAAGTACATTTATATGCGTCCAAATAAGAGTGAAACTTTGAAAATATATGTACCGTCTATGGCATTATACTATTTCTATACCTCATTGACTTCTTTTATAACAAATCCAAATACTTAATAGATTGAAACATTCATCCTGAGCATGAGCTATCGTCTTTCAGGTTCGTTTAGACGTGACAACTAGACCAATCAACGTGCTGGAAGACCATTTCGTTTGAAGATCTTTATTATCGATCTACTTAAATGTTTGGTCCTCTTTCAGATAACTCTGAGGTGATCTTACAGTTTGATGGAGTGATGAACTGGGGTTTTATATCAACAACTCAGAAGACGTTATCTAGTTATTTCAATGGATATTATAGACTGCTGCTCCAGTTGGCCAAAATATTTTTTTAAGAGTAAGAAATATGCTGACATAGCAAAATGCGAAAACCCATACGTATATACAAGACGAAACCTGACTTACGACAAGAGCACTGTCTCATACATTTCTATAATGGTGCTGTTACACCCAATATAACGTCATTGTACGTTTCCATGCGTGGTTTTATCACGTGATGATTCCTCCTAATGTTCTAGGAAACGACATTGTCTTTGTTTCGGCAGACAAAAAACTTGACGCCTAGTTACGTATAGTCTGTCGCCTGAGTTTTCTTTAAAGATGCACAGCTTTCATGGTGAAGTGGATAGAGCGTCTGCCCAGAGGTTGGATCCCCTGACCGGGTCATACCACAAGACATTACAAAATGGTATTTGTTGTGGCGCTCGGCATTAAGGGGATGAAACAAGTAAGTATATTGTGTCTGAGTAGGGTATCCATGTTGAATTGCGGCTATAATATATCTAACCTTTCCCCCTTCGAAGAGATGAGAGAAACATGATATTTCACGAGAAACATGGAATACCAGTATCCTATTTATTGTATACTTTTTTAAAGTTAACGTAAATTCTCCCTACGCAACAAGCAGGGATGTTTCACCTTCCCTTGGAATTGTGACTTAAAAAGTAGTTCCGAGTTTGCAAAATCTTAATAAATATAAAAAAAGTCTCAACAAATATTTGAGGTAACGACATTTCTTTATCATACATTTAGATATGATTATAAACAAAATCAACTTCGAAAAAAATATTCTTGAAATCTACGAGACCGCTGTTGGAAGCGAAGGAATACACGCTGGTCAAGTATCAAAATGGCGCTTTGCGAAACGAACAGTCACGATTGCCGAGTTAAATGAGAAATTAACAGTTTAAAACGTAACATTTTCGAGAGAATAACAAACGGCAAGAAGCGGTATAAACTCCATAAATGACTATCTGTCTTAATTTTGCCTTGTCAGTGTGGAACTAACGTAAAAAGGACGTCAACAGTCTGTGTGATAAAGGGAGACAATTTGAGGGGAGGTAACTCTTGTATGACAATAGTTCCTTCAAAGTGTTAAGTTCACTGCAGTGAAATATCAAGTGTTATGACCACTACAGTGAAAAATCAAATGTTATATTCACTGCAATGAAAATATCACTTTCTCAATTTCAGAAAACTCAGTCTTTCACACTGAAGTATATAATAAAAATACTTTTTTCTACATGTTTGTGCTTCTTAAAGTTTAAAGACTCCATATCACCATGCATTATCACTAACTACACAATCCAATACAATTCAGCACAATCAAATTTAATTTCAGGCTAAATAGGTTTAGATTTTGTTTTCGTATAAATATAAAATGTCAAAGCAAGAGAATAACCAGGCTCTATTCTATTGCATGTACAAGGCAAGATAGCGGTGAAATTATATGACAGATCACTGAAAATTAGTGTTGACACCAGGTGTTATCGAAAAGGGTAAGCATGTCCCTCCCTACTAGTAGCTTCCGCAACTCACAACATCTGTGAAAAAGGTCCTTTGACATATTCAAATTAAAGGTTCCGCTGCGAATGGAAAGTTTTATACTTTTCTTCTTACGATTATGAATCTGTCCAGGGCGCTGGACACCATAGAAAACATATCTCGTGACGCATAAGATGAATCTGTGAAGAGAGCGGGACACCATAGGGTCGACATCTCGTGAGGCACTGGATGAATCTGTCAAGAACACTGAACACAATAGAGTACATATCTCGTGAAGCACTAGATGAATCCGTCAAGAAAGCTGAACACGAAAGGGTCTATATCTCGTGAGGTATTAGATGAATCTGTCAATAGAGCGGGACACATTAGGGTCCACATCTCGTGAAGCATGAGATGAATCTGTGAAAAGAGTTGAACACCATAGAGTACATATCTCGTGAAGTATTACGTGACAGGGCCCCTGGGCTTTTGAGTCAGACGAAATAGCTGTTTACAATTGAGACGACATTCATTTTTAAATATCTAACATTTACAGGATGGATAAACAAGAACCGTGCCTTTTCAATAATTCATCTTTCGACGACCGTATAAGCTGGAAATGACACCAGTGTAAAACGTGTCGGGAACATTAGACATTCCAATTTCGAGATGTTGAGTGAACTATCTCAAGGACTGTCAGGCTTCCGTGGTTATATTAGTATGCAAAACATGATGGTGATAGTTTGTCTCGGTGAGTCTGCGTTAAGAGAACAATTGCTCCTCAAGGGTTTGATGTTCCTCTCCACAGAAGCATCATGTGTGTACATTCACAGAGTAGAGTAATATTGATTAAGTCTATTTACTGCAAGACGATCTACACAATTCGTCGGTACGAAAAGTGATGTTGCTGAAAGCTTGATGAAAGTCTTTCAAAGTGCTGAAAGAACGTGGGATTATCGTTGTTATTCATAGTCTCAGGGGAACCACAAAAATCTAAATTGTCAGCAATGTGTGGGGGTACAATTTCATTACACGAACCAAATACTTGATAAGATTAAATCATTGTAGCACATGGGCACTCCCGTTAGTCCTGTATCGATTCTTAAAATTGGACTTTGTGGACTGCACCAATCCCAGGAACAACTTGTGCACCAACATACGTGGTGTATGACGTGTCAAGAAGCTGGATCTTTTTCACATTCACTGACAATGCGATTTTACGATGAAACCTGGTTAATTCACATTAATGGGGACCATAAGTCGAGTTACCCAAAGTTCGAGACAAGCGAGGTCTAAAACTTTCCCAAAACATCTATTAAAGGAGGAGCCAAACAATTGTTTTCGGAACACATTTTTATCAGGACATCCAGTATGACTAGTGAAAAAATTGTGCTTTTTTAGTAAAACATTGGGACAAAATATCTATTTATTGCTTTTATATATATAAAAACACCTCAGGTGAGGTGAGGTGTTTTATTCCCTTAGCACAAGGCTGAGTAACATCAATTGACATGTTTTAAGGTCTTTTGGTATAACCACCGACCTTTCGCCAGACGCTCTATTCCCTAGACCAAGGAGGTGGTCAAAGAAATATGAAGGGTATTCTGTTAGTAAGGTTCGCTGATGAGGAGAATAATGAAGGAGACACCGTTATCACTGGGCGCGCCCCTGCTTTGCAGAGGCGGACATTGATATATTATAATCATCATTGGCATTACAACACCAATATTGGTAATATCATTTTTAGCACACTCATCAATAGTCATACCATGATATATGTGAAGCAAACGTCACGTTTGATGAGCTTTGGAATGGTTCGTGGCGGATGCTTTGGAATGGTTGGGAAAACACTTGTCGATATAAACTATACTCATATATAAAAAACCCTATCCTCTACTTGTATACGACATATCTATCTACCTATCTATCAATCCATCCATTATCCATCATCCATCCCCTCTCTCACTCACCAACCCATCAATCAACATCCATCCATCCACCCATCCATCCATTTATTCTTCCATCAATCTGTGAACCTACAACTCATGAATACTTCATCACGTTCATCACCAAATTGATAAAGGTTTAAAATAACACAGCTTTGATATGTGCCATAGAATGTTTACCAATAACATAGATGTGTGTATTTGCCAAACAGACGTTATGCTGTAAAATATTCAGCCCAATTCCCAGCCAATCACACTCATCTTATGTGTACGTTGCATCAAGAGGATGACCTACAAGTAAACTCAGCATTAATGCATTCAGATGGAGCCGATGTGGAAACAGAGACAGCAATATTACTCCAATTGCTAAGAGTGTAAGATGAGTCAACAAATTTGTCCTTCGACAAGGTCAAAGATTTTGATTAAATATGGCGGTGGAGGGATTGCGGGTGAGAGTTATTTACTAGAAGGGGTCACGTTTCTGATTATCTTCAAATGTTTATTGATTCTCAGCTTCACAGACCTGTAGCGTAACGCAACTGCTGCGATAATTTAGTTAATGGGTATTTCATATCTGCTATCACGAAACATCACTTCCTTTCGCTCTCCAGTTTCTTTCAAGCGTATTCGGTCACTGAGCCTCCCAAAAAATAGGCATTGTGACTACTGCGTCAATTTGCTCCGTCTTGCCAATTTCTACTCTGTAAATTAAATATTCCACCGTGTTCTTCATCTTCAAGATGCATACTTTGAATGCATACTTTAGTATTGGAACATTGATTAATGGTTAGACATGTCAACACCAACATATGCAATATGAAAGATGAATTTGAAATTCAATTTACGTTTTTTGTTTGTTTATGGCTGATCTGAAAGAAAAATCTTTGGGCTCGATGTTTGCATGCTTTTTGCTGTAAAACATCATGCCAACTTTGAGCCCAAAGATTTTCTTTCAGACCGACGCGATAGTTTCAACGGCTTCGATCCACACAATGTTATTGCCCTGGCACTGAATCAATGGCGTTCGTCATTGCTTCAAGGCTTCGTTATGTATAAGGTTAGCTTCTAACTAAACTAGCAGTGTAAATACTAGCATTTATGTAATCAACTTATGACCATAACTCGAACGCTCAACAGCGGATATAACGACGAACACACAGAGACACTCAAAATCAGTTCTTTACATTCAAAAATTAAAGGTCTTTATTCTCATGACCCAAAACGTTGATTACCCCTCCAGTGGTGAATTGGGTTCGCTACAGTCGGATATTCCAAATATACTTATTATGTCCGAAGTTAGTTATATTTTCTTATAAGATGAAGTGAAATGTATGTCTGCCATCAAATTTAAACAATACAGAATTTCTTACTCTAGTAGTCGCATTTTATAGACAGAATATATCCACTTTAAAGGCAATAGTCTAATCACTGTTTTACTATTGTTAATTGAGGGTATAAAAACAGATATCCGTACTTAATCCAGTTGATCACTTGCAATCAATTGTTTATTACCGCTTTGAACAACCAAACGTGGCCGCGGATGGTTTGATAGGCTGATTGGTGACACGTGAGCAGCTCAGAGATTAACAGTTCGTATTAAATATAAGCCACCGATGCTGTGGTGAGGCCAAGCGATACTGTAGATATAAGTGTCAGAATCGGTATTAGAATTGTGTCATAAATAATCAAGTGGAAATTATACATACTAATTTATTTGAACATGTCTATTGCAACCAAATTGTTCAAAAGAAACCTTAAATAGAACACTGGCAAACACGCTGTTCAGATAACAGATAGGAAAGGCAGTGCGTGGTGCTATATTTCCATTGCACTTTGATAACGCTAGGTTATAAACAGCCCATGTTTTGCTTTAATTACGTTAAAACAAAGCCCAGGGTTTCTTTGAACCGGTTTTAGCTTCCTATTTCTATTGATGTATTATCACAAAGCCTCCATAACGCAAAAACACAATGCACACAAGGCTTCTTTAATTCAGCTGCAGCTGCGAGGAAATGCCTCTGCGATATTGATTCATAAACTATATTTGTGCGATACATGGGCTATAAAGCACAGCGAGTTACCAGCGTGAACGCGAGGGGTTCAAAAGAGCATGAAAATATTTGCAATCTGGCTGCTTAATGGCCATCAGTTGAACAAAACAGGTGATAAACATTAGGGAGCAGGGTCAATCAATACTGGGTTGGGTTCTGGCATGGTCCTTGATTGATAACAAACGTCAGGAAAGTAGCACTGCATGTATTTTAACATTAGGTTTGTTATGCACGAACAAGGATTTAAATTTAGACGTGTTAGAGATTTCAAAATCGTATCTTTTCTACATTTGGGTTTTAAGAGCCAATTCTCAAAAGATTTCAAACTCCTAAGCCAGCAAGAAAATTCACGAAAACGGACACGAATTCAATATAAATTTAAATTCGATTAGAAAGAGGGAAAAGAACATGCTGAATATGAAAACAGGTCCGACCCTATCTGTAGACCCTGCTCTGTGGTATAATGAAACAAAAACACAAATCATTGAAATTACACCAAGTGTTTAAATGGAACTCCAAATGGATGATCTTGTCCTCCCCACCACCAAAGCTCGCATTTGATTATTTTTATCACTTTTGAGTAATATCAGTTCTTGAAATAAGCATATTTATAACTTACATGTATATTGTTACTGATGCTCTATTAAATTCTTTTACCGACTGGCTAAGCATGTTTGAGTATGACAGAACATCCCATCTGGTGACTTGTTCATGTGAGGAGTGATACGTGTAAACAAGTTTTGGCTAGTGGAAGGGCTATTGCATATCGATTAATCTTACAGGCTCGCAGAAAATGTCGTCAATGTTTAAAAGTGATCATCGTTACCGCGTTTCATTTAGTTGTCTGGGAATGATAAAGTTCACTCAATGAAAAACGTGGTAAATGCGTTTATGCACGAATTACCTTTAATTATTATGTGGATGTGAAATCATAGGAACATTGACAGTCTGTTGTTTTTTTGTAAGATGAATGGGGAAGTGATGACCTCGCGTTCAAGGTTATTAAACTTATATTTATATGTATGTACATGTGTGTTTGGCTGCTTGTTCTAGGTCGGACTAATTCTGGTTTTATATTGCTAGCCAACTGAGATACCATGCGCAGTTTAACATGGATACCCCACTTAGACACATTGTACTGACTCCGAGCCGGCCTGGCCTTGTTTTATCCCCTTAATGACTATCGGCGGGCAGGGTAACAACAAGTACCTTATAACGTCTTTAGGTATGCGGCGAAGATCGAACCACTGACCTCCCACACTCCGGAGAGACGAGTGAGTAAGATGAATGGACAAAACCTAAATCATACTACGAAATCTTTACACGCGAATTAAAAACATCCACATTATACCAACTGTGATTTTATGACCAAACCCTGAATCAACAAAAGTAACCATACAGAAATGGCGTCAACAATCTTAGACAAAAAGGAAACGCCCGCTGTTATCAATTACAGTTATTTTACGAAGCTCCGCTGCGTCTCATAAAACCATTAATGTAAAATGTTCAGCCAAATGAAGAAACCATTTTCAAGCAGCAGCCTTTGGCGTCATGAATTACCTGACCCCGGTATATGTATTCAAAGTATGTCTTTATATTGACGCTTGCCATACGCACGGGTTTGTATTGGTAGTTGTGACATGGAGAAACAAAACATCAAACGGACTACAAAACAGCTTATCTTGTTTTCAGTCAATAAACAATACTGCTGAAAATTACAAGATGAACATCGCCATCTAAAGCCCTAGAGCTTCATTTGTATCCATGAATGACATATGTTTGTCGTTAGTCGTCACCTTTTAACGTGACACTGGGGGCAAAACTATCTGAAGTTGGTAAAAACGTCTAACTTAGTTTTGTTTGAACAATATTTCATTTTTATCTGGCCTTGCTTCACAAATTTCTTTAAAAGAGTATGTCAAAATGTGGACTATTTTGGATTGAATGAGAATGAGTTGAAGTGCATCAGCAGGAATAGGACGCGTCGTTTGTCAACATGATGCACGATGCTATCCCACACTGTGATCTTTACATGGTGCTTTCATACACCCATACTCACAGGCATTTACTGTTTTAATTGAAGTTATAGGAGTGTCAGAGTTTACCTGTAGAGCAGAACATGCTTACCATTAAGGCGAGGACTTTTTTCATCACTAAGTTGCAGTGATCCATTCACATATATTTCGCCACTATTTTGCCTTTTATGCCAAGTGGAATGTGTTTCGGCAGATATTCGAGACTGGTGAATTCTCTGGCGTTGATGTTTCGAATTCGATTGCTTTATATTGCGTTAGATTTGTTAAATAACTGCAGTGAATAGAAAGGCAACAAAAACTAAGAAGTAAGAACGTTTGTTCGACCCCGATAAATGGAACCCCTGCTTTAACATACGCTCCGACGACAAATGCGATCCTCAATGCTTTGTTTGAAAGAAGCGATTTTAAAAATAATAGTGACCCCGCTGAGAATTGAACGCTAGTCTTCGGCGTGACAAGTGAAATCTTTTCTCATTACGCAATCCCACCGCCTAAGACAGAACAAGTTATGTTACACGCACAAATAATAGTCGTGAGAAAAATTAGAAGGACAAATGGACCAAAGAAAAGCATATGAAAAATGAGATATGAACACGTGACCATTGCTTCCTGCAATATCGTGGCAGAACCATTTGCGATTATAGGAACATGTTTTCTTTGATCAAAACAACATCTTAATTAGAACAGACTACAATATACATGTAAAATACAGGCTCACTCATAAAGCACTACAACAAAGACTAAGGAATCGTACACCAAAGCAACATCCCGATGGATTTCACCACAGAACAATACGTTTAAGAAGAGTTCTTCACCTCTTTAAACGCATAAATAATTAAATTTAAAAATAGCATTCGACGAATGAGGACCCTCTGGGTACCACTTCCACCGTCGTCAAAAATATCCCAGTCGTTGGAAGGTCACCTCAATGCAGTATATTTTCCCGTTCCAATTAAGCATGTTTTCTGTTAATCTTGTGTGCCATTCTGGTTTACCCTAATAACTGGACCCAAAAAAATGTAATAGTCACAGGAGAATATTTCAAATATCAACTTTAATTAGTAGAAATACATGTATAGGTCTCATGAGAGGAATATTGACATTTTGGCAGTGTTATATATGGCGTGAGCATTTGCGAGAAATTCTGATTGGCAATCAGCTGAACAACACCAATACATGATCAATGCTCGCTATGTTGACGTCATGCCTGAGAGTGAGAAATGCCAATTCTTATTATTTTCCCGTTGTATACATCTTCGTTCACCGGAAAAGGCAGGCATGCTGAGACGCGATCCTTGGAAATTAAAGGAAATAGTTTTTACACAAATATTTGACTTATTTTCTTGTCTCAGTTTGTACTGGCCGAATCAATTCAACAAATAATCTTTTTTCAAATTACATGTAAACACTAATTTTGCTGATAATAATATAACACAAAATACATAATTTTGAAATGATTTATTTTATTTGTAGATAGTTTTTTATTGGTGAAATTATTTGTTGAACTTGTTCTTTTTATTTTGAATATTGAATATAAAGTGGTGGGTGCTACCGGTAGGGCAGGTCATGACTACCCTTAACGCGAACACCCGTTATCATCATTGATTTTCAGCGATCCATTCGTATAATTTTGCCATTTACGTCCAACGGAATCTGTTTTAGTAGATAATCGAGCATGGCTATATTCTGGCGTTGACGTGTTACATTGACACCATAATTATATTTCTGTCTTCAGAGAGTATATTTTGTGAAGACTGCAAACTAACATTGATTTCAAGTCTGACACCTCATTAAATGAACATGATTGACAGATCATATTCTAAGACATATTCAGGGCTGTTAAGGTCAACGTGTTCAGTTGCACACTTCGAGAAGATTATCTTGGTAATATATATTACACATTAGTAACACCTTTGTGACGTCATAACTTTGTTAATAGCCCCACTTACGTCACTGATGACGTAAAATGAGGGTTAATAATCTATACTGACATGAATACTTTTGGCAAAAAATGTTGACGTTTTTTTGTGCGATTGTGCTGCATTTAAAATTTAGTAAACATATTCAGCTGGATCACTGTGTACATAAAGGGCACACCCTGCACTGTATACAGTTAGTACAAGAATAAGAATTTTCTAAAAGCCACGTGTTATATAATTTTCTCTTCAACTGTTTTCGCCATTAATTTACAGCTGGAGAGTTAATATTTTGGTCACCAAATTGAAGAAAATATGTTTCCGGTACCGGACTAATTTTTGGTAAATAATTTGGGACACTAAAATATAGACCGAGTCAAAAACAAGCGGATGTGAGGTATAACACAATACTCTCGCAACTTATTGCTAAAAATCTCTGGTGAAATGAAAACATAAACAAGGATAACGAATCTTGTTTTAGCTCATAATAAGTCTTCCTTATCTCCCGAAATAGATTCTGTAGGGCGTAAAAGGCATCATATTGATGGAAAATGCATGAATGTATCTCTGAAAATGACACCAGGTGTTCGTGGAAAGGGTGAGCATGCTTTTGCTTTAAATTCTTCCTTTTGCATGATGATGGTACGAGAGCCACTTTGACGTTAGTCTCATGCCAGTAACTATCTCCAAATGGCCATGCAGCCCACTGCCGTAAGGCGCCATGACAACACAAAGAGATAGACTATATATAGTGAGGAAGTGATTTAGGAAAGTAGGGTGAAAGTCCCAAATTACGTTTACCACTGTGGTCGGGATCGTCAGCCTGGCCATGTATCTCACAGAACAAGGAACACATGACATAAATCTGGGAATCGAACCCACATTCATTTTAACGAGTTTTAGCGCCCTTGACCAATAGACCACCGTGCCTAATTGCCCTCGTATGCTTATCACAACTGTTTTCACAAAGATAGTAATAGATGGTAGTTTGATATCAAGAACAACGCCCAAGTCATCTTGGCACGAAGACATGCAATCAAGAAAGCCGTTGAGCATGACCTCCCGATCAAATTTAGTCACCTCGTCTGGCAAACAATGGAGTGCTGGGAATCTATATATTCTTGGTCCTTCGGATTTTGCATGTAAAAGGTTCTTTACGGAATGTGACACAAATATCTTGACATGAAAAGTCATCTATGGTAATAAATGTATAAAACACAATCTTTCATTCAACAGCTTCCAATAAAAAATACAAACCTGCTGAGGTTAAAATGAGATTTCAAGAAAGGGTACAACGTGTACACCTGATGAGGTTAAAATGAGGTTTCAAGAAAGGGTACAACGTGTACACCTGATGAGGTGAAAATGAGGTTTCCAGAAAAGGTACAAAGTATATACCTGATATGATTAAAATGAGGTTTCAAGAAAGGGAACAACGTGTATACCTGATGAGGTTAAAATGAGGTTTCAAGAAAGGGTGCTACGTATGTACCTGATGAGATTAAAATGAAATTTCAAGAAAGGGTAAAACGTGTACACCTGATGAGGTTTAAATGTGGTTTCAAGAAAGGGTACAAAATTTATATCTGATGAGATTAAAATGAGGTTTAAAAAAAGGGTACAAAGTATATACCCGATGAGATTAAAATGAGGTTTCAAGAAAGGGTAAAACGTGGACACCTGATGAGGTTTAAATGAGGTTTTAAGAAAGGGTACAACGAATATACCTGATGGGATTAAAATGAGGTTTCAAGAAAGGGTACAACGTGTACACCTGCTTGCGTTAAAATATGGTTTCAAGAAAGGGTAAAACGGATATAAACCTGCTGAAACTAAAATGAGGTTTCAAGAAAGGGTAACATTAAAAACATCCTCCTCATTAAACACACACTGAGTGCTAACCTCGGGGAATAGCTGCAGGAGAAAGAATACCATGCCTCCTTGGAAGTGACATGATGTGGTTGCCTGATTGGATTCTGTTGTCAATCAATCCGTTCTCCCTAGATGGTGCCAACTCATGCAGAAGACACAAATCCAAATGTGACCTGTGTGGGGGGCCATCTTTCTGCATGGCGACTCCCGTTAAGTACACTGTAATGAGGTTTGGTCGAGACATCGAGACCTAGGTAATGGAATGTGGTAGCTTCAGGAGAGGAACAAACACACGGATGGTTTGGAGATTGGAAGAATCATGGTATCGTTCATTTGTCAGTAATCGTTGCCACAGACTGATACACGTTACACAATTTTCGTTGAATATCGGGGGTCATTTGGACAGGTCGTGGGCGGGTGTAGTTTACCGTTGATTTCAGCTTGTGGGCGAATGGCTTCGAAATACCTATCATCAGAGTATTCAAGTATTGACGCCCTCCAAATACACTGCGTTGATTTTAAATTACTTTCTGCTCATATCCCCTAATTGCGATATTTCTTTCACGTGTAGAAGACCGTTATCTAGTAAGTAATTAAGTTTTTTCAGTACCAACAATAGTAATTTGGTAAGTTTAAAGTACCAACAGCTTTAGAATATGATCACTTATAAAACATTGAACTTTTATCTCTCAGAAATTAAAAAGTAAATTATTGAGTGATAAGAGACTACAATGAAATATCTGTAACTCAAACTCAATTAACTCAATTTATCGTTTACGTTATAAAACATTATGTTCCAGGTGACACTGGTATGTACTCGCTGCTTGTCTCGAACTATGGATAGTCCCATAAAATTTCGATCGTACCCTGACATCGAATTTAGGAAGTTTCACTATCTAGGAATAAATAATATCACATACTTTTACCTTTTCAAATGTGACTCTCAAAAACTACATTGTAGTTTGCTTTTCAGACAAGTATTTAATTATTAAAATAATGGAAAGGAAACAAAATAAGGCGTGATTTATCTTAAACGTGGAGCATCAAAGGTGTGGGTTATGAAAGAAACAGAACAAGTAATTTGGGAAGTTTGCCAAAAAATGACATATTTCAGAGAAGAATTAATATATTGTTACCCTGCAAGCCGGGAAAGCAAGTACTCCACCTTTCCATAACATATGGCTATTCCCGAAAGGGTTAAAGTATCACTTTTTAGACACCCCATCTGAATACCATAGTGATAAAATAGGTCTTGTCATCAGGCTACATAGAAAGTGAGCTTGTACATTTGCTGTAGCCAATAGAGGCTTGTCTAACGATCAATCTGCACTGCACTATTGCAAGATCCGTTTTGAAACCAAATAGACAATGGAGACCTTCTTGGTGTAGCCCTAGGCTGTTGTAATTAGAAGTCAGCCATGGTCAGGGGCAAGATGAGATTTCTTCCTCAGGCTGCAATGGCACTGTGGGGGTAGTTGATTACTTAATATATAGCTGGAGACTTGCAGATATTCTCTTTGCCTCAAAGATTAGTGCAGTTATAAGGTGGCAAAAAAGTGACTGAGTGAAGGAGTTAAGGAGGTAATATAAACATTATTTTAATGTGCTAGGAAAGTCAAACTGGTACATGTTGAGACAAAAACCAACAGGTACGCATATGGCGCTGACAGTGTAGCATTGTTATCTGGGATTCCATAAGCAAGTAATGAAAATAATGAACCCAGAATACAAAAAAGGGAATACCCAAAATAAAATGTCAACAAGAATCAGAGTAAGAGAGTTAATTTAATTTTACGATGCTAACGTCAAATATGAAAAATGAGAGTAGCCATTTGAAAACTGTATGTTTAAGGTGAAGGGGATATACACTGAGAGGTCTGTCAATTGCATCTCACAGTGTTTGGCAATATATGCAAACGTTTTGCAGTTTGCAAAATACATGTACCTTGCATCAGCCCTTATGCCCATAGTAGCATGCCAAAAGTAATTATGATCATCCCGTGTGTAGCACCTCTTGCATGAGTGAGTTGGGTTCATCTCCGCTATTAATAGTAAATCATATATATCACTGCGGGTCAGCTTAATGGTGGAGGAACGTTCGAACACATGCCGGTCTTAGACGTTTCCCATTTTGATGAAAGCCACAGGTGTATGGTGCTTATGAACCAAAAAATAATAATCAGGGTGAATCCGGATCGTGTATGTATAAAGCCAGTCTCCCCGTAGTAGTTAGCAGACCAACAATCCTACATGATGTTCAGCCCTATCTAGCAAGTCTACCAAAGGTCGTTAGCAGATCAACAATCCGACATGATGTGCAGCAATACATGCGTCTTGCAGTTGGAGAGGGAGACCAATGCATCTCAGTTTTCGAATCCTTGTTCATTATTCTGGTCACATTTCAGACTACACGGCTTCATTATTCTCACCGCCAGGATCGGTTAAAGTGACAAGAACAACTAACTGACTGGAATACTCCTCGTGGTTCTGTTTGAGATTGCAGGCAAGACGTAAACAGTGGAAATCGGTTAAACACTTTGCAAGTTACATTGATTTTGGATGGTCGTGAATACCCTATTCTGAAGGTCTGAGCGCCGATTGTTGGATTATGTCTGGTAGAATTCGCTCTGAAAGACCAGGACTACTAATGGTGTCGAGCATATCTCAAGTCATTGATTGCCTTGTGTCTGAGCTACAATGGTACGAGGTTGAATTCCTCTAAACTGTAAAATGTTCAAAGACGTGGTCAAAAGTTGAAATATATCTGCTTTCTTCAGACTTGTAAAACACTTCGTGATGAAGACAGTCAGCATATCATGGTGCCAAGTGACGGTCAATCTGAGAATTACCCCAAACATATTCCAACGTTGAGATTAAACTTCTTCCCACGTATCGGGGGCATAGAGTAAATCCAATATGTTTTTAGTTTATTTATAGAAATATTGACTCTCCCAATATCCTGCTAGGTTTGCAAGCATTATTCCTCTGTGGGGATTATTTTGAAATGCATCGATGGACAGCGAATAATGATTTTAAAGTTAAAAAGCCAATAAAATTGGTTGCCAGGGTAAACGACGATTTATGAGCATTGGCTAAACATTAAATTGATCGGCGAGTTGCAGTCATCTCTTGATTTAAGAATGTTTCCAGTATGGCGGAACAAAAATCAATATAAGTACCACTGCTGCATTTGCAAATATGGGTCTAAAACATTTATGTCGGTTAGCCGGCTTGCGTTATGTTTCATATATATTATACGTTTATATAGTCGTGAATGAGGTGTTGTGAAATCTTACTCTATTCTGTAACACGCTGACACTCTTTTACTACAACAATTATATGCGACATAGAGACATAGCACTGGTTTCACTCATTGTATCCGTGTGAGGAATCGAGCCCCGGTCTTCGGTTTGAAGAACTAAACCTTTAACCAATAGGCTTCCCCCTCAACCTTCTCCTTTGGAAAGCGCGTGCATGATGTCGAAATAGAGGCTTTATGACTAGTTAATGTGAACCTTGCACCAGAGTGTGTTTTTATGCCGCTTTCAGCAATGTTCCACCAATATCAGGGCGGATAACAAGAAAAGTGGGGTTCACACATAGTACCCGTGTGGGGAATCGAACCCGGTGCCTTCGGCGTCTCGAGTGAATGCTTTAACAACAAGGCCCCCACCTTGAGTACGTTCTATAGTATTCGAATAAGCATGGTGATGGATGATGGAGAGTTCAAACAAAATGTGGAGTGAAAGCGACGATTAATGGCAGAAGGCATGTGATTATAGTTCTATCGAAGTATACTTTGTTAAACAACATGCAGTTAATCCTATTACGCAAAGATAAAGTAAGTCCTACTACCGATGGCGTGATAAGATGCCTGCACCTCCCTTTACAATAAGAGCAAGCCTAGGCGTCATGTGACGCATGTCATGATCAATTAGGATCAGCTAAAGCTAACTTGCATCTCACACTTGTTCATGCGACACTTACGTGTGTGTGTGTGTGTGTGTGTGTGCGTGTATATATATATATATATATATATATATATATATATATATATATATATATAGGTTGTATAACAGTACTTATAATTGTTAATCTCAACATAGTCCACCAGATTTGTACAAAAAGGCAGGTTTGCCTCACTAATCATTATTTAGATTAGTTGAGAACGCTAGTTCCCCAACATGTAAGTGTACTAAATTTGTGAGAATCTGTATATGCAATCAGGAGCCGGATATATTTGGGTGTGAGCAATAATTTCACGCTAGCTTTCTGATAGCTATTTTCGGCGCTGCGATATCATTAATGTTTAAAGAAAGATCATTAATTACATTCATACATTTCTTTGATGTGTGAGAATTCATTTCTGCGGCTAATTCATTCAGGTTTAGGTTTTTGTCTGGAAGAGTCCTTATGTACGTAAAACAGGTCAATAAGTTAAACAATACTTTGTTCATGAAAGTAACATAAGGGTAATTAAGGCACGTGCACAATGCTTTTCACCACCATAAGAAATTTCCTCTGAAAGCAGAGTGCATTTTATTATTCCAACTTAGCTTAATTGACATTGAAAATAATGCCACATATAAAGCCAGAATGTTGAAATCAGCCAAAACCACGCATCAGTACTATCAACTTTTGTCTTCACTCTAAAGCCGGTGGACACGTCCATTCCTCTTTTGTACTGGATTCCACAGGCCAATAACAACCCGTACAAAGACAGAGATATTGTACTGTCTTAATCCCTGTCTCAAAGATTAACCATTCTCATTTACAGAAAGTTGGAAGGTGGAGCAGATGCGATGTGGACTCGCAAAAGCTCTGAGGTTTTGCTTGAACTTTTGCAGTCTCAGAAAAGAAAGAAGGTCCATTCTATCTCACACGATAGACATAAAGGGAAAACTTCATTCCTTGACCCACGGAGCATTATCAGTAAACGTGGTGACCATAGTTACATCTCAATCTTCAAAGATTGAGGACAATTTGTCAGAAAAGAAGGCCAATGTCATCTGAAGTTACTAAGAAAACAACATGTGAAATGCCGGACTACCTCATAGATAACGTCTATGAAATTTGAGGTAGGACATTTAGGCAAGAAGCAGGCACCAGTGTTCTTGTTGTTACGTTTCTCAATAGATAAAAGGCATAATTTCTGCTCGGATTGGCAAAAACAAAACAAGGGGATTTGGCCAAGAAATCTGAGTTTAGTTTCCGGTATATCGGTGACCTGATATCGTTCAATAGTCAATTCCCTTCCACTGATTTACCCACCTGAGCTAGACATTTAAGAGACCAGTGAAACCTCATCTGTTTCATATTCAGATTTATACATAAAAATTAGATTGACAAAAAACATCTGCAAGAGGAATGACTTCAACCTTCCAACAAGTCAATTTTCCCTTTAAGTCGAGCGATATTCCAGATGCTCCAGCCTTTGGTGTCTTCATATCATTTCACAACTTTTCAACGAAGAGTGTCACACAACTCTTGCTCAAAAGTTGTTTGGTCAGGGTTGCAGCAATTTAGGGCTTAGTGAAGTGGATGAAATTTTTGTCTTATTATCTGATCAATATACAGTGTGTGTCATATACTGAACACTTTAAACTGTGTCTTATGTACTAAACAATTAAAATGTGGCTTTTATGCTTAACATATATACTGTGTTTTATATCCTGAACAATATATAATGTATCTTGTTTACAGAACAATGTAAACTGTGTCTTCTTTACTGGGCATTGGAAACTGTGTCATATACAAAATAAATTAATCTGCGTTTTCTCCACTGAAGCAAATACACTTTATCTTAAAAACTGATAGATCTTAACTGTTTCTTGTACAAAGGATTTGAGATTTCTGAGAATCATGGAAAGAATTTTGACACTTTTATTTAAATAGCGTTTTCTGAACCATATGAATAGTGCTTATACGTTGCAGCATAGAAATTACATCTTTATACTGAACTATGTAAACTGTTTTTTATATATTGCAGCATAGGTATTGCATCTTTATACTGAACTATATAAACTGTCTTGGCAAAGGACTTGTGATTTCTGACAGTTATGGAAAGAATATTGAAGCTTATATTTTAATGGCGTTTTCGGAACCATATAGACAGTGCCTTATACATTGCTCCACAGAATTTGAATCTTAATACTGAATCATATAAACTGTTTCGTAAATGAAAAATCAAATTGTGTGCTTCTTATGTTCTGGTTTTTTTTATATTCTTTTATGAATGGTGTATCAGTGAGTGAGTGGGTATGGTTTTACGCCGCTTTTAGCAATATTCCAGCAATATCACGGCTGGGGACACCAGAAATGGGCTTCACATATTTTACCCATGTCGGGAATCGAACCCGGGTCTTTGGCGTGACGAGCGAACGCTTTAACCACTAGGCAACCCGACCGCCCCGAATGGTGTATCATGACGAAAGATGCGTAACATAGTTCCTATCAATAAATGTAGATTTAAAGAACAAATAGAATTGCTCTGCGATGCAATCAATCTACACTTCATAGATTATCGATATTTTGACATACCCCATGCTCCTGAAAGCCTTATACACTCAGTGTACTATCCACGTCAAGCAGCCAGTGCACACAGCATCGACTTGTGCTTGGCACGAGTGTTTCACGTAGCGTATCAGTTACCATGGTATCACGTGCAGCCCATGTGATTCTTCAGCTGTTAACTCCTGACCCATTTACAAATGGTTTACTGATCAAAAGATCGTACACACCAAAGCACTCCATGCTTTAGTATCATTGTTGTTAATAATATCCTGTAAACCTTTGAGCATAGGTTCTGATTAGTGAATATAATTTATTCCCTTTGTATGACAATTTGTGTGTCCGGTGTCTAGAAAGCGATACATTATTGTGGATCACAGGAGCAAAGCGTCTGAGGGTGGAAATCGACCTGCCTTCAGTTTGACTTCTGGTAAATACCTAGTGTTAAACGCCAAGACAATATCAATAGATACGCGTGCTCTTGCTACATTCAAAAGTTCCATACGACTCTTGCTAAAAACGTTTGATCAGGGTTACAGAATTCAATGTCTTGGTAAAAATTTCAACACGTTTTATGGTAGATATGTGAAGGCCATTTCCACCAAATTTGACGCATAAGTGACCAAAAGGATGCCCAATGCACTTTCCTATTGTTTTTTTGTAGCATGGGTTATGTTCCCGTGTTTGTTCAGGTGACAGGTGATCTTGAATCTGCAACCTTGAGTTTTTGTCCCGGATATCTCACAAAGTGTAGTAACATGTTAATGGGCACTATTGCCGATCGATAAGGACATGTACATGTACCAAGGTAAACTGTTTTACCTTACTATGAACTTATGATCAAATAATGACGCCTTCCCTGGAACTATGAGCTCTTGTTTCAGCAGAAATTTCTTATGACTAAGGAGAGGATTTTGTTCTTTTTTATTTACATGTGACAAAATTCAGCATAAAGGAGTGAGTGAACAGTATTCCAGTTATATCACGACGTGTCAGCACAACGAAAATCGTAAAGGGATGCAGACGTTTACCACTTTGGTGAAACCCACGAGCAGAGGTATGGTATTGACAAACGTAGAAACATAATAGGGAGAAGCGGGATTTGAACTACAGCGAATTGCGGTGCCTTAGATGACCACCCGTGCCCCAAGCATAAAGAAATATACAAATGAAGACCATCAACATCACACATGGATTACATCAACACACTGTGGACAGCATGTAATTCAATCTTTAAAGGGGGACTAAGCTCGGGTAAATAGGCAGTCCTTGCAAGCTGGAATCATGTAATTCAAAACAACTTTCTACCCTCATGTTTTATTATCTAGGTAACATAGAAACATTGTCATAATTTAAAACCGGTCAAGGGATAGTATATATTGACCTCAACTGAAATGGGCTTTAGACTTTAGACCCTACTCCCCTTAAATATAGTCATTGAGTCATACTGAAAGGCTAAATGACACGTGATCTACATACGCCACAATTGATTTCCCAACCTACATACGCAACAGTACATCATCTTGATTAAACGTATATCGCAAAACAAACAATTAAATGAATAAACACAAAGTCTATACGCAAGTAGTTTGTGCTTCTGGCAGGTTACCTTTGGTGGGAGGACCGTCCAACCTTAACGATTGTTACCGTGTCCCTTATGTGTTAAAGTCCAATTTACCGGCATCAATGCAATGGTAGGAACTGACGTTAAAGTATTTGTGGTTTTCACAACCGACAACCCGTATTTCCGGTATGTACGAATGTCATGGAAACTAGATAATGATACCATCGTCAAAACTGAAGTAAGCTTTGACGGAATAGTAAAGCAGTTTCGACATTAAATATATTTAAAAACGTGATGCCTTAGCTAATCTTATGAAATACTAATAACCTTCTATGGAATTAATATTGAGCAAAAGGCATATATGTGTCATAAGTGTACCTGTTCTCATGTAACATAGACATAAAATGCATCCTCAGCACTTTTATCAGTGACCCTTTAACAGCTACGGTATCTGCTCAGATGTAATACTTCCCTGAATAGCCGTTGTAGCAATAACACAGTTATGTGTCATCATTTTAACATGTGCACGCCAATCATCCACTCATGCAGAAAACAGTTTTGCTAGCCATTTCTATTTATGACTTTCCAGCTTTGATATTGATGGGGTGTTTTTGTCAAAGAAACGAAAGTACAAAAAGTGCAGTTGTTAACGGATCCTGTCTCTATGAAATGCGATCCTGAACATCAATAAAGAGCGCCATTTGGATTCTGTTGGACAGCTGATAAAATGCGCTACTATCTTGAGACAATCAATACTGTTAGCTCCTTCACAAAGAGAAACACTTAATTTGGAGGATTTGAGGATCATGGGACTGTGTTGCATCTGAAAGGCGCCCTTGCACAATCATTTGCATCTTGATCTACAAACTGTTGCAATGGTCATCAAATGCCGCGAGAAAAAAAAGTTTTAATCATTTTATTTGCGACTGTATTCCAATATATCTAAAACCAATGTGGACATTAAAGAATCGCTTGTTGTTATTGCTAACCAGACTCCGCTTAACTAGAAAACCAACTTAACAGGTGGGTCTCATGCAGCAGTATCCTTCTCCTCCATCAGTTACTACTGATAACTCGAACTGGATAATGTGTGGATAGCTCGACACTATGGTCCTCTGGGTCCTCTGAATTTACATAGTCAGCGTCATTGCACTAGACCGTACAGTTGCTGCACGAGTGAGTGAGTTGGGACTTTTGCCGTTTTGAGCAATATCACAACAATATCACGGCGGGGGACATCAGAAATGCTTCACACATTGTACCAATGTGGGCTATTGAATCCGGGCCTTCGGCGTGGACGCGAACGCTTTAACCGCTTGGCTACCATACTGCCATGAACAGTCTCGTTAAATACTGCTTGCACTTAAGCTCAAGGCCTTGAATTGCCACTTAACGAGAGTTGACTGTACAGGGAATTGCAATCGAACATTTGAGTGTTTTGTTCTGTCCTTCAAATATAGCACACAAACCAACACCAATAGAAAAGGGAGTGAGTGAAAAGAGAATATTTTTCTCAAAACTCAATGTTGACCTTGTCCACATGTTGACATTTCATGACATAATGTACAATTACCCTTGTCATAATTATAAAGCTATAATAACTTTGGTTTTCGTCTATTTCTCATATGACAAGAATTAACTTGTCTTAATGGTATAATGTTGATAGAAAATTAATCAAACAGAAGCAGCAACGTGAATATGGTTCGGTTAATTGGCATACGAATAACACATACACATTAACACAAATAACACACGGTGCAGCGTCATCCCTATTCTTGTAAATGCCAATAATAATTATCATAAGGCTCAAGGGATCATGACAGTTATCATTACTTGTTTGATTGAACACAAGCACTGTCAACCGTGCCAAAATTGGTGCACCCCATTGCTTCAGATATCTGGAAACATCTGGATATTTTCCATTTACATGTCGGCCAAGCGATTTTTTTTTACGTTTTTAGATATAACTGACATTTATTAAATCCAAGATTTGCCCTGATTATATTTTGAGCTTTGTCAGCTCCATACCCGTCCTACTCCTCACACATTCATCTGACACGCCATGATATAACTGAAACACTGTTCAAAGCGGCTTTAAACCCAACTCAATCCGAATTATACTAGTATTTTTAGTAATTAATTCTTTGGACTTGCTGGGGACCGCCCAAGAATTCCTTGCGGACAAAAGTGAGAAAATAATTATCATATTCATAGAGAGTAGGAATGAGAAAAGACATTAATAGGTTGAATAATATCCTGATTTATCATCGATAACCTAGATGATAATGAAAGTAAAGACCACCGATGACATCATAAACGATCTTCAGCACACAAGAGGACCATGCGTGGTTATTATTTCCTCACCGTTCGATTTACATTGTACTTCTAAAATCACAAGATAATATTCCAGTATTATGGTTGTATTACAATGTCAATGAATAATCAGATATTGAATTGACTTGAGTTGAGTCATCAAACATGTTTTCTCTTGCTTTGGTTCTATGGATTATTTCCGTGCTTTGTGTCTGAAAGAATCTCGCGTTTTACTCTTTTGATTATTTTCTACTGAAATATAGATTCGGTCAAAAATCTCGCGAAAGTCTTCAATACCCTTTAACACCCAACAGTGAGTGAGCTAGTTGGGTTTAACGCCGTTTTGAACAGAATTCCACTGCGTGTCAGCTTAATGTGTCAGGAAAGCCCAAATCACCCGTTTCTTGATCACAGGTTTCTGGCATGCACAAGGGACGCAACTGTGCATAGCTAATTGCGGCGCCTCAGACGACTGGGCCACCCGTGCTCCCTCAACACTCAATCAGTTATGGTCATAGATTGTACATGTTAAGGTTCGTTGAATATGTAATATGCTTATGTCGCAAACCTTTAGTTCCACATTCAAATTGGGTGACACAATATATCGTTTGTAATGAAATATAATTACATATCAATGACCAAAACTATGCTATTCGATGCCATTCCCTATTTTGAAATGTAACATAGGTTCCCGTGTTTTTCAGGTAACAGTTGACTTGACTGATGGGCCAGGACACGCTCATCTTTTCCCTAACACCTGGCACCATCACTAAATGGCAAGTGATATGCTTATAATATATTGGGAATCGCAGAATGTTCTCGGTTTTAAACAGAGATTTCCTATGATTATGGAAATGGTTTATATCAATATCATATGTAACCTGATATACCGTAGACCATTATGAAAACATAATCAAAACAACTACTATACTGTCATACTTCACAAACCAGAACTAACTAAGAATCCGTAGTATTGTTCCAGCAATCGTTGGTATTCGTACAGTAATTCAACAGCCTACTTATTATTTACAATGACGTAATATTCCATTGGCCGTGATTCCAAAATTTCACTTCAGATCATCCTGAATAAAATGGAGGGCATTATACAAAACCATACAGCGAAAATCAACATGACCGTGTCATCCTTCTAAGAGCCAGCAAGAAGAGTTTTTAAACGGACGCTCGCATTTGTTAGCACTGTGTACACTTTTTCATAAATATACACCATTTTCTAGTTTCATAATATAAGTTATGTTCTTGCCGACGATTCACAGTTTGCAAAAGACAGGTTACTTGCCTGTCTTTATAAATATGCCAAGTAGCTACATTTGACGAAAACAGCAAAGCTATACATGAGAATATAAATATACAATGTAGAACGTTGAAGCGCACAAATGTAAGATGAGTTAATTAGTTTCCTGCTTATCTAACAATTTACATGTTGTCAGCTACATCAACACAAGCTTCACTCCATCCTTTTCTATAGGTGGAAAATATTTTGCTGGTGATATATGTATGGTAAATAAAATACATATTATGCATCAGAGCTATTTTTAAAACTACGTCACAGAAATGTATAATTTACATGTAATTAATAATCATATATTTTCAGATATATTTTACCTTGGTTTAGCCTTGGTTTTAACCCTTGGAGGTGCACCCGTTGGGGTGGACGTTTCGGTCTCCATTGGCTGGACTAAAACTTTGGTCAGGATGGACACAATCCCTTGGTCCTGGAATTCCATACACACTTCTAGCGCGGTCTGCAGTCGGTGGTGGCTGGTCTTCTATGGCTTCTCGAAGCAAGATAGTCCTCGATCGATGTCCAGGTTCTGCTTTTAACTATTTTTCCTATTGGCATCTACCATTGCAAGCTAAACAATGAAACAGTTAACAGCAAACAGAGGTTCTGGACCTTCAAAGTAACAAAGGACAACAAAGAGCATGGTCTGACAGTGTAGCCTGTGGGCACTGCTTTCACACCGGCATCTACGCTCCGTCCGCGGCTTATAGATGCTGTATATTTGTCAGTCGATGCCGGTTGTCAATTATTGGGCCAAAGCCAGATAAGCCCGCCAGGAATCGATGTGGTTCAGGTCTTCTACTCGGATTGGCCCCACCGCGGTCACAGAGTGATATTTGGCTGATGACTCTAGGGGTGCGGATTAGCAACTGCATGTCGATTGTAAGTGATGAGCTGTTCCTTCTGAAGTGTCATCTAATACCCCATCGTCTTTACAGAGCAACAGTGGACTCGGGCAGATAACGATACATGCTATTAATAGCACCAGTCTTCTAAATATTTTTGGGTGTGTTAAATGAGTGAATATTATAATATAGGGGCAACCAGAGGCCTCTTTGTACATTTTACATGCTGGTAAATAACATGATATTATCAGAAAATAACGACGCTTGTTATCAACAACACCATTAGTTTATCTTGGTGTCCATCAGGAGGTGGGGCAGCCTTGTTGTGAAATCGTTTGCTCGTCATACCGAAGGCACCGTTTCGATTCTCCACATGTGAAGCCCATATCCCCGACGTTATATTGTTGGAATATTACCATAAGCGGTGTAAAATCAAAACCATTTACTCACTTACTCTCGGTAAATAAACTCTGTAGGCTTATCGCACCAACAGCCGTACCCTATATGTGTTTCTTAGTGCAAAATATCATTGGATTTGAAGGATCATCATACATATTGCAATACTTGTCAACAACCCTGAGGCTGATGTGAATAGAAGTATATAGTACGGGATAAATATACGAATAACGAAGTGCATTATCAATAACTATATCGGCTGTTCTAATAATTATCTGATACTACAATTGAACATCATGTGTTTCTTAATGTTGAACGAGAAGTAGATATTATTGGATAAAAATAAAATAGCGATGCTCGTTATTAACAACCATATGAAGATGTTCCTTAGTTCACATAATGATTATAGAACTGTGTAAAGTATACAACCGGCAAAAAAGGCCAGTCTTGTGCACATTATGATCAGATATCAAAGGATAAATGTACATTGTGGATGTGTCTTATGTACATAATAAGCAGATATAATTGGATAACTGTACATAAGTCAATACTTGATATTAACAACCCTATGTGTGTGTGTCTTGTGCACATTGTAATCAGATATCATAGGATGGTTGTACATGAGTTGATGCTTGATGCTAAAAACCCTATATGTGTGTGTCTTGTGAACATTGTAATCAGATATCATAGGATGGTTCCACATGAGTTGACGCTTGATGTTAACAACCCTATATGTGTGTGTCTTGTGCACATTGTAATCAGATATCATAGGATTGTTGTACATAAGTTGATGCTTGATGCTAAAAACCCTATATGTTTGTGTCTTGTGAACATTGTAATCAGATATCATCGGATGGTTGTACATGAGTTGATTCTTGATGCTAAAAACCCTATATGTGTGTGTCTTGTGCACATTGTAATCAGATAGCATAGGGTATTGTACATGAGTTGATGCTTGATTCTAAAAACACTATATGTGTGTGTCTTGTGCACATTGTAATCAGATATCATAGGATGGTTGTACATGAGTTGATGCTTGATGCTAAAAACCCTATATGTGTGTGTGTCTTGTGCACATTGTAATCAGATATCATAGGATATTGTACATGAGTTGATGCTTGATGCTAAAAACCCTACATGTGTGTGTGTCTTGTGCACATTGTAATCAGATATCATAGGATATTGTACATGAGATGATGCTTGATGCTAAAAACCCTATATGTGTGTGTGTCTTGTTCACATTGTAATCAGATATCATAGGATGGTTGTACATGAGTTGATGCTTCATGCTAACAACCCTATATGTGTGTGTCCTTTGCACATTGTAATCAGATATCATAGGATGGTTGTACATGAGTTGATGCTTGATGCTAAAAACCCTATATGTGTGTGTCTTGTGCACATTGTAATCAGATATCATAGGATTGTTGTACATGAGTTGATGCTTGATGCTAACAACCCTATATGTTTGTGTCTTGTGCACATTGTAATCAGATATCATAGGATGGTTTTACATGAGTTGATGCTTGATGCTAAAAACCCTATATGTGTGTGCCTTGTGCACATTGTAATCAGATATCATAGGATATTGTACATGAGTTGATGCTTGATGCTAACAACCCTATATGTTTGTGTCTTGTGCACATTGTAATCAGATATCATAGGATGGTTTTACATGAGTTGATGCTTGATGCTAAAAACCCTATATGTGTGTGCCTTGTGCATATTGTAATCAGATATCATAGGATATTGTACATGAGTTGATGCTTGATGCTAAAAACCCTATATGTGAGTGTGTGTCTTGTGCACATTGTAATCAGATATCATAGGATTGTTGTAAATGAGTTGATGCTTGATGCTAACAACCCTATATGTGTGTTCTGTGCAGATTGAAATCAGATATCATAGGATATTGTACATGAGTTGATGCTTGATGCTAAAAACCCTATGTGTGTGTGTCTTGTGAACATTGTAATCAGATATCATAGGATATTGTACATGAGTTGATGCTTGATGCTAACAACCCTATATGTGTGTGTCTTGTGCACATTGTAATCAGATATCATAGGATAGTGTACATGAGTTGATGCTTGATGCTAAAAACTCTATATGTGTGTGTGTCTTCTGCACATTGTAATCAGATATCATAGGATATTGTACATGAGATGATGCTTGATGTTAAAAACCCTATATGTGTGTGTCTTGTGAACATTGTAATCAGATATCATAGGATATTGTACATGAGTTGATGCTTGATGCTTAAAAACCCTATATGTGTGTGTGTCTTGTGCACATTGTAATCAGATATCATACGATGGTTGCACATGAGTTGATGCTTGATGCTAAAAACTCTATATGTGTGTGCCTTGTGAACATTGTAATCAGATATCATAGGATGGTTGTACATGAGTTGATGCTCTTTCCTAAAAACCCTATATGTGTGTGTCTTGTGCACATTGTAATCAGATATCATAGGATATTGTACATGAGTTGATGCTTGATCCTAAAAACCGTATATGTGTGTGTGCCTTGTGCACATTGTAATCAGATATCATAGGATTTTTGTACATGAGTTGATGCTTGATGCTAAAAACCCTATATGTGTGTGTGTCTTCTGAACATTGTAATCAGATATCATAGGATATTGTACATGAATTGATGCTTGATGCTCAAAACCCTACATATGTATGTCTTGTGATCATTGTAATCAGATATCATAGGATGGTTGTGCATGAGTTGATGCTTGATGCTCAAAACCCTATATGTGTGTGTGTGCCTTGTGAACATTGTAATCAGATATCATAGGATGGTTGTACATGAGTTGATGCTCGATGCTAAAAACCCTATATGTGTGTGTCTTGTGCACATTGTAATCAGATATCATAGGATATTGTACATGAGTTGATGCTTGATGCTAAAAACCCTATATGTGTGTGTGCCTTAAGCATATTGTAATCAGATATCATAGGATGGTTGTACATGAGTTGATGCTTGATGCTAACAACCCTATATGTGTGTGTCTTGTGAACATTGTAATCAGATATCATAGGATGGTTTCACATGAGTTGATGCTCGATGCTAAAAACCCTATATGTGTGTGTCTTGTGCACATTGTAATCAGATATCATAGGATATTGTACATGAGTTGATGCTTGATGCTAACAACCCTATATGTGTGTGTCTTGTGCACATTGTAATCAGATATCATAGGATAGTGTACATGAGTTGATGCTTGATGCTAAAAACCCTATATGTGTGTGTGTCTTGTGCACATTGTAATCAGATATCATAGGATATTGTACATGAGATGATGCTTGATGTTAAAAACTCTATATGTGTGTGTCTTGTGAACATTGTAATCAGATATCATAGGATAGTGTACATGAGTTGATGCTTGATGCTTAAAAACCCTATATGTGTGTGTGTCTTGTGCACATTGTAATCAGATACCATAGGATATTGTACATGAATTGATGCTTGATGCTCAAAACCCTACATATGTATGTCTTGTGATCATTGTAATCAGATATCATAGGATGGTTGTGCATGAGTTGATGCTTGATGCTCAAAACCCTATATGTGTGTGTGTGCCTTGTGAACATTGTAATCAGATATCATAGGATGGTTGTACATGAGTTGATGCTCAATGCTAAAAACCCTATATGTGTGTGTCTTGTGCACATTGTAATCAGATATCATAGGATATTGTACATGAGTTGATGCTTGATGCTAAAAACCCTATATGTGTGTGTGCCTTAAGCATATTGTAATCAGATATCATAGGATGGTTGTACATGAGTTGATGCTTGATGCTAACAACCCTATATGTGTGTGTCTTGTGAACATTGTAATCAGATATCATAGGATGGTTTCACATGAGTTGATGCTCGATGCTAAAAACCCTATATGTGTGTGTCTTGTGCACATTGTAATCAGATATCATAGGATATTGTACATGAGTTGATGCTTGATGCTAACAACCCTATATGTGTGTGTCTTGTGCACATTGTAATCAGATATCATAGGATAGTGTACATGAGTTGATGCTTGATGCTAAAAACCCTATATGTGTGTGTGTCTTGTGCACATTGTAATCAGATATCATAGGATATTGTACATGAGATGATGCTTGATGTTAAAAACCCTATATGTGTGTGTCTTGTGAACATTGTAATCAGATATCATAGGATAGTGTACATGAGTTGATGCTTGATGCTTAAAAACCCTATATGTGTGTGTGTCTTGTGCACATTGTAATCAGATACCATAGGATATTGTACATGAGTTGATGCTTGATCCTAAAAACCGTATATGTGTGTGTGCCTTGTGCACATTGTAATCAAATATCATAGGATTGTTGTACATGAGTTGATGCTTGATGCTTAAAAACCCTATATGTGTGTGTGTCTTCTGAATATTGTAATCAGATATCATAGGATATTGTACATAAATTGATGCTTGATGCTCAAAACCCTATATGTGTATGTCTTGTGATCATTGTAATCAGATATCATAGGATGGTTGTGCATGAGGTGATGCTTGATGCTAAAAACCCTATATGTGTGTGTGCCTTGTGAACATTGTAATCAGATATCATAGGATGGTTGTACATGAGTTGATGCTCGATGCTAAAAACCCTATATGTGTGTGTCTTGTGCACATTGTAATCAGATATCATAGGATATTGTACATGAGTTGATGCTTGATGCTAAAAACCCTATATGTGTGTGTGCCTTAAGCATATTGTAATCAGATATCATAGGATGGTTGTACATGAGTTGATGCTTGATGCTAACAACCCTATATGTGTGTGTCTTGTGAACATTGTAATCAGATATCATAGGATGGTTTCACATGAGTTGATGCTCGATGCTAAAAACCCTATATGTGTGTGTCTTGTGCACATTGTAATCAGATATCATAGGATATTGTACATGAGTTGATGCTTGATGCTAACAACCCTATATGTGTGTGTCTTGTGCACATTGTAATCAGATATCATAGGATATTGTACATGAGTTGATGCTTGATGCTAAAAACCCTATATGTGTGTGTGTCTTCTGCACATTGTAATCAGATATCATAGGATATTGTACATGAGATGATGCTTGATGTTAAAAACCCTATATGTGTGTGTCTTGTGAACATTGTAATCAGATATCATAGGATAGTGTACATGAGTTGATGCTTGATGCTTAAAAACCCTATATGTGTGTGTGTCTTGTGCACATTGTAATCAGATATCATAGGATATTGTACATGAGTTGATGCTTGATCCTAAAAACCGTATATGTGTGTGTGCCTTGTGCACATTGTAATCAAATATCATAGGATTGTTGTACATGAGTTGATGCTTGATGCTTAAAAACCCTATATGTGTGTGTGTCTTCTGAATATTGTAATCAGATATCATAGGATATTGTACATAAATTGATGCTTGATGCTCAAAACCCTATATGTGTATGTCTTGTGATCATTGTAATCAGATATCATAGGATGGTTGTACATGAGTTGATGCTTGATGCTAAAAACCCTATATGTGTGTGCCTTGTGAACATTGTAATCAGATATCATAGGATGGTTGTACATGAGTTGATGCTCTTTCCTAAAAACCCTATATGTGTGTGTCTTGTGCACATTGTAATCAGATATCATAGGATATTGTACATGAGTTGATGCTTGATCCTAAAAACCGTATATGTGTGTGTGCCTTGTGCACATTGTAATCAGATATCATAGGATTTTTGTACATGAGTTGATGCTTGATGCTAAAAACCCTATATGTGTGTGTGTCTTCTGAACATTGTAATCAGATATCATAGGATATTGTACATGAATTGATGCTTGATGCTCAAAACCCTACATATGTATGTCTTGTGATCATTGTAATCAGATATCATAGGATGGTTGTGCATGAGTTGATGCTTGATGCTCAAAACCCTATATGTGTGTGTGTGCCTTGTGAACATTGTAATCAGATATCATAGGATGGTTGTACATGAGTTGATGCTCGATGCTAAAAACCCTATATGTGTGTGTCTTGTGCACATTGTAATCAGATATCATAGGATATTGTACATGAGTTGATGCTTGATGCTAAAAACCCTATATGTGTGTGTGCCTTAAGCATATTGTAATCAGATATCATAGGATGGTTGTACATGAGTTGATGCTTGATGCTAACAACCCTATATGTGTGTGTCTTGTGAACATTGTAATCAGATATCATAGGATGGTTTCACATGAGTTGATGCTCGATGCTAAAAACCCTATATGTGTGTGTCTTGTGCACATTGTAATCAGATATCATAGGATATTGTACATGAGTTGATGCTTGATGCTAACAACCCTATATGTGTGTGTCTTGTGCACATTGTAATCAGATATCATAGGATAGTGTACATGAGTTGATGCTTGATGCTAAAAACCCTATATGTGTGTGTGTCTTGTGCACATTGTAATCAGATATCATAGGATATTGTACATGAGATGATGCTTGATGTTAAAAACCCTATATGTGTGTGTCTTGTGAACATTGTAATCAGATATCATAGGATAGTGTACATGAGTTGATGCTTGATGCTTAAAAACCCTATATGTGTGTGTGTCTTGTGCACATTGTAATCAGATACCATAGGATATTGTACATGAATTGATGCTTGATGCTCAAAACCCTACATATGTATGTCTTGTGATCATTGTAATCAGATATCATAGGATGGTTGTGCATGAGTTGATGCTTGATGCTCAAAACCCTATATGTGTGTGTGTGCCTTGTGAACATTGTAATCAGATATCATAGGATGGTTGTACATGAGTTGATGCTCAATGCTAAAAACCCTATATGTGTGTGTCTTGTGCACATTGTAATCAGATATCATAGGATATTGTACATGAGTTGATGCTTGATGCTAAAAACCCTATATGTGTGTGTGCCTTAAGCATATTGTAATCAGATATCATAGGATGGTTGTACATGAGTTGATGCTTGATGCTAACAACCCTATATGTGTGTGTCTTGTGAACATTGTAATCAGATATCATAGGATGGTTTCACATGAGTTGATGCTCGATGCTAAAAACCCTATATGTGTGTGTCTTGTGCACATTGTAATCAGATATCATAGGATATTGTACATGAGTTGATGCTTGATGCTAACAACCCTATATGTGTGTGTCTTGTGCACATTGTAATCAGATATCATAGGATAGTGTACATGAGTTGATGCTTGATGCTAAAAACCCTATATGTGTGTGTGTCTTGTGCACATTGTAATCAGATATCATAGGATATTGTACATGAGATGATGCTTGATGTTAAAAACCCTATATGTGTGTGTCTTGTGAACATTGTAATCAGATATCATAGGATAGTGTACATGAGTTGATGCTTGATGCTTAAAAACCCTATATGTGTGTGTGTCTTGTGCACATTGTAATCAGATACCATAGGATATTGTACATGAGTTGATGCTTGATCCTAAAAACCGTATATGTGTGTGTGCCTTGTGCACATTGTAATCAAATATCATAGGATTGTTGTACATGAGTTGATGCTTGATGCTTAAAAACCCTATATGTGTGTGTGTCTTCTGAATATTGTAATCAGATATCATAGGATATTGTACATAAATTGATGCTTGATGCTCAAAACCCTATATGTGTATGTCTTGTGATCATTGTAATCAGATATCATAGGATGGTTGTGCATGAGGTGATGCTTGATGCTAAAAACCCTATATGTGTGTGTGCCTTGTGAACATTGTAATCAGATATCATAGGATGGTTGTACATGAGTTGATGCTCGATGCTAAAAACCCTATATGTGTGTGTCTTGTGCACATTGTAATCAGATATCATAGGATATTGTACATGAGTTGATGCTTGATGCTAAAAACCCTATATGTGTGTGTGCCTTAAGCATATTGTAATCAGATATCATAGGATGGTTGTACATGAGTTGATGCTTGATGCTAACAACCCTATATGTGTGTGTCTTGTGAACATTGTAATCAGATATCATAGGATGGTTTCACATGAGTTGATGCTCGATGCTAAAAACCCTATATGTGTGTGTCTTGTGCACATTGTAATCAGATATCATAGGATATTGTACATGAGTTGATGCTTGATGCTAACAACCCTATATGTGTGTGTCTTGTGCACATTGTAATCAGATATCATAGGATATTGTACATGAGTTGATGCTTGATGCTAAAAACCCTATATGTGTGTGTGTCTTCTGCACATTGTAATCAGATATCATAGGATATTGTACATGAGATGATGCTTGATGTTAAAAACCCTATATGTGTGTGTCTTGTGAACATTGTAATCAGATATCATAGGATAGTGTACATGAGTTGATGCTTGATGCTTAAAAACCCTATATGTGTGTGTGTCTTGTGCACATTGTAATCAGATATCATAGGATATTGTACATGAGTTGATGCTTGATCCTAAAAACCGTATATGTGTGTGTGCCTTGTGCACATTGTAATCAAATATCATAGGATTGTTGTACATGAGTTGATGCTTGATGCTTAAAAACCCTATATGTGTGTGTGTCTTCTGAATATTGTAATCAGATATCATAGGATATTGTACATAAATTGATGCTTGATGCTCAAAACCCTATATGTGTATGTCTTGTGATCATTGTAATCAGATATCATAGGATGGTTGTACATGAGTTGATGCTTGATGCTAAAAACCCTATATGTGTGTGCCTTGTGAACATTGTAATCATATATCATAGGATGGTTGTACATGAGTTGATGCTCGATGCTAAAAACCCTATATGTGTGTGTCTTGTGCACATTGTAATCAGATATCATAGGATATTGTACATGAGTTGATGCTTGATGCTAAAAACCCTATATGTGTGTGTGCCTTGTGCATATTGTAATCAGATATCATAGGATGGTTGTACATGAGTTGATGCTTGATGCTAACAACCCTATATGTGTGTGTCTTGTGAACATTGTAATCAGATATCATAGGATGGTTTCACATGAGTTGATGCTCGATGCTAAAAACCCTATATGTGTGTGTCTTGTGCACATTGTAAACAGATATCATAGGATGGTTGTACATGAGTTGATGCTTGATGCTAAAAACCCTATATGTGTGTGCCTTGTGAACATTGTAATCAGATATCATAGGATGTTGTACATGAGTTGATGCTTGATGCTAAAAACCCTATATGTGTGTGTCTTGTGCACATTGTAATCAGATATCATAGGATATTGTACATGAGTTGATGCTTGATGCTAACAACCCTATATGTGTGTGTCTTGTGCACATTGTAATCAGATATCATAGGATATTGTACATGAGTTGATGCTTGATGCTAAAAACCCTATATGTGTGTATGTCTTCTGCACATTGTAATCAGATATCATAGGATATTGTACATGAGATGATGCTTGATGTTAAAAACCCTATATGTGTGTGTCTTGTGAACATTGTAATCAGATATCATAGGATAGTGTACATGAGTTGATGCTTGATGCTTAAAAACCCTATATGTGTGTGTGTCTTGTGCACATTGTAATCAGATATCATAGGATATTGTACATGAGTTGATGCTTGATCCTAAAAACCGTATATGTGTGTGTGCCTTGTGCACATTGTAATCAAATATCATAGGATTGTTGTACATGAGTTGATGCTTGATGCTTAAAAACCCTATATGTGTGTGTGTCTTCTGAATATTGTAATCAGATATCATAGGATATTGTACATAAATTGATGCTTGATGCTCAAAACCCTATATGTGTATGTCTTGTGATCATTGTAATCAGATATCATAGGATGGTTGTACATGAGTTGATGCTTGATGCTAAAAACCCTATATGTGTGTGCCTTGTGAACATTGTAATCATATATCATAGGATGGTTGTACATGAGTTGATGCTCGATGCTAAAAACCCTATATGTGTGTGTCTTGTGCACATTGTAATCAGATATCATAGGATATTGTACATGAGTTGATGCTTGATGCTAAAAACCCTATATGTGTGTGTGCCTTGTGCATATTGTAATCAGATATCATAGGATGGTTGTACATGAGTTGATGCTTGATGCTAACAACCCTATATGTGTGTGTCTTGTGAACATTGTAATCAGATATCATAGGATGGTTTCACATGAGTTGATGCTCGATGCTAAAAACCCTATATGTGTGTGTCTTGTGCACATTGTAAACAGATATCATAGGATGGTTGTACATGAGTTGATGCTTGATGCTAAAAACCCTATATGTGTGTGCCTTGTGAACATTGTAATCAGATATCATAGGATGTTGTACATGAGTTGATGCTTGATGCTAAAAACCCTATATGTGTGTGTCTTGTGCACATTGTAATCAAATATCATAGGATATTGTACATGAGTTGATGCTTGATGCTAAAAACCCTATATGTGTGTGTGCCTTAAGCATATTGTAATCAGATATCATAGGATGGTTGTACATGAGTTGATGCTTGATGCTAACAACCCTATATGTGTGTGTCTTGTGAACATTGTAATCAGATATCATAGGATGGTTTCACATGAGTTGATGCTCGATGCTAAAAACCCTATATGTGTGTGTCTTGTGCACATTGTAATCAGATATCATAGGATATTGTACATGAGTTGATGCTTGATGCTAACAACCCTATATGTGTGTGTCTTGTGCACATTGTAATCAGATATCATAGGATATTGTACATGAGTTGATGCTTGATGCTAAAAACCCTATATGTGTGTGTGTCTTCTGCACATTGTAATCAGATATCATAGGATATTGTACATGAGATGATGCTTGATGTTAAAAACCCTATATGTGTGTGTCTTGTGAACATTGTAATCAGATATCATAGGATAGTGTACATGAGTTGATGCTTGATGCTTAAAAACCCTATATGTGTGTGTGTCTTGTGCACATTGTAATCAGATATCATAGGATATTGTACATGAGTTGATGCTTGATCCTAAAAACCGTATATGTGTGTGTGCCTTGTGCACATTGTAATCAAATATCATAGGATTGTTGTACATGAGTTGATGCTTGATGCTTAAAAACCCTATATGTGTGTGTGTCTTCTGAATATTGTAATCAGATATCATAGGATATTGTACATAAATTGATGCTTGATGCTCAAAACCCTATATGTGTATGTCTTGTGATCATTGTAATCAGATATCATAGGATGGTTGTACATGAGTTGATGCTTGATGCTAAAAACCCTATATGTGTGTGCCTTGTGAACATTGTAATCATATATCATAGGATGGTTGTACATGAGTTGATGCTCGATGCTAAAAACCCTATATGTGTGTGTCTTGTGCACATTGTAATCAGATATCATAGGATATTGTACATGAGTTGATGCTTGATGCTAAAAACCCTATATGTGTGTGTGCCTTGTGCATATTGTAATCAGATATCATAGGATGGTTGTACATGAGTTGATGCTTGATGCTAACAACCCTATATGTGTGTGTCTTGTGAACATTGTAATCAGATATCATAGGATGGTTTCACATGAGTTGATGCTCGATGCTAAAAACCCTATATGTGTGTGTCTTGTGCACATTGTAAACAGATATCATAGGATGGTTGTACATGAGTTGATGCTTGATGCTAAAAACCCTATATGTGTGTGCCTTGTGAACATTGTAATCAGATATCATAGGATGTTGTACATGAGTTGATGCTTGATGCTAAAAACCCTATATGTGTGTGTCTTGTGCACATTGTAATCAGATATCATAGGATATTGTACATGAGTTGATGCTTGATGCTAAAAACCCTATATGTGTGTGCCTTGTGAACATTGTAATCAGATATCATAGGATGTTGTACATGAGTTGATGCTTGATGCTAAAAACCCTATATGTGTGTGCCTTGTGCACATTGTAATCAAATATCATAGGATTGTTGTACATGAGTTGATGCTTGATGCTTAAAAACCCTATATGTGTGTGTGTCTTCTGAATATTGTAATCAGATATCATAGGATATTGTACATAAATTGATGCTTGATGCTCAAAACCCTATATATGTATGTCTTGTGATCATTGTAATCAGATATCATAGGATGGTTGTACATGAGTTGATGCTTGATGCTAAAAACCCTATATGTGTGTGCCTTGTGAACATTGTAATCATATATCATAGGATGGTTGTACATGAGTTGATGCTCGATGCTAAAAACCCTATATGTGTGTGTCTTGTGCACATTGTAATCAGATATCATAGGATATTGTACATGAGTTGATGCTTGATGCTAAAAACCCTATATGTGTGTGTGCCTTGTGCATATTGTAATCAGATATCATAGGATGGTTGTACATGAGTTGATGCTTGATGCTAACAACCCTATATGTGTGTGTCTTGTGAACATTGTAATCAGATATCATAGGATGGTTTCACATGAGTTGATGCTCGATGCTAAAAACCCTATATGTGTGTGTCTTGTGCACATTGTAAACAGATATCATAGGATGGTTGTACATGAGTTGATGCTTGATGCTAAAAACCCTATATGTGTGTGCCTTGTGAACATTGTAATCAGATATCATAGGATGTTGTACATGAGTTGATGCTTGATGCTAAAAACCCTATATGTGTGTGTCTTGTGCACATTGTAATCAGATATCATAGGATATTGTACATGAGTTGATGCTTGATGCTAAAAACCCTATATGTGTGTGCCTTGTGAACATTGTAATCAGATATCATAGGATGGTTGTACATGAGTTGATGCTTGATGCTAAAAACCCTATATGTGTGTGTCTTGTGAACATTGTAATCAGATATCATAGGATGGTTGTACATGAGTTGATGCTCGATGCTAAAAACCCTATATGTGTGTGTCTTGTGAACATTGTAATCAGATATCATTCGATGGTTGCACATGAGTTGATGCTCGATGCTAAAAACCCTATATGTGTGTGTCTTATGCACATTGTAATCAGATATCATAGGATGGTTGTACATGAGTTGATGCTTGATGCTAAAAACCCTATATGTGTGTGTGTCTTGTGCACATTGTAATCAGATATCATAGGATATTGTACATGAGTTGATGCTTGATGCTAACAACCCTATATGTGTGTGTGTTGTGCACATTGTAATCAGATATCATAGGATATTGTACATGAGTTGATGCTTGATTTCAAAAACCCTATATGTGTGTGTGCCTAGTCAACATTGTAATCAGATATCATAGGATATTGTACATGAGTTGATGCTCGATGCTAAACCCCTATATGTGTATGTCTTGTGAACATTGTAATCAGATATTATTCGATGGTTGCACATGAGTTGATGCTTGATGCTAAAAACCCTATATGTGTGTCCCTTGTGAACGTTGTAATCAGATATCATAGGATATTGTACATGAGTTGATGCTTGATGCTAAAAACCCTATATGTGTGTGTCTTGTGCACATTGTAATCAGATATCATAAGATATTGTACATGAGTTGATGCTTGATACTAAAAACCCTATATGTGTGTGTCTTGTGCACATTGTAATCAGATATCATAGGATGGTTGTACATGAGTTAATGCTTGATGCTAAAAACCCTATATATGTGTGTGTTGTGCACATTGTAATCAGATATCATAAGATATTGTACATGAGTTGATGCTTGATGCTAAAAACCCTATATGTGTGTGTCTGGTGCACATTGTAATCAGATATCATAGAATTGTTGTACATGAGTTGATGCTTGATGCTAAAAACCCTATATGTGTGTGTCTGGTGCACATTGTAATCAGATATCATAGAATTGTTGTACATGAGTTTATGCTTGATGCTAAAAACCCTATATGTGTGTGTGCCTTGTGAACATTGTAATCAGATATCATAGAATTGTTGTACATGAGTTTATGCTTGATGCTAAAAACCCTATATATGTGTGTCTGGTACACATTGTAATCAGATATCATAGAATTGTTGTACATGAGTTGATGCTTGATGCTAAAAACCCTATATGTGTGTGCCTTGTGAACATTGTAATCAGATATCATAGAATTGTTGTACATGAGTTGATGCTTGATGCTAAAAACCCTATATGTGTGTGTCTGGTGCACATTGTAATCAGATATCATAGAATTGTTGTACATGAGTTGATGCTTGATGCTAAAAACCCTATATGTGTGTGTCTTGTGCACAATGTAATCAGATATCATAGAATTGTTGTACATGAGTTGATGCTTGATGCTAACAACCCTATATGTGTGTGCCTTGTGAACATTGTAATCAGATAGCATAGGATTGTTGTACATGAGTTGATGCTTGATGCTAAAAACCCTATATGTATGTGCCTTGTGCACATTGTTAAAGATATCATGGGATATTGTACATGAGTTGATGCTTGATGCTAAAAACCCTATATGTGTGTGTGTCTTGTGCACATTATTTAAGCGATAATCACACAAAATAATAAAAGATACAGAACCATTTCCATATTGAAAAGAAATCTCTGTCAAAAACAGAATCGTCAACTGTCACCTGAAAAACACCGAAACATATAGTACAAGTCAAAATAGGGAATGGCAATGGGCATCGTTTTGGTCATTGACACGTAATTATATTTCATTACAAACGATATAAGTTAGTCAATGTGAATGTGCAACTAAAACTTTGCGACATAAGCAAACTTTTATTTCAAGAAGGTGTATGTTTGTCAAGAAGGTTAAGTCAATGGTTCATCTGAAAAGTGAAGTTAATATTTGCTCTAAACAACCATATAGAATGGGTGTCGCGTGTGTTTCATAGTGCTCACTTAAGTAGTAGTATTTCGAAAAAATGCCCTATGATAATGTTATTAAATCAAAATATTCTGGAAAGTTATATCTAATGTTTATAACTGGTCAGAATGAGCTAAGATCCTGCGGTAAGGTCAGGGTTGTAAACAATAGTGCATGCTACATTCTCCCTTAACCAGGAACTGTTTGACCCCTTTCCTTTGTCTGTACTTGTCCTATTAAGTGTCATATATATTCGCTGATTGTTATGACGCACGTTGTAACTATTTTATTTGTATTAATACTTACTTTAACCAATGACCTTTTAGATCGAGCTGCTTAAGAACTGTGCATTGAGTCACCAACACCTATATAGAAAGAGCATATCTATGAAGAAATAGAGAAAGAGAGGAATCAAGAGGTGTTCGAACAGAGTGTGCCTATGTGTGTCTGTGTGTATGTCTGTGTGTGTATGTCTGTGTTTCTGTGTATGTGTGTGTGTGTCTGTGTGCGTGTCTGTGTGTGTCTGTGTGTGGCTAAGTGTATATCTGTGTATGTCTGTGTGTCTGTGTGTGTGTGTCTCTGTGTGTGAACTTCATCTTCAGCACTATCCTCTTCACAATCTTCACTATCACCATTGTCCTTCACACAACCCAGGGCACTCGGATGACATTATTACCCTGGTTGACGTGCATTATAAACAGGATAACCGTACACAAGTCAATACTTGTTATTATCAACCCCATGGGATGTGTGTCTTGTATACATTATAAGCAGATATTACATGACAAGTATACATACTTGTCAGTTGTGTTGACATCTACCAGCATGCAATATGGATGATATAAATTATCCATGACCAACAAAAAATGGTCTCTCGTGTTGTTATTTGGAGGTAGAATTCTGTTTATTGCATGTCAGGTGTTTGCAAAGTGTGAACCAAGAAAGCAGTTGTACATGGACAATAATGCATGGACTATATCCCTGTCGCAAAGGATTAAACACCACTATGACAGAGATCGATAAGCCACGAGGTGCAGACTATTGGCCATGGAAGCCCTGACGCCATTGAACTACTTTTGTAACCATTTCAAGGAGTCTGTTGCAACCTAATGTAACTATTAAAGTCCAATTTTCCAATTCCAAGCATTAAAATGGAGCGCATCGAATTAGCATTTAGAAACATAAATAGAGGCTTACCAGGCGAATTCATACCAACCAGTTCTGATAAGCGCAAGAAGTAAACCCCAGCGAGGGTGATGGCAAAATCGATGAGCATCTTTAAGCATATCAACTTTGCTCGCGATGAATATTCTCGCACGATGATGTTTCAAATAAATGGAGAATTTTGTTGCGGTTTTGTAAAGTATAATGCCAGTCTGTCAGTATACGTTATGTTTATTGAGCGTATACTCTTTAACCCGATGTGATATCATATTCTTTCGAGACTATTTATTCAATTTATACAATTCCGGGGATTTCAGCAAATATGAAGAATATACGCTATTCTCTACCGTTGCGATGTGCATTGTATATAGTGTACACTTGATGTGGTTGAAGAGAGAGTGATTATGTTCTTGAAGTAAATCAATATCCAATGTAAGTTGCCATCAAAAACGATGTTACATACTATATTAAACAGGGCAATACTAAGGTTAACGATAAAGGAAGGAATGAACAATGTCATGTGTTCAGTTGAGAGATAGTTAGTTAAATTGGATATGAAGCACTGCTGCAAATGTGTATCCTATATATCCTTTTCTCTCAAAACATCTGCTTGTAGTGAAACTTAATTGAGTTACGAATTCACAGAGTGATGGGAACTATAAACTTAAACATGAAATACACGTGAAAGGGTTATAAAATAGAGTCTGTTTTCAGAGGAAATGAACGCCATTTATGAGCACCAATTGCCAGAAATAGACTCGTGATAACGTAACAACTTGCAGCCACTTTATTGTCATCCCTTGCGTTATCAAAGTGATAGTTACCCCTGTGGGGATTCCGAGTTAGAATAGTAGTCCAATGAGCTATGCTTGTCGTAAGAGGCGACTTAATGGGTCGTCGGTGTCCTGGTTGATTGCGTGTCATCTTGCCCTGACGGCATGGGACGTTGCTCGACTGTCAGTTACTGGTTTGGCTGGACCAGTCTGGATTATGTACATCACCCTGTGATGTAGCTGGAATATTGACGAATACGGCTTTAAAGAACAAACAAACACAGTGACCGCTCGGGTGATAAATATAACGACAAATAACGATAACAGTTTGTTTCAGGAAACAACAACTGTTGAAAAGCCAGCATTCCGTTTAACTGCAGTTTGTACATTAACAGCATTAACAACATTTCCCAATAATGTGATGATTTATCATCAAAACAACCTACGAAAAAAATCTCAATATAAAGTGTCAATGCCGGAGACCAGTCTAGATTATCCTCTGAAACAGACTTCCACTGGGCGTTAAAGGCAAAAACGACCCCAGTTACAATTTCTAGGAATGGTTCATTGAAAATCGGCGATGACAACGGTTGTTCGCAAAAAGGAGTACGCGTGTCCTGGCCAACCGGTAGCACCGCCACTCACACAATGAAACGCTATGAAGGAAACTTGAATCTTATCTTGATTGAATGTTCGTATCACGTTATCATTAATATACTCAACACAACCAAAGAAGGAACACCCATATGGATATGAAGGTTAGAGTTGAGGCCGTCATTATTTTCAAACATAAGCAGATGAATATAGGGTTTTGAAACAATGCATCGAATCCTGAGGATTGAAAATCGTGCCAGAGCTGCTTGAATGCTCGAAACAGTTGACATTACGGCACTCATTATTGACAGATCAGACAGTACCAAATCACATGATCTTAGAACTCTACAAAGGGCTCTCAATCGGGAGAGCAACGCCATGCCTAATTTTGTCAATGAGAATCTGGGGAGGAATATGAGGTCACGATGCACCAATTTGATATAAAACAGGAGTAGTTACACAAGATACTGCCTTTCTGCGAGTTTGTGTGAACATGATCTTGATGGGTACCATCTATTGATTATAGCTCTTTTCGTATGTAAAGATAGAAAGTCAACGCCTGAGAATAACCAGTCTCGATTATACTCTCAATCAGATTCCCTTGGGGCCTAAAAGGCAAAATAACGGTGAAAATAATAGGTATTTGTGAAATGAATCACAATGCATTCATTTTCAGCCAATTGGTCTGTATTATTTTGGGAAATATGTTGTGGTTTTATTCTGGTATATAAGATGACCCTTCAATAGTTACGCTGAGTATAAATATATTACTTCATACCCTTATTGATATCGCCACAAAATCTTGCCAAGAGGTTTGCCATAAAATTGACGTTTATTCAAAATGGGAATACCATGTGAAGTAATATCAATGAAAATCCATACCGTTCTTTTAGCAGGCAATTTATAAACTTCGCGATGATTGTTTTGTCTTTTACAGATATATTTGTAATATCGCAAGGGTATTTGTAAATGCAATAGTCGACAGATACATGCATTTTTATACGGCCTATCTTTAGTTATTAAGCACGGATCGGGATCATTCCGAATGGATTTTCGAATCCGTGATGATCCATAATCTGTAAGCCGTATTTCCCTGAGTCTTTGTTGTCCTGGGCAACTAAGATGAAACTTACAACCTGCTAGAAGCCAATATGTTGTAAGGAAACACCTTTTGAGAAACATGAGCCAATTTTCAAATCTCTATCTCGTGATCTGCATTATATCGTCGCGGTTCCGAGTTAGGAATTTGGGATCAGTTAACCTCGGCGGGGAATATGTGAGATCGATATGAAAGATGATTAACATGTGATTATAGTCAAGAGAATGAACGTTTCATATCTTAAAATGGTACGTAACGGAAGATGATATTGATGATTCAGATCGTTTCCATGTGTAAATGTAATGAATTAAATGCTTCAAAACATTCATTTCATACAAACACATAAACGCGATAAAATTAGATTCCCTCTGCCCCATATACACTACTTAGGTCCATACTGCATAACAACTTAACTGCAGATCTAAAAATTGTCTTTTATGGAATCTCCATGGTAACGTTGCATTTCTCGAGCTGTTTGCAGTTTGATGTGGAAGCGAAAGAGCCTTGGAGACCACAATCAAAAGACGACTGTCTGACTTAATAGAACTATTAGCTTAGATCTTATTGAGACGACGCTCTATCCCGTCTTCGTCTATGAGAAATTGGGTTTGGCCGCATACATGTCCAACGTTTCCAAATCGACTCATCTCCGAATCCGGTCTTTAAAAAGGCACCGACTGATCAAGATGACTTAGTTAAAAGAATCGGCTAGCTTCAGGCCTAATCTCAAGAACTCCCGACGTGGATCTCACGCTACAAGAACAAGAAAGTATAGTGTGCTATGTCTGTCATTTTCAACAGCTCTTTCAACCAAGTGCCTCAAAGGAGTAATCAGCAGTGAATGAAGAGTCCTTGGTGGCTGTCATCTGTCACAGTTAGTATCTGATGTAAGTTGTAACACTGTCAGTCTATAGGCCATGCACTTAATGCATTCGGGTCCACTTACCTTTGTCCGGTACCTGCATACTTTGTGTTTGTTGTTGTTTAACGCCGCACTCAACAATATTCCAGCTATATGCCGGCGGTCTATAAATATTCGAGTCCGGACCAGACAATCTAGTGACTGATATCATGAGAATGACATCCATCAGCCAAGTCTGACTACCCGATCCCTTTAAAAGCTTCTTACGACAAGCATGGGTTGCTGAAGACCGATTGTAACCGTGATTTGCACATGTCACCTGCATACTACCGGGCAGCAATGGAGTGGTCACATTGCATGACTGTACTGCAAGCCGCAAACGGAGTGTAGAAACTTGAAACATGAAATACACATGGTAAGGTTATTAAGTAGAGTCTCAGTTTTCAGAGGTAATGCATGCATTCGATGTACACCAATAGCCAGAAAAACACTGTCAGTATTATTGTGTATCGTAATAACGTGTCACTTGGTAGCCATTTTCTTGTATCCATTGAATCGTCATTGTGTCACGTCTAACCTTGCGAGTCCCTTGCGGATAACGTATTATAAATATGCAGCAATGTGCAGCAATAATCATCAATATTTCAGCAACTGTCAGCCATATTCAGCAATATTTCAGATATGGACTTCAAACACAGGAATCCTGGCTACTCCACTGCAAACTTTATTAGTATTGTATCCTGCAGCTTTTGACGCATTTGAAACAATAATATAGTTGGTTGGTTATGTGTTATAGATGTCATTGTTATCATGCATGTGCTTTGCACGAAGATAACAACTTGAATTAATTGTATTGTTTTTAAAGAGGGAGCATTGGTCAAGAACTTGGTCAAGCGAATGTAATTAGTGGTTTGTGATCTTGAGAGGCTGATCATTAAAGGAAGAAGTCGAGTGATGTCCAAAGGCCGGAACCAAGAGTAACATTAACACGTGACCTTAATACGCCACAGTGTACAAGGCACTAGTGTAATAGGTACTAGATCGACAAGTATATGGATTAGAAGTGGAGCCAGCACACAACGAAGTGGGACAGGCCTCGCTCACCTTTTAGACGTCGTGCCCACATGATTTGATAGTGAGTCATTAACACTTGCTCATGATACTGTCGGAATCGTACAATGGACTGGGCTTTTAGCAGATAATTCTTATGATCATAGAAATGTTTTTGAAACTTTTGTTAAAATATATTTGAATCAGCTGTGTATAACGTCCCTTTGAACATTATTCCGGTTATGTCACGGCGTCAGGCGTCCCTTTGAACATTCTAACTATGGTTAAATACTGGGCATGGTGTTGACAAACCTGGAGTTTAATTAGGGCGAATCTGGTATTCTAAACCACGATCAGAGGATCCTGACTCGTCTGAGGGACGAGATCCTGTACTTTGAACTACGACACCTATAAACGTATTCTGACCATAATGGCACGGAATAAATTAAAGTGAGGAGGCAAAGAAACTATACATCTCGGTTGATTGTATCATATGTTTGATTTGATATAAAACTTTAAAAAATTATAAAATGTTGCACAAGACACAACTGATTATGGGTATCTCAAATATGTTGTTTTTTTAAAATGAAATTTAAATAAATTTTCTTTTTTCGGCACAAATTTACAATACTGTCAAACACTGTTGTGTCGACGTTGAAGGGACCTACATAAAAACTTCGAGTTATCGACACAACCGAAAATAATTAACAAAGAAGGATACCCCGGGTCTAAGCTTTTACTTCGATATAAACGTAATTTCGACAAATCAAAGTTCGACACAAAGGTGTTTAATCGTATTTCAAACATGGTAGGGGCCATGTGGGTGCAAATTCATTTCTTACCCTAGTCTTCATTGATCCAATTAATTTTTACACTCAATTACTCAGCAACAGATTACTTTTTACAAACTGTTGCAGGAACAAGTGATGAATAGATAGAAATTATCAAATTTAACAACAGTTTTCAATTTTCAAGTACATGAAAACCAAACTCGGTATACTTTCTTTTGCCCCTCAGTTTGTAACAACTGTTTTACAAGACAAGACTTGATTCAGTAAGATAGACTCATGGCCCACAGTACAATTTAAGAACTTGTTTTAGTCACGTATGGGATCTTAAATTGAATGGGCGCTCGGGTAGCCTGGTGATAAAGCGTTCGCTCGTCACGCCGAAGACCCGGGTTCGATTCCCGACATGGGTACAATGTGTGAAGCCTATTCCTTGTTGCCCCCTCGCTGCCCCCCTTGCTAGAATGTTGCTTAAAGCGGCGTAAAACCATACTCACTCACTCTTAGATTTAATACGTGCAGACGGAACACAGATTAACTGTTGCGAGTGAGTTACAAATAGAAAAAAACAGGACGTTAAGTTTTACGAAAGTTGAATGGTTGACAAGCCGAAGACAAATCCAAATTCGAGGTACAAGTGACCAAAATGGTTCAGTTCCTTATTTTGACATGTGCCATATGTTCTCGTGGCTGTTCGGATGAACACTTGACCTGCAATTGCATGTGTTTGTGACGGGTGCTACATGTGGGGAAGACTATCTTCACCTTTCCGCGAGCACTTGTTATGATCACAATATGATAGTGTTTCATAAACACGCGCATTTGTAATTCTCACAAAAATGTTTTGTGCAAGACGTGTGAAGGGCATTTCCAAATTTGAAGCATCAATGACAGAAATGATGTTCGATGTCGATGCCTTTGGTAGCCTAATGTTTAAAGCGTCCGCGAAGCACACCGCAGACCTGGGCCCTGTTCTTACAAAGCCATCATAGCGCTAAGGTGAACACTGGCTTACTATGGTCGTAGCGCTAATATAGCCCTGGTGTTGGCGTCAAGGTCGTGATTAGGCTGACATAATGCTGCGCGTGCCTTCGACTCCTTTAACTTGTCTCATCATCTCTTTCACCTTGTACTGACACAAGATGTTGTGAAATGAGTTTACATATCGTATTCCACAGTGGCTGTACATAAAGTCCGATTTGAAGCAGCTGCATGTGGAGGAGAATTTTAGTGTTTCAGCGATACTTTTACTGGTTTTACACGTGTTTAGGTGGTGTTATCATGTGCAACGAGAGGCATTTGTCAATGCAAACTCAAAACGCTAACGCCATGAGAATTATCAGTCTTGAGAATATCTGCTGAAACTGATTCCGTTTTGGCGTAAAAGGTGAAATATGATATGAATGTATCACTGAAAATCGATCATGACACCAGGTGTTGGCAAAATATCCTGCTCTACCGGTAGAACCTGCTACTCACGCAATTTGCATAAGAAAGTAAGTTGTTAGTGTTACCTGACGCTGCACCCATCGATACCGTTTCCACGCAACAGAAAATAGCTGTAATATTGCTGATGCGGGCTTAAGCAATATTTATTCATTCATCCATACAACGGCGGGCTGTAAACATCCTGGACCAGACAGTCCATCAAACTCTGTATCATTCAAAACTTGTCTGAAGTAAACTTAAACAAAGGTAGGAGATAGTTACACTTATATTTGTGTTTGTGTTTGTGCGTGTACGTGTGTGTGTGTGTGTGTGTGTGTGTGTGTGTGTGTGTGTGTGTGTGTGTGTGTGTGTGTGTGTGTGTGTGTGTGTGTGTGTGTGTGTGTGTGTGTGTGTGTTTGGAGCAAACATTTCATAATTTTGAGCAAAACACCTTTTTACTTAAAGTAAAAGAGCAACCGGGGTTTTCAATCTTTATAATTCACGACGCATCATATCGGATATGAACCATCATATTTAGTTCTTTTATAAATATTCGTGCCATTTAATTCAAGAATCATAATACAGTTTATTTTGGGGATGTTATTTATAAGTGCAATCAAACCAGCCGAATGTGTGTTCGCATCAAAACAAGAAACGCCATTGCTACTAATTAACTTTTCTTAGCTCACATTTCGTTAATGACGATCTTAGCAATTCAAGGCCAGCTGGACATCTTGATGCAAATTGCCGCCATAGCCATCGATCACTGACAAGCATCAGTTATCCATAGAGCTACTGAATGTTAGAATAACTGCTTGGAGAATGCTCATTTCATAGTGCCCGTCGTACTTAATTCAACGTGGGAGTTGGAGAATGCATTACATCGTTTAATATGACTTATTAAACATATCACAGGAATTTGGTCATCACTGAGAGCACATATTTTAGAAATATTTTTAGAAACAAATATTTTATTCGTTTTCTTGAACGTGTACGTCCATAAAGATTTGATAAAAAATACTTTGTTGGGTGTATTTATAAACACATATAACGTGACAATGTCCGTATGATTTCAAGTTTTAATGAACATTCTTGTAGACACATGTGTATGTCATTAGAAAGTCGAAGATTTTATTCCCTTACATATAAACTGATGTTGCCTTAATAAAAATAATAACAGGAAAGACATGTAGAATGTATCTTACACAGTTGAATCTAATGACGGAGGTGTAGGAAGCAAACAAAAGCAACAAAACCCCTTCCACTTTGTACGATTCCGACTATATCATGGGCATGTGTTTCAAAAAATGGGCCCAAAGAGAAGAGGAACCTGTTAAAACGTCTTTCACAGTGGGTTAAGTCAGTGCGTGATGTTGTCATTGGTAGAATGCACAAACAAAGAGGAAACGGAATTGGAATAAACCCATTCTGTACCAGCCAGCTGTCATCCAAATTCTGGCTGTCCTACATGAAAGGTTTGTAGTTGACCCACTGACAAGGCCTCAAATAACAAAACCATCATATGTAAGCATCACTACATTCATTATTTGATCAAGGAACTAAGTATAAATAACATATCACATAATGCCACATATAAGGCCAGTGTGTTAACTGAGGAAGAAATCTTCCAAAACCATAAATCAGCACTGACAACTTTTGACTTGTCTCTGAAACCTGAAGACATGTCCATTCCTCTTTTGCACTGGATTCCAAAGCTCCATAAAAATCCATACAAAGAGATATATATTGCTCGGTCCAGCAAATGTACCACCAAATCCCTATCTCGAAGACTAACCATAATCCTTAATACAATCAAGGAAGGACTTTCTTTATATTCACAGAGAGTATTTGAGACAAGTGGAATTAATGCCATGTGTATTCTCAAAAACTCAAAAGAGTTGCTTGACTTTTTTTTCAATCTCAGAAAAGAACCAAGTTCCATTCTGTCAGAATATTTGATTTTTCAACTTTGTACACCACTATATATATCCAACACGATAAACTTAAGGGATCCTTTCTTGATCCTTGATCCATTGGGCCTTTTCTTACAAAACGTGGTGAACACAGAAACAGTTACGTATCTATATTCAGAGGTTCAGGTTAATTTGTCAAATATGAAATAAAAAGCCATCTGAAGTTTACTGAGAAAACAATATGTGAAATGCTGAACTTCCTCATTGATAACATCTACGTAATAACTAGGCGTAAGATATTTAGGCAAGAAGCAGGCATCACCATGGGCACCAATTGTGCCCCCCTTCTTGCGGATCTGTTTCTTTATACATATGAATCGGAATTTCTGTTCGGATTGGCAAAGTCAAAACATGGTAATTTGGACAAGAAGTTTAACTTAAGCTTCAGCTATATCGATGATCTGATATCGTTCAATAACAAATAAAGATCCAATTCCCTTCCACTGATTTACCCACCTGAACTAGAAATATAGGAGACCAGTGACACCTCCTCATCTGTTTCATATTTAGATCTTTGCAGAAAGATTTAGAGTGTCAACAGACTCAACAAGATTGTCTGACAAGAGAAATGACTTCAACTTTCAAATAGTCAACTTTCCCTTCATGTCGAGCAATATTACAGCAGCTCCAGCCTTAATTTGGGTTTTACATTTCACAACTTTTGAGATACAATCGAGCATGCTCTTTCTACCAAGATTTCAAAGAGCGTCATACGAATCTTGCTCAGAAGTTGTTTGATCAAGGTTACAACATTCAAGGCCTCAGTAAAGCTTTCAAGCGTTTTATGTGGAGGGTATTTCCAAATTTGACGCATCAGTGACAAAAATGATGTCCGATGCAATCCCTATTTTGAATTGTACCGTCTGTTCCCATGTTTTTTTTCAGGTGGAAAATTGACTTTCCTTTGCACTTGTTTGTGACGACGTGCCACCGGTGGGGCAGGATACGCTCATCGACTCAGCTTTATGCAGAGATTTCTATTGGATGTGGAAAGGGTTTGGTCGCTTTATTTAGGAATCACTATGTAATAGTGATAGTACCAGCAACGTACATTTGTAAATGTAACTCTTGTTCATAGTAACTCTGATAAATGCAAAGTCTTCAGAAAAATAAGTCTAGTACATATTAACTCTGACTTATTTTATCTCCAGCAAATAGCAATTCTGTCAAATAGAAGCTCTATTAAATAGTAACCCTAGAAAATAGTAATTATATTAAATAGCTCCATTAAATAGTAACTCTTATTAATATTAAACTAGCAAATCGTAATTCTGTTGTGGCTGCATTAAATACCAATACTAGGAAATAGTAACCCTGGTTGATAGTAACTTACAATTATCTGTAATTAACAGATACCCCTTATATATACTTTAAATGGGCGAGATCATTCCGGGTGGTAAGAAATTAGAGTTACGTCCCTTAGTGCGTCGTCTGCTCGTCAGCTCGGCTTGCTTTCCAGTGACAATGTCTTCCAAACAATGTGAAAATGTATAACATGCGCATGCAAATAGATACATTTTACAGTTTGATGTAGATGGTATATGATGGAAATGATTGTAACTTCAAGGAAATAGTAACCCTGCTGTTAGTGACTCTAGGAAATAGCAACTGGAGAGCGTAGAACTCCAGGAAGTAGCAGCTCCAGGAAATAGCAACACTCTAATACACTCTGGTAAAACAAGTAAATAGTATCTCTAATAACACGTTACTCCGATGAAACTAAAGTGTTCAGAATCTTTTGAGTAAATCTTATATTGGAGACCATGTTTGACATCGTAGAAGGTTTAATCTCAAGTAAAGCAAGAGGCCTACATCTCTACTAAGAATGTGTCTTCTGGTGCATGGAGTACAGAGTTAGGTAGGTTCTCAATACTACAGCAGGGTTAATTCGGGTCAGACGCATCAATAATCAGGGCACGTGGTGGTCCTTATGTAGCCTGATGTGATATATGATGGCATCTTTACACCAGTATCTGTGGACGGATTATTACAAGAGAATAGACAATATTTTAGGTAAATTAGCCAATATAATGTAATATAATGTAATGTAATGTAATGCAATGTAATTCAAATCGTAATCTGTAAAAGTGAATATGTGAGTGAATGAGTGAGTTTGGTTCAACGCCGCTTTGCACAGTATGTCAGTTCTATGACGTTCTATGAGGTGGGAGGAAAACCCGAAGTGATGGAGGTCTTAGATGTTTGCACCTCTTTGAAAATAAAAGAGGCAAAACACAATCAAATGAATGCTCGGTCAGTTGTATGATAAGCATGTGTTTATGAATCACTATAAATCAGTGATGGTGCCAAGTATTCGCGTCAAATTTGGAAACATCAAACAACTTTTGTGCAAGAGTTGTATGACGCTCTTTGAAATCTTCGAAGAAAGAGCAACCTCGAATGTACCTCAAAATTTGGTAAATCACGAAAACACCGGAGCTGCTAGAATATTGCTTGACATAGACGGAACTTTGACCATTTAAAAGCTGAAGCCACCCCTCTTGTCATACAGTTTTGAGCGTGCTTTATTGTCACTTATTGTTTGCACAGATCTAACAATGAAATAGATAGGGCGGTTTTACTAGCTTATTTTATTTCTAGTTCAAGTGAGTAAATCGGTGCCATAGAATTGGCCATTTGATGTTTTTAATATTCGTAACGTAACAGATACATTGTCCAACAAAATTGGACCGAATAATTCGAAACTGTCTGCTCGGTTTTATGAATATGAAGGTTTTTCTGAGTTAGTAAGTAATTGCCTGTTTCAATGTTTATATACAGTAAATTCTTAGTGATAATGTACTAGTGAGGGGGTACGCGTGACTTATGTCCTTTAGTCAAGCCAGGATCCAATGATCATGGATTCGAATCAAACATTCGTCGTCAATCTGTATTTCGGTTTGTCAGTACACTACGCGTGCTATTGTTCACGTCTAGCACCTGCATTACTTTGGGGGTTCCTCCTATATCGAGCTGACAGAGTCGTGAACCTCACATGATGTTCATGGACATCATGCAATTCTTGCGTACACATGTTTGACCGAGGTTAACTTTACGCTGGTGGATGGATGTGTATGACAACCGTCTGATGTTTAGTTCAGGTCAGTTATGGTGACTGGATATTGCAGTGTGATATATGTATCTGTGTCAATGGTGTTTGGGCTCCGTTAACAACTCACAAATTCCCATCAACCAGGAGATCATTATCACATCTCCGCCGGCTGACCCGACCTCAGCCAATATACCGCCCACAATTCACTCAGTCTAAGCTTGATGGTCGACGAGACTCAATGTTTGTACTGATTATTCGTCGTCGTCAGTACCAGCAACAACACTACATCTATATCTTCGTTATCGTCATATGATCACTCACTCACTGTTGAATGAATGTTCGATTCGTGCTGATTGCACTCAAACATAGCCAGCTATGACTATGAACTGCAGTTTGTCACTCACTCACTCACTCACTGGCTCACTCAGGAGAAGCATCAACATCGTCATCATGATCAATAACAACGTAATGAGAAGACGTGTATGACATCGCCATGATCCGTATTTCCACTGTGGTAAGAAAATGTGTAACTTAATAATAAGTAGAAAAGGATATTATAATAACACTTTTATGAATTCACAATGGCATTTAGAAACTGGTCCCAATGTAACAAATGTTATATTTGGGATACCACTTTCTTAATAAAGTACAGATTCTCTTACTTATGGGGGTTGAGTCCCCCCCCCCCCAAAAAAAAAAAAAAAAAAATAAGTACGATAATCTTTCTGTACTTCACTACACAAAGTAAAGGGTGGAAGCCTCGGTGGCTGAGTGGGTTAGATCGCTGACTTTGAATAATGGCGCTAAGGTGCCTCACTCTGGCAGTGTGGGTTCGAATCCCCAACCCCCAAAAGTACGAGAATCTGTACTTTACTGAGAAAGTGTCCTCCCATACATAACATTTGGTACAATAATTTTAAACTATTCACAGATTGAATACACAATGCCATTTAGAAAGTGGTCAAATGTTACTAATGTTATATTTGGGTTAACACTTTCTTAGTAAAGTACAGATTCTAGTACTTTTTTGGGTTGAGTCCCGTCCGAGATTCGGACCCACACCTGCCAGGGTGAGGCACCTAATCGCAAGCACACAAAGTCAGCGATCTAACCAACTCAGCCACCGAGCCTTCCACAAAAATGAAAGTCCGACAACTGGTAGTCTAGATCACGTACTTTGAGTACCCCCCTAAGAAAGTGTTATCCCAAATATAACATTAGTTACATTTGACCACTTTCTAAATGGCATTGTGTATTCATAGCTTTCGGCCATGGGAGCCGTGCCAATTTACACTTGTCAGGGGGGTACTCAAAGTACGTGATCTAGACTACCAGTTTGTGGAAGGCTCGGTGGCTGAGTTGGTTAGATCGCTGACTTTGTGTGCTTGCGATTAGGTGCCTCACCCTGGCAGGTGTGGGTTCGAATACCGGACGGGACTCAACCCCAAAAAGTACTAGAATTTGTACTTTACTAAGAAAGTGTTATCCCAAATATAACATTAGTTATATTCACAGATTGAGAAGTAAAGTGCCGGGCAAAAGAAGGTACACACCCATTTATGGTGGTGGCTAAAAATGAAACAAACAACAAATGGTAATTGATGGTGATGTATTTGATACGGGTATCATAGTTTTGGACCTTAAGTTTGCAGTGTTTCGGCGACTGTAATGTTTTGATTACGTTTATAATTGTTTGGTCAAATCCAGTTCTCAAGTGTATACTTTCTTTCGCCCGGCAGTTTATATGACCCATGTAGCTAACCTTGAACACCTCTCGTTTTAAGTTAACACCAGAAAATGAATGAAACACCACTGTGTATATTTGAGGAATGGTTTAGAAGTTGAATTTTGACAGTCGATAAATTGAGGGAGTCAGTCTAACAATCCCCGAGCCCCATCCTAACACATATCTGAACCTAGAAGGGTTTCATTTATCTTTGTAAACAATTTTTATTACAAATCTGCCTGATTCACCTTAAAAATTCAAATACATAAACTGCATTCGTAATGAATCTGGATTTGTCTTTGTAATGACATCCGATATTTGTTTCATGTTCTTGGCTTAGAAAATAGTTACTTATGGAGATCTTCTACAGACAACACATAATGTGACTTCAAAATACATTTTAAACTATGCTGCTGTTTTCCATTTCCCCGTTCTATTTACATTTAAAATGTTTGCTCTTTAGGGAAAATGGAAGAAAACTACTCATTAATGAGAGAAAGAATCGTGTTTTAAATTATAATGAACAACAATGAATCAATTCTAGCTTCAACTCGCAATATATTCTACAAATCGGAATAACCTTAATAATATTTCAGACAGAACATTAAAAAAAAATTAAAATACGTTGACCAAAAATCCCAAACAAGCTCGAACGTCTTTGACGCGAATCGAAAAGGCATGTAGCAAATATTCTGTTTGAACCAGCTGTCTTAAACATTTTATATTTCTAACAAGCCAGCGTCGAGAAACTGCATGCGCGACTCGATGAAGCCATGGAACACAAACCTCGGTTAAGGTCAGATGATAGACATGCTAATTTAGAGCTACAACGCCTGTGCATGTCCTCGGAAATGTTAACACATAAAGTGACTGATCGGGCGTAAGGGTGGAGTTGAGGTAATCAATGTTTCGCCCACTATAGCGAGCACGACAGTGTCACTATAACTGTCCATGATGACCACTTGCTGTGATTGAGTTGGATGTAGTTGACACGCTGGGATGCGACAAGGCGGCAACTGTGACCTCAATTTGTGGTACGGAGATAACATGACCTAATTAATACGGGTTTGAGAAGACGGTTAAATTGTACATAGTGTATGTATATGAGGAAATATTGACGTAATCTTTTACTGGCAGTGGGATAAGAAATATATTTAGTAAGCGTTAAATAAACGTTTTTTCAAGATTTAAGGTGTATAATAAAAGTGATAATCGCACAAGCTGGTCTTATTAGCTTGTGAGCTGACCTATCAACATTGTAGGCATGGCACAGGGGTCAGTGGTATCGAATAGAAGTCAGTTCGAATCCCTATGCTCCTCTTATGATTGAAATACGTGATGACCCAATCTAACCCACATATGGTAAAAAGTTATCGAGAATCCACAACAGGATATCGAAACATGGTTTGAGACCATGAATCGGATTTGGGGCGAAGAATAAAGAGAATTTTGTCAAGACGTTCAACCAAATTTTTATATATAGTTGACCTCTTTCTTTCAACAATTCCAGGATGAATGAGTATCTTCACTTTATCTATCCACTAGCGTTGGAAATCAAGAAAACAATGGAAAAAAAACATATTCAGTGTCCTATCTGGATGTATACACAGGAATTCAAAATTATAGCAACCCCTGTAACAAGCTGCATGACAAGAGGGATGGTTTTGATTTTCTCCATTGTGAGTTTCCATTCATGTCGAACAATATACCCATTAGCTGGTTGCTTATACTAATACATACACCATTAGGTAGTTGCTTATACTAATACATACACCATTAGATACACCATATAAGGTAGTTGCTTATACTAATACATACATCATAAGGTGGTTGCTTATACTAATACATACATCATAAGGTAGTTGCTTATACTAATACATACATCATAAGGTAGCTGCTTATACTAATACATACACCATAAGGTAGTTGCTTATACTAATACATACATCATTAGGTGGTTGCTTATACTAATACATACACCATTAGCGAGTTGCTTATGCTAATACATACACCATTAGCTAATTGCTTATACTAATACATACACCATTAGCTAATTGCTTATAATAATGCATACACCATTAGCTAGTTGCTTATGCTAAGACATACACCATAAGGTAGTTGCTGAGGGGCATGTACATATTATTCAACTTTCGTGGAAAGGCACTTTTTTACTTACAGGTCATTTAGAAAGTTTAAGGTAAAGTTTCAGAGGAATTGACTAAATATGCAACATTGCTTGTCAACATGATACTAATGCTATCCCACACTGAGGCCTTTACAGTAAGTATTTACAGACACCCTCCTACTCACTGGCACTTACATTTAATTGATCGGATGGTCATGCTCATGTAGAACACACCACACGAGACACACTGAGAAACTATATGTACGTGGTATGAATCCGATTCAGTATGAATAAAGACTTTAACGTTTCCTTTTTCCCTTTCGAAAGTTGTAAATATTCAATCATTTGAGGAAATAAAGACGTAACGTGTCTACTAAATTACCTACAAGAGAGACATGTTCTTTTGAAAGAAGGCCTATTGAACACATCGAGAGACGGGAAACTGAATCTACTAAACATCTATCCACGACATACAATGTCGACTTACAATAAACAGTACTGACAACAACTCGATCTATACTTGATACAGCCCCCCACACATCAACACTAACATACATTAAGACTGAATTGCTGTTGAAAGGAACAGTAGGACAAAATCCTCATTCAGTTCCAAAGCTGATGCATCAATGACCAAAATGACGCGACGTGCTCGTCACCTGGTATCATCACTATTTGAAAGTGGTTTATAAACACAATTCATGATATAGTCGGAATCGGACGATCGACTCTTCTTTTTGCAGAGATTTCTAATGAATATGCAAAGAATTTTGTCGCTTATTTTTAAGAGAGAAGGTGTTCTGGATAGGAAAATTAGTGCTAATTGACACGTACCAATGTGATTGGAAGTGTTCCACTTGTCATAAATTGTTTGTGAAAAGTGTTCAGACGAAATGGTGTTCCGGGTAGGCATATCAATACAAGTTAATGCCAATGAAAACGTGTTCAACTTGCAGTGAAAATGTTTAATTTAGAGTGAAAGTGCTCTGCTGAGAGATGTTCCAGATTGGCACATCAATACAAGATAAAGTATTCCAGCGATGGTGCCATTAGTTTATTGAGGCAACTCTTTCTCGGTCATAACATCAATCAGTAACGATTAATGATTATCAAATGTTCATGTTTCTGAACTTCTGGTTGAACTTCTGATTTAGTGATTTAATGCTGTTCTTTTTAGAAACGTTATTAGTTCTTCCGTTGAAGGGCATGTAAATTTAACGGACTATTAATTACAGCATAGCATACCATCCTTACACAACACAAACCACTGCTTTCATCTGGAAATGTATTTAACCAAAGTTGGAAATAGCTTTAGTGGTCGGTGCACTTATTCGCATTGCAGATGCGTGGTGTAGTGGATATAGCGCAATACCAGGAAAAGTTAAATATAAAACGTCAACACAACAGAATAATCGGTCTCGATTTCCTGCCCAAACAGATTCCATTCTGCTTGAAAGGCAAAAAAGTGAAAATGATTATATATATGAATAAATAATATGAATGGATCTCTGAAAATCAATTTTGAAACCAGGTGTTCGCGAAAAGGGTATGCATATCCCGACACACATAATTTGAATAAAAACGTGCGTAAGTGCTTGTTTGTTCACTGACACCGAACAGCAGTATTCACGCCATACGACGGTGGCCTGTCTACAAGATGTTACACTGCTTGGGATAACACATGGACTGGTCGGCTCACAGTCAGTAGACTGTGCCTGAGAGGGGTACACCGGTTGTATTTTATTTCATTGTGCTGACGCAAATAAACAGCAAATAATCCCCAAACTTGCTGACACATGTATGACGCTTAAGATGCATTTGTGGTCAAGAGAAATGAATTATGATGTGATTGTGTCTTCTGTGCTGGTTCACAATCATCATCAGCTTCTTCTTCATCGTCATCAGCATAAGTTAACGTTCACATATGAATATTTCTATAAAAGTAGGCTATACTCCACGGTCTGATGCGAGACGAGAACGAGACGGTGTAAGCGTCCCAACTCCTGGGATTTTTGTTAGAGACAGGAATATATCTTACAGTCACATTACCATCTCATCCTAAGGGGTACCCATTCGCTGATGTGTGAACACCATAAGGTTTTACAGTAACTTTACCAAATCAACCACCCGGGTACCCACTGCTGGCAATATATTCCAAACAAAGCTCCTTGCCTAAGGAGACTACATGTAACGAGTTTCAGTGTTGTGTGGGACCGTGACCTTAGAAACTCTCAGGGGTCAAGCTGACGGACAGGGTCAGCGACACAGCCACCTTCCACGACTAGCTTAGCTCTGCTTCGCCTGATTGGTGCTCACTGTTCAGTTCACAGGAAAACGTGCCGCCAACTTCTCCCCACCGTGACACTAAACTGCCTCTCACTGGTCTCAGTAGCAGGTATTTAGAGAATGTGGCTGCGGCACAAATATGGATTCACTCATTGAATCTGTTCGTCATGTTATCTTCATACCTTAAAAGAATCGGATATAAAGAGTCGGACATAAAATATATCACACAAAGACAAACGCATACTTGACCCTCGTGTTCTGGCGTCATTATTGATTATTCCATTGTGAGTGAGTGAATTGGATTAACGTTGCTTTTAACGGTATATCACCTTTATCAGTGTCAGCTTAATGTGGGAGGAAAGCAACGAGAATGGGTACGTTGCTTATACATCAATGAGCACAATCAAGGCGAACCTTGCCTGACTGTATCAATACCAAAGTGGCAAACGTCTGCATTCCCACGGCCTTCCTCACACATCTCGCTGACGCCCTGGAATACTGTTCAAAGCGGTGTTAAACTTAACTCACCGAATTCATCGAATTAACTCTATAGATTAACCAGAGGCCACCGATAATTACTGAACAGGCAAAAGTGATATTATATGTCATTATCGATAATGAATATGTTTAATATCATGATTGTATCGGGCGTTCCACCCACATCAAGCTGACATGCCGTGATATATCTGGGATATTGTTCCAAGCGGGGTGAAACCCTACTCGGTCATTCTCTTACGTAAGAGACAGCTAGGAATTGGTTCAGCCGTGTTTGACTTGGTGACTTTCCGTGTCATCCAAACTCGATGAAAAGTAAAATGGACCACACCCCACCCACCCCACCCCCCACCCCCCAACACACACACTCACACACTCACACACTCACACAACTTACAAAAGTAGTAAAAACTGTCGACATGATATCAACAATTGTAGAGTATGATGTTATCGTAAACTGTGACGTCACTACATATCGCGTAAACAACGGCGTCTGTAACCGGTCAACAATGGCCAAGGGCGTGTTTAATCAGTGAAGCACGTCGGCATCGCATGGAATATTTCCTAGCTTATTTTGATATGGATAACGATATTTGTATGCTATCAGATGACACATATGTACGTCATCAAGCAATAACAGCTGACGTATGATAGGCAGGGGCTAAAAAAACTTATTTGACACTTATTGCCATCAGATTGTTATTTTGTGGTTCGTAATGAAACGTAAATTAGGAGGGAGCGTTCGTATGAGGTTGTTTACACGATACTCGTCACATTTTATGCCCCATCACGACAGATATGTCTTGACATATAATTGTAAATCATTTGAGTATACATTTGGAGATGAAACCAAGCAGAAAACACACAGACGCTGTTGTTTTTCTGCATGTGGATTTTTCATTATTTGAGTGTTGTCATGAGCCCTGATTTTGTGAACGATTTTGTGACACTATAGACAACTACATGAGGGTCTATAATAACCCCCAGACAATAAGCCTGAACATGAGCTATGATGTTGCAGTATTACTTTCGGGGGCGATGAAAGAATGCTATGCCTCTTCGTATGACCTCACCGCTCTAATAAAGGTATGACACGAAAGGACAAGGCAGGGGAAGGATAATGTTTTAGCCATGGGATATGCATATTGTAAGTAAAGAGGAGAACATTTTCATTTCATAAGGAAATTTATCAGAAATGTTCATATGAACTAAACTTTGTTAATTTCAACAATTGTATGTTTGAGACACTCAACACTAAATATATAAGGCTAAAATGTGTCATAAAGGCTAATTTTATATAAACACCTTACAAAGATGTGATAAGAAATCATCTTGGATCACTGACTTGATCATTGCTTAATTTACTCTTGAATGAAAAATCAACCCTTTTGATTCGTTTTAGCCATACTTACACATTTGACCACGTCAAAGTGTAATGAGAAAAAAATACTTGTTGACAGCCCCTTGACCATGTCTGATAAGTGTCATACCAATATATCTAAATCAAACTTTGACATTTCCAGTGGGCCCAAATCCTACCCTTCATTGCCGACATGTTTCATCTCGGACAGATTTATCCAGATATGAATGATCTAGTTGCAAATTTGGCACCTTGCCAAATCTATATACATCGGCAGTATGTGAGTACACTTGTACACATTATACAAAATGTTCATTATTAAGCATGGACATTGTTGTATGGTATTTTGACATATGTATGATTTGGAACTACACTCTTCAAAAAAAAAGAAACGCACAGGTAGTATGGAGTTCATTGAACCTGACTATACAAAACATCCGGTATATAAATTGGATATATCTCATTGGAAAATGTTGGTGGCCTAATGTTCGATAAACGGGGCGTCTAAACGCAGCCATTGTCGATTTGCAATGTCTTAAACGGCGTTGTTTTCACATTTGTTCAAAAATGTCATGGAGGAAAACCGTAAAGCAAAATGCACGTGCAAGTTATGGCATTCGTAACTCGTGGTAATGGCTATAAAAAGGCAAGCATAAGCCAATAATTTGTCATTCAATTGTCAACATTTTTCAAGTCCGAAAATGCCAAGACTCAGTGCTGCCGATCGGAACATCGTCATAGGACGTATCCAAAGTGGGGAATCGCAGTCTACTGTTGCACGTCACTTCAACGTCCACCATAGCACAATTTGCCGCCTTTGGAACCGATACACACCGTTCAATTCCACTGCAGACCGTCCGACAACCGACCGACTAAGAGGTACCACCCCTGCACCGGATCGCTACATTCGACTGTTCCACCTACGTCATCGCAATGCCACAGCTACGGAGACTGCAGGACGCATCCCTGGTTTGAGGAGGATATCGGACCAGTCTGTCAGGAACCATCTTCGCGAGGCTGGAATCTGACCCAGAAGACCAGTTATCGTCCCTGTTTTGCAACAGATCCATCGACAGCAACGCTTGCGTTGGTGCCATGCCTTACAGCCTTGGAATTTGAGAAACTGGACACGAGTGTGGTTTAGCGATGAATCACGATTTCTTCTTCACCGGCGAAATGAAATGAGCGTTTTGCCCCTCATACGTGAATTCGACAATTTCGGTGGCGGTAGTGTCATGGTGTGTGTGATATCCAGATCTCAAACCAATCGGGGGTGAACTCGATCGACGTGTACGTCAACGTCAGAACACGCCGCAGACACTCCGACAACTGGCCAACGCGTTACATGCAGAATTCCGCAGGACAGAATTCGTACACTTATCCAGTCAGTGCCGAGGACATGCAGAGCCGTGATTGCTGCCCCGGGCGGTCACACGAGTTCATCGCAACCTTGTAGCCTTATGTGACATGGCAATGCCTTTGTACAACGACAACATGTGACTATCGAGCTCCAGTGTTTCATATTTGTATCTGATATTAAATTAAATATATCGACTTTATTAGGTACAATAAATTTTCTAAAAATCTACCTGTGCGTTTCTTTTTTTGAAGAGTGTATGTCGCATGAAATCAAATTTTACAGTTCAAGTGTTTGAGGTCAGTATCGGGATCACGTCATATTGTAAATATAAAAAGTCAACGCCAAATAACAATCAGCCTCGATTTTCTGCTGAAACAGATTCCATTGAGCTTAAAAGGCAAAATTATCATAATCATCACATGAAAGGATCACCGAAAATCAGTAATGACACCAGTTGTTGGTGAAAAGGGTAAGGATGTAAACACATCTTTGCCCTTAACCATCACTATACCCAAATCCCCACCATGCATGGACCGTTTCTCATAATGGAAGGTTGTTGACGTCATCCCGAGAGAGGAAGAAGCAACTCGATCTGATTGGTCAGTCTGACCCCCGTCCTTCTCCCGGAACAATTATTGTATGATGGATGGTCGTCCTGCGGCTGAAATGGACACACGTATTGTCATTTTTATCCGTCTGTATAACCATTCATTAACATAAACATAACGAAAAAGGGCTTTGATCATCAGAAAAGCCGGGCATGTCACTTTGTTTGTTATAATGACCATTGACCCAGTATGTCATCCCTCAAGTTGGAAGCGATCTTGTTGAGTTGGGCAAAATTGGATGGCCAACAAAATTGGTCACGAGGTGATTTGGCGTTTAGGTAAAGGAAGGTGTTTCAATTTAAATTTGTTGCTATAGTTTTGTTTGTTGTTGTGGTGTGTGTGTGTGTGTGGGGGGGGGGGGGGGGGGGGGGGGGGGAGTTGGGGGTGGCAGTTGGTGATTTGGTGGTGTTTGTTGTTGTTGGGTGTTCTGTGTACTAAGATAAGAAGTCAGGAAAAATAATATAGCAGTGAGTGTTTTTTGACGTATTTAATGTGCGTATTGTGCGTATTTAAGTTCATGTATTGCTATGACCATGTTCACATTAAAGTATATTATATATCTGGTTACCATTAATTACGAACATACTCATGTCGATGTTTCACAGTGATTGAGTTTGGTTTAACGCCACCATGAAAGTATTTCAGTTATATCACGGCGTGTGAGATTGATGAAGGAGGAAAGCTCGAAATGATGCAGGGTTTAGACGTTTACCACCTTGCTGAAAACCACGAACACGGTATGGTGATGACAAACATAAAAACATAAACATGGCGTTAACCGGGATTTGAGTACGTCTTTGCACATCGAATCGTGGTGCCTTATACCTCTGTGCCACCGTGTCCTTGGACTTGACAAATCTGTAATTTGTATTATGAAAAGTCATCCACGCCGTCGGGGTACAAGCAAGTCACTGAGCCTGACCAATCGCCTTTCTCGACCAGCATAGGTTGCTTGGGACTATTCTAACCCGGAACCCCTATGGGTGTTAAAGGAAGTGGTAGTAGCAAGCACCGACTTACGTATCTGACATATCTGAAAGGAGATACGTCAGCCAACAAGGAAAGAAGTGTAATTGATAGATTGTTGATGTTCGTCAACGTTTTTTGCTATTTCCTTGTTTGTGTATGGTCTTTGATTTCAGAATGAAATATTTGAAGAATGTGTTCAGATTTGTTTTTGTTTGGGTTTTTTCGGGGGTGGGGGTGGGGGTGGGGGGTGTTCTGGTTTGGGGTGTCTTTAGAAGGGGGGGACTCATGTGCTTTGCGTTCTTGTTCAGTGGCATTTGAAACATGATTATTAATCCTTTCATCTCTGTACTGTGAAACTTGTAGAGGTTGTGTCACATTCTATAGAATAACAAGATTTAGCAGGAGGAAATAAGTTGCCTATTATTACTTTTATAGGGAGGGGGAGGGGCCTGTTTCGGAGGGTAATCGAGACTGGTTATCATCTTGCTTTGACGTTTTATATTTATATCAATGATTTAAAAACTAAGACAAAACTATGATAATTCGACCTCAGAGTTTACACTAAAAAAACAACTGTATTTGCTGGATGTATTGAAAAAATTAGTTGCGACCATAAATTAAATTGTTAATCTTCCTTTGCAGACAGAAAAAAATGTATGTGTCGAAGCGTTGACCGGATCCTTAGATTCTTACATGGTGTGATAAATAATGGTCAATAAGAAACAAGAGACCCATAGGGACACACAGAACCTTGACGTCATGGTTGGTGGCGCACATCAATGAATGGAGCTGTTTATTGAATACTTTGAAGAAAAAAAAACAAAAACGTAATAATCCAGCGAATTTTTAATGCTTAGTCCCCAACAGAATCAAAAGTTTAAGTGTAATGCTCGTGTTACATTTAGAAATAGAATAATAACTATTCACATCAGTATAACAGATTCGTATCTATTTGAGGAAGGAGCGCGGGTTAAACTTGACGTGATACTCAAGTAGATGAAGACAGAAAACAGGTTTGACTTCAACATTTGGGAGAGGAAAACAACTAGGTAATAGTTGAACTGTAATCAATTACACGAGAAACTGCTGACACCTGGTGCATTCTTCACGTGAATTAAGCATTACACTACCAATTATATACATGCGCCGTAAAGGGGTCTTATGTTAGTAGTGTATTTTATTTGTAAGTTGATAGGAAGTGGTTTGAACGTTAAGCGTGTGCATGGCTGAGATTATGAAAGCGAGAAACTGCGTGTTCGTCTGCGTATGTGTGTGCGTCTGGGTACGTTTTTGCGTGGGTGGAGATTGGGGGTAGTGTAGGCAGTATATTTGTAGACAGAATGAAAGAGGTTTGAGTTGTGGCCGGGGAAACCTCGTGAGCGTCATTTTGGTTTCAGGTAAGCAGAAAGAAGGGCTAGTTATCGTTGTGATACATACATGTTGTGCGTGATAATGAGTGAGTGAGTATTGTTTAACGCCGCATCTGAAGTCTTGCAGTCTATGCAGAGAAATGTCTCTGATCATACCCTATGTGAACGAAAGCTATGTCATGGTTGAATATCACTTAATTCTCAAAGGTAAGAAATTGACTCTATATATTATAATATTTTGTAATACATATGGATTTCCTTCAGAGTGAAAAAACACGCTTATCAAGACTGTTACAAGAGGGATGACTTCAACTTTTCAATAGTGAAATCTCCCTCAAAATTATTTCAGCTGCTGCGGCCTTTGGTGTCTGCATTTCACAAAGTACCTTCTACGAACATTCCAAGCGTTCAACGACAAATATACACTGATACTTTCCACTGATACTAACCAAAGTAAATATATTACCGATGTACTGGTCGACGGGATTTCAAACGAACCACGCGTAGAGCGTGCTTAGCAGAACAGCTTCAAACCTGGGTTGCTCCTTGAACAGAACAGGGGTTAGGAGGTGAGGAAGGTGAGCCGATTGTTATGTGATATTCATGGCGAGAATTGTGAAATGGCACCAACAAGATGTTCACTGACAAAAGTGTGTGGCATGGGAAACTTAAATATATAACGTCAACACAACAGAATAATCCGTCTCGATTTCCTGTCAAAACAGATTCCACTCTGCTTGAAAGGCAAAATAGTGAAAATGATGCCGTCGTAATAAAAATGAAGGAAGAGAAATTACCGACGGACACAAACAACAGTCGCGGTGACTTTACACATGTACGTAGTCCAGGACGTGATCTTCCCTGTCAGCACCGTACCCATGCTCGCGGTTTCTCCACAGTGGTAAATGTCTTGGATCTGTGTCATTTAACATTCCTTTTGAGAACTACTGTACTGGATATGTCAGCGTCAGTTTAGGAAGTACAAAAGTACATAATTTGATAGTAATTTTGGAACAAGACATACACTTATCATTGTGAAGTCGAGACAGTGATGGGGAGACGGTGGCCCCTAGATGTTAAATTCCGTAGTAAGCTGTGCAGAGCTACGACCCTTAGCCGTGCTAGGTTTGCTTTGAATCCCAGGTTCGTTCCAATAATGATGCTGGTTTGTCAGCACCATACCAACTGCTCGTGGGTTTTACTGAAGGGGTAAATATCTACGACCTGCGTAACTGCGCTTTCCTACTAAACTGACATGCCACCTAGGTCCTATATAAATATATCGATATTCTTTGTGTTTTGTCAATTTTAGTTTAAAGAGAGTGAGTGAGTATGGTTTTACGCCGCTTTTAGCAAGCGAGTCTTCGGCGTGACGAGCGAACGCTTTAACCACTAGGCTACCCGACCGCCCCAGTTTAAAGAGAGGGCTGTATTGCTTCGTTAAATGCAAGCACTGCAACGCCTAAGTGTTACATTTGGGTAAATATTTATAATGTTTAATGCCAGTGATGTAATTGCTGAGCGCAAAGTAAACCTAATGGATGTTTAATAAACTATTATCCAAACGAGAAATAGGCGTAGAAAGACATGTTAATGTTAACATACTTGCAACTGAACTCACCTGCGTCGAAGGTACCAATAACGATAATTAGGACTGCAACAGTTCCCGATCAAATGAACACAGAGAACTTAATAAACCGTGTAAACTGTATACATAACAAAAAAGTATGTTATTCATGCCGTTCACGTTTAAGAAATCTGAATATTTAGCCCTGCCGTTGAAACTCCCCTACAAAAGGAACAACGACAGTGTAATGTTTAGTTTTCTTGAGTAACTGAATCATTGCTGAACATTCTAACACAGATGGGCAGCTGCAATGAATCATTAATCAAACAGCTACAGGTTCCATCTCTCGCTCAATCGTACAACACACTCGGGGTTTTTTTCATCACTGTTTCTTCGCACATTGTACCGAATGATTACAATCAACTTGATGGACTAAGATGGGTTTAACACCGCTCTGAGCTCTATTTCTGTTTTATCACGGCCAGTGAGTATGGTGTATGAGTAAAGCCCGGACTGACATAGTTCCAATACCTTTACCCCTTTTTGTGGTGGCACGTACGTGGACTCAGCCGCCTGTGGAAAGTTGCGTCCCTTTAGCATGCATGAAACCTAAGATACTGGGTTCGAATCACGTTCTATTATTGTCAGCATCATGGCCGCACTTCGCTGTGTAAAATATGTACGAATTCCGGTTCACCTTGATAATGTTTCTGTTTGTCAGCAAAGTGGTTAACATCTGAGATCTGCATCACTTCGGGCTTTCCTCCCACACCAAGCTGACATGCCGTGATGCAACTGAAATACTTTCATGGCGGCATTAAACAAAACTCAATCACTGTGAAACATCGACATGAATATGTTCGTAAGTAATGGTTACCAGAAACAAAATCTTCTTTAATGTGAACAGTTCTATAAAAGTACATGAACTTAGAATACATGTCAATACAGTTAAGTACTTTATTGCTTTATTTATATTTTACTGACTTCTTATCTTAGTACAAAGTACACCTGGAGTAGTCAATAACTTAAGACAAGCACCCTTAAGTCTACCTGTCATCTATATTTAGGCTTGCGTATTTTATTATAGCTGGTGGCACGCTTTTGACAATCAATCGGTTATAAATATCATTGTCAATGGTCTGTCAGTAAACGGAGAACATTAATTTGCAGGTGTGAGGCGACTTTCAGTGGCTACAAAAATCAGTGTTCAGTGTGGCTCTCAGATCAATATTTTATTAAAAGAAATGTCACAGATGAATGTCGGTTGACAGATGCCTTATTTAACTGTTACGCTACAAATACGTTATGTCTGTAACCAAATTGGTACCTTTTAGAACACACCCGCCCCTCTCAACATAATTAAATTTGCCATATACATGTACATGTACACTGTACAGTGATGATATGTTATTGATTGTATTTAATGAGTTACGTCTACTGTTCAATACACCGATCTTACGTTTCAGAAGTAACTTAATTTGTGGGTCATAATTGCAAGTTACCGGATATTATGAAATGGCCATAGCTATTAGTACACTGTACATTATAGTGTTGTCCTATTATGATTTTATAAGAATAGACCCCACCCCATTACCTCTCGACAAAATACATATTAATGTAGCTTATCTAATGAATTTGGGTTATTCTGAGCTAACTGATTTTAAAGAATTTGAAATGCATGTCAAACTGTCTGAATGAAAAATTCAGCAAAGACAGAAACAACGCAACAAATCCTTTTTTTCAATCATGTTTTTTTAACGTTTTACATTTGTGATGTTCTATCTAAAAGGACGCGTTGCATGTGTCCAGAAAAGACACATACATGTAACTGAAGGATGCCATATGCCATATGTAGAATAAAACCAAACAAACAAACAAAACTAACATACGACTTTTGCTATTGTTTTGTCGAGTTTTGATATATGAGTTGTCATGAAGTCGAGAGTGAGTGCCTGTTTTAGATATAAAATTTTACGTCACTGATGTTAATGTTATTTTGAGGGAGACGTCATAGACAATACCCGTTTTCATTGTATAGTACAACCTTTGTCATGCCTACTCGCAAATCTGAAAAGATAAACTGAATAATAATCCCTCTTCTTTGAGTAATTTTATTGCTTTAGAAATGGGTCACCTGCTAAAGAAGAGATCATACGTCACCGATCTAGGCATACGTATTTTACTTAAACCCAGTTGTGTACATGTCTAATTATAGACTATGGGAAAATTAGCCAAACGCCCTGAGGAAATCTTATTATCATTTTTGAATACTTCAGGGTGTAGGATTCATTAACTTCGGTATAATGAACACTGATCGAAGATTTTACGTTGAGACAGAGAAGGGCTTTATAGCTGATTATGTCGAGAATAGAAAAGGTAGTATGCCTGGACTTCGAGATTACGTCGTTAAAGATAAGGGGATATGACCTGATCGCGAAATTATGTCTAGAATAGAAAAGGTAGTATGCCTGGACTTCGAGATTACGTCGTTAAAGAGAAGGGGATATGACCTGATCGCGAAATTATGTCTAGAATAGAAAAGGTAGTATGCCTGGACTTTGAGATTACGTCGTTAAAGAGAAGGGGATATGACCTGATCGCAAAATTATGTCGAGATAGAGAAGGTAGTATGCCTTGACTTCGAGATTACGACGCTTAAGAGAAGGTGATATGGCCTGATCGCGAAATTATATCGAGATAGAGAAGGTAGTATGCCTTGACTTCGAGATTACGACGCTTAAGAGAAGGGGATATGGCCTGATCGCGAAATTATGTCGAGATAGAGAAGGTAGTATGCAGGGACTTTGAGATTACGACGTGAAAGAGAAGGGGATATGACCTGATCGTGAAATTATGTCGAGAATAGAAAATGTGATGTGCAGCGACCGAGAAATTACGTCGAGATAGGGAAGATGATATGCGTGAATAGCGAATTCTCCTCGAGATGGAGAAGGTAATATATTGTATCGCGAGATTGCGTTGAGAATAGAGAAGGTAATATACTGGGATCGCGAGATTACAAGCAGTGTAGCTGGATTGCGAAATTACCTCCAGATAGGGAGGAAATGAGAGGGAGGAGGGGGGAGGGTATTCTCTTTCACAGGCTCACATCGTGATAGAAGGATGGTTGTCCCTGGTATAATTAATCTTAATAATTACAATTTGATTACATTATAACAACAATACCATTATTACTCTGGTCAATGGATAAGTGTACATTGACATCACTTTCTCTGTCCCGGGCTGTATCATTACAGAAATTATCACACGTAACACACACAGCAATCATATTATTTTCGTCAACAAAATTTAAAAATGTATGCATAATTTTGGAACTAATTATCTTTAAATATCCGTTTTTCATATGTATAAAGATATGTAAAGTTATATACATCATGAACTTCTCTTGAGTATTTTCGGTATACCTCCGGCAGCGATCTATTAAAATGACACGTCGGTTCAACGACCTGAAAATAGGTGAAAGTGCTAAAGATTGTAAAGATTTTCGCATAACCCCGATACCATTATAGGCTTCGCTGAACAAGTAGATCAGACAACGTCTGAACATATGATTTACATGGAATTCTTCTTAACATGGTTGATGCATATGAATTTGCATTGTGTATGTTACTATATGTCCTTTGAAATAATGAAATCATACATGTTATTCATGCAGTGCTTTTGTGAGTCTGACAAGTAAATGTTTGACAGGAAATTCCAATATATAAGCTTTCAATTTAAACCTGGACGAAATGGCTTGATGAAATCCTTATCGATTGCGTCAAATACTGATTTTTTCCTTATTTCTTGATGTAACGTGTTACAAATGAAATAAATACAAAGTTTATCACGTGCTAAAATATTTTGTGCGAATGTAATACATCTACGTATTAGAACACAATACAAGAGAACAATTAATGTTGTTTATGATTTTGAAAATTGTTTTGACTTTTGTTCATTGTGTTATTTTGTTCATTTCGACGTCTCAAGTAATACTCTTGCTAATGCAGTAAAGATGGCTTAAACATGCAAACTGATTTATTGTATTTCATTTAAACTAGCGCTTGTATATACACACCGAAGAACCTAAAAATAGATTATTCATCCTTCCCTTTCATGGCTGCACATTAAGAACATTGACGATTTCCGAACAAGGCAGATGCCTGAGTACTTGTTCTCGCACCTGGACAAATGGTTATTACATCTTGAGACATTAAAGGTGACTTAGTTCAAGACACGTGTTTTAATCGTAGTGAGGTTGAACAAACGGAAACCACCTTTACATATTTCTGAAGAAAAGTACTTATAACGTCATACATTTGACGAGTTCGCAATAACAGTGATAAATTGATGGTGTTCCATTAGTATAAATGTTCGTTGGGAGAAAGTTATAACCCAGTGAACCGACGTACAAAGAGCTGACACATATTCGGTGTTGACCAAAGTGTAGGGTATCAATCTATGTCAGTGGCATTATAATGTCATCATGTCAAACGTTAAAGATCGCTTCTATCAGCATTGACAATGTGTGATTAACTAGTGTTATTGTGTCTATATAGGGATAGGTTCTATGAGGTAGATGTGTGGTTATCAAGTGCACTCGGTAGTTAAAAGTATTTTAGTTGTCACTGTCAATCATACTGGGACTATTGTTTCTCACGGGGCGTGCATGGTTTCAACTGAATGTAGCATACGATGACCAGAGCCCCATCTCATAATTAATATGACTTTCTTGTTATGCATTCACAACAGTGTTCGCAACCTTATCAGCTATTGCTTATATTATTCATGTATGAAATTGTACAGATGGTTTAAGACCTTTGGAGAATCCTTTTAACGTATAAACAAACTTAAAGAGAAACTTGATAATGAGATTATTAATTTGGACGCGATATGCTCTGTTTAATGCATATGGCAGAGACGTAATTGCAATTGTGCGTCGTGTGTGTTGGCATATATGTATGTGGGGAGAGTCAGATTTGAATTTTTTGTCGGGTGTGGGGAGGGAGGAGGACAGTCAGATGACGTGACATGTTTTTTTGTGTGAGGAGACTCAGATGTGACATTTTGTGTGGGCAGGGTCAGTTGTTGTGGCATGCTTCTGTGTAGAAAGGACCAGATATTGTGACATGTTTGTCCATGTGGAGAGGAACAGACGTGAGATTCATGTGTGTGGGGATGGTTTTGTAGGGCAAGGCCACAGTTTGCGATAAGGTAACAATTTATCACATGCGTACCCTTTTCGTGAACACCTGGAGTCAAAACCTATTTTCAGTGATCCACTCGTATAATTTTCACTGCAGTGTCAAGGTTTGTTATTTTCGCCTCCCCAAACCTTATACAACTAATTCTGTCAACAAAGTGCTACACCCCGATGTCCTTGTTTACAATCCAGGTGGATCAACTGATCGTAGCTCCCCGACACATGTCTATTTTCCACCGCTGTGTACACGTACACGTTCACATAATCCCAGCCATACATCAACATGATTATTCCTCCCTGACATCTACTTGGATACATCTGAACCAGTTATCTGACGCGACGATAACATCGGCTAATCTATGCACATAAGAATTGCCTCAACTCAACCTCGTTATATCCCTCTCCGACCCTAGAGATTTTTTTAAAGCCAAATTCAAGACTGGAATAGTTTCGCAAGTCTATATTTCCTCAGCTCTTGTTCTGGGCTCCATTTCGATTTAAATTCATTTATTTTGTAGATATACATATTTAGGTCTTTGAAAGGCATTTGAAAGTGGTACACATAAAGAAGAGAATATATGGATGTCAGCTTCTTTATTATGTGGAACACAACGTTTCGGAGTATATGTTACTCCTTCATCAGGGGGCACGGGTGGTCCAGTCGTCTAAGGCGCCGCGATTCGCTGTGCAGAGTTGCGTCATAGGCACGCCAGAAACCTATGATTATGGGTTCGAATCCCGGTTCGCCCCGATTATGTTTCTAGGTTTGTCAGCACTATACCCGTGCTCGTGGTTTTCACCGAAGTGGTAAACGTCTGAGACCTGCATCACTTCGGGCTTTCCTCCCACATTAAGCTGACACGCCGGGATATAACTGGAATACTGTTAAAAGCGGCGTTAAACCAAACTCACTCACACAATACTCCTTCATCAGGTGAATGAAGGAGTAAGCATGTACTCCGAAACGTTGTGTTCCTCATAATGCAGAGGTTGACTTCCATATATTCTCTTCCTTATATATATTTAAATAAGATAACTTTATTTTCTGGAAGTAAATGTTAGTCTACCTGAGTTACGCATTGATCACATAATGCTAAACTTCCAGAGCGTCTGTGCGCTTGTCTTACTTCTAATGTAACTTGACTGGTGTTTCCTGTGCATGACGTTTTTATGATATGTATAGCGTCATAAATATTTCACTTGCGGTGTCCCCATCACATTGAACTAACAGCGATGAACTCCCTGAAAGTTAATATAATGCGAAATTAATCAAATTGTTTGTAGTGTTATGTCTTAGTGTACTTTTAACCTGACAACTGTTTGAACTTAACACATGGATCATGATCTGTCATTTACATTAATTGGTATATGTTGTATCTGGTTGTAGGGATATGGACGTTACACATTCACTAATAAATTAAGAATCATCTTAATAAATCTGGTATGCCATCTGGTGTATAGTTTTCTTTTCACGGCATTTTTAATTGATCTTCTCTTCCTGAAAGTATTGCACATTTAGATATTTGAATTCATCATATATTTGTCAAATATTGTTTTGCAGTCTTATTCAGAAATTGTCATTTACAAGTGATCTTTGGAAAATGTTAAAGAAAAGTTTGAATATGGATTCATTCTTGAGAATAACATGACAGATATAACACTCCAGACATCATCACTATTTGATTATGGCTCACAACACATGCTCATGACATAGTCGGAGGGGGCACGGGTGGCCCAGTCGTCTAAGGCGCCGCGATTCGCTGTGCAGAGTTGCATCCCTTGGGCACGCCAGAAACCTATGATTGTGGGTTCGAATCCCGGTTCGCCCCGATTATTTTTCTAGGTTTGTCAGCACCATACCCGTGCTCGTGAGTTTCACCGAAGTGGTAAACGTCTGAGACCTGCATCACTTCGGGCTTTCCTCCAATATTGAGCTGACACGCTGTGATATCACTGGAATACTGTTAAAAGCGGCGTTAAACCCAACTCACTCACTCACTCACATAGTCGGAATCTTGCAGTAAACTCTGATTTTAGCAGAGAGTTCTTATGATTATGGAAATGTTTGGTTGCTTTTATTTAAAGAGGTAAGATATTGCACGTATGGAAATGTCGTTTCATGGACAAACAGAATTCCTGTGGAAAAACGACTAGGACATATTGAGATCCAGTTCAACTGCACAATTTATATTTTTGTCCCATCATGTACACGGGCACTGTGATGGTCGATATTCAAGCATGCTTAATTCTTGCTATATTGGCTTACAGACATAATCGTGATTCCCTCAAGGGAATTACGCAAAACGTCATCAGATCATTTGTCTATCAACGACTACTATTGGTTTTTTTTCAGATTGAAAGGCCCAACCAAGTTTGCTGTGTTCACATTCGGGAGGAGAGAACAACTTTGATGCAGATATTAAAGTTTGTCTTTCTGATCCTATAGCCGATCCTGTCTTGCAATGTACATCGCCGTGTTCTCTGAGAATCTGGGCCCGGCTAGCTTCGCCGGATTGATACATAGTCTTTTCAATTGGCGATCACGTCCGCATTGGAGAAAGTAATGATTTATACTCTAAGCAATTATTAAGGTATCGATCCACAACTGTTTCAGCTAGCTTTGAACACCGAGATCGATGGCGTTTCTTTGAGAAGTGAAATCTTTGGCTGTGGTTCGCAGTTGAGAGCGACTGCGGAGAGATCTTTTCATCATGACCTGACCCCAGGCTTCAGATGGATAATTGGATTGGGAGACACACATGGCTTTTTGACGTTCTCGGGAAAACAAGTTAATTCTACATTAGGTCGTGCTAGGCTGTTAGTTGTGAAGCGTTTATAACATCTCGCACTGATTCTATACAACAGATTAAGATATCAAGATGAATGTGGACGTCCATGTGGATCATGTTTTTGTGGTCTTTTAATAATTTTTTTCAATAAAGAAATATGTCATTTTGGCAATTATTGTCATGACAGTTATCCTTTTCGTCCTTTAAATAACTATATATAAATATATATCATATCAATAACCTTTACCTTTTATACTATCATGATAAGTTTTGTTTACAAAAGCGATGGAAGTTTATCTGGAGGGATATAAAGTAAATTCGTACGTTACACAGTTTCTCGTCACGCTGAAGGCACGGGTTTGATCCCCCACATGGGTACAATGTGTGAAGCCCCATTTCTGGTGTTCCCCGCCGTGATGTTGCTGGAATATTGCTAAAATCAGCTTAAAATCCAATTCACTCACCCACTCACCTTACACCATTTTAAATGTTGAAAGTTGAATTTCATCATTAACGAAGCCTACCTAAAACTACTGTTAAGACATAGAAATTAGATCTTACAATCATGTATTTGTTGTTTTTTTTACCATTATGGCAATATCGCAACGATATTATTGAGGGCACAAAAAATGGCTTCAAATGGGGCTGAATCGTACCTTGATCTTCAACATTTAAGCAAATATTGTAACAACACTGCCATGACATATAATGCATCTGCAATATCACAGACCCATTGCCTACAACCCTCCGTAGTCTACATGTCTAGCAGCATTTATACTCCACTTGTACCATATGCATAAGCTTCGAACAAATTTACATGTGTTTAATGACACATGACAGAATGTCTGACATGTTACGTGACACATAACACAGTGTACATGGGCGTAAACGTACACACGTTACACTACACCCGTATTAGATGTTGTACATCCAATCTATTGTGTTAACTGCCGGGAAAAAGAAAAAGTATAAACACAATACACGCCTAAGGGACAACTCTGCAAAGCCTGGTCACCCGCGTCTCCAGTTGTGCATAAACACATAACGACAGTACGCAGTGTGTATAAATCGAGATGCCCTTCTGTAGGAAGCACGTGAAAGATGACTAAAAGGTAAAAGCAGGAGATGAGATGGTGACATGGGGTTTGACTTTATTGCACTTGTATAGCGAGTGCATGTACGTGGCTGCTATGTGTGGCTGTTTGCAATTATCCGAACTAATGTCGGTTTTATAGTGCTCCCCAGCCATACCATAAGCACACTGATACCTCACCCAGACCCAATATACTGACTCTGAGCCGACCAGTCTTTATTGTATCCTCTTTATGCCGAGTGGCAGGGTAACACGTACTGTATCATGCAAGGTAATAGACACAACCATTAACTGCCGCAGCTCAGATTTTTCGCTTCCAGTTATTGCTCATTTTAAATCTGAAGGTATTTATGTCAGGTAATGTATATCATGCTCCAAAAAACATCGACTGACACGAAAGCTGATAATCTAGTTTTAATGCTCGATGGCAACTGTTGATAGATTGATCGTTGAAGCACAGGGATTGTTAATGAAATATTAATGTCAAGCGAATAAAAGAAAATACCACTCTGTGCAAGCACAGGTGGCCGGCCCAGTGGTCCTGGCGTTGCAACTCGATGTGCAGAATTGTGTCCTTTGAGAGCTGCAAGGTTTGGCTGGGGTTGAATCCCTTATTCGGCCAATTGTACTACTTGGTTTTTAGTATCCATCAAGAGCTTGTGGCTTGTATCTATTGGTGCTGTACTCCAACATTAAACTTACAAAATGACTGAAATACAGTGAAAATCGTCTTTAAACTCACATTGAATTGGAACAAATGCTACCCTGTTTGTTTGTTTGTTGTTGTTTTACGCCACATTAAGCAATATTCCAGCTATATATGACGGCGGTCAGTAAATAATCAAGTCTGAACTATACAATCCAGTGATACACATCATTAGCATCGATCTATGCAATAATACGATGATATGCATCAACCAAGTCAGTCTGATCAACCTATGCCGCTTGTCGCCTCCTACGACACGCATAATTGCCACTTACGACAAGCATGGGTTGCTGAAAACCTATTCTAACCCGGATCTTCACGAGTCCTATGGAATGTCAGAATGCAATAAACAATATAAACATCGATACATAGGCAACGCCTTTGGGAGTTTATTTTTAAGAGACTAAAAACAATCTTGCGCCCATTTTGTCCGTTTCCAATCTATATATATATTGCTGTTTGTGCTATTCATCAAATTGAGATATTGTTTTTGTATGGTAATCGTTAACTGCTATGTAGTGAAACAAATACATTGTAACACTGTAACAGCGTAGGTATTCAATGACTTAAGTGAGTGACTGTTGCAGAAATATGGCGTGGGAAACAAATGTTAGTGTTAAAAACCCGGGCCCTTCAGCGTGGCGAGCGAACATTTTTACCTCACTCACTCACTCACTCACTCACCCACTCGCTCACTCACTCGTCTGTAGAATACATGTTATAACAACTTCCAATTCCTTACCTTTTTATGAGATATTCATGCCTAGTTGTCTGGTACCAAGCTCTAAGGTGGAATTAAGAAATATGATAAAAAAAGCCAAAGGTTAATACCTATGGTCTACGCAGTCGGGACATGACGACACACAACCAGCTAAGCTACACACAGTAACCTTACTGAACTACTGCAGTTTTCTCTTCCAAATAACACAAACCAGTTTTGTTGTTTTTAAATAGCATCATTCTGAACAATTTGTTTACTCCCATGATGTGATCAGAATCGTACAGTGGATCCTGCTTTTGGTGGAGATTTCTTATGATAATGGAATTTATTTTGCCGCTTTCATTTACCTACATTGACATTAGTTGTAATACAATACCTAAAAGAAGACATGACGATCAGTCATTATGAAATAGTCATGAGGCATTCATCATACGACCTCTTGAAGTGTGGCATTTATTACAGATTTTATTTTCGAAATTAATCACAATCATAGTCGATCCGGTGCACAAGCATGAGACGAAGACACATACAGACACATGGATAATCTAACATTCGATGCGACAGGTGCTTATGGAAGAAAGTCGTGACACCAGGTGTTCGCGAAAAGGTGAGCGTATCCTGCCCCATCGGTGGCAAATAAAGAAACACTTGGATCAATATTTTGACAGTTTGGAAGAGAGATGTTTCAGGCAAGTTAGTTTGCTGCTCTGATGCGGTTTGGAAATTCTCCTGGTTCCTGTTATAAAACAGGTCACCAGGAAGTAGAGGCAGAGGCTACCAAATGGATCGGCTGGTCGGGGTCGGTGACTTGGCTGGGTGCGTGTCAACGTATCTCGGCGGCGTGGCACGTTGCTCATATAATGTCTAGTACTCTATGGCCAAGACTCCCCGTCATATAATAAAACATAATAGCTAACTATTCCTTATACTTATGTTGATAAAATATTATTAAACATGCAACAAAATAAAACTTAAACTGCCTTTCAAAAGAAAGTATACATTGTTAGATTAGGTTTTAATACCTTGGATAAAGGAAACTTAACTAATGCCGAAACACACCAGCTGACTTTAAGAAGTCATTTGTGTATGAAACAAGTTTTTGGATGACAGCATAACATGGAAATGCATAGATGGTATAAAAACCAAGCGGTTGGATCCCAAAACATCACAGCTCATAAAGATGCCAAGGGTATCAGTGGTGTCTTGGAATGGTGCAGGTCTCTATTGCGAGAAGGCGCGGATGCAGCAAACTGACCATTGCCAGACTACTTCAGTTATACCACCAGACTGGGCACACACGGGACAGGCCACGGCGCGGTAGACCACTTGTGATCACTTCTCAGGAGGACCGCCATCTGCGCACGTTGCATCTAAGCAACTGCTTCCTGGCGTTGACGGGACTCGGACGCCGCATCAGCAGACACATCTCTGGGATCATATTGATAAGACAACGTCCAAACCTGCCTTACAACGTACAGCAACTGGAACGTGCGTTATTGAAGGAGTGGGATCTTATACCCAATGAAGTCTTCAGGAAGCTTACGTCATGGCCAAGACGTTGTTTCAAGGCCCGCTTGGACGCCCGAGGAGGTCACACAAGATATTGATTTCGATACCGAGGAGCTATGAAAATAATCAGAAGCTTGGCTACCATACTTTCATCATCTGTTTTTGGTGTGAAAAGTTATGATAGCTATGACCCCAGATGGGCTTTATTCCCTTTTTAAATTCATCCCAAGTGTCATGAAATTGTCTTTTGGCTAATTGCACCATAAATGTTTAACCTTAAAAACACATATCAAATGAAATGTGTACAGTTTCTCGTTCTTCTTTTTATAGGGGGCACGGGTGGCCTTTACTGACCTTGAAGACTTGAATTTCTTTGGTGCCGAAGGAGTGGAATGATGCCATTCCATGGATTGACGTTTTGACTCGGGATCATCGTGGTAGACTCATATTTCCTCACCCGTTACTATTCTCCTTTTGAATTTGACGAAATCCTCCTCAATTAACTCTAAATGTTCTCTGGTAATGTCAGTTTTTTTCCCTAGGGATCAGTATTGAGCAACGAGCAGATATCTTATTCATCCGTAAATGATCATGAATAATAGGTTCAATTGATCCATGGCTTAGACCTGTGTCTTCCTCAAGTTGAGCAATGTATCTATCTGGCAGTACAAGTACAATCTCATTGATTGAATCTTCATTGATGGAAGTTAAGAGACGTCCAGACCTTAGGTCATCATGAAGGCTAGTTCTCCTAGCCTTAAACATAGCTGCCCAACGTTTCACAGTGGAATAGCTAGGACACTTTTCCCCAAAGACTTGTGATATGCGGTCATGAATTTCTTGGGTAGTTCTTTTCTCTGAAGTCAAAAACTTGACGACTGCTCTCCATCGTTCTTTTCCACTGCTGTGTCACCAATATTCAAACGGCCTCAACAGACCAAATTTCAATGAACTACTCAAACAATGTACATTGACTAGTTCATTTTGTTATGGCCCATAGTTAGTCATGCTCAGAACTTTTTGACTATCCCTATATGAAAATAGTAACCATACCAGTTGTTCACGAAAAAGTAAACGTATCCTGCCACGCCGTTGGCGTCCGTCACGAACACAAGCAAAAGCAAGTCAGTTGTTCACCTGAGAAAAACACAGGAACATATGGTACAAGTCAAAATAGAGAATTGCATCGGACATCATTTTTGTCACTGATGTGTCAAATTTTGACGTGTCCTCCACATGTCTACAATAAAACCCTTTGGAAATTTGTCGCTCTTTCAAATCGTCGTAAAAATATACGGTTGTACCTCAAATGCTGTGAAGACTGGAGCTGCTGGATTGTTGCCCGACATTACCCCTCTCATCACCCCTCACATCATCCCTCTTGTTATATAGTCTTGTGGCGAATGTATTGCCACGCTAAATCTACATGCATAGATCTAAATATGAGAGAGAAGACGCGGTCTAATTGGACGCCTTTATTTCTAGTTCAGGTGGGTAAATGGGTAGAAGGGAATTAACTTTTTTTTATTATTGAACGATATCGGATCATCGATATAGCTGAAATTAAACTTCTTGGCCAAATTACCTTGTTTTGAGTTTGCCAATCAAATCCGAGTTGCAATGTATATGCATAAAGAAACAGATCAGCAAGGAGAGAGGCACATTTGGTGCCCATAGGGATGTCAACTTCTTGCCTTAACGTCTTAACCCCAGATTTTAGATAGATGTTATCAATGAGGAAGCCCAAAATTTCACGTAGTTTATTTTCTCAGTAACCTTCAGATGGCATTTGCTTTCATTTTTGACAGATTACCCTGAACCTCTGAAGAAAGTTACGTAACTATATCAATGGTCACCACGTTCAGTAATATTTAATTTTATTTATCGTTTGCTTATTAAAGGTAATGTGTGATATTTAATGCAAGTTATTTTCTTGTTTTGATAAAATGGAGCCTCCTTTTTAATCGTCCATTAGCATGTGCCTGTAAGCATTTACACGCAGCGCGGATTATGAGACCTGTGTACGGTTGTATGATTCTTGTGAAATAATGTTAACATTATTTTTATAAAGGTCATGAGAAGGTCATTGTGACCTTGCAGCTTATTATTCATGCGTGGGAAACAGACTGCCACCTGTTTCACAGGTAATTACACCTATGCATATCCGCGAAGCCCAGGACAGATATGTTTGAGTCTATTTTTAATTCACTTACGTTTTCAACTGTCCAACTATCCGAAATAATAGTTTAATTGCTCTTTAATACTTAGTTATGAATCATACCATTTCACAAGCGCAATAAGCTAAAATAATTTCTTGAATTTTAACTGGCGTAAAATGATTGTGCTATCTTCAACATTGAAACAGGATGCTATATTTGTGGGATGCTATAGACAATGTTAAACCAAGATTTGGTGACTGCATACGGTTCCAAAATAGCCAAATCTTGAAAGGAAAAGGAAATGGTATGTCAATGCATAATATAACATTACATATTATTTTTAATATTTTCGTTTCTTAGGTATTGTAATACATTAATGACACTACAGGACTTTTCAACCATTAAACTTGTTACAACTCTTTATGCACTTGAATCGGAATTTCTGCTTGAAAGTTTAACTTCAGCTTCAGGTATATCGTTCAATAACCAACAAATAGTCAATGCCCTTCAACTAATTTACCCACCTGAAATAGAAATAAAGGAGACCAGTGAGACCAACTTCTGTTCATATTTAGATCAATGCATAAAGATTCAGAGTGCCAAAAAGCTACCCTCAAGAGCTCAGTAAAGGGTGGGTATCCTAGTGGTTAAAGCGTTTGCTCGTCACGCCGAAGACCCGGGTTCGATTCCCTACAATGTTTGAAACCCATTTATGGTGGCCTCGCCATGATTCTCCTGGAATATTCCTGAAAGCGACGTAAAATCATACTTACTCACTAACTCAATCAGCTTTCAAAATGTTTTATGGTAGACAATGTGGAGGACAATTTGTGACACCAGAGACCGAAATGATGTCCGAGGCAATGCCTTATTTTGACTAGTACATCTATGTTCCCGTTTTTTATCAGGTGAAGACTTGTCTTGCCTTTCCATGTGTTTGTGACAGATGAAACCGGCGGGCAGTATACGCTCAAATTTTCTCAAACACCTGGTACTAAATACTTCCATATTAGATAGTTATTCATTAAAACAGAGAATTCGTTGGATCATGGAAATGTTTTTGTCACATTTATTAAGACGTCTAACTATTCTACAATACTCTAAATCAATTACCGGATCTAATAATATTATTATGGTATGGCTTTGATGGCTTTCGAGATCGACCAATCAGTATACACAACAAACGAGTCAGACCAGGGTACATATGTTACCTGCGCAAAGTTACTGTTCAGCAGTATTAAACATTTTGGTATGTTGGAAAAAAAATAATTATGTTACCTTCATGAAGTCTAAGGTCAATGAACCCAGTGATACAGCAGTACACTTTGATTCTGAACATTAACAGAAGATTTTTTAATTAAGTATGCGCTTTTAAAAATCTCAATTTGATAAATAAGAACATGATCACGGCTACTTTTTAAATTGCTCCCATAGATATATTGGACTGTTTTGCAGGTAAGCTATTCTCACAGATACAGTAGGTACAAGAATACTGTTCTCAAGAGATGTATCAGGCTGTATTGCAGAAAAATTGTTCTCAGAGATATATTAAGCTGTATTGCAGGTAAAGTGTTCACATAAATATATTAGATTGTTTTGCAGATAAATTGCTCTCTGTGATGTATTAGGCTGTTTTGGTACGTTATTCTTATAGATACAGTAGGTTATATTACAAGTATATTGTTCTCAGAAATATATTTGGCTCAATTGCAGGTAAGTGTTCTCCAAGACATATTGGATGTCGTATGATTATGAAAATGCTGTTTGTCGTCTTTATTTACAGGTTAAATATTCACCATATATATGGAGTTAATACAGGTTAATTGTATGCTCATGGATATATATTAGGTTGTATTGTGCGTATATTCCTACAAAGTCATTATCTTACAACCATTAACGATGCGTGAGATGCCATGCAAGTGGAGTTTGTCGCCATATAGCCAGGTGAGCTTGGGACGGAGGAATAGGGGACGCCTCTTCGCTGTAAACAGGGATTCGCCGAAATGTCTGTTGTCAAGACGGCGGTGTATATGTTTTCCAGTTTACACCGCTGTAGCAGGCTACATGGAAATTGATCAAACTTCTGACCAATGACGTTCTAGATTTGGACCTGTAGCCTAAGGGTAAGATAATATTAGACAGTATATCTGTGTGTGCAAGAGGGGAAGACTGCTATGAGATGATGTATCTACCGTCTTATAGCCTGTTACTGGGAGAGTTATGAAGTACATTAGTGCTTGTTTCCGCGTCTAAGTCAGTGGAATACGTGTTTGTATAAGTCCTTGATGCGCTGCGGGGTTGCCGGGAGTTCAAACTGTCTAAAACACTTTCTTAGCGGTAGAGGGTGGTATTCTTTGAAAAGCATGCAAAACATGTAGATGGTATCTTCTTTCATAAATGGTTCTACAGTTCAGTGTTTGTGGTAGGCAGGTTGAAGTGTATGACGTAACTCCCTGTCATATGTTATATTATTGTTTTAATGGCCACTGAAAAACCTTCAGAAGCAACATAATAAAACGCTTTGCTCATGCCTTCAGCCACTGATTTGTTTACAGTTTATTTACAGGTGACGGAGATAAATATAGTGCTGACGTTGCGGTGTTAAACAACACTCACTCACTCTTTCATTCAGTCTTTGCGGTATTGCTTTTCTGCCCAATTTCAAATCAGGGTTATGTGTAACTGTTCAAATCCACAGTCTGTGGAAAGCTGAGAGTGGGTTATCAGGGATATGACGGATTGTGAAACATGGAAAAAGATTCTATATTTCTTTGTTGCGTTGACTAGCAACATCGGTCACACACTTGATAACTACCACACCAGATACATGACATCTTCGTGTATTTCGAAAACACCTATTGTCATAAATGTCTTCTTCATGTGAACAATTGACTTGCCACTGCATGCGTTTGTGACGTTACCACGTGTCGGACATGCTACCCTTATCTTTTTTTCGAACGCTTAGTATCATTACTATTTGATAATGATTCATAAACACAGCTTATTATCAAAAATGGTACAATGGATAAATGCAATCAAGTGAACGCACAAACATAACTTAAGTTCTTTTGAAAATAATATTTGCGTGACAATATAAATCCAGTCGAAGATCATGTCAGATGTGACGAGTGCAAGTATCCCCTGAGAAGTTCAGTGACTGAGTTTGATTTAATACTGATTTGAACAGTATTGCAATTATTTCAAAACGTCAACGCCAGAGAATTATCAGTCTCATTTATCTGCCGAAATGAGCGCGAAGGGCAAAACAGTGATGTAAATTATATGAATGGATCACTGAAAATGTTGAGATGTTCGCGAAATGGATAAGCACATCCGGCTCCAACGGTAGCACCCGCCACTCTCTCACATTGCTTGAAGAAGTACTTGTGTGTTGTCCAAGGCCGCCCCAAGTAATACAGCTGTATAGCACAGTGTGCAAGTTTGATTTGGGGAAAAGTGACGATGGTCCAAGACGTTTGTCACTTTAAGGTTCCTGACACGCCTAAAGGAGACCACCCGGCGACATGAGGCGCCAAAGAAAAATATGTCAAATGTCGCATTCGTACCAAGAGACAATGTCCTCTGCCCTCGTTGTCAGCGACCGATAACATGCCTTAAGTCTCAATTATATATCATGTTCTGCTTGACGACAAGTAAACAATACATTCCACGTCCACAGCAAACATGTACCAGCCGTTAAATAGCATCTATATACACACCTAACGCAAAAAAGGCACATGTTTTTAAACGACAGACATATCACATTGCGTGTGCTAACATCAACCAGTTCGTGCATCGTAAGCGACCGGCCATTATATTCTGGGTAGGGGTGGAGACAAAAATGAGAGAACATGTTTTACATTCAATGCTTCAAGACGTAACTTTTCTCTAAAACGAGAAGCCGGACAATCTTTGACTTCAGAACACTTTGTTCAGTGCATCCAGCGTACATTTATTATCGTTTTGAAAAGTTATTTTATATTTTTCAAGTTGTTCTCTCGAATAATTTGAATCTTTCATGTTATGTGAATACAGATCTTGACCTTTTTACTGGGTGTCAAATGACCACTCTCTCAGTGAGTGTGTGAATAATACCTTCCATTTCTGTGACTTGCTGAAATGTGGAAAACATTCTGAAAACTCATATTGTTCATCAGTTTTGGAATCATCACATTCTGTAATTGTTTATGGTGGATGAGATAGTATGGTTATTATCTATCAATGCCCATGAGCGAGTTGGAATTAATTTTATTAATATTTTATTTATTCCGTAATTGCTGTGCATTGTTAATTAACTGAAAAGGATCTACATGGTCTTTCCACACAAAAAGTAGGAAATGTATATGTGTATCAGTATATTTCAGTGTGCGTGAGTGCGTCCGTGCGTGTGTCATACCCCATTATACATCCACTCATTTGTCATACAGCAAGGTCGAGATTAATTCAAAGAAAAATCTGGGTATACTTTTAGAAGCTGAATGGATTAGTCCATTATTTTGAAGGCAGGTAAGGCCCGTTAAATACATTACCCTAATCCCCTTGACCCATATACTCTTTGAAACAGAAATAATTTTTAGTTTTATGCAAACGTTTTAATGAATATTAATTTTTGGGTGGTATCATTTTGAGGTAAAGTAGACAAAACATTACCATAACAATTTAATTTAATAAGCTGGGTCTTATGACACATACCCTATTTCACAATAAGGTATACCTGCAGAAAAGCAATTTCATCAACTATAAAACTATTCACAGTGAAAACAGAAATATTATCCAATATTTACTGCTCTCTTGATGCAAAAGAAATAAGCAATCAATTAAGAGGGAACACTGTGGCCTTCAAATAAGTAAGATAAACCACTTTGAGTGGGGAATGTCCAAACCTGACATTTTCATTCACAACCCATATGTCGTCCTTCTAATAAAGGTGTAAATATGGCCCACGGCAAATGTGTTTACGGTCCATAGTCGCATCACCGGCAGAATTCCTAAGTAAATAGTTTATGGTCAAATAAGTAGCTTAAGGTTTCATCAAGGCATTGTGGTCGTAAAATGATACAGACGGTCAGTGGATTCTCCACAAGGTCACCTGTCTTCCTTGACGTCAGGCAGAGTGGCCGTCAAAAGAAGCCGCTAATGTCCAGATACAGGATGTATTGTTTACACTGTGAAACTGACCGATGATGACCATTGACGTACAATTGCTTCCATTAGAACATGTCCAGGCATGTCATATGGATGACATGTAATTGAAAAATGGACTTTTCTGTGATAAGGAACAACTTGGTTTATACAAATTGTCTTGGTTCTTGTTTGGTTTGTTAGTTGGATGTAATCTATGAAAAAAGATTGGTAGAAAGTGCAATCGAAGTCTTTTACTCTGATACAAATTGCACATAGTATATGCAAAACGCAGATACTAAATTAAAATAAACACATATTATTGTATAGTATATGAGTGAGTGAGTGAGTGAGTTAAGTTTAACGCCGTTTTGAACAGTATTCAAGTTACAACACGACGTGTAAGCGTGATCTTGGAACAATGCTCGAAGTGATGCAGGTCTTAGAAGTTTACCACTTTGGTGAAACCCACCGAACCTACTGGTGCTGACAAGCCTAGAAACATGGTCGGGGCGAAGTGTCATTCGAACCTACGATCATAGGGACGCAAATCTCCATTACAATATAATAGATGAATATTTTGAAATGATATGAGCATACCATAACACAATAGAAGCCTAATATAATACAATACAATATAAGCATTCCATAATATATCACACGCATAATATATCATTCACATACCAAACTTCTATGTGCATATACTATTATGAAATATCTGCATGATATAATACAACATACAGATGTCTCAAAACAATATACACATGCCATTATACGCTATGCATGTACATGGGTCTTACAAAGACACACACACACACACACACACACACACACACACACCATGGTACATGTTAATTGAGGAAGAACTATGCCCAAACCCTGCATCAGCTCTAGCAGCTTTTGACTTGACTCCAGAAGACAAGTAAATTCCTCTTTTGTACTGGATTGCATAAAAAGAGAGATATATTGCTGAGTCCAGCAAATGTACCATAAAGTCCCTGTCTCAAAATCTCATTTATCATAAATCATTCAGGCTATCAAGGAAGAATTTTCTTTATATTCACTGAATGTATTTCAGACAACTGAAACTAATGCCATGTGTATTCTCAAAAACTCAAAAGTTATAATTTCGAAAAAGAACAAAATTCAATTCTGTCAAAACATTTCAGGGCAATTTGACCATAAATGAATGCAAATGCCATCTGAAGTTTACTAAGGAAGCAATATGCGAAATGCTGGACTTCCTCATTGATAACACCTACGTTAAAATGGGTGTAGGACATTTAGGCAAGACCTAGGCATCACCATCGGCACCAACTGTCACCCCCTTCCTGCTGATCTGTTTCTTTATACGAATGAATCGGAATTACTGACTGGATTGGCAAAGTCAATACAAGGTAATTTGGCCAAGAAGTTTAATCTAAGCTTCAGATGTATCGATGATCTGATATCGTTCAATAAGATAAAAAAAACTCCCTTCTACCGATTTACCCACCCAAACTAGAAATAAGGAGGCTATTTACACCGCCTTGTTTGTTTCATATTTAGATCTATGCTTAAAGATTTAGAGTGACAAAAAAAACTCTCCACAAGATTGTATAACAAAAGGGATGACAAGAGGGGTGACTTCAACGTTCCAATAGTCAACTTTTTTGTCGAGCCATGTTCCAGCAGTTCTAGCCCTTGATGTTTACATTTCCCAACTTTGAGGTAGAATCGCGCAGGCTCTTTTTACGAAGATTTCAAAGAGACTCTTGCTCAAATGTTGTTTGATCAAGGTAACAACACTCAAGGCCTCTGTAAAGCTTTCAAAAATCTGACGGTAGACATATGGCGGACATTTTTCAAATTTGTCGTGTCAGTGTCAAAAATGATGTCGTATGCAATTCGCTTTTTTACCCCTACCGTATGTTCCCGTGTTTTTTTCCAGGAAAAACATTGGCTTCCCTTTGCATCTGTTTGTGGCGGGTGCCACCGGTGGGGCAGGATACGCTAACCATTTCGCGAACACCTAGCATGACTACTATTTGATAGGGATTCATAAACACGTGCTCTTGATATATTCGGAATCGTACAATTGACAATTGACATTTTTTTTTTAAAATGTCTTATGAAAGGGTTTTGTCGCTATTATTTATCGTAAAATTAAACTTGATATAATACAGCATTGTATATAATGATACAACACAGATATACATGTACTATTAAACAAATACGAATAGAATACAATGCCAACACACATACTGTGAAACGCATTATAAAACTATGATACAATATACAGGTGCTATGTTATGAGTGGGTGAATGAGTTTAGTTTAATGCCGCTTCTGTGATATGTTATACACATACTATATTATAATATATTCATGCTCAAATATGATATACCGGTTTGCATTCTATATAAGTTATGCATAGAGCTTCTACAGACATTATATATAATCGAGTTATATCTATTTACAATGTACGACTACTGATCTATAGAGCGAGGGTCCCCTATGAGAGTGACGCACCCGACCACTTTCGCAACTTTCAATTTTATTTAACGTAAAAGGATAAGCGTGATGAAATGAAGTCTGTTTAAACTATCTGGACAGATATCTAGACTTACTTGGGATGATCCGGTTGTGTCATCAGTGTCCCCTTCGAAGCGCATTTTGTGGCGCTGTTTCGGGAGGTGTTGTTCATGAATGAACGTACACGACTGCACGACCAGATCACTAAACGTGAACAGTTCTGATACAAATCATTCGAAAAAAACGTGGAAGTGTGCCTGACTTCTGATTTTGTGGCCCCAAACATCCCAAATGTAAACAATAACATTCCCTATCTCTAGCGTAAAAAGCTGTGAGTAGATCACGGTTGTCTTTTCTTATTCCGGTGGTGACCTTGCCCTTCGATCGTTCGAAGCTGTCACTGACATGCAAGCAGACTTGAGTTTGTTGATTTTCACGTCTTCGGTATAGGGTGGTACAGTTAACACGAATGCCTTTGGCGAACACTCTGATTTCCCTCTTCCAAAATGGTACGAACGTGATATAAATTCAGCTGATAGATCAAGAAAACCGAATCATTTTGATTGCACAGACGGGACACCGGCAGTGCGAGTGACCGAATATTGGTCCGATATTCAAAGCGCGGCGCTAATGTGACTTTTTAATTTTTCTTATAGGTGTCCTTCGTACTAACAACATGGCGCTTGAATTACCATAAGTTGAAGAATTTCTTCCAAAAGGATCTTGAGCGTCGGTGCTGTTTGTTTGCAAACACAACTGCAGGCGCATGTTGTTAATGCGTATGCATAGAAATGTCAATAATGCCTATATTTGGGCATATATCAATATCCATACGCAACCAGATTTTGCAACCGGTTTTAGTTTGGTCTGTCAACAAACGAAAGTTGTCATGTATTTACACTTAAATATATATTTAACGTGGGTAATAAATAAAATACCACACTCATTCTCGTTAGATACCATTTTACGAAACTCGTAAACTTTGTATGGTACCCGCCGGTGATACCCATCATAAATACATATGCTATTATATAATATACACATCATATGATAACTATACAGACTCTATGATGTGATATTCACATACTTTGATCTAATATGCAGGCACTATGATATGAGATTCATATACTATCATATAATATACACATGATGTGATATACACATACTATAATCTGATGAATACATACTATGATATAATATATACACAATATGCTACAATATATACACAGTATTATTTGATGTACATATACAATAAAATATAGTACGCATGCTATGACATGATATACACATACTATGATATAATATAGGCACTATGATATGATAAAAACATACTATGATATATCATATACACTATAATACAAAGAATGAATGAATGAATGAATGTTTATTTCTCAAATAGTCGGAGAGTACATCGTAGTTTACATTAAATATAGACTATGTACAATAGGTTTCTGAATCCACAAGCATGATCAAGATCATGTACATCAAGTTTACCCATTCACCGTGGTCCGTGTCTTCAACAATAGCTCAGCAATTGTTGAAGACACGGACCACGGTGAATGGGTAATAAAGCTGTGATACCACCAAGGAGTGTCGAAGATTTGGTATCTTCACACTCACAGTACTCCCTACTTGAGATAGTGATTGAGGCTGTTACTGCCAAATAGACGTACACTTAGTAGTTATCTCTTTTGTATTAGATCTTTACAGTATAAAAATTGATGTTTCACAATATCATCACACTCCATCTGACTCTACCACACTTAGCTCAACCAGATGGTATTGGTCTGGTAGATGTATAGTAACCAAGCTACTTCTCCATAGTCTGTGGTGTAGGAATGACATGAACGTCAGCGTAGCTGTGCAGTTCAGGCCTGTCACCTAGCTGCCGTCTCCACAGGGCTGTCACATCGTCTGCACTTTACACATACACTTTTTCAACAAGTTCTTGGGAGGTAAGTAAACCACTTAGGGTGAAGTTTTCAACATAACATCAAAGGTGACATTTTATAACAATCTTCGTTATATCATGCAAAATAGATTCCCCCTCTGGGTATTCACAAGATATTGTCGCAATCAGAAGAACAGAATCCTCTTCATGAAGTATGATGTTCTTGTTCTGCAAAGTCCTTCGAGGAACAACATCGATTTATCGATATGTCCCTTCATAAACCACAGACCTCAAGTCTGACATGTCACAATAGAGGATGGTCTCACACAGACAGAAGTTTTCGACGATACGCAACCAATCGGTGTAGAATTTCAAAATCTCGATATTTCTGTACAGATTTATTTGTTCACAGTTCTCATGCATAGAATGACCACGGGATAATGATCCTGCGCCATATATTACAAGTGACTATGTTCAGGCCCCCAGCCTTCAGACCTACATCTCGCAGTTCTTTTGGCATTTGCACCACTTTGGAGAGTTCTGTCATTCTCTTTCACTGTTGACATTAGGGAACCTGCAAATATTGTGTTAGATTTTATATCTTTATTTCACTTTTGTTCAGTGTGTACGTTTGTTCTTACACAGTATTGCATCCGCCTTGAAATACCAACACACAACATTTGCTAGGGTTGTATTTGAGTCGAAGCTGACAAGCATGCTCATGCACCATATCTAGAGAACCCTCCAGAACCTTACACGGAGTACAGATAAGTGTAGTGTCATCAGCTAAAACAGCTGGAACATGCTCACCATTAATTATTGGTCCCAATTATAAAAACCCATCCGGACGAAATATTTGTTCATTGAATATAGACATAGAACACTCAGGCTGATAGGACATCTACATCTGGCTGATACTTGCTCCATATGCTGTAGCTTCCTGGTAGGACTCAGCCTGGCATATGCCATACCCTGCATTGTATTCCAAGTTCGAACAAACTGAGCCAGAGACTATTGTGCCAGATTCGATCGAATACTTTTTCGTTGTCCAGGAAGGACACATTAGCTTTCCTCTATGTACTTTAGGAAATGGCGTCTCTTAATACGTACGTGGCCACTCTAGCACCGTGTTCCCTCCTGAACCAAAACTGTATATTATGAAGAAAATCCACACGTTTCTTTGTTATTAAGATACCTTTCCAGTTTGTCAAGCAGAATTCTTTCAAATATCAATATTGAGACATTATACATATGCTTTGATACAATATACACATATAATTATTCAATGAACACACATTATGGTATAACATATACAGACTACATTACATATGCTATGAATGAATATACACATAAAATGATAAATATACACACAATATGATTTAATATATACAGACTAATGCTATGATACAATATACACATACCTTGACACAACAAACACACAATATAAATATGCTATGGTACAACATCAGCACTCGTCGCGATACGGCTGAAATATTGCCGATGTGATGACGTTAAAGTTAAACTCACTCACTCACTCACAATATAAACGTACAATGAAATAGTACACACACACTTTGATACAATGTACGCTGTATTGTGTCATTACTGTATTGCTATGCCTGTATTAATTGTTATTTGAGACGCATCTACGAAAAAAGAAACACAAAACAGCAAAATTAGATCACCAAGAGGTGCAAAATGAAGAGGTTTTATGTGTTATAGTGTCAGTGACAAATTTCCCTGATCAAAATGATCACAACAAGGACATGCAAACCATAGGTCGGGAAACACGTACGATTCTGAAAAACGCACCCAGTGCATTAACAAAAAGGGCCATGGAGTTGCACGTACTACACGTGCAGCAGCACTATAAACGCTATTAAAGTGCAGGGTTTTTGATTGCCTGGCATCTGCGTCAATCGAACAGTGACAGTTCAACAACTTGCCAAGATTAACAAAAGTGCAAAGAAACAAGGGGATAGGCCGCTTGCAGGCAGGGGAATCCCGATCAGCTGTAGCCAGGGTTTTCAATGTAGCGCCCAGCACCATCACAAGGCAACGGAATCGGTTTCAACACCATGGGTCAACACGTGATCGGCCAAGGTCGGGACGACAAAGAGTAACCACCCCAGTCAAAGATTGCTACATCCGACTGCGCCACCTACGTGAAAGGATGACCACAGCCACCTCAACCGAATTCCCAAATACCCAGAGTCCGCAGAATCTCCGACCAGACCGTACGAAAGCTTTTAAGATCACCAGATCTACGAGCACGACGTCCTGTTCGACGCGTCAACGACTGCATTGGTGTCGTCAACACAGGGTATTACCTCAACTGCGATGGAGAGATGTCTGGTTCAGCGACGAATCACAATTTCTCCTTCGTCGAGGGGATGGAAGAGCACGGGTCTACAGACGTCGGGGAGAACATTACGCCGGTAACTGCGTACAGGAAGTGGACAGGTTTGGTGGGGGTAGCGTTATGATGTGGGCGGATATTTCTCATCAAGGCAGGACAGGTTTGGTCTATATCCAGGGCGATCTTACGACTCAACGATACATCAACGAAATTCTCCTACCACACGTCATCCCAATTGCAGCCAAAGGCAACGGTGTATTCCAGCAGGACAACGCTCGACCGCATACAGCACGGGTCACAAGAGCCTGTCTACACAACAACAACGTTGATGTTATCCCCTGGCCATCCAGATCCCTGGATTTGAACCCGACTGGATAGACGGCTACGCCGACGTCAACCACACCTCAAACATTGCAGCAATTGGCTTTTGCGTTGCAGACCGAGTGGGCTATCATTCCCCAGGATATGATGCGCATACTCGTCTCTTCTATTGGCAGATGTCAGGCCGCTATCGATTCCAACGAGGGACATACGCGTTGTTAATGGTAGCTGACCTCCCCCTTGGACTTTTCCTATGTACCGATAACTGAGATTACTACAATCACCAAGTGTTCCCTCCACAACATTTGGGCTCAATGCCTTGTACGGGTCCTCGCATAAATGTATTATCCTACATCACACAAATCTGGCTTTGCGTTTCTTTTTTTAGGAGTATATATTTATTCTCAAAGGAGGAGCAACACATGATTTTCAGTACATCCAGCAGCATATGGACGATGTTCCGGGTTGATATCATTCGTGTAACACATATTAGGTATCATGTGAAGACGTCATCAAGCCTGAAATAGAGACGATAGCATTTCTGTTTGAGTGAGTTGGGTTTAACGCCGCTTTTAACAGTATTGCCGTTATATCGCGGCGTGTCAGCTTAATGTGGGAGGAAAGCCCGAAGTGATGCAGGTCTAAGACGTTTACCACTTCGGTGAAACCCACGAGCACGGGTATAGTGCTGACAAACCTAGGAACATAATCGGGGCGAACCGGGATTCGAACCCACAATCATAGGTTTCTGGCGTGCCCAAGGGACGCACAGCGAATCACGGCGCCTTAGGCGACTGGGCCACCCGTGCCCCCAATTTCTGTTTGAAGTAAAGACTTCATTACAACGCTAATATTTTAATTCAAGGGTGGATCCAGCATATTTAAAAGGGAGGGGAACCAAATATCAAAATCCTCTCTCAGATAATTTTACTGCCAACAACATACTACATTCGATTTTCAAAGGAGGTTGGGGAGGGGGGACCCCCCTGGACACACCCCGCTTGATCCACCCATGTAGTTCATCTTGTGTTTTTGTTTATTTGTTGTAAAACGGGTACTCGCCAATATGCCAGCGATATGACCACGGCCTATAAATAATCGCGTCTGGGCTAGAGAAACCAGTGATTAATATTATGAACAACGCTATCATCCAGTCACCGAGCATGCACATTCGATCCATTACGTCGCCTCTCACGACTGGCATTGGTTACTGGGGATTATTCTAACCGAAATCATGTAGCTTTATTGCTCACATTACAACAGTTTTGAAGATTGTGAAAAAACTGCGTATTAATCATAGGACAAGATTTTGAAAACAATATACCTTACCATTACTGTAACTCGTGTCGTGTGGTTGTACGTAAGTATCTGCAAATAATGAAAAAGGGCCACACAAACCAGTGATTGATAAATTTATTTTTAAAATATCTTGGGGGCTTTCAGCTGCAGCTTAAAACAAATACCCAATCTCCATACAAAATCCCGGCCACCAACCCCAACCCCAGAATATCAAATTGTCGGTCCCTTAGCTAAGTCAGCTTCAAATAAGTCATACAGTGAAACCCCGTTAATCCGGGCGGTTTATTTCCAATGTAATCGTCCGGATTAAATGTAAGTATGAGCGCATTTTGGAATTAACAAATGGTACAGATTGAAAACGTGAAAACGCCTCCAGCAACAATCGTCCGATAGATAAGGTTTCCTGATTAACGAGGTTCGGCCTACACGATTTTCCTGTTTTACCCTTTCCTCGCGTGTCTTCTGAAACGTTGAGAAGATGGGCATACCTTTCAAGGCCTGTGGCCCATAGCTCATTTAATACAACTGTCACATATGAGTTGACGAAGACAAGGATACCAGTACTTGTGCTCGCGTGATGGATTCAGCCCGTCATGACACATGTGTCCCTAATATAGGGGTTGGTATGTAGAGCAATAAAGCATTCATAATAAGATTGCCTCAGAGTCGGCAACAGAGGAGTGTACTCATTTGACATCGGTGGAATTCCACCAAATATTTAACTAAGCCTTATTAACATACTGTGACCTTATTTGAATAATCATTTATGCCAGATGTACTTAAAATGTACTCTTGTGTTTTGGTGGGGTTTTCTTTAACGCCGCACATAATCAAACTCTATGACGGCGATGTGTAAACGATCAAGTCTCGACCAGACAATCCAGTGACTGACATGTGCACAGGTTGCTGAGGACCTGTGTACTGCTGAGGACCTACATGTAGATTCTTCCCCAGAATCTCAACGGGTCTAACTTTTATTAAATCGACCGTTATGTACTGTATTTATTGTTAACGTTTATATTAGAAGCACATAACTCGACCTTCCTAGTTTCTTTAAAACTGTAAGCTGGTGTTGCATTGTCCTACGGACGGAATAGATGCGCTTTCTGAGGATTTCTATATTTAAAATATAAAATGGAAAAAATCAAAGTCGAATTCACCATTGGATATGTATAGAAGTTTCATAAAGCAAGAGATGTATCTTTCTTTTTTAATCAGATCTAACTAGGCAGGAACCACTATCGTTTGGGTGGTCAGGCTCGCTGATTTTGTTGATGCATGTCATCGTATCCCTAATTGCGTAGATCGATGTTCGTCATATCACTGGTTTGTTTGGTCCAGCCTCGATTACTTACTGACCGCCGTCATATACTGGAATATTGCTTAGTGCGACGTTAAACAACAAACAAACAAAACGTTAACATTTTCTGTATTGACACTGAGAGTACTGGTAATCAATCTTTAAAGCTATATAGTCACGATCTAAATAAAATATTATGTTGTTTGAGTATTGTTGATGATGATGACAAGAATATACCTGCAGCTGACCCTTGCAACGTTTCAAGTGGTTTAAATCTTATTTTATCATTATTTACCAATACTAATCATACTAATAAATATCAAAACGATACATTACTAAAACTAAAAACAAAAAAGGCATAAACGACGTACAATGAAATTCGTTTGCTATTTAATGTACGTGTATTAAGGAATATGCAGAAATCTAAATAATACAGTAATAACTTATGGGCATAATAATTATAAATTCCAAAATAACCACGTTTGAGGCGAACATTCGTTTCTTTGAGATGGGATATACGGGCCACAATTCGCTGTGCGTGGTTGCGTTCTTCAGCCGTGCTTCAGACCTATGGTCGTGGGTTCGCATCACGGATTCGCCCTGATTATGTTTCTTGGTTTGTCTGCATCATGCCTGTGCTCGTGGGTTACATCGTAGTGGCACACAGCTAAGGTCACCTAAGATCACACAAGGCTGACGCGCTGTGATATGACTGAAATACTGTTAAAAACGGCGACCAACCCACTCACCAAAAATTGTCACATTTAGTACAGAAAACATTCAAAGAAAGCCCTGAGCTGTAGCCCTGTGTTTTCATTTTAAAGACTCCCAAACAGCAATGAAATGGATTCAGACCCACGAAACGAGTATATATAAAACGTCAGACAATTATCAATCTCTTATCTGCCCAAACAAATTCCAGTGTGAGAAAAAAAGACAAAATCGTGGTGAAAATTATATGAATGTTTCACTGAAAATAAGTGATACCACGAGATGTTCGCTAAAAGGGCAATCATGTCCCAGTAACAGCCGCCACTCTAGACGCTTCAGGCGACATAGACCTGCATCACTTTCGGCTGTCCCTCCACATCAAGCTGGCACGCCGTAATATAACACAAATACTGTTGAAAGTGACGTTTAAGTCGACTCACTCGCTTTCTCATTTACGAAGGAGCAGTTAAGCCTAGTGGTTAAAGCGTTTGCTCGTCACGCCGAAGGTCCGGGTTCGATTCCCTGCATGGGTGCAACGTGTAAAGCCCTGGTATCCCCCGCCATGATACTGGTGAAGTAATACTAAAGACGGCCAAAAAACCATACTCACTCGTTTACGGAGGAGGATATTGGTACCCTCGTAAGCAACAATAATTCACTCACTCACTCACTCACTCACTGATTCAGCATAATAATTCAAACATGCACTTGCAACAGACTATAAATCCACGTCCACGTAAACTACCCATGTTGTTAAATCAACAATAATCAACTGACTACCACTTGACGAGGCGGTATTACGTATGTTTGTTGATACACTCGTGTTCACTATTCCTTCAACGACCCGAAGTTATCATAACAAGACGAATACCAATAAGCATGACTCAATATCATTTAATAAATTTCCCCAGTCGTACCCATGTCTCTGAAGCAACTATCACACAGGCGTGTTTACCTTGGCGTGATAATTTATGCTCGAGTGATCGTGCGATGGATAAATTTAGGTTAAAATTTTAATGGCCGCCCCTTGAATCCGACAGAGAGACCATAAATTAAGCAGAAGCGGCCTTGATATCTTGAATGGGCGAATTTAATAACACTTTACTTATGGTCAGAGTATGTTTCTTACAGCTGAGTGTGATATATACCACTGGTCTGCCACTCATATGGGTCTTCTTGCCCCGTCTTTCGGATTTCTCATGGGTTCCGATCCCTGGGTTGGTGTTTTTGTTGCCGGTGTTGTGGCCGCTTGACTTTGCGAACACCTGATATCATCATTGCATTGTTTTACCACGTCTGTACCCGTCGTGTCTTGAAATTGTCGCTTTCGATTTTGTTTGTTACCGATATCAAGGCGTATATACGAAATTGAATATACACCATTGATGTTTTAGGTTGTTACACTGATGTGTTGATTGCTTGGGTTTTTTTACGCTGTACTCAGCAAAATGTTAGTTAAATGTTTACACACTTTTGTATAAATTAACGTCTTTGATAAAATTGCAACCATAAGATTTTGTTTGTTTAAGTCAGCAATATTCCAGAAATATATCGGCGTCCTGGGAGTCTGCGCAGACAAACCAATGATTCATATCATAAGCCGTGCCTATGCCTTCGGCGTACGATAACACGCGATCAAACAAGTCGCCGAACCTCACCACGTGCACCCGTTGTATTACGTCGCCTCTTCCAAACATAGGTTCTGAACCGAAATTCTCACGAGCGTCCGAAATGTTAAGTTCCAATAATCAGAAATGTTAAATGACGTCAGCCAAATCAGTTCTTCGCGAACACCTGGAATCCTTTCAATTTTAATGTGATTCATAAACACATAATGACATATAGTCGGAATCCTACAATAGACTTTTAGCAGACATTTCTTACGATTATGGAAAGTGTTTTGTCGCTTTTTGTCTTAAATTATAATTACATGTTAATGGAATCGTGTATTTTGGGGGTATATATGTTTATCAGATTACCGTTGAACAAGAGGCATACACCGGTATTATGTAGATTCTAGATCCAATAATACCAGATGACATCACAGAGCTTATGATGGAGACTTTTATGAAGATAAGCCACACATATCGGTCAACTTATCTTGGCATATCCTGGCTATTTGACAGTGCAGAAAGCGGGCTTGACAGTCGAATACAGCTATCATGTAAACTGTACATGTCATTCGCATTACTCATGTGGACATTTAAGTGAAATTAATATGAAATCATTATGCGCGAATCGTCGAACATCTGATTTTATATATTTGTTATAAAATATACGTCATCATAATAAGTGATGAATTACAATCAATGTGCTGTCTGACTTTGTGCAACTCAAAGAGGTGAGTTCATTTTCGTCGCTTTGAAATTGTGATCATAATCATTTCAAATTAAAAATCTCTGTCGGGTAGCTTTTCTGGAAGACACAATGCTACATAAGTGGAGCAGAATTGCCCATTTTCATAAAGCAATCTTAGCACTGTGGCTAACATGAAACGTCGACGACAGGGAATAATTACTTCAGAGATTCAACAGGGTGTAAAAAAAAATAAAAATGGCTCACTGAAAATCAGTGAGGACACAAGGTGTTCGCTAAAAGGGAAAAGGTCAGCGTATCCTGCCTCACCGGTGGCACCCGTCACAAACATATGCAAAGGAATGACAATTAATGAAATAACAACTCAGTAGCACAATAAGACAAAATAATCGTTGCCCGGTTTTCACCTTTTTCTTAATTTCATGTTTTCCTAGTTTCTTCTCTTAAGCATAAGCGCATTTCTAGTTGATCTACATGTTGTGTCATCACATAAGTCTGAATAATGTCATGTGATAAGTGGAACCTTCGACATTTGCTGCATCGACAGAAACTAATCAAATTTGAAATGTTAACCCTTCAGGGTATGGATACATATTTCGCATAGTGCAAACAAATTATTAAAATATTTTCTCAGATCTTTGTCTCATCTTATTCAATGATGTCAGATTTAAAGCTACATGGTCGTAGTTTTAGTTGATATTTTTTATTAAAATCGAGAAATAAATCGACAGATTTGACATTTATAACCTGCTATTACACCAGCAAAAAAACCTTAATAATTTTCCAAAATGGCTGCTGCTTTAATTTAGATTGATCTGAATAAATAAGAACACTAATACGTCTTAGCACATCCAAAAGGCGACGAAAACGAATCAGCTGAGGGCCCAACCATGAACTATTCAAGAGGTCATGCGCTGTGTGTGTGTGTGTGTGTGTGTGTGTGGGGGGGGGGGGGGGGGGGGGGGGGTTTAGGAGGGGGAAGAGGGATAGAGGATGGAAGGATATAATCTGTTCCCGATTATCCTGAGCATCAACTGGGCAATATTTGGGCATTTGTTTACTGAGAAAACCTCATGTGAAATGTTGGATTTCCACATCGATAACATCAATGTCAAATTTAGTGGTAAGACATTAACGCAAGATGTAGGTATCCCCATGGGCACCATTTGTGCCCCCCTTCTTGCTGATCTGTTTCTTTATGCATGTGATTCGGAATTTCTGCACGACAATGTACTTATGTTTAACTTAAGCTTCGGGTATTTATCGACTTTCTGCTATCGTTCAGTAACCATAACTGAACTAGAAATAAAGGAGACCAGTGAGACCGCCTCGTCTGTTTTATATTTAGATATATGCATAAAGAATCAGAATGACAAAACACTTTCAACAGAATTGTTTCACAAGAGGGATGACCTCACCTTTCCAATAGCAAACGTCCCCTTCATGTCGTGCAATATTCCAGCAACTCCAGCCTTTGGTGTTAACATTTCACAGCTTCTGAGGTAGAATCGAGCCTAAACGTTCTAAAAATATTTCAAAGAGCGTCATACTGCTCTTTCTCAAAAGTTGTTTGATCAAGGTAACAACGCTCAAGGCCTCAGCAAGCTTTCAAATTGTTTATGGTAGACATGGACTTGACATTTCCCCATTTTACGCATCAGTGACGAAAATGATGTCCGATGCAATTCCCTACTTTGACATGTACCATAAATTCCATGTGTGTTTTCAGGTGGACACTTACCTTGCCGACCCTAGGAGATTCGGGGTAGAATAGGTCTTGAGCAACCCATGCTTGCCGTAAAAGGCGACTATGCTTGTAAAAGGCGACTAACAGGATCGGGTAGTCAGGCTCGCTGACTTGGTTCGTGCATGTCATCGTATCCAAATTGCGCGGATCGATGCTCATGACGTCAATCACTGGATTGTCTGGTCCAGACTCGATTATTTACAGATCGCCGTCATATAGCTGGAATATTGCTGAGTGCGGCGTTAAACAACAAACAAACGTACCTTGTTTTTGCATTTCGTTTGATGTGTGCCACCAGTGGTGTAGGATACGGTCACATTTTCGCAAAAGCCTGGTATCACCACTATTTGATGGTGATTCATGGACGCGTGCTCATGATATGATCGAAATGTATGATCTTTTTGGCAGACATTTCTTTTTAATGTGGGAGGGTTTTGTCGCTTTCATTTAAAGAGAAATTGTATTCTATGGCTTGGAACTGATTTCCAGTGTCGCTTGATTGATTGACGTCGTAACATTTTATTTACATAAGGTGTGTATACATGAGTGAGTGAGTGAGTGTTTTACGCCGCTTTTAGCAATATTCCAGCAATATCACGGCGGGGGACACCAGAAATGGGCTTCACACATTGTACCCATGTCGGGAATCGAACCCGGGTCTTCGGCGTGACGAGCGAACGCTTTAACCACTAGGCAACCCGACCGCCCCTGTGTATACATAACATATAAAGGAATATTATACATGGTAATATACAAAGTGCGTAATATAATGTTGATGAATTAAATGCTTGTTTTCATTTATACATTTTATGAAACCTCTACATTATCTGACTTTAAAATTAATACAGGTATGTTTAAATCAGTCAGCATTTAATAACATACAATATCTATAACGTACGTGTCTTAAATCTTTATAAAAAGGACATGATATTGCAAAATGATTCTTCAATAATTCTGTTGTTCAAAACTGTGGACAAATTCTATCTAGAAGATGGGTTGGTGGAATGTTAAAACGTCCAGTTTCGGTTTCAAGGGGTAAGGATCCACATCTAAACACAGCACAATTCGACGATGGTCCGTATATTGTACCTCTAAAAACATACGATTCAACAATATTTTGCGTCTATGTAGCCTTAAGTTCCAGGCTTTTTTGCCATGTACATTAGTTCGGTCTTCCCTCAAATCTCTGCTCCGTCCTTTATTATCGCCTTTGGTGAAACTATCTCCTATATATTTTCAATATATTTTATTTCTTGTTTGGGACGAGGTTAAAATGTCATTAAGGTATTATGACATACAAATTTTACAATTCTATTTCTCCACGAATTTCTAAAATTTGTGGACATATTAAATATTTTCTGGTTTAAACCGTAACGGGAATTAGTATCATATCCAAGCTGTGTGCACAGTCTAAAAACGTGTATATGTTGTTAAACAACTGGCAAAAATTTAATTCTCAGTTCGAAGCTACATTAGACGAGCGCTTAGGGGCGCCAAGTAAGCTAAAATATTTATTTCTTTATTTATACCCCAAATCTCCGATCCATAAAACATAACTGGTTCAAGAAGATTTTTATAGTGTTCCTTTAAAACAGGATATAACATGCCTCACGCTACATGAGAATTGGTAATTAAAGATAATAGGGTGCGACTGATACAACGCTCTATCAGTCTAAACAGACGTAAAACAGTGCGTCTTGAATTACTCAAGCTTGCTAGTGACCCATGCCTAATTACACTTTAAAAATAAAATAAGTTCAGAGATTTGATGTCAGCGAAATATGTCTTTATCATAGTACTATAAACATAGGATGTTTGGAAAATATCATTCATTTTCATTGATCGCTTTTCAAACAGTAAGTTCGGTTCAGTCCACATGTGCAAATTTGGCTTTTATGCAACGAGTCATTCTTGTTTATGTCGCAGTTGTAGGGGAATGACATTTATATAAATCAAGGGCTTCTTTGACATCCGTGATGGAATAATGAGGGATATCGATGTTTATGTGGGTTACTCGAATATCTACAAACAGGGCACAAGAGTAACACTTACAAAAAACACCAAGTGATTGTTGATGATAGAAAAAGAACATCGCTGAGAAATAATATAACACATTTTGCGCCAATGGTCTCACGATTAGTTTTATTACATGTCTTGTAGGAATTTTATGAATTCCTGTGAACTGTGTATTGAATTTAGATAAGAACTAATTTCCATAATTTATAATGAAACGTATTTTATTAAATCTATTCAAATTACACTTTGACGAACCATTATTGGATTTTCACGAGGAGAATTCACAGACTTCATTTTTTCAGTCTTTATATGATTTGGTTTGTTTTTTGTTTCTTAAATGTTTAACGCCACACTCATCAGTGCTCCAGCTACATGTATATGACGACGGCCTGTAAATAATCGAGTCACACTCAAGACAATCCAGTGATTGATATAGTGAGCAACGATCCACGTCGTGGGAGTACGATGGCACTTAATCATCCACGTGACCGAGACTGACCACCATTTAGTCGCTTCTTACGACCAGCATACATTGCTGGGGACCTATTCAAACACGGAACCCCCACGGGTTTATATAGTTTTAGAATTTTCCGTCTGGGGCTTTTCTACAGTTAATGCCACATTTGTCGATATGAAAATGAGGCTTACACATTTGTTGTGCTTACAAAAAGATCCGTGTCATGTATCCGGTTACCGGGGTTGATTTGATACTATATTGAAATATATCTGACGTCAATACAGCGTGCTAACAGGAAATACCCTCACAGCGTCTTCTTGGTAATGACTTTCAGGAAGCAATGTCTCTTCAGGTAGATAAATTATGACAGGCATTCCTTCATCAATATAACCTCATAGCACAGGAGTGTATGTGGCCAGGTGAGACATGTCACCTGTCATTTTAGTATCATAAAGAAGAATATACTTGCATTATGTTCACATATGTATCAATCATACATTTGACACCTGAAGCAGGAGTGACGAAAGGATTGGACTATTCGCCTGTAAAGACAAGGTGCGGCTATTTTTCAAATGTTGACTAAATATCTATCAGGGGTTATGTATTTCACAATCTTTTTGTCCCGCTGGTGAATATAATCCGCATATAATTATGTCATCCATATGAATGGTTAAACAGCAGTACAAATATTTGCATTCACAAGTGTAAGATTCCTCTGTTAAACAAAACGACTACAACACAACGTGCGTAAATGCTTTGCCTTTGAATGTTTGTAAATCAAGTAAATTTGAACCTCATTGTGTCGAACGCGTGTGAACCTGGGAAAAGGGTCGAGTTATCCGGGGTTCGAGACAACCAACGAAATGAATTTCCGAACAAGTAATCTAGTCATCTTTGTTTGCATACTCCATTTTAACATCGGTAACCATATTGTAACAAATAATAGGTTACGTATGTCATGTAAAAGTGTTTGAAATAAACTTTTTATTCATCCATTTGTAACATTCAGTTTACATGTTATTATATTTGTACGCACAACCAATTCAATATCATGATGTAACAGCTTCAAACTGATCGCCATATTGATCAAGATAAAATCCTACCATAAATGTCGGGGTGATGGGGTCAAAACGTTCGCTCGTCACGCTGAAGATCCGGGTTCGAATCCCCTAACGGGTACAGTGTTTGAAGCCAATTTCTTGTGTCCCTCGTCGTCACAATGTGGGAATATTGCCAGAAACGGAGTAAAACCACTCACTCACTCCCTCACTAACATAAATATCAACTACGAATTCTTATTTATTTACAATTGAAAACCATCTCACATAACAGTCTGCCTGGCGTTTGGGCATGACGGGGGAGCAAGAGCGTTCAAACAGTTCCTATGAACTAAACGGCAGAAAATAACCGGTCTCGATTATTCGCCGCAACAGATTCCATTAGATGTGGACGGCAAACTAGTGGTGGTACTTATATGAGTGTTATTGTCGTGACATCTTCGAGATTACGAAAGTACTCTCTTCACTTAATGCATTTCCTAAACATATTTCATGCCAAAAAATGTGTGTAGCCCATTTCTAGTGTGCCCCGCCGTTATATTGCTGAAATATTGCTAAAAGCGGCGTAAAACCATACCCACTCACTCATGCAAATCGGCATCCTTTCAATAAATTAACAGGTTTACTCTCACTTTGCCAGCAGGCTGGGGAGATTAACTTGTACGGTCAAGTGACTTGCCAGCTATAGCCTGTTCTGATTATCTGAGCTACTTGATGACTTAGCTGTGACCCACTGTGAGCCAAACTTAACTAATGAAGTGAACTGTGTTCAGCTTAACAGATATGGCTAAATTATTTGATTTGAACATAAATCACTGATTACTATACTTTTCCAAACAGACAAATTGAGTGAGTTTAGAATAACGGGTATATACACTGTATATATATGGAGGTGCCATTTGACAATGTATTGCAAAATGGCAAATGCACAGGTAAACGTTAAGTTCATCCCTAATTCGCGAGGTGGACAGTTTAGTGTATGGTGGACATAAGTTCAGAGTCAAGACAAGAAGACGAGGCACAGTGCACTGCTCGCAGCTGGTGTTAAATCTCCCATCGAGTATGGCGATGCTGTATCTCACCTTGTCGGACTCTAAGTGAATTTGCTGTAGCCAGACATAAATTTTGCAAGCTATATTGTATTAGTTTGTCTTGAAAATTTGTACATCTGAACATAAATTGATTTTTTAATTAATAATTGATAAAAAATCTAAACTACTACATACATTTTTTTGTATCAATACAAACTACTGTATTATATTGTCTTGAAAAATTGTACATCTGTACATAAATGTAATTTTTAATTAATAATTAATAAAAACCTATACTACTACATACATTTTTTGTGTTATATCTACCTAGATAGGCTGTAGTCTGGCTAAAGTCAGTCTGTGAAAGTGAAACAGTCTATAGTGTTAATCCCCATTGTTGTAGGGATTATCACGGGCTACTGATTTTTAAACTAGAATAATAGCTGCTGGCAAAGTGAGAACACCCCAAATAAACCTAGCTACGGATTATTTGATTGGGTCACGTATAGGCGTTACGACTTAGATGACGTGTGCTGAGATAATGCCGGGGTTTGTCTCTTACTTCAGAGTCGTAACGCCAAAGCGACATTTATCCTGACGAAACCTTTCTTCGATAAGGTTGTACACACACAGTTACGTATTATGTTACGTAACGGGGCAGTTCTGCAATTTTGGGCCTGGGGATTTATCAGAGCAGCTAGGAGTACGTCACCTTGACGTAATTTCATTACGCCATGATCAACAGACGATATATGGATAGTATACAACATTGAGTGCCGTACCAATGCCGTTATGTGGCCATAAACAAATATTTCAGTCTCCCTTTCAATCAAAGATCCATGGCCACCTGTTTAGAACAATGTTGTGCGATAGCATTTACAAAGGAGGGTAAATCTGCATCAGTAGTACATTAAAATCAAGGCCCACGGGCACAAAACTATCTTAACGTTAAAACTAGTGAACATTGAAATTTCTATATTTTAACATTGACTTAAAACGGCTGTGCGCTCAGACTAGTCTACAGTGTAATTTCTATATTTTAACATAGTTACAACAGATGTAATGCTTAGCTGGCTTTGTGCAGATGGGTTCAGATGTTGAGGAAGTGCAAACCTAGAGTAGATGGCAGCCCATATAGAGCAATGATTTGTTTTATTCCTGATGTCAAGACCCGTGAAGGTCCTGGTTAGAATAGGTCATCAGCAACCGATGCTTGTTAAAACATGCGACTATGCTTGTCCATGCGACTAACAGGATCGGGTGGTCAGGCTCGCTGACTTGATGCATATCATGGTGTCCCAATTGCGTAGATCGATGCACTTGATATCAATCACTGGAATGTCTCTGGTCCAGACTCGATTATTTACAGACCGCCATCATATAGCTGGAATATTGTTGAGTGCGGCGTTAAACAACAAACAAACAAATCTTAATGTCAAGCCAGAGGCAAGAAAAAGCCTTTTTCACTTCAGATAATCGGAAAATGTATAGCGCCTCATTAAAAAGATCCTTGTTCATACGAAAGACTTGTCTCAGCAATCTTGTTTATCAACTGATACAGTGACAAAAAGCTGACCAATCAACACTATTTACCCACTCTCTATCAACTGATGTACTCATATCATCTCTTCAAAGTGTCTGTCTTCCAAATTATTTTCTCTTGCGAAAGCCTAATTATCAACGCAAGTGATAATACAACGTGAAACCATCCCCAATAAAGTATACGGCCATGATGGAGTTAAACTGAGTACACGTTGAAACAGACTGGTAGGGATTTGGTATCTTCAATTTCTTCAATATTTCATGTATTATTTCAGAGCAGTGTTCTCATTCAAACATTCTGGGATTTTACAAGTTGTCAGTGTGCCATTACATTAATGGCAGAGCTGTACAGGCAGCTTTAAGACAAATAAACAATTCTTTGACTTTGACTACGTCAACCGGTCCCCACTCTTTGACCTGACCTGCGCCTTGAAGAGGTCACACACGGAGATTCAAGTTGTCACTGTCCGTTTTCAATGTCTTTGCGCTGATGATATGCATTTGGCTGATATATTTGGACAGATAAGCACTTTCAGAGCATCCCTACGTACAAGGACATCCAATGCGTCCATTGCCGTGACCGCTGGCTACCTCACAAACAAAATGATGGATACCTACCTAAGTTGGAACCGATTTTCTTGACGTCTTTTCACTCATTGCCAATGTTATTTGACTACAAGTTTGTGAGGCTGCAAGGAGACATTTTGCCTCCCCTCCTTTTTATGACTTTGACATGTTAGTTACTTTTGGACACCTACGTATATCGTTTAAGGACGCAGAAGTAGTAAAGGGGTCAATCCCATCTCGTAAATACTTTCTTGATTCCTGTATATCAAAATAAGTGTCCTTTATGTATTGTACACAGGTATTCAGATACGCCAATCATTGTTGATGGATTTGGTCGAAATAACTTTCGATCTTTTTAGGATCATTACATGAGGTAACTAATTAAACCTATGCTGTTGCAACCGTTTAGATAAAAGTAACAGAAACGAATGAATTCATACATGATATAATATTTAATAATGAATAATGCTATGCTATATGTTTTTAATGAATTTAGATATAGAAGATATATGTTGAGATGAATTACTACAGTCTGTAAATAATCGGGTCTGGTCAGGACAATCAAGTGATTGGCTTCATGAGCATCAATCTACGCAATTGGAATCAACCAATCACTCACACCCATGTATTCCACACGAGGACACGTTGTCAGATTCTATGGGGGTTGTGACAAGGTAACAGACTGCATGACGTAACGCATACACGTAACATTGCAGCAAGAAACCAATGAAAGATCCCGGCAATTGATAAGGTCATGTATTGCTCTAAATTATTAACCAGAAACTCCATATCTGTGTGACTGCGTGAGTACCTGCGCATGCATGCAAGGAAGACATTAAATACTGTTGCAGTGTCCTTCTGTAAGCTTAGAAATGCCAAAACTGTTCGACCATTTTAGTGGTGTATACGTATCCACCAACCAGAGCAAGTCTCGCACTACCTTCCCGAAACAAAATTATGAAACATGTCTTTGGCATAATTAATCAGAGGACGCGTCACGAGAGTCGGGTAACCAAGGGGGACAATTTGTAGTACTAACAACTTTCATTGAAGTCCCTCAAATATGCCTTTGTTTGCCAGTTCAACTGTTATGAGGCTATCAATCTAGAAATAAAAATTACAAAATTCTTTCCATAATCATAAGAAATCTCTGCTAAAAGCACAGTCCATTGTACGATTGAGACTATATCATAAGCATGTGTTTATGATACACTATGAAATAGTTATGATACCAGGTGTTCGCGAAATGGTGAGCGTATCCTGCCCCCCCCCCCCCCCCCCGATGGAAGCCGCCACAAACACATGCAAAGGCAAGGCATGTGTCAACCTGTACAAACACGGAACGGCATGTACAAGTCAAAATTAGGATTTGAATCGGACATTACTTTGGTCACTGATGCGACAAATTTGTAAATGTCCTACATATGTTCACCATAAAACCAGTTGAAAGCTTACAAAGGCCTTTGAATGCTGTAAGCCTGACCAAACATCCTTTGATCAAGAGTCTTTTGCCTTTATTTGAAACCTTCGCAGAAGTTATTGACTACCCCAAGTCTCAGTCTCATACGTGGCACTAACTAGATTAGAATAGGTCCCCAGCACCCTTTGCTGGTCATAGGCGATGGTCATGATCATGTTCGGTGACTTGGTTGATTTCGAGTCATTGAACGCGAAGGATTGTTGCTTAAAACAATCACTGGATTTTCTTGGCCATACTCGCTTTTGAAAGGCTGCTGCTATATCGCTGGAATATTGCCGAGTGAGGCGTTTAAATAAGCAAAGAACGTTCCCACTTGAAATATGTAAAAACAAGAACACGTTAACAGTACATCAGACATGTTCTTAAACATGCTGTTTAGGTATATTTCCAACATCACCACACAGGCTTTCGCCATGACATGCAAACGCTTCGCCTGCAGGGCTACCGAATCTCTCCCTCAAGTATTCAACACGAAATTCAACACCTACATTCATGAATCATTGCCAACTTTTAATGATAACACAGGGTATTCGTGAAATGGGAGAACAAGTAAACTGAACATGCAAGTGAATCTTAAGGTTACCACACATTTTCCCTGTCGAAGTCATCAAAGTCATCTGTCTATGTCAATCTCATTAGAAGCGGTAGTTCATACACTTGACGCCTCCATCAAAGTATGTATGGTACGCACGCTATTGGTCTTTCCTTATATAACCTTTGATCTTCGACACATTTATTAGCATTGTTTATGGCAAATACTAAATATCCACATAATGAGGTCTACCTACCCCCGAGGTAAAAAACACTTCACCACATTGAACACACTGCAGACAAAAAGGTAACACGTGCGCTAAGCTTTTCTGAAGAAAAACGTGGATGAAGTTCTGTGATTTGATATTTGTTCAATTTTTATGTTTAATGTGTAAATTATTGTTCAACCAAAAGTATTATTTCACGGGGGAAAGTGAGCAATAGGTATATTTAGCTCATGAGAGTCATGGTAAAAGCATCAAAAAAGATTAATTATGAGTTTATAATTACAAATTCCATGACTTTCCATCCTGAAATATACAACAGGACGATTTCATACATTTATAAGTGAATTATTAATAAACTTGCGATTACCTTCACGTGGTTTCCCTCATCAGGTCCTCATGCTTCAAAAGAAAAATAATTCAAATGTCAACAGGTTATCACTGATGATAATTTTAATTAACAATAGTCAAAATATCATTATTGGTTTTGAAGGAAAGCACCATTCATTGGGGGTTCCGAAAAAATGGACATGTCAGCAGTAACCTGTGATTTGTCCCAAGTAACCTATGCGTGTGAGAGGCGACAAAATGGATTGGGTGGTAAGGCTCGGTGACCTGATTGATTGCATCATCGTATCCAAATTGCGTAGATAGATGCGCATGCTGTCACTGGGTTGTTTTGTGTCGACTCCATTATGAACATGACGCCGTCATATAGCTATAATATTGTTGAGTGCCAAACCAAATCACTGGTATTTGTTTTCTCTATTTTTGTAAAACAACTAGCTCGACTAGTACTGTACCTAGTGAAGATGCTATTGATCCCTAACATGCTGCTGCTGACAAGTGGATCGGGTTATTCTTTACGTGTTAATCATGACATCAATATACCGTTTGAAACAGAACGGGGCTATTTAAAGATACCAGTTTTTAAAACGTGAAAATATACTGTTAATCAAATATATTCCAAATAATTCAACAAACTAACGAAATAATCCCTCGAACTAATCCGGACCAGACAAGCCAATGACTGACATGATATTTGTTTGTTGTTTAACGCCGCACCCAGCAATATTCCAGCTATATAACGGCGGTCTGTAAATAATCGAGAATGAGTCAGACAATCCAGTGATTGACATCGATCCACACAATTAAGTTACGATGACATACATGAATAATGTCAGCGAGCCTAACCACCCAATCCCGGTAGTCTTCTCTTACGACAAGCATAGTCGCCTTTTACGACAAGCATTGTTTGCTGAAGTCCTGTTCTTCTTTACGGGTCGACTGACATGATAAGCAAGATCATGGGCATATGTTACTGGGGACCTGTTTTACCAAAGAATCAACACGTGGGTCACATATATAATAATATGCGCTAAAATGTAACCTTATGTTGACCATGGGAATAAAGTCGTAAACAAAGACACACAAGAATTTCCGAATAATATTTGACAGTTAAAAACATACAAAGCGTTGAAAACAACCGCAGGATATTATTCTTTAAGTGTAAAACGTCACAGATCGACAAAGATAAAGTAACTTTACCCTGAAAAAAATGAAAATAATACGGATGCTGTTTAAACTATTTGTCATTGTTGTGATTGATTATACGGCATAATATTAAGGCCACTTATAGATGAAGACCTTTGAAAATATTCAAATTTAATGAAAATCCACCTCCATGGGATTCCGGGTTCGAATTTATCTCTATCAACATTTGCTGGAAATACATAAGCGACGACTTCAATAGAAGAGATTCCTAAGTAAAGATCACAAAGGAATTCCGGGTTAGAATAGGTCCCCAGTATGCTATGCCGGTCGGAAGAGTCGACCAAGTGGTCAGATTAGACTTGCCACTGGTTGGACAGAATACGCTCACCTATCATCGCACATGGTATCATCACTATTTGATAGTGATTCATAAACACATGATATTGTCGGAATCTTACAATCAATTTCTGATGAATATGGAAGGGTTTTTTTGCTTTTATTTAGGCGAAACTCATGGTACATGGTATATAGAGATATGTACACAACGGGCCAGAAGATGTCAATTGGTTTAGTTACCAACAGCTTTGAAATATTGGTGTTTTTCTGCATCACTTATCTATATTATCAAAACGTTTCCCCAACATGTACAGTCTGCATTTTGTACATTTTGGCCTTACTTATACATTAAGTATGGTTATAAGTTATAAAATGTGTTAAAATGAACATTTAAATGAAAATTTCTGAATACTCTCATAATGATTTCTTAATGTTTGGCTCATTCTTAAATAATGCTGATTGTGTGGGCTCAAAATAGTCTGTACTCATTCGATGCCCCTGTCTTAAGTCATTCAAAGGAAACGCGAGTATTTCCTTAAACATTATAATAAAGAGTACCAGGCGTGTCGCGGGTCTGATAGGCCACATAACCGGCAAAAAGCAGCCACTGGTAGTCCATTACCATATACGTAGCAGTGACTTCGCGCTTTAGGATGTATCAAACAAATTGTCGTATTTTCAATGCTGAAATACAATTGGTTGAGTCAACTAACACATTACTCATGAGCGTTTGACAGAGCGTATATAATATGATGGGCTTATGAGACAACCTTGTCGTACACCACAACATGCCGGTGAAACGGGTTGTGCTATAGTAAAGAAAAGGCAGGCATATACCAGAGCATTCAGTTGAACAGAAGAAGCTGGCCTTGTCGGAATACAATTACGGATAAATATTACACACGAGAGTTGTGCATAGGCGTATTCACATTGTTTCTGTAAGTATGTTACATACTATATAGTCTTCTATATTAGGCTAAGGTTCCTTTGCTTCTTGCATAAATTATTTTTGTAGTTTAAATATGTCTTTTTTTTCAAATATATAAATTAAGAATACCAAAAGAGTTGTTTGCTCCACAATTTTAAAAGAATGAGTCTACGTGGGTAAGAATTGTCTAGATCGGTTGGAAAAGTATCAAATGTTTTGACAGTAGGTAATTCACGAATGTAAACCTGCCAGCGAAGTAATAAATAAATAAAACTGTACTACAGTAGAAGTCCCAGTGGGTCAAGTCTTGCTTAACCAGTGTCTTGAAATTGAGAAATGTCACCATACATATACTCCATGTGTGTTGACATCACTTCCCTTAATTTATGGCCTCGACAGTACCTGAGCGAGGGATTCAAAACAGGTTTTGACAGTGCGGCTACCTGCAGTGGCTTGGTGACATCGCGATGGACAGCGGTCAACAGTCGAATGGGACAGGCTCGATCTTCGGAAGCATGGGGTCGTTGGGAAGCTTAGGATCGCTACCTGCTGTGAAGACAAAATCGAAATTTAAAAGGTAAGAAAATTTGATATCACATTTTCTACCGTGGTAAATAGATAGATATATACTTTAATTTTAAAAATCCAATACTATGTTTACGAAGACCTTGAGGTTTCTTTTCAGAATATTTCATTAAGACATTGCCTGAGCAGCCTATTTACTTCACTGCAATGCTTTCCGTCTACGGGACATGTACCCCTACTACAGGGAATGTACTTGGACGTGAATGTTGTGTCAATGATGACAAGATTAGAGGAAGTATAACCGTGCTTGCTTATTAGTTTTAACAATTTGTCTTCCATATTAACCGCGCGCTGATTACTTTAAGGGCATGTAATTCAGTCAGTAGAAATTGTGTGGACATAAGTATTATTACTTTTAATGTCCTCTGTCAGTGATATCATAGCAGTCACTTACTCCATTGGGAAAGAAAGATATTAATATAGTATTATCGGTCTACATGTGGACTTCACGGAACGTAACGTTTTCTCTCTACTTTCAACGTACATTTCTAATGAATATGGAAAAGGTTTCGTCGTTTTTATTTTATTTCAAGTCCTTGATCAATCATATTTTATTTTGAAATATGATACCCCGGTGTTGTTATCAATCTGAATGTGCACTTGATAATTTAAGGATAATGTTTAACAGAACTTAAACTTTTCTTTCTTGCGGGTTTTGTTTTGCTGAGCACATCCTAATTCACATACAGCGTCCCTCTGGCAGTTTCAAGCCTCCACACACCTGAAACAAATAAGCATGTTTGGCAAAGCAAGGATGAATTTAACAACCAACAGATCTGTTTTATGATATCGATGCCCTGTTCTACATAGACGTAGGTCTGTGTTAATACGGGAGATTTCGTAAACCATAAAGAGGAATATGTCAAGAATACCACAGTGACATATTTGCTGTGTTTTTTTTGCATAAGAACGACCTATAAAACATTGTGACTACTCATCTATCACACCGCGTCCGGCATTCTCATCTCAACGTCAACACACGTCACTCAATGACACAATAAGCAATGCTCGGCTTCGCTGGGGAAGGAAATGTGCTATTAAAGAACTGTGTCTACCTATTATATACGTTTAAGAATTTCCGCGATGTTTTTAACATACAAGTAGGACAGCATCCCATAATAGGAAGTAAGAATGTCGTTTATGGGGAGCTTTGGGGATGTTTGTAATCGCAAATATGTCTTAAATCTCAAGGATATATTATTTGGGTTCCTCAAATAATCTCATATACTGCAATGAAAGTTGGTGTTACGCAGTAAGAACCTCGTTTATGGGAAACTTTGGTGATTTTTTAATCGCAAAATGGCGTTATTGGGAGTTTTTTTGTACTATTAAAAATACATTATTTGGGTTCTTCAAACGAACTTATCCACTACTACAAGGTTTTAAACGGTCACTAAAGTAAACAACATGTCAGTGGAACAGTCACTTCTCATACCCCTTACAGATCCAGCAAACTATATTAATCCCCCTTTCAGCTCCTGAAATTAAGATGCTTGAAGGTTCCTTAATACTCGTGGGTTTCCTTGTGGATTGATCTTCTTTTTACTGTAGATATAACTTTATTTCAAGGACTATAAGTTAGACCACAAGCATTGCTAACATATTGATGTGTGGACACACACGTACGTACATCTCGGAAAATAATTGTCGTAGTGTGCAAGGTAAATATTAATGAACTTGGCATGTGTTCATGAATCAATATCAAATAGTGATGATACAGGTTTTCGCGAAAAGGTGAGCATATCCTGCCCCACCGGTGGCACCCGTCACAAACACATGCAAAGGCATGTCAATTCTTCACCTGAAAAAACGCGGGAACATTTAGTACAAGTAAAACTTGGAAACGTTCTCTGCATGTCTACCATAAAGCCTTTTGAAAGCCATGTGTTACCGAAGACATACGTTACCGGTTTAGAAAGCGCCTCCGTTATAGAAACAGTAAAACAATCAATAGCGTCATTGTCACAAAATAATACAAAATAGAATTTTCACGAAACTAAGGAACTTTGTCTCAAACATGTAACATGGAAAGCACTCCACCATAACGAAAGCGACGTCCTGATGTTCTACCGAGACATGTCCCACAGGCTGTAGTCGGGGTCTTGTGCAAGGCTAAGAAAAGATTAATAACACACGGCAGTATGGAGGATGTACATGAGGAGGGGGCAGGCTGTACACTGTGATATACTCTAACTAAGGTCCTTATAAATCTGGCGTTTCTTCGCTGAGCAGAAGTCATCTCGAATCCCGTGTCTTACGTTAAGTGACGTTGATTAAATCGTTGCTTCTCTACACATTATTACTAAAATATTTGCCTGTTCGCGATCGTGTATGTCTAAACCTTGTGCATTCACGTTGTTTCGGTGTTGAAAAGTGTTTTGTCCCGGCTAGAGGAGCTACAAGAATGAATGGATTAAACGCCAACTTCACGTGAGTGTCTTTTCGCAGTTTCAATGTAAATGGACTGCACAAATGTGCAAGGGGTTTAGTTTGTCAAGTAGGAAGTTTTCATAATGGCTCTCAATTTAAACAGATTAAAGGTTTCATGTTTTGAGTGTTTTGATTATAAATTTGGAATGCGAAATGTGGCCAAATGTATTTGTAGTTATCTCGCTAATCTAGACAGTATCGTCTCCAGGCAAATCGTCCCGGCATATATAAGGAATCATGAGTTTGTTGTAATGGTCCTGTTGTAGTTAACGTGCTATAGTCACTGGATTGTCTGGTCCAGACTCTCTGTCGCTGCATTATCTAGTCCAGATGCGATTTTTTACAGGTAGCCATGGCAGAAGTATTACATTTTTATGCCAATTGTGTGACTGAAATGGCAGGACATGCTTACTCTTTTCGTGGTGATTTTCAGTGATACATCCATATAAGTTTCACCACTATTTTGCCTTTTAAGCCCAGTGGACCCGTGAAGATCCGGAGTAGAATAGGTCTTCAGCAACCCATGCTTGCCGTAAAAGGCGACTAACGGGATCGGGTGGTCAGGCTCGTTGACTTGGTTGATGCATGTCATCGATCCAACATTGCGTGGATCGATGCTCATGAAATTAATCACTAGATTGTCTAGTCCAGACACGATTATTTACAGACCGCCGTCATATAGCTGAAATATTGCTGAGTGCGGCGTTAAACAACAAACCAAACCCAGTGGAATCTGTTTCGGCCTCACTCTGCATGTACAGGGCATATATGAGGAAAGAAGTAGTTAATGTGATATAGCATATGTAACAGTTGGGTACAATATCATTGCACAGAAAACATCGCCGCTTAACACCATAAAAACGTAACATCAAAGGCTGACAAAGGTTCTGTAGCACGTCTTTATCCGATATGTCACTTACGTAATTCACGTATGCTATGATGTAAGGCTCAAGTGTCTCCCACCAGTGAGGGGCGTGTTGAGTAATTATCAAACTAGAGCTCAATCACTTTACGGTATGTGACGTGACCTGTTTGGAAACAAGGCAGTAAGTTGTTGTCCAGGTCTTCATGGCTTCCAGTGATCCATCCATATACGCTATTTTGCCTTTTACGCCCACTGGAATCTGTTTCGGCAGATAATCGAGACTATTCATTCTTCGGCTTTCTCGTTTTAAAATGTAGAAATACCAAGAGAATGTTCTTCAGACCTGGGGCGGTTTGATAACCTAGTGGGTAAAGCGTTCGATCGCCACACCGGTTTCGATTCTCATTCTAAGTGTCCCCCGCCGTGATGTATATATTGATTGAACCTGAAGAGCGCCTTAACCACTTGGCTACCCAACCTTTTTCTGTTAAACGTATAGAATTATCTCCTCTATTCAATCCAATACGGGTCGGTGGAGTAGCCCAGGGGTTAAAGCGTTCGCTCATCACCTCGAAGAGCCGGTTCGATTCCCCACATGGGTACAATGTGTGAAGCCCATTTCTGGTGTCACCCGCCGTGATATTGCTGAAATTTTGCTAAAAATGGCGTAAAACCATACTCACACACTCACTAATGCAATGCATATCTTAATAATGAGAAAGGACAGAAAGAAATAAAATATATATTTCTTTAGTTTATATAACACACTTTTGTTACAATTTTGGCATCAATCACAGGTGCAAACCGAGTAGAAACAAATATAAAGAAACACGCCCCCATCATGACAGTATTACCTCAAAACAATCATTAAAGTCTGTCCTTATTGTTTCATATCATTTCCTATCCGGTATAAAAGTCAAATTTTATCATGCATTTCTTGTGCGATTTGTTGAAGTCATTTTAATGTATGCGGCGCGCCAAGTGGTTTTCCGCCTACTAGTTACCATGTCTCAATTATACAAGTACACCTGTATTAAAGGGTAAAGGGCAGCCAAAGAGACGCGACTAGAAACCCTGTCCTATGATGTATATGACTATTTGACGAGGTGTATGATGAGGACAATATTAAGCGATGGGTTTTGGTATAAACTTGACAACCTTCTGTCCATACGTAAACAAGCAGGGAGACGTTGACGGATTGCATTCTGGTCAATCAGTTGTTTCTGAAGTTTTTGAGTTCAGAAATGTCACAGTACTGGTGCTTTTGACAAGACGCTGTATCTAAAAACAGGCAACCTAGACCTTCGATGCCCCTTGTTCTGTCCTAAAGGCAATTAGTGCATGTTCTTCATCATTCTTCGTACTGAGAAATTGTGTACTAAGCACCCACGCGATATTTGCTAATATATTGGCTAGTGAACAATCCCAATTAGCACCCTTCTAATTGATCAATGTGCACAAGACTTATTTATTCTCGTATAATACATTTGTTATAAGCATCCTTAATCATGGGAAATTAAATTCTTGGAAAAAATATCTGTTGTATATAAACATTTCAGGCTGTCAGCATAAACCACGAAATTTACGATCTTTCAACTCTGTTGTTTTTCACTAAAATAGTATTCTAATAAGAGCCCCCTATTTCTAATTATGAGAGCGCCCTAGGCGCTTATTATGTCGAAAACGGTATTTGGTTTATGCAAGATCACGTACCCTTCATTGAAGGATGAATGCGTTTCATCGATAAGGAATTGATTTGTTTGATTGTTTTAAGTTCTGTAAACCTCACTGATTAATTGATTGCATCATCAATTGAAGAGTCGGCATCTTTTATAGATTAAATATTGCTACCTTTCACTAAATAAATACTGAATGTGCTCAATTTATTAGAGAACTAATGGTTTGGTTAAAAAAAGATTGCTTTCTCTTCATTGATAAAAGATTGAATGTGCTTAATACATTAGAAAGTTCATATGTTGGATTGATTAAGGATTTCTGCCCTTGATTGATTTAACATATGTGCTTCAGGGAATGAAGAGTTGATATTATATTCCTGGAATATTGCTAAAAGCGCCGTAAAACCATACTCACTCAGTAACAAACAGTTTGCCGCATCCACTTGGTTTTAATGCTTTAAGCATAATCGTTTCTTCACTAGAAAAACAAATGCACATTATTCTATTATTTGCGATTCGAATTGTCCCGTCCGTCAAAGTGCATGCACCGGTTCACAAAACAAACTCACAGTATCGTGGTGATTGCATGTCTGCCGTCTACTCCATCAATCTACTCAGTAAGATGCTTGACTACGGTGAAGATGTTTGACTCACAGTGAAAACGTTTCACTAAACCGTCTGTCAAATAACGATGTCATGAACGGAATTTAATATGTTATATCATATTGGTGTTTTCTTGACACACATTGCTGTTTAATAAATGTGTTTTCATTTATCACGAAGTTGCTATTTCGGCTATTTCATTGTGTTTTATGAACTTCTGACAGCACTCCATCAAACGTCAAAACTCCATCCTGAGCTTGTTTCGTGCCTATGCAGGGCTATGCATCGCCAAATAGACTTGACTCTCTTGTTGCGGTTGCCTTCCAACAATTGTGTCATATTCATTGTTCTTTTATTGTTGAAACATAAATCTTATGAAACAAGGGATCATCAACTGGTGTGAATGCAAGGTTACAGTGAAAACGGTTTTAATGCTGCATCGTTATGCATGATGGGAACGCCTTGCATTAAAGTCTCAAATATTTTTTAGATTTACATATTTTTATCTTATTAATAATACTTCCATGCTGTAGAAAGGTAATATACATTGATAAAATGTTCAGGCATGTCAGAAAGCGTTCAGTTATTTATTGCATTGTGCAGACTTTACTCATAACAATTTCAAGGAGCACGAAGGCGCCACGATGTGCTGGGCAGAGTTGCGTCCCTTGGGCACGCCACAAACCTATGATCGTGGGTTCGAATCTCGATTCGCTCCGAGTATGTTTCTCGGTTACAAGCAGTAAACCCGCGGGTTTCTTTAACGTGGTAAACGTCAGTTCGGGCTATCCTCACACATTAAGCTGACACACCTAAATATAACCGGAATAATGTTCGAAGCGGCGTTAAGCCGTACTGGCCTGGGGTCACAGTAATGTGTACGTATTGAATGCTGGTGTGATGACGTTAGTCTTGTTAGGGGAACAATTGACTTATATCATTTGACAGGCACTCCAACCACTTGTGACGCGGCTCTTGCGCAATCTTGACGCCATCTACGGTCAGACATGAAGCAATTGACGGGTTACGCAATCTTACCGAGGATGGGTTTGTGCCCTGATGGAAGGTTGTCACTGGTTTATTTGCTGTTGTTGTTTTAAAGCGACTTTGTTTTTTGTGTGTAGACAACGCTACTAAAGTGGTGGAAGCGCGTGTGTTCGAGTTTGTCTACACTTGATCTGACTGTTGCGATGAGGCGATGGGAATATTGCATAAGGGGAAGTAACTCTTAGTTGTTTATCGACCAGCTTAGATGCGGAGGCAACTACCATCTAACTTAAGATAAACGTTGACATCTCACTTGACCTGAACGTAAAGTCATTGTTGTTTTTTTCGCCGGCCATTACCACGTTGATATGTTCAGGTACAGAATATCCATCACTGTGAAAAGGACGCCAAAACACCTGTGGTCATTATCAGTTATACTCTCGTCTGATGGAAACATTCTTCATCCTAAAACTCATAAAAATATAACTTTAGCATCTGCCTAAATAAAATTCTTAAAATGATTCTTAAAATATTACAATCCTTAGAAACAAAATGCTGTCATTGGTACATTAACGTATGAACTGAACGTATTCAACAATGTGCATTGATCATGCTGATGAGCAAAGTTAAATATAGTGCCTGTTGAAGACTCAGCAGATTTTGGGATATGTTGTGGACAGGTGTAAATGTTCCCGAGACGTCACACTGTCGCCCCTGTCATATTGTCAGGAAACATCTAAATATCTCCTTCCTCAGTTGACAATATTCTAACAGACACTTGAAGTACACTAACTTTGGGCCTTCCCGGGGCGACTTGAGTCTTGGCACTGTGTGGAGTTGTTGTCTGGACACCTTGTCAACAACCCTGGATATGGGTCACAATCTCTTGGCAGCGTTTCAGAGGACGAACATGGGGTGAGACACGTTTCTAGTTAATCAAGCGGTTGGGTTCAGCTACATGTGTGATAGATCGACTCATCCTGTCCTAGAATTAGTGCCATGTATACACGAGATGTCATGTTTGCTTCGGACAGACTTAGCTGTTTATAGAGACAAAACGTGGCATGGTTTGTCCCTGCGTGGGGCGCATGGCAATCTGGCAGTCATGGCTGCAAGATACGATTACAGGTTAAACACAGCCAAATGTCTTCCTATATACTTCTATAGTAACGTTATATATTTTTTTTTATAATTAGGCATTTAACAGCCAATCCATGTACATGCCTGCACAGCCTGGTTTTATGCTGCAATGTAATCACATATTGTGACCAGCTTAGCCAGTGTCATTTCCGAGTACAGAAAGCGAAACACACCAATACCAGTTCTGTACCAAATGTTACCTTCTTGAAAAGTATCTGTAGTTTCATTCAGTATAAGTCCTCATGTTAAGAAAGACAGCTCTCAATATTGAAAAACATGGTCAGTTTTAATTACTCTATGGAAGTACATTGAAAAAAGCATATAAATCTTACACAATCTCATCCAGTCTCAGCTGCCAGATATATGTCTGCACACTTCTTACGAAAGCGGTCGGCTGAACAAGCTAATTCTGATTTGGTGTAGTGGAACGTACAAGAACGTTCCTTTGGGCTGGATGAGGATTAGGGATTATGTCGTGATGAGGGTGGAGGGATGTAAGGTTCAGAAGGAGGAAGATAGGACTATAATTAATGTCTGACTAAGCTGGTGTCAATTCCAACTCCAGAGTTGTTCAGGTCACATCAAAAACACATCTTGTTTCTCGTCGTTTTTCGTTTACAAAATGGGTCGAAGTTTACATTTATTTTTGTGTCGATTCCCCAACCACTCTAGTTGAGCCTAAATTCACATTTTTCTAAATACAAATTAGGGTCGGGCGATGGTATGAAACGAGAAACTTGTATTAATATGGCCAGATTGTCGTCGTGGCCATTTTTACAATATCCATGGATCAGTCTTGTTCAGGACATCAGTGATTTGGATCATGTTCAGAACAAAAATAAGCTGTTATCTGTCGCCATTAATCCTATTCAAAGTCTCCACTCAAATCATCAAGAGATATGCAGTCTTACTTTTCTTGCGGGGTTTAGTTTAACGTATAATCTCGGGGTGAACAGACCATGGGCCATTCAAATAATACTATAATAATACACTACATTAGAGAAATCTTTTTAAACCCATCCCATAATCACATTATGGGGACCGACTATTTTATAGCTGGGGAGGGGCCTAGGGTTAACTTTTCAAGAATAATTCGTTCCAGAAAAAAACTGGGAAAACATAATAAGTCGTCAAGTTTAAAAAAATAAAATTCCCTGGACATGCATGATGTCCAGAACAAAAACGTGTTGTGAAAAAAACAGAAACAACCTGCGTGTTTTGAAGCAGTGTCCGCAAAGCACAGCATATTAAATGGTGGTCCCCTTACTGGAATATTTCTAGGAATATATCTGGAAAACCAATACCACTCACTCATTCACTAAAAACGTCATTCAGGCGCAGTGAACATCCCCCTAGATATAAAAGACAAGATATTTCACTCCCCGTGTAAAATGTTTGAATTAATTATAAGATTATATATTTTTCAATTTTGAATAAAAACACATATAGATATGTCGTTTGTCGTTCTCATTAATGCTACAGTATAGTATTACACGTGTTTGATTCTTCCGGGCTTTGTCAGACGGTATGGCCTGCGGAGCAGATCTATCACAGTAGCACATTCTGCATAACACGGACGTTCTAAAGTGTAGTTGTCAGTGAAACCACAAAGTTAATAGATCAGATTATTATGGCATTAAGTGTATTTATATATTTTTTCTATGTTTTTGCACTTAAACTATGTTTGTAAGTAACGGACCAACCATGATGAATCGGCGCCACTGCCTGGAGGGCGTCAATAGCGACAGTCAATTCGTGGGACAGTCTACAACCGAGTATAAGTCGAAATATCGATGAATATTTTATCGGCGCTTCTTCAAAGTGTGAGTTGGCAATCGGCTCACCTCAATCCCACAGTTCACCTCGGACAGCATTGGCAGACATCCATATTGGAACTGTACTCCCCAGTTTGACTTGTCCACGTGACTATCATGATAACAACTGGCGACAGCCGTCATCCTGACATTAATTATTACTCGTTTTCAAATTCGATACCCAACTTCTATTCACCTTGAAAACACATTATCTCAAACGTGGCCGCCATGCTGTATGAACTTAAAGCGACGGGATCGGTCGGTTAAACACACTGTATAAAATACACATATCCCCATCCATTAACTTCAAACTGTTGATATAAGTATGTGATATATATTTGTTAACTCAACAAATCGCCGTAGAAGAAAGCTGCATTCGTCAGCGTTCTCACTCACTCACTGGTTTATCTGGGCAGGTCACCTTGAGACGATGAACATATTGCTGACTGCAGCGTTAAACAACAAACAATCACTCTTTCCCGGGATGCACTATCGTTATCGTGCATGCTACTAAAATAGCTACACGATAAAAATGTTTTCACTCTCATTTAATATAGGACACATTCTCCCAAGTTAGATGGTCCTCACGTAGTTTGTACATTTTCATACCTTATTGTATGTATTATATATAACGTTATTATAGCACTCTCATGTTGTTCTCTTTTCCCACTCGTGCCTTGGCGACAAGCATTTCAAGGGTCCAATTTATCACAGGCAACATTTTCCCGTAACACCGTTTACACGTCAAACTTGATTTAAGGTATACGACGTCGGGAGTCGACAGGACAGAGTAGACGGTGCATGAGATAAGGACTGGACATACAGTTGCCTCTCCAGCTGGACATCCAGTAAATATTGTGACTTGAACAGCGTGGAACTGCAAACACCAGTGAAGGAGCTCAGTTACTATGATTTATGCCACTATCCAAGATGTCCCATCCTCAATAGTTACTGAAACAAGAATCGCTATGAATAATCATAAACGTAAATTTCACTTTTAATATATATCACGGGTACGAGCGAAATGTTTTGTTCTATATTTGAATATTTATGCTTCACAAGACAGAGCAATGTGTCACCTTTACTGTGAATTGTATTCTCGTGTTAACGTATTTCTGGGCGAGGCAGAGCAACGTGTCTCTATATATCAACCTTGCATATACTTCGACTTGCTTAATATTCACATATAGCGTCTACAACTTCCTGAGACCGAGGGCATTTTATCTTGTTTGGTTAGGTGTAGTTGGGCCCGTCGTTTATTAAACTAATTTTGTTTTCTCAAAAATGTTTTCTTTGTAAAAACATGCATTTTTATCCTGCCAATCATTTAATGCATACAGTCCATATTGCCTCCCAATCATTTAATGTATGTATACAATCAATATTGCCTTGTCAATCGTTTAATTTGTACAGTCCATATTGCCTGCCTGTCATTTAATGCAAACAGTCGATATTGCTCCGCGAACGGTTCAAAGTGTACATTCAATATGTCAATCCTTTCAAGCACACAGTTCCATATTTCCCTGTCGATCAATTGTTGTGTACAACACATTTCTTCGAGCCACTATCCCCTAAAAATAGTCATTTAACCAAGTGTTTGCTAGTTACAAGGTCAGTCGTACATGTGACCACCGTTGAGCCTAACACCACATGTATGCAAACTAGTGAATAATAAAGAAACAAGTAAGTGTTCCACGCAGCGGGATACCATCCCACTGGCTATAACACATCTGTTTCGTTGGACGTACTAGAATGGTCAATCTTCTTGTAATTTCTACTTTTTCAATGCCAGTTAAATACTGATATATCAAGAATAACTTGGTCGGTGTCAAACAAACTTGTTTCCTTGATTATCCAGCCTCACATATCAAAAGGGGCCAGACACAGTGAAATAGGCACGTTTGATTAAAGTCCCGAAAGCGTCACCTTCTCTCTACGCTACCTTCAAATGTATTATGTGTATCAATCTATTCCTAAGTTTTCTTACATGTTTACCCTTTTGGCAAACACCGATTTTCGCTGATATTCAGTTGTCCAGTCGTATGGTGTTCACCGCCGTTTTCATGTTTAAGGTCTTTCGGGAGATGAAGGAGACTGGTTGTTCTCTGGCGTTGACGTTTTAGAATTAATGATGACCCTAATTAATGATAAGGATGATGGTCGGGATGTGTAAACATAGAATGGAACTGGACACAGCACGATGGTGACCCCTTTAAGATGAATCTGATTTACCCCCAGTGAAATGTACTCTCTATTAATAGAGAGGGAGTCGGCCCGGAAACAGCCAACATAATTGATTATCTAGATAGTTTTCTGGTAAGCAGAGTCTACTGCGATAAATGTGGTTCTCTTAATCATTTGACTTATCCACTATGCCAGCACACATTTCCTGTTTTATCGGCATTCCGTTTACATACGTGGCAATGGACACAGTAGCACAACAATGGTCTATCAAATCTCAGCAGAAGGTGTACGTGCGCTTTATCCTTTATTATTAAACGTGATTAGAACTGAAACATGTGAAACTGGCCAGTAGCACACTTATTCCCAATGGTCTAAACATGTTTAGATTTCAAACATATTAATTCGGTAATGAGTTCAATTTGTTCAAATATTTATGATAACCTTACAGAGTTCTACGATGATCTTTATTACGATCATCAAGATGTGTTAATTAAGCATGTGTGTTCTTTGTAATGCATACTTTCATTGGAACGTATGCTGGCCACGTCATCGCAATAAAGCTGTTTTTTATACGCTGTAAACTGGAATCTTAAAATTTCAGCTAGCAGAAATACAAAGTGGTATTTGCAGGATTAGAATCATTCTGACTGGGAGTGACCTTGGCCTGAGTGTAGTGATCCTTTAAGACCATAAGCCTGCTGATCAGATACTGTGAATTACATATTTGATCGATGATCAGCCCAACTTCCCCGAGATACTAAACACAGGAGGACGTCCCGGACGCAAGCCTACCTATTGTGTTATCACCGAGTGGTCAGTGTGTGGACTATGGGCAACACTGCTAACCCACAGAAAACACCATGTGGGGTTCACATTGACCACTGATAGAGTATTATCAGATACATCTAATCAGATAGCTAATCAGATTAGTTTTTAAATAATAATAAAAGCAAAGGTAATATTTTTAATTTTACCATGAAACTGATACAATGCTCTTTGGCAATACTATATATTTTTGTACTAAATCGTGTGTCTCTTTCAGAACCACTTTTAGAAGAACCCTGATTTTTATATGTTGCCATATACATTTGACATAATTTGAAAAAAATGCGACAGCAATTCAAATGAATCTGTCAGCCGTTGTATTTAGATCTATTGCATGAAATACACCACTGAATATATGACATAACACATGTACCTGTGCTAAGGATTCATAATCATAGGTACAAAAAAATACTTACATAATAAGTCTGTAAAACATTTACAGGTGTTTTTTCTTACAAATGCGTGATCATATAAGACCCAAAATACCTCGTACCCAGACGGTTCGCCGTATTGAATTATACTCTCCATCATCTCGTAACAAGCAGAAGAAGTGCAATTGAATTATATCGTGACTGGGCGAGGATAATATATATAGGACACTATAATGATGAAATAATATATCGTGTAAAGTACGTTTTGCCTGACACGTAGGTGCGATGTTCGGAGCATGGTGATTTATTAGTTACAACGTTCGCCTGACCTAAATATGTAAATAAAAGCGACACATATTCTTATCCATATTCATAATAAAATAAATCTTCGAAAATGCTAGAAGGAAGTCCTAGTTTGGAATGGGTTAATCTCATTCAGTAGAAATTAGAAGTGAAAACAATTGCTTCCATGTGACATCAGTGATGACATCATAATGATTATGACCTCAATACGCATTCTGTGTTTATCCAGGTGTTTAGTTTCTATATAACAATGCTGTTATTCATATGAAAACTGTGCATTGGATGAATTTTATCGACACTCATATCTTCAGTTATATCATTAATGAATAATGCGAGAATAACGTTTTAACTGTTGCTACCTTTTTATTAGTCCTGCACCATAACCGTGGAATATATTTATTTTATGAGAAAAAAAAAATCTAGAAATGCATACAAAAGCAAGTCTAGCCAGCTCAAGCTAGCTCTATCCCACAATCAGCATAGGGAAATTTTCAAGAGTCAAGAAGGATATTGTGTAATATAAGATTTCAGAGACTAAATGTTAGTCTACCATTTTATATATTAGTCTGCTACACTACACGTACTGTAATATATAATTACTCGTGTGGAGTCAAATTATTTCAGTCATATACATATTTAACAGTTGCATGACCTTCACCCATAAAATATTTGGATTACACAAATGACTACACACCATTGTTCATGTAGTAATGCAGTTATGAACCAGGATGTCTGCAGTATTACTTTAAAGAATTTGCTAATCAAAGAAATAGTTATCATTGATAATCCAGCTTACAGTTCATATCATATCTCCGCGGCTTGTGTGCATGACGCATCGTTCATTCTTCATAGTTAGAGGATGTTTAAACAACGAACAACTAATATCAAAGGAATACGCAACATAGTTTAATATGTGCTTTTTTACTAGAGTTCATTTCCGTTAAAAACTGCTTGAGGAAGACGTTTTTCATAAATGAAGCTTCGTACTTTTGGGATTGATAAATCATCAAAGAAGTCATGTGGATAATGTCATGTAGATATCATAACTTCACGATGACCCGCCGATTCACAAATATGAATGTGATTTGCACTGCTTCCCACCTGAATAAGAAGCTTTACACATGGGACATATACGTTTAGTCTGACATAGTTATAGTGTATATTTCATTCACTTGTTTGTTTGTTAATATGTAAGTTTGTTTGTTGGTTTGTTTAACGCCGCACTCAGCACTATTCCAGCTATATAACGGCTGCATGTAAATAATCGAGTCTGGACTTGACAATCCAGTGATTGATATTGTGAACAACGATCCACGCCGTCGGGGTACGATGACACTCTATCAACCAGTCACCGAGCCTGCTCACGGATCACGGATCCAGCTGGTTCATATACACTATATGCCTGTTACATGTGAGAGAGTTATGCATGATCTGTGCATGTTACATGTTGTGTGCATGCATTAGTTAGATATGCATTAACAGTTAATACACACATATATCACATATGGACATACGCACATTGCATTTGGACAGTGATGTGAAGGATATGCAACAATTCATTAACAGTTGATAGGATATATACGTTATAAGAAAACGGCGCTTTTCAAGTCGTACCATTTTAATTTTTTCTACGGAAGGCGTCAAATATTTGACCGTAAGTTCATCGTAAGGTAAAACATTTACCTTGGAACATATACATGTCCTTATCGATAGGTAATAGTAGCCATTAAACCCAAGATGTCATTAAGCTCTGTCAGATATAACCAGGATTAAAAAACAAGGTTGATCGGTCAAGATCGACCTTCCTTGAATGTCCTAAGGCACGTGTCCTCAATACCGTGTTCACCATGTTCCGGTAAATTGTACCTGTATGTGTAATGAGGAGGATGCGCGCGCATACCTGGTAGTCACGTGGCACACACAACGCCTGCAAGAAATTGCGAGAGATATATATATGCATAATAAAGAAGCCTTTGCAAAACTTACTGATTTACTGGGTTGAAATCCAAGATTCGGTCGGAATGTGATCCTAGTAATGACAAAACCTTACCCTTGATTGCCGATTTCACCTAAGTGGTAAACGTCAGATAAATATGAAACCAAGGACATGCGTCACTTTGAACTTTCCTCCCATCAGATGACATTCATTCGGCCGTGTAACTGAAATATTGTTATATGCGGCATTGAGATTCGACTCGCTAACTGGTAATGTGCTCGACACGAAACTTGATAGACAAATCAACACTGCAACTCGATCACTCACCCCTCCACCCACATAAATCTCACCCACAATCGGTACTCACTCACCCATCCACTCACATAAGTCTCACCATACCCACCACTCACTCACTCACCCCTCCACTCACATAAGTCTCACCCATACCCACCACTCACTCACCCATCCGCTCACATAAGTCTCACCCATACCCACCACTCACTCACCCATCCACACACATAAGTCTCATCCATACCCACCACTCACTCACTCACCCCTCCACTCACATAAGTCTCACCCATACCCACCACTCACTCACCCATCCACTTACATAAGTCTCACCCATACCCACCACTCACTCACTCCTCCACCACCTACATAAGTCTCACCCATACCCACCACTTACTCACCCTCCACCCACATAAGAATCATCCACACCCGCCACTCACTCAATTACACACTTACTCACGCCTCAACTACATAACACCCGGGGGCACGGGGGGCCCAGTCGTCTAAGGCGCCGCGATTCGCAGTGCAGAGTTGCGTTCCTTAGGCACGCCAGAAACCTATGATTGTGGGTTCGAATCCCGTTTCGCCCCGATTATGTTTCTAGGTTTGTCAGCACCATACCCGTGCTCGTGGGTTTCACCGAAGTGGTAAACGTCTGAGACCTGCATCACTTCGGGCTTTCCTCCCACATTAAGCTGACACGCCGAGATATAACTGGAAAACTGTTAAAAGCGGCGTTTAACCCAACTCACTCACTCACTCTCACATAACACCCAATCACACCCGCCACTCACTCATTCACTCACCCCTCGACCCACACCCGCCACTCGCTCATATACCATATGCTTGCGAAACTTACACACACACGCAAACATTCAACAGCATAAGCGATATGTTGACTCAGCTGAGGACGGTGACGAGGTTAACAATATTGATCACGTTCAATACCGTATGAGTTATTGTGGGATATCTGAGTATTAAACATATAGAATTCGATTAACATTTAAACAAGATGGCTCAGATGTTAAATCCTTGTGCATTAAACGTATGCCCTGCATTCGATTAACATTTAAACAAGGTGGCTCAGAAGTTAAACCCTTGTGCATTAAACGTATGCCCTGCATTTGATTAACATTTAAACAAGATGGCTCAGAAGTTAAACCCTTGTGAATTAGACGTATGCCATTCGATTAACATTTAAACAAGATGGCTCAGAAGATAAACCCTTGTGCATTAGACGTATGCCATTCGATTAACATTTAAACAAGATGGCTCAGAAGTTAAACCCTTGTGCATTAAACGTATGCCCTGCATTCGATTAACATTTAAACAAGATGGCTCTGAAGATAAACCCTTGTGCATTAGACGTATGCCATTCGATTAACATTTAAACAAGATGGCTCAGAAGTTAAACCCTTGTGCATTAGACGTATGCCATTCGTTTAACATTTAAACAATATGGCTCAGAGGTTAAACCCTTGTGCATTAGACGTATGCCACTGCATTCGATTAACATTTAAACAAGACAGCTCTGAAGTTAAACCCTTGCGCATTAAACGTTTGCCGTTGCATTCGATTAATATTTCAACAAGATGGATTGGAAGTTAAACCCTTGAGCATTAAACGTTTGCCACTGCATTCGATTAACATTTAAACAAGATGGCTTGGAAGTTAAAACCCTTGTGCATTAAAAGTATGTCCCGATATTCGATTAACATTTTTATAGGATGGCTTACAAGATAAACTTCTGCATCAAGACACACGCATTTAAGCTAAAAAAGCTAAAAAGACCAATGAATTATCAATAATTGTTTTGTAAACAGCCGGAAAACAAGGCAGGTATTGACAGCGTAGCGAGTAGGGTTCTGGCCCGCCGCTTCCCGCATTAGAGATGCTCTCAAACAGCTTTTGCCGGCGAAAAAAATATGCCTCAGTCAAACAGGTGACTGTATGCGCAGTGGTGGGCCATGTCCAACTGGGACCTGCTTCTTGCTTTAATCGGATTTTTAGAAATTTTCCTTCGTGGGGTCATGTTCAGGACTTGGATTAAGTGAAATGGTTAGGTAAAAGTTTGTTTTGGTTGCACGTATACATCAATGTAAAACAACACGAAGCGAGGTTGTTTTTTTCACAACAGACAAGTAACCCAATGTTTTACGCAGGACGGACTTCATTTTGCTGTAATCTGATGAATATGGATTTATATGACTGGTGAATTTGTGTGTTTTGGTGTGGCTGGATTTTGTGGCTTGTGCTCCTCGCAGATGCTTCAGCTGACTCTACAGGACAGACCCTGTTGGATACTGAATGAAGAAACCGACTCTCTGAGCGACACCCATTGTAGTAGTGATTGGTTGCTGGGCGTTTTGAACCAGTTTTAGTTGTAGTTTGTTATTTTTAAACATCGGTGCCTCCTAAAATGCAAGCATGGTGCCTGTGATTTCTCCAAAAATAGGACACCTCGTGCTGAGAACCTTTTTAAAGAAACAAAATGGATCAAATTCGAGAGCGTGTGTCAATTGTGTTCCTTAACCGCGTTGGATGCAAACTTGCTGTTTGTCGTGTGTTTGGTAACGTTAAGGCCAGTTATTATATTTACGTTTTGACCTATCAGGAGTTATAGGCCATTGCAAAAACTCGACATTTCCAAGTGTTTAAGCAAATAGATGGATTAATGGTGATATGGCTGATTTATTGTCATCTTGATAGTACCCTGACAAAGTGATTTTGCCATTTGCGAGTAGACAGTGAGTAAAGATGGGACGATACTCTAAAACCGGTGAAGTGAGAATAAGTGATCAAAAATCCAGGGATCCGTCCAAAGTGCAAGACTTCTTCGACCCTCAACCGAAGCCGTTAATCAGAAGGTACTGTGAACTAGACCTCATGGGACGAAATTATTAATAACGCTATTGTGTCATTTTCATTGTCATATTTAAATCAGGAAAATCATACTAGTGATATTGGGTGAGTATCGTAACACATAATGATGTAGAACGTTTAAGAAGGTACTGTTAACTGTATCTCATGTGACGAAATTACTAATAGCGCTGATATTTCATTTTTCTCATCATATTTAAATTGTGTCAGTATCTTAACACATGATGTCTCAGGGGAAAGTGTTGCGTTATGTTGAATTTGTTATGCATATATATGTTAGTGCATATGTACTATGTGTGTGTGTATGTGTTAGTTATATGTTAGTTATATTAGTTATGCTGTCCTTAATGTTGAATGTGTATAGGTGTCACTGTCAAAACTGTTAAAAGAAACATAAAATGGGTGTGCAACGTCTAAGTCAACAATGACACGAACCAACGCTGAATGGAATTGAAACAGAGGATATAGCATTAGCGATCACTTAAACAGATGCCCTAAGTAGTAGACTTAAGTACAGAAAGATTTAATGACCTGTGACACGAATGCATAAGCTCATCAATGGATGACGTCAAAATAAGCAACAAAATTACGTGGGGAGAGCATGGCCCGCGTTAATACAGAGAATGGTCGTGTTAATACAGAGAATGTCGCAAGGATAGACGGATTCTTCAGAGGGAAACATTGTCAGTTTGTGTGCTAGAAACTGAACTTTCTCATAAAGTTACCCTACGACATTTGACTTTTGAGCTTAACTTACGGTTCTCTTTAGACATTCCGTATCTATGTAAGTTATTTTCCCACCTTTCTTTATGTTTCATTTTAAGTTATGCCACTAACCATGCCTTGTACATGTCAGTGCTGTAACTCAGAGAAAGGAATATATTTATTGTGCGTATATATTGCACATGTGTAGTGCATTTTGAACCTGGATATTGTACTGCCTGGTGTCACCGGTAGGACAGAACAGTCGATTCGCTGGTGTCCTTCATTTTATCATTGTTTCGTGGGGTAGTTTATATATCAATATCTTTCTTTCCTTTTTTCGAGTGTGTCACCTTTCTTCATGAGTGTGAATTTGAATTTCAACTTTAATTATGTTTGTAATATGCTTTGCACTGATGTTTAGAAAGAAACATTACCTACATTGTATGATTTTATCTAATATGAATACTGTAGGTATGCGTTACCCTTTTCGCAAACACCTGGTGTCATCGCTGTTTTTCAGTGATCCATCCATATAATTGCCATCGCTATTTCGCATTTTACGCCCAATGGAATCTATGTCGGCAGATCATCGAGACTGATTATTCACTTAAGGTGACGTTTTATGCGATAATATGGCTTTTGTAAAATAATGGAATCCGATGCTTTATTGGTATCTTACGGTAAAGTTCGGTTATAACGAACACGCTTATAACGAACTAACGGATATAACGAACTATTTTTTTGGTCCTGTCTATTTGCTGTATATATTCCGTACATTTGCTTATAGCGAACTACGGTTACAACGAATAAAACTTAGTGGTCCCTTTGTGTTCGTTATAACCGTAGTTTACTGTATATCAGTTGATATATATACCTGTTTGACCTTTTAATATGTCACCCACATACTTCACGTTCCTTGATGTAGAGTCTAAGAGAATGAGAGCAATTTATTGGAGCGTAGCATTTCATGTTTCCTTATTAATAAAATCATAATCTTGTCATAATTGAAATATTTCCTTCACAAATACCTAAGACTATGACGTGCATATGATCTTTAATCATACAAAAACATAGGCTTTAATTGATGTTACATTCATATTTCCCCTAAAAGAAAGCATGGCTTTAATCCATCAATTAGTTACATCCATTCCGTAAGTACCTTCTGCTTACTGACAAGTACATCTGTATCCTTCAATGGCAAACCCGTGAAGAAAACAACATGCAGTCAGGATACATCCTCAAACACAACAACGTTAAGTAAAAAAGATGAAACGTTTACATATCACTGAAGACGTTGAAAAACAATAAATCAAACTTGGTGACTTAGGTCATGGGATCCTGTACTGACGTGATGCTTGATTATCTGATTGGACCTTGACGTGAAAACCATAGTTCATTTCGTAAGATACAGACTATGTTTATGAAAAAATGTCCAGTGACGACACCTAAACGTGTTGATAGTTCAGAACAGCTACATCATACATTCATATGAAAAATATCACATATCAGATGTTTATGTAATAATCGAAACAATACAAACACGTGTTTGTCCTTCGTGTGGTGATTGCATCAGTAATCACTTTCATTTCATATCTGCATGTTCAACTAACGTACATTAGCATCAGCAGATGCTCGAATCATGCACAAGTTATCGAGGCTGGCTTCTACACAAAGCTGGTGTGCATACGTTCTCTTTGATGAACTAAATGTACTGAATATGCCTATCCCAGCTATAAAAAGGATGAATGTGTTACATAAGCCGCATTATTTTTATTTACTTAGGTATATAAAAGTAAAATGTCAGTTACAGTTGGCAATGTTCAATGATCAGTGTCCATGGCACTTTATGTAAAGAATAAGGCAAAAGGTAAGAGACAACTTCGATGTCGTCCTCAAAATGACAGCCAACAGCCAGTAACGGTGCCTCAAAAGGTTACGTTGGTGAAAAGGTAACAAACAAGTCCTGTCACTGTATCCATTTATACACTTTATAACATATGTGTGCTGCGGCTTTTAAACCTGCTTCTTTTAATCTTTATTTGCCGTTCATTTAATATAAAACTCATCTTATCAATCGCTAGTTTGTCTGGTCAAGACAGTATTATTTACAGGCTGACGTCATATAACTGGACTGTTGTTAAACGGCGTTAAACAACAAACAATGATTCAAAACCTTTGTAAAGGGTTTTAATTTCTAACAGGGTGAGTGAGTATGTTTTTACGCCGCTTTTAGTAATATTCCAGCAATATCACGGCGAGGGACACCAGAAATGAGCTTCACACATTGTACCCATGTCGGGAATCGAACCCGGATCTTCGTGATGAGCGAACGCAACAGGGTGGAGTGACACATTCAGATAAAGTGGATTCAACTTTAAAATGTAATAAAAAATAAAAAGTCATGAAATTAAATGTTCAACTGCTGCGGTGGTTAAATTGTCAACCTTTTACTCGTGATCCTCTTATGTTTTTCGCGAGTGTGTTGAAAGTGTAACATGTTGGAGATATAGTGTTTAATTCAACTTACCCTACAAACAAAGATGACAGGCCTTATAATTGCTTAGGCTTGCAAAGCTTGTTACTATTCATATTAGAAGTCTCAAAGCTCTCACGACAACATTGCAAAGCGTTTTGGAAGTATCTAAATAATAAAAAGTAAGTTTAATACCGGTTTTAATTCTTTCAAGGTCATACGGTTTCATTTGGACAAAATAATACAGCATGTTCTATTTGTGTCACATGCTGTTAGCCCCACCCACGTGTAAGCTAATATACGCAGCATTGTTACTTATATATATATATACTCCTTAAGCTTAAGTCGTTTGAAATGTATTTTTTGTGTTAGAATTCAAAATACCATCCGATAAAGCTGCTGAGTGCATGCTTCATCTCCATCAATGAAGTAAATTAAGATAGCCCGCCGGAAGTTAAACATGAATGCTATGCGAAGAGGTAAGTATTTCTCCGTGACCTTCTCAGTCGTCTTGAGCTTAACTAAGCCACTGATTAACAGTCTCTGTTGGTATTGTATGGAAGGGTGTTATGGTTTCGTTGTATACATCTTGGGATTAAGGCCCGTGTTTAATTTAGATGTGTGTGTTTTTGTTCGGTGGCACGTTTTGGTAGTTAACGGATGCTGCTATATTCGTTGCGGTCACTTGTTTGATGGGCAGCTGACATCAGGAACGGTTATTCACCCATTAAATCATTGATCAATACTGTCATTGTCTTATGTGGAGAACATGGTTTTATCGACATATTGGTAACTTTGATTTGTATATGATCAATGAACAATATAGTCAATACTTTACATCTACGAAATCTACTAGTATCTACACTGAAGACAGTCCATGGCGCCAGTTATACATGTTATTTTACAGGTATCTCACACGTGGTCTTTGGTACAATTTTTAACAGAACCATATACAGTAAGCACAATACGGAATAAATTGTTTTTTATTTAATTGTTCCATAAATATACCACTTAATAGAAGTTAAAAACACACTCGTTTCTTTCATATTACTTTAGTTAATACCATGATAGATTACCTATAGTAATATGAAAGAATCGGGATTCTTTTACTGTTTTTGCGTAGTATATATCGTGTTTTATGCCAAAAGCATTTTTATTATTCTGATAGATTTAAGTTTCATACTGTAAAATTAAACTGTATTCCCACAACAACATTGAATATTAGACATAGAGGTGTACATGGATGTGCGACTGAATATGCTATGTATTGAGCTTTGAAGTTGCTATATTTTTTTAAACATATATGACATATATGTCTAACATTTATAGTGGAACAAATTACTATTATAGAAACAGTAGACACACGGGGAATTGTTCTTAAACTAAGTGTAACGAGTAAGTCGTTTCTTGAGGCCTTGTGGTCAATATGTCAACATGTTTATGCTGTGTGTCAGCCAAATGTCACTTGCCCGGATCGAATGTCAGAAAACAACAAGTTTAGCTGAACGCCAACATGGCCGATATGGGCGCAAGGTCACGAGACACCCATACAATCGACGTCATTCTCTTTAGGTCAGAGGGCAGTGCACCCTGTGACAGGGAAGGTGAAGGTCGGATCTCACGTGGATTGACGGATGTGATGAACGACTTTATGGCATACCATAGATTGCGTTGTATACAATTCTATAGTCACATTCACTGCATGTTTTGAACGCTGTTATTCATGAATAACTGTGTATTTCAAGTTATGAAAAACACCGTTATATACTACTCAATTTCTGATGGGGATATTTTGATATTTCCATATTACGCAAAACTGATTCGCACAATATGTCAGGTGTTTATTATTTAAATAAAATGACATAAATTGCTATCCCTATCACAAGTTGAGTAGTATATATACATCGAATGCATATTATGGGAAAATCAAATTCGAACGGTTAAAGTATTAAGGGTAGCAATAAATCGCATAAAGATGGTATGTTTAAAAGTTATCGAGCCTCAAATAGCTCTGTATGTTAATTACATTGTTTTTCAATTTTGTTCGTCACATAAAAAAAACCAATTTGTCCATTGTTATATATATTTATTTAATAGTGACTCATGAACAAATACATATGATATAGTTGAAATCGTACAATGGAGATTTGCTATGATTATGAAAAGGGTTTTGTCGCTTTTATTAATAAAATCAACGACTCCGACAGGTCCAATGTTACAATCAGTGTCGTGACATGATTCAAATGACGTTAAAGTTACTCAGACACTCACAAAGACCACATTTCTTAACGTGTCTCCTCGTCAAAAACACTTGAAAATTTCAGCTTGAAAAAGTAAATCAACAGTCACATAACATTTCACTTGCGGATCAGCACCATTGATTTATAATACGACGGAACGTTGTAAAGTGGCATAGGACCTACAAGTGGTCAATATATCATTATACTAGCCGTCATGGGATATACGTTTAGTAAACAGCAATGCCCTCTAGCTGTACTGGTAATGATGACGTCCCTACTAAATCAGTGAAGTGTTGTATGTATGCTCAAGTGTCTAAGCTCTTGATAACATGCAACAAGCTTTTTCAATGCACTTTTAATTTAAGAATATTATCAGGAGCTTTTATACGATCCAAATTCATTATCCTTACGAACTTTCCGACGTCAGTAAATCTTTTCTCCAATTATCTTCGGAGTGGCAGTGTTTAAAATGAATGTAATACAAAAGAAACACATTTAACATGTTTGTGGTCTCTCAATAAACATCTATGGATATTTGTCAGGAGTGCACTGCCCTAATCATGTCTTCACAGTCAACGCTGTGTTTGTCTAGATTTGTTGGTCAACACGTTTCATTTGCGGTGTGTGTTCAGCAAACAGCTGCTGGTACTCAATGCCAAGAAAACACCTCACACGTAACGTATTTACATAAGATGTCCCCAACTTCTTCAGTTGAAATAAACATAGCTTGTTAAATCATATATGTGACTCTCTTAGCAAACATCATTAAATACGTTATTCTTGAGATGGAAAAAATAGTGTTCAGTGAAAAGGATTTGAAATCTTTGTATTTGCTCAGATCACACACGATGCGTCTCTTAAGCTTGGAACGTGACCGCATTGTGTGACATTGTGTCGCTTTCTAATCACGAAAACTGGACCCCTGCTTGTTTTGGCCTATTAATGTTTTGGCCATTTGTTTCAGCCTCAAACTGACCACTCTTTCAAAGGTGTGTTTCCGAGCAGTTCAAACGATAATATTTTTCTTTTTAGAGATTTGATATTATAACTGGACTCTACAATCAGATTGCCCACAGATGACGAGATGAAGTGCTCGATAACACTAAATGAGAGTCCTCCTTCAAGGACTAGGAAAGGCAATCGTCGTAGGTTACCAAGATATGAACCTGTTTCATCTAAACCTTCTCTTGTTTTCAGAGCAAGGAAAAGACTATCCACCTACCTCCACACACATGTGTGTTTGATACTGGTGTGTTCCCTGGCAGCCCTCGATGCAGCATGTGTCATTGGCCAAATCATCTGTGATATTCTAATTATGAAAGGTAAATCAAATTTATGCGGAGCAATTCGCTATGCAGAGTTGCGTCCCTTAGGCATACCAGATCCGCCGTGATTGTTACTTGGTTTTGTCAGCATCATCATATCCTAAATCATGGGTTTCCCCTTAGTGATATTCGTCTAAGGCCTGCATCACTTTGGGGTTTCCTCCCACATCATGCTGACAAGTGATATAACTGAAATATTTTTCAACTTGCGGCGGTAAGCCAAATTCACTCACTCTAATTATTAAATGATGAGTAGCATAGTAAGTGATTAAGTCGACAGGTTGAAAAAACAGTCCAGACGCCACAAATAGCTGTGCATTGGTGTTTCCCTCATGTGATCGCGAATTCGAATCCCAGATAGTGATGGTGTCAACACCATGCCCGTGTTCGTTGCTTTTCACCAATGCCTAAAACCTAAATCAATTATTTTGGGGGTTATTTATGTCGGATGTTTCTTATCAGACAATATATTATCTGACGGGGCATAATAGAACACGTAGTCCATGTACAAATGTGACAATCCCATTCTCCCCACACGCTGTAATGTAGAGCGACACACGAACGTACAGTCTGTGCAAACAGTCCATAAAACAGTGACTGGGACAACCTCCATACATGTCAGTGAGTAAATGAGTGATACTTTAAGCTGTGGTCAGCGATATTACAGTTTTTATGTTAAGCGGCGGGTGTGTACATGACAGGACATGACACAACAAGACAGGGCATGACATATTTGTGAGTTGGCCATGCTAAAAAGCCTGACCCGTCACAGATGACCTCCGTCTATATCACATTATGGGAGTTGTGGTGGTCTTAGTGCTAAGATCGCTTTGTGGAATAAGGGCCGGCTCGATGTTTCCCCACTTACTGATCGGAGTTAGTGAGTGAGTGAGTGAGAGAGTGTGTGAGTGAGAGAGTTTGAAAAGGTCGCCAAAGAGCACTCATTCAAAGCGTTGCTTAACACATAAACATTATTGTGTTGGTGTAGCGTCAGTTGGCTTTATACAAACGGACCCTGTCTAATAACTTAAACCATTGCGTCGTGTGCAGATCCAAACAGTGGCGTCTTTAGGTCAAGTGTTACTTTAGATCTGTAGTCTTTCGGTATTGCTCGATGGCTCCCTTCGATCTAACATTTCCCATGCAGGAAAGATGAACACATTTACTCATATCAGGTGCCGAATAGTAGTTGATGGTATATTTATCTTTTTTTAAACCGTCAATACTTCTTTGTAAAGAAAATTCCTGTAACATCTGAGCGGGAGATATTTTATAGTTTATCTCTGAAATTTCCAGACATATTTACATATGATATGCTTTATGCCAAGGTAGTTTACGCTGGAAATGTTTTATGAACGTTTCTTAATAACACTTGGTGTTGAGTGATAACATTCTAGCTTGTCACTACATTCTTACCATTGCTCAGCCGTGGTGCTCTTTTGCACTCATGGATCCATTACTTAATCATGTTGTTTTGTGGACAAAACAGTGTGAATGAGTGAGTTGGGTTTTATGCCGGCAATATCCCAGCAATATCACGGCGGGGGACACCAGAAATGGGCTTCACACATTGAAGCCTTGTAGGATGTCGAACCCAAGCCTTCGGTGTGACGAGTGAATATTTTAACCACTAGGCTATCCCACTGGCCCGGACGAAACAGGGCTACTGAAAGCCAAAATGAAGAAGTCACTAACACAATATATTGTTGTTTCAGAGGACTTGCACCACTGGCAAGTTCTGGACGCGGATCTCACCGTTGTGTTAGTGAAACAGGTTCCCCTCTTAAACGGAACCAATCCTGAACATTTAAATTTGGAAAAGATTTATGAAAAACTCAGTAACTATGGTAACGAGGGTGGCCATGATGTCCATACGGCTCCATTAACGCATTTCATGGACACTTCGGCCCCAAGCGGTCCGCTGACTAATGGGGCGAGAGGATTACCTATTGTCTCAACAACCACAGTACCGGGACATACGACCACTACCGCTTCCGGTACAGCCCCGCAGCAAAATGCTTCCGGTGAGCCGCTTAAGGTGAACCTCGCTAATCCGTTTATGAAATCAGGAGTAATACACAAACGCGCTAAAAGAGCCGCAGAAGGTTCTGAGGAAGATGACGGACATGGCCATTCGTTGCTGCATGAACTCACACACGCCTTTCATCTGGGAAGTATGGCTATTCTCTCGATGCTGCTGTTGGAGGTAAGTTTTTTTATAAATTTTTTTGTATCCTATATGAGGTGTAGTAGATAGAGCGTCTGCCCGGAGAGCAGTCTTTGTTTTATCCCTTTAACGACGAGCACCTGGCAAGGAAAGAAGAAGTACCATCTTTTAACGTGTCTCGGTATGACACAGCCAGGGGATCGAACCACCGCGTTTCCGGTCTCCGGGCAGACGCTGTATCCACTACACCACGCAGGAGTAATAAAATATACAATGACATCGGACGATACCGCCAGTAAAATTGTCCGGATTACTTAATTTCTTGATAAAGAAACCTCGTTAGTCCCGAAACCCATTAATCCGGACGATGGGTGCTTGGAATGCGGCGACATGTATACAAGTGACATGACCCGTACAAATATCTCTTTAACCCGTAAATGTCTTAATCCGGACGAAATTTCTGGGATCGGTACCGTCCGGATTTACGGGCTTTTATTGTATATATTTCTTCCCAACGGTTATCCTCTGGAAGAAGGGGTTCCCTACTAACGGGGTCGGGAGTACCGAGGTTTCAATGGATGTTCAACATAGATCGTTCCGTCATGCCTGTCTTTATCGCTATGTTTCCTTTTACGCCCAGTTGATTTTCGAGACTGGTTAGTCTCTGGTATTGACTTTTTATATTTACTCAGCATGTTTTCATTGCAGACTTTATTGAAGTCCTTTGCTATGGGAAGGAAAATATTGCATCACAAACTAGAGGTAAGTGATAATGGCCATCGTTGACTAAATTGTCAAATTGGCAGTCAAAGTAACTTTGATCAAAACATTTAAAGACCACTTTATTTATCTCCTAACTGACATTGTTTCGTGAATATCCAGCAATAAATGATGACGTTTTTCACGAAGAGGGAATGCCTCGTTTCAAAGATAGCATTAATTAAAATATCCCAAACTTGAATGGACATTAGCTGCAGGAAGACAAGCGTAGTCTCCTTTCAATTCGCACTCATTGAATGAGTGAATGTGAGCGTTATTCCAGTCATAAAACGACTTTACACATTGCATTCTTATACAGCTTATGTCAAAGAAAGATAAGATTAAATCTTTTACACAATACAGCGAGCTCATTATTTCCGTTTTTTTAACGACAGTGCTTCGACGTGTTTGTCGTCACGGTGTCCTGGTGTCTTGACGTCGCCTTCTACGAGGGTATCTGGGCACATCCGGGCACTGAAGCTGCTACAATCCTCATCTTCATCCTTCCCTGGAGAGTTGTCAGGATAGTAAACAGTAAGATCCTTAACTAGTTTCTAAATGAACAATGAGTTTGGTCAAGTTTAATGTTCGTAAGTTAATGAGGAATACGGTTTTGAATAATATTTCAATTATAACACAGTGTGTTGGTTAAAAGAAGGCGCAAAGCCCAAACTATCACTTTGGTTAAATCGGCGACTATGCTTGTCGTAAAAGGCGACTAACGGGATCGGGTGGTCAGGCTCGTCAGGATACATGTCATCAATCCCAAATGCGTGGAAGGATGCTCATGATGTCAATCACTGGATTGTCTGGTCCAGACTCGATTATTTACAGACCGTCATGTAGCTAGAATATTGCTGAGTGCGGCTTTAAACAGAAGACAAACAAAAACAAACTTTGGTTAAATCCAAGAGCAGGGGTATGGTGTTGGAAAACCATTATCATAAGCTGGGATAATCCCGGATTCGAACCATTTAAGCGTTGAATCTCCAAAATATATGGATGTGGAGGACAGGTCACTCTGTGTAATACCGACCCACCACCAAGTAGAGGTCACTCTGTAGCTTAATCATTATATTATTTTTTTACCACCGTCCCGCTGGATTTGAAACACATTCCTCTTACTAACGCCATGAACGTGTGTGTCCGCAGGCTTTGTGTTGGTCATCCAGGAGAAAGACCACGTGCAACTCAAGATCGTCAAACAGAGGTTGAGACTGTCCGTCAAGAAATCAAAGGATCTTAACGACAAGTCTTCATCATACAAGGTACATACCAACATTATGATGATGTAGTATTACGACAGCGGTAATCACAAAATCATATGGGTTAGCGAGTTTGGTTTAATGTCCCTTTGAACAGGCGTGTCAGCATGATTTTGGACAAAAAGTGTTGCAAGCATTTATAGTTACCAATTCGGAGAAACCCGCGAGCACGGGAATGTTGCTGAAAACACTAGAAACATCACCAAGGTGTACCTGGAAATTGAACCAACGATGATAGGTTTCTTGCACGCCTAGAGTGTTCAACTGTGGAAGCAATGGGGAAGCTAAGACTTGGCCAGCCGAATGTTAACAAGAAAGGAAAATAAAATGAAAAATCTTAACTCATTAAGAGGTATTAAATATCATGATTTTTCTTCTATTTTCTATCAAATGCATTTTTCTTTGTGCAATATATCCTTCAACATTGCAAACATATATCTTTATAGATGAGGAAAATGACAATGTACTTCCTTTAAAACTGAATGATGGATATATATTCAGGAGAAGAAGAATTTGATTTATTACAATAGTGTTGTTTTTTTACTTTTCCATCTTAAACCCGTAGTACTTTCACAATAATGAACATGTGCTGCATCGATCTTACACTCATCACCCATACAAGCAGTCGAACTAATAATGCTTCATTATAGGTCTTTGATGATGATAAAAACGCAAAAAAATAACCTTCTAAATGTAAAAAGGAAATGACACTTACTTTTAGAACATATCAATTTTCATTTTGTCTTCATATGATCATATTAGGATCAAACAAAATAACCTAAATAAAAAAAACTTAGAGTTACTTGATAAATAGAGAATATCCAACGAGTGTCTGCGAGATCAAATGAGCGTGTCTTGGTATATTTGAGCTTGGAAGACACACGGGGGAGATTCTACTTGTCATTCAAAATCTTTCTTCCAACGTTTTCAGTTTATACACAGAAATAACCAGTGTCTTCAGTATAAAAGATCAGTGATTTCATTTGATTGTGACGTCATGGTAGCTGATGACCTCACAATGACCTGCAAAGCATTGTAATGCATTTTCATTTCATTTGACCTTACTCAAGCCATATCTCCCGTGGAAGCCAGTTGTGCTATGATAAAAGATAAATAGAGGTTATCACGCGAGTGTGTTTGGGGATGGTAAATATCCTGCATTAGGAATAAACATTGTATTTAGCGAGCCTTGGCGAGCTAAATACATATTAGTGTTTATTCCTAATGCATCTCCAGACACAATGTTTATTCCTAACGCAGGATATTAACTATCCCCAAACACACAAGCGTGATAACCTCTTTATCATATAATGTCATTCTATAATTCTGTGCTTGAAAATTGCTTTCCCTCTCTCAAAAACATTACCTAAACATTGCGAGTTTTCCTGGATTGCGCGCATTAATATTTATTACGTCACAGGGTAAGTGATGTGTCAGTCGGACAGTGACAGTAGCCAATATAGTTCCAACTGCAATCTGTTTCTTATACAGTGGCGAAGCAACATATACACAAAACAACAACTGTTTTTACTTGCATTTCGTGGCAATATATCGGTCTGTCCGCTAGAGTAACTGCCCTTTGTCAAAGGGAAGCTACTCTAACCCTAGTCTATGGGACGTCACGGCCACGTTCAGACGGTATTGACAGTCGGTCTGTCCTCAATCTCATTAAAATCAGATGTTAGTTCTCGCTACCGCTGAACAAAGATCTGAGGACACACCATTACGGGTCAGGACCGACCTTGCGCGAACTTTGACCGACCAATGGAATGACCAATCAGAAGGCAGCTTTCTCGTGCTTTACGGCGCTAATTTCAAATTGGCGACTTCGCTTCGAAACATATTTCGACAAATTCCGATTAAAAATTTGAAACCTGAACAAAAGAACATTCTGGAATGGCTTATAGATGGTCTAAATTGTAAGGAATCAGTCGTTAAACCCGTAACTATCGTTCGGTATACCCCATGTTAAAGTTTTCGAGGTTGTATGATTAGAAATCACATTCCGACTGTCACTATTATAATCTGGTAAGCGACGCACTGATTGGTCGGTTGAAAGGTCGGTCTGACGTGACCCCTAATGGGATGTCTTCAGATCTTTGTTTAGCGGTAACGAGAACTAAGGTCTGATTTTAATGAGATTGGTCTGTCCTGTCATAACGTTAAGAAGTGCAATCGGATGTACGCATAGCGACAGAACGAAACAATCTAACAATTCAAACATATTTCGGCCAAATTCAACTATTTTAATCTGTGGAAAAAGTTTCAAGCCGCAGAGGTCTACAAGCACAGGTATGGCTACTGATCCCGCTTTGCTAGGTCTAGTGCCCTCGCAAAATTGTTTCGAAATTTATATCTCCAAAGTTGCCAAAACTTATAAAATGCCTTAGCGACGTCACAGTTAGACACTGATTTTAAGTATATTAGACTGTTCTTTTGATACTGATAGCATTTATCTCTGTAGTTTATCCAGATTCGCGATGGTTAATTCTGACTCGATTGCCGAATGACAAGGGCGACTGCATGTTTGTTTATAAACACTGAAAGTCGTCCCTACTTGACCTTTGATATTTGCATCTCTATCCGCATATGACCCCAACGGATATCGTTTTTATCCGTAGGCTTTATCCTGCCGAGAAACCTCCCCATTATATGATAATATAGATATATTGCAAATGAAATTATATATATCGTACAGTTACATGTTCATCCCTCGCATTTAGTTAGCAATATATATTCATTGTCTTCGTATATAATTATGCTCTAAATAACAACAGATGTGTGACCTAGACCCCTAAGGCGTGCGATTAATATTTAGTGACAATATATTATGATGCGTTTCCTTCTGTGTAAAGAGCCGTCTAAAGTACAAAGACGTCATGGCTTAGTAAGTCAAAAGGTTAATCTACCTTCATTTATAACTGGCTTATAGTATGTAGCTTTACGTAGAATTACGGCGGCGCAACTATGCCTGCGTTAGCATTTTATCATTTACGAAAATTCCACAATGTAATGAATGCGATTTTTACTGTATGTTTCGGCATTGGTGGTTGACAATGTCATCAGCTGTGTACAACGTTTTCTACATGTTAAAAAACATTTCCTGACGAAAGTGATGTCTCGTGTTTTAGATTTAATTCCCAACCAAACTATTTGCGTCGCTGACATAGCGTATTCCTATACTTATCGCTGTAAACGATAACGGGTACGGCTGGTTCGGGCAACACAATTCGGAGTGGAGTGCTGCATCCCCTAGTCAAGGCAGGACCTGATCGAATCCGATCTTGAGGTCGAAGCTGTGATCTTTGGTTCCGCCTAATTAGAAAACGTCTGATTTACTTTGTACTTGCATCCGACCTTGAGCTGACACGCTGTGAGAAACTGTACTAACATTCACCGAATCACTGCGCATGTGCAGTGAATGCACCTGGTGTTCGATGAACATGTTAGATGAGTCAAGGTCAAGTTTACAAATCTCGAGAAATCAATCAAACAAAAATTCCTAATTTGATTATAGTTTGTTCTTTGGAATTTCTTAACAATATATGTTTCATTTATATAAATCGACCATTATCACGACACGAATATATATTCGTTAACGGATAGGCAGTTGCATGATATATTACTTGATGCGTTTTCCCCCTTGATGGGTTAACTCCCATGACAGCCTTGGCAGTGGATGTTTTGCTGATACATTGACAACGATTATTTTCTACAGATTGAACTGAAGCAGCTCCAAGGTCTCTGTCGGAAGCATGGTGCAACCGAAAGCGAAATCAATCTCTGCGGACCAGGAGGTATGGTCACATTGCAGTAACGCTAAAGTAAAGTTCAGTTCAGTTCAGTGTCAATACTGGTGGCGTTGGAATAGACTTTCCTGGTTTGGGTATGTTGTTAGTTTGTAGAGCGTTCGTGAACAATCGTGACATTTCGGGATGGGCCTTTTGGGGTTACGGAATGATGCAAATGTTGACGATTAACAAGTCATCTATATGACAATTGTCATAACATATGTGAACCTGGAGCACCACCGCCCTCTTTTCGATAACATACTAAACCCCGCATTTTCAAGCAATAAATGTGATCGGGTATACCAGACGTACACTTATCACAAAACTATAACTATAAATAAAGCGACAAAACCCTTCCCTTATCTAATAGAAATCTCCGCATAAAGCAGAGTCGATTGTACGATTCCGACTATATCACGAGCGTGTGTTTATGAATCACTATCAAATAGTAATGATACCAGTTGTTCGCAAAAAGGTGAGCGTGTACTGCCCCACCGATGGCAGTCATTTGGCGATATATTTTCAACAAACTTGCTCGATTACTTAAGGGAAAATTGCAAAACCACAATTAAAACACAACCTTCCTTTTCTAAAAACTGAATCCGCCATACATGGATTCAGAAGGTGGGTGCACGAATGCAAACCCCCCATGAACATTGCCATTATGTGGATTATTTAAAATGTTTTTACCGTGACATACTATCAAAAACTGATCACATGTGTTCTCGTTATAGGCAAACGCCGAAGAAGCAGTCTATATCCGGGTCTTGAAAGCTTTGCTGCCATCGCCCTCTCCAGTGCGCTTGGAAACCACCCAAGTCTCGCTTTGGAAGACTCGGATGACGACAACTCACTCGACAGTTCCCGGCAAAGTGGCCGTACGCCCGTCATCCATACAGTCTCTAATGGCAGTATTGGCAGCATAGGAAGTGACCTTTCCTTTAATATGAATCCAAGCGCCGGAACTGAACCCTGCGGCCTTGACAACCCCGTGTTTGACAACGATGACCCAATGCCTCCGACTTACGACGAAGTCGCCCTGAACACCAAATTGTGAGGAATTTTTTTACTCAGGTGGCATTTTACCACTAAGAGTCCTGATACTGAATGAAGTGGATCTTATTTCATTCTGTTTACAGGTTCAGTAATGGAGTATTTACTGTAGACGGTGGTGATAGATTGGTGTTTTGAGCAAGGGCAAGGACAACGTATATTCATATACGTTAAAATAGCCAGCATATGCAACCGACAGTGCCTATCAATAGGAAAAGATCAAACAATATGTATGGCATTGTACACAGTGAACCCTTGCTAAACACTTTACTTTGAGGGTGATTACTGGCTAAACATATGCATTGATTTTTAATCAATACGTTGTTTGAGATTATCGCAACGAGAGTCCACTTTAATGATATACCCCAGTTGCCGTCTGTTTCAGCTGATGAAACTTTTATATGGTTTTTTTTTAGTTCGCTTTTTTTATAAATAAAGTGGATATGATTCTGAATGGACAGAGGGGCGAATAAATCCCTACCTTCGTTGAAAGAAATGTCGAGGAAAAATACAAACTTGAAATTAAATTAAGACAATAGAACATAACTGACTGAACCATAAAAATGACATTAAAACGTCAAGTAATCGTGATAGAAAGAAAGTAACAAAATTATTTCCTATAGCTGTGATGTGATCTAATTACCCATTCCTTGAATGCAAAAAAAAATAAGACATCGAGGCTTGATAACACATTTGACAGGGGCAGATAATGGCTTCTCCCTTCAATGGATGTCCCCCTCAGTCATGTACAATGTCTAAACGCCAATACCAGCCCTTATGATCGCTAACACAATGGATGTGTCAGTCAAGGGAAATGGATCGGTGTCTTAAGACATCAATCTACTTTAGAGTCCCAGGCGGAGAGACAAAAGATGACATGGAAATTCACCCAGGGGCAATGTTTGTCACACGATACATTCATCATCCAAAGACTTTCCAGCAGGTAACCGTTCAAGTATAATAGGCTACGGCAATGTTAAACTCAGGACTAAAAGTGCAGAATTTATGTGATGTGATTGTTAAGTGAATAACTACTTTGATTAGAAATATTTGGGAGAATTTCTGTGAATAGATATAACGAAATATCTAAAATATGAATATTGTTAATAACATTTTTAAGCATTTCAATTTTAAATGTAAATGATGTGGTTTCTTTTTCTGGAGAGATGTGATCATTACGCTAACTGATCTTAAACTTCATAGCTTGCACAACCAGTGTGATAATTGAAGAAAGGAGATATATGACATATCTTTACCCCCTGTAAAGTACATACAACCCTGCTCGTAAATCCGAAATTGAAAAAAGGACATATTTGGAACCTCAGAGGATGTCAGATTTAGGGTTTCTTAAAAATTCATCACTGTCAATCCATATAAGGAATGAATGACGAGTTCACCATATGTACGTTCGCCAGTGCGAATCCCAAATATTTGTAACTCAGTTGCAACGCCCTCATTAAGTTAATTTTGACGTTTGTGAGTTATTATCACAGAAACCAGTGAAACCAGAAACTAATTGTTCTACAAGTGTGGAGATTGTGACTGTATCCTGTATTTTTAAAAAACAGAGTGTTAAAATGTCTAAACTATCAGCCAATTAATTTATGTGTGTGCCGAGAAATCCGCGATCGTATAGGTTTCAGGTAGACACGAAACATTGTTTTTCCAGTTACAGTAAACTACGGTTATAACGAACTCAAATGGACCACTAATTTTAGTTCGTTATAACCGTAGTTCTTTATAAGCATATATACAACATCTATACAGCAAATGTCAAGGACCAAAAATTAAGTTCGTAATATCCGTCAGTTCGTTATAAGCGTGTTCGTTATAAACGTATTCTACTGTAATTAGACTATTGACTTTTGACTATTATCATATACTTTGTCGATTTCAACCTAATTAGACCATGACAGTAATTACAAACACTGTTGATTTCTATTTAGAGAGCATCTATTTGATTCCTGTCCACAAGACAGAGCATGAATGTTAGAATACCATTGCCAGAACTGCTAAGAATCCCCAATCTGTAATAGTCACAAACGGTTTGGAATTATACAAAAACTACACTTAACTATTTACTGCTAACCAACGGGACATTGTTATTACTTTTTTTCTAAGCTGTCGATTGACTATGCTTCAGTGTGAAACATATTTGTTAACCAGTAAAACTATGCCTTAAATGATGCCTATACGTGATATCAGTATTAATACTATGTGTTGTAAAACAGCATGATGTGTAGTATGTGTTAGTATGCATGTATTTGTATCTATGTGTAAAATATATGTATTTGAATTAGTGTCTGTGTTTCACGTTTCCACTTTCCTTGTGTCTGTAATTAAGTTTAAGCGTTTAACGAAACTCGGTTTAAATGTGTTCTCTTAAATAAATAATAGGTTGTTGTGAAGTCTGTATGGTAAATCTCTTTGGCATTTCCTGAATAAGTCGAATTCCAAGCAAATAATTATCACATCATATAGCTTCTAAATCAATTATTAAAAGGTCCAGAGAAAATATGACCCCATTAACCAGCAAGTCTATAGCAAGACTGGTTAGCCCAGTCATCTAAAACGTTGGAATTCACTGTGCAGAGTAAAGTCCCTTGGGTCACAATCCTACGGTCGCAGGTTCGAATTCAAGATTCGCCTTATTAATGTTTCATGGTTTGTCAGCACCATACCGTTCTCGTAGGTTTCCCCAAAGTGGTAAACATCCAAGACCTGCATTACTTCAGGCTTTCCCCCCACGTTAAGCTGACACGTCCTGAAGTGGTGTCAATCCCCACGCACTCTATTAATTTATTTACGACCAATCTTTCACACGAAACATTTATTTCCCAAATATGTCAGAATATGTCATACCTAATCACAGCACCTTCATTCTACATGACTCATCTATCTCATCCCTCATCTGACAGAATAATCCCCCTGAATATGAGGAGTAGCGGTTAGAATACTAAGAAAAGGTATATTCTGAGAGTGTGAGGAAGGGGTGGGTTGAAAAACGAAAAAGATTTTTTTTTTTTTGTAGGCGTAGTGGGGGGGGGGGGGGGGGCAATAGAAAACCCCAGTATGTTTTTAACTCGTGATTGTAAGTAAACTTAATGGCTTTTAATGATCTGACAATCAATATCTTCTTTAGCTTTTAATTTATTATATGCATGTTTCCATACATCAAACAGGTTAGTAACTTCACCTGGCAATCCAGCACTAGCTGCGAACTGACATAAAATACCGGGTCTTTTTAAATAATATATATCTAACGCTATCATTTCCAAGACGCGAGGGCACTACTAACCAGGCGTCGTGGAAGTTATTGACTGGAGGATAGAAACGCTTCCTGTAATGTCGACTATGTGCCTGTCGTTTCATTAATTGATAATTACGGGTCTGATCAGTAATCTGTATTGTTTGCACTTGTGTATGCCAAATTGTGTTAGCAGCTTAAACGTTATGTCAACAAAAGGTATTGTATTATTTATTGATTTTGTGGAATCGACAATCCGAATGTCTTCTGACGACAAAGAACTTTAACAAAATATAAATGTTACCTGGTTGTTGTCTCCTAGCGGCAAGTTCATTCCAAGGGAGATAACGCCTTGGCCGTGTAAAGCGCGACGGTTGTTATAGTTATAATTTTAGTAATGGGTTGAGGCGGGGGTGTGGGGGATGGGTTTGAGGTAATTATAAACATGAATTGAAAATGTCTCCCTAATAACTATGCAATGACTATGTGGTGCGCTTGTTTAGAGGCACATCGATTTTCAAAAAACTTCCAATTGATTTATATGTTTTGCGAGTTTCGCACTCTGTAACTATGCAATGTTTAGTGATCAAGACGTTATTTTTGTATTTCCTGCAATGTGAATCAATTACATACTTAGAACACACTGTCAATGTGTGACTTACATGTGTATATTCAGCAGCGTGACCGGAACATTGTATTTATAATGTAAATAAGAAACCATGTACGTTTGTAACGTAAGCAGATTATACACTACTGAAAATTGCCAGTGTAGGTCACTTCCTTCTGCTTTTAATGTACCCTGGGATTTATCATCCTGCTGACTTATTATCAAAAATCATAGAGCTTATTCAGCTTATACTGGAAAAAACATGTACCGTATTTTCTCGAATATATGCCGGATATCGTTTAAACGCCGGGCCTCGATAAAACGCCGGGTACTTCTTATGCACTGAATTCTCCCCCATTATTGTCTTTGCGATTAAACGCCGGGGGTAAATCGTGTCAGAAAGAAATATACGCGGATGCGTTTAATCGAGGAAATACGGCATAGGTTTCACAGTTATTTAGAAGATGCGGATATTGGATTTTGAAAAGAAGGGTGGCGTGCACTCCATGACCGGGGCACAAAATACATGATTGGTTGATCCAAAGCCACCCCTTCATAATCCCATGTACACTTGAATACCATAGACAATGATTGTAAATAGAATATATTGTACCATACCCGAATACAAGACGTGTACAATAAACATAATACAGCCCTTCCAGCCGGAGAAGTGATTAATATATTGTAGCACTTGTATAGTATATTCCGAAGTTTAGTCAGAAATGGCGCGATCGTGCGTTGTGTTATATAAGTACCTTGTAATGTCTATATGTTTTTTTGTGATATATGACGTTTGTGAGTGAGAGACATTTCTGAAAATGCATACTGCATTTTGTTGTTGATGTTTATTGTGAAAATGTCATGTGTTGTTATTGTTATTCTTAAATAAACAATGTGAGTTGTAAAATGTGTGTTTGTTGTTTATCAAGAATATCCATGCATAGCTGCACCACTGGAAAAGTTACATACCGCATCTATGTTATATTATGAATTTGTGTAGAGAATATTTCAATTATATTCACGACAGATTATTTTATACACATTGTAACCATCCGGCCCACAGTTCGGTATAAGCTTTTATGACATGTATGTGTATGGGGGCAAGGACATTCAATAACCTTACAATTCGTAATATAATATTCCTATAATAATATTTCCTAATTTCATTACTGAATAGAGTTTATACAATAATAATTGCATAATTCTTTTCAGTAATGACATCAGGAAATTTTGAATAGAATTGCGCCATAACAACAAATAATTAAACATAGAGAGTACACCCAGTGATACGAAGCACCTAAGGACAGAATATATACATATATATAGGCGCCCCCTATTTACTCCTGTGGCCCAGGTCTAAGGGAGCTAACAACCGGTGCAATAACTAACTGGAACATATAGCAATCTATAAATGTATATCATCTTTAAGGTTCTGTGGAAGGAACTAAGTTTCCATATTTTTTGCTATTTGGGGGAATGGTATATAAGAAAGGTCTGATGAATAAGTATAACAAGTTATACAGTGTCAAACTTTTTGATAAATCTGACAACTCTTCTTTCATTTTGGTGGCCGCAAAGCATAACAACTCACTACATTCGTTTCAAATTGGAAGCCATTTACGTCAGAGTAGAATAAATATATAGCGATGGGATACTGTAACTCCTGTCTATTGTATTTTCAAAATTAAAACAGAACCTATTCCTTCTTTGCTATCATATTTTGCACGCTCCGTTGAACAGGGGGCGCGACAGGAGTCCAATTCTTGCACATGACCGGGAACCCCACCTCACTCACTCATTCAAATTCACACTCCGGCGCAGTGGTGACTCAGCATAACACTATGCTGGCTGGCTGCCGTCCGCATGGAACTCTGGGTAGGAGAGTGACTCAAATTCTGAATCCAAACTGGTTCTATACCCGTAGTACGCGTGCGCCTCCCCCGTATTACCGAAATGCTGTTTGTCGGCAGATACTTGATGTTCAGCCTGACAGCTTCCCTGTCGGTACAATCTTCCACCAAAACGTACACCCAAGTCAGTGTTTAGGGAATCCCCGGTAAGAATGTAAGTTCCAAGCAGTCTATGCTTGGAAGAGGCGACTAACGGGATAGGGCTTTCCTCTCAATCCTCAGATCAGTCTGAACCGTTGATCCGGGGTAGATCCAGGGTAGATCAGTAGATCCGGGGTAGACTAGGTCTTCAGCAACCCATGCTTGCCATAAAAGGTGACTGTGCTTGTCGTAAGAGGCGACTAACGGGATCGGGTGGTCAAGCTCTCTGGCTTGATTGATACATGTCATCGTATCCCAATTGCGTGGATCGATGCTCATGATTAAAATCACTGACAGTGTCTGGTCAAGATTCCATTATTTACCGACGGCTGTCATATAGCTGGAATATTGCTTATTACAGCGTTAAACAATGAAAAAGAAAACAGATACGCCGTGATATAAATGACAATGTATCTCAAATTGGAATGTGAAGTGTGGGGAGCAATCTATCAACAAACTAGTGCATTGCGCTAAAGGCTAAGCGTATTAGGGAACTAGAGTTCAGAGCTGGCAGTAACATTGCTTGACACATATTCTCTGTTCTGTAATCAAGCTCATAGTAGCTGTACACACATCAAGCTATCACAAGATATTATAGGGCGCTTCGATATATGTCTTCAAATCATGTTAATTCAATGTATAAAGCGAAGGTCAACAAGGATAGATATTGCCACTAGTCCGTTAGTCCGAGACGAGTGAAAACCCAGAGAGACTAGTTGTTTTCACTCAAAAGTTAGTTATTCTATATAATCCCCTCGTCAAGAATGAGCTGCGGATACGTTGGGTTTGAAAATTGATGTCTACCCCCGCTAAAGCCTCTTGTCCAGTCAGAGATCGTCATTTCATCACGGAATGTACGTTTGGTATGAATGTGACATGCACGTGCATTATGTTAATGTGATATTAACCATGATGTAAGTGAATGTGTCTCTGAGCAGTATTTTCTGTTACATCACGGTGTGTCAGCTATTGGAAGAAGGTGATGCAGGCCATTAACGTTTACCACTTTGGCGACACCCATGAACACGGGTATAGTGCTGACAAGCCAACAGAAACATCATAACGGTGAATCCGAGTTCGAACTATCATCGGTTTCTGGCACGCCTAAGGGGAGTAATTCTGCACAGCAACTCGCGGTCCTGTAGACGACTTGCAATTGACTACTTGTGCCCCACAAATGCGTGGAGCCTTCAGTGTGTAGTATGTCGGTTTTGATCCAGGGTACCCGGTGGTCAACAATATTGTAATATTGTCTGTCACGTGAGTCACACATTTAATTTTATCAATATATTACTCAGCATGTGAATTATGTATAATAATTACGTTTCAAGACAGTTTGCCCTTTAATAAGCTAAGCATGAATTAATTACCCTAAATTCGACTTATTGATATATATTATTTCAAGACATCACAAACTGAATAATTGACATCACAAGTTGGGTTATAAGATATCATAATATGAATTATTGATATAACTAAATTTAAATTTATTATAAATCAATAAAGTAATTATTTTATATGATAAAACTGGGAGCAAATAGTAAAACGGCGCCAAATAGCTGGGCTGTTGGGCCCGTCAGCTCATAAAAGTACCTCAGGTAAAGATTCTCTATACATTCGTCATCACTCGCCCCTTTCCGTAACCTGCAAGAAGACGTCCACCTACATTCGTGACCAACTCGTGTTATTCCGGGACAAGCAGGTTACGCAAAGAGGCGAGTGGTGACGAATGGTCCACCTATCGATGCAAGTTATATGCGAAAATACGACAAACCAATCAGAATGAGCGTATGACTTCAAGCACTTCGGTCGAAGAATCCCTCAGGAATATTTTTTTTATTTTACATTTGTCTTGCATTTAATAACATACCCAAGATACAGTTAAATGTGTATAATCATACTGTATAATACTGTAAGTCCCGATGTGTTCAATAGCATCTGGAATATCTATGATATATTGGGGTAATACGTGTGAACCATCAGCGCTCATTACTGTAAAGTGTTGGCTTCTATTGTCTTTTACTAATCACCCATCAGCGCCAGTCATCTGTTGGCCTCCCTTGTTAGTTTCCACCTTTTGTTGTCTTATTACTCCTGTTGTCCTTACATGTACATATAAATGCTCTCTGTCTCATGGCATTCATTCACCTGATGAAGAAGTAAGCATATACTCCGAAACGTTGTGTTAAGCAGAGACCATATAGTCTCTGGTTAAGCCATAATAAAGAAGTTGACATCCATAAATTCTTTTCCTTATATGTATCACTTCTAAATGCCATTCAAAGACTTGATTACGCAACGAGTTAACAATTCGTTTGGTGTCCTCCCATTAGTTAGACGTCCCAATAGTTAGACAGCTTAAAACAACACTTTAAACGGTTGAGTGCACACAAATCCTTTTGCCTGTTACCTCTGACTTTAAAATGGAATAGTCCAGATAAGATCTAACAAACAAAGCAAAGCAGCTTAAATAGATACTTTAATATTATACTTAACATTTAATGACACTTTACATTTGATAAATTTTATACAGTTTGGATTTGTAGATTGCTGATTGTGTATTGCTGAGGCCATGCCCATTAGTTCGGCCGTGAATATGGATTGGTTGTTTGGGAGTCGGTAAGATTGTGTGTTTTGGGTTGGTTGTGCGATGTGGACTCCGAAACCAGTGTGTTTTGAGATCGGTTCTGAGGATCGTTAATCATAATATTGAAGAGTGTTGGGCTAAGGATGCTGCCCTGGGGAGTGCCATTTTCTAGGGGACATTGGTCCGATAGCGTTTGGTCTATGCCCACGGTGATTTTGCGGTTTGTTAGGAAACTTTGGATGTAGTTAATTATTCGACCTTTAAGACCTGTTTTTTGTACTTACTTCCACGCCGCGAGGTGAAGTACTCTACTTTCCTTAAACCAGTCATATCGATACTGATAATGATACATACCCCATGATCATTTTTATTTGTTGGATAAGTAGATAATCTAAACTCAAGTCCTTCAACTGAACATACAGTAAGACCTTAGTTTACATAGTTAATCTCATGCCTATTGAACCTGTGCTGAGAGTAAGGTAATTTAGGTTAATTAAACGAAATTGTAACATATATACTCCCTATACTGTGAGTCCCCTATCCCTACTCAGTAATTTAATCTAATTAGGACTGATCCATTATACCTGTAGGTATATTCGATCTTTGCCTAAATAAAAATGTCTAACAAATGGGACGTCTAACAAATGGGACGTCTAACTAATGGGATATAACCATTCGTTTAGCTATGCCCGTTTGCGTTTAGACGGAACCCAGTCGTATGAATGGCCACGAGAGGGGCGCGTGTCGCCATTTGGCTTGTCCCGGAATAACACGAATTGGTCACGAATCATTCGCTAAACTGACCGGGATATCCACACCGTAGTTATCAGTTCATTACAAGGAGTCGGTTATTAAATTTTAGTATCAAATGTGATTGTTACCGTTTCTTCAGCATCTGATTCTTATTTTTTGTGTAAGTTAAATCGTTGTCAAGCAAGGAATATCACTGCAAAATTTCAGTCAGTCCCAATTTCCTTTCGATTTTGAATCACGAATAAGACGTCTGAATATTTACTGAAACGCTTTGAAAAAGCATAGTGGATTTTCACTCTTAATAAGTAACACGTGACTGAAAGCTTATGTCCAGCTATGACAAAGTGAATGAGGATTAAAAGTCATTATTGCGATGTTGCATGCCTTCAGACCTCACCCAGTACCACCGTTTACATTTATGTTTGTTTGGTGTTTTTGTTGTTTAACCTCGCACTCAGCAAAATTCCAGCTATTTGACGGCGGTCTGTAAATAACCGAGTCTGGACCAGACAATCCAGTGATTGACATCATGAGCATCGATCCACCAATTGGGATACAATGATATGCATCAACCAAGTCAGGGGGCCGGACCACCCGATGCCGTTAGTCGCCTCTTACAACAAGCATAGTCACATTTTACGGCAAACATGGGTTGCTGAAGCCCTATTCTACCCCGGATCTTCTTTGTTTTCTGTCAGTTCGCTGACAATTATTTCGCAAATTCCACAGCGCGCTTTCATACTCTGTCAGTGTATTTCTGGTTGTATAGTATTCCCGTGGATGCCGATTTAACCTCTAAAGGCACATTTTCATAAATTCTGTACGAAAATAACGCTTTGCGAGAACAACACTGGATCTCAATGCAATTAAGTAGAGTTGTTGAGTATTAAATCTAAAAATTTAAATTTAAATTATAATTTTGTGTGTGTGTGTCTGTGTGTGTGTGTGTGTGTGTGTGTGTGTGTGTCTGTGTGTGTGTGGGTGTGTGTGTGTGGGTGTGCGTGTGTTGTTGTTGTTATTATTCTCTTGTTGATTTTTTGTTTGTATGTTTTGTTTTGTTTTTTGGGGGTGTCGGTTTTTTATTGTTCTGTTTTGGGTTTTTTGGGGGGGTGGGGGGGACAACTTGAGATGAACTATTACTAAAACACTCCATTATATGTCATTAAAACTAATGAAATCAACGGAAAATCTTCATATGCGGTAGACACATTAATCTTCAATAAAATTATAAATTAGAATTACCTAGTTAAGTTTACAAATACTGTCCTTGAGAATTCAGATAGAAATTGTTTTCATTACCAATCTCATTAAAATCAGATCTTAGTTCTCGCTATCGCTAAACAAAGATCTGAGGACATCCCATTACGGGTCACGTCAGAACGACCTTTCATCCAACCAATCAGAGCGTCATTTACCAGATCATGAACGTGACAGTCGGAATGTGTTTTCTAATCATGCAACAACGAAATATTTAACACGGGGTATTCCGTACGACAGTAACAGGTTTTATGAATATATCCATACAATCTAGGCCATCTATAAGCCATTCCAGAATGTTCTTCATATCAGTTTTAATTTTTTTTAATCGAGAATACGTCAAAATATGTTTCGAAGCGTAGTCGCCAGTTTGAAACTTGTGTCGTAAAGCTCGAGAAAGCTGCCTTCTGATTGGCTAATGTCGATTTCTTGTCAGTCATTTCATTGGTCCGTCAAAATTCGCGAAAGGTCGTTCTGACGTGTAATGGGATGTCCTCAGATCTTTGTTTAGCGGTAGCGAAAACTAAGATCTGATTTTAATGAGATTAGGTCATTACAAACAACGAGTTTCTAATAAACTGATGATAAGTTTATAATTACCGGACATATGCTCCACTTGTGATGACAGATGCAAATCATATGATCTATTGGTGGTGACATTGTGATAAGTGTGCATGTTTAATGTTTCAATTCTCAGCCCTGAATTGTATGTATACCCATAGCTTCATGCAAACACTTGGATCTGCTTGTTAAACTTATAACAGAGCAAACAATAAAGCCTTCACCTGACGTTATTGTTTAATCATGAATATAAGCAATTTAATGTGAAAGCATCTCCCACTGTCATGTCGTCAATGGCACTGATTCAGAATCTTCACGTGGTGCAAGTGAAAAGACAAAAACTAAACAGCATAATATCAAATTAAAAATATGTAAATTCAGCAACCAATACTACTGTGTGTGGAAAAGGTTGCATTTAATGCGTTATTTCAGGTACTGTTCTAAGTTATCCTTGATTTCGAGTGGTTAACTCAGGTTGAATCTATCAACCATACCTGTCAGAAATGTGTTCAACTCGATTGACTCAGGTCACACGAATCTTAATAAACGAATGCACGTTCACATGAACGCAAAATTGACAAAGTGAAAGTCAACTCTGAAATACCGGTAACACTGTTTAGCCATTTTACATGATATTCAGTCGCCTGATGATATTCTGTCGCCTAATAAACCGTGAAGATCCGGGGTAGAATAGGTCTTCAGCAACCCATGCTTGCCATAAAAGCGACTATGCTTGTCGTAAAAGGCGACTAACGGGATCGGGTGGTCAGGCTCGCTGACTTGGTTGATGCGTGTCATCGATCCCAATTGCGTGGATCGATGCTCATGTTATCAACCACTGGATTGTCTGGTCAAGACTTAATTTTTACAGACCGCCGTCATATAGCAGGAATATTGCTGAGTGTGGTGTTAACCACAAACAAACAAATTTGATTAGTCTCTAAAGAGCGTGAAGAAGAGCCCGGGTTCGACGATTGCCTGTGACGATCCTGTTTGACGTCATTCCGATCGGAAACTGAGGACGTAATCGTAGCCGGTGTCTTCTCTCTAAAGACTACGGAATGAGCTGATACTGACAGATGAATATGTTGAGATATATCGGACAAAAGGAAAGAACCTGAAGTTTGGTCCAGGGAAGGTAGGGTATTGTTCGACGAAGCAACCTTCGAAGGTTTTGAACGAGGGGCCTTCAATGTATGTCTCTTGGCTTTCTTAGCGTCAAAAGATCCCTGTTTCTCAGATTTTGATTTTGAACATCCATCGTCTGCTTCAGTCTATAGAGAGTAAAATCTTCACCATTTCACCCTCTACATTTCTCACATCTATCGGCATAAAAATATATTCCCCGGCAATAAATACATCATGGGGATTGAAAACGTTAGCTTGCATTTATCACAAACTTTCCTCTTTTGTCCGACCATAAGCATAACCAATACACTGTGTGACAAAGGAATATTCTCTTCATTGAAAACACATCTCCACTCAGAGGCGATAAGAAAGAGAATGAGTTAATAAGGCAGGCCACGTGGTCAGGTTGCACAAGGTCCATGCGTGACTGAGGCTTGTGGTGATAGTGGTAACCATGGTTATGGCTGGGGTGTGTTTGGGTGGTGTTTTTTGAAGCTGCAAAGAGGTTCAGGGATGCTGCAAAGGGAGAAATGCATAGTGTGAGATAGTAGAAGTTTTAAAAATGGTATATTTCCTTTATGGCTATGAAGGCATGTGTCTCATACCAAAAGACGTTAAAAGATGGTACTTGTTGTTATCCTGCCTGGCGCTCAGCATAAAGGGGATAAAACAAGGACTGGTCAGCTTGGAGTCAGTATACTGTGTCTGAGTTGGGTATTCATGTTAAATTGCGTCATGGTATCTCAGTGGGCTATTACTATAAAATCGACATTAGTCTGGACTAGTACAAGCAGCCACACACACGTGCATGCACATCCCTCTTTTTAAATGAAATAATCTTGAACGCGACGCTAAACCCCATTTCACCTCAACTCCAGATCAGCCTAGCATCTACCAGATTGTGGGTGAGCCGACATGCAGTGACACGCCTGTAGTACTGTTCCAAGTGGCAGAAAACCCCACTCACTCACTCACTCACTCAGCAAATAAAAACAGTCAAACATTTGAAGTATGTGTTTAATTGACGTTGCACTCAGAAAAAGCATCATGAGATTACAAAACAATAAATCAAGCAAGTAAAGATTCAGGAATGCCACTTTCAAATGATAAACAATCTTCATGCTTTGACTAAAATTGTTTGAATGCGCTCTGGTAGTATCCAACACATACAGAGTAACACAACACAGGCTTCAAGTATGGACGGCTACTGATTAAGACATTGTAAAATCTAACATCAAAACTGTAAAACATAGCTGCAGGAATCAATATATCATAAAATAAATAACATAAAAAATAATTTTCTAAACAAGTAAACGAGTAAACAAAGTGTTGGGACCAAGTTGGGACGTTCAATACAGATATTACAAAGCTGACATGATTATAACAGGAAAATGTCCTTTGCCAAACATTATGTATTTCAATGACAATCTAGTATGTCTAAAAACATTGAGATGGCAAAATATATATAATGCAAAGCATAGACAGTTTTTTAAGAGATGACCTATAATATTATTGATAAAACACACCACAGAAGATGATTTCTCGTCTTCCTGCTGTTCATCTAAAAGATGTGAACAAATTGTATCTTGGATGATCAATAATATTTTACATTTGTTATATTCTATTTAAATCCAGAATGTCAGGACTTTAATGGAATTTCATCATTCCCGATCTTAACGATGTTCCCCTGGATAATAATAAGTTTTTGCCTTGTTGTCTGGTCGTTTGAAAATTACCTGAAGATGAAAAACATTCTTGTAATGGCCTAATGCTTAATAAGGGCTTATTTGTATGTACGGGCAGCCTTGATTTGAAATTTTTTAACAGTAGGTTAGACTTCTCATAAGATACAGACATACAAATGAAGAATATAGTTATAGGGTCATGATTCAAAATACCAGTATGAACATTCTCCACACATTTCTTTTGCACCAAATAATTCCTTCAAAATCTAAGGTCAGTACTATGAACTACAACAATAAAACATCAGAAACAGCTATAGTATTTTGACATAAGGCCACAACAAATTGTATATTTGTTATTCAGGTGTTTTCCCAAAGTGAAAGTATGAAAGGAAAGACCTTTGTTGAAATGATAACATCATAAAGACTTTTTATAACATAAAAACAATTTCACCATTTGGTTTGGCACATGCTGATCATTCATAATCGTCACGAACATCCAGCAGAGTTCTATATGACCTATTATTTTTACCAGGTATATTTTTGCAAACTAGATACTAAAGTTTATCAAAATAATAACAAGTGACCACCAGAAACCAGTTGGTGAAAAGAGTGGGATTCTGAATCACTAATCAATTTGTCGTGGCTAAAGGTTACTGTATTCTGAGTTCACAGTCAAAGATTCCTTTCCTCCATGGCATTATCTTTCAGTTCATTGTGAATGTGTTCAAAGATGACAAAAATATGGTCATTTACAATAATGTGATGATTAACACCAAATTCCATACATGAGTGAACAAAAGACAGAAACTCTTCACATAAAATCTGTTTGTCGTTGAAACACTGAAATTAACACAAAATGTTCATCACAGGACTGGAACAGACATTGGGCCATGGCACTAACAATCTTAGTTTTTGATTAACATAGTCAATTGGTAGGCTGTCTATAACGACCAACATTAAACACTATGAAATCAAATCACACAAGAAAAGTTATTTTGACTTATTTATCATTACTTTGTTCTTTGATTTGATATAGCAAGGTGTTATGAGAATGATTTCAAGAACAAATACAGGAGAATGGTTGTATTTGTCAGATGACAAAATGGCTCCAAATATGAATTTGTTCACAGTGTAAAATATATCTAAATTGTTGATGCCTGAATGCTTAACACAGTTAATTTTGGAACATACTACACAATGAAATTACACAATTACAAACACATACACAGAAAGAGAAACTAACAAAAATTGCATCCTTATAGCGTGTCTGTACATTTCTATGTTACGTCATCTGCATTATTGGTATCTGTATGTACCAGGGCCACTTGACTTAGGTAACATGAATTTCATAATTATTCTAATGCCATAACTTACAAGACAAACACTAATGGTAAAAATTATGAATTTGAGATTTGTAAGTATTTGGTGACGTACACATTATTTTAACTTCAAAGACACACTTAATTTGACTTTCATTACTCATAAATTCTGTCCAGTTTGTATTGATAATTCTTTGATCGTATCCATATTTACCTTTAATGAATGTGTTCTGTCACAATTATCTCCCTTACAGTCTATGAAACCAGAGTTATCTCCCTTCTTTCACACACCCAGAACCAAGTTATTTCTCCTACCATTACTCAGTTTACAGGTCCATAAGTTATTCATGTCAGCTCATGTCCCAATGACAATGTGCAATACTGAGACACAATAAAACAAATATAAATTACAAGTTGTATGTACAATGCAAAATTGTACATCAGATATGTACATATTAATACAAAACATGAGTAAAAAACACATAAAAAAGTTTGCTATCTCTCAATTACAGCTTGCACACAAAAGCAAATATATTTAGCTTTCAAATTACTCTTTTACCTGGTGAAGAAACATGACTATGCCTTAGTGTGAATATATTTGTACCATTCTCAAAATATTTTCTTACAATGACAAATTCACAACAGGCATAAAATGGAATATGTGTGAAGACTATGTACAACAAAATCATTCTGGCTTATTCAAAACTCATATCAAGAGTTGAGATAACATTTTCTCCAAATTGTCAACAATTCTCGGCAATAATATTTATTATATCTGTAATTCCTAAACTTTAATCCAGCCTCAATACAATGTACTGCTCAAAACAATTTAAGGACAACACAATTCTTTCATTATAACTGTTAATCTGTCATGACATGACATGATAGATTAACTATAGTAATATGAAGGAATCGGGTAGTCCATAACTTCTTTTGAGTAGTATATGTAAAGACAAAATGAACACATGAAATTCAATCACAAGTGATGTTGGTAGAGACAGACAAACATAGAATGTGCATATCATATATTTCCTATTGTATTTGCATGTTACGATTCAACAAATAGACTATCTGTCATATCACATTCACCAAATTGGACAAGAGCAGTTATCAACATCCACATGATCATCGCCATCTTGGCTGCAGCTGTACAAAGAGCTAGTCCACACTGCATACAACATCATAAAGGAGAAACAGAAAATCCACAAACTTTCATCTTAAAAATGCATTTACAACTTATTTCCTATGCTGAATGAAGATAACTTTCTTAACCTGCTTCATCAACTCATTGAGTGAATGATTTAGGTCTCATTCTATCGGAACAGTGAGTGAGTGAGTGAGTGAGTGAGTATGGTTTTACCCCACTTTTAGCAATATTCCAGCAATATCATGGCTGGGGACACCAGAAATGGGTTTCACACATTGTACCCATGTTGGGAATCGAACCCAGGTCTTCAGCGTGAAGATCAAACACTTTAACCGCTAGGCTACCCGACGGCCCCCTGTCAGAACAGTATTTCCGTCACAATGTGTGAGCCAAATGATGGAAGGAGAGACAGGGGAGAGCCGAAGTGATGCTTATGGTTGCACACAGTTGATGCTCACTACTTTGGTGAAGCCCAGGAACATAGTGAGGACAGGTCAGGTGAAACAGGGTTTAAGGTCACATCCAAGATTATTGCACTCATATAGCACCTTGCATGCAAGTGTGTGGTTAATTGTACTTGTCCTGACTTTACAGTGCTGACAGAAGGTTGGACAGGGGCGGTCCCAGGAGAATGGTTGTAATGAAACCAAGGGTAATGATCGGGACAAATCAGGGATTTAACAGACCCTGGTACAACAAGAGTCATTACCCCGTACAGCCAATTGTCAATTGAGATTCGGACCATACATGATTGGGAAACTTCACAAATATGTGTCGAGGATGAACCCAGTCAGCATATAAATATACTATCTTGTTACAGTGACAGTAACCATTATCTTCAGCATTAGCAACATACAGGATAGGCATGTTAACTATATTATTCATCATTCCTGATTGAAAATAATTCTACATTTTGTCTGATATGACAAAATCATCAGAGGCAGATATCCCCCCTTTTTCATGGATTAAGATCAATGTATTCTTATGGAAGTACCCCAAAGAAATAAACTGAACATGATAAATGGCCAAGACACACCAAGATCGTTTAGATAAAAAGAACTGCTTTTGAGTCAAATCTTGAATCAAATCTTGATGGACAGATTGACCAAGTATTAATGTAATTTTCCAAAAAACTGTGTTGTGTTGTGGGATAATATGCTACATTCAAGATTTATATGATGAAAGTTCAATCACGTTTAAGCAAAATGAAATTTGACAGAAGAACATGCCTTTGAACCACACAATGAGACTAAATCATGTTATGTATATTTATATTTATGTAAGTTGATGGAATGGCATCCCCTTGGTGTTACAAACCTCCTAACAACTTTACCATAAACTTCCTGTCTCAAAGTCGTCATGGGAACAACACAGCTATTAAGTACACTCCCTTGTCTCTTGTGAACCAACAACCTCCTTAAGCTGATAGCGCCAAAAGAAAAGTTTTACTGGGCCCCTGGCAAGTTAAAAATAACCTTTCAAATCACTTGCTCTCAAGTTTAAAGTCTCTTTAGTTACTACCTAACCAACCATGGGATTGAAATTGTACCACTTGTCTTCTGGGTAGTTCATTTCTTAAATCATAAACTTGACATTTTTAACGATCTGCAGAAAATGAACAGGGTGTTATGCTGCTTTATGCAATACTTAGATATATTAAAACATATCTATATATAAAAACGATTTATCTCCACTTCAGATAAAATCGCTAAATGACTGTATCAAAATGTCAGTCAAGTTTCGTAATATGAACAAAAATCAAATACATTAAACCTGCATCACAGTATTATCATTATGAAATTTGTCTTCCAGTCACCCAAACCACCAACCCTGAAACTAAAAGTTATCCTTTAAGCTGAACTAAACACTCTCTAGTTATTTTATCTATGTGCAATTTCAGTATTACCTCTGCTCCACAAGAGGCCGTCTAGATTGTGTCAATCACTTTTCTACATCATTACAATACTTTACAACGAAACTATCCACACTTTTTCTCTTCCATATTTGCACACACCAGATTCCTTCATCATATCTGGTACTGTGTGCAAATAGTAACACGAGACATGAGTGTGAGGTATTTGTCATCTCCATGGAAACACACCAACAAATGTATCCTCCTTCAGACATCATCATATCAAGCGGTAGCAGTCTGCACAACACAAGCTTCACTTACAGCTCAACCACACCAACATCTTATCAACATCTCTAAAAAGAAGTTTAAAATATTTAGTACAAAAATATTACCTACCAACTATTTCATATTAGGATAACATCAATAGTTTGTTTCATTCGCCATTTACACTTCAGTTCACATATACCGTATTCAACATAATAAGCACCCATGGTGATATTTGCTAATATATTGGCAACAATCCCAATTAGCATCCCTTCGAATTGATCAATGTACACAAGACTTATTTATTCGTGTATAATCACACTCATGTGTTATATGCAGTATACACCCTTAATTATGGAAAATCAAATTCTGGAAAAATATATCTGTTGTATATAAACATTAAAGGCTGTCAGCATAAACCATGAAATTATTTTTTTTCCACCAAATCAATATTGTAATAAGAGCCCCCTATTTCTAATTTTGATAGCACCTTGGGCGCGTATTACGTTGAATACGGTAATTTCCAAATCAGCACACACTCAATAGGTTAATATTGTTTTGTGGCACGAACAACAATAATCAAGGGGAAGGTATATATTAGAAACAGAACATTCAAAGTATGCTAAAAAAATCATGGTTAATAATGCTTGATTCAAAGTGTATCGAACAAGTCTTACCAAGGAATAAGTAGTTCATAATGACCAATGACATAATACTAAATGACACGCTGCAATGTAACTTAGTAAACAACAGTATGAAATTTGAAGATGGTAAATGTTTTACAATAACAGTACATTAACAAACTCATAATTTGGCACATGTTTTCGTTCCCCTATGATTAATTTTGTTTACTAAAGTTTATTCATAAAAGACACAATCAGGGATTTACCCCATTCATATAGAAATACAATTTATATCAACATCCTAAACAAAATACCATACAAGTCATGCATCTAGATATAATCCTCAATAAAATCTTCACTTTACTTCATCATAGCATAGGGTATCTTAAATTATTTTTCGTATATAACTTAATATTTCTGTGCTCAATAAAGGCCAGGCCAATGTAAGTATTTGTTTTATCAGCTTTCATCCCCAAAACTCCTGAAGGCAGGAGAACTCTTAAATTTTAATGATGGAAGGACAAAGTATGATCAGAACTCTCTCTGGCCAACAGGAAGTACCCAGTATTAAACTAGGAGTGAGTGAGTGAGTGAGTGAGTGAGTATAGTTTAACACCGCTTTTAGCAATATTCCACCAATATAACGGCGGGAGACACCAGAAATGGGCTTCACACATTGTACCATAAAATTAGGAAATGAGGAAAAGTTTTGCAACCAGTTATGAGTGAGTGAGTGAGTGAGCTGGGTTTATCGCTGCTTTGAACAGTATATTCCAGTTATATCGCGGCGTGTCAGCTTAATGTGGGAGGAAAGCCTGAAGTGCTGCATGTGTCAAACGTTCATCAGTTTGATGACACCCACGACCATGGGTATGGTGCTTACTAACCTAGAAACATAATCAGGGTAAACCGAGGATTCAAACCCACAAGATTGGTGGTGTGTACAGTCAATTGAGCACCTTAGATGACTGGATCCCTTTAAACCATTATGAAAGTAAACAGATGTTTTCATATGAATAACAAACAAACTAGACACAATTATTATTCCAATTGAAAACGGCTTAAGAGTGACAGGTGGATCTCTAAAACAAGTAATTGAATTGGTCTGGCCATAGAATTGACTATTGATGGTGTACACCCCCTGCTTCCATGCTGTGCAGACTGTCTGACTGTTCTGTAGGACACTAGCAGTGGCGTGTGTCAGGCACTCAGTGTATTGGTTGACGATCTGATGATGGAGCAAGTGATCACATGCCCATCTGCATGTCGGCAAAGTTGTAGAAGTTGTCGATCTGCTGCAGCGCTGCTGTCAGGTTCTGGCTCACGAACACCAGCCCAGTTGTCCCCTTCGTCAGATCCACAACTGTTTCTTGGCAGTGTTTTATTACACCAGTTCCATTATACTCCAACCCAATCACAGGCCCTGAAATAGTATTAAAATACTGTGAACTTTGAGGTGGTGAGGTGAAATGGGGTTTAACATCGTGTCCAAGATTATTGCATTTATATAGCAACGTCCATACACGTGTATGTGTGTGTTTGAGTGTGGCAGCTTGTACTCGTCCGGACTGATGCCGATTTATAGTGCTAGCCCACTGAAATACCATGCAGCAGTTTAACAAAGAATACCCCACTCAGACACAGTATACTGACTCCGAGCTGACCAGTCCTTGTTTAAGCCTCTTAATGCCAAGTGCCAGACAGGGTAACAACAAGTACCATCTTTAAACGTCTTTTGGTATGACGTGGCCGGGGATCGAACACCTTCTTTTCCGCTCTCCGGACAGACGCTCTACCAATAGACCACCAGGGCGGTTGTGAAGTTTGAGGACTGACATGACCATGAGTGAATGTTGTTTAACACTGCAGTTATCAATCTTACAGCTTAAAGAGGAGCCTGTAAACAGTTGAGTCTGGACTAGACAAAGTATGATTGGTGTTATGAGGAACGGCCCATGCTGCCAACAATAAGCAGACTACTATGATGAAACACAGGAGTACGAGTGCTGCCAACCTTGAAACATCATCAGGACAAATGTTGGAATAAAACTGACCATCAATGCTTTTAGTGACAGAACTCTACACAGAAAAATGCCGCATCTCAGATGATTCACTGAGTACAGGTTTCTGGTGCGCCTAAGGGATGCAACTCTGGACAGAGAAATGAAGCACTTTAGAGATACCCTGCTGAACATACCTTGTTGTACTGCTAATGAATAGGAGTCAGTGCCAAACACTCGTTGTGCGTCTGCAGACTGCATAGAGACTTCCTTCGTCTGCATCAGGGAACAGTCAGGCTGAGGAAGGGAGAAAAAGTATTATTCCAGATATACCTCAAATTTTTCAGTTTCACAAAATGTATGTCCTTTGAACAGAAGTAATTCACCTTCATCAAGCCATATGTATGATACACTTATAATACCAAGCAACCTTTACACGATGGCTGCCCCAATCAATAGGTAGACATGTTATTTATTTTAGAAAACTCACATGGTTATTCCTCATGGCTTCTATAAATGAGATGGCCCGGTCATGAGAGCCTCCATCATTGAAGAATATAATGAGACATGACTGGAACAGAGAGATGAAACATTGAAATGCCATAAAAATGAATGGTTTGTTCTCCCTGCAGTGTTTTATTCACTCCTAGTTGTCGTTTATTTCTTAAATACATGTAACAGATTGAGACAATTAATATAATCATAATACATGTAACAGATAAACAATGTAAAAAGCAGCATTACTCCGTATTCAAGATTCACACTCTAAACATTAGTGTAATAAAGATATTATGCTGAAAACACCACAATATAATTTTCACACCTCATCTGACTTTTTCCGCCTTGTGCCGAGTGTGTAAGGGACACAACTCTTCCTGGCATCATATGTGATCTGTAAAGAGGCAAACTGCTCCCCAGTTGGCAGTGGGATATAGTCCTCAATATTCACATCCTGAAGTAAATAGAGACATTAAATCATCACCATACAAGGCAAAAAAAATATTTGTCCATGCAAGATAACAATTAGAACTCCCAAGCATCAAAATGATCACATATATATTGTCTCTCACAGTCCCTACTTGATTTCAGTAAATGGAAAAAAATGAGAAAGTTATTTAGTACATCCTGGTTATTTTTGTATTATGTGTGTTTGTTGTTTAACACCGCACTCAGCAATATTCCAGCTATTATGAGGGCGGTCTGTAAATAAGTGGGTCTGAACCAGACAATCGAGTGATTGAAAACATGAGCATTGATCTACACAATTGGTATACAATGACATGCATCAACCAAGTCAGTGATCCCATTATTTGCCTCTTACGACAAGCATAGTCGCCTTTTTTGCATGGTTTGCTGAAGACCTATTCAACCCCGGATCTTAACGGACATATTTTTGTATTAACGCTATTTCAGGCATCCCTTGTGATGACATTGGAGGAATATTGCTAAAACCGGTAAAAAAACCATGATTAGGGTTATCATGAACACCTTGACAGACCTACATAAAACTTGAGATGGCAAAGAGGAAGAAGACGGTACTAAAACAAACTTGGGTTGCCAACTGGCCTACATCTCGTCCCCCTCATCACACTAATGTCCTGAGTGAATGTGTTCTGTTGAGCTGCTACTCACCTCTGAGAGAAGGGAGAAGTTTGTCTCCCCTGGGGCGGGCGTAAAGTCGTGGATGTTACTCCAGGTGTTATTGAACACTGTCCTCCCGGCCGCCTTCATCTGAGCTGCAAGTAGACATGGGGATCCATTAACTTGCAGGTTTTACCAGACAAACATATACTGTCGGATACACGTACAACTTGAGAAGGGACTCAAATAACCAGACCTGAGATTCACATGGGATGTAAACTATTCTATGTTGCAAACATTAACACTTCAGTTAAATTCCACAGAGTGAGTGAGTAAGGGGAGGAAGGAAGGCCTGACATTTCAGCTGCCACTATATCATCCATAAGGTTGAGACAACTCTCCGACAACATCCTCCACAGCTGTTTCAATGGCAATACTGTTGCATTGGCTAAAGTTTAAATAATACACTAAAGAAAAACTGTAGAACTGTAGAAAAACAGTTGATACCAAATGATTAAACAACGTATCACTATATAAAAATAGTTGATACCCAATGATTAAACAACGTATCACTATAGACATGATAGAAAAGCAGTTGATACGCAAAGATTAAACAACATATCACTATAGAAAAGCAGTTGATACACAATGATTAAACAACGTATCATTGTAGCAAAACAGTTGATGCCCGATGACTAAACAATGTATCACTATAGAAAAACAGTTGATACGCAATGACTATCACAATGTATCACTATAGGAAAACAGCTGATACCCAATGAATATCACAATGTATAACTATAGGAAAACAGTTGATACCCAATGACTATCACAATGTATAACTATAGGAAAACAGTTGATACCCAATGACTAAATAATGTATCACTATAGGAAAACAGTTGATACCCAATGAATATCACAATGTATCACTATAGGAAAACAGTTGATACCAATGACTATCACAATGTATCACTATAGGAAAACAGCTGATACCCAATGACTATCACAATTTATCACTATAGGGCACAGGAAAACAGCTGATACCCAATGACTAAACAATGTACAGTATCACGATTGGACAAGGAAAACAGTTGATACCCAATGACTATCACAATGTATCACTATAGGACATAGGAAAACAGTTGATACCCAATGACTAAACAATGTATCACTATAGAACGAAGGGTATTGTGTATTATGCTGTGTGACTATTGTGGTGAAGCAGTGCATCAGTGAAACACTTGAAGCTGAGCCCCAGTACAAGCTTCTCAATAAGTTCATCAAACATACTGTCGAGCTGTGGGTAGGAGCACTGGAAGCAGCCTAACTTGACATTGTTGGTGGACTCAATGATAGGCTGCGATCCACAACACAAGAATATGTCCAGTCGGCTGCAGTCTCGCGTCCGGAACTGCTGGCAGGCAACCATTGCTTTGATGTCCTTGCAGTCACGGAAAAAAACACTGAAACCAAAGATATACTTCATTGACTATTGGAAAAAATATGTAGCGATTGCATATCATTTTTCATGAGAACCATGAGATAAATATGTACAAGTTATTGTAACACAATATTATTTGTTGCTGCACTTAGCAATATTCCAGCTATATATATATGACAGCCTGTAAATAATCGAGTCTGGACCAAGCAAACCGGTGTTTGATATTATGAGCTACATCCCATGCTGGTGGGGTATGATGATACACAATCAGCTATGCCTGACCTCCCGATCCATTTAGTTGCCTTATATGACAAGCATAGGCTGCTGAGGAATAGTTGGTCTGCTGATATAAGCACCAGATTATACTACCCTTATACAGTTGCTTGTAATATTCTTACACACTAAGAATGACTGTAGCACTTGTAGCACAGTGCTGTTTGTTTGCTTGGACGAATAAATATGGCAGAGTGACGCTGTGTTCAATCTTTGTTTTATTGCCAGGATTACATCTGGTAAGGGGTACCGCGGCTTGGACGTCAAGGGAGACAACTTTCATGCATCACACACTATAACATTCACTTATCGCACAATACAACAATGATACACTGCTCACCATCCTTAAGGTTAAAGATGCACAACTGTGGCGTATTGATCAATAAGAGACACACAATTCTAATAAGGCCAACTGTAACACAGTATATCATCATGATCATGCCAAAAAGGTTTTTACTTGCCTTTATTTAGCAAAGCTTTAGTTAAAGCATGTTCTGTAGTGACATGATTGAGAGATGAGATGAATGCAGCTAGACAGCATTCTAACAAACCTTGTTTTGATTGGTCCAAGGAACATCCGACAGTTCGTGCAGTCATCTATGGTTATAGTTGCAGAGTGGTCAAACACATAGATGTTACAGTCCTAAAGGAAATGTAGAACTGTACTATACCAATAACAATAATAACAATAATAATCTTCATAATACTCATCCTAATCATCATGATCATAATCATAATAGTGAGTTGTTTTTAACACCGCTTTTAACAGTATTCCAGTTATATCACGGCATGTCAGCTTAATGTGGGAGGAAAGCCTGAAGTAATGCAGGTCTCAGACATTTAGCACTTTGGTGAAACCCACGAGCACGGGTATGGTGCCGACAAACCTAGAAACATATTCGGGGCGAATCAGGATTCGAACCCACAACCATAGGTTTCTGGTGTGCCCAAGGGACGCAACTCTGCACAGCAAATTGCGGTGCCTTAGACGACTGTGCCCCCTCATAATCATAATAAGCAGTAATAAGTTACACACATTTCTAAAATATATTTATGGTGCCTATAATCATGATAATGCAGCTAACATCCAGGATATCCAATTACATAGTAATCATGGTGTCATATCAGACAATGGATTAGTGTGCACTCCAACTGCATTTTCAGCTGGTAAACATGGTAACGTAATGAGTCAAAGCTTTCTGCTGAAATCAACAATATAACAACAGTAATATAACAAAAACATCTACATCATTGCCATCGGTAATCCTTGCAAACCTAAAACATTAGTAATCATCGTAATAATTATCATAACAATGAACTGGTGAATGTTTACTTCAAGTTTGGGCATTTTGAACAGCTAGAGGACTGCAGGTAGAGGGTGGACCGTGAGGCTGAGAGTTGCAGATGAACCTGTGGTAGTTACCTCACAGTTCTGTATGACCAGCTGCTGCCCATTGACACTTCCTGGCAGTCGACTGACCGTTTCATTCTTCAAGTCTTCTATGATGAAGTCTTTCACATTCACCTGGGCTCGTACATCCCTGAAACAGAAGTAACCACAGATGTTTCGTTTGTTTGTTTGTTTGTTGTATAATGTCTCACGCAGATATAGGAAGGCTTTCTGTAATTAATCGAATCTGTACCAGACAATCCGGGATATGATGACATGCATAGGTGAAGTCAGTGAGTCTGACCACCCAATCCCTAAAGTTGCCCCTTCCGGCAAAGCATGGGTTGCTAAGAGACCAATTCTGACCCAGATCTTGACGGGGAAACACAGATGTAGTCCATTATACTGCAATGTTGGGATAGCACATTCACATGGTCTTAGGACTTCTTAGGATTTCAAAATAAAGGTTAGATCAACATGGTAAATAGGCCATTTTTATTAGATCATATTTGTCAGGTGGACCACGTATATGAGTAAGTGAGTTCAGTGCTGCTTTGAACAGTATTCACTTTCAGTCATATCCGAGCATGAGTATAATGAGAGGAAAGCCCGGAGATGCAATCTTTTACCATTTTGGCCAAACCCACAAGCAAGGGTATGATGTGAGGAAAGCCCGAAGTGATGCAATCCTTTACCATTTTGGCAAAACCCACAAGCATGGGTATGATGCTGACAAACCAATAAACATAAGCAGGTAGAAATGAGATTTGAATCTACAATCATAGGTTTCTGGAACACCTAACACCTAAGGGATGTGATTCAACACAGCAAATTGCAGTACCTTGTAAGACTGGTCCAGCAGTGCTCCTTAATAACTGTTGAACTCTTGAAGTCACAATGTTCATGTGGTGAGGTGAGGTGAAATGGGGCTTAACGTCACATTCAAGATTATTGCACTTAAATAGCAACGAGCATGCATATGTGTGTGCGTGTGTGTGTGTGGCTGCTTGTACTAGTCTAGATCCATGCCGATTTTATAGTGATAGCCAACTGAGATACCATGCTGCAGTTTAACATGAATATCCAACTCAGACACAGTATACCAACTCCGAGCCGCTTTTTTTAGCCCCTTATTGCCAAGTGCCAGCCAGGGTAACAACAAGTACCATTTTTAAACGTCTTTTGGTATGACATGCCCGGGGATTGAACCATGGCCCTTTTTGTTCTCTGGGCAGACACTCTACCATAAGACCACACGGGCGGTTGTGAAGGAAACAAAGACATTATACACATACCATAAAAAAAATGAAAAAATTCAAATTTAATTATTGATTGTTAGGTCAACAGGTCAAGAACATGATGAAAAATAAATACTTTTTCATAAAGAGGTTATTTTAAAGGACTTGATAATCAGCTTTTTTCACTCAAAATACAGAAAAATAATGCATGTTTCAGCAACACACAAGAAAAGATCATTTTGCCATTAACATGATTAAAATCCAGGGAGTCTTGACATCCACTTAATAGAAAAACTGGAATTTAAACAAACTGAACCAGAAGTTATTCATCACCCTGAAACAAAAAATCATTCAAATTTCAACTTTTCAAAGCTCTTGTGTGTTGTACATGTTTTAGCACTGAGTTGCAAGAAACATACATGGCTACTCATTGATGAAAATCTGCAATTTCAACCATCAAGTCATGAAGGTCATGATGGCTTGCCCAGCCATTTCAGATGATTTGACAATAACACACATAAACACCTTATCCAATCAATCAAACACAAGCTTCAACGGTTTTTACAGTATCAACACAGGGAGAACCATGCACGTCTCGACAAGGCCTCCTCTTGTACAACAGTTCTGTTTGTCAGAAAAATCAACAAAAATGACAATCACTTAACAGGCTGCCTCGTTACATCAGACAACTGGAGCAGAACAGCGTACCTTCTAATCAACACCCTGTACAAGGTCGTTCTTATTGATTGTGTTGATTGCTTTCATTTGTCAATAGCAATGTGAGCATGACAACACTGCTGAGCTACCTTCTGCATATCAGCTGATCATGTCTATCTATACCAAAACAGAAATGTACCTCCCAATGTTTATAACAGTCATTTCATCAACACTCATCAGAAAACTGGATTGATTGAGTCTCTTGATTGGTCTCTGAGTGGTCAGGCATCAAGGTCATAGTGTTAGACATAATGTGACTTTCTTCTTGTTTGTTTTTTAACTTACTTTCTTTATTTGTTTACTTATTTATTTGTTAGTTAATTCAGGCTGCTGTCAGGAACATTCAAGCTATGTAACAAGAGCCATTTAATATCCTTATCTTCACTGGTCAAAGAATCTAGTCATCTGAGGATCAGCCAGGTGGTCAAAAAACAATTCAGCTGATGTGACATTGCTTGGCATGTCACAACTGATGCTGTTCACACTTCAAGTTACAAAATTCAAAATTCAAAGTAATATAGCAGTCACGGGATAGTTCAAGGATAGATCATTATCAAGGTTCCATGCATACAGCATATGCTTAGAGGTTGACACACAATCAAGGTTCCATGCATATACAGTGATCCCTCGCTGCAACGCTTCCTTAGGGGTCCAAATGATTGATGAGCATTCTAGATGATGAGCGGTTTAACCGAGGTGGAGTCGTTAGTGGTAGATGACCAACAAAACAGTATACATGTTCTGCCAACCTAACACGATCTATGTTACACGTTTCAGAGTTAAAAAAAGATTAGAATAGACATGATAGAAGTTGTTTATGATTCATAGTGTAAATAAAGATTTATCGAGGAACTCAGTATCAATATGCGCTTTCAAAAAAACACATAATATCCCTTCAGCGAATTCAGGAATAACAAACTGGGTCAATAAAAATATGCAATTTGATTTAAGACATCACCAGACATGATTTACCATCTAAATTGTATTTCCTGCTCTCCAAGGCATTGTTTTATTTGTAGAGATTAAGATTACCATGTGTATTTTCTTATAAACTAAGTCAGAAATAGCAATCAGCTGTGCACACGTTTCCTCCCAATCTACCGGTGATTCAGTTAAAATGTACCCAATGATACACTGATACAACGGCAAAGAATTTTGATATATAAACTATATATATTAAAAAATAAGTATTTTTGTACAGGTGGTACGCGGGATATTTTTACATATGGAACAATTTAACCAGTCACCGTAAGGACTTCCCGCGCTACATGTATTTCAATTGCGAAAACGTTATGTTGACATTTAATAGTTAAACTGCCAAAAACATGACTTTTAACTAGTCAAGGTATGGCATTTATGATATTTGTATCCATTCTCTTGCAATTAAAGTTTGTTTCAAGGGGCCAATAGCGGTAATCTGACTGTGGTTGCTGTATATAACAGTGTGCAATCTACCGATCACTACGCATATGATTTCGCCAAAATTGTTGTGAACATTATTATAATTATTGAATGAAATTTTGAATATAATTAATAAAATATATTGCAAACATTAGTCCAGATAAACAATGAACAATTTTTTTATAACCAGATATTATAATAATAGGATTAAAATGTGTACTTCAATTGTTGATTTATATGATCACGGCGATCAGCTGATAATGTTTTTTGAGATGGGGCAAAACATCACGTCATTAGAAATCTTGAGTCTATTAAAAATGTAGGTAAATTTTGGGAGCCATGCTTTACTGCGAGCTGTAACCGAGTTAGCACCATATTGAAGAGCCCAATAGTGGGGGAACACTGTAGCATATGCTCAGTGGTTGACACGATCAAGGTTCCATGCATACATCATATGCTCAGTGCTTGACACGATCAAGGTTCCATGCATACAGCATATGCTCAGTGCTTGACACATGATCAAGGTTCCATGCATACAGCATATGCTCAGTGCTTGACATGATCAAGCTTCCATGCATACAGCATATTCTCAGCACTTGACATGATCAAGGTTTCATGCATACAGCATATGCTCAGTGCTTGACACATGATCAAGGTTCCATGCATACAGCATATGCTCAGTGCTTGACATGATCAAGGTTCCATGCATACAGCATATGCTCAGTGCTTGACACATGATCAAGGTTCCATGCATACAGCATATGCTCAGTGCTTGACACGATCAAGGTTCCATGCATACAGCATATGCTCAGTGCTTGACACATGATCAAAGTTCCATGCATACAGCATATTCTCAGTGCTTGACACATGATCAAGGTTCCATGCATACAGCATATGCTCAGTGCTTGACACATGATCAAGGTTCCATGCATACAGCATATGCTCAGTGCTTGACACATGATCAAGCTTCCATGCATACAGCATATGCTCAGTGCTTGACATGATCAAGCTTCCATGCATACAGCATATGCTCAGTGCTTGACACATGATCAAGGTTCCATGCATACAGCATATGCTCAGTGCTTGACATGATCAAGGTTCCATGCATACAGCATATGCTCAGTGCTTGACACATGATCAAAGTTCCATGCATACAGCATATGCTCAGTGCTTGACACATGATCAAGGTTCCATGCATACAGCATATGCTCAGTGCTTGACACGATCAAGGTTCCATGCATACAGCATATGCTCAGTGCTTGACACATGATCAAGGTTCCATGCATACAGCATATGCTCAGTGCTTGACACATGATCAAAGTTCCATGCATACAGCATATGCTCAGTGCTTGACACATGATCAAGGTTCCATGCATACAGCATATGCTCAGTGCTTGACACGATCAAGGTTCCATGCATACAGCATATGCTCAGTGCTTGACACATGATCAAGGTTCCATGCATACAGCATATGCTCAGTGCTTGACACGATCAAGGTTCCATGCATACAGCATATGCTCAGTGCTTGACACATGATCAAGGTTCCATGCATACAGCATATGCTCAGTGCTTGACACATGATCAAAGTTCCATGCATACAGCATATGCTCAGTGCTTGACACATGATCAAGGTTCCATGCATACAGCATATGCTCAGTGCTTGACACGATCAAGGTTCCATGCATACAGCATATGCTCAGTGCTTGACACATGATCAAGGTTCCATGCATACAGCATATGCTCAGTGCTTGACATGATCAAGCTTCCATGCATACAGCATATGCTCAGTGCTTCACACGATCAAGGTTCCATGCATACAGCATATGCTCAGTGCTTGACACATGATCAAGGTTCCATGCATACAGCATATGCTCAGTGCTTGACACGATCAAGGTTCCATGCATACAGCATATGCTCAGTGCTTGACACATGATCAAGGTTCCATGCATCCAACAAAAGAACAGGATACACAGGGGTAGAAACTAACATTTTTTGTCCACCAGTCCTTATAATGATAACATATAGCAAAAACCTTAAAAATGGCAAATATCTACTAGTCCTTATGATATCTTAACTATTGGGCAGATTGGCAAGGACTATAGGACTGGTGCCAATTTCTAACCCTGATACAATTAGTCAAGTCACACAACCTGACCACCTAATCCTCATTTTAGTCGTCTAAGACCTATTCTGACCAGGAATCAACACCAGGGCATCCCAACATATAATTCTGTGTGACTTATTCCCATAAACATTGATCCCAGTCCCACACTTAATTACTTTACTCTATCATGACACATCAAATACATATAGTGTGATATACAGGCCTCCAGACAAGGAGGTTCCAGTAAAACCCTCTCATCGAACATAAAAGCAAACATGAAGTAATTTAGCTCACATTTCAGGCAAATGATTAATTCTATCAATGGTGTTTACCTACCCTTATCAAAAGCATTGTAAACACAGCAAAGTACATGTGTTAGCCCATGTAAATAGCAGAGGTTCTTAATCACTTAATTTCCCTGATAACACTGATATTTTTGTTTGTTTGTTTGTCTTGTTTGCCTGTTGTTTAACTCTGCACTCAACAATATTTCACCTATATGATTATGGTCTGTAAATATTCAGACAATCCAGGAATTGATATCCTGAGCATCAATCTAAGCAAATGGGATATGATGACATGAATCAACCAAATCAACACATCTGACCACCCGATCCCGTTAGTCGCCTCTTACGGTAAAGCATGGGTTGCTGAAGACCTAAACTGGTTCCACTGTTGGTATGCGACGCAAGCTTAGCCCATTCTACTCCGGATCTTCACAGGTTTATCTTTATGTGGCACAGGTCATAAGTACAAGTACCCGTGAAGATCTGGGTAGGAACTGCTTGTCATAAGATCGGGTGGTCAGGCTCGCTGACGTGGTCGATTCTTGTCACTGTATCCCAAATTGCGTAGATCGATGCTTGTGATGTCAATCACTGGATTGTTTGGTCCAGATATGATTATTTACAGACCGCCATCATATAGCTGGAATATTGCTGAGTGCAGCTTTAAGGAACAAAGAAACAAACAAATAAAACAAAGGGAACAAATAGCACACATACAAACATGTCGAGAACAAATAACGGCAAAGGAATCTTATATGTCGCTCAGGCCCCAAAGAGGTTACTCCAGAATTAGACATCCCAATCAAATGTGTCATCACAGAAAAGAGTATTGATTTGATTGCCTTCTACCCACCTACATGAAGCCAGTTTCATTTATAATATATCTCACATGAAATACTAATGAGGCTGTGTTGATATCATCAACTAGTTGTAGATGTGCAAGATCACTATGGCAGAACCACAAAACAATGTCTGTTGTCATCAGGTCATAAAACTGTATTGGTAGTTCAGAAAATACTAATAAAAGAAGGGTCATCTCATGTAAAACATTGTTACACTGAGTGAATTATGCAGATTTTAGACGTTTACCACATTGGTCGAACCTAGGAGCTCAGGTATGGTGTGACAAACCAAGAAGCATAATCAGGTCGTATATGGGATTCAAACCCACGATCAGAAGCACATCAATGGATGCAACTCTGCACAACATGCACAACAAATTGCAACTTAGTTAGACCCTTGGAACTTCCTTTAAACGTCACAAATGAACATACCATAATATATTGGTGTTACATGAGAATTATGAAAATCATTTCACAAAGACTATGTTCATTCATGGTAGTTATGGTTTCTAAATATTTCGGGGAGATTCTATTTTCTGTTTGTTTTGTTTGTGGTACATTTTTATGATTGTATTCCCTTTTTTTGCCCCATATTCATATTTACCATGTTACACAGGATAAAACATGGTTCATCCAGTTCATACATGGTTACCATGGTTACATTAGCAGTTGGTACCATCAGGGTTTCAGATGGGTTCATTTTCGAATTCTGTTCTTATATTTACACTTTGCGATCAAAATATGATCAAAACCTTTCTGTTCTCATGAAGTGTTTCGCTTGTTAACCTACCTACAAACCCTAAACCTATTGTTCGTTACAGACAAAAGCAAAAAGAAATTCACATTATATTGCATGTTCCAGTACATTCGGAACATTGAAAAGTACCCTTCAGTTATTACCCGATGTATTAGTCCTTTGAACATGTTGAACAAGACAAACCAAAGACAATACCAAAATTTGTTTGTTTTGTCAATTTATACTGCAAACAAGAATGTTACTTGTTACAAAGCAGCAATTTTGTACAAAATAATTTCCACAGCATTTAAAAAATGGCAGGTACAAAAAACAAACCTACCAAAACATTCAGTGTCAACACAAACATAAACACAACCAAATTTCATTCACTGAAAAATGTTTACATTGATTACGAAATTATAGTCACCTAGCTAACCACATGTAGTTAAAATAACAACTTGACTTTGGACAATAATTGAGTTACATAAGCATGATACACAGCGATGAAGATCATTGGCAGAAATTTGTGTGAAACCTAAAAATCATGGTAATATTCATGATAATCATGATAATCATGTGATAATATTGGTTATTTACTCCTGTTGTTATGTTTCGTTATTACCTCAAGACCCAGATTGCTTTCAGTAGTGCTAAAATGTACAAAACAGATTTTTACCATATCACAAAAGTGTATCACCTTTATTGTGTTGGTTTATCAAATCGATAACTATCATAACACTATCCAATATATCCTCTAAAAAATATTACCTGCTTAATTGACGACATCTTCTGCACTTGTGTTTTGTCATAACAGTACAAGTTTTGTGAAATCCCAGCAGATGACTGATACACTCCATGGCAAAAGGGTATCGTATTACACAGCAAACCCCATTCTATCTCCAGCGGTCAAAACAACACAAGCACAGTTGTGTCTGTCTGCTTCTCATTGCCACAGTAAATATTGTCATCACTGTGTTGGTAGCAGAATTTTCAGTATATCATCAACGTTTCATCGACTTGCTTCATGAAACAAACTCAAGCTGAACATCAAACAATCATTTCCCACTGAAATTGAATTGCTTGTTACTGGTATCCAATGTTTGCTCATAAATATTGATATCACTAAGTCATTAATAACTGTGACATCAAAAATTCATCACACCTCAAGCATGTCGAGGACGTCATACCCAACAATGCATGATTACCATATTTACATATTATGTAAGTATGTCATAAATATAATCAAAAACTTCCAAATGCTTAAAAATGAGTCAACACACCACATAAAGCCATAGTGAAGTCATTGTATCCAGAAAGGCTTCATATACACAACCGATTTGGCCAAACCTTATCACAGAACAATCCACAACATCAAAGAACCCTTACATGCTTGTGGCTGACCAAACACAATACATATGAAAGTGGGTTCATAATCAGATCACTAGTCACAGGTAATCAACCATGGACGACTTGTAATCACAAACAAAAAGCCAGCCAACTACATCTTCACTGTACACTCCTCGGTACAATTCCTTCACAAGAGTATCAGCCAAGCATCGTGGCTGATAAGGTCTGAATCAACGAGACCTAGGTCACGAAATATTAATTCCTGTTCCGTACATGCCCACTGCTTGACGACATGGAGGGAAGAAGTGACTACATTCCTCTGGCAGTTTCACACAGAAATAATCAATGGTGTATTGATGACCATGATGAATGGGAAAGGCCGGGAAAATGAAAATATTCTTTATTCATGACTGACCCAGCAAAGAGTGGTGGAACTTAAAATGGGAGTCACATTGTGACTAGAACACATAACGATTACAAAGGTTTGGGGGTAGTTTCACATTATGACAAACCTACACTGCTATCAATCTCTTACAATTTCACAGCAAAATCTGATAGTGGTGTGGTGTGGTGTGGTGTGGTGTGGTGTGGTGTGGTGTGGCGTATGTAATATCCCAGTAATATCATATTATTATGATAATGAGTCAAGTTCCATACAATCAGGGTTCAATGACACACAATCAACCATGTCACCAAGACCCTAACAGGGCCGGGTGGTCAGACTCAGTGTCTCGGCTGCTGTATGTCATCGTATCCTAACTGCGTCGATCAGTGCTCATGATGTTGATCACTGGATGGTCTGACCCAGACTCGATCATTAACTGTCCGCCATCATATGGCTTAATATTGCTGAGTGAGGCGTTAAACAACAAACAAACACACCATGTTAGGTATCTTAATCACCCAATCCATCTAGTTGCTCTTACAGCAAGGCACTGATTGTTTGCTTGTTTGTTGTGTAACGGCGGGCTGTAGATAATCGAGTCTGGATCAGACAATCCGGTGATTGACATCATGAGCATCAATCCACCCAATTGGTATACAATGACATGCATCAACCAAGTCAGCTAACCAGACCACCCGATCCCGCTAGTCGCCTTTTATGGCAAATGCTCCAGATCTTCACGGGTCTGTGACGTTATGAGACCAGAGTTATGCTTACACAAGACCAAAACTTACATTGTTGAGCATATTAACTAACAGTGCAATTTCTATGAAAAAGATGGGAAACACTGACCGGGACAAAAACACATCTTACAAACATGAACTTCCCCTGACAACTCAAGTACATGTACACTGAAACCCTGGTCACCAATATCCAAAATCTACTTAAAATTGATTTATTATTTATAAGACAATGTGATTTCATAGCCACAGCAGGTCTTTGGTCTGATATTGGTTGACAATCATCCCACGATTTCACTGTAGACACAACTAAAAAACTACCTCTCGCTGTGTTCAGCGAGTTTTCTGTTGCTCCGAGTGAGTAAGTGTGTATGGTTTTAAATCATATTTAGCAATATTCCAGCAACATCAAGGTGAAAGACACCAGAAATGGGCTTCACATATTGGACCCACATGGAGAATCCAAGCCAGGTCCTCGGCATGACAAGTGAATGCTTTAACCAGTAGGCTACCCCACCACCCTATGTTGCTGATTATCGATATGAAATTGTTCATCGATAATAACTTACATAAACTATTGTGATGAAATAAAGTTTAGATTTACCGAAACAGACTTCTTATTGTCAATCATGTCAATTGCTGAACACGGAAAGCGACTGTTTTCGTTATATCCCAAATGTCCACAAAGTAATCCATGCATAAATATGTCACTGCTCACCAGTGGCGTGAAATATGTTGATTTCTTACAGGACTTTCTTGCATATTTGCTGAAAGTTACTTCTCCAATATTATATCGATAATTGATTAATATTTAGTTAGCTATTATCGATCTCTATGATCTATATTGATAGCCAAGCCTCCTATTGACACCAAGAATCATAATCAAGGCGAATCTGGTATTCAAACCCATGATCGTATGATTCAAGTTCACCTACATGCCTAAGGGAAGCAACTCTGCACAGATAATTGCAGTACTTTAGATCACTGGGCTCCTCATTTAGCTGATGATAGTACTGCATGTTTGTTTGATCGTTTGTTTGTTTGTATCTTGTTTAATGCTCTGCTCACCAATACTCTAGCTGTATGACAATGGTCTGTACATAATCGAGTCTGGACCTGACAATCCAGAATTTGACATCATGAGCATCGATCCATGCAACTGCAATAGATGACATGCAATCAACCAAGTCACCGACCCTGACCAACCAACCAATCCATTAAGTCACCTCTTAAGACCAGCATAGGTTGCTAGGCACCAAGTCACCGACCCTGACCAACCAACCAATCCATTAAGTCGCCTCTTAAGACCAGCATAGGTTGCGAGGCACCAAGTCACCGACCCTGACCAACCAACCAATCCATTAAGTCGCCTCTTAAGACCAGCATAGGTTGCGAGGCACCTAGTCCTACCCGGAACACACACTGGGGTTTGGCTGGTACAATGACAGGTACTATTAGATTTGACCCGTTTGTTTTCAGTATTTTCAAAGAAAGTGACATAACTATAACAACAATGTTTCCCTCAATTTTCTCGAGCCTACCAAAACAAAACTGAACATATCTGTCATCAAACGAATTTCAGTCAAATTCAAATCAATACAATTAAAAAGCCATATCAGGCTTATATAAACCTTAAAACATCCACAAACCCACACAGCTAAATGGTCAGTTATGTTCTATGGACTTCCTAGCCTCCAACTCTGCAGAAACTTGACCCTTTCACCCTGGGTGGGGGTGGGGGGTGGGGGGTGGACACTTTAGCTGACATGCTTGTTTTCTTATGCAAACATTCTGGGTTGTTAACAAGGAACAATATTTCGTGTAGAGATGAATATTGTCTTTACCTCTCAAGGTTCATGGGTTCAATTGGTATGTTTGGTCAATCAACATATGATAAAATTCAGTCAGACCATTTGAGCATATACATTTTGGAGATACATTTACATGTCAAATTTCGGAAATCATAATTTTTGGTTCAGTTTGGTTCAAATTTTCAAACACTGACCATGCTGACTGTTTCTTATAAAAAAAACTGTAAACATTGCTGAAATAAATGATATAGAATACACGATTCATTGACTTCTACATCATTTATGAATTTTGAAGAAAGTCCAGTCAGATATTGATATTGATCAACTAGTAAGAATGCCTTATTCCTCTTGTTAAATTACTATCACATAAAACTTTGACGAAATACTATAACCATGACAACTGTGTAAAATATATAATGAATTGGAACCCTAAGTCTATAAAACCAAACCAACAGTCACACATGTTCATTATCTCGGCCTAGCCAAGCTGTCTGGTTTAACATCCCGAACAAAACACTTTTATCATTTATGGATGTAAGTGAAAATCGATGTCTGTTGCCATCAAGCCCAGTCTGAAAATAACATTGTGTATGAACCATAGCATGCACCTGTCAAACAGGTTAGATGACAGGTGCTCTTTTGCATATCTCTGTTACCATAGCAACACTAAACAAACATTCTCTCAGGACTGCAAAACAAAGCCAATGACATACAAGAAAGACTAATGATGTCACAGCTGGTTCTACTCTGTGATATGAATATGCCTTACATTATCACTACCAAATAATTAAATATAAACAGAGCTCCAGATAAGCTTTTGGTGTTGTTGGTATTTTACCCATGCATTTTAAAATCATTGGGTATCAGTAATTCTATCTGGGTATTCAAATTTCTGTTACCCACTAGTTTTTACACATGTGGGTATTAAGTTAAATATTTAAAAACACTATTCATCTAGTCCCTGCAAATCTGTCGTCCTGTGGGTTCGAGAGCTTTATAGGACTCAAAAATACCACGATACTTCCACAAGAAAGTGTGATGGCAAATGATCATGATGTAACTGTCATCGTGTGGTTTGGCAAGGTTGACGGAATGCCCGTTTATAATTTCAAAATAAGTTGCTGATTTGCTAATTGAATACGCAGGGTTACTTCACAATATTTTGATGATACGCACAAGTTTTATTTTTGCAGCGTATCTGTAATGTTCGTTGCGTATTTGATACGCTTGGATTTTGTTTTACTGCGTATTTCTGCATTTCTGATGTGTATTTTACGCAGATACGCAGCTTATCTGGAGCTCTGTATAAATAACATTTAATCTGTAACTATGATAATGATGATATACGATATAATGGAAATCAACAAGCTATTTTTCAAAACTCACTATCAGCTAGTATCAAGATTCAGAAAATGTTTGTGACATGTTTGAAGGCATTTTAAGTCATCATTGGTTATACAGTATACAGAACCATGGTCTATATCATGAGGAATCTGTAAAACAGAATGTTAAGGCTGAATTTGAGAGATTTGTATGCAAGATTTGTTTGTTTGTTGTTTAATGCTGAACTCGAGAGATGGGGATGGAGATAGAGTTATCAGTCTGGTTGTCTGACTGAAATTTGGAGGAATTTTATACACTGCTTATAGCAATAACAAAGGGGATACCTGGGACTAAATTGCTAAAACAATCTTCGTCACTATCATAAGATAATCGTACATTGTCATTCCCTAAGTTCAAAACTATTGCATACTGAAGATATTGTAAAATATGGCAATCACCTGGTAGCTTATTCTGCAAATATATGTGTATGATAAACATTTGCCTTGCTTTTAAAACATGTTTTTAGAATCTACTATTCCAATTGCATATTGCAACCTGTTTATGACATAAAACTGTACATTATCATGATTATCATGATTGTAAAATGTAAACATGCATTTCCAACCTATCCTAATTTTTAAGTTTGTGAAAATGGAAATCAAAATATCTTTGACATATTACATGTAGCATGCATGTTTAGTTGCATTAGATATAATAATACTTTGATTTTAGGCAATCATCATATGACTCAGGAGAAGTCAACATGATCAGATGATCAAAGAAATTATTTCTATCCCTGAATTCAACATTTAATTGAAACAAATATTTATACAAACTCAGCATACTGAGATGTCCATACGCTATGAACAATTTCCTGTAAAGAAAGTTCTGTCATTATCATCAGCTGTCTATTGATTTTATCGAATTCTAAAGCTAAAAAATGTTTCAACTTATTGAATTCAAAGAATGACCATAAGCATGATAAGAATACTTCAATCTTATTAACAAGTAAAGAAAGATTTATACAATGAAGAAAATCAACAAATGCTTTGCAGCATTATAGTCAAAGGGAGATAACTCTCATTCAAACAAATATAAACTTTTGCAAACTATCTTCCAAATGCATTACAGTAAGAACTATTTTCAGGCAACAATCCCAACATGCCCAAAGAGTCTTGAATACAAACGAACACAATTCAAACATCTATTGAATAAAATTGCTGAAAAGAATCACATTTAACCATAGCTCCTTTGTCTTTGACCGTGTTCTAACTAACTGAATTGTTAGTTAAACACCACTTGGCAATGACAGAACTTCTTTTTTCAGCTATCATTTGTCTTGATGAAAGAACAATTTCATGAAAAACATTTGTCGCCCAGTGGGATTCAAACCCGCGAAGTCCGCACTGAAGACTAACGAATGTAGTCTTCAGCCACGGCGACATGGGAGAAAAGGTATGAAATTAACAAATAAATATCAATTGCATATCCCTTTATGAACTACGAAATGTGTTGAAATGATTGATTAAACCACTCGGCGCTGCACACCTCGTGGTTTAATTAACCATTTCAAGGATTAGACACTGGGTCCTCGTGGTCTAACCTATACATAATAATCAGTGTAAAGCTTACATGCTTTACCTTACTAACCCACAAACTAAAAACTTATTGACCATGCATTGCTGTATTGTATGATGTATCAAAAGTTTTGAGTCAAATTATGATGGATTGCATGGATGCAACCAATTACTTATCAACAGAAGTGCGTCCGAGGTGAACAGACACGATGCTAAAGAGCCTGAATCCCACTGGTGTAGGCTTCCTCCTGGTGGTGTAAGTCCTTCACAGTAGAAATGATGTCATCATTATTTGTATAATGCTTGCCAACAAGTTCAAGTTGGTAAAGAGGGGGAAATCTAACTGTGCCAAATCTTGTGAATACAGAGGCTGTTAACTGTGTGTAAAGCCACAGTCATGTACTGCAGTCATGGCAACACAGACTTCTGCACAGGTGCATTGTCCTAGAGGAACAACACACCTTCACTGACTTTTCCTTGACATTTAGCCTTTTTTGTTTGTTTGTTTGTTGTTTAACGCTACGCTCAGCAATATTCCAGCTATATGACGGCGGTCTGTAAATAATGAAGTCTGGACCAGACAATACAGTGATTGACATCATGAGCATCGATCTGCACAATTAGGATACGGTGACATGCATCAACCAAGTCAGAAAGCCTGACCACCCAATCGTGTTAGTCGCCTCTTACGACAACATAGTCGCCTTTAACGGCAAGCATGGGTTGCTGAAGACCTATTCTATCTTCTATTTATTTAGCCTTATTATTCTCTCACAGTTGCCAAAGCAGAATAGAATAATACTGGCCATTAATAGTCAGACATTTCAGGTTGTAGTCCATAAAGTAGAATTCCCTTGGAATCCCAAGAAACCAAAGCCTACACCTTGCCAACTGCTGGACCAGATTTTGCCTCTTCGTCTGAGGAGACATTAGATGTTTCCACTACTTTGACTGTTGTTTAGTCTCTTGCTCAAAGGGGTGACTCAAGACTCATCCACGGTTACAAATTATTCAACAAAATCAGCTGGGTCAGCTTCCAAACAATGTAAATTCTCACATGAGATGATGAACCCGGAGCAGTTCTGATGCCCAGTTCAAACCTCAGAATATTCTCAACTGTCTCATGAAAGACACCTACTGTATTGGCAATGTGATGTGTGGTGAGTCATCGATCATCCATTATCACCTAATGTATTTTATCAACATTTTCCTCAGTGGAAGCAGTTGGAAGGCCTTCCTCATCTTGGATCATGCTCAAGGTACTCGCATCCTTTTCAACAGTTGGCTATCTAGAAACATGCTGCCTTGTTGTGTATTCGGTTTAAATGCAACCAGTAAGCATGGAGAGTATTGCACTCAATACATGCAAACAGCTAAGTCTGTACTATACATCCCTTTTCTGCCACCCCTCATATATCATAATTAATATGTACTTGTAACAGATTGTATGGTGTAATGGGACAAGAAAACACAAAATGACACATGAGTTTTACTTACATCATTAACCACTACAGACAGCATGTACCATAACAACAATGTGCCAGGTCAGCACCCAAATGGCAGCGGTGGTGCCCCAGTGCACCGAAGCAAAGCTCCTAAGCAAAGCAAAGCTCGGCTCACCAAAGCAGGGCTTACAACAACCTGACTTTTTCTCTCTCTGTCAATCCCAGTCAGGATTTAAGCTTCAATAGCCAAAGTCACAAGTCATGCAAGACATTCTTAACAATCTTCAGAAAATAAAATGAGCAAGAAGCCTAGCTGGTTGACATCATTTAGCACAGGACAAAATTCACAATATAAGTTAAGTACCACACAGGGTTTAAACATAGGAAGCTTATCCATATTAGCTGAGGATTAGACTGTACAAACTGCAATTAATTAGTGAATGAAGCATAAATGACATGACTACAGGGTAATTTAACAGTTTGAAGCAAAATTAATTACAACAAGAGTTTGCCACTAACGTGGCTATATGCCCCACCCCTGTTGCAGAATTTATGACATCATTAAATCTAAACAAACCCTGACCTTTTTTAACCGAGGTGGAACTTGTCATGGAAATTGTAAAAAAAAAGAAGAGTATGGAGCCTAAGTCCATCTTGTTGCCATGGAAACGTAAAAAAGTAAACATTTCTAAAATTTCTAAATAGCAAAAGGCACCAGTTCAGCATGTACTTGACAGACCTGCAAAGTTTCATGAACAAACATTGAATGGTTTCTGAGTTATGCTCCGGAGGGTTTCTTACAACAAATTAGCTTGAATAGGTGGGAACTAAAATGAAAATGATTTTTTCCAGCTCAAGATATTTATTTTTCCTTAATTTCTTTGGTTCTATCTATTATTATTAAGTAAGGAAAAAGTAAACGCTACTTAACACGTCTACAGTACATGATGTACATATACCATCTCCATTAAGTTCAAAGTAGCAAGTACACACATTCACTCCAGTAAGTGTCAGAAATGGGTTGCATATAAGGAAAATCATATCTTTTACTCCAATGCGACATCTCTCAGCATGAATTACCTTGGACATTCTCAATGCCAGCATCAAGGCTTCCAAATGCTCAGTACAAGTGCACAGAGCATTCAGACAAGAATCTGATATCAGTTTCTTGAAAACAAGCACAAACAATCTTTCACAATTGTACATAATGAAGACCACACCTGCATCATGACCATAATGTTGTGGATATTTTATACACCCTCTCATTTCAGTCCAGTTCTACAGTGTAGCAGTACCATTGAAGGTATATTTGTGTCCTGTGTTAGTTTTCTTTTAACACCAAATTATTTCAGTAAGCTGTTATCTGATTGCCTCAAGAACCCACGCATCCTTCATTTAGACTGGGTGGTCATGGTCGGCTCATCAGTTCACCTGATGTGACCTATAAACTTATTTGGGTCAGTCAGTATTTAGTAGGAAAAAATGAATGACAATACCATGAATACTGTTTAATATGTTCAACATGGTCAGACAAATATTTCAACTATTTTCATTTTATTTTCTGACTGTGGCAATCTGCTACAGTCGGTCAAATTTATAAATCAAATGGATAAGGTGCTGCCTGAGCTATGCATTTTATCAAATATTAGCAAGCATCATAATAAGAACCTAACATTTATATCTACTCGTTTTCTTTTTTTCTTTTACTACAATAAAAAATGCAACAGTGGGACAAATCAAAATAAATTGAAACTATGCTATTTAGTGTTGCCTTACCCAGCCTGGTTTCTATTAACATTATTAAGATGTGGCCAAACATTAATCACATCATTGTTTACATACCACAATCAATATAATCTGTCTTAGTACCACAACAAACATAACTTTCATGTCCTTATCAACTAGCTACAATCAATGGCAATGCAGTCTACAGGGTTGGTTGGTTGGTTGGTTTGTTGTTTAACGCTGCACTCAGCAATATTCCAGCTATATGACGGCAATCTGTAAATAATTGAGTCTGGACCAGACAATCAAGTGATTGACATCATGAGCATCGATCCACGCATTTGGGGTACGATGACATGCATCAACCAAGCCAGCAAGCCTGACCACCCAATTCCATTATCAGTCTACAGGGATGATATTGTCATAGATTCCAAACCAAGTGCCCTTGACCATGTTGACACCCAAATGGGAAAAACATTGCTATTATTGTTCAAAATTAAGATTTAATAGTTTGTAATTTCTTGAATTTAGAACATTGTATTTCAACATTGCTTTAAATGCAACAAGTATAAAATAAGCTTAACAGCCTCTTCCCCTTTACTGGTCCTGTAATGATAACACAGTGCAATACAAGTCCTCTCAACCAAGCCATAACATTAGCATAATTGTAGGCAATCTGTGAAACTATTATAAGGATTTCTGTGATAATACTTCATGTACTTCAGCTTTAATAAATGTTAAGATTTCTATTACAAGTATGATTTCTAAATATGAATTGGTCTGCAATATTATTTTTTTATTATCCCAAGCTGGCTTCAACAGGAGATATGGCTTGGCTGAGATCCTGTGAGATATTGCTTCAATGAAATTTCAAAACAATGCTTTGCAGACTACCGGTATTGTGATGTCACTGGTCACCAGAATGTCACAATCAAATGCCATCACTAATCTCTCTGCCACTGAAGATGGCTAGCTGTACTTTTTACAAACCAGATATTGCTCTAAAAGATGAAAAAGTTGAAGAATGGTGTTGGAGATGTTGGAAGATAAATAGAATCTCACCCCCGTGTCTTTGGATATCAAATATATCAACACTCATCAATAAAGGTTTGAACTCTTATCAACTGTGTTGATAAATATGACATCAAAAGAGTATGAGATTATCAATCTAATCATGCTAATTATCATTTCGTTTCAGAATATGACAGTATACTAGGCATGTTAAGTTAAGGTGTATCTGAAAATCACGATTAATCATATATTTAACACCATTGAACATGGTGAATAAGAACACCTCATATTAGTTAGATGGCTAAAATGGAAAATATAGCCCCTAACACAAAGCCACAACTTACAGTTACACTAAGACCATGAACATGATGATGACTGTAAATGTAAAGGACCAAGATAGTAAGCATGGTAAAGAAAATCAAGGTTAGTGAAGTGAGAATCAATTAACAAGATGATCGAGAGCTGCTCCCAGCTAACTGCTCTCTTTCGCATTGTCATTTCCATAGCAGCAAGAACCAAACATGCCAGTTACCAAGATTATAGCACATTCCAAATTTAGAGTGATGGCTCAATTAACGTTCTATTGAGCACACCTTTTCACTCAAATATCAACTAATCATGCTAATTGAAAAAAACATAAGAATCTTTGTGTTTAATACACATTATCATGTAATCTACACAACATTATCTAAGGAACAACATTTGACTGAAGACGGCCATTTTGGTCCATAGCAAATGTTGAGAAGTATAGATTATGCTAGATTATGCTTATTAATTATCATGTTTATTAATTATCATGTTAAAAGAAGAAGACAATTAATCTATTCTGATCAAATGGGGTTTTTTAACTCTGTTTCACAGATTTTTAAGAATTACCAACAATAATGTCCGAATCAACAATGTGAACTGTGTCACTTAAAATAATTGAAAAATGCATTGTATTAAATTGTAGATAACAACATGTACAAAGTGTTCTTACAAGTACATATATATCCATGTTAGCTTAAAAATATTAACATGATTAATTAACATATACATACCCCTGTATGACCAAAATACCTTTAAGAAACATACAACTTGCAATTAAACAAAACATATTCATCATGGTTAGCTTCACAATTTCATTTTCATTTTGGGCTACTAACTAAATGTTAATCAAACATTCATAAATAAAAAATAAAAAAGTGTGTCCTGAAGCAGGGATTTTTCAAGGATTAACAAAGAAAGTGCACTTGCTTGAGGGAGGGTGGCTATTTTGTTCGATTTTTTTTATTTCGTTTCAAGTTGTTTTCTTAACTTCAGAGGTATTATAACATTGTATTTTGTGATAACATTCAATGCAATAACATAAAACCAAACATAAAACCTCTTCCTAATTATTGGTGCTCTTTACAGTGAAATACAGATTATCCCAACAAAGCCATAGAATTAGTTATTAGTTATGTATATAAACATGAATTGGGAAATTATTAATTCCAATCTTGGATTTATTACTGGCATTTCCTGCAGACTTGGGTCCAACTATTGGCCTTTCAGCATGTCTAGATAAATCCCTGTAATGTGTTCCTGTCACTTTTCTCTGATCCAATGATGAATGTCATGTCAAGTTTACTGATATGCAGAAATACATTGTCGAATGCATTTTTTCGGTTTAATAAAAATGTAGACAAAATAAATATAGACCATTTATGTACATTGCATGATTACAACATTGCAAAAGAGCCACATTTCTTAATATTTTTGCACATGGCCATTTAAGCAGTTTACAACTATGGAATACATCCATTACACAATTTCATCTGTTCTCTAGCATGTCTAGGAGAATGGCAGCAAAATAATTTCATATAATTAGATTCTTGATATTGTGCCAAACAACACAGTGTCTTTCATCTCTCATGATGTTCCAAAGTGTCATCAGGATAACATCACATATGTTGCACGCTTCTACAATGGTTGGTAGAAAGTGACTTCACTTCAGCAATGTTCAGTAGAGTTTCTAAATCTGTGTAACTGAGTTTAAGGGGTTCATATTTCATACATTTTTCTGAACCTTATATTTCCTATGATGAAAATTGATGAATATGTCATATATTCCATAACCGATATGATTATGTCTTCTCTCGTGAATGAATGCTGCAAGTTAGGGTAATTTCCTTGCCATTCGACCATTGAAGCTGGCATGACAGGATTTGGACTGATTAACACCTTTCTGCTGCAGATAATCCATAATGTCTCCAAATTTGTAAGTTATTTTCTAAGGAACCTTTTCAACCACAATATTTACAATAAGAAATCAATCAGAGTTTGCCATTCAAAATAAAGCCTTTGCAGTGTTCTAAAGTAAGCATGCTATTTTATATATATGGGTCCAGTGTTTCAGTAATATCACTATCGTGCTTTAGGGGTCTGTGGTCCTGAAGCATGTTGAGATTTGCTCTTGTAGTAGTAGTAGTAGTAGTAGTAGTAGTAGTAGTAGTACCCCTTGAGTTTCATGCTTATAATTTCGAACACATGAATAATTAAAGTGTCAGCATATCAGAACACTTCCTTTCCAAGTCAGAAATGATTACAATAATCATGTAGGAAAATGTGCAAATTATTAAGGGGTTCATTAAAAGATCTACTGACAAGGAACATTTTTTAATACTCACAGGAATTCACAAGTGTTACATTCAGTTTCACTTTGAAACATCAGATGTAATGTAGATGGTATATCGATATGCTATAAATATTTAGTCGTCATGAAGTCGTCACAAACGGTGGTGGTCTATATGATTGGGACACTGCAATAGTTATATACACTTGTCCAACAGTATCACTTCTGAAGAATAATTATGTCACAACTCACGTCGTGTTTTGACAGGTACGATTTCATCTGCAGACACGCATGGAAACTGTACTTACCACGAATATTGCTTTGGTTTTGGAGGTTCATCTTCTTCTTCAAGGGGTTGTCTGCTACCAAATCGGGAAAAAATGCACCCCATGACTCAGCAGATGCATTCGGTTATTCAGATAACGTGTAGTTTCAAAGCAAGCAGCTTAATCTCTTGCTAGTCGCGGCTTACCACTTTCTGACCACAACAAACTACTGCTATTCAGCATCACAGCTGTACCGGGCTCGCCGGTTTTACTGCATTCTGATTGGTTGAAATAATGCCGTGCCAGCTGATTTTGCAAGCACCTGTTCAGATGGAAGTTTTGCATGCATTTTTGTGTAAGACTTATATCTGCTTTTTTAAGTCGAGGCAAATATACCATAAACGCGACTGCTTAATGAATAATCGATTCCATAAGGAGTTTTCGCAATTCAGCACTACAAAAGCAAAATAATACCCTCCCCTTCTCTCTCTCTCTCTCTCTCTCTCTCTCTCTCTCTCTCTCTCTCTCTCTCTCTCTCTCTCTCTCTCTCTCTTAATATGAGGATTCTTCACAAAAACACGCACGATCCTTTTGGGGGAGCGCCGTGACAAAAAAAGATAGTTATGGTTTCAGTTAAGACTATAGGTCAAATAGAAGTCTTAGCAAGTTCCCTATGATACATATTCTAATCTAACATATGTCCTATTTGGGATTACACTTTCTTAATAACGGACAAATTCTAGTACTGTTTAGGGTAACATAAGTTACAACTTTTACCACTTTCTAAAATGCATTAGCTATTGAAATACAAATCTAGCTGTAGATAATTTAGCTGATTACACAGATACATATTAGATACAGCGTCTGTAATCACCAATAAACCCATTAACGCCCAGATCTCTACTGGAAATGGTTAGCGCTGAGCATAGTTTCTAGGGCTGCAACGATACACCTAGGTCACGATACGATACGTATCTCGATACTTACATCACGATTCGATACGTATCTCGATACGCATAGTGACAAGAGAAGACAAGAGATAAATGAATTAAACTTAGTTTATTAAAATGAAAAATAAAATGAAAGTGTATGAATGTTCATGAGTCATAAAATATATACTGTAATGAGTACTTTAACTTAATGAATCATCTGCCATTTCCATGTAATGGCTAGCAAACACAAAAGTAACAGTCCTACATATTTGTGACTTGTGACTAGATGGTAGGAGGAAATACTAAATGTACCAGTGTCCAGTAACCAATGATTTGCCATTTTCATGTATAGAGGCAAAAAAACCAATTAAAAACAATTATAGCGACAGCCCTGTAATACACCATTTGAAAGGTCTAATCCTATAGTGATTATAACTATGAAAGTTATGTCTATCACATTATTTAAATAATGCATTGACAACTTAATTAAGTTCGTTGTAAATAAAAAAATTGTAAGCTAACACATTCATAACGTCCAGATTAAGGACCAAGGAAGCGACAATTTGACGATTTTGGGCAAATATAAGATTTCAAAAGATCTACTTATCATTTCTTTTTTATTTTCATTGTTTACGTAATTGGATTTTTTTTTTTTTAAATTATGAACAGCATCTGTTTTCACCCATTTCCGGATAACAGTGGCTGTCCGCTCAGTAACATGAAGAAATACCTCCGTTTTCGAAAGCTTCGTGTGATAAACACGTCCGTCGGTGACTGGCATATATGACACATCGCGAGAAAGCTTGTTTGTTTTTTTCAACTAGGCGCACGTAACATTGCCTGGAGTCTTTTCGTAGCTATAACATAAGATTTCATTGGATACAAAATGGTTTCGAATGACGCTTTCTTGCCGAAATCTGCTACAAGATTCATGATTGGTCAAATTTGAGCACGTGACCTGGACAGGCAATCAAATTACAAATCCTCGTCAATTTCAGATTTTACGAAATATTTTGGTTGAATCGTGTTATTCTGAACGTTTTAAGCAGGAAATCGCGATCTATATTAAAAATATGGAGCTTCGTGGATGTATCATGCTAGGTTATAAGCTGTGAGAAAGATTTTTCATGCATATATTTTGGCATTGAACATCGTGTCCGAGCCGGGAATTCGAGGCGACGAAAGCCGAGATGTCATTTGACTAACATTACACGCGATCGCACGAAAAGATGGAAATGATAACTTAGCTGTAAGTGCGACCACTTTTAGATATATTTTTGTTGATTTTATTTATCACTTTGTATAATTATTTATTTAAAGATTTGCTTGAAACGTCTTTGTTTTGCTCTTTGACATGTACGATGTGCACCCGTTGTCGAAGTGTGTGTCCGAGAATTACATTTTCAATAACATTGCGGGAAATAGTGAATAACTTTTAATCTATCGATAAAAAATGATAAACTGAAAAAGAATAAGCATTTCAGACATTGTGAGATGTGATAGATTTAATAAATGAATGGTAATGACAGGTAGGTCCATAAAAATATATTCTATTTAGACGTGACTAAGTCTGGCCGGTTAACCAGCCTACGGTGCCTGGAGACCGATGCTTCTTGGCCGGTCTACCAGCCTACGGTGATGGAAAAAGAGTGAAAACACATTTAAAACGTATCTGTGATAAAAGTTTATTTACAAAAAAAGACGTACGTATATACGTCTTTGAAAAAACGTATCGTGAAAAATCGAGATACAGCACCTCACAAATAGCACACTGTATCGTATGGTGTGAATCGCGATGCATCGGTGTCCCGGGATATCGTTTCAGCCCTAATAGTTTAGTTTCCCAGTCAGATTATTCGTGTTACACAACCGTCATGAAAAAGGTAGAAACGGCCACCGTAATGCTTTGTTTTGGCCGTTATGATTGTTTTCAATGTCCATTTTGACGTGTGACCATCTTTAACAGTAAATTTCACGACAACAAATTACCTTGCTTATGTTGCTTTTGTTGTTAGTGTCGTGATCAAAATGAGAAAAAAAGAAATTAAATGGGAGGGTCGGATATGACGAATCTTTGCACATAAATCAAGATTAATAATGGGGGGGGGGGGGGGGGGGGGGGGGTGTTGTCGGGTAGCCTAATGGTTAAAGCGTTCGCCCATCACGCCGAAGACCCGGGTTCGATTCCCGACATGGGTACAATGTTTGAAGCCAATTTCTGGTGTCCCTGGCCGTGATATTGCTGGAATATTGCTAAAAGGGGCGTAAAACAATACTCACTCACGAATAATAGAGGAGTTCTTCAACATTCTATAGTTGCACTGTTTCTGAGTGTTGCACTTACACGTAACAGTGAGTGTGGGAGGTATAGCTAGGCTTCTTTGAACAGTACCTATGTCATATAAATGGACCAACTAAATGTGGGAGGGAAGCCCGAAGTGATCCTATAGACGTTTACGAACACGGGTATGGTGCTGACATACCTAGCTCAATACGAAACTATGATTCGCTCCCACAATCAACGGATCCTGATAAACTACGGGACACAATTATAACAGTCATAGAATCGTTTGTCGAAAACATGTAAAACTAAAAGTGACGATTTTTAAAATTGGCCTATTTAAAGTGAAATCAAGGTTACCTATACTGTCCACTTTACATATTTACTTGTTTGATTTCATAACTGTAATTATTTAGACTAATAACTTGAAATAGTCTGTCTGTCGTGGAAATGACATCTTTATCATGTCACTCGGTGAAATAAACATGTTATCTGACATGCCCTCTATTATAGCCATACAATCACGGACTGAAATTAACACCACGGACGAACCACGTGTATACACAGTCAAGCTAAGATATATGTGACTTTTTGTTGCATCTGTTTATGTTATCCTTGTATTCCATCGTAGAAGAACGGTAAATTAAGGCAGCATTAATTCCTCCCATGGCTCTGCGTGTATTTATATAACAGTGTGTCACGACAACGTGTATTTATTTGACAGATTCACCACTACATGATAAGTCATGTAAACTGCCGGGCAAAAGAAAGTATACACCCGTGTTTGGTGGAACAAAAAGAAACAAACAAGATATGGTTATTCCATGGTGACATAGTTTATACGGGTATCATATACAGCTGTGTTTTGGACATTAAGTTTGCAATGTTTCGGCGACTCTTTTCCGCCTTGTAACGTTGTTATAACACTTGTAATTCTTTGGTCAAATACAATTTCCCAGTGTATACTTTCTTTTGCCCGGCAGTGTATGTTATTTAGCATTGTCAGAAACATTTACTGGCTTTGTTCTGGACGTCTATATAGACTTTTTTCGTATTTGGTGAAAACTGGTAACGTGAACATTTCTATATATTGGTTTGGTAACATTTTTATATTTTGTAACAGATATTTGTGAACCAGTTAGCTTGGAAAGTCGAAGTAAAGATAAGAAAAGAAAAGAAAAAAGGCCAACTCACATATCCTGAAAGCAACATTCGTGGTATAACCCCAATTCCAATGTGTGTCTGTCTGAAAACACGACAAAATTCGTTTTAATTTGTTTAGTTCAAAGTAGTTTATATTTCGCTCCTTATAAAGTTTTTTCGGTTTAGTGATTAAAAATATGCAAATTCTGCTACTGGTCGACATTTCATATTTTTGCTCAAGTTGTACATGTAAATGCATTTACTTCTGGAATAGAAGGCTTTGTGTTGTTGTTGTTGTTGTTGTTGTTGTTGTTGTTGTTGTTGTTGTTTTTAACTTGTGGTTTGCAATAACCCGAGTCTGTATACATTATGTCATATATTAATCAAAATATTACATCAAATTAATTCTAGTAGTTTTACAATTTTTCGGCGTAGAGAGCCGTAGGGCAAATAATTGATTTGTTTGTTATTATCTGATTGTGTGGGTCATTTAAAAGGGAATCTGTAAAGAAAACAAATAAAGATGTGTCGTCTCTAAGCAATGTTAGAAAGTAGTAAAACACAACAACCATTCTGAATTACGCAATAGGATGGTCATGCTCTATGTACAATGTATGTCTGAGTGCAGTTGTGACCCGATGGTGCCGGAAGTTCCTCACGCTATCGGTCTCTTGTTAACGTTTCCTGGCCAATTAATACCCTATAAAGTGACACAATAGTTTGTTTTTGGGTGGTGGTGTTTTCTTTAATCATATTTGAAACTTATCACCTTACACATGACGGCGGTCTGTAAGTAATCGAGTCTGGACCAGACAATCAAGTGATTGACATCGTGAGCATCGATCTACGAAATTGGGATTCGATGACGTTCATCATCAACCAAGTCAGCGAGCAAAGTGAGGCTAATGATTGTATGTGTATCCTCCTTATTTTACGAAACTTATCAGAATTCATCATTTTTCCTGTGTCTCCCGACACTCGTATCCAAACATCGGAACATACAAATACATTTAAAGTAAAACACGAATATTTATTTTAAAAGAAAGCATGTACCCCAGGCCTAGTAACAATATTTCTTCTGAAGAGTATGCCTAACAGTTAATATATGAAATGAAAATATTTTTAGATTTGTTTGCCTAAATCAAATTGTCTTTAAACATAGATAGAAAGGAGTACAGAGAATCATTTTCTGAAAATGACGAAATCTAGACATGCCAAAGTATTTTTGACTTGATTGGGAGTTTTCCGATATTTCATCTAAATAATTGGTTCAAGGGAGAATCTTTATTATCTGTTGAAAAACAACACTGCAAGTCTCTGCCTATATTGTTTTAAATTAAAATTATTGCAATGTGTTTCACCAGACACAAAACAGAACATTGCATTATTTAATGGACTCTGTATTACATTGCCTTAGAGAGCACAATACTGCAAGTAATTAAAAAGGTTTTATTATGAAAGATTATATGCGTACATACAAGAACAACACATAAATATTTCACATCATACATAAAGATTTCATGTTACAACATCAGCTTTGATTTGGCGGCATGCAGGGGACTTTCCTCCATATATCTTTTATATGTGTCTGGCTTGCTGGCATAAAATGATGTTCGTCCAGATCGGCGGGCAGTAACTGTTGGCGGCGTACTGATAGTCGTTGTCGCAGTGGTAGCTGTTGGGGTCTGCAGACAGGGGGATCAGGTCGTTCAGATGATATGGCATGTCCGGGGGAGGCTGGCCTGGGTCAACAGGAACTCCTCTGAATAGCAAGTCATCCTCGGGACCGATGTAAGGGTCTGAAACATTTAGTCATACTAGTTATACTTTAGTTATAATTGTTATACTATATATTAGATGGGATCACTTAGATCTACTCTTTTTCCCCCTTTCACCAAAACAATACGGAAGTGTGTGTGTGTGTGTGTGTGTTGCTGGGTTGTTGTTGTTTTGTGTGTGTGTGTGTGTGTGTGTGTGTGTGTGTGCGTGCGTGCGTGCGTGCGTGCGTGCGTGTGTGTGTGTGTGTGTTATTTTATTATTTATTTTCATTTTTTAATTTGAGTACTTGCTGGTAGGTGGAACCGTAAAACGAAGTTCTTAAAAAAGAAAAGAAAACCCGCCTTATTAATAAAAGTGACAGCGTGGTACCTACCGCGAGGTTTCATCAGTTTCTTGAATTCGTGGGTTGCCATGGCCAGGAAGGGCAAGAGAATCATCTGGAACAAAATGTGGAAAAATCTGAAGAGCTGTGATTATCTCAGCAGTGAACAACAAATACAATTTTAAGGCGCATTCCCCAGACGATAGCAGTTCGGTATGCATGTACTATCAACTGCAAAACTATATACTTCATATTGATGTGAAAAGTGGACATATAAGGTGTTTTTTATGTAATCTATTATAAAATTTGCCCCTTTTTTTATTCCAGTTAATTACCAGAAAACTATCATGGCCAAGCTTACCTTTGAAAGTAAAGACGTGTTTTCAAATTTCCCACTTCTGTGATGTGTTTGTTTGACAACATCGATTCTTTTGGTTTGTATAGGTGACTGTGACGTAATAATCAGCGTGACGTGATTGTGACATCATAATCAGGGTCACGTGAGTTAAAGCAAGCCGTGACCTTGCCTTGTTGTAAGCATAACCATTGTTCTGTCACCTTTCAGGGGCAGCGCTCTAATCTCTGAAATGAACATATCTGACAGATAAAAACAGTTGTTAAATATAATAAAAAGGAGCCAAGAGACTCTATTCATTTTCTGATACTACAGTAATCTAGACTTGCCAAATATTATAGACTTGCATGGGCTGTTTTGTTTATTTGTTTCAGGGACTGTATGTCACACAACCTCCACTGTGCTAGGCAGCCTGCAGCCATGAATGGATGAACCACAGCCGACTGACAGTTATGTTTACAAGATGGTATACATCAATGTTTGATTGTGGTTAAAAGAGCTGAATCAAACTAGAAATGCTTATTCGAAGGTGATGTAATAAATATACGTGTATCATATACTATTCAACATTTGCTGAGGACCACACCTTTGACTAAAGATGACTATTTGGTCGTTAGCAAATATTGAGAAGTATAATTGTGTTTTGGATCTCTAATTTGCAGTGTTGCGGCGACTGTTTTCAGTCTAGTAACGTTTTGATGACGTTTGTAATTGTTTTTGTAAAATCCAGTTTTCAAGTGTATATTTTCTTTTGCCGGGCAGCTTATGTTATTTAGTATACGTAGAGTCAAAAACATTTATTGGCTTTGATCAGGACGTCTATATATTTCGTATAGACTTATTTCATATTTTTATGAAAACTGGTAAAGTGAGCTTTTCTATGTATTGGTTCATTAACACTTTTGTATGATTGACGATATTTGTGAACCAGCGAGCTTGGTAAAGTCGAAGAAGAGGTAAGAAAAGAAAAAAGTCAACTCTCATAACCTGATAATAGAACTTTGGGGTTCTATTTTTCTAACTAGCATTCAAAGCTGCCCATGCCATGTGAACCACATCCGTTATGTGAGAAACTGGCGTGACGTCGCATGTATTTGGCGCTACAATTTCATATCATTTGAGGGGTATATGTGGTAAGTATCCATCTAGGAATAATTTTGTTTCATATTTAATCCTTACCTACAATTGTGTTATATTTCGTCGATATATTCATATGCTGATCGCATGCGAAGTAAAACCGGCCCCTTACAAAACGCATAGCAGACGACATATTCCTCGCCATTTGTACCGTCATTTCTGGCTTGTTCCACACGCATTATTCGCAAATTGTGAGATGAAATCCCAATCCAAATTGCGCTTGTGACATTTGAAAGTTTCCGTTTATTTGAATGATGTTCAAATATAATGAATATATATTTAAGGTTCTATATCAATCGCCTGAAAGTGCGAAGCGGACTACATGCAACAAATCTCTGAACATCCAAATTTGGGATCCGCGGGCATGATCAGCATGCATCGACAATGCATCAGCAGAGAGTAGTGTAAGTATTTAATAAACAAAAAGAACTGAACCTTCACAGGACATGCTTTTGGCTATTTTATGCGAAATATTTAAATCAGTCTTGTTGTTTCTATTACAGGGTGCATTGCAGATAATCAGTACCATCTATGGAAATTATTGCACACAGCACACGTCTACACAAAGGAGGAAAAGAAACATGGTTTTGCAAATCAAATAAGAAGGTACTTGTGTATATTTTGCTCTAGTCTTTATCCAAGTAAGTGATAACTTTGTTAGCCAAATGACATTTTTGGCAAAACATTTTGCAACATATAAATAATGAAACAAATGTCACGGTAATCTTGCGTTTACTAATGAACATTTTTTAGAATAATGTCTTATGCAATATGTACGAGTTTGATAAATATATGATTGTGACAAAATAAATGTTTGGTGTTGTAGGATGTTGCGGAGTCATATTTGACATGAAGTTTTCTGGAGCATGCAATGCATGCATGCATATTTACCCACAAGAAACATCTGCGAAGTACATGCGCTTCCTGAAAGACTTGAAACTTACATTATCTTAAGTATGAAAGTATGCTTCAATTTGCTACACGACAGTTTGTAATTTTTCATGAAGAACTGTGACTCACATATTTAAGTGACTTGAATATCCATGATCATGACAAATAAATATAATAAAGAATTCATGGTTGCAGTTCAGAATTTCGTCCATGTGATTTTATGCCAGAGAATATGCATGGGTGTATGGTTCAAATTCTAACGCCTTGAAAAAACATCGGGTAAATTGTATTCGACACACACGATGAGTTGTCATTTCAGTACTGTGGAAATACTTGTCTGAGAACATGTAGTGTTCTGACTCTCGTTCCAGACAGACTTGACAGACGTTCTAACAGTGTTACATCGTCAGAACACGTTGAAGCGTTCTAAATATGTTTGTAGAACACTCCTGTTCTGGGGCGAGAACATCAACGTTCAGAATATTTTCAGAACACATGGACCCGTTCTAAAAGGGTTACATCCATGTGTTCTGTCTAGTGATCAGAAGTAGAACACTTGGGTTTAGTGTGTATATTCTGGACATTTCATATGTATCATTGGATTGGTTCCATGTTATAGTCGATTATAGTTAATGAAACAAGCAGAGAGGCAAGATACTTTTCATTTGTAACATCCGGAGTGAGTCACAAAATCATTAGAGAGATGATCAATCTGGCACGTAGGCTTCTGTGTTTTTCCGATTACGACACACATGAGTTCATGGTCAGATCTAACTTTTAACGAATGAAAATGAGGTATTGTGACATTTGACAAAGACAGGCCAGGCCCGAACACTATAAAATGATACCTTCGACATTAGGAGAAGAGAGCGCGGTTTGCAATCGATCGAGTCGAATCCCGATCGATCTAAGTTCTCCCCAGTTAGGGACGAGCCTGGCCGGTCTGATCCTGTCGTGTATTGATAGATGGGCTGAGAGTAAGTAAAACTTATGTGAGTATAAAGCTGGTGTTGCGTTTCTTTATTATGCGAGTATGAATGCTGATGGAGACAATTGTAAACGTCGTTTGACCAATCACGGCTTGACGGAGCTGAGCCGATGCTCACAAGACGATTTGCACAGTCATGGCTTAACTGACCATGATGACAAAGAACGGCAATACTTTTAGTAACTGTAGTAGGGTCGTACTGGACACCCGAAAGCAGTTACAATACCTGTGGCGATTCTGCGCGTGTAAGCTTAAGTGGACGAATGAGTGTGGTTTTACACCGCCTTTAGTAATATTACAGCAGGGGACATACATCATATCACACCTGCGAGACGAGCTGGGCTGCCCCATCGCCCATTATATATATATATATATATATATATATATATATATATGTATATACATACTTAGTTAGAGAACACATATTCTTTCAGTTTACTATAGTTAATCTGTCATGCCATGACTATATTACTTTAGTAATATGAAAGAATTTGGTGTTCCTTAACTTGTTTTGAGTAGTATATATTACAGAGATATAGATCAGTGCTTGTAGTTATTGGCGTTTTGGGGTGGTTGGGTAGCCTAGTGGTTAAAGCGTTCGCTCGTCACGCCAAAGACCCGGGTTCGATTGCCCACATGGGTACAATGTGTGAAGCCCATTTCTGGTGTACCCCCGCCGTGAAAATGCTGTAATATTGCTAAAAGCGACGTAAAACCATACTCACTCACTAATACACTCGTTTTACATTCCGTCCATCACTGGTCTGTCTGGTCAAAGCTCGATTACTTACATATTCACCCTATCAGCGCCATAGACCCTTTAGGTTTACAAAAGTAATAAACACCTTGATATTATTATAACATGAAGTCGACACACTGTAACAAAAAAACATACTGTCCAAAACGCCATTAAAGCTTTCAGTTATTCAATCAGTCCCGCGTGGATTACGACTCGGAATAGGTGCACACGACCCCCATGCTGTCTTTCGGGCAATATGAGCCGACTGTAAGATGTTGTTCATATTGTGTGGTACTCATACTATCAACCACTGGTTTGTCTGGTCCAGACTCAATATTTTAATGCCGTTGTGATATAGCCTGAAAAATATGATGACTGCAGCGCCACACAACTCGGAACTATGCAATGGCTTGTGTCATCATGGCTTGAATTATTAGTGCACAAAACATTGATCATTTTTCAGATTTACAAAGCAAGCGAGAAACAAATTAACTTAGAAAAAGAAAACATAAAAATGACACACATTGACTCTATTTTTGTTTAATGATGCCACTATCACCTTTTACAGCTAACATGACAGTTGAATGTACCGTAGTTCCTCCAACAAGCACCAGCACCCATATTAATTCAGACGAGCTGTAACATTGGTTGGTTGGTATGCTGTTTAACGCTACACTCAACAATATTCCAGCTATATGACGGCGGTCTGTAAATAATCGAGTCTGGACCAGACAATCCAGTGATCCACCATGAGCATCGATTCACGCAACTGGGATCGATGACATGCATCAACCAAGTCAGCGAGCCTGACCACCGATCCCGTTAGTGACTTAGTCGCCTCTTATGACAAGCATAGTCGGCTGATTAGAAAGTTCACCCGACGTGACCCCTTAGGGAGGTGTTCTCGGATCTCAATACATGGGGGTAGCTTATCGGGGCAAAAGATCTGGGTATTTTTAGCAGAATGTAAACGTCTAACCATTGCATCACTTCGAGGTTTCATCCCACATCAAGCTGACAGCCGTGAAAGAATTATTGTTCAAAGCGGCGTTATCCTGAACTCACTCCTTCTCAGTTAACATATATAACTGACCCGGGCCTAATTATAAATTTAGTTCGGGTGCCTATTGCGACCACGGAGGGTCTTCACATGCGCTTACACGGCGTTTATTGGAGGTAGTAAGGCAGTTTGTTTTCTGAGATTTAGTAAACGCACATACCCATTTCAGTTGACTGACGTCATCACCAATTCATATAGCGGAGTGAGGATGGTTTTCCATTTCAATATGGCAGTTGAGAGAGAGAGAGGTTAATTGCCGGATTTAGTTTCTGAAGGTCAGCGGTTTGTTTATTTGTCAAATGTAATCGATATCAGTAACCACATGAAGACTTTCCTATTTATGTCTGGCTCGGTCGACGAAAATACAATAGAAAAAATTACATTGCTGAGATTTCTAAATATGTTTACCCCGTAGGCATTCCTTTTTAATATATAAAGTCTTAGCAATCTATGCTGATCGTTAGAGGCGACTTCGTGGATCGGATGACGACCCTCTTCTACAGACTCCCAGGTGGTCGGATTCATGGTTGATGGCGTGGCATCGTACCCCGACGGTGTGGATAGTTGATCAGAATATCAATCACTGATTTGTCCAGATTCCATTATTTACAGGCCGCCGTCATATAGCTGGGATATTCGTGAGTGCGGTGTTAAAACAACAAACAAAGAAATCTACATATGTTCTTTACTGAATAGTAAAACACAATACTCGAACACCGGCTTACGTGAACTGACAAAATACACAAAATGCGATGCGAAATAAACATATTGTAAAACCACCGAAATAACCATACAATGAAAGGGTATTTGCCTTAAGACCGCCTCCGTGGTCTTTTGGTAGAGCGTCCGCCCGATCCCCGGCCGCGTCATACCAAAAGACGTTAAAAGATGGTACTTGTTGTTACCCTGTCAGGCGTTCGGCATTAAGGGGCCAAGGACTGGTCGGCTCGGAGTCAGTATACTGTATCTGAGTGGGGTATTCATGTTAAACTGCGGCATGGTATCTCAGTGAGCTAGCACTATAAATCGGCGTCAGTCCGGACTAGTACAAGCAGCCACACACACACACACACACACACACACACACACACACACACAAGTCGCTATATAAGTGCAAAAATCTTGGACGCGACGTTAAACACAATTTCACCACACCTCACCTCACCTTTGCCTTTGAAACCCTGCATGTCCTGATGCCTGTATGGAGGTGTGTTTCATTTCTATCATGGTGTGGCGACTCAATGTGGAAAGAGCCCAAAGTGTCGTAGGACTTTGACGTTTACAACTTTGGCCAAAATCCACGTTAAAAAAGTAACTGTAACCATAAAACAATATTGATATCTGGACAACAATTATAATTATTAAATAAATGAGTGTGACATATGCAGTTATATGAAAAAGAACAAAAGTCATTTTTTTCTATATAAATCATATGAAAGTATATTTGAAAAGAATGTGTGTGTGTGTGTGTGTGTGTGTGTGTGTGTGTGCATGTGTGTGTGTGCGTGCGTGCGTGCGTGTGTGTGTGTGTGTGTGTAATCATTCGTTATGGGTGCCATTATAAACAAACAGCATGCATGTGTCTATCTTTCTCAATCTAGGAAAGCAAGTGACACTACATGGAATGACGGTATTTTTAATCATGTACATGACTTTGGATTGCGAGGCCATTTGTCTCAATTTATATCTCAGTTGCTGATGCTGATGCTAAAACCCCACGAATCTGTGACACCAATTCTCATCCCCTACAGCGATATCAGACCTGTCAGCAGATGTTACATCAGAGATATAATACTGAAGAAGGGGGCCACCCAAATAGGTTTTAATAAATCACATAAAATTAAACTTTAGGTTTAGATTTGAAGAGGTCATTATGCGACGATGTCGTATTGACCATTCAGGATATACACACAAGTATTTGTTGAAAGGTGTGGATCCTCCGTTCTGTATCCCTTGTGATGAAAGACTCACCGTCAAGCATGTCCTGCTTGACTGTATTGATTTTTCCATCACAAGGGAAGACTATTTGAAAGTTTCACCCATAAAGAATCTTTCCGATATCAGTTCTCATTTAGTGATTGTTTCTTAAAAGAAATTGTTGTGTTTAAAATACAGGGCCCTGTTCCACAAAGCGATTTAAGTGCTACGATGATCGTAAGTCTTTGTTAAAGTATGGAATTTACTATCATCGTAGTGCTAAGATAGCTTTGTGGAATTGGGCCGAGGACGGGTTTTTTCATATAATTGGCAGCGTAAATGTGATAACAAAGATTGTTAGTGGCAGTACCCTCGAAGGGGGTTGAACTAGTGTAAAATAATTGTCTCCTGGAGAGGGTATGTAAGACCACGTCATTCAAAGTAGATTTATTCCTACTACGTTTTAATAGTAGCATATGTGTTGTTTAAATGCTAGGCTAAATGTGTCAATAATTGCAAACACCCAAAGGGGTGATGTTATCCTGCTGGGGTCCATGCAGGTAGCAAAAGTACTGTAAGTCCCCGTGGTCCCTAGTATGGGGATCTAACTTCAGTTGTTGGCGATCTTTAGCCCGTTCTTATAGCAAACTAAATTTACTTAACTCTATGATATGTTCTAGTAAGACGATCTTTTAAACTCCCATTCATTAACATCGGCCTATGATAGTTGTCGCTTTGTTCAAAGGTGTGCTGGGCGTCTACAAGTGCGCGACGTTGTTGCAAACCTATGGGCATGGGTAAGGTTTGATGTGTGCATGGATCAAGCAAACCACGCAGAGCTTGTGAGCTTTAACTACGTCGTCTCGGTGCGATGACACACCAGCCACTCATCCTTCAGAAGAGTTGGTTATCCGAGCAATAGGTGGGTCGGGTAATATGATTGTTCTTTGAATAGGAAAGGGTGTCCACTAACCTATAAACATCTGGCCACACTACGGTAACAGAAGGTTCTTCGAAATGTTGGTAAACTTCCCAGGCAGGCAATATCAACAAGGCCTGGGACCTGGTGAATACATTTCAATTGTCATACCTAGGTTTTACAATGCCTCTTGATGCGAATGCCTGTTATACCGCGATGCACTGTATTGTTTCACTATTTCGATGTTTTCTTTTTTAATGGTAGTTCTTGCATTAAGACGCTTCATAAGTGGGATAAGGGTTTTCCCTCGCTCGCCGTTTTACATTTTCAACCAAAACTTCGGAGACGTGTTTTATCCTATATTATAAACCTATTCATTGGGATCTCTATTAAGTAAGAGAGTTCTTTCTATAGGCATTAAAACCTATTGTGAGGTTTTACATTTCAAAGCAAAACCCATTATGAGGTTTTATTTTCGTTCGGGAGGTTTTACTTTGAATGTAAAACCTCAAATCCCAGGTTTAACCAAGTAACTGAAAAAATGACAACAAGTAGCAATTCAAAATTTTAATTCAATTAAAATTGAATGTCATGTGTACAGTTCCTATCATTCTTATAGGTTGTTGATTTCGATACACATATTTCCAAACGTTTATCAAGTTCTTCATCGGTTAATGGCTTTCCAAATCGATAAGAAAAGTCATTGCTTTCTTCAGTGAATGAAGACTGGGTAACAAAATGAAAGTCGTCGTTGCTCATCTTTCCACTTCAGAGTCTCTGGTGAAAGGACAGCGAGCTTTCAAAACACGTGCTTTTAAACAAGTGCTTATCAATGCTGCACAATTTGCACGTGCAGTAACTGCTAGCCGTTACGTCACAACTACCTCTATGTAACAGTTGGATTGTTTAAAGTCGATAATCTTGTAAAGCAAAAAACACCTTTAAAATTTGCGAAATTTCGTTTTGAAAAGTTTAAAAGAAGTGGAATATTGCAACACAAACATTTAGAAACCGAAAATTTCACTTTCATTTAAAAGCAAGTATTTTAGTTGTGTTTTGTTGTTGACACATCCAAGTGCTCTTGAACGCCTGGCAAGTCAGCGAATTTCACGTGCACGTTATGATATCATGTCTTCAAGGAAGCGCTATAATTAAGGGCCTCATTTATAGATGCTCGTTATAACATTTCATCAATTTAGACGCTTCGCCCCCTTGGTTTTTCCCTCTCCCCAGGGCGTGCTCTGTCTACCAAAACCTCGTAAGCGTGTTTTCTCCAATACCCAAGTCTAGTTTTCATATAGGCAACTGGGCACTCTTGATGGGAAGATTATTCCTCACACACTATCCGAAGATTTGCTCTCATTGACCTTCCTAGATTGGGGCAGTCTCGATTCTTTAAAACAACATGTAAAAAATGTCTCAAATTACCGCGAACAAGCAAACAAGAAAACAAGCAAAATACAACCAAAAATGAAACTTTGTTCTATGATTACGAAACGTATATCGGAATTGTTCTTGTGTTTTCTTTATTTAATTCCTATTTGAAACAATCCCATCGGAATATAAATTTTCTTGCGTTCTATTTCCGCTTTGTTAAAAGGTTTATACTATTTGCAACTGAAGAAATGAGCCTGGCAGTTGCCTGGCAATACGTTATAAGAGAATGAGAAGCAAAACAGACCAAACCAAATATTTGCTGTGGTATGAGCTTCGCATGGATTTTTATTTATTCGTTTATTTGAAATCAATTGCATAAGAGAGCGATTGTGGCCGAGAACAACATTGCTCACTTTAGCGATTCGAACCTGAAATGTCCTGCTGCTTAGGAAGTTTATTACGTTCTGCAGATGCTTGACAAAGCTACCTCCCTATAAAAACACGCTCCCAAGCTCCTTCCTAGCGCGTGACACCTTCGTTACACTCTCGTTATTAGAGAGCTCCGCGAGCAGACTATCGCTGTGAGGAGCTTGTCTCGGTATTAGAGAGCTCCGCGAACGGGATATCGCTGTGAGGAGCTTGGGCGATTTCAATTGCACAATGTCGCAAAATGTTGCAGTGGTGTGAGCAACTTTCATCCCAAGTGCACGAAAAATACAATATACAATTTGTGTGCAGATATGAGAAGTTGTGCTGAAGCCTCATGACTGTCATCTAATTTGGTGAAGTACTATACAACTTTTGTCTTGATTGTCACCATTACTTTTACGAGCGCTTTGGTTAGTGAGGGAGGAAATTCTTAACTTGTACAAACATTTTTTTAAGAAACTACATTTTATACATTCTCCATGGGTGATAATGTTCATAAGAGTGTTAAGTTTGACTTGTATGTATAATGCCGTAGTTCCCCGTGGGTACCTGCACTGAAATGTTACATTAAAAGAATGAAGTTCACATAAGTCCTCGATACATATCTAAAATGCCATTTAAAGATATATGGGTAGTATCTACAGCCAAACTCTGTGACCTGTCTAGGAGTGTAACACTTAATCAAATTGTCACTGCATTAACAGTGTGCATGGTCCAATGCGAATACATTAATGATAAGATCAGGTATTGTGGATGAAGTAAAGGACTGCCAATAGGTTCGAGATAATCAACTACTTTGACTATCTATAGTTAGTAAATTGCCATTCTTTCTTGTATAAATTCATTATTCATCCTGTTTGAAGAGTCACATTCATATTGTTACATTTACCTCTGTCATGAATATGTTATATGCCTTTTACCACAGTATTGTTGATGAAATTTAGAAACATTGTTTGTGTGTAGTATAGGCATCACGTAATTCTTTCACATTACTATAGTTAATCTGTCGGATTAACTATAGTAACATCAAAGAATTTGGTGGTCCTTAACTTGTGTTGAGTAATATATGTATATGCTGTTATGATACTAATACTCAGAACACTACTACATGTTTGAGCAGAGACCATATAATTTGGTCTCTGGTTTGAGGAAAGGAAATCTTATCCAAAAAGTACTGTTTTCAATTTTTCACAATGTTTCCTCTTCCAACCAATTAACAACAGTTTTCTGCTTCCTGACACCATTTGTTTGTTTAATTCTTTAGGGGACGACATATTTCTGATGGCAGAGACCAAGAAACCTGAAGCTAGGTACTTCATTGCTAAATGTGCCAACATCGCATCTCTGAAGAAGTGTTGTGTTTCTGGCATCTGGGCCTGTAGAGACAGAACCAACTCTCAAGAACAGCCCAGAACCATTCTGTCTCAAGGCCTCAGAGAGGGTCGTGTGGTGTTGATATTCAGTGTAAACAACTGTCATGGTTGGCATGGTTACTGTGAGATGATTGACAGGCCCGGGCACTATGAGCCAGATGACAAAGAAGAGAAAGGCCAAGTAGATGGAGAATCAGGGGAGACAATCCAATGGCATTATTTTCGAGTTGTATGGAAATACTTATTTCTGCGTGAATTCAGTGAGCAGTGTGTTCCATTTACAGAGACTGAGTTCTTGCTTCCAGATGGTACACCTGTGAATAAGTCAAGAAACTGGCAAGAGCTGCCACCTGGTATTGGTGAGAAAATGTGCCATCTTGTTGAGAGTTTATACAGTGAATTGACATTGAAACGTAAACAAAAAGAGAATGAAAAGACAGCTCAACGTCCACCACCCTTTCTGGAATCAGATGACTGTGGGAGTGTGAATGATTATTGGGCAAGTGTTGTTGAGAAGGTTGAGAGGGAGCTGGGCAGAGTTCATTTAGCATGTCCATTTGGAAGTCAAAGGTGTGCATCTATTTTGGCTGAAGAGGTTGTTGTCAGCACAGGTACTACAGATATGTACCCGAGGTACCCTAGGATGAGTCCATTCCTCATTGCGCTGCACGCTTAACCAGTTCTTTGACACTGAACATGAAAGAATTTTTTAGTTTCTGGATCGGAACTGTCAACCTGTGGTGTGAGATGCATTCCAGCGTGCTATATAAAAAAACAGCATACACAGTGACAAATGTACAGTACTTTAGTATTCCGCAATGCAATGCAAAGCACTCCAGCATACACTCGTAATAAGACAAACCAAAACTACAACTTGCACCAGTTTCAGGTTGAGGAATGTGGACTCGTCCACTATTTAGGGTACGGGGTACTTTTCTGTATTCTGAATATGTACTTAGGGTACATATCTGTCATACCTGTGTCGACAACGACCCCTATATTTTGCTTTTGTGAAGTGACAAATGACATTGGTTACACCATTTATTGTCCAAAACTGGCTTCCACAGGAGATATCGCTTGGGTGAGATCAGGCAATATCTCCTACAGTGAAATTGTATAACAATGGTTTGCAGACCATTGTGACATCATCAGGACGCTACAATCAAATGACATCACTGAAGCTGGTTAGCCGTAGTTTTTACGACTCAAGACATTGGTTATAACTGTTTACAAACTGAACAAGTTGGTAGAATGATTTTGGATGATAAATAAAATATCACCCTTGTGTCCTTTGATATAAGATCAACAATTGTTGATAAAATTTAAAACCTTCCTCAGAGTTTTAAACAGTTATCAACCCGTGTTGATATATTTGATATCAAAAGACCCTTTGGTGAGATTCTCTATATAAGTGTTATTATCTACAATTTGAGCAAATCCTTGATTTTGCATCATATCACCATTCTATTTTTATAGATACCATGGACAAGGAGCTTCACAATTCACCAATATATCAATGCTTCATGATGTTACACCTGTCAATACAAACACCATACTTCTCCTATTTCATGGATAATTTTTTAAGAAAGTATGTTTTCAAAATGTAATATTTGCAAACTACACAGGCTAACACTGAGTATTTGCTTATTTCTAAACAAAATGCTAAATCTGATTGCATAATATTAAAAGAACGAACCTATGTTAATGCAAGATTAATACAAAGTGGTTGATAGAAGCAACCTCTTGTCAGCTGAGCCACAAGGAACAAGGAGTAGATCACACAAGAATGCTGTATGTATCCTGATAGTTATCGCAATCACTCTGGTATCTCTACCACTGAATCGTTGCAGGAGGTCCTCATGACACCCTTTTCCTGGACCCATCTGTTACCATAGTTTCAAACGGATTCAGAAACTTCCCATACAATTTCTTTCGCACATGAGTGTAGTTTGATTAGAAGGCTTTTCAGTTTTGTGTATTCCATGTTTTAACAAAACAGTTTTTTGTGTAGGGTCATCTTTGTTGTACACTCATGGTGACCATTCTTCCCTTCAGATACAATCTGGCTGGGCCGGAGAGCGACATCGATGTGTTTATTGTGTATCAGGCGGACACAGCAAGTCTCCTGGGCTTCAATCCTCCAAAACAGACAATCAAGGTAGTGTCCCGAGTCATGCCTTCATTCTGGGTGGGCGATGGGGGCTATGCAATGTTGCTATCTTATTCTGATTCTTTCTTGGAAAAATAAAACACTTCAGTCTCATTTTCTTCAACTATGAGATCAATGTTAGAATTTGGTAGAGTAAGTACCATTTTCCATATTTTAGTACTGACTTTTGGGAGTTGTCTAGCAAATTGTTTCTGGGACCTTTAATTCTGGTTAGAAACCATGGCAGCACAATTACGTGATGAAAAGAAAACTCATCCATTAAAATCCAGACAATCTTCATGCATAGAAATAAATAATAAACCTGGATTATTTTACCAGACAAAATCACCCAGGGAAAAATCATTCTAACTGCATGTTTTTAATGACCAGCTTACTGATTAAAAACATAAGGAAGAGAATATATGGATGTCAACTTCTTTATTATGAGAAACACAACATTTCGGAGTATATGCTTACTCCTTCATTCACCTGATGAAGGAGTGAGCATATATTCGGAAACGTTGTGTTCCTCATAATAAAGAAGTTGACATCCATATATTCTCTTCCTTATGTGAATCACTTCTTAATGCCTTTCAAAGACCAGAGTTTTAAACATGTCTTGACATGTTTCAGAACAGTGACCGAGAGCGATGTGACTACACAATTCTTGAACTGCACCGTTACTGTGAGCTGCTCTGTGGGGGAGACCCACGGTGTGTGGAGACTCTGTACATGAACCAGTCTACTGTCATCCATAGCTCCCCACAGTGGAGGCAGCTCACACAGCTTGCGCCACTCATGCACACAAGGTCAGTCACAGATCCATCTGTATTATGCTACGATAATGTGAAATGAAAATAACCCAAGATTTTGTGTCCACTGTTCTTAAGAAATAGTAAATGATATGTATAAAAGATTGTTTTGTTTTTTGTTGTTTAACGCTGCACTCAGCAATATTCCAGCTATATGACGGCGGTCTGGAAATAATCGAATCTGGACCAGACAATCCAGTGATTGCAATCATGAGCATCAATCTACGCAATTAGGATACGATGACATGCATCAAGCAAGCCTGACCACTTGATCCCATTAGTTGCCTCTTATGACAAGCAGTCGCCTTTCTATTCTACCCTGATATTTACGGGTCGATATGTATAAAAATCTTTATACTAATTTAAAAAACAGTTATCTGTCAGTACTGTTTTGCAGTTGCTCTATGGTGGTGTGACATACAAATTTATTGTTTACATTCATTAGTAGCAGTACTGTGAATGATGAACCAGGTGACTGAGTACAAATAAGTACTGTGTATTTGCATAAGTTTCTGTCAATATATATCCCATCCCTCTCCTACAATGGTTTTTTTAATAATGCTTCCTTTTTCTGATTAACCTATAGTTATTTATTCTATATTCTTTACCACACGTAGACAATGTCTGGACAAGTATTTACGAGATGCTCAGGGGTCAAATGGGGTCAAACAGTACAGAAAGTGGTGTGATGAAAACCCAGGTCACAGTGACCTTCCAGCTAAGATCAACAAGCTCTGTTACATCATCATCCGACTTCTCCAGAATGCAAGGTATTATATTAAGGAGTATGATTCTGATGATGAAGGTGATTGTGGTATAGATAGTGGTGGTGGTGGTGATTAATGGTAGTAGCAGTAGCATCATCATCATCATCATCATCATGTGGGAACGGAGAAAGGTTATCACTTAAAACCTAAATGCCTCATGGGTAATCTGATGAAGATTTGAGGACATCTCTGTCAGAGGTCGCATCAGGTGAACTTTCCAGTCTAGTCTAGGCAATCAAAATGGATGTTTCTATATTTATTAGGAGTGACTGACACATTCAGACAAGCATATCTGATTTCTGTATCTCGAAAACAAAAAAAATGACAAATTTCATACGTAGATAGATAAAACAATTATATAATTGTGGATTTTTTATACACCCTGTCATTTCTGAACTCCATGGCATCGACACCCAGAAGGAAGTACCATCAAAGGTAAACAAATGAAGCTGAATCATTTTGGAAACCTGAGATCTGTTTGGCTCAGGAACCCATATAAATTGGGTGTTCAAAGTTCTTTCTGAGATGAGTTTAGAGTTCACATGAGATGTCGGAGTAAATGATTGGATTTCATTGAGATTGTAATCACACAAAATGGGTTTAGAATGACTTCAATTCGAATTGCTTGGACTCACAATTTGGAGAATAGTCCATTTTATGATCTGTCTTGTCAGAGATGTGGTGAAGAAGGGACCTATCCGTGTATTCCGTGAAGAGGGGAGTGAGGAGAGGAGAGTCATCCTGTCTGTCCGCCGTGGGGAACTTACAGCCAGTCAGGTGCTACAGAATATACACAGGTAACGTAGTAGGGTAGGATATGTAACTATCTTTGAAAAATAGGGAAAATTATAGTATAGGTCCTCAACACGCAATGTTGAGAGCTAACTAAATTTCAGTGGTCAAGATGTGTGACAGGACTGAGTGTTTGTCATCATTGCCCAATGGTTGTTATTATTGCCCATGCTTTCAATATAGGAAAGCTGTTATATTGCTAACTAAGGTATAAAATAGCCCTCACTAACTTCACAATGAAAAGTATCAGTTGATGTTAGTAGGTTATGTAAGACAATTCCTACCATGGTGCTTGTTCTTGTTGTAAGATGTTTTGCCAAAGCAGTAAATGATGTTCAAATGTCAGATGCATTAGACATTGTGTAGGGTATGTGTAACGAAACCCCAATGGCGTCATATCACAATGAGAACAAAGAATGGTGATTTACATGGTTTGCACAGGCTTAAAGGTGTAAAATTAGATATGGTGCCTTGAAAGGTCTTCAACTTGAATCTGCCTTGAAAAAGCCTTCAGTTGATAAAATGCCTTTTCTTTGGCAACCATGGTTACAATGACATTATTTCTTCAGTAATGTTTTAAAACATCAAAGGCAAAACACCAGTTCATAACTGGTTTGTTTATTAATATACTAACTTTAGTATAATGAATTGTGTATTTGGATTTACATATGGCACCATTGAATTACTCTAGCAAGGCCAGGCCGGTGGATGTAGTGATATGTATGCCATCTGCCATCAGACTACAGCCACATAAACAAATATAATAAGAATTGTTGAAATTTAAATAAAAGGTTGCAATTTGAATTCATCAAAAGTAAATGCAATCTTGCAAGGTTATAATTGTCCTTTTCTGACAGAGTGAATGAGTAAATGGTAGGGCTCTATGCTGTGTTTATTTTCTATCTGTTTTAGAACAATTTGTTCAAGGCATCCGTTTACATTAACTGTCGACCATTGTAGTTCATGAATGTGTGGTAGGACTATGTTCATTCTAATTTTCATGAAGCAAAGAAACAAGGCATCATAATTAGTGAATTTATTTTGGAATATGTAGCTTTTTGTTCATCTGTAGTTGGGGGCATGAGTGGAACTGTCGTCTTAGGCACCACGATTCAAATTGCATTCCTTGGGCATGCCAGAAATGCCATAAAAATTTGAGACCTACTTCACTTCGGGCTTTGCTCCCACATTAAGCTGACGCATGGAGTTATAACTGGAACAGGGTTCAAAGCAGTGTTAACACCCAACTCACCCACTCACTCACTCATCTGTAGGTACTGTTGTCAAGTTTTGGGCAATAAGATTTTGCAGGGCAGGTAATTAGTTGTGAGGCAGGCATGGAGGAAATATGATGGTTAATTATGGTAAAATTACGTTTTTCAGTCTACAGGAAGAAATAGATAAGGGTCGGGATGATCTCACCACAGACAGTCCAGCAAGTTCAGTGGAGAAGTGGCTCCTTCAGCAAAGATACTGTAATTTTACTGAAAACTTTCCCCTGGCCAAGAAGAATGAATAACAGTCACAAGCTGTGATAGCAAGGTTATATCATACCTGGATATTATGACATTTATATATATATAAATGATGCCATAAAAAACACTTTTTATGATGTTATAAAGTCATAAATTGTACAATAAAAGTTTGTGAACCATCTAATGTGCAGTTTTGTGTTTACACCCCATCTAACCCACGTGGTCAGGAATATGTAGGGCCCCAATACCTCATACTTTTTGTGAAAGCCATCTAAAGCGTTGTTCTATGTTGTTTGATGCTGCACTCAGCATTATTCCAGCTATATGACAATGGATGACATGCAATCAACTAATTCACCGAGACTGACCAGCTGTTACATTTGGTAATTTCTTACGACGAGCATAGGTTATTGGAGGCCTATATTCTTACCTGGAACCCCCACATGTAAAATGAGTGTTGGGTGGTCAGGTTCTGACTTGGCTGTTTGTGCTTCATAATGTCCCGATGGTATGGATTGATGCTCATGCTTTCAATCACTGGTTTGTTGAATATTTACAATATCTTGAATATTGATGACTAAAATAAACAAATCGAAAACAGCTAGATTCAAGGTTTCTATCTGGTAGGTTACCTATTTAATCTGAAGTGTAGCCAAAATAATAAATAATCAGTGGTTATTGGGTTAGAAAGTTTTTCTATGCAAAATGACCACCCCCAAAGAAACAAACACAAGCATGGGTGCAGCTGTTTGGAAAGTATGGTGCATGTTAGGATCACATGTAAATATGCAACTATTGGATGTATGCAAATAATCTGCGAAGCATTTTGCACATGAAAGTCATATCACCAAATGGGTTAGTTACTGTGTTGTAAATTTTTAAACTGTAACCATAAAACGAAAGTATGATTCCAAAACACCTGCACCCCTCATACAGTGTGTCACCCTGCAACAAATCCCTTCTAATTTTGACTGGCAAAATCGTAACCTGTCTCAAAATTATGACTAGGTTCTTTTTATCAGAACAGTTAAAACATGTCCATTTTTAGTATAGTATTCACGACTGTCCTTACGTCCGTCCGTACGTTGGTTGCCGCGATATCTCAAGAACTAAACACTGGATTGTCTTCATATTTGGAACTATGGTGTATATACAGACTCCGCAGAGACCAGTCGGTTTTGGTGACCTTGACCCCATTTTCAAGGTCACAGCAGGCAAATCTGCTTTTGGAGTTGGAAAACGGTGTTGCCGCGATATCACAAGAACTAAACACTGGATTGTCTCCATATTTGGAACTATGGTGTATATACAGACTCCGCAGACACAAATCGGTTTTGGTGACCTTGACCCTATTTTCAAGGTCACAGCAGGCAAATCTGCTTTTGGAGTTGGAAACGGTGTTGCCGCAATATCTCAAGAACTAATCGCTGGATTGTCTTCATATTTGGAACTATGGTGTATATACAGACACCGCAGACACCAGTCGGTTTTGGTGACCTTGACCCCATTTTCAAGGTCACAGCAGGCAAATCTGCTTTTGGAGTTGGAAAACGGTGTTGCCGCGATATCTCAAGAACTAATCGCTGGATTGTCTTCATATTTGGAACTATGGTGTATATACAGGCGGGGGACATTTCGTCACTTTGTGCCAATACTTGTTGAACTTAGTTTTAAATTAGATGGACTTTGAAACACATCAAATCTTGATTAAACCAGTGCTAGAATCATGACACTGCTAATGGAACATGACATGTACTTCCATTGCAAGAATATGTTCACTGGTCATGTAAAGAATGATTGGCTGTCCCTCACCTCTAATCCCACCTTCTCACATAGCATTGGTGAGCGAGTTGCTCTGAACAGCTTCAGGTATATCACATCATGTCAGCTAAATGCAGTAAGAAAGACACAAGAAATTGATGTTTAGTGGGTACCCATAACCTTGGATGGCTGACAAACCAATATTCATAGTCAGGACACATCTTGGATTCTAACCCACAGCCAGTGGCATTCGTGACAAACTTGTGCCATCCAGGCCAAGCCAAATAGAGACCTTGCAGGAGACAGGAAGATGCGAATGGTGATGAATGGACCAGTTGATCCGGGCGCCTCAGGAACACAACTCTTCAGAACTGAGGCACTTCGTCTTAGACCACTGGGCAACCACTGCCCCCATCACACACCATGAATAACAAATTCATATTGAAATTCATAAATAGATTTATTTACAACAGAATCAGCCTCGTGAGACTTTCTTTATCACACACACATATTCTCATGTCAGGAAAAGTATTTACATATCTATGTGCAACATCTTCAGTATATGTACATACATACCTACATGATGAGAAGTATCAATTAAATGATACATAGTTTAAGTCCATTTTTAATAACTTCCCCTTATTTGTGTACACCATCTTTCTTTTATGCAATGTTTCCAAGCCAGTGAAAGTGCCGGATATTACCATTTGTAAAGAAGGTACTAATGATGTTCATTATGTTTGAATATCATTTCCCCAATTTTACTCGAAAACAAAATAGCAATAACTGTTATTTCACACCAATGTGTTTTGGATGCCACATGCATATATTATGCCATTTACAATTTTTATAAATTGATATATGTAATTGTATAATCAGAATAAAAGTGTAAAATGCAATATTCTATAAAATGTGTCAATGTACAATATTAATTAAAAAGTGTTAAAACCCAAATAAAATAGTTGACAATAGGTCTAAATTTACTGCAAGATCAGCAGTGTTTACATTGTGACACTTTACAAAGAGAAAACAAATCTGTTGATTTACGGGTTAAAGCCTAAAAAGGTTCACTCCTCTGAAATTAAACCAGCAAATTTTATCACATAATTGCCATACCAACCTATCTCAGAAGTACCATCCAAACCGGCCGTTTAACATCTTGCATGTGTCCAAACATATTACACAATGATGGGTTTCTTGCTACCAACATTCTGATACTCAGTGTTGTACATCTTGGGTGCAGTCATGACAGACTTGGTGCCGGCAGTAGGGAGGGTGTAGGGCGTGTCCACTGGACAGTAGAAGTTCTCCCTCATCCGAACGTGTGATGGACGTATGTACAAGTCTGAGTATTCAGTCTTCAAGCCCCTGGTGCATGAAGAAAGATAAACATTACATGTCTGCCACTATGTGTATCGCATGCATCATACACGTGGGGTTGGTTCCACAAAGCGGTTCTTAGCGCTAAAATGATGGTACGACCCACACTTTTATATTGACTTAGAGCTAAGATCGCTTTGTAGACGTGGCCCCGATGGAAACTATTTTGGATATTTCAAGCAAATTCTTCACTATTTCCAGATGCTTTGAACTGTTATTTGAATGAAGACATGCTGAACACATTCGGAACACCTTGCTGAAGCTTTGATTCTTGGCGTAAATGTTAACTTCCAGCATCATTCAACTCATATAACGTTGTTTGTTTGTTTGTTTTTTAAACCACGCTAGGCAATATTCCAGCTATATGACGGCAATCTGTAAATAATCGAGCTTGGACCAGACAATCCAGTGATTGACATCATGAGCATGTATCTACGTAATTGGGATACGATGACATGCATCAAACGTGTCTTGACCACCCAATCCCATTAGTCGCCTTGTAAAATAAGCATGGGTTGCTGAAGATCAATTCTAACCCAGATCTTCACACGTCTCAATCCTATAAAATTGTTCACCAATGTGAATTAAACTGACCATGAAGTACAACGATATTTCAGAAATATGCAAATCGATATTCTCAGTTATAGAAAGGCTTCAAAGATGGTGGAATATATTTATAAAAGTGTATGTTAAAAGTTGGTACTTAATTTAAGATATTTTGCAATATTGACCCCATAGTGAAAAGTTCAAATAAAACTGTCCTCATTCACCCTCTCCTGTAAATGTCACTACAATATTGTATACTCTTTCTTCCCCTGGCGTATAGATCACTCAAGTAGTACATGCAGGTTGTCAGTGAAATCAAATCATACATGGTGTGATATACTTACGAGTGAGGTACTGGCACCATTGCTTTTGGCTGACGGGGGATCTTTGTAGCTGTAGGGAATACCATTGTATCTCTCATAGGCAGGGGCTCTCGGGGCACGGAATCTTTAGGGAATGGGCTAGAAGAAAAGACAGTTTAGTAAATATGTGTCTGTATAGTATAGTTATACAGTAAATGATAAGGTAAGGTGAGGTGAGGCGAAATGGGGTTTAAAGTCGCGTCCATGATTATTGCACTACTGTTATGCATTAGCCAGTAACTATATTTAATCAGCTACTTTGATACAAAACTGCATAAACATTGTAAACTGTACAGTTGTGCAGCATACTCATTTCTTGTTGTCACAATGTACTGCACTTACTAATTTATTTTCAGAAATCATTGTTTAAATAATTCTTTCCTAATTTAAAAAAAAATAACTTGATAATTGAAATGAGTGAGTGAGTTTAACACTGCTTCAACAGTATTTCAGTTATGTTGTAGGATGTCAGTATATGTGGAAGGAATGAGTGAGTGAGTTGGGTTTAATGCCGTTTTTAACAGTATTCCAGTTATATCACGGCGTGTCAGCTTAATGTGGGAGGAAAGTCCTAAGCAATGCAGGTCTCAGACGTTTACCACTTCAGAAAAATCCACGAGCACGGGTATGGTGGTGACAAACCTAGAAACATAATAAGGGCAACTGGGATTCAAACCCACGATCATCAGTTTCTGGCGTGCCTAAGGGACCCACCTCTGCACAGCGAATCGCAGCGCCTTAGACAACTGGGCCACCTGTGCCCCCCATATGTGGAAAGACAGCTCAATATTAGGAGCACAGGGCCTTGTAAGGCAAAGATAGCAGATACAAGAAATATAGTCACTACTAGTGTCATAGTTCTATATAAAAGGATCCTTTTATATAGAATTAAGACACTGATAGTGTCATGTTGTAACTTTTATATAGTACTGAGACCCTGGTAGAGACCATATATCTTGTAGCTGCTACTTTTTGCATTACAAGGCCATGTCATTAGCAGGTCAAAGACGCATTTACTGAAAATCACAGGTATGGTGCTGACAAACCAAAGTTCATAATCTGATGAATCTCAGATTCAAACGAACTAACAGCAAATCCTGACTTCCAAGGGACATAACTCCGAACTAATAGCAATGCCTTAAATCACTCGTCCTCCTGTGCCATTTGATAATACATGTATAACCTCAACTTCATCAAAATATTATCAAACCAAATAAACAGACATAAAACAGATTTGTGAAAATAAAACTCAAGTTTAGCTGGTTTTCACTAAGTTGTACAAGTTCATCCATCACCGTGACTCACTTGTGTTTGAGGCCATGACCCCAGGATTTGGGCATGTCCTCACACTGCCAAGTTGTTGCTATGTCTTTCTTGGGATATTTTTTGAGCTCATCGGGTTTGAATGAACGGTGATCTTTCTGCGTGGTTGACAGGTAGGGGTCAAGAAGGGACAGTACTCCCTTGTCTCGCACATAGAATGGCTTGCCTTGGAGCTTGGGATTTTGTGTAGTTGCACGGCCATACTGAAAGAAAAACGTACCATTCTTAGACCAAAACATAGCAGGGCCTCCAAAATCAAGAAAAAATACCCTGCATGAAAGAATTTCACTACTGATTTTAGACACAAAAAAATTCTGATTCTTGTAGCAGTTTTCAATCTGAAGAAATGGGACAACCAATCATTACCTCGCCTCAGAATGATTTCTAAGAGCAAACATACTATTTTCAGTAAAACTTTAAGGTCTGTTAAGAACTACCTCAGTAAGTCAGTCAGAATGATTGCACATCATAATACTTAAAGTACAAGATGTCAAAATGGCCAACCTGATAAACGGGACGGGAGATATTTCCCAAGATGTTAGTCATGAACCTGCAGCGTTTACAAGTGTTAATCATCATTTAGCAATTGGCCCAAAATTGAAAGGTGATTGTAAAGATGTGTCAAATAGATACATGTACTACGGTAAATTCATAGATTGCTGTAGACTGTCACTGTCATTCTAGACACGGATCAGTCGAAGCGAGGAACGATCATGCAGCCAAACTCTTTAATGTTTGTCAGTGTATGCTAAAATGATGAGTTCAAGATTAAAGTGTTTAAATAATCAGAAACAACGCTTCTGTATGTATTCATGCCAGGGAATTCCCAGGGGTCCCCCAGGAATGTGTAAGTAGTCTGTCATTTCAAGAATACAGTCTCATGATAAACGTATGAACATCAAATTGTGTCGTTCATACACCTATGAACGTCAATTTCGTGGTCATGTGACCGACCTCTCAACCAGTGGAAAAGTTGTCTATCGTTAATAACCTTACATTTAAAATTATTGAGTTATGATATATTTGATATCAAAAGACACAAGGGTGATATTCTATTTATCATCAAAAACCACTGATGAAGAGTAATTAGCCATGTCTTGAGCAAAAAGATGCTGCTAACTGGCTTCATTGGTAGAGAAATTAGTGATGTCATTTGATTGTGATGTCATGTCACAATGGTGATGCAAATTCATTGTAGTAATACCTCCGAGGAGACATTTCTTGATCTTACCCAAGTGTTATCTCCTGTGCAAGACAGTTTGGGATCAGTAATACAACTTTCAAGGCATCAAGTATGTATATGAAACATTACTAACCAGAATATTCACAAAGCACAAAAGCCAAAGAAAAAATGGAAAATATGATCTTGCAACTTACATATCTTAATACAAAGTTTACAAAAATACAGCATGGAGGGAATTTCTGTCAAATGCTACATTGGTGATATTCATATAAGAAAATTCAAATTAACGGTCAAAATATCATTCCACTTTACAGTTCATCTGAGCACTGGATTTCTAATTAATAAAAGATGTAATTCATTGTCAAAAACGTATTGCCTAGGGGACTGTTCCACATAGAAACACATCTTACTTTTGTGCTAAGATGATCGTAACCTCCATACTTTAACTTATGTCTTACCACAGTCGTAGCGCAAAGATCGCTTGTGGGACAGAGCCCAGGATTTATTTCTTGCAATCACCAGATGTATGACTTACCTTTGAAGGCCCCTCCTTATGATGATCTTGTAGAATAAAGTTTTGAGGTCCAGCAAAATCTTCAAAGTGATATTTCTCCCTGATGCCAGGGGCAGCACAGAACTTGTCCTGCATCTCACTCTGCTGGTTCCCCATCGTCAGGGGTCTCCGCCACCCACCCTTGCCCAGCTGGAACATTCAGAGAAACGTTGCTAAGTAACATGCAGGACTAGGAAGAATGTAATTATTTGTTGTAGTACATGTGGAAAGAGAGTACCACTGACTTTTATATTTACAATATTAATAAACATTTAGTTTCGTTGCCATGTAAGCATGTAACTGACTGACATCATGTCATGTATTGTTAATCTCATTAAAATCGGATCGTAGTGTCCGCTATCACTACACAAAATGTAGCAGTTGCAAGCACTAAGATCTGATTATAATGAGATTGGAGTGCTGTGGAAATAATATCAATCCAGGGACATCTTAATACTTGCATACTAGCTCAAAACATCCAGAAAGCTTAACTCCAGGTACACATGCATTTTACTGTACACTTATCTGCCATGTTTAAATCTTGAAATTGACTATCAATGTTATTCATAAACATTGAAAATTAGACATAAAAATATTACTAACAAATAGAAGTTCCATAAAGTGCTTGTAGCAACCTCATCAGTGACATCTGTCAGGGTCCACATTTCAACAAACACATACGGGGTAGTATTTTTCATTAACTCAAAACCTTGGGGTGTGTAATAATTACATATAATTCTAAAAGCATTTGTTTAAGCTGTTGTGTGGAGGGCAAAAGCCCCAAACCCACTGTTATTTTAGCGGTCTGTTACAAATGATGTTTGAAAAACTTAGAAACAATTGTTCAGGTGGGAGGTTGTGCATATCCCTTACCAAAATAACAGAAGGTGTCCATGTCTTGTAAATTGCATTCTTGTGCAACTCTCATTTCTGTACCTTTACAAATTTATTGTATGAACTGTTAGGTGCTCTCACCTTCTCTGCCAGGTCCTTTACATAATTCACTTTCCAGTGTCCTGGAGCTTTCTTGTGAACAGTGTTGGCAAACACTCCTCCCGGGTATTTTCTGTCATGTGCATTTCCATATGTTGTCTGGAATATTTGATCTCTTGTGATTTCATCTGGTTTTGCAAGGTCTGATGGTAGTGGTTCTCTCATCTGTGTCTGTAAGCATAAATAATAAACATGATACACAGTAAAATCCTTTTGTGGCAGTGAATACAAAAACGTGTTTCTGGGAATCATGGAACATTGACTATTAGGGACTAGGTGGTATTGGTCTTTTAAAAGTGACTGAAGCCAGTTTACTCTCCGCAGGGCTTGCATTGTCGGATTCACTGTGCAGAGCTCTATTGTTTTGGATTAGGAATTGAATCAGACATGCGACATCACACTCAGAAATTGTTTCATGCATGATTTAAAAACGCACAGAACCAATTTTACAATGATCTAGTAGAATGACCAATCAAAATCCGATGATATCATGAAAATGTCCCATTACCATTTCTAGTCAAATCACTGCCCCATCACTGATGGCACAACCGTGCCATTTCAGGTAGGGTGCTAGCCGAGAGCCGTGAAGGGTCCTACAGTCCACATGACCCTACATTGCGTGATGTAGGGTCATGTCTTGACTGTAGGGGGCCCAGTTGTCTAAGGCGCCACGATTCGCTGTTCAGTGTTGCATCCCTTCAGCATGCCAGAAACCTATGATTGTGGGTTCGAATCCCGGTTCGCCTCAATAATGTTTCTAGGTTTGTCAGCACCATACCCGTGCTCGTGGGTTTCACCGAAGTGGTAAATGTCTGAGACCTGCATCACTTCGGGCTTTCCTCCCACATTAAGCTGACAGACAGTGATATAACTGGAAAACTGTTAAAAGCGGCGATAAACTCAACTCACTCACTCTTGACTGTAGGACCCCATTGCAGTTCTTGGCTAATAGGGTCCCTGAGGTTTTCTCCAAGTATTTCAGTGTTTGAACTCAATAATTGTCTGCTTTTAACATTAGTGGTATGACAAGGATACTTTGTAGGGGTGGGACGGGTAACTTGGGTACTCAGGTCGGGTGGGTACTGAGTAGGACCTGGGTACCCATCGGACTACCAGTTAATCACGTGATATTTAATGAACTCTATGGTTACACTATAATTGACTTATGTTTGCATTTCTTCTGACTTTATATGTTTGCATAAAGATAAAACTTCATTCAACTTCACTTTATGCATGACCAGAATGTTTTATATGAGTGTCTAAATACATTTTGCCAAGGCTACGGTCAAACTACTCCCAGTCGGACATTTGGACCTATCTCTTGAGACCTACAGCGGGTACCCAGGTAGAGTCGGTAATAGGGTGGTGGGTACCCGGGTTGTAAATTTGGACTCGTCCCAGCCCTAATACCATGACTTTTTTGCTTAATTTAGAAACACTGCACAAGATACCTAGATATTTATATCCCCTTAATGTGTCTGATAAAACACCATAACGAGAAGGGGGTATTATTATTTTTTTTAAATTGCAAAGGAATATATCATTCTATATGGTATATAATAAAGACAGGGACAGCGTAAACATTACCCATTACGTCCATTGTAATAACATATCGTATGTATAACAAATTTTGACGGTTAAATAGATATGATTAATGATGGCCTACCTGAAATTCAGAATTGGGAAAATAATATCCCGGCCTGTAATGATGGCCGACACCTGCGCTCGTTTCATGCCAATCCTGACGCCTCTCGCTGTTCACTTCCTTGAAGCTCATTTTTCTGGTATATTTGTCTTCCTCCCGATGAGATAGTGTTGCGTTTACATCGAATGATTTCTTGATACAACGTCGTCACCCCATGCACAACTCTTCCTTGGCAACGATGTAAACACAACGGTATTGTGGGTAACAGTCGGAAAACATCGGACACAGGCAGGGTTTTCAAAGCTCCATCCCAGCGCGTACTACCTTCGCGAAGATCACTAATGTGGTTGAAGTTGGTCACTGTGTGGAGTTCCGCTTTCCCCTTCGTTTAAACTGGTTCTTCTATTCTCAACGGTATCGTGGGAATGCTAACGGAGACAGGAACCCAGTTTATGCGCATTTGTCATTCCAACATATTGAAACATCATTGAACAAAATCCGAATGATTTCATAAGGTAAGTAACTCTATATGACTTAACATTTATCGGCGACCACTATCAAATCTAAGCAACATTTAAATGTATTTCCACTTTATTTTTAACCCATCAGGATCAAAGGTTTAAGTATGTTTGCAACACGGCAGATAATTTAGTAAATGTTTAACCGTCGTCTCCTTCAGTCTAGAGGATTTTATAAGATCTGATTTTCAGGAGATTGTGTCTCCTCAGAAACCACAGGGCTGGACCAATATGTTTCTGCTTTTCTTTAAACATTATTTATTGTCCAAAACATGGGGGAGGGGGGGCTAACCATGAGGACTTCACCTGCATGACTTTGGGTTCATACTGTGGTATAACTGAAATAGGGCTTTGAAGCGGCGTGTGCACGTGGTCAAAATCAGAACAAGCGTAAAATTAGTATTTTGTGTATTCACCTAATTGCCCATTTCGTTGTTCGCAATCGATCATGTGTTGTTGGTTGGTTTGGTTTGGTTTGGTTGGTATGTTGTTTAACACCGGACTAAGCAATATTCCAGCAAGCCTGACCACCCGATCCCGTTAGTCGCCCTTTGCGACACGCGTAATCGCCTTTTAGGGCAAGCATGTGTTGCTGATGACCTATTCTACCCCGGATCTTCACGGGTCGATCAGGTGTTGTAATCAATCAATATGTTGGATAAAAACTATCAGATATAAGTCTAATTGTATAGATCGTATCTCGGTACCATCACTGATCATAAACGAAGTTAATGCTAATGCAGACAACATTGCAACATGATTGTTTGATAGCCATTACTTAGAAGTTGACGGATGCCAAAGTAGAGCCAATTTATGGATAACAACTTCTCTATTTACTGTAAAGGCCCTACTGACGCGCAAGATTTACAGTGACGCGTCGATGCCAGAATTTTTTAATTTTTTTATTTGTGGTTGACCTATAAAATAAGGATAGATAGTCCACAAAAACCAAAAACAGAAAAGTAGAACTGTTCTGAAGAGTGTTTGGAGAGTAGGTGCTTCCCCTAAAGCTATATAAGCAGGACTAATTATATATAACATATGTTCAGGGTTATCCAGCATCATCTTCCAGCATGATCACGCGTGACCCCCTACTGCAAGGCTGACACGGGACGTCCTCAACAACATGAACGTTAATGTTTTGTCATGGCCCGCGTGTTCTCCTTAATCGAACATTTGTGGGATCATCTTGACATGCACGTCAGAAGGCGACCAATGCACCAGTAAGGACCTTGAGCGCATCTTCACGAGGCAAGGGGGTTAACTGACTATAAAAGTTCAGTTTCCAGCCTTGGCGAACTAGGCTGGAACGAATGAGTTCTGTTTTTTTCTGGACTAACCAGCCAATGCATTCAAGTGATATGAGGGGTGGAATCTGATTGTCCAATAGGAGGGACATAAAAGGGACATCATTCGTAATAGCCACTGGTGGTGTTAGGATCCAGCCCAGAAATTCAAGCCTTGGTTGGCAAGGGTGGAAACTGGTCTTTTATGGTCAGTTAACCCCCTTGCCTCGGGAAGATGCCTTGAGCGATGTTTAATCGAGACATTTATGACGTTTTATCGCTGCATTGTCCTCATTAGTTGATATAAATAATTCCGTCTATATTCGACTTCGTTAATTTCCCTTTACATCAAATGGTTTCAATTCTGACTGCAGGCACACTTTTAATAGGACCATTCAAAAATGTCCATGCATATGTCACATGTATGATAGTTGAGATGATATTAGTGTGTAAACGTGGTAACAATCCGACTGGGGATCGGCTGTCAGGTGACTGCGAGGGACCATATTTAGTAGCCTGTGCAGCGTACGAACATGATCAGGATGCGTGAAAGAGAAACACGTGCAGATGTAGTATTCAGGGATGTGAAATCTCCGCGGAAACGCGGAAAATCGCGTTTTTTAAAACAGTAGTCCTCGGAAAAAAACATCTCCCGCGTAAAAATTTAATATATTTTTTTTTAAAAACACAACGAAAAATATGATCGAAAACAGGACAATTGGCGCCGATTGTCCTGTTTTCGATCAGAGCTTTCACCAGCATAGGTTTTCGGACATCATACGTTTTCTGTCACGAATACTTGCACTATAACGTGGGGTGTGGCTACACACAGAAATTGTAAATACTCAGAGTCAGCTGATGGCTTGTTTTTAAGATAAAGTTGTCTTTTAGCCTGTAAGTGAATGAGATGTTTAACAGTTGTTCATGTGATAAGCGAGAAAACTATGAATGTTTCTTCAGCGTCCCAAACCCCATGTCATGGGGATATATGTTGTATTAATGTCTTATGTTTGCAATGGAGTTTTGTTTTTTTCATCAAGAGGTAAGTACAAGGTAAGTTTTTTTCAATATGCTTCAACATGGGGAAAGGGTCAGACATTGCACGCTTGTGACAGTTGTCCTTGTGTCTGGGGGATGGGGGTTGAAGTTTATGGCAGTATTGCTCCCAGACCTGGCGGGTAGCCAGGTGCGCGAGAGCTATGCCCAATTTTTTAAAAGTACTGATTTAACTTCGAAATTTTACTGCATCTGCCATCTTGTTTATTTGACTTATTGACTTTGGCCATTGACTTATTACATTTCTTGGTGTGAATGTTGTCCAAACTGCACGAAATTGCTTAAGATGCAATCAAATGTTTTAAAAATATCTGGGGGGGGTGGGGGCATGCCCCCAGACACCCCTAGACTTTCCTCTTTTTTCGGGAAAACCTGCTCACATCCCTGTAAGGGGCTAAAACAAGGACTGGTCGGCTCGGAGTCAGTATACTGTGTCTGAGTGGGGTATTCATGTTAAACTGCGGCATGGTAACACAGGGTATTCTGAATAACCGTTATGGTCTGTATCACTTATTCCGTCAAATCATCTCCCGATTCAGTTGGATAAACATTTGAACAGGAGAGACGTTACATAGTACGTGAGAAGTACTGCCATTGTCTATTTTAGGCATTCCAGAATGTTCTTTTGTTCAGTTTTCAAATGTTTAATCGAGAATTTTGTCAACAAATGTTTAAACATAGTCTGAAATGGATATCACCAGTTTGAAATTAGCTCAAGAAAGCTGCTTTCAATGTCGACTTCTTGTTAGTCATTTCATTGGTCGATCAAAGTTTGCGAAAGATCATTCTGACATTGCCTGTAATGGGATGTCCTCAGATCTTTGCTAAGCGGCAGTAAGAAATATGATCTGTTTTCAATGAGATTGGCCATCCTGAACAATTTAAACAGTGTATTTCCAGATTTTCTTGTAGTAAGAGTTATTGTCATTGCTTATTCATTATTTATTTGGGGCACAGGTGGCCCAGTCGTCTAAGGCCCCACGGTTAGCTGTGAAGAGTTGGGTCCCTTGGGCATGCCAGAAACCTATGATTGTGGGTTTGAATCCGATGTTTCTAGGTTTGTCAGCACCATACCCGTGCTCGTGGGTTTCACCGAAGTGGTAAACACCTGAGACCTGCATCACGTCGGGCTTTCCTCCCACATTAAGCGGCGTTAAACCCAACTCACTCACTCACTCACTCACTCACTCACCCACCCACCCACCCACCCACTCACTCACTCACTCACTCACTCACTCACCCACCCACCCACCCACTCACTCACTCACTCACTATTGAAATTGTTATGAAAAGACTCCCTTTGTATTTTTTTCTAGCCTGTGTATTTAAGTCTTTGATTGCTATTTGGAATTATGAGGACTATGTAGAAACTCATCCACTGGCCTTGATGTTTGTGTCCAGGTTTCTGCCCCTCTGGGTCGGAGCAAGAGGAGTGGAGTTCGACTGGAAGTATGTGCAGATGAGCTTTGATTCCAACGTTAGTCTGGTGAGTGTACCATCACACTGGAAAATGGCTCACATCATGAAGGTGAAGATCAAATGATCACAATTTCCAGAATGCAATTTTTTTCTTTCAACACTGTTCATTGAAGGAGAGAAGTTCCTTAGCGTTCTTGTGTTGGCGTCTAATGTACTGTAAATCTTGATATTAATGCGTCTAAAAATTAATACGACTGCCGACCCCTAGCCAAAGATGCATCTCCCCCCCCCCCCCCCCCCCCCCCCCCCTCATGTCCTTATCTTAATACAACCTTAAATTAATCCAATCAAACACAAATAGCACCGCTTATAAGTGCTGAGAAGAGCATTCCATAAAAACAATTAGGTGTTTTCCTAAAAACAACACACAGTTTATATGTTTATTCGGTCAATATTCGGCTCAATAAACCATGTTTGTGTTTATATTCAAGGTGGTATTTCCCCTATCCAAAGTGTGCAGTGCGACCGTCTTATTGTTGATAGTCATGTTGAAAGAGATTAATGCGAAGTTTCATTAATGCGAACAAAGACCAATCGCATTTTTCGCATTTAATTCACGCTCGCGTTAATTTCAAAATTTACAGTATTTAAACTGATGTGAAAGCAGTATTGTTTAAATCATTAAATAGGAGCAGTATCTTATTTTATCTATCCTCCCCTCGTGACCAAATCCTTGAAATGTTTTCTTGGAATTTATTATTGTCAGTCGGTCTCCATCTACATCATTGTAACTGACAATTTTGAGTGCTTGAGAGAGGTGGTACATTTTGCTGTACAGAGTTCCGTCCCTTAGCTGTTCCAGGATCTGGATTTGAATCCTAGATTCTCCTTGACATGACCCTTGGTCTGTCAGCACTGTTGCCTCATTCATGGATTTCACCGAAGTTGTAACCATCAACAAGTTGTGTCCCTTTGGAGTAATGGGCCTTGATAGAACTGAGACACTCTTCAAATAGAGTAACACTCACTCACACTTGCAATATTCCATTTTGACTGTCATTAATTTGTTTGTTTCAGATCCACCACATCAGTATGGCCATGTTGGTTTGGCTGTACTGCCGTAGTGACCTGCAGAAGTCACTGGTCCCCATCGTCATGTCATGTCCCTGCTGGCCCTCGGATGTTACAGACCCCTCATTGTAGAGTGAGTACCGGTGTTATAGTGGGGTAGTCTGGCTGTTACAGGCCCCTCATTGTAGAGTGTGTACAGGTGTTATAGTGGGATAGTCGGGCTGTTACAGACCCTGATTGTTGAGTGAGTACCGGTGTTATAGTGGGGTAGTCTGACTGTTAGGGGCCCTCATTGTAGAGTGAGTACCGATGTTATAGTGGGATGGTCTGGCTGTTACAGACCCCTCATTGTTGAGTGAGTACCGGTGTTATAGTGGGATAGTCTGGCTGTTACAGACCCCTCATTGTTGAGTGAGTACCGGTGTTATAGTGGGATGGTCTGGCTGTTACAGGCCCCTCATTGTTGAGTGAGTACCAGTATTAAAGTGGGATGGTCTGGCTGTTACAGACCCCTCATTGTAGAGCTTGTACCGGTGTTATAGTAGGATAGTCTGGCTGTTACAGACCCCTCATTGTAGAGTGAGTACCGGTATTAAAGTGGAATGGTCTGGCTGTTACAGACCCCTCATTGTTGAGTGAGTACCAGTATTAAAGTGGGATGGTCTGGCTGTTACAGACCCCTCATTGTTGAGTGAGTACCGGTGTTATAGTGGGGTAGTCTGGCTGTTACAGGCCCCTCATTGTAGAGCTTTTACCGGTGTTATAGTAGGATAGTCTGGCTGTTACAGACCCCTCATTGTAGCGTGAGTACCGGTATTAAAGTGGGATGGTCTGGCTGTTACAGACCCCTCATTGTTGAGTGAGTACCGGTATTAAAGTGGGATGGTCTGGCTGTTACAGACCCCTCATTGTTGAGTGAGTACCGGTGTTACAGTGGGGTAGTCTGGCTGTTACAGGCCCCTCATTGTAGAGCTTGTACCGGTGTTATAGTAGGATAGTCTGGCTGTTACAGACCCCTCATTGTAGAGTGAGTACCGGTGTTATAGTGGGGTAGTCTGGCTGTTACAGACCCCTCATTGTAGAGTGAGTACCGGTGTTATAGTGGGGTGGTCTGGCTGTTACAGACCCCTCATTGTTGAGTGAGTACCGGTGTTATAGTGGGATAGTCTGGCTGTTACAGACCCCTCATTGTAGAGTGAGTACCGGTGCTATAGTGGGGTAGTCTGGCTGTTACAGGCCCCTCATTGTTGAGTGTGTACCGGTGTTATAGTGGGGTGGTCTGGCTGTTACAGGCCCCTCATTGTAGAATGAGTACCGGTGTTATAGTGGGATAGTCTGGTTGTTACAGGCCCTGATTGTTGAGTGAGTACCGGTGTTATAGTAGGGTAGTCTGGCTGTTACAGGCCCCTCATTGTAGAGTGAGTACCGGTGTTATAGTGGGATGGTCTGGCTGTTACAGACCCCTCATTGTTGAGTGAGTACCGGTGTTATAGTGGGATAGTCTGGCTGTTACAGACCCCTCATTGTTGAGTGAGTACCGGTGTTATAGTGGGATGGTCTGGCTGTTACAGGCCCCTCATTGTTGAGTGAGTACCAGTATTAAAGTGGGATGGTCTGGCTGTTACAGACCCCTCATTGTAGAGCTTGTACCGGTGTTATAGTAGGATAGTCTGGCTGTTACAGACCCCTCATTGTAGAGTGAGTACCGGTATTAAAGTGGGATGGTCTGGCTGTTACAGACCCCTCATTGTTGAGTGAGTACCAGTATTAAAGTGGGATGGTCTGGCTGTTACAGACCCCTCATTGTTGAGTGAGTACCGGTGTTATAGTGGGGTAGTCTGGCTGTTACAGGCCCCTCATTGTAGAGCTTTTACCGGTGTTATAGTAGGATAGTCTGGCTGTTACAGACCCCTCATTGTAGAGTGAGTACCGGTATTAAAGTGGGATGGTCTGGCTGTTACAGACCCCTCATTGTTGAGTGAGTACCAGTATTAAAGTGGGATGGTCTGGCTGTTACAGACCCCTCATTGTTGAGTGAGTACCGGTGTTACAGTGGGGTAGTCTGGCTGTTACAGGCCCCTCATTGTAGAGCTTGTACCGGTGTTATAGTAGGATAGTCTGGCTGTTACAGACCCCTCATTGTAGAGTGAGTACCGGTGTTATAGTGGGGTAGTCTGGCTGTTACAGACCCCTCATTGTAGAGTGAGTACCGGTGTTATAGTGGGGTGGTCTGGCTGTTACAGACCCCTCATTGTTGAGTGAGTACCGGTGTTATAGTGGGATAGTCTGGCTGTTACAGACCCCTCATTGTAGAGTGAGTACCGGTGCTATAGTGGGGTAGTCTGGCTGTTACAGGCCCCTCATTGTTGAGTGTGTACCGGTGTTATAGTGGGGTGGTCTGGCTGTTACAGGCCCCTCATTGTAGAGTGAGTACCGGTGTTATAGTGGGATAGTCTGGTTGTTACAGGCCCTGATTGTTGAGTGAGTACCGGTGTTATAGTGGGGTAGTCTGGCTGTTACAGGCCCCTCATTGTAGAGTGTGTACCGGTGTTATAGTGGGGTGGTCTGGCTGTTACAGGCCCCTCATTGTAGAGTGAGTACCGGTGTTATAGTGGGATAGTCTGGCTGTTACAGACCCTGATTGTTGAGTGAGTACCGGTGATATAGTGGGGTAGTCTGGCTGTTACAGGGCCTCATTGTAGAGTGAGTACCGGTGTTATAGTGGGGCAGTCTGGCTGTTACAGGCCCCTCATTGTAGAGTGTGTACCGGTGTTATAGTGGGATAGTTGGGCTGTTACAGGCCCTTCATTGTTGAGTGAGTACCAGTGTTAAAGTGGGATAGTCTGGCTGTTACAGGCCCCTCTTTGTAGATTGAGTACAGGAGTACTTTTCAGAAGTTCCCAAATTTTGAAAAAAATTAATTTGTTACCAATTGTCTGCAAAGGGCACATAGTATGGAATCCTAGATAAATCCCCGACATATCTTGTAAAATACAAAGAATAAATGACTGTACCCCAATGCACATGAAACAAAACAGCAACAGTAAGACAACACTGTGCATGATTACCAAGTGTAGCCTGCTCACCGTGGACTCCACAGCATTGGGGGCGGTCGGGTAGCCTAGTGGTTAAAGCGTTAGTTCGTCACGCCGAAGACCTGGGTTCGATTCCCGACATGGGCACAATGTGTGAAGCCCATTTTCAGTGACCCCCGCCGTGATATTGCTAAAACGTTGCTAAAAGCGGCATAAAACCATACTCACTCACTCACTCCACAGCATTGACTAAGAATTCAGACACGTACATCACTGCAGTGAACTTCTGTAGCATGCAACACACTTGGGCAGCACACACTTCTAACATGCAGTTAGAAGTCACCTTGAAGTCACCTGATCTGTGAAGACCCGGGGTAGAATAGGTCTTCAGCAACCCATGCTTGCGGTAAAAGGTGACTATGCTTGTAGTAAGAGGCGAATAACGGGATCTGGTGGTCAGGCTCGCTGACTTGGTTGATGCATGTCATCGTACCCCAACTGAGTGAATCGATGCTCGTGATGTCAAACAGAGAATATGTTTGGTCCAACTTAGATATTTACAGCCTGTCGTCATACAGCTGGAATATTGCTGAGTGCGACGTTAAACAACAAACAAATCAACAAACAAACAAGGTGTCACCTCCAGTTATTTAATGTGTATGATACTGAAGATTTTTCTTGTCTCTTTCAGAATTCTCATCCATGCTGTTGGGTTCGGATCATGGACATTGCTGATATCTAAAGCCGTTTTCACAGCCTGTGTTTCCATGGTTTCGCTGCAGATGTATCTCGGAATCCCATCTCAACTCCAGAATTCCTTCTATTGAGCTATACCAACACAACAGTTATCTCCCTTGTAGTTACCTCCCTTGAATGATGTAGTTGGCCAGTATGAACGAGATGGTAGGGTAGAACTTTCCGCCAGCCTACAGACCAGGGCAGCTTGCCTCATGTTAATGGTATCCCAAAGTCCAGTCAAACTGGTATCAAGTCTATATTTCTGTTTGTTTTTGGAATATTTATAACATTTCAAGACTACAAGCTATGTGCTTGAAGGTTACTTGTTTCACTGGCTTGGAACAAAAAACAGAATCTGATAAATATTTTAATGATACAAATAAGAATAATGTTTTGGTTGAGGGATTTTTAGAATGTTTATTTGCATGGCTTTTTTTTGTATTTCCATGTAATTTCATTCCTAAAAGACATGATTAGTAGGAGTGAATATCAAGGGTTGTTTCTCACTATCATGAAAGTTTGTGTACTATCTCATACCTATATGATTATGCAAAACAATATGTAAATGCTCAAAAAGGCTTGCATTAGGCCAATCTGTTCTGATTTCAGAACAAGCATGTTTGTTTACAAACGAGAGAAAAGTCTTGTTTGAGAGGCTTTACTTAGAAGTTGACGGATGACAAAGTAGACACAATTTATGGATAACAACTTCTTTAGTATTGTAAAGGCGACATTTCGGTATAGCTCCTTATACCGTTCTATTACAAAACATCGCCTTGGATCAGGGTATGAAACTCCCAAAACTTTCAGCCAGTCCACAGGACTGGCTACCTGAAATACTTGCCAGCCCTGACCAAAACCCGCCTGCCCACTATAATCATGTGTTTCTCAGGATAAGCTTACGGGGTTTCTTTTTGGTTACATTTTATCATTCATCTTTACATGTGAATTAATGCTTATCATCAGGAAATATTTAGAATATTTTCACATATGAAATATAACCCGACCGTCGGGCAGGGGGATTTGAACATCTGGCAGCCCGAGTTGAAATCAACCCGTCTCGGACGGTCGGGCAGGCAGGTATTTCGAACACTGCTTGGATAAATTGTATCTACTTTGTCAAGAGAAAAGTCGTGTCACGTGACAAGCAAATTAGCCTGTTGTGTTATGCTAAGTCACCATTGCGCAGGGGTGGGAGGCAGCCATTGTGGTCAACTACAAAAGTGAAACTGGCTACTGGTTGTTTGTAAAACTAGGACTGATCTGACTGCAACAAATGAAATGAACTAGGCACTATCAGGTGTGAGAAGTAACAGTGGAGTGTTAAAGAAGAGTCTATACAACCCAACATGTACATAATCCATAACATGCTGGCTACTGGTTGTTTGTAAAACTAGGACTGATCTGACTGCAACAAATGAAATGAACTAGGCACTATCAGGTGACATGGGGCGTCTGTACATAATCCATAACATGCTGGCTAGCGTCGGCAGCAGGCTTGGTGGAAACTGGTTTCCACACAACATCCTATTCCTATCTGTGCTGTATGTTGTATTCCAGACAACTGTGTATATATATATGATGAGGCTGCAAGTCAGGAGAGGGTAAGATGATGTATGTGTTAATGTGTCTGACTGGATGTGTACATCATAGGTTTGTTGAAACTTCTGTTTGAGAGAGAATGAAAGTCAGAAATTCATACATTTATGTCATAAAATCATGCAAGAGACAATTTATCCATCACCCAAAGTACTCATTTCAAGAGCCAAAAATGTTGAAGTGTATTGATATATTTATCTACAGTTTAGGCAAGTTAAATGTCACAGTCATAAGTGGCATCTTTTGATAACAAAAAAAAAGAAAGTATTTTCAACTTTAGGATGCCTTATAAGGATAGTACCTGTTTATTAGTTTGTAGTGAATCTCTTACAAGAAGACTAAATAACTTAGGTGTGAGCACTTTTTTAGCCATTGACGTCATCCCTGTCCCTGTCACTCTGGGTGGCCACACCTTGCTGAGTTATCTCCCTTTAGTTGCCAGGATCTGCTGATTATGGATCCCTGGCTGACCCAAATCCTTGGCACAAGCGGGATTGGGTGGTCAGGCTTGCTGACTTGGTTGATACATGTCATTGTATCCCAATTGCGTGGATCGACGCTCTTGATGTCAATCACTGGATTATCTGCACCAGACTTGATTATTTACAGCCTGCCGTCTTTTGCTGGAATAGTGCTGAGTGTGGTGTTAATAAACAAACAAACAATCAAATTATGGATCCCTGGGCACCATGTGTAGCGGTGTCAATCTGTATGATTTAAAGCATTCCGTCCAAATTAAGCTGACGCAGCAAATATACGAAGCAGCATTAATGATACACTGCATGTTTCCTTGATTCAAGGAAGGATACATTATTTTATATGGTACAGTCTGTGCCAAAACACTTTGTATCTGCTAGCCTTATTAAGGGTCCAAGCATCAGTAGAGTTCAGTGGTATTTGGGCTGTCATTACAAGACCTTACTATACTGAACAAAATTGTACTTGACTCAGGCTGGTGGCTAACAGACTGATCTAGATAGTTTGTACTCTAATCTTCTCAAACTCCAATTGTGCTGAGCCCCCTTGGTGTGTAGAAAGTCCTCTCTAGCCTAAATACTGTTATTATCACCCCCTGCCAAACACTGTATTTCTGTGCACACCAGAAACCTACGAGCCAGAAACCTACGATCGTTGGTTCAAATCCCAGTTGGTGCACGGGTGGCCCAGTTGTCTAAGGTGCAGCGATTCGCTGTGCAGAGTTATGTCCCTTGGACACGCCAGAAACCTATGATTGTGGGTTTGAATCCTGGTTCGTCCTGATTGTGTTTCTAGGTTTGTCAGGACCATATTTAGGTTTCATCGAAGTGAAGACCTTCCCGTCTGAGACCTGCATCACTTCAGGCTTTCCTCCCACATTAAGCTGACACGCCAGATATAACAGGAATACTGTTAAAAGCTGCATTAAACCCAACTCACTCACTCAGGTCATAGTACAATACAATGAAGTGTGTAAGAATACAGGTCACCAAGGTGTACTTCAAACGAAACTGGAGTAGCATCTGAAACTGAAAGGAAGGGAGATAACTCTGACGTTATTTAACCCAACTTAGCTGAGGCACCCCATGCTCTGTACCTAGGTCCCTATAACCTTATAGTAATGAATAGCTGTGAGACTGTAACCAGATGTGTATATTGTGTGCTTGTGCCGAAGTGTTTGTTCTTATATTTATATTATTATCATCACGATGATCTCATGGTCATTGTTTGCACTGGATTGTTAAAAGTCCACTTTGACATTCAGTTAATTCCCTTGCCTCGGGAAGATGAGCCAACTCTGCATGTCTAGTGGACTGTGAGTGTATGGTCGGTAATGTCATGTAATAAATGTTTTATGTAAACAGACTTGAAGTGTTTCTGGTTTTTTAAACTGGACTGGTTTGAGGACTGCTACATAAGGGGGTGAGGTGTCTGTCATAATCAGGTTTGGGTTGGACAAACCTGTGATTGATATTATGACCACAATCGCTCTCCATCGGGGTACCACCGTGATTTAATTGGAATAATATTCATAGCCTGTTGTATGAGATGACTAACGGGATCGGGTGGTCAGGCTCGCTGACTTGGTTAATGCATGTCATCGGTCCCAATTGCGTGGACCCGTGAAGATCCAGGGTAGAATAGGTCTTCAGCAACCCATGCTTGCCGTTAAAGGTGACTATGCTTGTCGTAAGAGCCGACTAACGGGATTGGGTGGTCAGGCTCGCTGACTTGGTTGATGCATGTCATCGGTCCCAATTGCGTGGACCCGTGAAGATCCAGGGTAGAATAGGTCTTCAGCAACCCATGCTTGCCGTTGAAGGTGACTATGCTTGTCGTAAAAGGCGACTAACGGGATTGGGTGGTCAGGCTCGCTGACTTGGTTGATGCATGTCATCGGTCCCAATTGCGTGGATCCATGCTCATGATATTAATCACTGGATTGTCTGGTCCAGATTCGATTATTTACAGACCGCCGTCATATAGCTGGAATATTGCTGAGTGCGGCGTAAAACAACAAACCAACCAAACCAATCGTGTGGATTGATGCTCATGATATCGATCACTGGATTGTCTGGTCAAGACTTGCATATTTACAGACCGCCGTCATATAGCTGGAATATTGCTGAATGCAGCGTTAAACAACAACCAAACAAACCAATCATAGCGTGTTAAAACCAACTCACTCACCCCTGTACATGTCCACCATCCAAGGTAATGAGCTTGACCATATTTGCCTTGTGGTATATAGTAACAGGAAGAATGCTGATGCGGTGTTAAGCAATGCCCATTCACTCTCTCATTCCTAAAAGGAATATTCGCTCTGGTGTGTCATGATATGGGGTTGTGTTTCCTTCGGCTGCAAACTTCCGCTGGTGACAATTCGTGGAAACCTGAATGGCTCACAATACCAAGAAATTCCTTTCTGCTCATATTCTTTTGGAACACAAGATAAACTTGCTTTGGGACAACTTTTGCATCACATGAGGTTTACGTATAGGGCTTATAACAATCGTACATCTCTTTATAATAGTCATCATTAAGTGCCAAAAGTAACAGCTCACAAATATGGTGGGTGGCGCTTAACTTTTGTGCATGTGTATATAAGTTATGCATAGAGCTTCTACAGACATTATATATTCGAGCTGTATACTCGGACCCCATGGTACCGCGGCATTCATCGTATCGCGGCATTTGTGATTTCCGGTAGTTCACGCGGGACACGCCTCTTAGCGGCTGTCTATTAATGCAAATCAGTTACCAGGAAGTGCTCACTTCGTAAACAATTTCAATTTCGTCGGAATGTTCCGTCTGCTGTAAGCACGGACTTAGGTCCGTGCTGTAAGTAAGGAGTTATTAATCCGTTGATACATATTTCTGGCATCTGTTGTAATATTGCCTTACCCCCATCTATCAATGGCCAACGATATAACCAGCAGTTCCCCAAGTAAACTTTCTCTATCGACCTGAACTAGATCATCTGCATATTCATGGCGACTAATGAGGTAACGGAAGTTACGTAGTCCGCACATTTATTCCCCAGGGATGTGAAATCGCGTTTTTTAAAACAGTAGTCCTCGGAAACAATCATCTTCCGCGGAAAAAATTATTAAAAAACACTCCGAAAAATATGATCGAAAACAGGACAATTGGCGCCGATTGTCCTGTTTTCGATCGGAGCTTTCACAGCATAGGTTTTCGGACATCATACGTTTTCTGTCACGAATACTTGCACTATAACGTTGGGTGTGGCGTCACACAGAAATTGTAAATACTCAGAGTCAGCTGATGGCTTGTTTTTAAGATAAAGTTGTCTTTTAGCCTGTAAGTGAATGAGATGTTTTACAGTTGTTCATGTGATAAGCGAGAAATTTATGAATGTTTCTTCAGCGTCCAAAACCCCATGTCATGGGGATATATATTGTATTAATGTCTTAAGTTTGCAATGGAGTTTGGTTTTTTTCATCAAAAGGTAAGTAAGTACAAGGTAAGTTTTTTTCAATATGCTTCAACATGGGGAAAGGGTCAGACATTGCACGCTTGTGACAGTTGTCCTTGTGTCTGGGGGATGGGGGTTTAAGTTTATGGCAGTATTGCTCCCAGACCTGGCGGGTAGCCAGGTGCGCGAAAGCTATGCCCGATTTTTTTAAAGTACTGATTTAACTTCGAAATTTTACTGCATCTGCCATCTTGTTTATTTTACTTATTGACTTTTGCCATTGACTTATTACATTTCTTGGTGTGAATGTTGTCCAAACTGCATGAAATTGCCTAAAATGCAATCAAATGTTTTAAAAATTTCTGGGGGGGGCATACCCCCAGACCCCCCTAGACTTTTCCTCTTTTTTCGGCAAAATCTGCTCACATCCCTGAGTATTTAAAGCACAATTCACCAAGGTCATTGGTAAACATAACCTCTCACAGTCACGTGACTGTCAATTCTTACCCGGACTGAAGCCACGTGATAAAAACTCCATAATGTTTGTCGCAAAAAATTGACATTTCTTGAAATGCGCACTTTGCAATGTTTGTCATTGCTGAAAGTAATATTCCTTACAGGTGGACCTTTGGTCCTTGATTTACCTCATCAACCAGTCTTGAACTGGGGCGGGTGTATATAGTTTTATGTCCCCATTTCACTACGACCACGAATATCCCAAATCACCCCGAATAGGAAATTGTTCATATTCGTAGATAAATCTCAATCATTTCTTGAAGTTCTCAAATGAATCGTACAGTTCGCGGGAGTTCGTCGAATCGGCGAGAAAGCTTTTGTTTGTCAAAAACTTTCGTGGAAGGGTCGAATTGCAATTTCGTGGCTGTATCGTGTATTCGTAATTAATTCTTATGTTCCATAACAGCTTCGTAACCGATTCTTTTGCATTCTTGACTATTCTTAGCGATTCGTGGCTCCCAAAATTTCTTGTCCTCAACCCGAACACATTCCGAAACAGCCACGAATATCCCGAGTCATCTACGAATCATGTAAGAATTAAGTAAGAAGAACATTCGGCATATTCGTAACATAGTCGTAGGTGATTCTTACAATTCGTGCATGATCCGTACATGAATCATGTAATTCGTACATCTTTCGTAACCCATTCCTTGCATTCTTCATATTTTTCTACCCGATTAACCACCGAAAGTTTGCATAATTGGCCGAAACATCACGAATTTCGAAAGTTTGGAAAGTTGGTTGGTTGGTTGGTTGGTTGGTTGTTTTAAGCCGCACTCAGCAATATTCCAGCTATATGCCGGCGGTCTGTAAATAATCTGGACCAGACAATCCAGTGATTGATATCATGAGCATCGATCCGGGCAATTGGGATCGTAGTCAAAAGGAGCATTAGGATCCGACCTTCCGTCAGACTTCATTTGGAACACGTTTTTTTCCGAAATCGCTGATAAAACTTTGCCGACAAAATTTAGGAATAAGTATTTCTATTTCGAAAACCATCATTGAAAACATTATATTCGAAGTACTGTTTGACGCCAAGGAACATTTTGCAACCATATAGATGAACCAGTTCAATATCTCCGAGTTCATTAAGACCCCAGACCTCTGCTTCAAATAAAATAATGAGTAATTTGTGCATCAATTAATTTAAAAAAAGGTTTTATGTGAAAGATCAGTGAAATTTGTCAAACTGTGTAAGATACTCATTATCCTTTTTGCCTGGGCTGCTTCATGACTGGTGTGCCAATTTGGACCAGCTGTATGACATCTGCCGTAACAAGGATAGACTTTATTGGTGCTGTGACAATGATTGAAATGACAATATGGTGACAATGGTAGAGTTACCAATGAATAAAGCATATACAACTATACATAAATCATTCTTACCGTTGTCGTTTCAGGTCTCACCTACTCAATATTCTAACTATATATGACGACGACCTGTTTGTTTGTTTGTTGTTTAATGCCACACTCGGCAATATTCCAGCTATATGACAGCGGTCTTTAAATAATCGAGTCTGGACCAGACAATCCAGTGATTGACATCATGAGCATCGTTCTATGCAATTGAGAATGCGAAGACATGCATGAACCAAGTCAGCGTTCCTGACCAACAGATACTGTTGGTCGCCTCTTACAACAAGCAAGGGTTGTTGAAGGCCAATCCTAACCTTCATGTGGACAAGCAACAGTCCAATTAATGCAAATAATAAGAAACAGGTTTTATCATTGTCGACATAATCACAGGATTCTGGCCTGCCTAAGGGACGCAAATCATAAAACATCGCTGTTCCAAGTTTACTGGTTACATTAATCAGCTGCAAGTTCAGTAATTAAGTTAACTCAATTAATAGTCCATAAAGAACGCGGACCTAGTGGAATAAGTCGCACACATTAATTTAAACCATATAGATAACGAGCTGGGCATGAATCACACCTAAGTTAATACATGACCAACAATACAATCAATCAATATGCCATTGATTAAACATTCTAATTGTTATTCCTCCGATTGAAAAAAGATGTAGCGCCTTTCCAGGCGCCAACAACTGCAACGCCAACCGAACTTGCAGCAGCAGTGGCAGCAGAACTCATTCCCACTGCACCAACCGACTGGCAGACAGCAACAGCTCCTCCAGCAGCTACGCCCCCTCCATTAGCAACAGCAGCTACAGACATCGCTCGTGCTGCCAAGCTTCCTGCCACTATTCCACTGGCCCCGAAGCCCGCGGCAGAGAGAGCAAAAGGTATTGCTACAGGTAGAGCCACAGCTCCTACCACAAAGGGAGCTACATTTCTGGCCCTGTTTAACCAATCTGACGACGTCTCTTCCGGGTCAGATCTAAAAAGAGAAATGCTTCTCTTTAAGCACCAAAGACATGCAAAATTGAAAAAATATTAGTACAACTGTAAAAAAATAAATAATTATAACATAAACTTTGATACCGTGACCGAAAGACCATTACAAACGAGATAGGTTTTGAAAGTTAGGTATTGTCATTCGAGTCAGGTTTTACAATCGACTAAACCTTTCCCCTGGATTTATTATGCACGATAAATGAACAAGGATAACACAGGGCACTGGTGAAGATAGCAGTTGATAACTTTACTTAATCGGCCACGTTCATGCATCAAAGATTCTCCAAGGAGTAAAATAATTCGTCAAAAAAAGCAGGCTTACTATGAGATCGTAAGCTATACATAAAAGGTGATTAACAAAAGGATACTGACATACTGCCACCCTCCCTGTATCAGGCCAACAGGAGATTCATACTTGCCTACAGTTACCCTCCGTGAATCAGGCCAACAGATGCTTCATACTGACATACTGTCACCCTCCCTGGATCAGGCCAACAGATGCTTCATACTGACATGTGACCCTCCCTGGATCAGGCCAACAGATGCTTCATACTGACATGTCACCCTCCTTGGATCTGACCTAAAGATGCTACATACTGACATACTGTCACACTCCATGGATCAGGCCAACAGATACTTCATACTGACATGTGACCCTCCCTGGATCAGGCCAACAGATGCTTCATACTGACATGTCACCCTCCTTGGATCTGACCTAAAGATGCTACATACTGACATACTGTCACACTCCATGGATCAGGCCAACAGATGCTACATACTGACACAATGTCACCCTCCCTGGATCTGGCCAACAGGAGATTCATACTGACATGTCACCCTCCCTGGATCTGACCTAAAGATGCTTCATACTGACAAACTGTCATCCTCCCTGGATCCGGCCAACACATGCTTCATACTGACATGTCACCCTCCCTATATCAGGCCAACAGATGCTTCATACTGACATACTGTCGACCTCCCTGGATCTGACCTACAGATGCTTCATACTGACATGTGACCCTCCCTGGATCAGGCCAACAGATGCTTCATACTGACATACTGTCACTCTCCTTAGATCAGGCCAACAGGAGATTCATACTGACATACTGTCACCCTCCCTGGATCTGACCTAAAGATGCTTCATACTAACATACTGTCACCCTCCCTGGATCAGGCCAACAGATGCTTCATACTGACATGTCACCCTCCCTGGATCAGGCCAACAGATGCTTCATACTGACAAACTGTCATCCTCCCTGGATCCGGCCAACACATGCTTCATACTGACATGTCACCCTCCCTAGATCAGGCCAACAGATGCTTCATACTGACATACTGTCGACCTCCCTGGATCTGACCTACAGATGCTTCATACTGACATGTGACCCTCCCTGGATCAGGCCAACAGATGCTTCATACTGACATACTGTCACTCTCCTTAGATCAGGCCAACAGGAGATTCATACTGACATACTGTCACCCTCCCTGGATCTGACCTAAAGATGCTCCATACTAACATACTGTCACCCTCCCTGGATCAGGCCAACAGATGCTTCATACTGACATGTCACCCTCCCTGGATCAGGCCAACAGATGCTTCATACTGACATGTGACCCTCCCTGGATCAGGCCAACAGATGCTTCATACTGACATACGGTCACCCTCCCTGGATCAGGCCAACAGATACTTCATACTGACATGTGACCCTCCCTGGATCAGGCCAACAGATGCTTCATACTGACATACTGTCACCCTCCCTGGATCAGGCCAACAGATGCTTCATACTGACATGTGACCCTCCCTAGATCAGGCCAACAGATGCTTCATACTGAGATACTGTCACCCTCCCTGGATCAGGCCAAATGATGCTTCATACTGACATGTCACCCTCCCTGTATCAGGCCAACAGATGCTTCATACTGACATGTCACCCTCCCTGTATCAGGCCAACAATTACTTCATACTGACATGTCACCCTCCCTGGATCAGGCCAACAGATACTTCATACTGAGGTACTGTCGACCTCCCTAGTTCTGACCTACAGATGCTACATACTGACATGTCACCCTCCCTGGATCAGGCCAACAGATACTTCATACTGACATGTCACCCTCCCTGGATCAGGCCAACAGATACTTCATAATGACATGTCACCCTCCCTCGATCAGGCCAACAGATGCTTCATACTGACAGGTCACCCTACCTGGATCAGGCCAACAGATCCTTCACCCTCCCTCGATCAGGCCAACAGATGCTTCATACTGCAATATCACCCTCCCTGGATCAGGCCAACAGATACTTCATACTGACATGTGACCCTCCCTGGATCAGGCCAACAGATGCTTCATACTGACATACTGTCACCCTCCTTGGATCAGGCCAACAGATGCTTCATATTGACATGTGACCCTCCCTTGATCAGGCCAACAGATGCTTCATACTGAGATACTGTCACCCTCCCTGTATCAGGCCAAAAGATGCTTCATACTGACATGTCACCCTCCCTGTATCAGGCCAACAGATCCTTCATACTGACATGTCACCCTCCCTGGATCAGGCCAACAGATACTTCATACTGAGGTACTGTCGACCTCCCTAGTTCTGACCTACAGATGCTACATACTGACATACTGTCACCCTCCCTGGATCAAGCCAACAGATGCTACATACTGACATGTCACCCTCCCTGGATCAGGCCAACAGATACTTCATACTGACATGTCACCCTCCCTGGATCAGGCCAACAGATACTTCATAATGACATGTCACCCTCCCTCGATCAGGCCAACAGATACTTCATACTGACATGTCACCCTACCTGGATCAGGCCAACAGATCCTTCACCCTCCCTCGATTAGGCCAACAGATGCTTCATACTGCAATGTCACCCTCCCTTGATCAGGCCAACAGATGCTTCACACTGACATGTGACCCTCCCTGGATCAGGCCAACAGATACATCATACTGACATACTGTCAGCCTCCCTGGATCAGGCAAACAGATACTTCATTCTGACATGTCACCCTCCCTGGATCAGGCCAACAGATGCTTCACCCTCCCTGGATCAGGCCAAAAGATACTTCATACTGACATGTGACCCTCCCTGGATCAGGCCAACAGATGCTTCATACTGACATGTCACCCTCCCTGTATCAGGCCAACAGATGCTTCATACTGACATACTGTCACCCTCCCTGGATCAGGCCAACAGATACTTCATACTGACATGTCACCCTCCCTGGATCAGGCCAACAGATGCTTCATACTGACATACTGTCACCCTCCCTGGATCAGGCCAACAGATACTTCATTCTGACATGTCACCCTCCCTGGATCAGGCCAACAGATGCTTTATACTGACATGTCACCGTCCCTGTATCAGGCCAACAGATGCTTCATACTGACATGTCACCCTCCCTTGATCAGGCCAACAGATGCTTCATACTGAGAAACTCTCACCCTCCCTGTATCAGGCCAACAGATGCTTCATACTGACATGTCACCCTCCCTGTATCAGGCCAACAATTACTTCATACTGACATGTCACCCTCCCTGGATCAGGCCAACAGATACTTCATAATGAGGTACTGTCGACCTCCCTAGTTCTGACCTACAGATGCTACATACTGATATACTGTCACCCTCCCTGGATCAAGCCAACAGATGCTTCATACTGACATACTGTCACCCTCCCTGGATCAGGCCAACAGATACTTCATACTGACATGTCACCCTCCCTGGATCAGGCCAACAGATGCTTCATACTGACATGTCACCCTCCCTGTATCAGGCCAACAGATACTTCATACTGACATACTGTCACCCTCCCTGTATCAGGCCAACAGATGCTTCATACTGACATTTCACCCTCCCTGGATGAGGCCAACATATACTTCATACTGACATACTGTCACCCTCCCTGGATCAGGCCAACGGATACTTCATACTGACATACTGTCACCCTCCCTGGATCAGGCCAACAGATGCTACATACTGACATACTGTCACCCTCCCTGGATCAGGCCAACGGGAGATTAATACTGACATACTGTCATCCTCCATGGATAAGACCAACAGATGCTTCATACTGACATGTGACCCTCCCTGGATCAGGCCAACAGATACTTCATACTGACATGTCAACGTCCCTGGATCAGGCCAACAGATACTTCATACTGACATGTGACCCTCCCTGGATCAGGCCAACAGATGCTTCATACTGACATACTGTCACCCTCCCTGTATCAGGCCAACAGATGCTTCATACTGACATGTCACCCTCCCTGTATCAGGCCAACAGATGCTTCATACTGACATGTCACCCTCCCTGTATCAGGCCAACAATTACTTCATACTGACATGTCACCCTCCCTGGATCAGGCCAACAGATACTTCATACTGAGGTACTGTCGACCTCCCTAGTTCTGACCTACAGATGCTACATACTGACATACTGTCACCCTCCCTGGATCAAGCCAACAGATGCTACATACTGACATGTGACCCTCCCTGGATCAGGCCAACAGATACTTCATACTGACATGTCACCCTCCCTCGATCAGGCCAACAGATGCTTCATACTGACATGTCACCCTACCTGGATCAGGCCAACAGATCCTTCACCCTCCCTCGATCAGGCCAACAGATGCTTCATACTGACATGTCACCCTCCCTTGATCAGGCCAACAGATGCTTCATACTGACATGTGACCCTCCCTGGATCAGGCCAACAGATACTTCATACTGACATACTGTCAGCCTCCCTGGATCAGGCCAACAGATACTTCATACTGACATGTCACCCCCCCCCAGGATCAGGCCAACAGATGCTTCACCCTCCCTGGATCAGGCCAAAAGATACCTCATACTGACATGTGACCCTCCCTGGATCAGGCCAAAAGATACTTCATACTGACATGTGACCCTCCCTGGATCAGGCCAACAGATGCTTCATACTGACATGTCACCCTCCCTGTATCAGGCCAACAGATACTTCATACTGACATACTGTCAACCTCCCTGTATCAGGCCAACAGATGCTTCATACTGACATGTCACCCTCCTTGTATCAGGCCAACATATACTTCATACTAACATACTGTCACCCTCCCTGGATCAGGCCAACGGATACTTCATACTGACATACTGTCACCCTCCCTGGATCAGGCCAACAGATGCTACATACTGACATACTGTCACCCTCCCTGGATCAGGCCAACGGGAGATTAATACTGACATACTGTCATCCTCCATGGATAAGACCAACAGATGCTTCATACTGACATGTGACCCTCCCTGTATCAGGCCAACAGATACTTCATACTGACATACTGTCACCCTCCCTGTATCAGGCCAACAGATGCTTCATACTGACATGTCACCCTCCCTGGATGAGGCCAACATATACTTCATACTGACATACTGTCACCCTCCCTGGATCAGGCCAACGGATACTTCGTACTGACATACTGTCACCCTCCCTGGATCAGGCCAACAGATGCTTCATACTGACATACTGTCACCCTCCCTGGATCAGGCCAACGGGAGATTAATACTGACATACTGTCATCCTCCATGGATAAGACCAACAGATGCTTCATACTGACATGTGACCCTCCCTGGATCAGGCCAACAGATACTTCATACTGACATGTCAACCTCCCTGGATCAGGCCAACAGATACTTCATACTGACATGTGACCCTCCCTGGATCAGGCCAACAGATGCTTCATACTGACATACTGTCACCCTCCCTGTATCAGGCCAACAGATGCTTCATACTGACATGTCACCCTCCCTGTATCAGGCCAACAGATGCTTCATACTGACATGTCACCCTCCCTGTATCAGGCCAACAATTACTTCATACTGACATGTCACCCTCCCTGGATCAGGCCAACAGATACTTCATACTGAGGTACTGTCGACCTCCCTAGTTCTGACCTACAGATGCTACATACTGACATACTGTCACCCTCCCTGGATCAAGCCAACAGATGCTACATACTGACATGTGACCCTCCCTGGATCAGGCCAACAGATACTTCATACTGACATGTCACCCTCCATCGATCAGGCCAACAGATGCTTCATACTGACATGTCACCCTACCTGGATCAGGCCAACAGATCCTTCACCCTCCCTCGATCAGGCCAACAGATGCTTCATACTGACATGTCACCCTCCCTTGATCAGGCCAACAGATGCTTCATACTGACATGTGACCCTCCCTGGATCAGGCCAACAGATACTTCATACTGACATACTGTCAGCCTCCCCGGATCTGGCCAACAGATGCTTCACCCTCCCTGGATCAGGCCAAAAGATACCTCATACTGACATGTGACCCTCCCTGGATCAGGCCAACAGATGCTTCATACTGACATGTCACCCTCCCTGTATCAGGCCAACAGATACTTCATACTGACATACTGTCACCCTCCCTGGATCAGGCCAACAGATGCTTCATACTGACATGTCACCCTCCTTGTATCAGGCCAACATATACTTCATACTAACATACTGTCACCCTCCCTGGATGAGGCCAACATATACTTCATACTGACATACTGTCACCCTCCCTGGATCAGGCCAACAGATACTTCATACTGACATACTGTCACCCTCCCTGGATCAGGCCAACAGATGCTACATACTGACATACTGTCACCCTCCCTGGATCAGGCCAACGGGAGATTCATACTGACATCCTCCTTGGATAAGACCAACAGATGCTTCATACTGACATGTGACCCTCCCTGGATCAGGCCAACAGATACTTCATACTGACATGTGACCCTCCCTGGATCAGGCCAACAGATACTTCATACTGACATGTCAACCTCCCTTGATCAGGCCAACAGATGCTTCATACTGACATACTGTCACCCTCCCTGGATCAGGCCAACAGATGCTTCATACTGACATGTCACCCTCCCTGGATCAGGCCAACTTATGCTTCATACTGACATGTGACCCTCCCTGGATAAGACCAACAGATGCTTCATACTGACATACTGTCACCCTCCCTGGATCAGGCAAACAGATGCTTCACACTGACATGTCACCCTCCCTGTATCAGGCCAACAGATGCTTCATACTGACATGTCACCCTCCCTGTATCGGGCCAACAATTACTTCATACTGACATGTCACCCTCCCTGGATCAGGCCATCAGATACTTCATACAGGTACTGTCGACCTCCCTAGTTCTGACCTACAGATGCTACATACTGACATACTGTCACCCTCCCTGGATCAGGCCAACGGGAGATTCATACTGACATACTGTCATCCTCCTTGGATAAGACCAACAGATGCTTCATACTGACATGTCACCCTCCCTGGATCAGGCCAACAGATGCTTCATACTGACATACTGTCACCCTCCCTGGATCAGGCCAACAGATACTTCATACTGACATGTGACCCTCCCTGGATCAGGCCAACAGATGCTTCATACTGACATACTGTCACCCTCCCTGTATCAGGCCAACAGATGCTTCATACTGACATGTCACCCTCCCTGTATCAGGCCAACAGATGCTTCATACTGACATGTCACCCTCCCTGTATCAGGTCAACAATTACTTCATACTGACATGTCACCCTCCCTGGATCAGGCCAACAGATACTTCATACTGAGGTACTGTCGACCTCCCTAGTTCTGACCTACAGATGCTACATACTGACATACTGTCACCCTCCCTGGATCAAGCCAACAGATGCTACATACTGACATGTGACCCTCCCTGGATCAGGCCAACAGATACTTCATACTGACATGTCACCCTCCCTGGATCAGGCCATCAGATACTTCATAATGACATGTCACCCTCCCTCGATCAGGCCAACAGATGCTTCATACAGACATGTCACCCTACCTGTATCAGACCAACAGATGCTTCATACTGACATGTGACCCTCCCTGTATCAGGCCAACAGATGCTTCATACTGACATGTCACCATCCCTGTATCAGGCCAACAGATGCTTCATACTGACATGTGACCCTCCTTGTATCAGGCCAACAGATGCTACATACTGACATGTGACCCTCCCTGGATCAGGCCAACAGATGCTTCATACTGACATGTCACCCTCCCTGTATCAGGCCAACAGATGCTTCATACTGACATGTCACCCTCCCTGTATCAGGCCAACAGATGCTTCATACTGACATGTCACCTCCCCGGATCAGGCCAACAGATGCTGCAGCATCATTCTTGAGAAATATGGTTATCATGACATTGCAGTTAACAAACTCACAAAACACAAATGTTTTCAAAACAGTTTTACTCACAGCATGACACAGCATTACCAGGTTAAGTTGCAAGTTCATATGTCCATGTATTGAATCTGTAGTATCAACCCCCAAGATAGGACACTCATTACTCTGCCTAAAGATTTCAAGAAGATGAAGAATATGATAAAGAAAATGACAGTGACGAATAAGACGAGGAAAATAGATAGTGAAGAATAAGACAAAGAAAAATGACAGTGGAGAATATGACAAAGAAAACTGATAGTGAAGAATAAGACAAAGAAAACAGATAGTGAAGAATAAGATGAGGAAAACAGATAGTGAAGAATAAGACAAAGAAAAATGACAGTGAAGAATAAGACAAAGAAAACTGATAGTGAAGAATAAGACAAAGAAAACAGATAGGGAAGAATAAGACAAAGAAAACAGATAGTGAAGAATAAGACGAGGAAAACAGATAGTGAAGAATAAGACAAAGAAAAATGACAGTGAAGAATAAGACAAAGAAAACTGATAGTGAAGAATAAGACAAAGAAAACAGATAGGGAAGAATAAGGTCAAGTATAAGACAACGAAGAATAAGACGAAGAAAATTGAAAGGAAAGAATAAGATCAGGAATAACACAATGAAGAATAAGATCAAGAATAAGACTATATGAATACAATCTTCATCAAAATGAGCAAACTCTTTAACGACTCAGCTACCTCTCCACCACTTCGTAGTCTTATGACTGAGTGAGTGAATTTTAGAATGTCTACTAACATGAGTGAGTGAGTGAGTTGGGTTTAACGCTGCTTTTAACAGTATTCCAGTTATATCACGGCGTGTCAGCTTAACGTGGGAAGAAAGCCCAAAGTGATACAGGTCTCAGACATTTACCACTTCGATAAAACCCATGACCACAGGTATGGTGCTGACAAACCTAGAAACATAATCGGGGCGAACTGGGATTCAAACCCACAATCATAGGTTTCTGGCGTGCCCAAGGGATGCAACTCTGCACAGCAAATTGCGGCGCCTTATACGACTGGGCCTTCCGTGCCCCCATGTCTACTTACAGAAAAAAGTAACTGTACTTCATATAGAGTTCAATAAATGCACATTTATTCTGAAACTAAATGATGCATCTTTCAATACATATTCATGAAGACTTGGTCTTGATTCACAATTTGCATGTGCATGTTAATAAACCGTACACAATTTGGATGTTTGCCTGTTTGTTGGGAGCAAGATACTCATAACCATGTTTTCTTTAACTTAACACCACACGATGATTGTTCAGCTGTCAGGTGCTCATGAAAACACATTTGTTTTACAGTCAATAAAGCTTATGCAATGCAACGAGTTGCTGAAAATCAACATCCACCACCATGGGTATCCTGCCAACAGGAATGGTGCAAAATGAAGTTGCCGAATATTTTAATGTCATCAAACACAATATTATCTCTTTGGAGGCTTTATATACAGCCTGGCAACACTCATGACTTGCCACAGGCTGGTCATCAACGTGTGACATCACATCAACTAGACAACCAGATACAGTTGGTGCATCCATGGAATCGATACAAAACTGCAACATTAACAGCTCAGACAATTCCTGGGTTGAGACCAATCTGTGGCAAAACCTTACACAACCCGGCCCTGATGTCCAGGGATAGCCACAATACTGCTTCCACATCATCGTCAGACACGCCTAGCTTGATGTAGAGAGCATTGGAGGCCGGCACCATACTTGGAGATGAGTCCATGTTTCATCTAAACAGCTCTGATGGTCGGCATGGTTTAAAGGTGTCCAGGAGAACATTTTAGCAATGCTTGCGTTGCTCAACATCATCAGTGGAAGTGTAACGGTATGGGGTGGCATCACAACTAATAGGAGGACACATTGTTAATGTCGTACGCTACCGGGAAGACATCGTCAGAGATCATGTTTTACCCTTTGTGTAAATGCAGGGACGTAATGTCACGTTGCAGCAGAATAATGCCTGCCCACATGCTGCACATGTTGTAACAGACATTTTGAGAAAGTACAACATTGCTGCCATGGCCGGCTGTTTCTCCAGACCTATGCCCAATTTCTGGGATGAGATGGAACGACACCTAAGACAGGACCAGAGCAAGCCAGGAACACGAGCTCAGTTGGCCCAATCTTTGGTTGATATTTGGAACAATATTCCCCAAGCTGTTTTCAATAATCTTGAGTCTTCAATGCGCCACCGCTACCTTGCACGTATCAATGCAAATAGTGGTCAAACCCGATATTGACACTGTTCATTGAGTTGTTACACCACCCCTCTTTTAGCTTTTAGGGCAGGTGTCAATGAATATGTGATAAAACATTTATCAGACAAATGACAAAATATAATGTCATCATTTCCAATAACATGCACATATGTTTTTTATAAAGTTACTTTTTCAATTAACAGTATGTGGTACTGAACTATTTTCTCCATTTTATCATCTGATAGTCTGGGTTTTGTAGATTTCAGGAAACTCAGTAAAGTACTTGCTGTGTAACCACTGCAGGGGACCCACTTTGCCCCAGACTCACCATGATAGGATTGGGACCCATTCTGCCCTGGACCAAGATAGTCACGGGGGACCCATTCTTACCTGGAATCCAGACAACAGAAATTGTGCACTGGGTACCTATTCTTCCCCGCTCTAACAACAATTGGCATTGGGTACTGGGGACCTATTCATCCCTGCACTTACCGCAATAGCCATTGGGTACGAGGGGCCTATTCTTCCCCGCTGTAACCACAATAGCCATTGGGTACAAGGAATCTATTCTTCCCCGCTCTAACCACAATAGCCATCGGGTACTGGGGACCTATTCTTCCCTGCTCTAACAACAATAGCCATTTGGTACGAGGGACCTATTCTTCCCAGCTCTAAACTAACCACAGTAGCCGGGGGAGGGGGAGAGGGCTGGGGACCCTTTCTACCCCAGGTCCTCAAGAGAGTAATTGGGTAGTAGTGACACATTCAGCACCTTAATCCCCAGGGAGATGTAGAATGTCTAACTGATTTTAGCAACAACTGTCAATTGTCTGTGACAACACTAAAAAACATTCAGATATCTCTATCAAATGTATAAAACCACAATTTCTACCCAGAAATATCCTCATATTGATTTGATGAGATCTTCAGAAAGTCTTTGACTGATAACAATGTTTTATTCCTTTATTTAGACGTTGTTGTCAATGTTTGCTTTCTTTGCCAATGTTCATGAGCCTATTACGAAGTCATTATTCATGAATGCCATTCTTTCACTTCAAACAGACTGCCACACCTAATACCTACAATTAGATGAAGACAGAAGCCCCTCTAACTTGTTGTACAATAGACCCAAGAGAAGTATGAATTGCAATGTTCAGAAAATCCAGGCAAATGCACAGATACAATACTTTTCATGATCACACCATTTATTGAGCAAAAAGAAAATATCTGCCTCATTTCAAACATGGCTGAATTTTAAAATAATCATAAACATCCAAAATATCATAACAATTGATAAGAGTTTAAGGAACAAAATAATACAAAACCAATCAAGGTCCATTGCTTTTTGTGATTGTTGTAAAACTAATGAAGAGAATTGTGAATGATGTAACATAAAGTGTATTAGCTGCCTGAACATGTTGTCTTGGTGACTCTTAAAATGTTCTGTGCCTTAAGAAACCAAACATAATGATGAGTGAAAAGAGACTTAATCTGAACAACATTCCTGGCATGTCTAGTTTCCATGGTGACAAGAACCTGACTTTCTGCACTTTCTTCCCTCCACTGCCGGCTTTTCAACAAAAACTGCTCATGTAATGGCAGCCGCCAGAGCATAACCAGAACAGAGTCAAGTTCCCAACAGAACTACAACAGACAGCTGCATGGTAACTAAGACTGCTTGTTTCACAGAGAGTTTGGTCTTTTGGAAAAGGTTGCAGTCACTGTCTGGTCAATCACTGAGTATCAGGACCACACCAAACTCTTTTATCAATTGGTGGAATGTTTGGAACAGTTGAATCATAAGTCAAGATTGCTGAAGCAAAATGAGTTACGTTTGAGGGTAGAGAAGATCGTGCAGCTCTGACAACTTCTCACAGGTCATGCCACCTTTCGCTGCAAGGAGATTAAACAGGGATCTCTCTTCACTGAATTCATAGGCTGCTCCATCCACATTAATCTTGACCGTCTGCTTAGAGAGGTGGGGGAGGTCAATAGGCCATCGTAAGCCAACATGTTGGCGATGAAGCTAAAATATGACACACAAAACATCATAAGAAAAGCATTCGTCAATTGCATCCATAGTCAGATAGATCAAGTTAAACATGCATGTCAATTACAATCTCAGGAAAGTCAGATCTTAGTGCTAGCTGCCGCAAAACCAAGAGCAGAGGACATCCCATTTCGGGTCATGTCAGAACAGTTGCAAGGGACCTATTCTAGCCTGGAGTCCCATCTCTAGGAAGAATAAATACCTTAAACAATGCCCCAGTCTCACAGTGCCACACGATGCCCTCAACTAGACCCTCATCACTTTCCATCAACCATTGAGTAAGATTATCGCGGGTCGGAGGTCGAGGACAGTTCAAGGTCATGCTTCCATGGACAACCAGGAGATGCAATGGCTTCTGCCTGTTACCAATCTCTGAAAGAGATGACAATTTGATAGGAATAAGATCAATAGTTATCCACCAATGTTAAACATTCAGGGTAATACTATTATATACATACAGAGTATTTGAAGTTGATAAAAACTCATTGTCATAATCCTAATGTTGAAAGAATTAGGAGGACCTAAGAGACACTTTGTCAATTGATCATGTGTTGATAGGCTGGTTTGTTAAAGACGCAAAGCTATGTAACACTTCAGGCATATGAGTGAGTATGGTTTTACACCAATTTTAGCAATATTCCTGCAGTATCACAGAAGGGGAAACTGGAAATGGACTTTACACAATGAACCTTTGAGGGGAATCGAACCTAGGCCTTCGGTGTGACACTTTAACCAATAAGCTACCCCACCACCCTTGGCATAGCAAGGAATAGGGTATACAATATCTTGTGTCATTTTGTTTGTTTGTTTGTTTGTTTGTTTGTTTGTTGTCGTTTAACACCGCACTCAGTAATATTCCAGCTTTGTGATGGCTGTCTGTAAATAATTAAGTCTGGAACAGACAATCCAGTGATTGATATCATGAAGATCAATCTACGCTTTTCGGATATGATGACATGCATGAACCAAATCAGCAAGCCAAACCACCCAATCCCATCAGTCGCCTTTTACGACAAACATAATCGCCTTTTACGGCAAGCATTGGTTGTTGAAGACCTATTCTATCCCGGATCTTCACGAGTCTCCTATATAATGGTCGAATTATTGATGGCTTACTGTAAGGGTTTCCATTGATGTTTGTTCCAATGAGCTCCACAGTGTTGCCAAGGAGCTCTATCAGAGCCACACAGTCAATACAGAGGCCCTCTGCAGTTTGTCTGAAATAAATTACAACACAACAGAATAAAACAGGTTTTTGTTTGTTTGATTGTTCTTTAACTCTCCTTTTAGCTGTATGACAACAGCCTGTAAAATAATCAAATCCTCAAGATCATTTGGGGTGTCGGCAACTGTGCCGGTTGTGTCGGATCTCTCACATTCAGCCGACTTAACCAGATCCTCGAACAAGCAATCGTCCACTGATCCATCCATTACGTTCGCAATCCCACACTTCGAGAAACTTGAACAAGCAATCGTCCTCTGATCCATCCATTGCGTTCGCAATCCCACACTTCAAGAAACTTTGCTTTACCATGTCAGCTGGTATTTCCATCCAAGCTGCCTTCACCCATTCAGCAATAACTGGTAGTGGTGCCTTCCTTTGTTTGCTTGTTTTGGTGTAGGTGTGATCACCATTGACCATCCAGGTGTTCCACTCCCTCCTCATGCTGGCCTTGAAGGGTTTGTTGAGGCAGACGTCAAGTGGCTGCCACAGGGAGGTGCAGCCACCAGGGATCAAAGCCGGCCGTATTTTACTCTCCGCCAACTTCTTCACGGAAGTTGTGAGAGAACTTGGGAACTTGTCTTTCGGCATCGTTTTCCGCTTGAATATCAGCATCCGTTGCTTCTCTCCTCCACACGTTCGTACTGACACCCATTGAAGTCCAGCATCAATCCACACAATTGTGATACGATTATATGTATTCAACCAAGCCACTGCGATGATCCACAATCCATGATTTATGAGCAATAATCCATGCTGTCTGGGTACATGACATGCAATCAACCAAGCCCGACTACTTGCTCCTCAAGCATGTATCGTACAACAAGCATAGTTTGCTGGGGCCAATTCTAGCCCAGATCCCCCATCGGTGGTTAACACTTGTGATCAAATTCTCACTCAATACTTCACTGCATCGCATGCCAATGTGCGTGCATCTTTATCAATGTTACAGATTGTAAATGTCCAGCCCAACCTTGACAGAATACTGGCATTGTAAAGAGTGAGTGAATATTGCTTCATGACGTAGTCAGCGATATTACAGCTACTTCACTGCGGCCTTAAATAATTGTTTAAGGGCATGGAGGCATCCAACAAATGACATTCATACCATGTCAGCTCTTTGTCATGTGGACAAGGAATCCAACCTTGGATCAGGTCAGTGGTTCAAATCCCATCATGAAACTCGGAACTTTCCTGACTGCTACATAATCTGGTCTTGATATTGCAAATGTGTACTGGAAAGCATGAACAATGCCATTAAGGCACAATGACAATCAGCCAAGTCACCAAGGCTGACCATCAGGTGATCTCTTATGACTCTTATTTTCTCACCAAAACACATGAATAAACAATAACATTCAGACTAACACCTAACAGTGAACAAACAGCCTCAGACATAAATATGGCTTAATAAATATGGCATCATTGTGACCCGGGGGTGAAAACATATTTCACAAGTCACTTATTTCCAGATTTCCAAGCAGAGATTGATCTCACCTCAGTACAAGCCCCAGTCCCTTGGTCAGGTCTACAGAGGACAGGTGCCATAGGTGTTGTCGCTGGTTGGGGTCCACGGGCACCCAACCTGAAGGACAAACACCACATCAGAGCTCCAGATAACTTTTTGAGCAATTTAGTTTTTACTCTAGGGTTTCTATCTTAATTGGGTAATAAAAATTTTCATTGAGTAACCCATATTTATTCACTGATCTATTCATCACTCTATTTGGGTTTTCTCAAAATTAGTGAACATTTTAAGATCTTAAAAAAATGAATTAATGTTTTAGATGTATATAACTGTTCCAAATATATAGGCTTGACTCAGAGAGTAAATTAGCTCGTAATTGTGTTTTGGAAATTAGCTCCTTTGTATGCATGCTGAAAAAGCTTCATTGGGAATTTACGCATGCTGTTTTTATACATTTGAGTTTTTCATTTAATGCATTCGTTTCTGTACGTAAGTAAATTGCATGCATGCGTGGGGAAAAGGGGTATTCCAAAAATAATCTCTTCCCGAATACATCTTGTCCTTGGGTTATCCACAAAAGTAAATAGTTCCCTTTTTTCTAAAAAGTGTCTGGCTTCTTTCAGGATGTCTGCCTACACGATTTAATTCTGTCTCACTGAAGTGCCCATAACCAATTTGTATTGTATAAATTTTTGTTTGTCACTACCTGTGACCCCTTTTTGGTATATTCTAAAAGTGAGTGAGTGAGTGAATTGGGCTTAACACCACTTCGAACAGTATTACAGTACTATCACAGCGTGTCAGCTTGATGTGGGATAAAAGCCCAAAGTGATGCAGTCTTAGACGTTTAACACTTTGGTGAAACCCACGAGCACGGGTATGGTGCTGACATTCATGAAAACATAATCAAGGTGAATCAGGATTCGAACCCACAGTCACAGTTTGCAGCGCCTCAGATGACGGGGTCACCCATGACCCATGTTCTAAGATAGCAGGCCTATTGGCCCATGTGCATGTACGTGTTCCAAGAGAGCACAGTTTCCAATGGAAATAAACCTACTGTGTTTTGAAATTTGAGGTTGTCTAACTGTAGATTAGATCGAAATTCCAATTAGTGAGTGAGTGATTGAGTGGGTGAGACCAAGACGTTTACCACTTTGGTGAAACCCAAGCACATGGGTATGGTGTTGACAAACCCAGAAGTGGGTGACCGTGTTTGGCAGCATGACACCTGAGAGTTTTCTAGGACTTTGGTCCTGCCTACACTGGAGCACCTGGAGCACATGGAGCACATGTGGTGTCTCCTTAGGAAAGTGACCTTGTTCGAAATGTACCTCTGTTTACCCGACAGTGAATGGGTACCAAGTAGGATGAGATGGTAATGTGTCTGTTAACCTTCTAGCGCCTCACAGCTTGGGATTTATTGACCAGTGTAATAATATAGCACGTTGAGAGTGCTTTTGGATGTGGATTTGGCACATTATAAATATACAAATAATAATTTATTTTTGTTCTTTCATTTTTTTTAGTTGTAGTAGTAGAAGTAGTAGTAGTAGTAGTACCTGGGATATGTCCATGCTCATCAGGTTGAGGGACACCAAATTCAACTGACACTTCCAATGCTGGAATCCATTGACTGGGGACTTCCTGTAAAGAGAAACAAAACATTGTCCACAACTGTGAGTGAGTGAGTGAGTGAGTGAGTGAGTGAGTGAGTGAGTGAGTGAGTGAGTGAGTGAGTGAGTGAGTGAGTGAGTGAGTGAGTGAGTGAGTGAGTGAGTGAGTGAGTGAGTGAGTGAGTGAGTGAGTGAGTGAGTGAGTGAGTGAGTGAGTGAGTGAGTGAGTGAGTGAGTGAGTGAGTGAGTGAGTGAGTGAGTGAGTGAGTGAGTGAGTGAGTGAGTGAGTGAGTGAGTGAGTGAGTGAGTGAGTGAGTGAGTGAGTGAGTGAGTGAGTGAGTGAGTGAGTGAGTGAGTGAGTGAGTGAGTGAGTGAGTGAGTGAGTGAGTGAGTGAGTGAGTGAGTGAGTGAGTGAGTGAGTGAGTGAGTGAGTGAGTGAGTGAGTGAGTGAGCGAGCGAGCGAGCTGCGGTTACTACAATATTCAAAGTTTGTGTAGCAATAAATTTTGTGCAGAAAACACAATAGAAATCTACAAAAAGAATGTATTTTAAGTATTGGGAACAACAGAGAGCTTGGAATTTGGCGCTGTTCTATTTACGACTGTACATATCTTTTGCATCACAACGAGCAATATGACGTCATAATGGTGACGTGCGTTGTAGAACTGAATCTTTGCAAAGCTTGCTTAGTTCTGTTTATGGGTACCCACCTCATGTTAGCTTGCCCATTTGCCGTGCTTATATGCCTTCAAAGCCTGTCATATGTTTAAGTGAAGTATTACGGTGTAAACAAACTGATTGAGCATACAGCGCCATATTTTGTTTCAAGTCTGTCATCAGTGATTCGGTAATTCACATCGACAAGCCACACAAAACACTGGACTCAACCCATGCCGCTTCACTCAATATATTTGCTGACACCAAAGAGTTATTCAGTCATGGTAGAATGAAGATAAACATATCGTGTTTGGTTCCAAGTGGTTAAATCTACAGGTAACCTAGCTCTATACAGAAAACACACTATGTAAACTTAACTGGTGACAGTATCTGTTTAAGATGTAAATAGATAGTAATTGCAAATCTTGTGTACAAAGTCGTGTTTGCATCGCCTATGTTGAATACATAATTAATAAAAATGTTTTATATCATGATTTTTCAATTAATACAATCACAGGGGTTACACTTATTGCTGGGGTATTTTGTAACCCTGTTGCATTTGTATGAACATAAGTGATATTGTACCAAAAGGAAATATTTACATTTTTATTTAATGTACCTGTCTATTACAACTGAATACCCATCTCCACACAATGAAGCCCCTGCAAACATATGTCCTACTTCACATGAAACCTGTGGACCCATGAAGATCCGGGGTAGAATAGGTCTTCAGCAACCCATGAGTAGTAGAAGTAATGACAGTTCTACCGCAACTGCACTGGAGCCAGATTTATACCCAATACTGCTACTACAGAGAGAATTGCAAAAATGATGATGCGATTCAATGATCGTCATGAGACTAAACTAAATTGTAATTAAAATATTCTCTATTATTTTTACTCATACGCATACGATTATTTTGAACAAAGTGATATTCAACATTTTTACTGAGTTCTTCATTCATTCTACTAGGAGACCAGACTATATACTATTTTTCGAAATTGGATAGAAACAATTGATGACAGTATTTGTTTGGTTTGACACCACTGATATAATATATACCCGGTACCCTGTGGTAATTCTCGCAATTTGATTGGCTTGTAATTCTCCATTATTATATACTTATGTAAGCATTCGTTTAAACGTGATCAAACGATAGGAAACAATCTATTTTTAATCTCCAACCAGTTCTTTGGTTTTGGCACGGAAGAATTGACGCACTTGTTGTCTCCCCTGTTCTATGAACTTTTTTTTCTCGTCTTCGCTAATACCATTGGTCTTACGAGAATTTGATCGAACCTCTTGCTTCATTGCGTTGTATTTGGTTAGTTCTGTCAACATTAAACGAAACTCATCCTCAGATATCTTACAATCAGCCAGGGCTGTTGAAATATGATCCTCAATGCTGTTCAACTATGCTTCGGCGAGTATCCGAATATTATCATGTTTTAATGCTTTCTTTTGTAACCTACGAGAAATACATTTTATCGCTATTCCTGCCAGTCCTGAGACTCCGGCTGCTACTTCCAAATCAAGTACGATAGGCGCGGCGATTATAGTTGATAATAAAGCAACACCGGCTACACCGAGTCCCATGCCAACAGTCACAAGCGCAGTGTCAACTCCGTCAAGAGCATTTACAGCTCTGCGATACTTTTTATACAATCCAAGTCTCAACTCCCTCTCCTTCTCTATTCGATGTTTTATGTCGCTTATTTGATGTAATCGAAATCCATCAACAGTATCCATATAAATAGGCCATATAAATAATACTGCAACGTTGACGCTCGTGTTTCTTGAGCCATTTAATTGATAGACCTGGTAATATTTTGAAGGCATCTTCTGGTGCATCTCCAAACAAGACTTCAATAATAATTGTAGAAAGATCAGGTATAGCATTCAAGTTCTGTTTTATATCATTGAATTCAGTAACCAAATTTAAACTAACATTTTTTAATGCTGGACGACTCAATAACATATGACCTGGGTTTTCTGGCAGGGGAGCGACTAACACACTTTTTCGTTTTGAGGGGATATATTATCTTAGTTAACTGATGTCCCTTACCCGTCATCACATATGGTGGAGCAATGACGATAATAGCTATAAATGTTTTCGGACATTCTCCTAAAGGAATTGTTGTACACAGGATAAGCTCTGCTCCAGGACATATTCCCAGAATCAATTCATTTCTGATCGAAAAAGATGGTAAATATCATTATACGTGGATAAAGAGTTTAAGCAGGCTATTATGCGATCAAACAAAACATGATGGAAAGAAATATTTCTGCGAAAGATGCCTGCATGGGTACAGCAGACAAGATCTATTAGAAGCACATAAAGTAGACTGCAGAGGTGTTGGACAGACTGCTATCAGGATCGACATGCCTAAAGAGTGAAAAAATATATTAAAATTTGAACATTATTGTAATCAAATGCCGGTACCGTACATAATTTACGCTGACTTCGAAGCACAAACCTATAGAAAATATCGAACACAATTCTGAATGTAGTTTTACATACAAAACTCAAGAACATATATCCCTTGTGGGTTGGATATATAGTTGTAACACAAATACCGATGGCGGCTTTAATAACGTGCATTCCTAATAGTATGGAAAAATATATATCATTCTCGTTGACTAAAACTATACATTATACGGACCAGGATGGGAAAGCTAGAACAAAGCAAAGTAATGGGCTTTGATTCATAGACTCCATACAGTTTCTGTTATCTTCCCTAGACAATTTAGCTAATGCGAACAATCCTGATGACTGAACAGATAACTCGTCATTTGTTGCTGAGAAAAGGTGTATATCCTTACAAATATATGAATGATTGGTCCAGATTTGACAAAACTAAATTACCACCCCTTGAATCATTCGATAGTAACTTATCATTCGATAGTAACAAGGCAAGAGAGTTAACTGACTATAAAGGTCCAGTTTTCCACCCTTGCCGAACTAGGCTGGTATTATGGAGTTGGATTTTGGCTGGACTAATGAGTCTGTGCATAGACCAATCCAAATCGTGCAATGATATCAAAATCCGGTTCACAAACTGTCATGCAGATTTCGGTCAGTTGCAGGATTAGCAAAGCATGTGCACCGCCAACTCGTTGTCAACAGATGTTTTCCAAATCTCGTCATGTTTTTAATCTAGGTGCTCACGTGATTTGATGCACTTCCGATGTAAGACCCGTTTTATCACAACATACATCTTGATTACTGATCAGATCGTCTTGACTGGGCGCCACAGTTTTGTTTGAAGCAAATGCAAGTGATACGAGAGGTGAAATCTGACTGGTCCATAGGAGAGGCATAAAAGGGACATAACTCGTAATAGCCACTGGTGGCGCTACGATCAAGCCTAGGAATTCCAGCCTAGTTCGGCAAGGGTGGAAACTGGACTTTTAAAGTCAGTTAACTCTCTTAACTGACTCGGGAAGATGCATGTATCTGTATGTAGTAGTGATAAAAAAATCATTTGCACCGACAGAGGCAGTCAAATTCTCATAAACCTTGAGAGCAGTCCTATTCCACAGGGCTGCAAATGATCATTATTTTACTCTCTCCTTAATGATGGTTGTTTTTTCAAAACCAATACATATTGCTCAGGCCTGTAACTCTAATATTCTTTATTTGGCACTTGACAACAACAACCAGTTACCTTGAAGTCTATCTCGATGTCCCAGGCAATGGTGGGCCTGTCTCCGATCTCCCCATCTTCGCACCAGGCCTTTTTTTCCGATAAATACTTCTTCAGCTTTCTGTCCCCCGGTTTACTCAGCTTCCGGTCATGTCGAGCCCACAACCAGGGCTTACCTTAAACCATATCAATACACACAATTTCATATCATAAGTTGTAAACTATACACACAGTAACACAAGTAACACAAGCAACAGACCTGTAAACAAACAGATCCTCACTGATCTTGGCGATACTATTTCTGCCGGGGGGTTTTCAGGTGTAAAAGGTTATATTGACTCAAATAGGGTGAAAATTAGATTCCAAGTAGTGTATATTCTCAAAATTTAAACCAGAGTATCACAGGTACAGAAGCTCACCTTTATTCAGTCATAACTAGTTATCTTACCTACATGTTAGAATGTTGAGATCTGATTTCACTTAATGTTAAGCACATACTATATATCCCGCCTGGGAGGGTAATACATTTATGAGCAGGACAAAGAATCCCTTATACCCCACCAGAAAGAAAACAGGCTGCATATGGATTTCTGAGCAGGACCATAAGTCTCTTGCACTACTGATAGAAAGCTAAAAGCTTCACGTTTGTATGAGTCAAAGAAAGTCACGTGACCTCAGATCAATAGAACAGTTGTGTCGCTACCCATAAATGAATGTGCATTTCAATTTGTCTTAATTCTTTTACCATGGCAGATTGAAACATGTCGGCAAGATAAATGTGTTGCAGTAGTATCACTTGGGGTATATGTGGTTTTATGTGTCCTTTGTTAGGTTTTACACCACTCGCCTCCGGTTCATGGTCATCTTCCCCAGGCAAGGGAGTTAGCCGACTGTAAAAGTCCAGTTTCCACCCTTGCCGAACTAGGCTGGAATTTCATGGCTCAATTGCAGCGCCACCAGTGGCTAGTACGACTTATGTCCCTTCTAGGTACCTCCTACTGACGAATCAGTTTCTACCCCTAATATCACTTGCATTTGCACACCCAGTGGATGGTACACACGCTCTGCAAATCCTGCAATTGACTGAAATCTGTGCTGAAGTTTACGATTTTGATTGGACTATGCATAGACTCATTAGTCCATCCAAAATGTAACTTCATCATTCCAGCCTAGTTCGCTAAGGATGGAAACTGGACTTATTTAATCAGTTAACTCCAATACCTCAGGAAGATGGTTCGTGGTATAAAAGCCAATGATGGACACATAAACATGAGGAAACCACACATACCCCAAGTTCTCAGAGCATAGTGTGATACCCTTTCTTGAATGACCTAATATTTTGTTGTATACACTAACAAAAGAATAAGGACTATAACTCCTATTCCACAGTCCTATTTCTCTGAAATTTCTGATTACAGGCAAATTCACAAAAAAGGGCACACTGAACTATTTCTTTTCTTATTTAGAGTGATGCTCGATACTGATAGTAATAAGACAAACTTGGTAAAGAGTTTCTGTTTTTTCAAAGCAACTGCCATATCGTCTGAACATAATCAGATGTTCACTTAAGTACTCTCTGATCAGTTTCTGTTAAAGAAAGTATGAAACAGTCAATCCTGGGTTCGATTTAAGAAACTTGATTTATCTAGCACCCGGTGCATGTTGACATGAATTAAGTGTGATTTATTATCAGCAGCTGAACTTCTTGTGGGACCAGTAAAAAATGTCTTTTTGACTCTGGCTTTGTTCTTGTCATCATTTTCCTTAATAGAACCAAAAAAGATTAATTGTTAGTTTGTTTTTTAATGACGCACTCAGCAATATTCCAGCTATATGACCGCAGTCTGTAAATAACTGAGTCTGGACCAGACAATACAATGATTAACATCATCAGCATCAATCTACACAGTTGGGTTACGATGACATGCATGAACCAAGTCAGCAAGCCTGACCACCCGTTCCCGTTAGTTGCCTCTTATGACAAGCATAGTCGCTTTTTACAAGCAAGCATGGGTTGTTGAAGATCTGTTCTACCCCGGATCTTCACGGGTCGTTTAATCATGTAATAGCATTGTCTAGAGTAACGTGTATCTGGTTGTCTGTGCAAACATATCCAGTAATGAGATAACTCTGCATTGATAGTTTACACATATTGGGTGACCCATGAAGATCCGGGGTAGAATAGGTCTTTAGCAACCCATGCTTGCCGATGATGAAGCAACAACACCAAGACTTATAGTAAATAAAGCTGAGAGTTATTGAGTGTATTCAAAGATTGATGTTGTGTGGACAAGTAAGAGTTGATCAGACACAAAATTTGAAAATTTGATGTGCACTTGGTGCATGTTAATATTAGGTTGCATTTTTCAAACATAGGTTGTACTGGTGCATGTTTTATATAGCTAAATCGTGCCCTGCAAACAATGAAAACATCAATTTGTACAATATATTACTTCATCAGAAGGGCTGTGAGAGGAATTACACTGTCATTTCCCTAGGCAGTTGAGTGGGAGGAGGGGGATAGAAAAGGACTCAAGAAGGGCTGTTGAGGAAACCTGCAATACATAACAGATAGTGATGGAGAATAAACATATACCACCCCTGAATATAATTAGTGAGTGAGTATGTTTTTACACTGTTTTTAGCAATATTCCAGCAATATCACAGCGGGGAACTCCAGATATGGGCTTCACACATTGTACCCATGTCACGAATCAAACCCGGGTCTTCGGCATCACGAGCGAACGCTTTAACCACTCGGCTACCCGACCAACCCTGAATATAATTAACATGTGGTAGCTGGTAGCCATGGGCAAAAAAACAATAAACTACTGTGGGATTTACCCAGGATTCAAGACTGCGTACCCTTGGTTGGGAAATTATTCCTTCCAACTTGGGAATTCTACTGACATTTGCTGCAGACTGGGGGCTAATGTCGGCCTCGGAGCAGGTCCATATAAATCCCTGTTGGTACAACAGCATTTATCAATCAAAGACAAGAATTTCAAATATGTGAACAGAGAGGCTGAGACATTTGGCTGTGAAACTGTTACTGGTCAACCAAATCGGCTCTGGTTTCATGCTCACCTTCATACTCAGCAATATAGCAGCAAGTGCCATCAATCTTCTCCGAAACAATGGCAGTGTCCAGGATGTGCTGCTTCACTTCAACAAGGAGTTTGTCCGAGGCTACAACGAGAAAAGGTTGGTTCGGGCGCTTCCCAGAGGCCTTAGGTTCCACATTGATCTCGAACAGGCACTTCACCTTCTGCTGCACAGGATTTGTCCTTTGTTGTTCACTCATCTTCACCTCTCACACAATCCTTAAAAGAAAGGTTTGGAATTGGATCCATTTGATCTTTGTTTGTTTGATGTTTAACTCCACAATCAGCAATATTTCAGCTATATGACGGCGGTCTGTAAATAATCGAGTCTGGACCAGACAATCCGGTGATTGACATCATGAGCAACGATCCACGCAATGACAAGCATGAACCAAGTCAGCAAACCTGACCACCCAATCCCATGTCACCTCTTACAACAAGCATAGTCACCTTTTACGGCAAGCATGGGTTGCTGAAGACCTATTCTGCCCCCGATCTTCATGGGGTGATCCATTCGAAAAATGACTGAAAATGATTAGGTCAGGCTTTTTTATTTCTATTTTTACAGATGTCTTGGTGAAAAATCCTGGTCCATATATGGGGATAGATGGAGGGTAGTGTTTTTTATGGCGCACATGTAAGAAGGCATTGGGAAGATTGACAAAAATAGTGCTTTTCCAAATTTTCTTGTTCCACTTTTCAATCTTTTTTCATGTCAACTGATTTGGAAATCATTTTTTTTAAAGTATCACCTTATGTGCACTAGATATATAGTTACTGGAAAATTTAAAATTGAAATTTAGCAAACAAATCAAATGACAGACAAGAAGCATTTTATCTTGGAAGTTGTTGCAAATTCAATCTCATTAAAATCAGATCTTAGTTCTCACTACCACTAAACAAAAAGGTCCAAGGACATCCCATTTCAGATCATGTCAGAATGACCTTTCACGAACTTTGACCGACCAATGAGTGACTAAGAAGAAGTGGACAATAGCCAATCTGAAACCAGCTTTTTCAAGCTATACGGCACTAGTTTCAAACTGGCAACTTACACACCAGACTATGCTTTCAGGGATATTTCTTGCCGTAAAAGACGACTATGCTTGTCGTAAGACTCAGTTAGAGGCAACTAATGGGATCAGGTGGTCAGGCTCGCTGACTTGGTTGATGCATGTCATCGATCCCAATTGCATGGATTGATGCTCATGATGTCAATCACCGGATTGTCTGGTCCAGACTCGATCATTTACAGACCTCCGTCATATAGCTGGAATATTGCTGAGTCCGGCGTTAAACAACAAACAAACAAACCAACCAACATATATTGGGTACCTTCTGCAATCTGCTAAAATTGCCTTATTTGGTGACTGGTAGCCAATGCCAAGTACAAATTTACAAAATTTTGTATTAATTTTCTTAATTCTGTGACGAAATAAGGTTCCCCAAAGTTCCAACCTGTCTCAAGAAAATGGTTAAAAAGACACTTATAAAAGGGTAATAACACAGAACAGGTTTCCTTTACAGCTTCTGTTGGGATCCCATCATGTCCCAGTGATTTGCAAGTTTTCAAATGCTGTATAGCATTTATTATTTCCTATTCTGATATTTCCCCACTGACCAGTTCATCACAGTCTATGGTAGAATTGTTTTCTAGAAAATCTGCAACGTCTTCATCAAAGGAGTGATTTGGTTTTAAAAGTTCTCTGAGGTAGGCATCCAAGTCATCAGTAGTAATGGATGAGGATGCTAACTCACGTCTATAGCAATATTTATGAATTGTTTTCCAAAATAATTTACAATCCTAAATTTTTTCAGCATTTACACTTCTTCAGAGACAGACCTTTCACGATCAATCTTTTTTCATTTACAAGTTTCTTTAAAAAGGTTTTTGACGTTTAAATACTCACTACAAATGTTCACTATTGTTCGTAGTCCTAAACCTGTCTAGAAGGACATATGTTGTAGGTTTCAGTGTCTAGTATTCCCTATCAGTGAGTGAGTGAGTGAGTTGGGTTTAACGCTGCTTTTAACAGTATTCCAGTTATATCACGGCGTGTCAGCTTAATGTGGGAGGAAAGCCCGAAGTGATGCATGTCTCAGACGTTTACCACTTCGGTGAAACCCATGAGCACGGGTATGGTGCTGACAAACCTAGAAACATAATCGGGGCGAACCGGGATTCGAACCCAGAATTGTGGCACCTTAGACGACTGGGCCACCCGTGCCCCCTATTCCCTATCAAACCACTGTGGCTGGTGTTGGTGTAGCTTGTTTACTTTAGGTCGTCGTGCTTCACCACCACCGCTCTATCTGCCCACAGTACATGTGCATTCTCAAACACACTGTTGACAGTCATGGTCTGGGAACATATATTTAAAATCTGTGGTACTTTGGGGACAAGTTTCTATCGAAGGTTTTCACAAAACTTACATTTTTGAGTTTTGAAAAGGGCCCATTTACATTCCATATTATGAAGGATAATTTTATTTCCTGAATATATCTATATATATATATATATATATCTATCATCATGTTTGGATTTAGTAGTGGACCTGCACGTATCTTTACAATGGCCTTGACCACTTTCCTATCTGGATTGCCCTGTGCTACTGTTACGCTCGCCAGATTGTCTCTTGGGATGGCTGTATGTCCACCTTGTACAGTCCGTTTGACTCCAAATGAGAACGATGAATTGCAAAATAACTCGAAATCCAGAAAAGTGTATGAAACATCAATACGGTACTTGACCATGAATACCCTGTACCCAACAAAATCTGAATTTTGTTTAATTTAAGACCCATGACGGATGAAGTTCTTTAAGAAACTATCATGTAATTTTGTATAGAAATGTGTACATGACACGTAGGGGGGACAAACCGTGGAAGGCACAGCGCAAGCACGCATGCACTGCACGTTCTGTGTTAGGGGAAATGACAGAGCGTTAGAGGGGCCGTCTCATGATAATTTCAGTCGCAATCTGTAATTGCTTCTTTGTTGCCTAACGCCTCACGTCACCGACCAATCCCCCTGCCATACGACGCGGAGAGTGAACAATCGAGTCTGGACCAGTCAATCCAGTGATCAGTAAAAATAGGTAAGCCATCAACAATGATCCACATCGAAGGGGTACGACGCCACACTGTCAACCAAGTCACCAAGCCTGACAACCCGATGCTGAAAGTGAGCGCCAGTGAATAAGGAGGCGTGAAAAAGCGTTAGGTCATGGTATGGGATAACCAGCTGATTCCATAGCTCATTGACGAGGCAGGTAACACGCACGTGCCATATTTAGTACATACATCATCATCCATGCACTCAAATGTCGGCTAGTGGCGAAATAAATTATCTGTGTCGTTAGGTCTATGTATGTTACTTAGGATGGAATATATTTAGACCTACGTACATGAAAAGGGGGCCAGTGTCGTCCGTTCCTCAAATTAAAGAAAATCGGTTTCCGAGATACCTGTTTTCGTGGCATTCACTCCTCGCGGTCGAGTCAGTATACGTCCCTTTCCCAGACCAGGCCACAGCGCTACGTTTATCGAGAGGTATGCCTGTTGTACACGCGCGTGTACTTCAACTATACTGTATTTAAGCCCCCGCACGCCAAAACGAAATGCGCGGCTAATAATAGACAAATCCCAGTCAAATTATAACAATTCCATACATTTTCATTCGTGACCAACTCGTGTTATTCCGGGACAAGCCTTGCAGGTTACGGAAAGGGGCGAGTGGTGACGAATGATTGGACTGGACAACATATGCGTCAGACAGCTGTTTAGCAAAATATTGCAGCCAGTGAAGAGAGTACAAAAAATACACATATTTGGGTTGGGTCATGGACAAGTGGACATTGTATAAGAAAATACATTTTAAAGTGTTTTTACATTTTGTCTTTTCGCGGAGGGTCATGAAAAAAGTGTATAAGAAGATGGGGAGGGTCATCCAAAATTGTGACAAGCATAAGGGGAGCGTCAATATTATCGGTACATTAGTTGCACATGACCGGTCCCTTATCTTGTCGGTACATGACATACGGAGTCCTTACTTATTTTTGTGTCGCTCCTCTCCCGCCAAAAGAATCCATTATTTTTTATTTCTGAATTATCCGCCGTCCATCTCTTTTTGTATGCTGCTTCTTAAAAACGTTTTACACTCTTAACGTGTTTTTAACACCACGGTCGCATATATACATGGCAGTATGCGTTCTTAAAGTGACCGGTTGAAACTTGGAATGGAAGCAACTCTTTGCTTCTTATTTCTGTGGTGCGATGTAGGAATCGCTTCCACGATAGTTCATATAAAAAGCGGGGAGACGTTTCAGAAAACACGTGGCATGAAAACCTGTGATGATGGCAATCACACAGACGGGCCTCTCTAGCTGTTGTTTGTGTTTCAGGGTTGGTGCAACCTCGGTCGTCAAAGAAGGCACAACTTACTGCCATGTTTGAAAACCTCCTGACCTCTACCTTCGCGGATTCTCTCAGCGATTAGAGAGTTCAGTTTTGTACTCTTTGTAAGTGTTACCCAGGTCACATTCACTCAGAATGACTTAAAACTGAAAACAACAAAGAATTTGGGTCACGTTTGTTTTATGTTCGATAAAACATGGCTGACAAAGACGTCATGTAGATACATGTTTATACTTCAAGTTTTCAACTTGGTGTGGCGCAACGGATAAAATATCAACACTCATTAACTATACTAGGCATACAATAAAGTATTATAATACCCAACTAGTTCTTGGTTACTTATATTTTCAATGTCAACATTAGATGACAAGACCCATCAACACAACTTACAATGGAACTACAATGTAGTTGATAACATTAATATCAACTTTCAAGAAACCATAAAAGATAAATCCATGCATTCATGGTAACCATAACACCAGTAAGATGCTAAATTTCCATACTGTATTACAACATTGCATAAATATCAAATACTCTATAAAAGTGAACTATTTATATACTTGGCATATGTTATGTGTGAAAATAATACCTTAATGAATTATACTTCCAATAGTTTGTTATTACAAATGAAAACTAAGAAATTACAGATTATCTTATAAATGAGTATTGAGTCAAACTGCATTACATTGTGAAGTGTCGTAAAATCAGTGTGTAAACAAGACAACAAGAATTACCTCCCTTTAACTGAGACATGCTATGCTATGAAATGGGATGTGCTGTAACTTATTTTGGTTCAGCTCAGTTATAATGTTTTAATGCAGTAAAGTTATATTTACAATGATTATGCTATATGCTTGAAGTGTGTTCTTACAAAATATACAACGAAAGTATGCCAAACGATGTACATGAAAATGTGGGAGGTCACGTGACCTCAAATATGAACTATCAGCGAGGTGTGGACAAATATAGCTTTTTATCCTAACTTTTGCTTGAAAACATTGCCTGAGGAGTGTGTGTACATGTTTGACAGCGATACACATCATATATATTTGATGCAAAATTTAACTGAATGCACTTACAATGGGTGAAAGGTACTATATACAACATAAGCTTGACTCCGAACCATCACAGCCTGTTCAAGCTTCATCAACTTAAATGACTGGTTTACTTGCAATGAGCCAATTTGGTAACATTTACTGATCATATCTGTTTGTACGTATAATTTGTCACTTCATACTTATTACAAATATAAAGAAACCGTGAGGGCAGCCAAACTTACTTAGTTACCACTAGTAAAATATACACCAATGCGTACGATCTCCTGTCTCATAACATGAAGATTCAAGACATTTTGATTCAAATATCTTTTTGCAGAAACCTCAGTTTATTCAGTGCTTATAATATTCAATAGTTCTTGAATTTGCCTGACATACGTGAGACGATAGTTATCTTATATTCGTTTAGCTGTGAATTATCGAAAAGATGTTAGATATGCATGTAAATATTGTAGGAATTTATTGTATGAATGCTTGTAACATATGAAATCTGTTTCACTTAGGAAACATTCCGAAACAATACTTTGCATTTCTTTGTTGTTAAATTTAAACGTTGTTAAATCAGGGAGATCATGCAACACGACGGCGGTCTGTAATTAATTGAGTGATCCAGTGATTGATATTGTGAACAATGGAGGATCATCTGTACTTTTTCTGTTGTTGGTATGGGAGATAAAATAAATTACATATGTCTCGCATTCTAGGAAAAAAAAAAATGTGCCCTTTTCATGTAGACAACTGTCCAAATATACAATGTTATGTTTGTTTATTCAATAAAAATAATAATTGAGCAGCTGTTTATGTTGTAAAAATAATTGAGATCCTAAACATTAAAAATGCTGATCTTGATCAGCAGACCATTCGATCCATTTCGTCGCAGCTCACGACCAGCAAAGGTTGCTGGGGACCTATTCCAGTCGGGAATCCCCACGGGAGTCTCCTGGACTGCCTTCTGTGACTGATTGAAGCGCCTCATAAATATATTATTTTATCATATAATGGATAGGTTTCTCGGCAGGATAAAGCCAACGGATAAAAACGATATCCGTTGAGGTCATATGCGGATAGAGATGCAAATATCAAAGGTCAAGTAGGGACTACTTTCGCTGTTTATAAACAAACTTGGCGTCGCCCTCGTCATTCGGCGATGGAGTCAGAATTAACCACCGGGAATCTGGATAAACGACAGGGATAATTTCTATCATTATCAAAAGAACAGTCTAACATACTGAAAATCAGTGTCTAACTGTGACGTAGCTAAGGCATTTCATAAGTTGTGGCAACTTGGGAGATATAAATTTCGAAACGATTTTGCGAGGGCACTAGGCCTAGCCGAGCGGGATCAGTAGCCATATCTGTGCTTGAAGACCTCTGCGGCTTGAAACCTTCTCCACAAATTAAAAAAGTTGGATTTGGCCGAAATATGTTTGAATTGTTACCTTGTTTCGTTTTGTCGCTGTGTGTACATTTGACTACACTTCTTAACATTATGACAGGACAGACCGACTGTCAACAACGTATTCATGAACGTGGCCGTGACGTCTCATAGACTAGGGTTAGAGTAGCTTCCCTTTGACAAAGCGCAGTTACTCTAGCGGATAGACCAATGGATTGCCGCGAAAGACAATTAAAAACAATTGTTGTTTTGCGTATATGTTGCTTCAACACTGTATAAGAAACAGATTTCAGTTGGAACTATATTGGCTACTGTCACTGTCCGACTGACACATCACTCACCCTGTGACGTAATAAATATTAATGCGCGCATTCCAGGGCCCACTTGCACAAAGCGACCTTAGCGCTAAGATGATCGTAACTCCCATACTTTAACATAGGCTTCCAATAGTCTTAGCGCTAAGATTGCTTTGTGCAAGTGGACCCAGGAAGACACAATGTTTTTGTAATGTTTGTGAGAGAGGGAAAGCGATTTTGAAGCACAAAATTAAATAATGACATTATATGATAAAGAGGTTATCACGCTTGTGTGTTTGGAGATGGTAAATATCCTGTATTAGGAATAAACACCATGTATTTAGCTCGCCTAGGCTCGCTAAATACAATGTTTATTCCTAATGCAGGATATATACCATTGCGTGATAACCTCTATTTACATTATTGCAAAAGACAATATATTCCTCAAAGTTTTTGTTGTTGTTTTAAGTGTTTAAGAGGCCTCCTTCAGTCTTAGCAATTTCGGCTGACCTGTCCCCCTTTGGGACTTGTGTGTGAGTAGGGTACACATATGTATTGCGAGTGTAAGTATTCATAAACTTTCTCTTTTCGTGTTGATATGATTTCTATTTTCGTATATTGATATGACTTCATTTTTAATCTTTGGCTGGTGTGTTTATATATGTTCGAGTCCATCACTCGGAAAGTGAGTTAGTTTGGCCTCGCTATTGCATCTCTTGGCTACAGGAGATCTACAACAGATAGTGGATCTAACTGCAATTCTTGTTTTAACCGTGCCTGGGCATGGGCATGGTCTAGAGATTCCAGTAACAAGGGATCAATGGAATGAGGTTGATGGCAAGATGGGCATACCTTGCCATGGTGCTTGTGGTGAATTCCTCAAAGTAATATAGTACAGTACTTATAGTACATGTGAGATTATACTCAGGTTATGGAGAAGTTTAGTCTATCTAACAATGTATTTAATAAAAATAATGCAAAACAAACAGAACGGTTAAATGTTTTCATTATTCTTCAGTTTCCTATAGTCTATATAATTGAAAGAAATAATCCTAGTCTTGCCTAATAAAACTCCTGCAACCCAACACAGATCAAACGCAACTTACAAACACAATCAACAATCATAATCTGGTTAATCTGTGTCCACTTGACGAGTATGGAGCAGCTCAGTGATCAGAAGGTAAGACAAGGCAGTTACACTGGTCACACTTGACTGGTCTGTCTATGATTAGGTCATCTGACAATTGGGATGTCTGAAAACTGGGAGTGAACTCTTTACCAAAGACCAGGTAAACAGTTTTACTATTTAGTTTGGAACTCTGAGGCAATATATGATGCGTTTCTTGTTTAACGCCCCGCTCAGTAATATTCAAATACAACATATGATGTCGGTCTGTAAAAGAGGCTTCTTGTTGTGCATGTTTAGCTCATCAAATGACAAAACAAAATTAATATTTTCATGAGCCGCAATACATACACAAAATCGTCAAACTCTTTTCATGAGCAGCGCTACATACACAGAATGATCAAAGTGATCAACTTTTTCAGTTCACCAGATGAGATAGCTGTGTCATTTTAAAAGAACAGACAACTGTTCCATTTTTTGTATTTTCTTGCTGATCTCGTCACATCCATTAGGGGCAAACTGAAAGTAGTTCCGTCTGAAGTGGTGTTTCTTGCAGATAAATATAGAATTTCATTATTATGTACATATTAAACAATGTCATATTCATCAATAATAGCGTATTTACTATACATATACGTGTAGTTATCACAAGATAAAATGTTAATGGCGAGTCGTTATGATGACTGGGGTCCAATCTTGCAGCCTGGTTCCCTGGGTAGCTACATTGTGTACATTCTACTCGGGATCAGGCTGCCAATCTTGCCGAATCCTGGCTGCTCTGGCAGTTAATCGCTTTCATTTTCAGAAACTGGCAACTCAGGTCTGATTTAAACTGTTGTTTATTGTGTCACGCTTGATGACGTATGTACAAGAATTTACATCAAGGTATATGAACAATATCAATAAATACAGCTATACATATACATATAAACAAAAGGACAAATTGTACAACTGATTTTTTTTCATGTATGTACATATCACCACTGTACATTGCCTCCGAAGTTACAGAAAAGCTCATACTAGCTTTGTGAAAAGTAGGAATCAAACCAGAAATGAATGAGGATATGAACTGGTATTAATCAAACAATCACATACTCTTGTCAGCTCAACATGGAGGAAAGTCATGCAAGTCTTAAACCTTTACCAAGTTGGTGAATCCCACCTCAGGTACGATGTTAAACTAATAGGGATAACAATCAGAGTCAAATATGTTTTCAGAGAGTTATTATGAGAAAATATTTTAAGACACCTATAGTGAGATGATGAAAGTATAGTTTCAGTTTTAATACTCAAGCGGATTGAGAAAAGGAAGATGGTGAACTGTCACCAGGTCATTAAATCAGATTTACTGGTCTTACACTGAATTAGTAGAAAATATTTCAATATAGACCAATATATTGGTCATATATATATTTGAAGGATTCAATGAAATAATCACTTACTATGACATTTGTTCAAACTGGCAGACTGTATAGAAAATAAAGAGACAAACACACAAATATAAAAAATAAAAACAACTGGTGTCCAAATGGTGTTTTCGTAGGGGCATGCCACTATTATGTTTAAATGACAGTGTGTTACTCAGGTCAAAACCCTTTTTCCATTTTTTGGTACTAGTTTCCAAGAGACAAATTTAATATTTGGTGTTCTTTGGTATTGATATTTGTGACTAATAGTTCAGGTTTGAGAATTCTTGCAGATGTATTCTACAGTACAATTCAATAAATAGACACCAACATCATATAATGCCATTACTCTTGACTCGCATTTCACTCACTAAGTGATGACATAATCATACCGTAACCTGGATACATATTCTCTCAGCATCAGAGCAAAACACCATTTGAATCCTGTTATCTGAAGCCTGATCTTCATCACAGTGCATTATTTCAGGACATGAATCAACCAACTCAGTGGTCTCCAGGATAGTGTCTCTGTCCAAATGAGTGGACGGCTGGCGATTTGATCCCCATGTCATTACAAAAGATGCTAAAAGCTGGTATCTTTGTTACCGTGACTTGTGCTTGGCATCAAAAGGGTAAACAAGTACTGGCCAGCTCCGAGTCAGTAGACTGTGTTGGAGGAAGGTATCTATGTCCAAACTGTGGCATGGGTTCTCAATGGGCAAGTACATTAAACCAGCATTAGACTAGACAACAAGCAGCCCAAACACACCAATTGCATGCGCAACATTATGTGCATTAAAACCCCATTTCACCTCTCCTCTTAACATGTATCACACATTATTGGGATCATTGTTTGTTCTAGTGTCTGCTCTAACAAAACTGTATAAAACCATTTAAAACAGTCACCCATTTGATATTTGTTTCAACTCACGACATACAGTATTACTTTGATGTATAATGGCCATTTCAAATTATGTTCTTGAAAACAAGACATGAGAATAAGCCTTCAGGCTTATGAAAAATATACAAAAGATGCTATGATAAATTACAATAATAATGCAATTAATAGCATTTTGGTATGTACAAAGCCATCATTATTTGCATAGGAAAAATAATATTTGGACAGCAGCTTGCATATACAGGTTCTTTCAGTAAATAGAACCTGCCACATGAATTGCTTCATGATTATAAGATGAGAGACATAACTGGATACTCGATGTTCCTGTGCATCACATCTCCATTCTGTTATGACCACATACACTGGACACATTTTCCAGCAAACCTTCGCCTCGTCCAGGTTGGCAAGATAATTTATACGTCTGATCCATTGCATCAAGGGCTTGCTCGAATGGGACTGCAATTTTGAAATTAGACCAAATTTTGATTGGTTGTTGAATTCAATTTCCTGAGGAAGGAAATGTTGATGACAAGATGGAGATGAAGACATTACTCCTGAAATGAAGCTTTGGTGGCGCCTGGGTTCCAGGTATTCATCAAAATACAATAGTGATACTATACCCTTGATAATCAAGGAGCAAGATTTGAGCATTTCATGCTAGGTTCCATTCACAGAAAGAATAACCCCAAATATTCAGTGCTTTTGTCTACAATGCCCTGTAATTACCGGTTTTGCATCAGGAAGACATGTATACAAATGAATATATACACATATGGTTAGGTATACATATGTTTCTCTATGTACACATTGTATATACAATAGTATTGATGAGATGTAACATGAAGTGACGTATGAATATGCCTTATAGACTTCGTTACAACTAAAAGATCAAGTTTACAGATAACACATTCAAAAATCATCCAGAAATATCTAATGTCCCCTCAAACATTTTCTTTCAAACTAAAGCCAATAATATCTGGTCAACTATCCAACATTTAGCAAATAACAGATTTCTGTAAAATGTCATAAAAAGGTTCAATCTGAAACTGACTCTAAAAAATATTCATGAAGGTGTCTGATATGCCTTGCATTCTGTCATCCATTGCTTTAATTTAAAGACATATATAGGCACTGACTAAATAAAGATATAATTCAATGGATTTTGATAAAATTATTCATAAAACAACTAAAATTATTTAACAACTGCCAAATAAAATGTGGAATGGTTTTCAAAACCTTCTTTCCCTTAGGGGTCCTAAAACAAAATCAAGATTCTTACAGACATCTTTGCCTTAAACCAAATTAAAAGAAAGGTTAACAAAGTAAATAATTTGACTGCCAACAAAAAACAAGATTGAAATTTAACAGGTTGCACTAAAAACAGAATATATTTTAACACAGAATAAGACTGTTTAAGAGAGGAATATAATGTCAAACAACATTTGTTTTTATAAAATTTCAGAAATAACTGCCAGGCAAGTTTGAAAACATCATGGTAGTGAATAACGATGAGTTTGATTAATTGAAAGGATATGACAGTTCCATGATAAAACAAAATGTTAATGACTGGTAGACATCAGGTTTGCAACAAAACATGTTACTCCATCATCCTTAACAAGTTTCACAATGTGACAAGACTCCATGCATAGGAGTACCTACTGGACACACTGTGACATAGCACTTGATGTTTTTTACCACTAATCCTCAAGCTTCTTTTGGCGAGCTCTCTATCACCGTAGACTGTAACTGTGGAATTGATAATGCCGAGTCAATCAACGCCTCCAATTCATCTTCAATTTCTGGCTTCATTTCAAGATAGCTATCCCACGACAAATCAGGTTCAGACGTAGAAGTATTTGTCAAACTTTCTTCCACTTCTGTACTTGACTCATAGACGCCAGTCCTTATCGAACGTGATTCATGGAGATCAACGTCAACGTTTTTCAAACTGAAAATCTCTTCAAACTTATAGCACCCTTTGCTGCTGGGATCTTCATAATAATATGAGAGTGCTGACTCCATCTGGTTTGTAATATGTAGACACTGCTCAAATGTGTCAAATATTTCCTGACAGGGTGCGTTGGTTGCAGAGCAATGGTCGCTACCCCGAGGTAGGTATAGAAGATCGCCCGTGGGGCTGGACTGCTGTATTTGTACATCCTCCATTTGAAGCCTGTCCATGTGTCCATGAAGGTGTTCCAGTGACCGAACGGTGCTCGGCTTGGAAGTGTTGAAGTCAACAGCAAAGCCAATGTTGAAGTTGCGTACGATGGCACTATTGTTGGTTGCACTCTCAGGGTATTTCTTGCGTCGGTTGGCGGTGTTGCGAGTGCCAGGGGTGAAGGAGTGGCTTCTCCGAGTTGACAAACGACGGCGCCGTGGAGTCTGCTTCTGATCTTTTACTTCTGTGATGGCCAGCTGACAAGTAAACCTGAAAGTACAAATGATGTTGATATGATGTCTGTCCCATTAACACAACACACTATTCATACTTGCCCCAAATAGCATATAAATTTGAACCTCCAATAACAGTTCCGCACATCAAGCTTCAAGAACCAGGTCTGGGTTCAAATCTACATGGGTACAATATATAAGGTCCATTTCTGGTGTCCCCCGCTGAGACATTGCAGGAATAACATGGGTGTTATCATTATTAGGGAGCGTAAATATTTCAGTGTTGTTATGATGCTGTTGTGTGATACTGTTAGTAGTTCCAGTGGCGAGTAAGAGGATAGAAAAGGGCATATTTACCGAACACACAAGGAGAGGAAAAGGGTATGTATGCATATATCAAGATGGCCGCACCACACCGTGGGGGGTACACACCTAGCGGAATAGCGTGGGTGATGGTGGAACATCTTAATAGCAATGATCTTGAGCAGCTCCACAGTGTCGCCCACAACACTCTGCACATCCTGCGGCATCGACGGCAACCACTGCAGGAACCTGTAACACAACAACCAAATGTAAAGGCCCACTATCTGCTAATTCACATGATTTAATATTTCAGACATGTGTCACAAATACCCTCAAATGACAAAACACAACCTAGAAGTGTAAGGAGTTAATGCTTCGTCGAGGTTATTGCACTCATACACTGACATGCATGCATGTACGTACGTGTGTATGTGGCTGCATGTACTAGTCCGGACTAATGCGAGTTCCATAGTGCTGACCTACTGAGATGCCATGCCGCAGTTTAACATGAATACCCCACTTAGACACAGTATACTGAATCTTAAGCCGACCCATCCTTGTTTTAGCCGTTGAATGTCGAGTGCTAGGCAGGGTAACAACAAGTACTTTCTTTTGGTATGACACAAGGGACCAAACAAATGACCGTCCGCTTTCCAGGAAGACGCTCTCTCCAACAGACCACAGAGGCGGTCACAACAAGATGGCACACATCGTAAACATTCAATCCCAATCTTGTTGGCTCTTTTGTCATAATATTGCCGAAATGTGCTGCATTAGTGTACGAAATTAAGGGTGGTCCTAGGATCCTTGAGGACCCCCTACATATAACATCAGGACCCCTTTAACACTGCTAAATATTAACTCAGGTATCTTTATGACAAGGATAACACAGTGGGAACCTGTTTTCACTGAAAAACATGTAGGCCAAAGTAATGTGACTGCAGGCTAAAACACAAGTGTAGAACATTGTGAGTGTCTACAACTGACTTCCTATTTTTACTTACTTGACCACAGTTCGGACCGCCATCTCTGCAGGCAGCACCCAGGGGGTGGCGGCTAGGGAGAGGAGTTTGACCGGCCTGGAGTTATAGAAGTAGTTCACAAGCCCCTTGTTCACAGAGTCACATGCATGCTGGAATGCTGGAACAGTAAGAAAACATTCAAAAGGGTATAACATGATGTATAAATCCTGCAAAATTGCACTCAACTACTACTACTACTATTTTCATACTTGACACAAATCTGCAACATACTCCTCCCTACAAGCACAGGTTTTTTATGATAAAATCAATTAGGTTAGTGAAGTTATTTTTGTCATCACTATGGTGTAGACTTAAAGTTAACCTCATACATGACTCTCAACATAAATGCACAATATGATTGATGAAAATAGAAACTTTTCATGACAAGTAGTCAGAAGATAGTATTTTTCCAAACTATTTTTGTAAAATGTTGTTCTTTTATACAAAAGTATCATTGAGTGATCTCAGAATAGGATAATTGTATCTCAGCACTATGTACCACGATGCAGTGAAACACTGTTTTCCTCCTTCCCTGAAATGGAGAAGTATTGAAGAACCCTTTTAAGCCTAAGCATTTGTATCTCCTTATCAGTCGATTTCCAATGACAACAACTCACCCAGCATTACGGTTGGTGGCAGCGAATCAACCAGGGCCCCATGCAGTTTCTTCTTACACTCTTCGCAGTCATTGTCTTCACCGTCGCATTCAAAGTCTTCTTCATCCTCCTCGCTCTCTTCCGTCTCTGAGTCCTCCTCCGCGTCTGTTGTTGAGATACATGACCGCACGCTAAGGTGACGTGTGCATGATATCAGATCTGAAACAGTCCCAGCTTTCTTTGAAAACTTGTAAAACCATAAGTATCACAATACAGTTCCATGCATGAGTTGGTTCTTCTGTTTTGAAGTGTTGTTAAAATGTGGTTTAATGTCGTGTTCAAGACAATTGCACTTGTATAGCGATGTGCATGTGTCTACTTGTAATAGTCCAAACTAATGCTGGTCAGCCCACTGAGATACCAAGCCGCATGAACATAAATTCCCCATCAAATACTTTATACAGTCTCCGAGCCAACCAGTCCTTGTTTTATCCCCTTAATACCAAGTGCCAGGCAGGGTAACAAGTACCTTCTTTTAACATATTTTTGATGGAATCACTGACCTACAGGCAGACACTCCATCCCCAACAAACAACTTGAACACAACATTCATACATCGAGGAAAACCCTAAATCTGTAAGACATTTTTTTTGTGTGTGTGTTATCAGTTCCAATGCAGATTACTTACTGTTAGTCTGAAGGAAGACGAGTGTGTCATCAAAGCCCTGCCTACACATATCACTGAGCACTTCAGGGTGCGGGGGAAACAAGGCGTGGGAGAGGCGATACAGGTTCTCTGTGGTGCACTGCATGCTGGTATTGACGAGGGTGATGTGGAGAAAGTTAGACGAGCCATCGCTGGGGCAGATGTCACTCTCGCCTGAGAACGGTGACACAGTGATTGTGTCTTCATCCAGAATGGGCAGATTGTCACTAAGTCCTCCATCAACATAGCGCTGACAACCAAAACATCACAACATTGTATTAGACAAGTTGAACTGGATAACATAAACTTAGAACTATTTGGTTTTCCAGTTATTGAAAGCAAACAATATTTACAAATTTCACAAAAGCTATCTGACTATTAGTATAAGTGACAACAGAGTACATACCACTCCTCGGAACTTGGGAGGTATTAAGCCACTATAGAATGGCACAAAAGCACTGCATAACAAAGCCTGTAAAAGAGAATTTTGCTTATAAGACAAATTGAAGAAAGATGTAACTAGACTTGAAGCATTATTACACATCAATACATAGACATTAAGATTGACAGCATAGATCATAGCTGTATATCAGAAGGTAACAAGTTCATTTGGGGCTGGCTTTCGATATAGATCATCGAGATCAATAATCGCTAACTATATATTGATCAATTATTGATAAATATCAGAAAAATAGTGAGTGAGTGAGGTTTAACGCAGCTTTAAACAGTATTCCAGTTATAATGCGGCGTGTCAGCTTAATGTGGGAGGAAAGCCTGAAGTGATGCATGTCTCAGACGTTTACAACTTTGGTGACACCCACGAGCATGGGTATGGTGCTGACAATCCTAGAAACATAAGTGGGCGAACCGGGATTCGAACCTACAATCATAGGTTTCTGGCGTGCCAAGGGTACACAACTCTGCATAGCGCCTCAGACGACTGGGTCACCCGTGCCCCCCTTCAGAGAAATAACTTAAAGCAAATATGCAAGAAAGTTCTGAAAGAAATCAACTTCTTTCTTGCCACTGGTGAGCAGTGACACTTTGTGGAGATACGACAAAAACAGTTGCTTTCCGTCTCTGACAACTGACATGATTGACAATAACAAGTCCATTTCGGTAAATCTAAACTTGATTTCATCACAATAGTTTATGTAAATTAGTATCAATGACAACAATTTCATATAGATAATCGTTAATATTTCTTTCCATCAGCGATAATTCTGATTATTGATCTTTATAGCCAGCCCTATTCATAGTATGAAATGGTCGATGGCTTGACGATACATCAAAAAGTGAAACTATACATTGAAAAATAACAAACAATATGGAACCTGAACTAAATTTAGCACTCAAAGAAAAACAAAAACACTTTAGTGTCAGTGCCGTCTGTGGTCAGAATATACTATGGTTGGGTACACATGTTTTTCCTAACTACACACAATAATCACACTGAGGCATATGTGAAACATGTTAAATCATGTCAAAAATGCTGTAAAGGTTAAGACATGAGAATTAATTAATTATCAGGTGACCCACTTCCAACCCAACCAACAGATATGTACAATGACAAGGCAACTATCTCCAACAATGTGCCTGATGTGACCTTATTTCTCATGCCATCTTATCAATTCATGACCCAAGGCCGAGCATAACTGAATGTGACACCCCACCTAGCAATGACGCGTTTAGTTAACAGATACAATCCCACTATCTACATAGGATTCCATACTAAGTGCCCTTGAAGAAAAATTGGGAAACACAATTGGTATAAGTCTTAAATTCAGCATGATGAGATATAAAACATTATGGTTTAATTAACATTGCATTTAACATATTTAACTGCAATAATGTAAAACTGAGCAATAACCATGACAACGTCTCTTCCACTTGTGGTCCTGACATCAGAGAAATACAAGTCACTAGGGCTGGGATGGGTAACTCGGGTGGGTACTGAGTAGGACGCAGGTACCCACAGGACTACCCGGATCCATGGTTAGTCACGTGATATATTGTTTAATGACAAAAAATTATCTAGAACTCTATGGTTACGCTAAAAGACAATAATGTTCACATTTCTTTCTGACTATGCACCAATTCCTTCAGATTTTTCATATGGTTGAATAAAGATATAACTTAATTTAACTTCGGTGTATGAATGACCAGATTGTTTAATAGTTGTATCTAAATACATTTTGCCAGGGCTATGCTAAAAATGTTCCCAATCGGACATTTTGAGACATCTCCTGAGACCTACAGTGGGTACCCAAGTAGGGTTGGGTAATAGGGGGATGGGTACCCGGGAAGTAAATTTTGTCTTGTCCCAGCCCTAAAAGTCACCATTTCAAAGCCAAGTACAAAGTTGTAAGCATATTTAACATGAATCAGGAATCAAACTGGTACAATGAATAGTATTGTGCATCCCTAAAAACTCAATATTATTTTTCTCTGCATGAATTCTTTACATTTGTGTGTACTGGAAGTACATTTCTGTGTTGCATAAAACCCTACGTATTAAGTGTCATGTTCCAATAAGCATCTTCTGGCCAACTTGCAAACCAATCTGTAAGTAATCTTTATATGTGCCAAAAATGTATACGATGGTCAGTATTTTCATGTGTAAATTTTCGACAAGCATTTGATGTTATTTACGGGGATTTATCCTGACCTGCCCTAAGTCTGATAACAGGTCAAATGTGTGTAAAAATTCCAAAATTTGAATTAAAATAATTGTCAAATAGTTATTATAGTAATAAGAAAACTTATTACTTTGCATAGGTGAATTGCAATAAACAAGAAGAGGCTTTAAACGTTGAATTTAATCCAAAAATACCCCTGAATTGAAGAAAATAAGGACTTATTAGAAAATTTCAATATGATCGAACTGTTTTTACTTTAACCCTTAGTTTGGGATCCTAGATAAGCCCTGATCTGCGTCTATTTATATGAGTGTAGGATATTTTGCAACCGGTAAAACCTGACTTAACCATGTCAACGACTGCCTCAAAGACAACCGGTAATAAAAACAACAACATTTGCCTACATTTTTGATGGCCTAATGATTAATGTAGGCAAATGGTAAGTTACAGATAATAATTCACCTATAGCCACAGTGGACAAATCCACATCCTCCAATCAGGTGAGAATTAGTCATCCATAAGTCTTCATGTTTCGGAATTCATTGAAGTTTTAGATCTACATATTGTGTCGTACAAAACAATCAAAAAATAAATTCCGAAAGTTGATCTTAAAAATATATATAATTTCATAAAAGTCTGACAGATTTCAAGTTGTCAGACACGATGGCGGAATTTGATACTTTCTGATTGGTCACCCATGTTGTTTGATTGACAGGTCTCAAAATGATAATTATATGCATCAATAAGATTTATGAAGTAACAGATTAACAAGTAAATCAAGTCAGACAATTGGTACACACATTATTCTTTCATAGACGGGCTCAAATTACTTTAGTAGCTGGTTAAAGCAGGGATGTATCTTGACCAACTCAGAGGCAGATATTTGGACACAAGTCAACAGCAGAAAATGTCATTAAAATGTCCCATATTGAAAGTACAAAGTTCCTAATTCATGGTATTGCTTTGTTGAAGTGACTTGTATTTCACAGACAGGATTATTTTCTATAAATTGCCTGCTAAAGATACTTAGTTTGGTATCCAGGATAAATACCTGTAAAGTCATGCACTGTATTTATCCGTATTGATCTAATGTTGCACAAATAGCCACACATTAATCAATCAAAGTCTGTGATGAAGACAATTAAGTCATTGCACATCACAAATTAGAGAAGCCCCAATAGCCTGTAGAGCCACAACTAAATTTCATAACATTAGTGATTACAGACAGCCCACTTATTTTGCCACTAGACACAGGCTTGCAGGCCAGCATTAATTTGTATCACTGATGCGATAATAAGCCTTCTTGTTTTCTCACCTGGATAAGCTCTGCTTTTGAGTCAAAGTCTGATACAATCACACACTTCTTGTCCGAAACTCTTGTGAGGGAGACGAAAAGACGACCTGACACAATCTCATGGGCATTGTCTGGCAGAACTTCCCACAATGCGTCCCGGAGAATTCTGTCAATGGCAAAGCTGGGGTGCAGTGGTCCTAATGAGCGTGATCTAGCCTTGGTTGCTAGTCGGAGAGTAAAACTTGTACATTCACCTGAAACCAAGCAATCATAATGAGAAATCACATTACATCTTGTATAATTTGGATTATCCAACTGATCCTAATTTAAAGTAAATACATTTACTTTCTTTGTCAAAATTAAGCACGAATGTCAAGGGATATCTGATGTTCAAGCCTAAAGATTTAGGGAGTCCTCAGATTCAAATACTATTGACACATGACTGAGGCAAATCTCATCGGTTTACCAGGACCCCCATGTAAACTGTTAACGGTACTATTTTATGTCAGTGAAATTACAATATTTCTGCAATTAAGAACAGATATTTTCAATCTCGTTAAAATCAGATCTAATTTCACGCTTTGTTTAGCGGTAGCGAGAACTAAGGTCTGATTTGAATGAGATTGAGATATTTTGTTCATCCTTTTTGTAATGTGGAATGTTATAATCAGTAAAATGAAAATAATTACATTGCTAACGTTGCCACAAAGTCGCCAATATTGGCCAAGGGTGCAGGCAATCTTTATTTTAGGATGATGGTTGGTTTGCTGTTTAACGCTGCGCACAGCTATATTTTAGGATGACCTGCCATTCAAATTTTAGAAGATCAAGAAAGTAGCAGTGGTTTTGCTGAAGACATTACGACATATACTTTATCAACATTAAATAGGATATTCGTATATGTCATTATGAACAAAAGTTAAACGATCTTTTGGACATTTTTGATGAGTAGGTCGATGTCTAGAAAATTAAGCCATGTGGAAGTGACTGTCACCCCCCACGATTCTCCCCGAATCTGTCATATCTAGCCCAGCTACCCACTGACACCTCCCAAACAATTTAAATACAACAGATGAGAATATGGTATTCATGTCACTTTAATTTTGAATTCCTCAAAACGTAAACATCATTTGTCTACACATGTGTAACGAGCTCAAGTCAGCGTCCTCGAGTGGCAAATCACCCCATTTTCAACCAATCAGAAATGAGGACTAGACAGCGCCCCATAACTAAAAATCTAAACTGCAATAAACATCACGACACCAACAATGAATATACAAGTTTGTGTTCAGACAATCACAAGAAACAAAGACAACAACACTACACTTTTCGGCTTCTCTGTCAAACCCAAACAACTCAAGCATGTAACAAACGGCGACACGAAGCAATTGTTTCAGGCGAATCGAGACGCAATGTCAAATGCGGTTTGTTGTTGGTTGGCTATTGTCAGGTGATATTTACAGTCTCGCGATGACGATGTCTCATGCGAAATATACACAAACACAAACTTACCTAAACATGCATCACAAAGAAAACAACAAGCAGTGATGGCCCCCGCACTAGCTCCTAACAGCTTCCCTTCATGGAGAAAATGTGGCGCGTGTTCTCTCAGACAGCTTGCTACACCAATGTGGTAAATACCAAGAAATCCACACCCGGAAAACGAAAAACTCATAATTCCGCGGGGACCTTTCTCCTCCGAAATATATCCAACAGTTGGTAGAAGTTTTCACTTAGATCATATATCCAAAAGACAAAGCTAGTGGCACAGCATTTGTGTGAAGGGCCCTTCGAATACCTCCAGTGGCGATTGTTTTGAATGCCTTGAGCAACGCAACATGTGACGTTGAAGATCTGGAAGGTCACGTGGACACACAGCCCGTACGGTTTCGAAGAATCTGATTGGTTGTTGCTATCTGCCGAGTGAGTGCGAGCTCTGTGATTGGTCAGTAATTAAAGACAGTAAATTGTGTTTTTATGTAACGTATGAATGAACATTTTACCTCATGAAGTATTTATTAAAAGATATTTTAATGGGAATTCATGATATACAGAAAATGCCGACTATACATGCAGGTGTTATGGGTTTTCGGACGCTTAAGAAACATTCGTAATTTTCTCGTTAATCACAAGAACAACTGTAAAACATCTCACTCACTTATGAAAGACGACTTTATCTTAAAAACAGGTCATTATCAGAGAATTTACAATGTATGTGTGACGCTACACACCTTGTTATAGCGCGAGTAATCACGATAAACATGGTCGTCCGAAAACGGATGATCAAAGGCCATAAAATGGATCAATTTTATGGTCTCGGGTATGATGTCAGAAAATCTATGACACGACGATCTATTCAATGAATTACTTTGTCAAAGAATAAATGATTACCTGAAAATAATGCGCCATCTCACTTTTAGTTCAACGTGATAAACCTATGTTGAGAGAAAGAGCTAGACAGACAGACGGAGAGAGAGAGAGAGAATGAGAGTCAGAGACTCGAAAGGGGCGGACAGGTAGAGGCAGGCGTAGAGAGCGGAATTATCTGCACACTAAACAGCTGCCCAAAGACCAAACACCCACCACGAGACACGATGTGAGGAATCCTTCATCAGTCGAACACAACAAACATGACACAATCATACAAAATAAAAGCTGGGTTCGTTGGTCAAGCATCTTCGTTACGTCAGGGCCACTGACCCCGTCAATGTTATCTAACTCCCATTGGAAGTGACCATGTGGAATTCCAGCACGACCGGCACAAAGCATCTCAAAAATAGATACTGGAAAAGGATCATTTTACCTTCTATAACCTCTTTTTCCTCCTCAGTTGCCATCAGCCCCGGGGGGAGGTTAATTAGAAAGATCTCTCCCAACCCCATGGCGATTCTAGTTTCGACAATTGCTTTGACCACATTTATATTTGGCCATGCCCCATATAATATCTATTTATTAATTTACAACAATAACCGATCTATGCAGAAGGACCCGGATACAAAGTCCAAACCATGACATGACAGTATTTAGATATGGCAGTGCTATAAAATTCGCTTTTGAAAAACACCTATATATTACACCATACATAATATAGATCAGTCTTTCTGAAATAATTTGAGTAAATACCTTCACAAATATTACTCTCAAAATAGGAATTTCAGCCGTATACTTTCTTAATACCAACTGGAATCGGTTTTATGTGCTCGACGGTTCCTGATGTGTGACAATTTGGCGAATTCAACAGTTCGTTTGCAAATTCAGCCTTGCCAGATATGCACGTCTCACAAACATCATTGTGTGTGAATATATATATATATATATATATATATATGTGATATAGAACATAGTTCCATCATGTCATATATGTGTTGACAATAAATATGTTTTACGGAATAAATATTCATACACTTGAGCTACATAACCATGTATTCTGCAATTGTCATAATGTTATGCACTATTGCCAGTTTCTAATTATTATAGTCGCATAAGTATATGCATTTGTGTATGATGTATGACATAAATGTATGTATATGTGCGTGCGTGCGTGTGTGAGTTTATGCACTTAACTGTTATCAAAGTAAAAAACAATCTTGTTGGAAAAATATATTTAATTATTTTCGTTCTGGACTCCATGTGCACCTTAATGCCAAATATACAGAAAGGTGAAGCGCACAATTTCTTTTACTATCAAGAGTGCCTACATGCATGCATTGACCAAGCCAGGATAGCATTTGATGTAAACGTTGCTGTTAAACCAACCGTGACTATATTGGAATTGTCATGGTCTAACGGGCATGGGTCTCAATTTCTGACACCTTAGCTTCTCTCTTAACGAGCTGTCAGTCTCACTGAAGCTTCCGTGTTCAAAAACCCTTTGTGGAGATAACAACGACGAGCTAGAGGCATATTTAAGCTAATTAACATAATTACACAGAAGTCAGTTCAATGGAACAACAGACATGGTGTTTATGCGCCCTCTATGAAGTGTAATTAAAACAGACACTTATTACTCAGTTACTGTAGTGAACGATACTCACTCCTCTGGCGCCGCTTAATCTATTTCGTGTATATTTCCCACTGTGTTGATAATTGATGGAATAGACACGAAACTCGACGGTCAAGGTAAGGCCAACATGATTGTTTATTCTGCAGATTATTCCCTGAAATTGACTTTGCCTAAAAAACGATACAGAGGACGAATACTATTTGATAAAACTATTATTAATATTTAGTATTCCGAACCTCATATGAATAATAATTGTTTAAGCTAATGGGTGAAGAACAAATAAATAGGTTAAATTGTTGCCTGAACATCCCTTGCCAGTGATATGTTTTCAAGGTGTCAATACAATTTACGTAGTCATTTATGTAAACAATATCGATGGTGTCACACCCGTGGCCCTGATTTTGTTTTATTCTTTGTTTGTGAAGGGACACGTATAAAAGAAAATATTATTTTAGAATAAAAGTAGGCAGACATGGTGTATCCATGTGTAACACCTTGTCAAATTTGGTTCTTGTAAAGAAAACGAGCAAGGATTAGTTTTAATGCACTGATGTGACATATCTTGCCCTTTGCAGAACAGATACCTTGTGTTACAAGGTACCTCCCTATTCCGACTGTTGTCTATCTGGGGATCAAATTGTTAAACTGGGATCGACCAACCTGAAAATAGCATCACATTTATTAGAGTTTGGTTCAAGGACTGAACATTGTATCGATCCTACGTCTGATTATAATACTCTCTGGTTTTATCTGATCCTGAGCTTTTCTTGTGTCACATTTTCTAGGCGACACTGTACAATGTGAAGAAAATAGCCCGTTTATGTCATTACTTAGAGTGTTGTCATGGTTGGTTCCTAGGTGTCTGAGCGATTGATGTCCACAATAAACTGTTTGTCCATCTTTTAGTTCTTTTTGGGGGTTAAAATTCATTAAGACTCAGAATAAACCAATTCTTTGGCTTAGATTTAACATTATTCAGTGTCTATGGTTTAATATATAAAAAGACTGTCAATCACATGTGGTGGACGTTAATATGTAACATATACAATATGTTGTTTTCTTTTTGAATATTATACGGTCGGTCCTTAAAACGAACTCCTCAATATACTAGAAATCCGTGTACAATGTACATGTACAAGATAACAACTAGTCTTCATAAGAGTCCTTTCAACACAATATAACACAATGCTATCTGGACCTGACTATTATATTCTACTGAATTATATTTGCGTATAATTATTATCTAACTCTACCTGCGTTTTTGTTGCGAGGGTAAGATATTTGAGCAAGAGTATATATAAGTATATATAATATCAACAAACTGGGTTTGTATATTGCGCTGTATCCCTATTAGGCAAGCTGGGTCACGTACACATATTTTTTTTTAATACTTTAAACAAAATATATACAAACGTATATAACGAACTGATTTCTCCCGTCTCTTGCAGTTCGTTATATCCATGTTCTAGTGTTGACATGCTACTGCACCCCGCCACACACACACACACACACACACACACACACCCCTCACACCTCTGGACCCGTCAATGATGTAACATGCAACAGTACACCGAGAAATGTGTGAAAACCGAGTTAACACATGGATGTCAACTTCTTTATACTCCACCCTGTATTCCGCGACAGCTTTTATAGAATGTTTGTATGTGTTTCAGAATAGCCATGAGATCGCAGACTTCTTATTGTAAGAAATGATAGTTTTAACAAATGTGTTTACATCGTGCTTGACCGACTTTCTCTGAGCTGGTTTTGGACTTGGGGCAGCCGGTCGCCTCCAGCTTGACCTACAACACGGATCGACTTAAATGCTAGCACTTGCAGTGCGCATCGGTACGTGTTCCCGCGTTGTGAGGAGCCAGCCGAGAGGGAAGCCAACAAAGACTTTTGCCGCCGCCAAAATCTTTATGTCATTATACAAAAGCGGATATTTCTGAAAAAGACCCTTGGTCCTGTGATTAGCAATCAACGAATATACTGCAATAAATTAAAAAAACTTTTTAACTGTGCTGGGGTTTTTTCGTGCCATTCCCGAAACTGTACGTATTTGTTTAAATAAATCTTCTTTTGTGTTCACATGGGGAATGTGTTTTGATGCATTTTTTTAATGACTGTGCATATTTAAGTATTTATTTGAATTCCCCTAAGGGAATGAACACAAAAGAAGAAAACTGTGTGTATTGATGAATTTGTTCAAATTACACTAATTTATGTACAGGCATGTACGCCTATCATGCGAATTGAGAAATGGCGTATATATTTACATATCTGAGGAAAAATTACTTGGGGCAAAGACATTTTAACCTAATGTATTTTGATATACTAGTATATATGTATATGTATATTTAGTATTGTTATAAGTACAAAATATGCATGTGATGGAATTAATAAAGTCTAGTTCTCATTCACATGAACAGATCTGATAACGTTCATAATAATTTCTACATGGTTGCTCATTTTGTAAATAATACAGGGCCTGTAACTCACCCTTTAACTCTTCCGTATTAAAAGAGCTTTTATCACCAGACTTGAATACAGATTTGCTTATCAGGTGGTTGTAAACAACCTTGCTACATACATACTTTCAACACGGTGACATGGTCGACATGACCGCCGAGTCTGAAGTCCTCGACATGACTCATGCATAGCAGCACCCCTTCCCCCACCTGCCTACCACATATGATTACGAGGTTTGTACTTTCCAACAATCAGATAAGAGGCTGCAAAAAATGCTGGTTGCGAATATACAGTGTAGTATAATGAGATCCTAAAGCATGGGTTTATCATTATATTTACATTTTTTCTATGTTGCAATGACATCAACTACAACAACCATTTCTTTCACTAATCAAATAAAACAATTTTAAAAATATATACCCTTCAGTTGATTTAATCAAATGTTTGATTTTCAATTGAAAATATCTTAAGCTAGCGATATTATGTAAAAATATGGACGGTACTGGCGCCTAGAAAGCACTAAAAGAATACTTTTTCGTGTGTTTTTCATTTGTTTAAATTATTTAAAGCTTTTGAAAATTGAAAAAAACAAATACACAACTGCTGATGGGTATCTTGGACACCTATCTTTGAAAATTAATACATTTGCTCTCTTTTTTGTGTGCACAAATTTACACTTCTAACATCGTAGGGTCACGTGGTTTAAAATTTCTTACCCCAGTCTTCATTGAACCAATTTATGTTTTGCACAAAATTACCATAATCATACAAACAACAGATCTTTCTTTTTCATTTACATAAAAAACCCAACTCGGTATACTTTCTTTTTCTCAAAGTCTTTATCAGTCACACCAATCCATAAATAAATAGACAGTAAAAACATATGTGTAAAGGTAACACGGCAATGTAGAAATAAGAATGTGTTATGCACCAAATATAATAAATTCAAAGTTAGTTTCAGAGTATATCTTCACTGAATCATCTCACATTCTAACCAACAAGACAGGCTGTTTGTTGTTCAACATTTCATTGTCTCCTGCTTCGTAGCCATTTTTGTCTATTGTTTCTATGTGAACGTCGCATCTAAGGAAGGATCGCTTTTTTAAAGAGTGTATATTGTTAATCGAGGCAAGAAATTATCTACAGGTGTATGAATATGTAACTTTAAAAAATCAGGGCTCGGTCCTCTTCATCCGTCTATGCAGTGATTTCAGTTGAATTTTCACAACAGAAAATCCACAAAGCAATTATTCTGGTCACGGATAAACCCCGCACATGCTTAGCATCTCGTCAGATATGTATATGCATATACACGTAATCATCGAAGCGTAGGAGTTTACTTATTAACATCGCTAAATACTCCAACACATACCAAATGCAGGCCCTGCAACAACTATATCCAATACAGCCTATGCAAGTCTACATTACAGCAGTTTCTGAAAATGAAGAAAGACTTTAGGCTCCTTTTTATTATAATTTATAACTATAATTTAACAGTTGTTAATTTTCTGTAAAATATGATAACTTCAGAGACTAGATGTTAGTCTAGGTTCTAAACACCAAGGTTACACACGTTCGGAGATGTACAACGAAACCTCGTTAGTACGGACACTGTTAGTCTGGACATCCTCAGGACTCCTTCCTTGGTTCCCTGTTCTGTCTAGGTGGGTGCCCATAACTCTGACCATCATCAGAATTTCACGGGTTTGGTCGCCCAGCAGTGAATGGGTACCGGCTGAATGAGATGGAAGATGGTGACTGTTAACCTCGCGCCTCACAGGCAGCATGGGTTGTATACTCCCCATAGAGCTGAGAATGAAGACATGCATACTGATCCACTGACGAGGTAATAATAATAATAATAATAATAATAATAAAGCGCGTGGAGACGACACATGTTAAACATGTATTATTCCGTCTTGGATTTGGCTATGTATGTGTTACGCAAGAAATAGGCGATAACACATAAAGAGGTTAAAAAACTGTGCTACTCAGGATTGAAATGATACGTTAAGCAAATCATTGGAAATGTACAGCAATTTTAAATCACTTTTGAATGGCTAATTTTATCTACTTCATGTAGATTCTCTGTGTACAGAAGAATGTTTACTAAGCATCGAAATAGATATACAATTTAGGCATACGAAAAGTTCGTAGATGTGTAAATGCGATTACTAATAAGGGCTTTTTATGTTTTTGTGTACACATGTACATTGGGTCGTTTGGCCTTTGATACAAATAAATACATATGACTATACAACAAAGGAATTATTTGGTGTTGAAAATTTGTATCAAAGTTATAACAGAAATCCCTTTTTTTATACGAATCAGACTGTCATTTTTTAAAGCATAACTGTATACATAAAATATTGGTGCCAATGAGTGAGTGAGTATTTGTTTGCAATATTACACTACCAGAACGGGGGGCACAGAAATGGGCTTCACGAACTGTACCCATGTGGGGAATCGAACCCTCGACTACCCCACCACTCCTGGTGCCTGAGGTAAAACTTCATGGAGCATGGTTAGCTATCTCTTTACCTTGTACCAATTCTATTCTGGGATGGAACACATAGTTATGTAATATGTATACGCCCAGGTCATTACCAGTGTATATGCTTGGCACAACAGTATAATGCGATAATTCCTAATCTACCACCCACATTTCACATTCTTACCGATTTCCCCAATTGCGTACGGAATAAGCTATGGAGCTCTTACAGTATAAGCTTTATTAAAGGGTGGTTTAATAACAAACAGTGCTGTAAGCATTTCGTGACATTGAAATGACAAATCAGGTGGCTGTATCAGTATTTCTTATCGGGTTATTAATCAAAGCCCCTGTCGAGAGCGTCGTAGCGAAGTCCATGACGTTATGGTTTCTATTTTTGGTGATGACCGTGAGCGTGTCCTGTTGTCTAAGCGTAGTTTGATAAATAAACTGCGTCTTCTCCCTGTTGAAAGTTTCTGCATCTTTAATTCGAAGCCCACCTAATCAATTGGCGTCAGTGCATCCCGAAAAAAGCTACTACTATCTTATTTCATAAATTATTAGAATCCGCATTCTTCACGTTTCTTGGGTACAGGAACCATCGGGTTGGCAGTATATTGTTCACTGGGAATGGGCGTTTTTAAACTTATGGAACAAGAGAGAGAAAAATAAACACAGAAATTGACTTATTTCGAATGTTTCATACATTATCGTACAAAGAGTTTGAAATTGTTGGTGGTTTATCCCTGAGAGTGATTTTGTCATGACAAAGCAGATTTTAAAAGGAGGGCTTCGCGCAGTCACGAGTGACAAAACAGCAACCTTGATAGGTCAGGTAGTAAGATAAAATCTTATATGATAAGATTAGTAAAATATTAATTTTGTTTACTTCGATCTTCACTGAAAATGTTGAAATTTGATCCAAATTCTTCCGACTTGACGGCATTTGAGCCCATTGTTAATGTCACATACGTAATGGTGGGCACTGAACCCCTGAGCGTGTCACTTAATTGTTGTCTAACTTAATAATCTGGATATTTCATAGCCAAGTTTAGAATAACTTATGCGTATGATATTTGTTTGACAGATTAAGAATCTATTTGAAATTTTCAATAAAACTTTGGCACATGACGCACAACCTCTTTTCCTAAAAAGGAAAGAAAACGGGGACGTTATATATATCAAACAAACGTGAATCTTCGACTAGTGTTTGTAGCGAAACATGCGCGTCTGGGACAGTCGAACAAGTGGTTAACAGCATGAACAACGAACCATGTTTTCGGGAAACTGTTAGTCTGGTTTCTCATTATAACCATTCGATCTTCATAAGTCGGTTCTTACAAAAGCATGGTGCACTGGGGACCTACATAATATGCCCAGGAGTCCCCATGTGAATGAATGAATGTGAGTTAACTCAATACCCAGCAATATTCAGCTATAACGTGACATATAAATAATAAAGTCTGGACCAGGCAAACCTATAAGCAACGCACTCTAAGCAACGATTCGCACTACAGGGGGTCTCCATATGGATGGGCCCCGGTCCACAAAGCTGTGTTAGTGCTAAGGTGGTCGTAATTCCCATACTTAAACATAGACAGTCGTAACACTACGATCGCATTCTGGCACTGGGCACCAGCTCGGAATCCCCTCGGCGCATATCAAATGAGTCAACATTAACATGACCATATATTTTTCTTTTAGCAAGCACGTTGATAGCTGTTGCCTGTGCGTTAATTTGGCACCTGTGACAAATCTGACATGGTGCGACATAACACGCGTTTCCAGCTGACTCAGCTTTTAATGACCCTAAAACATATTGGCATGTCACAGCGATATGCCCTGCTGTCCTGTCAATATGGTTCAAAGATCACGCGGTCATCAGAGGCAGGTAAGGTCAGGGACTTTCGTTGTCGAGAGGTTCATCCATAGGGTCGACCTGTCATCACTCTAGGGCATGTTCATTTCATAGGTACACTTTAAATATGGACATGACGCGATCGACCATACCTGTATTCAAGTGTTTATTATATATTCAGAAGTCCTAAAATACTTTTAGGATATATTTCACGTTTATCTGCATTGTTTTTGCAATAAAGATGATACAAAGAGGCGTCACAATTACATCCAAAAAGCGATAGAAGCAAAGCCAAAACAGGAGCACGTGAATTTCAACTGCTGTCCTCATGGCGGCCTGGCATTTTTTAAATTTCAAACCCTGGTATAAACTATACATTAAATCGGGGTACATGCATAATTTCATACCAAACACATACTTCCCTGTTTAGTCGTTTGAGAGATTTTATCAAATCTCAGAAAATAAGAAAATAAATATTCATTTTCCAGTTGTAGTAGATATAATTGTAATCCCGATACTGACACGATATTTGAACAATTGAACACTGTGTTAATACCGGTTCTACAGTCGTTCCTACTAAAACATTATTTGTTGATCATTTGACTTGTGGCCTTTAATGAAACCTTGATAATCCCTTCCCAATGTTATTGTCTGATTAAAACAGATGGTTCAACGAATCATGTGTACGTATATAGTAATGCCCCTTCAAGTATGTCTATACACGTTCCTAATACCACTCGCCAGGAAGACTGAACCTATGAAATAACTGTGTCTGAATGTAAGGGGATTCACTGACGATATATTTGGGATGTCGTTAATTTGGTTGGAAATTGAATAACGCTGCGCAGACGCATGTTTAGATGAACGGGGCTTCACAATAGATCGGACTTAAAGGACAGACCAAAACGTGGTAGATAGGATGTATCTATATGTTTGTACAATATGGGCGAGCTCAAACAGTCGCTGCTGGAAATGTTTGTTGAATTACTCATCACGTAAACCAGGCTTACCAGCGAGGCGCTCTCGCTGTTTCGTGGAAGTATGTCCATTGCGTGTGGGCGTATACCGCCATCAGGCACCGTCTCAATAGCACGAATGAATAAATTATGCGGGCGAGGCAACTGAAACCACCACCAGTATTTGTTAAGCATTGTCAAGATAACTGAAAATGACAAAAGATGGAAACAAATTCAGGCATCACAAAGGCTACATAATATCGTGGCGCACTATAGACCTTAGCACTTTTTGTGATATTAAGTTAATTTATATTTTATGTTTTATATCACCACTTGTATCTTATATCTTAAAGCGAGAAAATTATTGGGGGAACATTTTCAAGGTTATTCGCAAGTATGTAACGTTACCATTTTTATTATTACGCCAGGTACTTTTGAGATGCCCCCTCAACACACAGATTTTTCAGGCGAAGTTTCTAGCATAGTACAAGGTTGTATTCATAGTTCATAATCTCGCACGAAAAACATCATTATTCTCTTGATAGTATGTCATTGCTTGTTATACGTGATTTTATTGGAAGAGTCTTGAAAGTGTAAGGGTGAGTAATATATCCATGGACTCTATGCAATATTAAAATGGACTCTATGCAATATTAAAATGAGAACAAATATATACCAGGTAGTTGTATAACGACCTTGTTATACACAAACACGCTACACGCGAGAAACATATCTGAAACGACGAAATAAAATAAATCCGAAAAGGCTCAACACATATCGTCTCTTCATACTTCGATTTTAGAGATTTTGATAGTACCCCTAAACAAGTGCTCGAAGGGAAGTAACTCTAAATCTATATTGATCAGGCATGGCCGACGCGGGAAGAAAACCATAATATTTACAAGTTTAATTTTTGTTTTGCACAGGTTACAAATCAAGTATGAGTGGAGGTACTGTGTCAGAAACATAATAATCACTCACATAATTGCTGTGTTATGTCTGCATGAATCGATCGGTTGCGTTTTAAATACCGTTAGCGTAAAATAAATATTCACATTTGACAAACAGTCGACAAATTACAACACTTATCATAATATCAGCTTGTAGATAATAATCTGTCACCTGTCTACAGTTAACGGCATATTACCTATTTACATTTTACGTTTACAGTGGTACATTGTTTTTTAATTTATATATTTATAGGAGTAAATGACCGTTATTTAGAGTGAGTGAGAATGGTTTTAGGCCGCTTTTAACAATATGCCTGCATTATCACGGCGAGGGACACCAGAAATAGGCTTCACGTATTGTATCCATGTAGGGAATCAAACCTGGACCTTCGGAGTGACGAGTGAACGGTTTATCCTCTAGGCTACCAAACCGCCCCGACCGTTATTCAGTGACATTCACTTATGTAACCAATAGGCCCTATTGTGCAGCTATTTTGCTCGTGAGATAATTCAAGAACATGTCAGTATGTTTCATAAGGACAAGCTGATATTGTTACCAACATATTTAATATTATCTGATACAGTTTATATACATGTAAACTTTTATATAAGCTATGTGGCACTGAGTTAGCATTGTTGTTAAAGCTTTGGCTCTGAAGCCCCGGGTTCAGTCCCCCAAAACTGATATAATGTGCAAAGTTTGATACCCGTTTTCCTTTTGCCTATACTGGCGTAACCCATACTCAACCTCTAACTTAAACAATGGAGACAAATAGATGCAGCTGACGGTGTCAGGTAGAACATTTAACTGTGAAATTGTAGCCAGGTATTGTTCATCACTGTTTCACCATCATTGTGGAGATAAACTGTGAGTGAGTAATCATGGATGGATTTATGCTGCAAAATTGGAGCAATATTTTGGCGGGGGTGTGTGTGTTCTCATTTGTTCTCTCCACATCTGTACAAAATGGGTTTCACAGATTGTACTGATGTGGAGAGAACAAATGTTTCAACCATATTTGTGACACTTCAGATGGTGAAGAAATTGGAGACTCCCCCCAGGTTACACGGAACCCCTCCCCGCCACCAGAGCTCTGCCAGAATGATGAGGTGCATGGAGACAGTATTGGTCAGACTGCCTTCAGTAAACACTGGCTGTTCACCACCCTGATGAAACTCATTCAGGTAAGAGTCAGGTATTTCTCAAGTCAGTGACTTTTGCCATTGGTCTCAAACTGAGCCTGACCTAGTAAACTGAGCTAATAATAGCCCTTACATAAAGATTAAATCTACTCTTTGGTAAATGATGCCAAAGACAAATTGTTTTGTTTTTAAGAGAAAGTTGTCTTCTATAAGCGCATGAGATGTTTTATAGTTGTTCACGTGATTAAGGAGTAAACTACATATGTTTCTTAAGCATCCAAATACCCATAACAAGGGGATACAGTTACTTTAAGACAGTGTGATAGAATTAAATCACAAATAAGATGCAGGGATTTTTCCAGGATTTCAAACTAAGTGCCCTTGACAGACAAATTGTAAAATTGGTAATTTTGTTCAATATTTTATAATTTTTTACAAAATCCTTTTTTCATAAATTCAGTGGTATTTTAACATTTCATTCAAAGCAAAAACGTAATTCTAAACATTTCAGCTTCTTGTTTCTTCTTCCTGTTAAAAGTGAAGTGCACACATCACCTCTACAAATCAATTACATAATAAGTTACTACTATAATAACATGACTTGGGAAATTTTAATTTCAATTTGGGAATTGTAACTATCATTCGCTTCAAACATTGGGCTGAATATCAGCCTCTGAACTGGTCTAAATAAATCCATGAAGACGAATGAGTGAGTACTCAGCCACAATGAGATACTCTAGATTCACAGTTTCTGATTAAACAAAAAATGTTTATTCCAGGAAGTGGACAAGGAGAATGAGGGTAAAGAGGCTGCTGAGTCAGAGTTTGGGGTGGATGTGGATGAAGACCTTCAGAACGAGCTGTGTAAGCTCTGGGACATGTCCATGAATCCTGTAAGTAACTTTCATGATCAATCTCAATTTTAGATCTTTCACTCCACTATGATACTTATCTGCTTGAAGATCTGAGAACACCACCATCGGAGCTTGCCTCAGATGAACCAGTGTCAGGGCTTCCTATTCTTGCAGTACGAGTGACAATAGCATTGAGACAAGCTTATCTCATTTCTGTGTCTTGAAAACAAATATAATCAAGGAAATCCGAATTAAAAAAATTAATGCAGCGCTATTATTTTATTGTGGATATTTTATACATCCTGTAGTTTTTGAGTGCCATGGCATCTGCCTGCATAGGGGTGTACTATGGAGGGTGTATTTATGTTCTGTGATGATTTTCTTTGGCAGAGATAGACATTTGCGAATCAAGGTGGCAAAATAATGATTCCAAATTGTTTTAGAATGCTGACGTCTGACTGGTTAAAGTACCATGCATTCTTCAATTTGATTGGGAGGTCCATGTTTGTTCTGGGTTCCCCAGACCTATCGAGCTGTCCTCAGATCTTAACAGAGGCATCAAATCGAAGTAAAAGATTTGATTTTAGTGAGATTGCCATAGTGATAACACTACTCTCAGACATACCATGAGGATTCCAGGTTATTATAAGTGTTCATGAACCTATGCTAGTCATACCAGTTTGATGCCTCGGTAGGATCATTCATAGTGCAGGCTACCTTGAACTGTCCAGATATAGATGTTTAGAGCTGACATTGCATCTGTAAAGAACAGTAGTTATCCTGTGTTATAGCTAAATTGATAGAATTATCATTAAACCGCCCTGATGTTCTCAGAAATGAGTGGGACACTGTAACTCGATAATGCCCTCATATTTCTTGATGACAGACCATTATCACACCCGTTGTTAGGTGACGTCATAGGGATAGGTGACGTCACGTTCAATAGTAACATCATCTGGTTTGTTCTATGATGTTTCCAAATTTGTAAAAGTGGGTCAGTGACATTCATGTTGATTGCAGTAAATGTTTCTAAACTGATATTGTTGTTTCTTTTTATTGGATGACAAATTCTGTCTATTTTAGCTATAATAACGGTAAGCCTATTTTTCAAATGCCCTCCTTCATCGGGCAGTTAATGGAAGACCTCAGGTTTCTGCCAATGATAATGCCCCGAAAAATAACGTTACCCTTATAATAATGAACATATTTTGATATTTGTCTCATTTTTTAGGAGGTTGCATCTTTCCTAGATGAATTCAAAGCAGTGGAGATTTTGACTGGTGTGATTGCTAAGTCCAAAGCCCCAAGAGTGACTGTGAGTTCTTTAATATGTTCGTAATCTATGGGGATTCTGGATTAGAATAGGTCACCAGCAACCTATGCTGGTTGTAAGAGGTGACTACTTTTTTTGTAAATGGATCGGGTGTCCAGGCTCACTGATTTGGTTGATTGCATGTCATCACACCCCAATGGCGTGGATTGTTACTCACAATATCAATCACTGGATTGGCACGTGGTGGCACTTAGTCCTATGTATAGTGTGCAGGTCACAAATCAGGCGAAGTTAAGCAGAATTGGTCACAGAGAGTAGTTGGATGGGTAATCGTCTTCAGCAACTTGACTCCTGAGAGTTTCTAGGGCTTCAGGCCTGCCCCACACTGAAGCCGATGTTACACGTGGTGTCTCCTTAGACAAGTGACTTTGTTTGAAGTATGCCTCTGTTCACCCAGCAGTGAATGGGTACCCGGTAGGATGAGATGGTAATGTGACAGTTAACCTTCTGGCGCCTCACAGCTTTGGTTGTATACTCCCCAGGGAGCTGAGAAATAAAATCAAATGTACATTGATCCACTGGCCTGGGTGATGAACTAATGAACCTTGTATTTGTAAGCCCTATACCCATGCTTGTTAGTTCCATCAAAGTGGGAAGCCCAATGTGACATGAACCACTTTGGGCTTTTCCCCCATATTCAGCTCTGTTGAAGTACTAATCTATAGTCCTGCCTCTTGAAATAGAATCGCGAAATTATTAATTAATGAAGACAGCTGCATGTGTGCTAAAACTTATGAAGTGAAAACAAGCCATTCCAGCGATAAGGAATATTACTGACAGTAATGGCAAAAATATGTGGAAATGTTTTGACATTTTTTATAAAGAAAATCACCAGTTTGTACAATTAAATGTTTTTTGGCCATGAGTATTTTATTTCTGTTGCTCAATAAAATCTCAAGGACATCATTTCTTTATATACACAAATAACTTAGGTTTAACTTGAAGGTAGCTAAGAAAATTCAAAATAATATGTTGTCAGTAAATGCTTAGAAATATTAACACCGTGAATTCCACTTCAGGAGATCTGTGTGGGTATTCTGGGCAATATGGCGTGTGATAAAGAGATATGCAAGGTCATCACAGCATGTGATAAGCTGGTGTAAGTATCAACAATGAAAGAAGACATCTTGCTTGTGATGTGGTTAAATGTTCTTTTGTGAAGGCTATGGAATATGTTGGACTTACTACATCAATTTAGTTCATGAAATTAGGAAAACAGTCAGAAATTGTTCAGAAAATTTCAGGGTGTTGAAAGGATGCAAATTATGTTGTTTTTCTCCTTCATCTTTTGCATTTTTAAATTTTGAACACGAACAAGTCTTTGACCCAAGATGACTTTGTTTTGAGACAGTACATTCAATTGGTGAAAAACAGCTTTGGTCACAGACTGCTCATCTCCTGAAGTTTGAAAAATTAACCTTTTTCATTCATCATGTTCATATCAGTCCAAAACTTAAAAGTGAAAGAAAGAAAACACCAAATTGTTTATTTTCCTTTCTGATTACCATGATAACTTTCTTGATTTAATTTAAAGTTTTCTGTAACATATCATTACTATTATCTGTCATTACCAGAGGTACAAACTTTGCCCTTTTTAATCCTCATCCCCTGTCAAACTGTTGAAACTGTACCATTTACCTGTCAATCAAAGTGTCACTATTTTTAAAGTTTTTAAAATTTAGGCATCCTAGTCCTGTTCAAGTGAGGGCGGGGGCGGTCGGGTAGCTTAGTGGTTAAAGCGTTAGCTCGTCACGCCGAAGACCCAGGTTCGATTCCCGACATGGGTACAATGTGTGAACCCATTACCCATTTCTGGTGTCCCCCGCCGTGATATTGCTGGAATATTGCTAAAAGCGGCGTAAAACCTCACTCACTCACTCACTCCCTCACTCAAGTGCGGGCAGTTGAGTAGCCTAGTGGTTAAACGTTCGCTCATCACGCCGAAGACCTGTGTTCAATTCCCGACATGGGTACAATGTGTGAAGCCAATATCTGGTGTCCCCCGCTGTGATATTGCTGGAATATTGCTTAAAGCAGCGTAAAACCATACTCACTCTATGTTCTAATGAATGCCATTTTCTACACAACATTGCTGAATTAGGACCTAAATTCACTCTTATCATTAAAGCTCATGACGTATTTATTTCCTGTATATTGTTTTAAACATGTCATCTATTCAACAGGAAGATGATTGTCATGATGGTTGAAAATCCAGACCCTCCAACTCTAGTGGAAACAACAAGGTAACTATGGTTACATTGAAACTTTAAAGTTCTTTTAAAATCATTCCAAGTTACGTAATTATACAGGAAGTGAAATGATAGGCCACAGTTTTCGCTCACCTGACTAGCAGACAAGAAAAGCCACTAACACTCTCCCTCCACCCACAGGCTGGTGAACACCTGTCTGGTAACTGTCCACTCACACTCTCCCTCCACCCACAGGCTGGTGAACACCTGTCTGTCGATTGTCTACTCACACTCTCCCTCTACCCACAGGCTGGTGTACACCTGTCTGTCAATTGTCCACTAACACTCTCCCTCCACCCACAGGCTGGTGTACACCTGTCTGTCGAACCGTGAAGCGGGGAGTACATGGATCACCAGCATCAAGTCAGACTCAACATTCTTCACCAACATTTGCTTCATCCTCCACAGTTCCACAAACAGTGAGTACACATGTGCTGAACACTTGGCACACTTTGAGGAAGGGTTTAGCTGGGACCACTTTGCATCCCTAGCTTGATTCAAGTCTTTCCAAACACATGTTGTCTGTCTGCCAACATAATGATTTACAGTAATTATATAGACATTGTCACTGTCTTACACATGGTAAACATTACATTGTCTTGATCTTGTTCCACATCACGATCACAGTGCTTTGATTGTGGTAACTGCCACACTGTAAAATAGACTTACAATAGATGTAACACTACACATGCTGAGATGCTTGTAACTCCCACACTTTTACATGGACTTACAATAGTTGTAGCGCTCCATATGCTGAGATGCTCATAACACCCATACTTTAAAACAGAGTTATGTTAGTTGTGGCGCTACAATCTCTGAGATGCTCGTAACTCCTGTATATTAACATAGACTTGCGCTAGTTGTAGTGCTCTAGTCTCTGAGATGCTCGTAACTCCTATACATAAACATAGACTTACGCTAGTTGTGGCGCTACAATCTCTGAGATGATTGTAAATCCCATTATTCAACATAGACTTACGCTAGTTGTGGCGCTACAATCTCTGAGATGATTGTCAATCCCATAATTTAACATAGACTTGCGCTTGTTGTGGCGCTACAGTCTCTGAGATGATTGTAACTCCTATACATTAACACAGACTTTTGTTAGTTGTGGCGCTACAGTCTCTGAGATGCTTGTAAATCCCATAATTTAACATAGACTTGCTCACTCGGAAGAACACTAGTAAAAGATTTGGGTTAGAATTGGTCTTCAGCAACCTATACTTGGATTTACAAGATCTGGTGGTCAGGCTTGCTGACCTAGTTGATGCATATTATGGTATTGAGTAGATGATGGTAATGATAGTAATCACTGGAGTCTGGCGTTAAACAACAAACAAACAAACAAACAAATAAACAAACAAGCAAATAATAAGGCAGGACTAAATTAGGGATTAGATGGTCAGTTTGGTCTGTTACTTTATGATTGTGTGTCATGAAACCCGGACAATATGAGATATTGGTCATGCCATCAACCACTGCCTTGCTTGACCCAGAATCAAACTATGAAGCAAAATATTGTTTCTAACGATCTAGATGAGTTCAGTCTTCCCATGTACTCTGGTTTGTTGAAGCTGGAAAAGACAGGAGATTGAAGGGGAAGTACGGAGTTGTCAACCCTTTGGTTCACCTGACTGAAAGTTGGATGTGGAATAACATTATAGGTGGTTTGGGGTATTTTATGATGAATAGAGTGTGAGTGAGTTAACATTAACATTATTCCAGTTATATCACGGCGTGTCAGCTTAATGTGGGAGGAAAGCCCGAAGTGATGCAGGTCTCAGACATATACCACTTCGGTGAAACCAACGAGCACGGGTATGGTGCTGACAAACCTTGAAACATAATTGGGGCGAACCAGGATTCGAACCCACAATCAGGTTTCTGGCGTGCCCAAGGTACGCAACTCAGCACAGCGAATTGCGGCGCCTTAGATGACTGGGCCACCCGTGCCCCCTTATGATGAATAGAGAAGGTGCAGATAGCTTGTTTCTACTTTATGTGAGTGGTGTCTTGGCAAACAGAATGTTCACTGATATGAAATCATCATGTGACATGCTACTTGACATCTTGAAGTCCTGTTATCATGCCTGTCACCTGTCAATATATCACTCATATCTGATGATTGCTTCATTTCATCCTATCAGCTGATATGGAAACATTCTCTGAATATAAAGAATAATATCATAAATTAATATACATTTAGTGTGGTAAATAGATGACAGCATGAGCAGTGATTAGAACAAAACATTGTAAATGAAGTTTTCACATTAACGTGAGCAGTGATTAGAACACTCCAAAATTAAATTGTTTTACAATTGCAAGAAGCTTGTTTTAAGAGGCGACTAACGGGATCGGGTGGTCACGCTCGCTGACTTGGTTGATGCATGTCATTGTATCCCAATTATGGACTGATGCTCATGATATCAATCACTGGATTGTATGGTCCAGACTCAATTATTTACAGACCACGGTCATATAGCTGGAATATTGCCGAGTGTGGCGTTAAACAACAAACAAACAAACACAATAGCAAGAGCAGTGATTAGAACACTGTGAATGAAATAATTTCACAATAGCACCAGCAGTGATAAGAACAGAACACTGTAAAATGAAATAGTTTCACAGCAGCATGATCAGTGATTAGAACACTGTAAATGAATGTTTCACATTTTTGTGAGCTGTGATTTGAACATTGTAAATAGATGTTTCACATTTATGTGAGCTGTGATTAGAACATTGTAAATGAATGTTTCACGACAATATGTCTTGAATATGAACAGTGATTAGAACACTGTTAAATGAAATAGTTTCCCAATAGCAAGAACAGTGAGTAGAACACTATCAAATGAAATAGTTCCTGAATAGTAGGTGCAGTGATGAGAACATTATAAAAAGAAATGGTTTCACAATAGCATGAGCAGTGAGTAGAACACTAAATGAATGTCCACAATGTGAGCAGTGATTAGAACACTGTAAAATGAAAGTTTCCAAATAGTAAGTGCAGTGATTATAACACTCTAAAATGAAATTGTTTCACAATAGCAAGAAGAGTGATGAGAACATTGTAAGGAAAGTTTCACAACAGTGTCAGTGATAAGAATACTGTGAATGAAATAATTTCACAATAGCACCAGCAGTGATCAGAACAGAATGCTGTAAAATGAAATAGTTTTGCAACATCATGGGCAGTTAATGGAAAGATTTATCACTTCTATTGGCAAAAATCACATTTCAACCACGACCACCAAACAAAATACATTGTGTCTGAATTTGGTCTTTTTGGATGGATAAGAATAATAAGAAGGCATTTACAGGCCACCGTCATGTAGCTGGAAGATTTCTGAGTGAGGGGTTAAACAACAGAACAAACAAACAGTACTACAAAAATGTGCAGCTTTTTGCTTCGTAGCGTGGTGTAAGGGATTTATTACCCGTTCTCAGAAATCCATGTGCAGCCCGTTTCCTTTGTTGCGGGGTAAAAGGGATTTATTCTCCCGGCTCAGAACTATATTTCCTTCTCAGGTGGGGTACATATAATTTTTTCAAGATCAATTGAACCAATCAAATCTCATCATTCTGACATGGAGGTAAGATAAATAATTTTGTAGTAGCTTATTAATCTGGTTACATGCAGTCTGTGTTATGCTCGATTAATCTTGTAAGGTGACACTTCTTTTATTTCTTGGTTTACAGATTTCAAACTCATTTTTAAAGTGAGGTAGGCCAATATATTTTAAAAAAAAGCCTCTCAGATTTTTTTTACTTGAATTTTGTCCTTAAAAGTTAAGAAGGTAGATCTATGAAAAAAATATTATGAAGTAACAAAAGTAAAATAACTCAATTTTTTCAAGAACATTTGATTATATCCCTGACACTCAGCTTGTGCACAAATGGCAATATAACAATATTGGCGACGATTAACTCTTTCAACACCAGCCAACCAGAAGATTACTGCTGTGACACCGAGTTCCCAGAGTCCCAGACAGATGAAGCCAACATTTATCAAGGAAATTATTTGGTTGTAAAACATCTTTGCTTCTACATGTTTGGCTATACAACATTTGAAAGGTCAAATTAATCCTATTGTTTATAAATATGTAAGTTATGTGTATCGCATTATTTAAATAATTCATTTACAACTTAATTAAGTTTGTTATGAAATAAAATAATGTAAGCTAACACATTCATGACGTCCAGATTAAGGACCAAGGAAGCAAAAATTTAACGGTTTAGATTTTATTAAATCCACTTGCCTATTTCTTTTTTTAGTTTCATTGTTTACATAATCGGTAATTTTTTTTTAAAAGAATTACAAATAATATCTGTCATCACCCTATAATAGTGGCTTGCCGCTCACTAACATGAGGAAATACCTCCGTTTTTGAAGCTTCATTTGAATTATATGTATGTCGAAGGCTGCCATGTCAGTATCCATAAAAAAACTTATATTGTTTCACCGATATAATGATAATACAGAAGTAACTTCCACTGGAGTCATTTTGTAGCTGTGACATGTAAAACTTGGTTTCCAGTGACCCTTTCTTGCCGAAATCTGCTACAAGGTCTGTGATTGGTCAAATTTAAGCATGTGACCTAAGGCAGCCAGTCAAATTGCAGCAACGGTACCGTCCTCGTGTATGATAATTTTAAGATTTTGATGAAAGGTTTTGGTTAAATCATGTTATTCTGAACGTTTTAAGCAGGAAATCGCGATAAATATTAAAAATATGGAACTTCATGGATGTATAGTGCTATACGAGCTGTGACAAAGATTTCTTATGCATATATTTTGGCATTAAACATCGTGTACAAGCCAAGAAATAGAGGCGACGAAAGCTGAGATGTCATTTGACTTACATTACACGCGATCACTCGAAAAGATGGAAATGATAACTTAGATATCAGTTTGGCAACTTTCAGATATATTTTTGTTGATATTATTTATTACTTTGTATAATATATTTAAAGATTTGCTTGACAAGTCTTTATTTTGCTGTTTGACATGTTTCATGAGGACCCATTGTCGAAGTGTATGTCCAAGAATTTTATTTTCAATAACATTTCAGGACATAGTGAATAATCTTATAATCTATTGATAAAAAATGATATATTGAAATGGAATATGTATTTCAGACATTGCGAAATGTGATAGATTTAATAAATGAATGATATGACGGGTAGGTTAATAGTGAGTGAGTATGGTTTTACGCCGCTTTTAGCAATCTTCCAGCAATATCATGGCGGGGAACACCAGAAATGGGCTTCACACATTGTACCCATGTCGGGAATCAAACCCGGGTCTTCGGCGTGACGAGCGAACACTTTAACCACTAGGCTACCCGACCGCCCCGTAGGTTAATATAATTGTATACTATTTTGACGTGACTTTGCGTTGACAAGCTTTGATGGATCCCAGCGAGAAATATCAGAGTGACTTCCCTTTGCTTTACACTCGTGTAGGAAATGAAATCTTCTTCTATTTTTTTAATAACTTTTTATGCATTGTTTTAAGTAAAGATCTGCGGAAATAAAAAAAGGAATAATTTGTATTATTTTATTTTTTTCAACATTTGGACGTTGAAAGAGCGGCGCATCCATAAACCAAGTAATAATAAAAAATAACGCCTAATCTGTCATGTGTGAAAAGAGTTTGTATTCATTAAATATTGATTTTGTATAATTAATCCCTTTGGGGATTCTTGATGAGGATAGGTCCCCAGTACCGCATATTTGCTGTAATAAGACTCAGTGGAAGTCATGATTGGGTTGTTAAACTCTGATTCATGTCCTTGTGCACCGAACACGTGGATTGCGACCTTCAATACTTAGTCTTGTCTTGTTATCGGAATGAAGAGTGAAGTTATCACTGCTTGTGATAACCTGAGTTCCTTCTCCTTGTGAAGGTACTGTTACACTTACTTCATGGTTTGGCTTAAAGTACATTCTAGCATGACATTGATGAATGCTTGATTCTGATTGGTTAAAAAGAGGTTTCCTTTTTACTACGGAAACCCCTTTCAAATATATTAAGCCTTTTCACCAAAAATGTGCATATTAATACATAGATAGCCTACATATCGATTCATAGAAAATGGCTGCCGATCGATCACCCCATATGAACTGTTAAACGTATCTATATTTCCTCTAATACATGCTGGGTCTCTAATACCAGTCAGGTCTCTAATACACGCATGACACTAAAGCGCTCGGTTCAAAATTAAAATAAAGAGGTATCTATTCTACAGTGGGACTACATCAAATTTCAAAACACAGTAGGTTTATCTCCTTAAAAACTATATGTGAATCTGAAACACTATTGCTTTACAGTGTATTCTATGTCAACTGATTAAAATCCCATCTTTCACTCTGAAATGCTACCTCTCTGCGGGAAGATCTGAGGACACCTCCATTGGAGGTTGAGTCGGGTGAACCTTCTCATCACCCAGTCGGCCTGAGACATCTAAATTCTTGGTACAAGTGAGCGAAACATTTAAACAAGCATATATGTGATTACTGTATCTTGATTATACAGATATAAATGGGGAGTCCAATTGCTAAAAATGACATTGTCTTTCTCCGATGTTCTTCTTTTAAGGAGGATAACTAGTTCTTATTCTTGTGTAGGTGCTATTACACTTACTCCAGCATGTTCTTAGTATAGGGGACCGCCTCCGTGGTCTAGCGTTAGAGTGTCCACCCAGTGAGCGGAAGGTCCGGCGTTCAATCCACTGACGCGTCATACCAATAGACGTTAAAAGATGGTACTTGTTGTTACCCTGTCTGGCACTCTGCATTAAGGGGTTAAAACAAGGACTTATCGGCTCGGAGTCAGTATACACTGTCTGAGTGTAGTATTCATGTTAAACTGCGGCATTGTATCTCAGTGGGCTAGCACTATAAATCAGCATCAGTCCGGATAAGTACAAGCAGCCACACACACACACATGCATGCACATTGCTCTAAAAGTGCAATAATCTTGCACGCGATGTTAAACCCCATTTAACCTCACCTATTAGAATAAGGAGGATAACTATATCTGAATCTAAGAATCTTTAATTTTACTGTGATTTTGTATGTTTAACATGTGTAGCAGGCAGAGATAACCTTGACGGTTCATTACATGAAATAAAAATGATAAAGGTTAGAAGGCATTAGGGGCGGTCAGGTAGCCTAGTGGTCAAGGCGTTCGCTTGTCCCGCCAAAGACCCGGGTTTTGATTCCTGACACTAGAAGGCAGTAATATGATCAGTTTCTTACTTTCTACATTTAGGACACTTTTGAAGATTTACCATTTTCCTGAGTCAAGACAGTTAACTTACTATAAAAGCCTTCACCCTTGACAAACTAGGCTGGAATTCCGGAGTAACATTTTGGCTGGCCTAACGAGTCTGTGCTTAGTCCAATCAAAATAGCATATCAGAATCGACATCTGGATCGAAAACAACATGGCGACTTCCGTGCAGATTTCAGTTGATTGAAGGATTTGCAAAGCATGTGAACCATCAACTGGGCGTCAGCAGATATTTTCCAAATTTTTTTATATTTTTAATCAACAATAAACAATAAGACTAAATTATTCTTGTGGCATTGTATTGGTTGGTCAAGGAAAACTTAATTAAATTAATTTGCTGTCATTAACTAAAAAGATACCAGATAAGTTTTTGCTGCCAAATTATAAAAAAAATAATAAACATGCAATGTTACAGTGTTCCTTGAATATTTTCCTGCCATCATAATGTCACTATCGAAGCAACTGTACACTCAATTTAGCTGTTCAGTGTGTGAAATGTTAATCATTAATATTAATGTGGTTGATTATGAGCAAGAAACATGTAGTTTAGATCGGGTATAAAGTGGCCCTCTGTTGTGTTTTACCTCTGTGATAGTGACGAAACACATGTTTGTGTCGACTGTGCAGGATACCCACATATGTTTACATGACACTTCTGGTGACTTTGGGTGTGTTCTTTCCTCTGTAATTTGTTATGAACCTACATTAAAAAATCCTCATTTTTTACAACGTTGTCCTGGTCTGCCATTTTGTTGGATGTTGTTGCTATGGTCACATTGCTTGTAATATCACTTGGTTTATCACAGGAATCAGTTTGCTTATTTCTTAAGTTGACAATTTCATTTTGTCTTATGTAAACTTTGCCAATAAAATGAAAATATGAATGATTTGAAAATCGCAATATACTAGTGTTTTCCAAATGTATTGTGATAGATATTCATTAGTATTTCAAATCGTGGTATACTGGTTATGCCACTCACCTCTACTGGTTGTAATGTCAAGTCTAGTCTAAGTGGATTTTTTAAAGTGCTAGTTTCTTTAGCTGAAGGTGAGAGACCATGCCTGTCACTAGTTTTGTAACTGTTCACCCACATTCATGGACTGTGCAGGTTGACTAGTCCAGCTCTTATAAGTGGACCCTGCACCACCAACTTAGCTGAGATTTAAGAAAAATTATTTGTCCTATTATGCAACACAACAATGCTACTCACAGATAAAGTGACTGAAGTGACTGGTTCACTCAACTCTAAGTGTAGGATACTCAGCCTACATTAAAACTTTAGGATCTGTTTTAGAATTACAAACATTTATATTGTGCAATGGGTTTTCTACAGTTTCCATCAATATATATATTTAGAGATATTATTAGATACCTTTATTTACTGGTCAAATGCTCGCCTCCCCAATACATTCACTTGCGGTGAATAGCGCATACATCATGCTGAATGTTGATCAGATTTGTATCTGAGTTTATGCGACATGTTGTATACACTTAAGGCAATTATTAATCTAGTATCAATATTCATAAACTTGTATTGATACAGCATCAAAGATGCTGAAAACTCGATGTCACAATATATAATTGCCATAAGGGCGACTATGCTTGTCATAAGAAGCGACTAACGGGATCGGGCAGTGAGGCTCACTGACTTGGTTGATGCATGTCATCATATCCCAATTCCGTGGATCGATGCTGATGATGTCAATCACTGGATTGTCTGGTCCAGACTCGATTATTTACAGAACAACGTCATATAGTCGAAATATTGCTAAGTGCAGCATTAAACAACAAACAAAAAAAACAAAAAAAACAAAAAAACACAATTTATAAGATGGCAGCCCCAGTTTTATTTGGGGTAAATGTAGGATTCAAGTCTCCACATTACAACATTTGGCATAAAAGGATCATAAGAATAAGTTGAAGTCTCTTGTACCATTTGGCCACCTGTGTTGCACTATATCCTGTATGTCTGAGTTATCTCCCTTATCAGACTCAAGTTATCCATGCTCCAAACCTATACTGAATAAGTAGTCTGTCTTTTATCGGGCCAACTTGTTCTTATGATTTATGTAATCTAGGAATTATGATTTTAGATAATAATATCCTTTTCTTAGAAACTTGTGCAAGTCTAAACTCAAGTGCCTCTAATCCTAACACACCAGGGGGTATGGGTGGCCCAGTCGTCTAAGGCGCCGCGATTCGCTGTGCAGAGTTTGGACCGTTTGGGATGCAAGAAACCGAATGGGTCAGAATCCCGGTTCGCCCTGATTATGTTTCTAGGTTTGTCAGCTTGTGGGTTTCACCAAAGTGGTAAACGTCTGAGACCTACATCACTTCGGGCTTTCCTCCAACATTAAGCTGACACGCTGCGATGTAACTGGAATACTTACCTAATACACCTGTGCTTGAATACAAGTGAGAGCCCTAATGGCAAATCCTAGTTTGGCTATACTTTAGCCAGTCAGGCAAAAGTTAATCTTTGTCACTTTGTTAATCTTTGTTAACTGGCTTAAGAATGACTTGTACATCGTTTCAAGATGCCAACTCTCTAGTGTAAGTAGTAAGTAGATGTCATCTTCCCAAAGCAAGGGAGTTAACTGACTATAAAAGTCCAGTTTCCACTGGAATTTCGGAGTTAGATTTTGTCTTAGCATAGTCCAATCAAAATCGTGAAAGGATATCAACATCTGGTTTGTAACTGTCATCCAGATATCAGTCGATTGTTGGATTTGCAAAATGTGTTCCATCAACTTGGCGTTGACAGATATTTACAAATCTTTTCATGTTTTTATTCAAGTAATTTGATGCATTTCACGAGGTAAGACCCATTTTATTACAACAACAAAATCTTGATTTTCAATAAGATCTTCTTGACTGGGCACCTACATTTTATTTATATCAAATGCTAGTTAATATGCTAGTTGGAATCTGATTGGTCAGTAGGAGGGACATAACTCATAATAGCCTGTGGTGGCCCTAGATAGAGCCACAGAATTCCATCTGAGTTTGGCAGGGGTGGAAACTGAACTTATTTAATCAGTTAACTCCCTTGCCTCGGAAGATGAATAGATGACAGCCATTGTTTGTTTTCATCTACCAAGTCTATGAAAATAGCACGGAGAATCAAGAATTTTCAGAATTTTGTTTATTATGAAATATTTCAATCATTGCCACAGCTCCGTACTTCGCTGCTCTGGCAACATGTACCAATCTTTATAAATCATATAAGATAATCTGAGTAATAACCTGAGAAAGAAACTGAAATTAAATGTTTAAAATCACTGATTGAACATTTTGAATATGATAATCTTGGAAAATTCTGATTATTACTTGATTTTCTGAAAAATTACTATACTTAGTGTTGGCATTTTCTACCAAATGGATTCTGGGGCAGGCATGGCTTAGCAAAAGAACGGACTATTGTGAGGATTGGATGATTACAATGTGTGACCTGGCTGATTGTGTGCCATCATACCCAAACGGCTTCGTTCATTGTTGCCTACCACTGGTTTGCCTGGCCAAGACTTGGTTGTTTACAGTCCACTGAGATTTGGATAGAATGTTTCAGAGAATATTATAAATATTCATATGAGGATGTAAAAACAACACTCCCTCACTTGATGTTTCAACCTGTGAGTGAGTGAGTGAGTATGGTTTTACGCCACTTTTAGCAATATTCCAGCACTATCACGGCGGGGGACACCAGAAATGGGCTTCACACATTGTACCTATGTCGGGAATCGAACGCTTTAACCACTGGGCTACCAGACCGCCCCTTCAACCAGTGAATTAGACACGGTGTGGACTTTCTTCCCTAAAGTTAACACATGTTGGTTGTTGTAAAGGTTTGTTTCTTTGTTTTTTCAGCTATGACAACGGTCTGTAAATAATTAAATCTGGACCAGACAAACATGTGATTGACTTCATGAGCATCAATCTACGGAACTGGGATACAATGACATGTATGAACCAAGTCTGCAAGTCTAACCACCTAATCTTTATCGTCACTCTTACAAAAGCATGGGTTACTGAAGGCCAATTCTAACCCTGATTTTCACAGGTCGTTGTGATAAATTAGAGATAGGGTGTTGAGTACATATTAACTCCACCTATGGGATTCCGGGACAGAATATAGGTCCCCAGCAACCTCTGCTTGTTGTAACCGCTAGACAACTAAACGGATCGGGTTATTTACAGACTGCGGTCATATAGCTGGTATATTTCTTTGAGCTGTGTTTAACAACAAACATAGCAACTCAAAACTAACTCTCAATTCTATTATCATGGCATGTAAGTAATGTGTTATGTTACCATAAACAAACAAACAAAATGCAACAAAACTTTCAACATTGTTGCAAATGAGGAGTCTCTGTTTCAAGAGTGTTTTATGCATTTGGAAGACTCCAGGGACCAGGATAATGTAATTTTTATATTTCATATTCGAAAGCTGGATTGTTCCAGTCTAAACTACCAGAAACTAAAACTGGCTGGCTGTGGCTTGTTTAACCAGTCTGGTTTCTCTGTTTGTAGCGCATGTTTGCATTTCACTTAGGGATTGATTGTGTATTTTTTTCGATTCATTGAGGTATGAATTGAAGACTGATGTGCAAACTTTTGTAAGAATCCGTTTGCATACAGTTTGCACATCGGTTTTTTCAATTCATACCTCAATGAACCGAAAAAATACAGTCAGTGCTTATAATTAAATTCGACAACGAAAACATGTTTTATCTACAATAGTTTAACCAAAAACAGGTGTATATCTCAAAGCAGACAAAAATGACAAGATTGATAAAAATTCCAGGTGTAGGAATACATACTGTGGCGTGACATGAATCAGGTGATTGTTTAATTTATGCACATAACATGACACACCTACAAAGTCAGTAGCCATTCAACACAGAGAAGGATCAAAACAATCAAGGCAAGAGGCGAGAAGAAGAACAGTCAGACTGTAAAGAACCGGAACAAATATGTCCGGGAGAAGGCGGCTGTTTCCGATTACATGGTCAGTTACCGCCAGATTCAAACATTAGTTCCCTGAGAACGGGAAGAAACAGTTGAAAAATGCTAGTACTCTAGTTAGAAATGAAACCCAAAGACATGAAAGTTGTGGAACCGAAGCGAGCGGGAAAAAACAGGCTATTTCATTCCTTCTTGGACTTCGGTCTCAAAGGGTTGTTTGGACAATAAATATGCATGAATTTCACTTAATGTCCTGTGCATGACTATTGATACTCTTAAGCAGAAATGGAATTCCCTCGACTGTAATTTTGGGATTACGTAGTAGCAAAAGTAGTCCCCCACGGTGGGCGTGGCTTAAATTTTTACATTTATTGGGTAATGAATGCAATAACACGTGACCAATGCAGCTAATCAGAATGCAGGAATATCAATGAACACAACAAAAACTTAATTATAATATATTAACATAACCTATGTTAAGTTTGTTGATTTATAAAACCCATTCAATAGGCACCATGCAATGCTGAAGGATGAACAACATTTAAACCCCAAATTTAGAAAAAGAAAGGAAAATTATACAACAAGGTTTTTTGTTTTCAAGATTGGATAAGAATTCCTGATAGCTGAAAGATTGCACAGTAAATGTTAACCAACACTCACTCAGTCGATCAAAATCCAAGGTACTCTTTTTTCTAAAATTGTAAATAGAAAGAGAGGATATTTTGTTGCTGTAAATGACAGTAGTGACAGGGATGTACCGAAGCCTTTTAGGGCCATCTGTTATTTATTTATTTATTAAAATTTCAAGCCTTTTTCGGGCCATTTGGTTTTTTTAGGTTTTTTCTTGAAATTTTATGATAATAAGTTGAAATTTCAAGATGCTATGTTGAAATTTAAAATGTTAAAATTTCAAGATACATACAAAATTGAAATTTCAAGATAATTATCTTGAAATTTCAAGATGATAAGTTGAAATTTCAAGACATGTGAAAGTTGAAATTTCAAGATGATGAATTGAAATTTCAAGACATATAAAAGTTGATATTTCAAGATAATGATCTTGAAATTTCAAGATAATAAGTTGAAATTTCAATGTGTGTATCTTGAAATTTCAAGATAGTTTGTTGAAATTTCAAGATGCTATGTTGAAACAAAACACAAAAAAACCAAAATGGCCCTAAAAGTCTTACGTACAAATCATTAGGACTATTTTAAACATTTGTGGGCACATGCGAGATGCCATGTGCACCCAGATAGCATGCCCCCGGACCCAGTGAACTACTGACTGATATAACAGGTATGGAGTCAATATATTCCCCAGCCCAACAGCCAAGAGATAACGTCTCAAGGCCACAACCTAATTATATCTTATTGTATGCCACTACTGACCTACTAACTGAGTTTTTTTCTGGCCTTGAAGAACTGTAAGCAGATGGGTGTGTTGACTATTATATAAATAAATTGCAAGTGATTCCATGGTAATTTTGTTTTCATATGTGCTCCCCATAAACTGAATAAAATTAGGCCATGCCCACTAATGAATTCCTGTTTCCTGATTAGCTCATAACAGAGTGGGCGGGGCCTGTGTTGTATTACTGCACTGAACAATGTCACGGATTTCACATTTCAAAAGTATTTTGTGTTAATGATAAAATAAACGGTCTGTGAAGTTATTATTGATGATATTTATCTGCCATATGTTTATTTGTTTATGGACGTATAAATGTAAAGACCTTTCTGCAATTTTGTATAAATCTACTTTGCGCAAATTTACACTGTGTTCACGTTTTATAGCTCACCTGACTGAAAGTCAAGTGATCTTATGTCATGGCTTGTCTGGCTTCACAGGTATCATCAGCGTCTGTAAACATGATCTCCTAAGAAATCCCAGTCCAATGAAACTGAAATGTTGCATACTTGTTCCCACCAATTATGACACCTCAATTTGTTAATAAGTTTAAATCTGATTTCCACAGCAGCCACATTGAAAAAACTATCTATAGCCATTACTGTCATTTTTGTTCAAATTTCTCTTTGAACTTGCAGTAAATGGTGGGGCTTAACACATATGTTCTGTTTTTCAGGATATTTTTTTTTTTTTTACTTTTACTTGAACTTTGCACTTTGGAACATGCTTTTAAATTCTTTCAAAATGTATTTCCTTGCATTGTAAACAACATCTGAGATTCTTGCCAGAAACCAATGGAGCAAAGAAGCTGAAGCCTCCCAAGCTTGTTCGAATCTGTTTTACAATTTGGCTGACACAGCAGCAATAATGATATTTGAAAATCTATTCATTGCCATTAAATGGATATTTTCTCCAAATTGTAATGAAAGTTGGTATTTGTTTTGTTTGTTATGGGATTCAATACACATCTGTTCCATTTTTTGCAATATCTTTAACTTTGACATTGACCATGCTCCTAAATTCTCTCAATGCATATTTGGCTCTGCAAACTTGATGAAATTTCATGTATTCACAACTGTCTACCTTTCATGTAGCCATGTCAACACTAAACTTAGTGTCTGAATAGTGTTCAAAATAAAGAAGGGATTTTTGGTCCTTTAGGTTTGCACCTGTAATACTTGTATTTGAATGTAGGGCGCTCTACTTCTTCAACTTTCAACAATAGAGTCATGACAAGGTCAGACCCCGAAGTTTGATCATGATTAAACTTTTTGTGTTTTATGCAAATTTCATGGTTTCGTTGACTCACAGGGTATAGTTGTCTAAGGCGCTGAAATTCACGTGCAGAATTGCATCTTGGTGTGCCATTTGGTTGGTTCCAATCCCAGATTTGCTGTGAAAATGTTTCTAGACTTGGGTATCCCTTGGGTATAGAAACCTATAGTTGTAGGTTTGAATCCCTGTTCGCCCCAACATGCCCAAGGAAGTTATTTTGGACACTGAGTTTATTGCATAAGCAACATTTTAATGAAGATTCTTACATCGTTTTCAAGCTGGAATGAGTACAACCAAGGATTGGGAGGTGTATATATACATGATAAGTTGTAATTAGCAGAAAATTAACAATAACAACGGGTTATTGAAACACGCAGCACAAATAATTGGATGAAGCCAGTACGGATAAGGATTAAGGTGTTGAGATGTTGTATCAAGCTTGATTGGATTCATATTAGTAGAGACTATTGTTTGAATAGATCTTCATAGGCAGAGGGAATGTAATACCCTTGATCTGTTGATCAAGCTTTGTGATGGCGGTGTTATAGCTTCTGAGACTTTTCTTTTAGTGAAGACCTGATGTTTGGTTGAGAGAATTTTTACATTGTCAAACATCATTAGATGGCTAGGGAACTTTCACTGATTTGCTATCTGCTTTGGCTGATGAAAGTTTATGTTCTTGGATGCGGATGTCTACTGGGTGTGAGGTTTGACCAATAAGCAAGTGACATCTAGATCACTACTTTAGGGGCTGCTTGTTTGAGGGTGGGCTATGGTCATTAGCTTGCAGGATGGTTCTGAGGGATGGGAAGGCAGTGAAGGTGGTGTCAAGGCCTGTTTGCTTAAGTCGTCTGCTGATCTGATGCATAGTCTTGCCAATGGAGGGTTGGGTGATTCTGTTTTGGTCTGGGTTTGGGCTGGAGTGTGGTGGAGATAGTCTTCTTGACTAGCTTGGTAGGATACTGGTTGAGATCAGTGAAGACCAGCTAAAGGACTACTTTCACATTCTTGGGGGAACCCCTGGGAATTCAGAAGCATAAAGGAATACAGAACCGTTGTTTTTTATCATTCTCAAGGATTTTGCATACATTATTTGAACACATGGCCTTGATAGAATATCCCAGCTATGATCCATCCAAGTGAACAAAACAAAGAATTGCACACAAAACAATATCGACCCCATGCCTAGATTGACATTGACAGTCAACAACCTTCTTCAGCAAGCTATGAATTTACTCCAGTACTTTTTAGACACTTTATCTTTATAATCAACATTAAATGATCAGCTGATTCATTAGTGATGATTAACAACTTATCACCACACGTTCAATGACAACTTCAAATCTCCCATAAAGTGGATAAAATTACATTTGAAACCTGTAAGTTGAAGACACAGGATTGTCTAAGTATTATTTATCTGTTGAAGCACTGTTGAGTGAGCAAGGTTTTAGCAATATTGTAGCAATATCATGGTGATGGACAACAGCAAGAGGCTCACAAATATCTGCTGTAGCTCTGAGCACAAGCAGACTCACTACATACTGGGCACCCATAACCCAGTGCAAATAGTGCTGAAACTCCACTAGCTATGCAACAATATCAAATGAAATTGGATCTGCCATACGAGTGCAAGGTATGTGAACAACAAGCTAAATATCTGTGCCGGTGTGTCCCCGGAGTTTCGTAACTGTCCTGTGTTATTGGGGGTAAGGACGCACCAACGCCTATATCAGCGTCAGGTCACCTCATAATATCTATGTTTGAGGCTATTTCTGGAATATTTATCGTGTATTTATCTTATGTTTACATTGATTGACTCATATGTCATTCTCAGTGCTGAGGTAAATGTGTGTACTGTGCTGTAGTTCGATTGTGATAAGATTAAGAAATGCCTTAGAAATTTGAAGTTCTGATCTAGATAATGTCATTATCTACTATGAAACCACTTGCCATATAAAAAAGTCACCAGAAATTAAATGCGATAAGAAATGGATGCATCCATGTCATGTCATTTTTCAAAATGGTATTTGTAAGTTGCTGTGTCAACTTTATAAGTGAATAAACAAGAAGAGTGAACTTCTTTGAAAACCTTCTTTACTTGGGTTCATGTGTTTCTACATATAAGAGGGCGGCTTCCGGTGGTTGGCCATGTGCTGTGCAAGGGAGGCAACCCCAGCTGTAGCTGTATGGCGCTTACCGCTAGTAAAGATATAAATCTACATCCTTTCTCCTTTAAGAGAAATACTAACCAAAAGTTTTGTTGGGGTTTTTTTTATGTTTTTTTTTAAATGAAACATCACAGCAGTCTATGTGACACTGCCAAAATGAATACAAGAGTGTTGATGAAAAGTCCAATGGAGGTATGACTTCCTCCTGAAAATAATAAAGTTAGTGTCTCTGAAATTTGTTGTCAACCCTTTGTTGACGGAATTAAATAATACTGTTGAAGTCCACTGGTCATAATGAAATGTCTTTAAATCTTGCATAAAGGCATTTATCATTTAATACAGTTCAGGGTCAATCAAGGTATTTGTGATTTGGTTTCACAATTCTGCCACTCCTGGTAACTGTCATGTTAGGTTGTGTGTTGTTTTCTGGCAGCACCATAGGTCTTGTGTCTTCACTTCTCTTTGTTGTGATTTCTTGTCTCATGTTAGTCTTTGTAACTTGTGTTTCAGTGTCTTTAGTGTTGAGTGTATATTCTTCAGGTGGGGACATCAGCTTCACTTGTGTTTTCTCATGTGTGAATGAGAGTTGTCTTCTGTTCCTTCTTAGGTCTTTACCTTCCGAAGATATGATGTAGGATCTGGGTTACTGATCCAGTTGTCTTACTAGTCCTAGTCTATCAAATCCATTATTTGTTAGAATTCTTACTTTGTCACCAGGTTCAAGTCTAGGCAGCAGTTTTGTTGTCTTGTCGAAATACTGTTTTTGTTGCCCTCTCAGTTCTACAAGGCGTTTGTAGATACTTGATGGTTTTCGAATAACTGGTGAAAGTAGCTTGGACGACATGGGAGTTTCAGTTTTGGTTCTACGTGACATGAGTCGTTGGGCAGGCGATCCCAGGACTTGATCTCGGGGTGTATTTCTCTGGTTGAGTATGGCAAGGTATGGGTCACTGCCATCTCTACTTGATTTTTCCAAAATTCTTTTGGCAGACTGTACTGCCTTTTCAGCAAGTCCATTGCTCTGTGGATAACCTGGACTGCTCGTTTTGTGTGTGAATCCCCATGTTTTAGCAAATAATGCAAACTCCCGTGATGAGAATTGGGGCCCATTGTCAGTTAGAAGAGTGTCTGGCACACCAAACCTAGCAAAGTGCCCTTTTAGCTTTCTTATTACAGCTGCAGAGGTAGTTGTGTTCAGAGTGTTCATTTCTATCCAACCAGAGTATGAATCAACGAGCACAAGGTATTCGGTTGAGTTCCAAGTGAATAGATCTGATGCAAGTATTTGCCAGGGCCTGGTAGGAATCTCATGACATTTGAGAGGCTCCCTCTGCTGCTGAGATTTGAAGCTGTTGCACACTGCACATTCAGCTACCCACTGTTCAATGTCAGAGTTCATGTTACACCAATACAGGAAATCTCTTGCTCTTCCTCTACACCGTTCGGCATTGAGGTGTCCTTGATGAATATGTTTCATGTAGTCATGCCGCAGTGATGTAGGGACAATGACTTTGTCTCCTTTAAAGGGAATGTTGTCACTTTCGGTGATTTCATCTCTGAACGAGAAATATTTCCATGCCTCTGGGTGTACATCTCATTTGTACCGTGGCCAGCCATGTTTGACATATTGGCGAATTAATACAAGTTCCGGATCACGACCAGTTTCAGCCTTAAGTTGCTCACTTCTGGCATCTGTCATGGGTAAAACTGTCATTATCTCAAATTCCTCATAGTCAGGTATATTTGAATCATCTTTCAAGAAGGCTCTCGACAGCGTGTCTGCAACATGAAGTTCTTCGCCCTTCTTATAGACTAACTTCAGGTCGTACTGTTGCAAACGCAGAAGCATTCTTTGCAATCGCGCCGGTGCAGCAAAGAGAGCTTTCTTGTATATGCTGATCAAAGGCTGGTGATCAGTCTCTACTGTGACTTCTTTTCCAAGGATATAATCATGGAACTTCTCACAGGCAAACACAATTGCGAAGGAGTTCTTTTTCGATCTGGGCGTAGTTTACTTGTGTTTTCGTCATAGCTCGTGAGGCATAAGCAATGGGACGACCGCTTTGGAGTACAGCCGCACCCAGTCCATTCTTCGAGGCATCACATGGTAGTGTGATGGGTTTGTTAACATCATAGTACTGTAGTGTGTTGGGCTCACAAATGTCTCTCTTGATACAATCCAGGGCCTGTTGGTGAGTTTGATTCCAGTGCCACTGAATGTCGCTCTGTAGCAGTTCTCTCAAGGGTGCTGCTTTCTCACTGAGATGAGGAATAAACTTAGCAAGGTACGTGACCATACCTAGAAATCGTCTGAGTGATGGAACGTCATCTGGAGTTGGCATTTCGAAGATTGCCGTGACCTTCGCAGGGTCTGGTTTGACACCTTGGTCAGTTAACAAATGTCCAACATAACTGACCTCTTTCACTTTGAAGTGAAATTTGTCCTTGTTGAGTTTCAGCCCTATTTCCTCAGCTCTGTCCAGCACTTTCACTGCATTTTTGTCATGCTGGTCTTCGTTTTCCCCCCATATTATGATATCGTCCATGATACTCTCACATGGCAGACCACTGAAAAGCATGTCCATGTTCCTCTGGAATACCTCACTTGCTGAGGTGATACCAAACGGCATGCGCAAGTAACGATATCTACCGAATGGCGTGTTAAAGGTGGTAAGCAGTGAAGTCTCATGTGTCAAAGGTATCTGCCAGAACCCTTTTGAAGCGTCCATTTTGGTGAATATCTTTGCTGCTGGCATTCTGGACATTATTTCCTCTATTGTTTTCATTGGGTAATGTTGCCTCTTCAATGCACGGTTGAGATCTTTGGGGTCAATACATATCCGCACACTGTCCGAACCCTTTTTCTTTGCCACTACCATTGCTGACACCCAATCAGTTGGTTCGTTTATTGGAGTTATCACTCCTTCTTCAATCATTTTGTTCAATTCAGCTCTTATCTTTTCTCTCATGGGTGCAGGAACTCTACGTGGAGGTCTGACTACCGGAGATACATCAGGATCAAGTTGCGCATCATACGACACAGGCAAGTTTCCAAGTTTACCATCGAACAACTTGGGGTATTTGTCAATAACGTCCTGTTTGGTCATTCTTTTTTCAGTTTTCACATCATGGATGTCAAGTTTCACCATGCCCAAGACAATGCTGTCTTGTATGCCAAGGATGGGTTTCACTGGGCTGTCAATAATGTGGAATACTAACTTGTGTAGTTTGCTCTTGAAGCCAATATTCATTTTGCATGTACCCAAAGTCATCATGGTGTCACCACTGTAAGCTACAAGTTTGACTGCTCCTGATCTTGAAATCAGTTCTTTGTCTCTCACTTGTTTGAACAAAGAGAGAGGCATCACATTGCATTTAGCACCAGTGTCAACTTTAAAGCGTGCTGCTTTGTCATTGATTGTGATTGTTGTATGTGCTTCTGATGGAATGTTGTCTATACCATCTATCTCTATAGTGTCAATAAACAAGCGTTCACTATCATCTTGTTCATACCAGTCGTCTTGAGTTTCACAATTGCTTACTGGCTGCAGATCATGAATGCTTCGTGATCCTTGATACTTTGGTGGCCTAGTTCTTGCACGAAATCTACCCCTGCCTCTTGGACTTGATTTCCATTTCAAATTTCCACTGGCACTGTGACTGTATGTCTCCTGGCCAGAGGGACTGGACTGACAAACTGACTGGAAGTGGTTGAAATTGTGGCATCTGTGACACCTTTTCCCAAAGGCCTGGCACCGTCCTTGTGAGTGTTTCCACCCACAGCATCTGCAGTCTCTCATATTAGTATTTCCTTGAATCGGGTGTGATTTAAAACTTGGTTTCTTTTGACTTACAAAGTCAACTTCTGTTAGTTTCTGTGTAATTTCTTGAACCCCTTTTTCTGATAGTTCATTGACATTACATAAGGTCACAGCTTTAGTAAATGTCAGGTCTGTCTCCTTTAATAACAGTTTTCTCAAATGATCTGATGCTATTCCACATACGATTCTGTCTCTCAGCATTTCATCTTTTAGAACTCGATAATTACACGTATTTGCTTTGGTGCGTAAGTCTGTGTAAAATGTTTGAAAACTTTCACCTTTCACTTGTGAGCGTGTGTTGAACTTGAATCTTTCGATTGTCGTGTTTGTCTGTGGCAAACAAAATTCCCCAAATTTTCTTTTCAGGCATTTATATGATTCTTTAGATTCACCTTCACCGTAAACAAATGTTTTTTCTTTCTCAATTGCTTGTCTGCCGGCAATGTTCAGAAACACATATGAACGAGCCTTGTGATGCCTTAGAAATTTGAAGTTCTGATCTAGATAATGTCATTATCTACTATGAAACCACTTGCCATATAAAAAAGTCACCAGAAATTAAATGCGATAAGAAATGGATGCATCCATGTCATGTCATTTTTCAAAATGGTATTTGTAAGTTGCTGTGTCAACTTTATAAGTGAATAAACAAGAAGAGTGAACTTCTTTGAAAACCTTCTTTACTTGGGTTCATGTGTTTCTATATATAAGAGCGCGGCTTCCGGTGGTTGGCCATGTGCTGTGCAAGGGAGGCAACCCCAGCTGTAGCTTACCGCTAGTAAAGATATAAATCTACAGTATTCAGCCCAACTACCAGTCTTCACAGGCCATCATAATACTGTTTTAATTAGTGGATCAGACACTCCTAATTTAGTGTACAATGCTTCAGTGGGACTGATAAGGTTTGGTTTGATTTCAAATATTTTGTGACTGATAATGTTGATACAATGGTTTACGTTAAACTCACCACCTCACTCACTCTGAACGTTTGTTTGTTTGTTTGTTGTTTCACACTGCACTCTGCAATATTCCAGCTATATGACGGCGGTCTGTAAATAATCGAGTCTGAACCAGACAATCCAGTGATTGACATCATGAGCATTGATCTACACAATTGGGATACGATGACATGCATCAACCAAGTCAGCAAGTCTGACCACCTGATCCTGTTAGTCGCCTCTTATGACAAGCAATGTCGCCTCTTACGGCAAGCATGGGTTGCTGAAGGCCTATTCTAACGCGGATCTTCACGGGTCACCCTGAACATCCCCTGTGGGGATTTTGTGTCACAATAGTTTCCCAGTACATCATGCTTGTCTCAGAACAAACTTGGAAGGGAACGGGTAGTCAGGCTATGGAACTTGGCTGATTGTGTGTTATATTCTCTCGACTGCTTGAAACACAGATCTGGCTGTTGTCCCGTGATGGGATTCAAACCACAGACCTTCTGATGAAGTCAGACACCTTTTTCGCATAACCAAAGAGGTTAACCATGTCAGCAAGCTGACATGGTAAGAATGTCATCTGTGGGATGACTTCATGCATTGCTACATACTCCCTCCCGTGCCGCATAGTAGGGTGCTGAGACTATTTTGCTCCCGTGGTCAGCCCCACGTAGGGACCAAAGTAGCGATCTGATCTGAGGTCGGACACCTTGTCCACATGGCTAAAGAGGTTTACCGTGTCAGCAAGCTGACAAGGTAAATATGTCCTCTGTGGGATGACTCAGTGCCCAGTTGTATCAACCATGAGTATGTCAGACCTAGACTCTGTGCAGCTGTGACTCAGAGTGTGTCCAAATACTATCATAATGGTCAGCAGTTGGTATGAAGTGGACCCTTGTTATACCTGCCCATCGTTAATCTGGAAACCTGCCTTCTGGATGTTCTTGTTTGGGATTCCTACATGTATATAAAGGGGCATCACTCTGTACCAATGATCCTTTAATCTGGAAATCGGTTAATCCAGATTATTTCATAAGGAATGCTGCCATCTGGATTAACAGGTTGTCACTGTGCAGTTTTCTCAGAAACAGCTGTCCAGGCCTGCTTCAATAGAATATACATACAGCAGACCTGAGTATTGCCTTGGATCTCAAGATACGATACACATCATGATACTGACTCCCAAAAGATTTTTCATCCAAACTTGGTACATGTATTAACCAGGGGCTGAAATGGTGCCTTTTGCTATTATAGGAATTTTTCAAAATTTCATTTTCCCGTTTTTCCCTGTTTACATGGCAACAAGTTTGACTTTGATTCTGTTCATAGTGCTGTGTTTGTCCGGACCACATCTCTAAAACTAATAGATACTCTTTCTTGGAACTGTGCACACAAAGACCATATTGTCAACTGGTGCCTTTTGCTATTTTGGGATTTTTAGAATTTATATTTTTTCTGTTTCCATGGCAACAAGTTTGACTTTGACTCTGTTCATATCGGTGTATACCTGACATAGAAATACAAATTTCCGCAATTCCTTGATAGTGTTTTGATAGCTCAATAACTACTCTTGTATATGGACAGCTAGATTAGGTAGTCAGATGGTTTGTTCTTTCAAATTTTTGGGAGCTGGGGGGATTTATCATTTTCTGATGACTCTTGTTTCTAGTTGAGGACTTTTCAAATCCCAAATTTGCCAATGTAGAAGACATGTCCTTGTGTTCCACCATTCTACTTCCTATGTTACTGGAGGTAACTTCATCAGTTCCCGTTTATTTCTATTTATGGCGATCTCACAAACTCACGATTCACTCACGATGGCATCGTGGGTAATGGTGATTCGTCTAATTATTGGGCTTCAAGTATCAGAATATCTCAGAATGCAACATTAATGCTTAGACAGGTGTTACCAGACAAGTGTTCCTGGCTGGGGCAGTTGACCCCCGACCACTTGACCCCTTGCTCCAGCCGACAGACTGACCCCAGACCAGGCATACCTGTGTGACCAAGTAGATCTGTTGTACAAATACAGTACTGGCCATTAGTTGCTTTCATCTGGCCAGCTTGGAAATGTGCTTGACACTGAGATTGCTTTACAATGAATGGTTAGGACACACCAGTTTATCGGTCATAGATGCTGAACAGTTATGTTACAGGTTTTCTGGGTCAATATGCTGAGGGGAGAAAAATATTCAAAATAAAATCAGAGTTAATTTGAGGATTATTCCTTTTAGAAATAATAAGATGAGCACTTCTGCCTTTTTTCTCTTTTGCAAACTTTGGAGTGGCCATAACAGTAAAAACAAGAAAAGAAATTGCCCTTTGTGATAAGATCTTTGATTATATTTGTGCTACATTACACAAGTGAATGTTAGTTTATGATGAAAAAACCCCAACATTTTAACAGATAAACAAGATGCTAGGTTGGTAAAGAAATATTTACAAGAGTAAAATATATACTCTAAAAGCGGGTTTAGTTCATACTAGTACAAAAAGCCACAGACACGTGCACACACAAGCATGCCTGTCACTATATCAATGCAATAATCCTGGACGTGGCATTAAACCCCATTTTACCTCACCACCTTCAAGAAAACACAATCTAGTTTGGTAATGATACTTTTGACATACTGATAAGGCAATATTTTTTTATTTCTTGGTTTACAGATGCGCCGCTCTTTCAAAGTCCAACATAAAAATCCAAATTGCTCCTTTTTTATTAGCGCCAATCTTTTCTTTAAAAAAATGAATAAAAAGTTTAAACATAAAGAGATATCGTTTCCTTGTTGCAAAGGGAAGTCACTCTGATATTTTTTGCTGGGATCATTGTCTAATACCATCAAAGCGTATCAACACAAAGCGCAGTGGTGATCAGTTTAATTGTCGCCCATGCTGCCAAAATGCATTTCACTATGACATGAATATTGTCGTATTGCCAATTGTACACAAGCTGTGTGCCAGGGAAATAATAAAATGTTCTTGAAAAATTGAGTTGTTTTACTTTTGTTACTACAGAATATTTTTTTTTATATACATGCCTAACTTTTTTAGACAAAAGTCAAGTAAAAAAATCTGAGAAATATTCATGTAAATCACAAACTGTTTTTTTTTTTAAGTCTTACAATTTTATTACAAAGAAATCTTGAGAGAGTGTCCAAATTTTAACCTCCAATTACGGACCCTTTCTCCTTGCACATATTTTCACAAAATAAAATAAAAAAGGCAACTTTGTTTCATCCCTTGACATCATGGTTAGGAATAGGGATGTCTGAAGGATCCCATTGGCTAAAAGACTCACAAATTTAAATTTAGTGCTCACAAGGTAAGGAGCGATTTCCTTGGCACCAGTATTATTGACATGTGGTCCTGATTTTTGTTTGTTTGTTATTTAACGTTGCACTCAGCAATATTCCAGCTATATAACGTCAGTCTGTAAATAATCGAGTTTGGACCAGACAATCCAGTGCATGACATCATGAGCATTGATCCACGCATTTGGGATATTATGACATGCATCAACCAAGTCAGCGAGCCTGATCACCCGATTCCATTAGTCGCCTCTTACAACAAGCATAGTCGTCTTTTACGGCAAACATGGATTGCTGAAGACCTATGATGTATGGAACAGGTCGCAAATCATAATTATAGTGAACATCAGACAGGAAATTATTATTGATCACTGCTTGTTTCTGAATAAATAGGTGTCCCAGTGTTTGTTTTCTGCTGCAATCACTCTTGTGGAAGCAACTTGACATTACACCACTATGTCACATGTGGCTGAAGGCCCCAGTTACCCAATCACAGAGTAAAGGATTACCTACCCCTAATACTGCATGACTGAATGTGGTTCACAGGCACTTAGATTTTGTAACATGACAACAGCTGACAGACACAAAGTGTGTTTATACACCAGTGTAGGCTTGAAGCTGAATCTAATATGGCTTAGGCAGGGTTATCACACCAGCACATTCCAGACTTGTATTGAGAAACAAGGTAGCCAGCCCTACAACCACACTGACTGTTTTCTCCACTCACCTGGAGAGGCAGGGGTCAAGCTGGGGTCAAGGGAGTAACATTCATAACAATCCTTGAATGTTTTTAGATCTTGATTAAAGAAAGTTGGGGTGACATACCTGGCAGGTATCACTGAGAGGTCAAATGTATGTTATGGTCAATATTTACTTCTCTTTGTTCATGGTTGTTTTGAATATGCTTGAGTATGTTTGTGGCAAAATACCATTTTGTTTTTTGCGTGGTCTGTTAGAGGATCCTGATAATTATTTCTGACTAGACCAAAATGGTACAACAACACTGTCGTAAGAGTATGATTGGTCTAAGTTTTAGCTTAAAGGTTGCCTGTGAAATGATGATGAATTATTGCTTTGTGTAAAACAATAATTACTGTTAATCGCATAAGTTGAGAAATGACAAGTGACCCAATAAATAGACATCAATGTTTGACCTGTGAAGATCCGGGGTAGAATAGGTCTTCAGCAATCCATGCTTGCTGTACAAGGCGACTAACTGGATCGGGTGGTCAGGCCGCCTTCATATAGCTGGAATATTGCTGAGTGCATTGTAAACAACAAACAAACAAACTTCAAGGTCTGTTGTTTTACCCCTTCTATGTTTCCCAAGTCATGTTACCAGACATTGTTATTGAGACAACCACAATGTCCATGAAAATACCCTGAAAGTAGAATAAGTTGCTGTCAAACATGTAACCAAATAAAAATTCAAAACCAAATCATATTGATTTTACAGTACATTATTAATTAATTGAATGTTTTTTGTTCAAGATTTTATTGCAAATTGGTAGTGTAAAATTCCATTGCAAAATTGTATTGTAAAATGATATTGCACATGTACCTCATAACAGAAACAGTTTTGCCCTGGTAGAACAACAGAGGAGACTGTTTTGTCCTTTAAAGGCTTGTGTTGTCGTTGCAATAAACCTATCCGATAAACTTGGTCTGAGGATCTGATAAATATGCAAATGAGGTCGCCTTGTAGGAACTCCTTTCAAGCTCCATATATCAATGTGATGTCTTCTTCCTCAATCACTATTGACTGACAGTTTTAATATGCTTAGATAGGGTTTCCAACATGTCGCTAAAACATGGCAACAAAAATGGCTGCCAGACATTTGACACTAACTGATAAATTGGGAGGATTCCTAAAAATTGTAATTATAAATCAACTTCATTGAGTGAAGTTATGTCTTAAACATCCATTATTTTAAGAATGACATAACATGATAAAGAGATTATCACCCTCATGTGTTTCCGTATTGTCAATATTACATATTAGGAATAAACAATAATATATTATTCCTAATATTTGATATTTATGATGCACACTCGGCTAAACATCTCTATTTATTAATGATTTTACCAGATTCATACTTTGTGTTGCTATTTTGTTTTGTTAATATTGTATTCTCTTTTTGTAGTTCGTTTTTTATTTCACCTTCTTGTACAGAATTGCACTTTGTTTTCAAAACTTTATGTACAAATGATTGAGCAAAGTCCAATTGCTACATATCGAATAAGACAAAGTGCATCAGTAACTGGTGCATCCATATGTCGTCACATACCTAGTCCATGGGAACCCAGCTGATAACACAAAGGCCATGTGATGTTCGATTCACCACCCATTGTGTTCACAAATACAGACTGTCCTTCCAAGGACATTTTTTTGCATGACCTTTAACTTGATATCTACATCATAAATTCTTTTCAAATTTGATGAACATTTTTTTCTTCCTATGGGAGAGGTGCGGTGCAAAGTTTGATTTTAATATTTAGATTTTCTGAAAAAATACATCTTTATTTTTTTCTACTTAGAATGTTTTTACCTAAATATTTGTGTGAACTATAACCAGAAATCTACCCATGGATTCTTTTTCAAATTTGGGGAACGTTTCGTTACTTATAGAGAAAAAAAAGGTGCAGTGCAAAGTTTGATTTTGTAGGTGCATTGTCTGAAAATATTGTTTTTTACTTCAACATTTGTGCGAACTATAGCTTAAAAATCTACTTCATGGATTCTTTTCCAATTGGGGGTACAGTTTCTATGCCAATAGGAGAGGTGCAGTGCAAAGTTTGATTTCGATTAGTGGATTTTTCTGAGAGAAGATTGCTTTTTTTAATGTCCATTTTCTTGTTCATGGTTTTGGCTTGGGTAATTCTTTTTGACAGTGTTTTCATACTTCCTTTAAAATTAATGGTAACAAAATTCCTGTTTTTCTTAAGGGGGACTTAAGTTACTGACACTTAAAAGGGACTTATGTTACTGACCCAGAATAGGGACTTATATTACGGACACGTAATGAGAACTTATATTACTAACACTTAATGGGGACTTAAATTACTGACACTTAACAGGGACTTAAATTACTGACATTTAATGGGGACTTATATTACTGACAGGTAATGGGAACTTAAATTATGGACACTTAATGGGGACTTAAATTACTGACACTTAATGGGGCCTTAAATTACTGACACTTAATGGGGATTTTAATTACTGACACTTAATGGGGACTTATGTTACTGACACTTAATGGGGACTTAAGTTCAGAAGCACCAGTTACAGAACAGCCTTACCCCTCCAAGTCCACCTACAAACCATCCAATCACACTGTGCTACCTGTGCACGATCTAGTGATCACGATTAAATGTTCACGTGTTGACAGGCCTTGTGTTATTCGGTTATCAGTGTTAGGGCAAGTTATGTCAAAAGGGACTTAGTACGACTGACTTGCACAAGTTTCTAGGTGACCTGTGGTTCCCTGCCTGTTTGAGTGGATAACAGGATTTATTGGAGGTCAGTTCAGGTCAAGCAGTTCAACTTGGCCAGCAGGAAAATGATGTCCGGAATAGATTGTTGTGAGACCAGGACGATCCACTTAGGTTCAAGTGGTCATGTTGTCATAGTGAACCAATACCCAGACTCCTCAAAAATCGGTTTCACCCTGAGGGATACTGGGTTAGAATTGGTCCCCAGAAACCTTTGCTGGTCGTAAGAGGCAAATTAATGGATCAGGTGGTCAGACTCAGTGACTTGGTTGATAGCGTGTCCTTATCCCCAGACTGCTTGGATTGTTGCTCTCAATGTCGATCACTGGTCTGTCAGGTCTCGATTTGATTATTTACAGGCCGCCACCATGAGTGTAGCATTCAACAACAAACACACACATACAAACTGTTTCAATACCATTAACTCAAATATCAAACCAGTCAGGCCTAATATACAAATCATGTACATTGTGTTGGTTAGTCAGGCCACTTCAAATCAATTATTTGTTCTTTAATTTGAGTATTGGTTCTTCATATACATTTTCAGTATTTTGAAATAACAAGAATGGTTTCTGGGTTTCCAGGATAGATTAGGTCCCTAGCACTTTATTGCTTGTCATATTGTGTGACTAAATGGATTGGGGGGTCAGGATCGTCACATGGTTCCATGTCAGTGCATCCCAACAATGTGGGACATTGCTGATAATATGAACCACTGGTTTGTTTGGTACAGATTTGATTATTCTCGGGCTGAAATGAAAAAGCTGGAATGTTGCCTGAGATTTATCGTGGCATTTACAGAGACTTATCCTTTGCCTACATCTGCTCCAGAAGTTGGTAAAACTTCCCAAATAAGAATTAGAAAAAGCCTAATTAAGGTCATGTTAAATCTTAACTCAACATGTCATAGATTTGCGTATTTGACAAAGTTTGACGTTAATGCCGCCTCTGTGGTCTAGTGGATAGAACATCTGCTCAGTAAGCGAAGGTCAGTGGTTTGATCCACAGCCACATCATACCAAAAGAGACCCGTGAAGATTCGGGGTAGAATAGGTTTTCAGCAATCCATGCTTGCCGTAAAAGGTGGCTATGCCAGTTGTAAGAGGCGACTAACGGGATCAGGTGGTCAGGCTCGCTGACTTGGTTGATGCATGTCATCAATCCCAACTGCATGGATCAATGCTCATGATATCAATCACTGGATTGTCTGGTCCAAACTCATTTATTTACAGACCGCCGTCATATAGCTGGAATATTGCTGAGTGCAACGTTAAACATCAAAACAACCAACCAACATACCAAAAGACATTAACATTTTGAACTTGTTACCCTGTCTGGTGCTTGGCAGTAAGGGGATTAAACAAGACCTGTCGGCTCTGAGTCAGTATACTGTGTCTGAGTGGGGTATCCATTTTAAACTACGTTGGGCTCGCACTAGAAAACTGTCACTATAATCTTGTAGGTAAAATTATCTTAAATGTGACGTTAAAGCCTGTTTCACCTCACCTAGTGCATAGTGCATTTAATATAGAGGTAGAACACCCTTGAATGTATGAACGCAAAATCCTTACAAAACGATTAATTTGTTAATAATGAATATATTTTTTCTCAGTATGCCTGCCTTTTGTTTGAATCAATGACTGCAGCGTATCACAACAAATAACCAAGAAGCAAAAGATGTTGACAATGACAACATGATTGAGATTGAAGGATTTAGATAGTTTTTGTTTAGCAATCTTCAATATATTAATCTTGTATAAATCAGATAAGAGGAGGCAGTGATTTAAGTAAACAAATAATCAGTTTGTCATGGCCTTAGTTTTATTGATAATATGTCTCCTGAATCTAGTTGTGGACTTGTTAGATTACCTTTTGGTTTCTACACGACGCTGTTCATGAGTCATGACAAAACAATGTGTTTCTAGTCTGAGGGTTTTGTGCTCATTTTTTACGGCAAGGGCAAATAACTGTTTCTTCTTCTCAATGACTGAGTTAAATATGTCATCAAATGACTGAGATACCATGTTTGCATTTTCCTAATGAAAAAAAGATGTGTCTTAGGTTTTAGTTTACTTGAAATCAAACAGAAACAAAAGACTGGATTACAATGTACTTATGAATTCTAAGAAACCTCTCTTCATAGCCTTTCAGTTATTGTTGAGAGGGCGGAGGTGGGTAGGTGTCAAAAACTGTGAAAGACTTTTCATGCAAACCTGGTACATTTATTAACCAATGGCTGAACTGGTGCCTTTTGCTATTAAGGAATTTTTTTAAATTTGATTTTCCCTTGTTTTCATCAAAACAAGTCAGACTTAGCTGAAATGGAGGTAGGTGTTGTTTACAGAGCAGAACTAAAACACTATTCAACATATTTCATCCAAACTTGGTAAATGTATTAATCAAGTGCTGAAGTGGTGCTTTTTGCTACTTAGGAATATTATTATTTAGATTCCATGGTATTGTTTTGATAGCTCAATAACTACCCTTTCATATAGACAGACAGATTAGATAGAAATTCTCTCATCAACTTAAAGTAGCAGTCACATGATCTGTTCTTTCGAATCTGTGGTGTTTGTCATCTTCTGAAGACACATGTTTGCAAAGAGAGTAGGTTTTGGTTCATTTTTAAATGAGGGCGGTCGGGTAACCTAGTGGTTAAAGCGTTCGTTCGTCACACTGAAGACCCAGGTTCGATTCCCGACATGGGTGAAATGTGTGAATCCCATTTCTGGTGTCCTCCACCATGATGTTGCTCGAATATTGCTAAAAGCGGTGTAAAACCATACTCACTGACTCATTTTAAATGTGGTAAAGGCAAACCCCCAAACCCCCTCTTTGAAGCGTGGTTATAACATTTACATAGGAAAAAACATAAAACTGAATAATTTGATTACTTGTATCAAAAATAGCAATTAATTGACTAATTATGGCCAACAACTGCAAATTGTTTCTGGAATTATGTGCTAGCATGTTCGTATTGTGATTGTGTTCTGCCCTGTGACTGCAGTTTATGACAATGTATATGTGACTGGCTGATGTTGTTTGGCAGCCGACCTGCTGAAGAACACAGGCGAGTGTGTGGATGCCCTCCTGGATCAGGATGAAGAGCTGTGTGGAGACTGGGCAACTCAGGACCTGGTGGAGTCACTCCTCGAGGCTGTCAAACAGATAGGGTGAGTGTACTGGGATCATCCAGGTTACCAGAGGCCTCCTGTGGGATGAGGTATCCTAGCCCTGTGTACTTGGAAACCCAGTGGGAATTACAGATTAGAATACTTTGTGTTATCTGAACAATGAGTGATATACTTCATAGTGTTATTATGCATGGTACAGTATTATTTCCACCACACTGGTGTACTGGGACAGATAAAGTCCCCGTGATCCCATGCTTGTTGTAAGAACCAACTTAATCATGTCAATATTATTCTCAGAAAAGCCAAGGATCAATGCTCATACTATAAACTACTGGTTTACCTGGCCCAGGATTGATGATTTATGTGTTGAGTCAATAAGGGTGGAATCTTGTTGACTGGCGCTCACCCAACCATCCAAACACTCAACCACTCACCACTCACCCACACCCTACAAGCCAAACAGTCACCCAGTCACTCACTCACTTGGCTTCCCACCTACCCACCTAAAACCCCACCCACCTATCCATAAACTCACACACTTGCCAACCCACTCACTCACTCAACCACTCATCCATCCACTCACTCACTCACTCACTCACTCACTCAACCCCTCATCCACCCACTCACTCACTCACTCAATTGCACACTCAACCACTAATCCACCCACCCACTCACCCACCCACTCACTCACTCACTCAACTGCACACTCATCCACTAATCCACTCACTCACTCACTCACTCAACTGCACACTCAACAACTAATCAACCCACCAACTCACTCACTCATTCAACCACTCAACCACACACTCACCCAACTGCACACTCATCCACTCTCACTCACTCACTCACTCACTCACTCACTCACTCACTCACTCACTCACTCACTCACTCACTCACTCAACTGCACACTCAACCACTAATCCACCCACCCACTCACCCACTCACTCAACCACTCAACCACTCACTCACTCAACCACTCACTCAACCACTCACTCAACCACTCACTCAACCACTCAACCACTCTGTCACACAACCACTTACTCAACCACTCACTCAGCCACTCTACCACCATGTTGTAACTATTTCTCATCACTGACAGGTACAGTCACAGTGAGACACTGGAGACGTTCATGCACATCTTCCAGTTGCTATCTACGTCTGAGGCAGGTGTGACAGCTCTAGGTAGGTATAGAGGTGTATTAGGCAGGGTTAACAGCTCTAGGTAGGTACGGAGGTGTCTTAGGCAGGGGTGACAGCTCTAGGTAGGTACAGAGGTGTCTGAGGCAGGGGTGACAGCTCTAGGTAGGTATGGAGGTGTCTGAGGCAGGGGTGACAGCTCTAGGTAGGTACAGAGGTGTCTTAGGCAGGGTTGACAGCTCTAGGTAGGTACGGAGGTGTCTGAGGGAGGGGTGACAGCTCTAGGTAGATACGGAGGTGTCTCAGGCAGGGGTGACAGCTCTAGGTAGGTACAGAGGTGTCTGAGGCAGGGGTGACAGCTCTAGGTAGATACCGAGGCGTCTGAGGCAGGGGTGACAGCTCTAGGTAGGTACAGAGGTGTCTTAGGCAGGGTTGACAGCTCTAGGTAGGTACAGAGGTGTCTTAGGCAGGGGTGACAGCACTTGGTAGATACCGAGTCGTCTGAGGCAGGGGTGACAGCTCTAGGTAGGTACGGAGGTGTCTGAGGCAGGGTTGACAGCTCTAGGTAGATACGGAGGTGTCTGAGGCAGGGGTGACAGCTCTAGGTAGGTACAGAGGTGTCTGAGGCAGGGGTGACAGCTCTAGGTAGATACGGAGGTGTCTGAGGCAGGGGTGACAGCTCTAGGTAGGTACAGAGGTGTCTGAGGCAGGGTCGACAGATCTAGGTAGGTACGGAGGTGTCTGAGGCAGGGTCGACAGATCTAGGTAGGTACGGAGGTGTCTGAGGCAGGGTGACAGCTCTAGGTAGATACGGAGGTGTCTGATGGAGGGGTGACAGCTCTAGGTAGGTACAGAGGTGTCTTAGGCAGGATTGACAGCTCTAGGTAGGTACGGAGGTGTCTTAGGCAGGGTTGACAGCTCTAGGTAGGTACGGAGGTGTCTGAGGCAGGGGTGACAGCTCTAGGTAGGTACGGAGGTGTCTGAGGCAGTGGTGATAGCTCTATGTAGGTATGGAGGTGTCTTAGGCAGGGTTGACAGCTCTAGGTAGGTACGGAGGTGTCTTAGGCAGGGTTGACAGCTCTAGGTAGATACGGAGGTGTCTGAGGGAGGGGTGACAGCTCTAGGTAGGTACGGAGGTGTCTGAGGCAGGGTGACAGCTCTAGGTAGGCTCTATTAATGTGTAATCAAACATTGATGTCTATAGTCTAAGGGGAGATAAATCAAGAAATTATCTCCCTTTGTTCTAACAAGCTTTGAACCAGGCAAGCAAAATCATATGTGTTTTATTTCTACAATTACATTCATATTGTTACTTAATCGTTGTTCTCAATGAGGGCAGACTTTGGGTTGGAGGGGGGAGGTGGGAGGTGTTACAGATTTTGATAGCGATAAATTTAGTTGGTAGGTTGGAAAAAATATGATTCATTGTAGGCCTACATGTTGGACAGGATTTTTAATCATTTGAATTTTTTTAAAGATTAATCATCTTAAAGTTTGATTTGGATTAGTAATGTGAATCGTTTTTAGTAATATAAATATTTTGGATTATTTTTATTATCAAAGTGATCTTTACTTACAGCGGTATAAACAAACCTTGTCTTCTGATATTTTTTAATTTACCATTTTTAAAGTCAGTGGATCCATAAGCAAAGAAAAATAAATTGTAATGCCTGATTGTAAAGCCAACACATAACCATGATAAACTGAATTGTTTTAGGGATGTGGTATCTTTGACAACATTTATGTTGTTCATTGTGATGCTTCATTTCAGTTCTCTGTGCGGATGTGCTGCAGATTCCACTGTTGAAGTATCTACTTGGTGTGTGCGAGTACGAGATCGTGGGGCTGGATGGTCACGAGGACTGCCTGGCGTCAGCGCTGTCCGTGCTGAATGTGCTGTACAGCTCCTCGCCAGACGTTGTAGATAAACTGTCATCAGGTACTGTGTGTCATGGAGGGTGTGACAAGAAGGGAGCATTTTACCTAGTGCATTAACATTCGAATGGTTAAGTGAACTCAGTGATGGCTGCTGGTGAGAAGAGGTACCCAGAACAGCGGTAGAAACTACCAGTTTTCATCCACTAGTCCTTATAATGATAACATATAGTAAAACCCTTAAAAAGGACAACTGTCTACTAATCCTTATGATACCTTAACTTTTAGACAGTTTGGCAAGGACTATAGGACTAGTGCCAATTTCTAACAAGCAAATCATGATATGTTAGGTTGCAGATTCCATTCACCTCATGAAATTTTCATGGAATTTTTTTTACTTTTTAACCAATCAAAAATCAACATTTTTCTTATCAAAAGGCCAGTTTATAAAGCGTCAATTGTAAAACCTCAAAGCAGGTTTAGAAGTGACCAATTTCAAAGCCCAGGTTTGGAAGAGAACCGCTTCAAAACCTTGGAATGGATGAGAATCACTTCAAAAGCATATATTAGGAAGATGAGCTGGTTACTGATTTACTTCCCATCTAGGGTAAACAGAGGTTGTCAGGAAGCTAATGCAATATAGGGTAATACAGTGATAGGTTAATAAGTCAGTGGAATATCCATTTGTGTGTATCTCACCCTCACTGAAATGGTAAGAGCTGGCATGTATGTTTGTTCAGGTGTTTCTCTCAGAAGGCCTCAAGTTGAACAGATTTGTTGGCTGACAGCTTAGATGGTAGGTCCATGTTGTGTTTCCTTCTTTAGTCTTTTGAACGTGTATCAGCAGGGATATCTTTTCCAGCCCCGGACCTCATTCGAATCCTTCTCAAAATCCTGGAGCCCTTGTTTCCACTCCTACCCGAAAACACAGAAACCCTGAAAACAGTTTCCAGGTATTCCAAAACAGCCACCATCCCCCCTCCTCCAGACAAATCTACAGGGGAAGAGTCCAGTGAAAACGGACACACAAGCAAGGACACAGATGACACAGAGGATGGCGGGGACAAACAGATGTCCATTGAGGGAGTGTCCAGTCCTGCACCAACAGAATCTCACACAACAGAGGCAGAAGTGCACAAGTACAGACTACTATATGGGGTGTTGAAAGACTTCCTGCATGATGTCGTTGTGTCCTTGGTAACAGTAAGTGCTTTGACCAGTGACCTGCAGTTACACCGTTACACATCACTGATAGTAGTCATTATTCCAGTATTATCCCCCATGGGGATTTTGGGGAAGAAGAGGTCCACAGTACGCAATGCTTGTCTCCTCGTTGGGAATCCTTGTTGGTATAGGTCTCAGGTACAAAATGTTTGCACATTTTCTTGAGGATTGGATGGTTACCTGGCTGATTGCTTGTTTTCAACCACTGGTTTGTATGCTCAAGACTTGATTATGTACGGACCGCCGTCATATTGCTGAGTGCAGTGACAAACAAAAACAAACAAACAAACATGTTTTTACTATGAATTTTTACTTATTCTGCATTATTCCTCAATACATTCTCTGCTTACCTTACGACAACAAAGACAGCACTCAGAGATGGTCTTGGGTGAAAAAAATGATGTTTCCGTTTTCGACTCCTGCTTTTTGCATGCACAGTCGCCGCTGTCATGTGACCTTGATGACAAGTCACCTTCATCACATCACTGCCTGTTGCGTATCAGCAAGAGCATCTCTCAACTGAGCTCTTCAAATTGGATTTTTTTAGACCCTTAACTCCGGCAATTACTCTAAATTATATCTGCAGTGGGCGATGTATTCTTTGTATATTACCTTCACTATTTTGTGTATTAATATGTGGGTGATGTTTGTGTAAAAAGACTTTGTCTTTTTTCCCCACCAGGTGGCTCGTTTCCCGCCATTTTGAATTTGTGTTACAATTGTTTACCTGCAGTGGTAGTCAAATGGTTTGCAAATTGAAGCTACATATTAATGTGTTAATACATATTAAATACTGGTAGCTTTGGCGTTACATAGAGTTTGTGTGTATCATTTCATTGCATACACTTTCAACTCGTTAAATTTTGCCGATAGATATTTGTATAATTCTATGGCAATTTTTCATCTCCATTTCAATCAACAACTCTCTATGTAACATATGCTTGCGCGGTGTACTAATTTTTGTGGTAAAAAATCTTCCAAAGATCCTCATCCATGCTGTTTGGCGAATAGGGGATCTTTTGAAACATTTTGCAAAGCCAAAAATCAAGACCCAACGACAGCGTCACCACAATTCTTAGCCGAATACCTCCTACATGTGCGTACCAAGAAATACTTGAAAAGTAGCACCATTTACATTTCTCACATTGGAATGATACATGGGTTTGGGATGCTTATGAAACATTCAAAGTTTTCTCTCTAATCACATGAACAACTGTAAACATCTCCTCCACTTATAAAAGACAACTTTCTCTTAATAACAAGCCATCATCTGAGTATTTACAAAGTCTGTGTGATGATACCCCAACTGTTATAGCGCAAATAATTGCGATAAACAAGGCCGTCCGAAAATATATGATGTCCGAAAACATATGATCTGACGATGTCATTATGACTAGTGTTATAGCTTTGCAAGTGTGATTTGTATTTTGCTGATAACAGGGCAAAATAGAAGAGGAAAAAGCACTCCTGCTACCAGCAGTTTACATTATTGTATTGAAAACACCTCTAAATTTTAAAAATGTGAACGTTAAAGAACCCAAGTTTGAACAATGTTTTTCCCCCCATTTCCCTTATTTCCAGGATGATGATGACGCCCACGATGCCCCCACCCCTCCTCTCTTCATCTCCGTCCTGAACTACCTCAACTCCAACTGCAGCCGCGCCAGGATCAATTACATGCTACTGTCCTTTCACAATGTCAAACACAGCGATGTCGACCTTACAGACCACTTGTTTCACTTGTGTCAGAAATATTCTCAAGACAGACTGCGACGCATTGTCCAAGACTTCAAGGAAGGGGAAATATTCTTCCGTTCTGACTCTCTGAGCGTTGAGGAAAAGCGGTAGCGATGCGTGAATGATCGTTTTGTTTTGCACACCATGCATACTGCTCAACAATCACTGGGGGTAGTGTAGGTCTCGGCCAATGGTTTGGATGTAAATCAAGATACACTAGAACATGTACAACTATTTCTTATCCTGACAACATATTGCAATTTCCTTCTTCACTCCAATCATATTACAGAGAACCCAAAACGGGTCCACATTTCACCACATAATATAACATAGTAACCTCATAGGATGGGATAAATATGTGAAGAACGTTTGATAAGACCGATGTCAAAGGATATTATTCCCCAAATCAAAGCACACATGTAACCTGTTGTGGGATGAAAAGGAAAGTGAGGGATCAAGGACAGATAACTCTGATAGGTAACCAAGGTAACTCTGATGTAGAAGAGGCACATTTAGGGTTCTGTGTTATGATTATAGTGAAGCATTAAATTGCAATGTGTATAAATATAATTAATATGGGGAAGATTGTGCCAGATTAAAAAAACAGTTTTGGGCATCTTGATGGTGTTTTTTCTTCACAACTTGATTCATACATACAATTTCTGGTTTAATCGTTTTGAAAATCCCTTTGAGGATGTGAACATTTTTAAGTTTTAGAGGGGGGAATGTCAACTTTTTAAAGTTTTTATCCTAAATTTTGGAGCTCTCCTTTACTTCATATTAAATTTCATCATGATAAATCAAAAATGGCAAAACATTGATAGCCAGTCATTTGTCAGATTTTCATGTGAAAGTGTACAAAGATTGTTTAAACTAACTCAGATTGTGTATGTATGGAGACAGCAATAGTGTCTTTATGGTTTGCTCACAGACTTTTGAAAATATTATGCCTCACCTTGCTGCCAAAGCAGCCTTACTGCAAATCACATTTCCTCAACTTGATCCCCCTGTGTGTATCCTTTTCATTATGAGGTGGTTCACTTTTATGTTACTTGGATCCTGCCAACTAAAAAATCAGGGAGGAATACAAAAAAGTTTAAAGATTTTATTTTGTTAATGCCAAGACTGATAATCATGCTTATGAATATGAAAATCAATGGTTATCCAAACTGTGTTGGTTTGTTCCCATGGAAATGCTATAAAATAATTAACATTCCTGTCATGTTTGAAAAAAATGACATAAAAGAAAATACAGAATTTGAAAAAAGTTCTCTTATCCTAATGACCCTATCATTCTTAACAGGCAAAAAATATTAATTGAAGAAACTAAAATGTTTGGATTTTTTTTTTAAAAATTCGATCACCAGCTAAAGGTTTTGAGAAGATGAAAAATACAACCAACTTTTAAAAACAAAGAAAAGCTGAATGACATAATAACTCTGCAATTACATATATGTCTCTGTTCTTTCACGGCCGCAGTCTAAGACGCCGCAATTCACTGTGCAGAGTTGCATCCTCGTGCACGTCAGAAACCTATGGGTTTGAATCCCGGTTGGCCTTGATTATGTTTCTAGGTTTGTCAGAACCATACCCGTGCTCATGGGTTTCACCAAATTGGTAAACGTCTAAGACATGCATCACTTCAGGCTTTCCTCCCAAATTAAGCTGATACGCCGTGATATAACTGGAATACTGTTAAAAGCGGTGTTAAACACAACTCACTCACTCACTCACTCACTCATATATGTTCTGGGGTGGTTTTTTTAGCAATATCCAGTTTCTGATCTTCTTTGGTCATGTTCCTAATTCTCTCAAAATGCATATTTGCCTCTGTAAACTTCTCCTCTGAAATCGCCAGGGCAAGAGAGCTGAACTTTGGCATGTTTCTTCTTAAGAAGACACCATATTTTCATTAGATTTTAGTGTAAGGTTTTAGTATTTTCACAGTAAGTATTTGAATATCAGTGCTGACAGCTTAAACTGTTGACAATTTTTTTACTATTGACTACATATCCAGGTGAGCAACAGTGCCATGGCACTATGTTTCTAGTGTTCTGGTATAAATTTTGAAACACCTGCTGTATCCAACTGTCAGTGTGTATTATTCTACAAAGAATGTATGTGTGCACTGACCAGTCCTCACAAGGATCAGACTCTGAGGGTTGTATGCTCTGAGCATGTCCTGTCAATATCAAAACAATCTTTGAGAAGTTCATGCATTTTTGAAGGTTGTCTTTGTGCTGAGTTGCATCCCTTAGGCATGTCAGGATCCACTGATTGATGGTTCAAAACCTTAATGATGATCTATGATTTGTCGGCATCCAGCTTATTCCCGCTCACTGGTTCCACCTCCCACATTAACCTGACGTGATCTACCAGAATAATCAGATGTTTCCCGTGAGTACAGCAGATGTATACACACGAGGCAACGGATATCACGCCTTTTATAGAGGAATCTTTTCTCATAGGAATGTAGCTGAATTCTATTGTTGAAGACATCACTTACCAGAATGAACACAAATTTAAGTTTTAATTCACGAAAATCAAAATATCAACGTCTTAACTGTTTGAAAATAGGCAATACTGTAAACTCATTATATGAAACAAACTCATGAATGAATTCTTGTGTGTAATATGTGCCCAAGAATTGAAATCCTCTGAAAGATATGTTTTTAATTATCTTGAGCTGTATTATAATAATTTGGTGATAGCTCAAGGAGCATTAACATGTTCCTGTGAGATCAGGTGGTCAGGCTTACTGACTTGGTTGATGCACAGGAGTCCGTATCTAAAAATAGACGCCCTCATGCATATTCATGACCCGGGCTCGCGTGTGGAGATGGTCATGAATATGCATGAGGGCGTCTATTTTTAGATACGGACTCCTGTGGTTGATGCATGTCATTGTATCCCAAATGCGTAGACTGATGCTCATGATGTCAATCACTGGATTGTCTGGTCCAGACTCGATCATTACAGGCAGCCATCATATAGCTGGAATATGCTGAGTGCGGCATTACGCAAGGAACAACCCAAAAACATTTTACTGAGTAAACTCTTTGTGGTATTTTTAGACATTGAAAGACTTTGTAACTAAACTGACAGCTTTACAAACAATGGAATGTTTGAATATGTACTTATCCTTAATTTTCCACTTGAAATTTTGTAAATAGTGAATGACAAGCTTAGTGAAAAATGTGAACTTTGCTTTAATTTTCAGTGTGGAAGTATTTGCATGGAAGTTGACAAACTGGGTAAATAAATATGTACTTAATACTGATTTTTTGTTTGAAAGTTTTTGAATAGAGAATGACAGGCTTGGTGAAAAATTGTGTACTTCGGTAACAAGAAGTTAGCTATCAGATTCTCATCCAAGTACCATATGACCCTGCGACTAAAAATATCTATTGGCTCTCTACCCAGAGTTCCTTGTGGTCAACCTAGAACATGTGACAATTCGTCACATCTTGACTCGTTCCATTCAAGAAATCTCATATGTTTTTCATCTACTTCATTTTTAAAAAGTTTACACATTTAGATAAACATCCGTCATGAAATGGTTAACTTTCAAACGGAAATTGTCTTAAAAGGTAAAAAACTGTTTCCATTTATCCTTCATTGACAGTGGATTTACAGTTCCCCAAGCAGACATCGAAGCGAAGAGCTTGCAATACAGTCATTTTGATGTGTATAGATATTTTGTCTTACTCCACACTGACGCAGTTCGAAAAGCGTATCTTAAAAAGAATGCAAAGCAATCTGTTAATTGCACTTAATGGCTTCCCCTCAGTAGGACTGCTATAAACTGCTTACAAACAAGAGGAAAGTCTGGTCAAGTGATATGCAAATTGACATGTTGCAGTAGTCCAATGCGAAGTCATCACTGTGCCGGAGCGTGGGATATAGGATCCCACAAATCTGAATCAAATTATGTGTGTAAAAATAGTCAGGATTAGGTGCAAAAACAAAATTTGAGTTGAAAAATTGATTCTTGACTTTGATTTACATCATTGTCAGTCATGACAAGCAAGAAATTTAATTTAAAATCCTAAACACATGATCTGAATACTACTGGTCATGTTCTTCAGTAGAATATACATACCGGTACATGTATAATATCGCCCCGTGAAAATCCGGGTCATAAAAGGCGACTATGCTTGTGGTAAGAGGCTTGCTGACTTGGTTGATATTGTCATCGTATCCCAATTGCATGGTTCGATGCTCATGATGTCAATCACGGGATTGTCTGGTACAGACTCAACTATTTACAGACCACCATAATATAGCTCGAATATTGTTGAGTGCAGCGTTAAGTAACACACACACAAACATGTATAATATCAATGCAACAAATCGAATTTTAACAAGTTTATTTGTAAAAATGCTGCTCAATGAGTGCTGAGACATGAGTATTTAATCAGTCCCCATGAGGCAGTGCCCTGAGGGCAGCGTCATACAATGTACAAATCAAGAAATAACAAGTTGTCCAACAAATAGTTTTCTGTTAAGCATTCAGGCAGTGTGATATACTACCAGCTATAAGCAACTAACTACATTTCCCGGGGAAATGTGCTCTTAGATGAGACTGGAAAATGGGTAGTTTGAAATAATACTCACGCTTATCAAAATATTAATGAAAGCCGTGGATAAAACATTAGGGGTATTTTGTTTAACTTCAGTTAACTAGAAATTCCATGAAAGATGTGAGTATTATATTGTGTTGTTTGGAAATTTTGTTCATGCAAGGGTATCAAGAGTGCTGAAGTTTAGGTATAGAACAACAACAGTTAAACTAAAACATAAATTGCAGAGATATATAATGAAAAGAATAAAGACTTGAAAGAATAGACATGAGGCTGTTAAAACATGGCAGGCAGGATCTAGCCGGCCGAGGCCAGATAGGTCTGGTTAGATCCAGTTGGAGGCAGTTGAAGGTGTTTAGCTATCTAGCGTAGGAGCTTTTACACCCAAATAGGTGACTTGGAAACCATTTTCCATAGCCTGAAACATATATAAGTCAGTTATGTTAGCAAATAAGCCAAAGGCCAATGAACATGGATAAAGTAGAAATAAAAAACAAATAGACCAGTTTTCCTTTTTTTTCCTTTTTGTGTTTTAATTGTCGCAGAGGTATCGCTCAATTTGTCCACAGTACATCACTTCAAATCCATTGGCATTTGCCTGTAAATTGAAAAAAAAGTCACATTAAGTATAGAGTGGATGATGTGTAAGATATTTGCCAGGGTTTGGTATCACTGTCTAGGAATTCTACCAGTTGCTTCTTAGGGGGTGAAGAGTGAGGTTATGACTCAGTGTTTGGGGCATATATACCAGCAGGATTCTCAGGTCTGGGAGAAGTCTATTAAATGGAGATTTTTCTAGGGGTATTCTACTGGAAATATAGGTAAAAGTATTCAGGGTATTTGGGTATAGGGATGAAAAGATTGAGGTAGGCTAGTATAAATTTGAATAGTAAACCAGTATGTTTGTGGATGGAAGGATATTTTGGGGGTTACAAATATTTAGGCTAGAGTATGTTTTGGAGTTAGCAGTATATATATGTTAGAGTAAGTTGAAGGGTTACTGATATATATGTTACAGTAACTTTTAGGGGCACCAGTTGGTCTGGGGATGGAATAAACTTAAGGTACAGACAGACAGACAGACAGACAGACAGACATACATACATACATACATACATACATACATACATACAGGATACTGATTTGTATGTATTGAAGAACAGTTTGGGGGAAACCCGTATAAATGTGTACAGAAGAGGTTTTATGGAAACCGGGGTTTAATTTTTTAAAACTATATTACGAAGCATATGTTTTTGGCAATGGTAACTATTTTAGGGGGTTAAAAGGACATTTTTAAGATTAAGTGGTAAGTGCAGAGGACAGTGCAGGTCCATGTATACAGTTACTGTCACCTGACAACATGGATGTGTGTTAATTGTGCTGTGGTCCAGTGCCAGTGTTATGGGGGTAACCATCTACAAGTTTATCTCAGTCCTTACATAGTTGTACATCAGTTACTACAAAAGCAAATATCGTCAGTAAATTCATGTACAGATACAACAGTTTATTGAAATCTTTCAGATGCAATATACCACTGAAAATTATGAGAGTCAATCTCATAACAATCAGAAGAATTTTAATCTGTTTTTGATGGAGTAAACGTTTTGATTTTAATGAAATTCTATGATAGTATGTTGGAGACTAATGGAATTTGTTCACTGAAAATAATATTTTTTTATCTGTATTCTGTATGAGTCTTTTATATACACCTGGAAATATGATGAAGAACAATCCCATCTTTATTTTCATGTATCCCCAAATTCTATGTATCTTTTGGAAATATCAACAAATGACATTGATCTTGGAACAAGAACACTGTATGTTCCAAATGGTCACTGGTCAAATCACATAATGCTATGAAATCAAGAAGCAAGTGAAAGAGTAGTGAAACTATAACTGCCATGTTCACTTACAAAACATGTCATCAGATATCAGTACTCAAGTCCGTGAGTATGTCACTTTGTAAACAAAACAAATGACATTTTATCAGAAAAGTAATACAGTATACATTTTTTTTAAATGACTTATTGTTTGGAAATAGATTGTAAACTAACAATTTATTGGTGTTTACATATATGAAGTATCACAAGAGTGGAGGTATGGTTTAAGGTAAGTAGTAGACAACAACAGGAGGTCCCTCGATACAAATCTACCGCTACAAAGCTTTCGGCACAATTGGTCCACAACTTTTCTGTAGTTCTGAAACCATCTGAATCATTTGAATCTGCTCTTAACCTTCTCCAACTGTTTACATATTCTGTATTTAGTCATGGTTTTATGTTATTCAAATTGTTTATATATTTTAGCCATTATGTTCCTGTTCAATATCAGTTACACTAAGAGGGTTGCCAGATGCATTCAAGACAAACGATGCCATCTCAAAGAGTCCCTTTTAGAATTATCTCTTGTGGGAGAAAAGGCCAAAGTTATACATGGGTATGGTGCTGATAAACCAAGAAACATAATCATGGTGATTCGGGATTCGAACCCATGATCATAGGTTTCTTGCTTACCGAAGGGACATAACTCTGCACAGAGAATTCAAGCATCACAGACAACTGGGCCACCCGTGCCTTGTCATGGTTTTGTGAACAGGCACCCAATGGTGTCTTCATGTAGAGGGGACCAGGGTAGAGTTTCCAGGACAGGACAGATGCAAGTATAACTGGTCTATGAGGATCCAGGCGACTATGCTTGTCGTAAAAGGCGACTAACGGGTGGTCAGGCTCTTTGACTTGGTTGATACATGTCATCGATCCCAACTGCGTGGATCGATGCTCATGATATTAATCACTGGATTGTCTGGTCCAGACTCGATTAATTACAGACCGCCGTCATATAGCTGGAATATTGCTGAGTGCTGCGTTAAACAACAAACCAACCAACCAACTATGAGGATCCAGTGTGTGGTGGTCCTGATCTTTACTCATGCAGTTGACCACTGGTTTGCCTCGTTCACAGCATCTCATTAACAGACCCCCACCCTTGAATTTATTTTCAACCTCCATCTTAAGAGGCATTTCATGGACTTATCTCTGTTAATAAAAGAGGAGACTTGTAATGTATTTTTTTGGTGAAGAATTCTACTTGGGGTTTATCTACAACCTTATACTAACTTACAATGGCTTTCAAGTAGGAACTGTTTAAGAGCATTGGTGTATTTTTTTCTGAGATATTTTTTAAAGAACCTAGATGTTTGAAACTTATGATTGTCTGCAAGGGTTGTCAGGAAACAGGTTCTCACAGCTAGCCTGATAACCTGAAAACTCAACGAAATGTATTTTAATATTTCTGTCTGTTTAGTTGGGTTTAGTATTCTCAAACAGCTGCAGCCACACTGTCACAGGTTCACAGCTTATTGACAACATCAAGAGAGGTCGTAAACTGACAATCTACAATAACAACTGTGGAGGCTTTGAGTGGCCAAAAGCCTGTCACACAACATCAAAAATGGCTGATTCAAAATGGCTCATGGGTTTCACAGACACTGATGCACAGAATACATTGAACTGCAAGGCTTGATGACTGTGCTGGTTCATCTATGCAGTGGGTTGGATACATGTTTTGAATGAATGCAGTTTCAGTTTGGATGACATTGGAAACAGGTAGGTTGACATGGGTATTTGGGAATGAAGCGAAAGGAATTAGTTGCAAGGGAGGCAATTCACTCACAACAAGAACATTGTCAGTTGTAACAATATAACAAAATAACATAAGCAGAACTAGAAAAATTGAAGTTTAAACTTTCAAGAGCACTCTTGTTATGAAAAATACAACATAAAAGCATTCAGAATCTTACGAAAAATAGAAAATATTATGTCATATGATTAAATATATGAACAATACAATGCACAACGTTCACTGGTAATGTTCAATACTGATTGTTTAATACTGTTTATTTAAACATGTCATATCAAGAAACCAATAGGAAGATATTTCCTAAAATAACACTGACAGTGAAATAATGGTATATTATCAAAGGAAAATGAATAAGTATCTCATGAACTTAGGTGGAAAGGTAGAACAGCATTTGCAATCTGGTTGAATAATAAGTGCAAACAGAACCAATCACAAACAGCTACAGTACACCCAGGTATAGTTCCTTTAAAACATAAGCAGGAGCTTAACTTGCTCTTTCATATTTAACAGATAAAACTCATTTTTCCCATTTGAACAGGTCGAAGTTGATGACAATGGTACAGTTTTCCTCTTGTTATGTGAGAGTGAGTTTGGTTTAGTGCGACTCTGAACAGTATTCCAGTTATATAACAGCATGTCAGCAGGTCTTAGACCTTTACCACTTTGGTGAAACCCAAGAGGAGGGTCAGCCCCACGATCATAGGTTTCTGGTGTGCTCAAGGGACACAACTCAGGACGAATGGGTCACACTGCCCCATCTATATGGTGTCAAGAATATACCATTGCATACAAATTATTCATGTTCAAGATATTCCATTTCTATCCATATTGCTTTTGATTTTTTCCTTCAATAGACAAGGATGCCCAAACTCAAAATCAGATTCAGTATCATGCTGTTTAAGAATTCCTTTGAAATAAATGTTTGCTGAACGTATTTCAAAACAATTACTTCAAGTTCCCACACCTTTTTTTAATACATATTTTGACATTTGTCCAAGCCTTGCATTATTGTGTCATGCCATTGAACCTGATCAAACTTGTATTTGATTGATACGTTTTGGGGGAAATTCTTTCAAAACAAAAAGTATAACTTAATGTTAATATGCGTTATTGTTATCGGAATAACACAGAACATGACAAATGGGATATATTGAGGAGAAGTTTGGATACTGTGCTGGAGCTGTGGTGACCTATGATTGGTTCCTAAATAGAGGTTATTATTCCAGAAGCGCTCCCAATATTTCTTAGTTTTGGTGGCAACTGCCAATAATTTAGCCTTTGCTTGAACACAGCTGTATGTCTGATGTTGTAACCTACCTTCATGCCGAGACTGTGGAGGGTGTTGATGACGTTCACAAAGGGACCCTTCCTGCCTTCATACAGATCCACCGACTGCACCAGGGCCTCCTTCTTCATGCCATAGGTCGTGCAGCCATTGTTGAAATTCTCGATGTTGCCGAAGGCAGCGAATGTATTTGGTGCCTTTTTCTTGAAGCTAACTGGGGGCTGGCCTATCCCAGCCAGGAGTTGGTTGATGAGTCTAGGAATGAATAATGGTTGCAATAAATTAGATGTGATGTTAAAAGGCGCACCCATCTCTTCCAATTAATATGGGGCTGCCTGATTTGTCTCATCTATACAAAGCTAATCGGACAGACGCTGCACACTTCAGATTAGATTGCGATTTACGCCTACCGTCTTTAGACGTCTGTCTAGTCTGGAAATATACAGTCCTAGGAACTTAAAACTTCACACAAGTCAATAATTTACATGTTTAGACTGTAATGCATTGAAGGGGAGATCAAATGCGAAATCTAAATGATGCTAGTTTGTACTCTGCCCTATAAGGGTGTTTTGTACAATAAAATATATTCTCTCCTACCACTGTACTTCATGATTTTCTTAAGGTTTACTCGCAGTAAATGGAAAGTTTACTATATTACTTTGACCAACTTCCAACCTAAATTCTTCTTCAATCAGAAAACTCATTACCTTTCAAACTTCGTCCAAATTTCACACAGAACACCAATAATAGACAGTCAATAAATTTGTTTATAAACATTGAAAATGAAAAGATTATTTATCCCCCCTAATTGTTTCACGATTAAATGTCGTCTCAGGAATAATATACTTATACCCGTGTAGATCTCTCAAAGGAATCGGACAGATATGTATGGGGCAGGGCAAACGAACAGTTTACAGGAATTGATGACGGCATGGTTGCTATGGAAACACTCACTTGCAGAGAATGGAACCAGATTTGAGCCACTCGTGGAGGTCCCTTTGCTTGCTGCTTTTCTACAAGGAAAGGAAGGGAATGGAGGATAGAGCACACGCACACACACGGTCAAGGACAAATCACACAAACGCTCAGGTAAAACTACTGGAAACCTTAACGGCACCTGTCCATGGCATCTGTTATGAAACCACGACAGGTGTTTTCGCCCAGCAGCTTGGTGCCCAAAGTGCAAAATTAACGCGCGCTATTCCGGCGCGATGCCTTCACGAAAAACATGGAGTCGTTTAAGGTCAAATATAGCAACACAAGGTTCCTACACCATAGCAGTCAGTCATATACAGTAAAACCTTGGTAATCTAAACGGTGTCATTCCCAGTGAATTAAACACAGTAAACATAATTCTTGATTTATTGTTATTTCATTTGTATATACATGTATGTGCATGTGTATTTGTTTCTGAAAAAGTGTTTCCGGATTAAAGAGGTCCGACATGACGAGATTTCACTGTACAGACTCCCAGAGCAAATGCTCTTTAGAGTGCAAGACTGTAGACATAACTATGATTGACAACAAACACCTCTGGTCGGGATCTCCTGCTACTACCAGTGTCTATGTGAATGTACTAATTCTTACGAAACTTCTACCTCTCTTACATATCTGCCATAAATCCTGTATTTTGGCTTCAATCACACTAACTAAAATTTTCAGATTTTCAACAGACGTCCTCTTCACTGTCAATTATACACAATTAGTTGCCGCCAAGTAGTCTCGTAACTACCAACGCCGTGTTGTCACAATGGCGGCCATATCAGTTTTATCTGTGTGTGCTAGAGTTAACATCTACTATAATAGTCGTGAATTCTTCTACTAGTGACAATCTAGCACTTGGTAGTAGGTCACATAAATCTAAGATTATTCTCATAAGATTTCTATAATAACAGACATATAAATAGATATATACTTAAAGTAATAGTGCTGCTGGAAGAGACTACACGCACGTGAGTATAGCTGGTGTTGGGTTTGTGAGGTCGCCGTGCAGTCTCCCACCACCCCCAGGTGTAAGAAGTGTGGTCGATTTATGATCACGGGAGATCCTCATGTAAACTGCATGAAGTGCAGAGGGAAGACCTTCACATTGGAGAAGAGATGTGAGAAATGCATCCACACATCCGAAGAGATATTCTCCAAGATGTCGATGGCCACGACTAAGGCCAAGAGGAGAGAGGCGGCGAAGAAAAAGGTTAATAAGATCATCACTGAGAAATCAGTATCTACCCCAGCTACCCCCTCTCCAGCGACCCCATCATCTCCTGCTCTCACAGTGAGTCGCATCCAACAACTTCTGAGAGAACAGCAGGGGATGATGAAAGACATGATTGACTCTAAGCTGTCGGATATGGACGCTGAGATCGCGACGGTAGCTCTGGCTGAGACTACCAGATCTTTGTCCACGGCCGTGGGCCATGCTACACAAGATCTACAAGCTGACCCGCACGGTCAGCCCACGGCTCTCCCACGTACGGGAGCCGCACGGCAACCAAGCCAGACGCTGTATTGCCCAACGGGCCTGCCTTCCACGGCATTCCAGCTGACTGATAAGCCGTCCAGCCAGCCATTTGTGAAGAAAATGTACGGCAGCCGCACAGACTCCATCGGCCAGCCAGCCAGCCACGGCCTACCGACCACGACTTACCGTTTGACTGTCCAAAGGGACCCTAGCCAGCTGCACAGACTCCACAGTTTTACCCAGCCAGTCGTCCAGCCGACCTGCCAGCCAGCTGTGAGGACAGCCACGGCATGGCTACTGTTACCCACGGGCTACCAACGACACGGAGACAGATTGTACCAGAATCATGGTCAGCGGAGGATGCCCTACGGGGCAGAAGCTGAGGGATACGATTACCCACCCCCCACGGGAGATTCCCCAGGCTACTCAGAGCTGGAATCAGAGGGTTTGGAGGAGCTTGACAACTCACCCCAACAACATTACAGTGAAGGCTACACTTTACCACCTTATGCCTACACTTCGGCCACATGTGACAGAGGATTCACCACCCCAGATGCCGGAATATGGGGGATGTCATGCGCCTGATCCATCTCAGCATAATCATCAGACATTACCTTGGTCCAGCAACGCGGGCAAGGTCGTTGACCAATCAACGGATAACATCCATAGACTCAAGCACGATGAACGTCTACCTCTTCCACCTATGAAACGAAAGTTATACAAGACTCACAATGGTAGACTTCCGGAGTTCCAAAGCTTGGGTGAGGATTTCTACAAATAAGTGTGCAATCACAACATGAACGTTACTTCATCAGCATCACGTTTCAAGGATTTAGGATTGGTTGCTAGATACTCTATGGATATTGGGGCATATATAAATTGGTTCGTCACCGGAATTAGACTCATACCTCCTCTACAACCATGCTATGAAGGAATTGCGCCGGAAACACCCATGACCATTAGGACCGATTGAGTCGGACTAATCCCAAGCCTCCTTGACTCGATTGTCAAGATGCAGGATGATTTACAATCATCCCAAGTCTGGACTTCTTCACAGTTACTGAGACTACAGCGACAACAACTCCTATCCCAGATTAGGTCAAGCCAGACCATGAAGAAGTTCATGACGTCGCAACAGATATCAGCTACCACAACTTTAAACAGGAAACCCAGATATGTGATAGATGAAGTGAAACAAGATACAGCTGAGCGATTCCAAACTTCCACCATGGACCTTCCGGCGAGAGCTCATGAGTCATCACATTCTGACGACCCTGGGACCATAAATCATCTGCATCCAAACAGCCTCCTAAGAAGAAGTTTGTCCCCACCGGAGGCGGAGGTACGACAAGCCACAATCTTCGCAGGGTCTTTTCGCCAGCCAGACTACAAGAAATGGAAGATCAAGTGGCAGAGGGGAAAGAAAATACTGACTTCCTTGCAACCCCCTCCAACATTATAGACCCTTTCGACCTGGTTCAATCTGTGGATTGCAATTTACGCCTCCCGTCTTTCAACATAACGCCGACTCCGGGCACAGTGGGAGGGCGCCTTCTGTCATACACCGAAAATTGGAAGCAAGTTATGCCCGACCACTGGATTCTAGACGTCGTGGCTCACGGCTACAAGCTACATTTCAGGAAACATCCAAGCCTGAACATACACGCCATGGGTCGAAGATTTCACATGACTGGTTCCAAATTAGCAGCTGCAGAATTGGCCGTTAGGAAACTACTAAAGAAGCGAGCCATTCAGGATCTAGGATTCCTAGTCAATCCAAGTCAGAGATCACTCCGGTCCAAGACATTATATACATTGTTTCCATCTAGACAGGGGATATCCATGTTCACCACAGGATCGATTTGACAAGACTATAAAGATGATCCAATCAATCTCAAGTCAACCCAGCAAGTCGCTGAGGTGGTGGATGTCTCTGCAAGGCAACTTGACATCTCCACAGGATAAGACCTTCAGAGGAATGCTGAGGCTACGTCCTCTACAGACATTGGTCAACCATCGAAAGACCTAGAATTCAAGTCTCAGTTACCTCCCACTTTGCTACCAGACCTCCATTGGTGGAATCACAGAGAACATGAGATGAGTGCCATCCTGCTGACTTATCCGATGCCAGAACATCATCTGTTCACAGACGCATCAGATTCGGGATGGGGAGCTCATAAGGACGATCTCACAGTACAGGGATCTAGGAACACAGAGGAGAAGAACCTTCATATCAACTGCAGGGAAATGAAGGCCATATATTACGCCATCCTGGAATGGAAAACACAGCTTCATCTATCATCAGTTCTCATAGCCATGGACAACACCACAGTAGTGGCCTATATTCAGAAGCAGGGAGGAACCGGATCCAACTCCCTGATGACGGGGACTACACGATTGTTTGCCTTGGCTGACTCCTTTAACTGCCATATACCTAGGAAACTGAACATGCTGGCCGACAGTCTTTCACGTCGGGGGAGAATAGTGGCAACAGAATGGACATTACATCCTCAGATCTTCACCTGGATAACCAAGATATGGGACATACCACACATAGATCTATTCGCCACCTGCCAGAACAATCAACTTCCAGTTTATGTCAGTCCAGTTCCCGACCCAAGAGCTCAGCAGATCGACGCTCTTTCGATGGATTGAACGAATCTATTCAGCTACGTATTCCCACCATGGTCTCTCCTAGACAAAGTCATCCACAAGGTGGAGGAGACGGATTGTGTAATAATACAGATAGCCCCAGTATGGCCCAGCAGGGCATGGTTCCCCAGACTACTAAAGCCACTATTGGAGGAATCCATAAAGTTATCACTTCGTCGAGATCTGCTACGAAAGCCCAAGTCTAGCATATTCCACGAAAATCTGCCCAGCCTACATCTAAGCGCCTGGAAGTTTTCACGCGGAAGATGCAAACATCCGGATACTCTGAGCCTGCTTCTGAAGCCATGGCAAGATCTTCATCCTCCCTTTTATATATGACAACAGATGGGACAAGTTTGTCCAGAAGACGATTAGAGATTATTGATAATGCTGTATCAATCCTTGACCTCTTTCTTTATCTACGTCAAGACAATAAATTCAGACACGTGACGATAGAAGGTTACAGATCAGCCCTTCATTCTGTACTTCAACATGATGGATTATCTATCGGAAACCATTCCATCCTCAACAGATTAATGAAATCCTTTCTACTAGAAGATATTAAGACCCCTCGTATCTATCGAAGTGGAATCTATCTGTGGTACTATCGGCACTGTTAATTGAACCTTAGGAACCCATGGCAAAAGGCTATCCTACTTCAAAAAGCCAGGAAAACATCGTTTCTCCTAGCCATGGCTACAGCAGCGAGAGCTTGTAGCCAAGAACCAACCTACCACAATGGGACCGTTGGGTTATAGACACTATACAATCCCTGCATTAGGACCAACAGTGGATCAACCAGACAGACTTTTATGTCCCATCAGAGCTCTCAAGTTCTATCTCTTGGCTATTGACCCACATATACGCCATTGAAGGAGACTCTTTTTTATCCTGTAAGACCAACTCGAACAAGAATATCACCAAGGCTACTTTAGCAGAATGGATGAAGGCCACAGCTGCACAAAGTTATACACAGGCTCAGAATTCTACGCCACACCTCGGATCCTGCTCAGCTCACGAAATAAGAGCCTTAGCCACGAGTTTCGCGTCATTGACTACAGTCTCAGTAGTCTAAGAAGTTTCCGGCTGTCAGTGGGCCCCACCTTAACCAGCTTTTCCTTACGTGACGAGCAGCCAGACCTTTACACCTTGATTAGGTGTAGGATGGATAAGAAGCACCTAAAATGTCATCTATTACCATTAACCAGAAGTTACATCATTACCGGAAGTGATAGAGGAGCCGGAAGTGATGTCAGCACCGGAAATAGCTGAACAAAGTCCTTCTAACCTTGAAATAACGTCTTTGGGGTAGAAATAGACCTAAAGAGACGTCATTACCAAAAGGGGAAGTGACATACCGAGGGGACGTCAGAACCGGAAGTGACTTTATCACCTGTATTGTAGGTCACTTATCCAGGTTTATTATGGTTAAAGCAGCAAATATAACGGTATATCTTGTGAAAATATCACATATTTGAAGGCTAATTGACATAGTTTTCTGATTTTCAAATCCTCAATGGGAATTTCAGAGGAAATTATTTCAGCAAGATAAGAATCAGTGCATTATGGTTTCAATTACACAGGGAGGCAGATCCAAGCAGGGTCCCTCTGGTATATTCTGGCAGATATGTAATAGAAGTTTCGTAAGAATTATCGAACAGTAGTTATCATTGTTTATAATTCTCCTACCTCCCCAATTCATCTATCGCAAGTAGGAGATGAGGGAAAAAAGTGATATTGTGACATCACGGTGTGGGTAGTTACAAGACTACTTGGCGGCAACTAATTGTGTATAATTGAAAGTGAAGAGGACGTCTGTTGAAAATCTGAAAAGTTTAGTTAGTGTGATTGAAGCCAAGATACAGGATTTATGGCAGATATGTAATAGAGGTAGTATTCTAAGAATTATTAACAATGATAACTATTGTTCGATGTTTCGCTTCACAAAAAAAGTTTTGATATCGAACGTATGCAATTCTGATGGGCAATCGGCACCCATTTATGTTGTGGAACGATAAGAAGGACATCGTTGGTGTTTTGGTGTGAAAAGGCGTAATTTAGAAGTATCAAATGGAAAATTGATAACTCATACTTCCACCAATCAAGCATTATCACGGGAACAGACGCCATGCTGTAAACGCACTGTATCCATACAACGAATACCGTGTGACGTGAAACTGAATTGTTGTTTACGCCATTTTCATCACCATTTCAGTGCGTCTGCGTCGGAGGAAAACCAACAATTACAGAGGTAATGATGTTTGACGAACCCGCACATGTTGCAGACAGGCGAATTCTCTTCACTTGTCCAGCAAGTTGCAACGCCGTTGGCGACAGGGGATTGTAACGCAAAAAATAGTAGCTACAAGATATGATCACACCCAGTGTCAGTATACTATCTAAAAGGACCTTGTGTCTTGTAGCTGCTATTTTTTGCGTTACAATCCCCTGTGCCCTTGACAACCGGGCCACCTGCAATTCTTCTGCCAGAGAAATTACCTGCCGAATACGGCGCTTCTCAAACACAAATACATATACCGATGTACCATATCCACTGCAAACACGGGGAGGATGACTACATAAAGTGGTTTTGTTTCCCTGCACTTGCTACGCATTATGCATCCCTGACTACGTTTTGTACACGAATGGGCCACACGTTTGGTCTGTGGGTTCAACTATGGCTCATGCTCTTCGTATATCAGTCAGTTCGCACTTGTACTCAAATACACAATGGGTTAGACAATCTTACCAGTGTCCCTGCCTCCTCATCTCCCGCAAGAACAGCCTGTATCCACGCTCTGATAGCATCGGGTGTACCATCCTGATCCAGCTGATCGTAGCTCTGAAACAGAAGGGGAGACAATGTGAGAAAAGGGTAGCATCGAGGGTACCATCCAGATGTTTGTTGCTCTGAAACAGAGGGCAAGACAGTGTGAGAAAAGGGTAGCATCGAGGGTACCATCCAGATGATTGAAGCTCTGAAACAGAGGGCGAGACACTGTGAGAAAAGGGTACCATCCAGATGATTGTAGCTCTGAAACAGAGGGCGAGACAATGTTAGAAAAGGGTAGTATCGAGGGTACCATCCAGAAAACTGTAGTTCTGAAACAGAGGGCGAGTTACTGTGAGAAAAGGGTAGCATCGAGGGTACCATGAAGGAGATTGTTGCTCTGAAACAAAGGACAAGACAGTGTGAGAAAAGGGTAGCATCGAGGGTACCATCAAGATGATTGTAGCTCTAAAACAGAGTGCGAGACAATGTGAGAAAAGGGTAGCATCGAGGGTACCATCCAGATGATTGTAGCTCTGAAACAGAGGGCGAGACAATGTGAGAAAAGGGTAGCATCGAGGGTACCATCCAGATGATTGTAGCTCTGAAACAGAGGGCGAAACAATGTTAGAAAAGGGTAGCATCGAGGGTACCATCCAGATGATTGTAGCTCTGAAACAGAGGGCGAGACAATGTGAGAAAAGGGTAGCATCGAGGGTACCATCTAGGAGATTGTTGCTCTGAAACAGAGGGCGAGCCAATGTGAGAAAAGGGTAGCATCGAGGGTACCATCCAGATGATTGTAGCTCTGAAACAGAGGGCGAGACAATGTGAGAAAAGGGTAGCATCGAGGGTACCATCCAGATGATTGTAGCTCTGAAACAGAGTGCGAGACACTGTGAGAAAAGGGTAGCATCGAAGGTACCATCCAGGAGATTGTTGCTCTGAAACAGAGGGCGAGACAATGTGAGAAAAGGGTAGCATTGAGTGTATCACCCAGGAGATTGTTGGTCTGAAACAGAGAGCGAGACACTGTGAGAAAAGGGTAGCATCGAGGGTACCATCCAGATGATTGTAGCTCTGAAACAGAGTACGAGACAATGTTAGAAAAGGGTAGCATCGAGGGTACCATCCAGATGATTGTAGCTCTAAAACAGAGTGCGAGACAATGTGAGAAAAGGGTAGCATCGAGGGTACCATCCAGATGATTGTAGCTCTGAAACAGAGGGCGAGACAATGTGAGAAAAGGGTAGCATCGAGGGTACCATCCAGATGATTGTAGCTCTGAAACAGAGGGCGAGACAATGTTAGAAAAGGGTAGCATCGAGGGTACCATCCAGATGATTGTAGCTCTGAAACAGAGGGCGAGACACTGTGAGAAAAGGGTAGCATCGAGGGTACCACCCAGGAGATTGTTGCTCTGAAAAAGAGGGCGAGACAGTGTGAGAAAAGGTAACATAGAGTGTACCACCCAGGAGATTGTTGCTCTGAAACAGAGGGCGAGACAATGTGAGAAAAGGTAACATAGAGTGTACCATCCAGGAGATTGTAGCTCTGAAAAAGAGGGCGAGACAATGTGAGAAAAAGTAGCATCGAGTGTACGACCCAGGAGATTGTTGCTCTGAAACAGAGAGCGAGACAATGTGAGAAAAGGGTAGCATCGAGGGTACCATCCAGATGATTGTAGCTCTGAAACAGAGGGCGAGACTATGTGAGAAAAGGTAGCATCGAGGGTACCATCCAGATGATTGTAGCTCTGAAACAGAGGGCGAGACAATGTTAGAAAAGGGTAGCATCGAGGGTACCATCCAGATGATTGTAGCTCTGAAACAGAGGGCGAGACACTGTGAGAAAAGGGTAGCATCGAGGGTACCATCAAGGAGATTGTTGCTCTGAAAAAGAGGGCGTGACAGTGTGAGAAAAGGTAACATAGAGTGTACCACCCAGGAGATTGTTGCTCTGAAACAGAGGGCGAGACAATGTGAGAAAAGGTAACATAGAGTGTACCATCCAGGAGATTGTAGGTCTGAAAAAGAGGGCGAGACAATGTGAGAAAAGGGTAGCATCGAGTGTACGACCCAGGAGATTGTTGCTCTGAAACGGAGGGCGAGACAATGTGAGAAAAGGTAACATCGAGTGTACCACCCAGGAGATTGTTGCTCTGAAACAGAGAGCGAGACAATGTGAGAAAAGGGTAGCATCGAGGGTACCATCCAGATGATTGTAGCTCTGAAACAGAGGGCGAGACAATGTGAGAAAAGGTAACATCGAGTGTACCACCCAGGAGATTGTTGCTCTGAAACAGAGAGCGAGACAATGTGAGAAAAGGGTAGCATCGAGGGTACCATCCAGATGATTGTAGCTCTGAAACAGAGGGCGAGATGATGTGAGAAAAGGTAGCATCGAGTGTACCATCCAGATGATTGTAGCTCTGAAACAGAGGGCGAGACAATGTGAGAAAAGGTAGCATCGAGGGTACCATCCAGGAGATCGTTGCTCTGAAACAGAGGGCGAGACAATGTGAGAAAAGGGTAGCATCGAGTGTACCACCCAGGATATTGTTGCTCTGAAACAGAGAGCGAGACAATGTGAGAAAAGGGTAGCATCGAGGGTACCATCCAGATGATTGTAGCTCTGAAACAGAGGGCGAGACAATGTGAGAAAAGGTAACATCGAGTGTACCACCCAGGAGATTGTTGCTCTGAAACAGAAGGCGAGACAATGTGAGAAAAGGGTAGCATCGAGGGTACCATCCAGATGATTGTAGCTCTGAAACAGAGGGCGAGACAATGTGAGAAAAGGTAACATCGAGTGTACCACCCAGGAGATTGTTGCTCTCAAACAGAAGGCGAGACAATGTGAGAAAAGGGTAGCATCGAGGGTACCATCCAGATGATTGTAGCTCTGAAACAGAGGGCGAGACAATGTGAGAAAAGGTAACATCGAGTGTACCACCCAGGAGATTGTTGCTCTCAAACAGAGAGCGAGACAATGTGAGAAAAGGTAGCATCGAGTGTACCATCCAGATGATTGTTGCTCTGAAACAGAGGGCGAGACAATGTGAGAAAAGGTAACATCGAGTGTACCACTCAGGAGATTGTTGCTCTCAAACAGAGGGCGAGACAATGTGAGAAAAGGTAGCATCGAGTGTACCATCCAGATGATTGTAGCTCTCAAACAGAGGGCGAGACAATGTGAGAAAAGGTAACATCGAGTGTACCACTCAGGAGATTGTTGCTTTGAAACAGAGGGCGAGACAGTGTGAGAAAAGGTAGCATCGAGGGTACCATCCAGATGATTGTTGCTCTGAAACAGAGAGCGAGACAATGTGAGAAAAGGGTAGCATCGAGGGTACCATCCAGATGATTGTAGCTCTGAAACAGAGAGCAGGACAATGTGAGAAAAGGGTAGTATCGAGGGTATTATCCAGATGATTGTAGCTCAAACAGAGGGCGAGACAATGTGAGAAAAGGTAGCATCGAGGGTACCATCCAGGAGATTGTTGCTCTGAAACAGAGGGCGAGACAATGTGAGAAAAGGGTAGCATCGAGGGTACCTTCCAGATGATTGTTGCTCTGAAACAGAGAGCGAGACAATGTGAGAAAAGGTAGCATCGAGGGTACCATCCAGGATATTGTTGCTCTGAAACAGAGGGCGAGACAATGTGAGAAAAGGGTAGCATCGAGTGTACCACCCAGGAGATTGTTGCTTTGAAACAGAGGGCGAGACAGTGTGAGAAAAGGGTAGCATCGAGGGTACCATCAAGATGATTCTACCTCTGAAACAGAGGGCAAAACAATGTTAGAAAAGGGTAGTATCGAGGGTACCATCCAGAAAACTGTAGTTCTGAAACAGAGGGCGAGACACTGTGAGAAAAGGGTAGCATCGAGGGTACCATCCAGATGATTGTAGCTCTGAAACAGAGGGCGAGACAATGTGAGAAAAGGTAGCATCGAGGGTACCATCCAGGAGATTGTTGCTCTGAAACTGAGGGCGAGACAATGTGAGAAAAGGGTAGCATCGAGTGTACCACCCAGGAGATTGTTGCTCTGAAACAGAGAGCGAGACAATGTGAGAAAAGGGTAGCATCGAGGGTACCATCCAGATGATTGTAGCTCTGAAACAGAGGGCGAGACAATGTGAGAAAAGGTAACATCGAGTGTACCACCCAGGAGATTGTTGCTCTGAAACAGAGGGCGAGACAATGTGAGAAAAGGGTAACATCGAGTGTACCACCCAGGAGATTGTTGCTCTGAAACAGAGGGCGAGACAATGTGAGAAAAGGGTAGCATCGAGGGTACCTTCCAGATGATTGTAGCTCTGAAACAGAGGGCGAGACAATGTGAGAAAAGGTAGCATCGAGGGTACCATCCAGGAGATTGTTGCTCTGAAACAGAGGGCGAGACAATGTGAGAAAAGGGTAGCATCGAGGGTACCTTCCAGATGATTGTTGCTCTGAAACAGAGAGCGAGACAATGTGAGAAAAGGTAGCATCGAGGGTACCATCCAGGATATTGTTGCTCTGAAACAGAGGGCGAGACAATGTGAGAAAAGGGTAGCATCGAGTGTACCACCCAGGAGATTGTTGCTTTGAAACAGAGGGCGAGACAGTGTGAGAAAAGGGTAGCATCGAGGGTACCATCAAGATGATTCTACCTCTGAAACAGAGGGCAAAACAATGTTAGAAAAGGGTAGTATCGAGGGTACCATCCAGAAAACTGTAGTTCTGAAACAGAGGGCGAGACACTGTGAGAAAAGGGTAGCATCGAGGGTACCATCCAGATGATTGTAGCTCTGAAACAGAGGGCGAGACAATGTGAGAAAAGGTAGCATCGAGGGTACCATCCAGGAGATTGTTGCTCTGAAACTGAGGGCGAGACAATGTGAGAAAAGGGTAGCATCGAGTGTACCACCCAGGAGATTGTTGCTCTGAAACAGAGAGCGAGACAATGTGAGAAAAGGGTAGCATCGAGGGTACCATCCAGATGATTGTAGCTCTGAAACAGAGGGCGAGACAATGTGAGAAAAGGTAACATCGAGTGTACCACCCAGGAGATTGTTGCTCTGAAACAGAGGGCGAGACAATGTGAGAAAAGGGTAACATCGAGTGTACCACCCAGGAGATTGTTGCTCTGAAACAGAGGGCGAGACAATGTGAGAAAAGGGTAGCATCGAGGGTACCTTCCAGATGATTGTAGCTCTGAAACAGAGGGCGAGACAATGTGAGAAAAGGTAGCATCGAGGGTACCATCCAGGAGATTGTTGCTCTGAAACAGAGAGCGAGACAATGTGAGAAAAGGGTAGCATCGAGTGTACCACCCAGGAGATTGTTGCTCTGAAACAGAGGGCGAGACAATGTGAGAAAAGGGTAGCATCGAGGGTACCATCCAGATGATTGTAGCTCTGAAACAGAGAGCAGGACAATGTGAGAAAAGGGTAGTATCGAGGGTATTATCCAGATGATTGTAGCTCAAACAGAGGGCGAGACAATGTGAGAAAAGGTGGCATCGAGGGTACCATCCAGGAGATTGTTGCTCTGAAACAGAGGGCGAGACAATGTGTGAAAAGGGTAGCATCGAGGGTACCTTCCAGATGATTGTTGCTCTGAAACAGAGAGCGAGACAATGTGAGAAAAGGTAGCATCGAGGGTACCATCCAGGAGATTGTTGCTCTGAAACAGAGAGCGAGACAATGTGAGAAAAGGGTAGCATCGAGTGTACCACCCAGGAGATTGTTGCTCTGAAACAGAGGGCGAGACAGTGTGAGAAAAGGGTAGCATCGAGGGTACCATCAAGATGATTCTACCTCTGAAACAGAGGGCGAAACAATGTTAGAAAAGGGTAGTATCGAGGGTACCATCCAGAAAACTGTAGTTCTGAAACAGAGGGCGAGACACTGTGAGAAAAGGGTAGCATCGAGGGTACCATCCAGATGATTGTAGCTCTGAAACAGAGGGCGAGACAATGTGAGAAAAGGTAGCATCGAGGGTACCATCCAGATGATTGTAGCTCTGAAACAGAGGGCGAGACAATGTGAGAAAAGGTAGCATCGAGGGTACCATCCAGGAGATCGTTGCTCTGAAACAGAGGGCGAGACAATGTGAGAAAAGGGTAGCATCAAGTGTACCACCCAGGAGATTGTTGCTCTGAAACAGAGAGCGAGACAATGCGAGAAAAGGGTAGCATCGAGGGTACCATCCAGATGATTGTTGCTCTGAAACAGAGGGCGAGACAATGTGAGAAAAGGTAACATCGAGTGTACCACCCAGGAGATTGTTGCTCTGAAACAGAGGGCGAGACAATGTGAGAAAAGGGTAACATCGAGTGTACCACCCAGGAGATTGTTGCTCTGAAACAGAGGGCGTGACAATGTGAGAAAAGGTAGCATCGAGTGTACCACCCAGGAGATTGTTGCTCTGAAACAGAGGGCGAGACAATGTGAGAAAAGGTAGCATCGAGTGTACCACCCAGGAGATTGTTGCTCTGAAACAGAGGGCGAGACAATGTGAGAAAAGGTAACATCGAGTGTACCACTCAGGAGATTGTTGCTCTGAAACAGAGGGCGAGACAATGTGAGAAAAGGTAGCATCGAGGGTACCATCCAGATGATTGTAGCTCTGAAACAGAGAGCGAGACAATGTGAGAAAAGGTAGCATCGAGGGTACCATCCAGATGATTGTAGCTCTGAAACAGAGAGCAGGACAATGTGAGAAAAGGGTAGTATCGAGGTTATTATCCAGATGATTGTAGCTCAAACAGAGGACGAGACACTGTGAGAAAAGGTAACATCGAGGGTACCATCCAGGAGATTGTTGCTCTGAAACAGAGGGCGAGACAATGTGAGAAAAGGGTAGCATCGAGGGTACCTTCCAGATGATTGTAGCTCTGAAACAGAGGGCGAGACAATGTGAGAAAAGGTAGCATCGAGGGTACCGTCAAGGAGATTGTTGCTCTGAAACAGAGAGCGAGACAATGTGAGAAAAGGGTAGCATCGAGTGTACCATCAAGGAGATTGTTGCTCTGAAACAGAGGGCGAGACAATGTGAGAAAAGGGTAGCATCGAGGGTACCATCAAGATGATTGTACCTCTGAAACAGAGGGCGAAACAATGTTAGAAAAGGGTAGTATCGAGGGTACCATCCAGAAAACTGTAGTTCTGAAACAGAGGGCGAGACACTGTGAGAAAAGGGTAGCATCGAGGGTACCATCCAGATGATTGTAGCTCTGAAACAGAGAGCGAGACAATGTGAGAAAAGGTAGCATCGAGGGTACCATCCAGATGATTGTAGCTCTGAAACAGAGGGCGAGACAATGTGAGAAAAGGTAGCATCGAGGGTACCATCCAGATGATTGTAGCTCTGAAACAGAGAGCGAGACAATGTGAGAAAAGGTAGCATCGAGGGTACCACCCAGGAGATTGTAGCTCTGAAACAGAGAGCAGGACAATGTGAGAAAAGGGTAGTATCGAGGTTATTATCCAGATGATTGTAGCTCAAACAGAGGGCGAGACAATGTGAGAAAAGGTAACATCGAGGGTACCATCCAGGAGATTGTTGCTCTGAAACAGAGGGCGAGACAATGTGAGAAAAGGGTAGCATCGAGGGTACCATCCAGATGATTGTAGCTCTGAAACAGAGAGCGAGACAATGCGAGAAAAGGGTAGCATCGAGGGTACCATCCAGATGATTGTTGCTCTGAAACAGAGGGCGAGACAATGTGAGAAAAGGTAACATCGAGTGTACCACCCAGGAGATTGTTGCTCTGAAACAGAGGGCGAGACAATGTGAGAAAAGGGTAACATCGAGTGTACCACCCAGGAGATTGTTGCTCTGAAACAGAGGGCGAGACAATGTGAGAAAAGGTAGCATCGAGTGTACCACCCAGGAGATTGTTGCTCTGAAACAGAGGGCGAGACAATGTGAGAAAAGGTAGCATCGAGTGTACCACCCAGGAGATTGTTGCTCTGAAACAGAGGGCGAGACAATGTGAGAAAAGGTAGCATCGAGGGTACCATCCAGATGATTGTAGCTCTGAAACAGAGAGCGAGACAATGTGAGAAAAGGTAGCATCGAGGGTACCATCCAGATGATTGTAGCTCTGAAACAGAGAGCAGGACAATGTGAGAAAAGGGTAGTATCGAGGTTATTATCCAGATGATTGTAGCTCAAACAGAGGACGAGACAATGTGAGAAAAGGTAACATCGAGGGTACCATCCAGGAGATTGTTGCTCTGAAACAGAGGGCGAGACAATGTGAGAAAAGGGTAGCATCGAGGGTACCTTCCAGATGATTGTAGCTCTGAAACAGAGGGCGAGACAATGTGAGAAAAGGTAGCATCGAGGGTACCGTCAAGGAGATTGTTGCTCTGAAACAGAGAGCGAGACAATGTGAGAAAAGGGTAGCATCGAGTGTACCATCAAGGAGATTGTTGCTCTGAAACAGAGGGCGAGACAATGTGAGAAAAGGGTAGCATCGAGGGTACCATCAAGATGATTGTACCTCTGAAACAGAGGGCGAAACAATGTTAGAAAATGGTAGTATCGAGGGTACCATCCAGAAAACTGTAGTTCTGAAACAGAGGGCGAGACACTGTGAGAAAAGGGTAGCATCGAGGGTACCATCCAGATGATTGTAGCTCTGAAACAGAGAGCGAGACAATGTGAGAAAAGGTAGCATCGAGGGTACCATCCAGATGATTGTAGCTCTGAAACAGAGGGCGAGACAATGTGAGAAAAGGTAGCATCGAGGGTACCATCCAGATGATTGTAGCTCTGAAACAGAGAGCGAGACAATGTGAGAAAAGGTAGCATCGAGGGTACCATCCAGATGATTGTAGCTCTGAAACAGAGAGCAGGACAATGTGAGAAAAGGGTAGTATCGATGTTATTATCCAGATGATTGTAGCTCAAACAGAGGGCGAGACAATGTGAGAAAAGGTAACATCGAGGGTACCATCCAGGAGATTGTTGCTCTGAAACAGAGGGCGAGACAATGTGAGAAAAGGGTAGCATCGAGGGTACCTTCCAGATGATTGTAGCTCTGAAACAGAGGGCGAGACAATGTGAGAAAAGGTAGCATCGAGGGTACCGTCCAGGAGATTGTTGCTCTGAAACAGAGGGCGAGACAATGTGAGAAAAGGGTAGCATCGAGTGTACCACCCAGGAGATTGTTGCTCTGAAACAGAGGGCGAGACAATGTGAGAAAAGGTAACATCGAGTGTACCACCCAGGAGATTGTTGCTTTGAAACAGAGGGCGAGACAATGTGAGAAAAGGGTAGCATCGAGGGTACCTTCCAGATGATTGTACCTCTGAAACAGAGGGCGAAACAATGTTAGAAAAGGGTAGTATCGAGGGTACCATCCAGAAAACTGTAGTTCTGAAACAGAGGGCGAGACACTGTGAGAAAAGGGTAGCATCGAGTGTACCACCCAGGAGATTGTTGCTCTGAAACAGAGGGCGAGACAATGTGAGAAAAGGTAGCATCGAGTGTACCACCCAGGAGATTGTAGCTCTGAAACAGAGGGCGAGACAATGTGAGAAAGGTAGCATCGAGTGTACCATCCAGATGATTGTTGCTCTGAAACAGAGGGCGAGACAATGTTAGATTGTTGCTCTGAAACTCTGGAACTGGGAGAGAGATAATGCAAAGGGGGTAGTATCGGGGATACCGTCCACCTGACGGTAGATCTGAAATCCGCAGACAAAGGGTGTTCTACAATGTGTAAGGAACTAAGATGAACTTACGGTTTCCATCTTCTGTTCGATCTGATATCCAATACCGGACTTCTTGGCTCTGCTGGCGTCAGACATGATGGCTGGTTAGTGGGGGAACTTACTCAACTGCTGAAACAAATCGACACAGTGATTAGAACATTTCCACAACCCTTATAAATCACAACATGGCTTCGTGTGTGTAGATCATATCCCTACATAGAAGTAAAAAAAATCCATTTATTCATTTTTTCAGCCTGGTCAAGGAAATAGGAATGCTCTGTATCGTTCTACATTGAAAATATATTTATTCTGAATATTATCAAAATACATCAGTGTAACATATTGATGGAAAGAAAAATACGCGTGACGTGACACGAAAACGTAGGTCGAATACAGGTAACATACTATCACATGTACATGTGCATATTTACATACCATGTACATCAAAATGTAGATGTAATTCTGTGCATATTTTAACGCCTATTGTATAAATCCCTGGCAAATGGTGTAACTTAATACAGTTTAAAACAATTTGGTCTGTGTTCAAGGACAAAATATACTCGTATTATCAAGCCCAGATGGAATGGCAGAGACAAAGGGAATCAACATTAACCTTATACCACAATGACAGTGTATATGTAAAGGTGAGGTGAGGTGAAATTGGGCTTTACGTCGCGTCCAAGATTATTGCACTTGTATAGCGACGTGCATGCAAGTGTGTGTGTGGCTGCTTGTACTAGTACTAGTCCGGACTGATGCCGATTTAAAGTGCTACCCAACTGAGATACCATGCCGCAGTTTAACATGAATACCCCACTTAGACACAGTAAACTGACTCCGAGCCGACCAGCCCTTGTTTTAGCCCCTTAATGCCGAGCGCCAGACAGGGTAACAACAAGTACCATCTTTGAACGTCTTTTTTGGTATGACGCGGCCGGGGATCCGGACCTTCCGCTCTCCGGGCGGACGCTCTACCACTAGGCCACGGAGGCGGTCGTGTATATGTGAAACTGATGAGCATGAGTGTGCTGCCTTAAAACGGCAGCGCCCGTCTAATGTGTGAATGTCAACGTCAATATACATTTGGCCCAATAAAAGTCCAAGGCCGAGTGTAGTTAAATAGAGGGTGACGAAACGAGAGGTTGGTAGTATGAATGGGTGAGTGAGTGAGTGACTATGGTTTGACGCCGCTTTAAGCAATACTCAAGCAATATCACGGCCGGGGACACCAGAAATTGGCTTCACACATTGTACCCATGTCGGGAATCGAACCCGGGTCCTCGGCGTAAAGAGCGAACGCTATAACCATTAGGCTATCCGACCGCTCGGCCTGGGTCATTTTAATCCAGGATTGTGACTTGAATCATGATTTCGAATTTACAGTCGACTTTAAAAACCAAACATCAAACGGCTACAACGTTGTGTAACTTCTCACCCCTAATACTACACCTCAACTGATCATTCAGTAGTTTCACATTTCACCTGTCATGTTTCACGAATGTTTCACCAAGTTTTAAGTTGCGTATCACCTTACTATACAGTTGATAATCGTCGGACTTTACCTTATCATCCGTATCCACAAACTAAATTCAGTTAAATCAAATTAACTTTTTTAAGTTGGTGTCCAAATCGGTATTCGTCCATTTTGAACTTATCGTTATAGAATTTACAATCAACAAGCTCACTATGTTTTTATAGATACAAAAAACACTAGTGCTTAAGTTGCCTGGCACATTCTTGTTATTGTATACATATATTTTTTTAAAAGATATCAGTAAAACTTTGCACTTAAAATACTTATTTGTTGTTGATGCCAACACACACGCCCCACACCCCACCCCACACCCCACAAACCCCACCCCATCCCACACCCCACCCCACACCCAATCGTGCAACCATGCGACATATTAAATATGGATACTAAATACAATACCCATAGGCATAATTTATTACAATTACCTTACAGGTGACATACATACAACTTTAAGTAATCTTAAGTTTACATGCAGTACGGTTATTCTTCCCCGCCCAACCAACCAACATTTTGACCAGAAATATTGATATTTGGTGCCAAACCATGTTTAAGAATGACATTTGTTGTGTTATCTACATAGGACTTGTAATCAATTACTTTTTATATTATTGGTACTAATAGTGGGTATATATCAAGTTTTGCCTGACAGACCCAGTTGTGTGTTTTCTTGCCTTGGGTTTTCTTGTGCTGACCATTTAAAGACACTGTTTCTTTTATTGTGCTTTCCAAAGATAACTACATTAATAACAACCAATTTGTAGTTTACACCAATTCTGTCCTCCCCCAGCTTACACTTCCTCCCTGCCCATTAAATTATATGGCGGGGAACCATTGATGCACTGCAGCAATTTCTACTTGTATGATATAATAAACCAACATAGACTGAGACAGGTCACGTGTCCTAAACGGGAAGTTACTTCTGAGAGACGGAACTTTGCAGAAGAAACTAAGAAATAACTTCTGTATATAAAAATCGCTGAAAGTATGTGAAAATCATGTAATCTAATACCCCCTGCCTTAACTCTGCCTACGCATACGAGTATCTCGGTCCGGGTTCCAGCCGGTGCCCGTTTCAGTCTATAAGAGAGCAGGTTTTGACAAGATTGTAAATTTTTCAAAGAAATACAAAATGTTTGTGATACAACTCGGTGCCCCATAGACTGACCAGACAGGCACCATATTTGTTTTGTTTATAGTTACATAGTACTCCCTTGTGTCAAGCTATGTGAAGGGTGAGGAACTCGGGAATGTTTGTTTGTTTGTTAGTTAACGCCGCACGCAGCAATTAATATTCCGGATATATATATATATGATGGCGGTCTGTCAAAAATCGAGTGTGGCCAAGACAATTTAGTGATTGACATCATGAGCATCGATCCACGCAATTGAGATACGATGACATGAATCAACCAAGTCAGCGAGCCTGACCACCCGATCCCGTTAGTCGCCTCTTACGACAAGCGTTGACGCCTTTTACGGCAAGCATGTGTTGCTGAAGACCTATTCCAACTCGGGTCTTCACGGGTCACACTGGAATGTCTGCTGACCACAACTTACTGACAATTTTATGACGAAACAAGACCTTTCTTGAAAGGGACATTTTCTGAGAATTGAGCTGGGGTAAAGTTCTGGAGATGAGTTCTGAGAACAGGTGCCAACAACTGTTTACTGTTTTGCACGCCAGCAATTAGTGCCGGGTGCTGTAACTCTGCTCAATTACTCTCACCTGAAAACACCGTACACGTCATTCTGAAGGGGGCGGTCGAGTAGCCCAGTGGTTAAAGCGTTCGCTCGTCACGCCGAAGACCTGGGTTCGATTCCCGACATGGGTACAATGTGTGAAGCCCATTTCTGGTGTCCCCCGCCGTGATATTGCTGGAATATTGCTAAAAGCGGCGTAAAACCATACTCACTCACTCACTCATTCTAAAGAGAACACCCCCTGTCGGCCTTGTCTTAACTAGGCTACTTTCTTTAATTCTTTACCTAACATTTTTTGAAACATTAAACTGGGAAAAGTAAACAAAATACATTATACTGTTATACGCGAAACCTTCCTGAAGGAAATGTCAAAATATTATCATGACGTTTTACGACATTGCTGAGTCCTTTAAATTCCTTAATATGCCCGGTAGGCAAATATCTGATTTCCTTTACCAACTTGCATTGTCTCATGAAGTTTCAAACACAATTTATAATATTTCACTTGAGCTCTTTATTAAAGGAAAAAGCAAACTGTATCAGTTATGTCCTGTGACAAGATATCGACGTTTAACCAAAAGGGAAATCCCAAGAGAACCATCAACTGCACGAATCCGTCTCATCATTATAAAGGTGATGCAACTCATTTCAACCATGAACCAGTCTATACAAGGATGGCGTCATATCAGTATCGTTGGGGTTATCTTATGTCCACACACGAATTCCCTCCTTGCGATTTGTAGACGCATCAGTGGAAACAAATTCAGGAGGGCAATTGTGACAGAGTTAAACTAAATTTACACTGCGGTCGCAAGACAATCTTCAAAAGAAACATCAGTGTCTGGAAGAAATATGTTCGTGTTACTACATGCACCCAAAAGACAGCATCGACAAAAGTGCAAATTTGGTCTTGTACAACTGTTCACAATCCTGACATGACCCGACAGTAAAGGCAAACTAAACATAAAAATTTACAATTAATGAAAGAAACATTTGCACATTGGAACTGCGTCATACAAAGTCAACAATCTGCGCGTGTCTGCGAGCGCTGTCTCGGCGTGGAATGTCTGACAGATAACGGCTCTCTGAGAATGCGCTGGGCATGTTATGGGAAGGTGTAAATTTAGACCTTCGTGGGGGCGAAAGACTCGCTGGGTTCTTCCTGGTCACATGACATATATCCCGTTTCCTCCTGCCGATTTGCTGTAAATAACGTCTGTATATGAACGTCTGTGCCCATATCGGAAAACTAAATTTAGAGTCATGACCTTTTGCACCTTAGACCTCTACATGAGAATGCGTGCGAGATAACCTTAAGCATGCACCTCGTGCATTGGCATTAGTCACGGTGACATGTCAGAGTATCACGTGTTTTTACTGCGCCAGTGTGTTATCGCACGTAATGTATTTGACATAGTAATATAATGATGAAAACACTCATCTGAACTCCATTTCCAGCTCTCTCTCATACAACATTGGGGAATATTCTTTTTCAAAATTGTATGCTTAAATGTCTTGTTCGACTTAAGCTATGTATATTATTTGTATGTTGTTTAACGCTGTTATATTCCAGCTATTTGACGGCGGTTTGTTAATAATCGAGCCAGGTCAAGAAAATCCAGTGATTGACACTATGAGCATCGATCTACGCAATTGGGATACGATGACACGCATCAAGCAAGTCAGCGAGCCTGACCACCCGATCCCGTTAGTCGCCTCTTACAAGTCGCTGGATGTAAATCGCTGAATTGTCTGGTCTTGTAGTGAGTGAGTATGGTTTTACGCAGCTTTTAGCAATCTTCCAGCAATATCACGGCGGGGGACACCAGAAATGGGCTTCACACATTGTACCCATGTCGGGAATCGAACCCGGGTCTTCGGCGTGACGAGCGAACGCTTTAACCACTAGGTTACCCGACCGCCCCGTCTGGTCTTGAAAAATTGCTTATATATTAATCATTTCTACTTTGGAAGCGGATGAGGTATTACGCCTCGTTAACAAATATTTCAGGATCACGGGGAAGATCAAGCTGGGTTTTCATGAATAATATTTACGCATGTAGGCAAGACCAAAAGACCTAAAAGTATGGTACTTATTGTTTCCCTGCCTGGCGCTCGCCATTAGGTGGATAAAACAAGGACTGGTCAGCTCGAAATAAGTACATGTATCTGAGTGGAGTATCCATGTTAAACTGTGGCATGGTATCTCACATGCAGAAGACCTGACTAGTACAAGCAGCCACACACACACGTGCATGCACGTCGCTATATAATTGCAATAATGTTGAACACGAAGTTAATCTCCCTTTAGTTAACCTCACCTCACTTCACTGAACTGGAAGTCAGTCATTGTAGCTGTATAATTAGTGTTATAATTACGACTGATTGATATGAATAAACAAACAACTGTGATGATATAGATAGCCAAATTGGTTTACAATGACTTGCTACAGCACTCCAAAATGTCCTGTGGTCAAGCCCCATTTATGTGCCACCAAGACAGTTATTATATTATCTTAATAAAATATAATAAAAAGGAGCCCAGAGATTCTCTTCATTTTCAGATACTGCATTAATCTAGACTTGTCCACTATTATAGACTTGCATGGGCTATATTGGATATATTTGACAACATGCCATCGTGTTTTATTAGTCCTGTTACAATCCATGAGTATCAGGTCTTTGAACGGCATTTAGAAGTGATACACATGAGGAAGAGAATTTATGGATGTCGACTCCTTTATTATGAGGAACACATAATAAAGAAGTAGACGTCCATATATTCTATTCCTTAATCCATAATTTCATAGAATTTGACCTATCCCGACATGTAAGGTTAAAGTCTTCTGCGATTATATCTGCAAGTATTATTCACGATGTCTTGCAATCATTCGAGTTGTTCTATACCTTATTTGATTCCATTAAATCTGTTCTACTGTAATACAGACATACACTTTAAATTAGAGCAAAGTAGATATAAAAGAAATATATCTGCTATTAATTAAAACCACAAAATATGTGCAAGGTATATGTGTATTCACGATTTTAAAAAAAATGGGAATTTTATTATTGACAGTGGGGCGGAGGGTTTTTCATTCATGAGTCACTTAAACAGGATTTCCCTCCTCAACATATGTCTTGTATTTGCGCCCTTCCTTAAATATCATATTATATTATAATATAACATATTACCGAATAGTACATATTTTAAAAGTAGATAAACGTTCCATGTTTTCATGACCATTCCTACAAGTGTTTCCTTTTCTTCACGTTCCCCCAGATAAACCTTCCATTTCATGTTCCCCAATTCCATCTTCGACAAACCCACTATTCCAGTAGAAACATGCACGCGATTCATTCACACTCAACTGTCAAACGTTTTTAGTTCGTCTCATGAACATGACCTACCCACTACCCAACCCTACCACTGTGACACAACAGACACAGAATCAAACAAGGTTGTTTGGCATGATGTTTCAAGCATTTTATCCGTATTTTTAGATACCACAACCCTCGTTTTTGTGATCTCCATGGCAACCAGCGTAGAATAACTCGTGCGTTTATGTTTCTTCAGAAGCTTCTAAATTGGGAATCACTTAACAGATGTGTTAGTTCACGTGTCAACTTGTCTACAGACAAGTGGCAATCGCGTTGAGAACGTTGCAGACATGGAAGTCGGTTATCGCACTTCTTTTCTTAAATAATTCTCCCTTGAGGGGAAGAAACCATTTTGCTGTCATTGTCAAGAGAGCTATCGTCGGCATCACCTTAGCCTTGCTGTTTGTTTGTTTGTTTGTTTGTTTGTTTGTTGTTTAACGCCGCACTATATTCCAGCTATATGACGGCGGTCTGTAAATAATCGAGACTGGACCAGACAATCCAGTGATTGACATCATGAGCATCGATCCACGCAATTGGAATACGATGACATGCATCAACCAAGTCAGCGAGCCTGACCGTCTGATCCCGTTAGTCGCCTCTTACGACAAGCATAGTCGCCTTTTACGACAAGCATAGGTTCCTGAAGACCTATTCTACCCCGGATCTTCACGGGTCGCTAAGGCTGAGCGATAAGTGCATGGATGTATAACTATTCTTATAAGTTTCGCTAAGGACTTTAATAGGGACAATCGTGTGATGTTCTTATTCGTCTTTGTCGATTTACTAACATGAGGTAGAGATGCGTTGTCGTTGTTGGAGTAAGTGGATGGTTCTTTACGCCGCAGTTAGCACTATTCCAGCTGTATCACGGCAGCCTTGAAATATTCCAGTCAAACGAACCAGTGACAGAAAGTATAGTCCATGGCGTCCATTGTAACCACCCGGTACTCATTTTACCAGACCGTCGGACAAAATGGGGTGCTGGGGATTTATTCTGACCCGGAATGCTAACAACGCTAGACATCATTCGTCGAATATTATTTTACCATAATCTCGCCATCTCATCTTCATTATTCAACCTTAATATTCTGACACATATATCATTCTCACCTGATCATACTCATCAGTACAATGATCGTCACAACAAACCTATAGTCCGTTGTCGATAATAACATGAAGCTAAAGTATAAAATTTAATATAAAATATAATAAATTATACATAAAGTATATGTTTGTTATTAAAAGGAATCATTGTAGATACATATCATAAAACACTGTGCTTTCTGCACTTCACCAGAGAACGCCCGATTTATCCTTAAAACCTCTTTAATCCGGATGTTTGGAATCCCGTATTCATCGAATGCAGAACTAACAAACGTATTTTGGAGGTGTAATTGATGGAGTAATTTATTTCTGGTGAGAATTACTTGAGTCAAGGAGTCCGGAATAAAGGGGTTCGTTGTACACAATGTAAAGGACGTGCCCTTCTCTCCCCCGTGGTACTAGCAACGACATCTTCAAGGTCACATACGACTGTCAGCACGACTGATGAGAAAGCCATCTTTCAATAGCAAAAACATAATAGCAGACGTATCTTTCACACCAGACAATATTAGTGTTTTACTGGACGAGAAGGCCTTTAACGTCAAAAGTCCAAAATTGCGGATTTAGCTCAGCAAATATCGCCATGGAATATGTTACTGCAAGTATAGAAATATCATAAGTTTCGGAGGCATAATTATAGCAACAGGCGCTGTCTGCTGCGTGTTTTTCCTAATACAACGGGAATTCCGGAGACATTGTCGAATCAGCAAGCCACTTGGTTCTTTGCCAGACGCCATCTTAGGGGGCGTTTCAAACATCTATCATTCGCTGTACAATTACTATTTTATAGTTCCGACATCCTGTCACTTGAATGTCGCATTTTGAAACACGATAACCTAGTGTGATGTAAACGTGTTACGATGTTTCATTCAGACATAAATCAAAATGGAGTAAATCTTTATAGAATGATGTAGATGGTGATGAGACGAACCCCAACAGTTGGTGGAATGACTTCCGTCAACAAAACGCAAACAATTCGCAAATCACTTTATTTGGTCAGATCGTATATTTTATCTGCAAGCTCAATGTGTGGTAATTATGATTGTGAAGCAAAGAAAAAAGTGAAACAGCAAAATCATTCTCTTAAATTATCCGACACTTTGTGATTTGTTGTTTCCGAGAAAAGTAGTTTTTTTTAGTGAAGTACAATAGCAATGGCGGGAAGATGCAAGTCAAACACTTTTAATGAGGATCGAGAGTGGAAAGTCCAAAAACTTGCTTGTTTCATTAGTTACTACTGAAAAACCCGAAAACACTAAGTAGATTCCGAAATACGGCATGTGAGGTTTTCTACATCAATTTAGGAGGTTTATATTCCCATTTGATACAGCAAACGCGCCACCAGTTCTGATAATACCACAGCAGGTTTTCAAGTATATTTAAAGAATGTCTAACGGCAGAATCCCGTAAACAAGATGGCCTTGGGACCATCTTCTGCTAAAGCAGCTGATGAAATACTGTTCCGTAAGCTTCAAAAGATATCTTCAGTGAGAATCTACAACATATCTTACCAGTCCCATGCAAGTAATAAAAAAAGATCTATGACGCGGGCATGCGATACACCACAACACACATTATCACAGGAATATGACCACTTTCACAATTACTATAAGATGGTACATTATTCAATAGAAGACGTATCTTCCATACCAGATAGTATAATACAGGTACTTACAAGCTGTTGATCTGGTCTTGTGTACTCCACACAGGGCAGTGACAGAAGCGATAGTCTCGTTTTCTCCCGGAGTTGCAGAATTAATTGCAGAAGCGAGAGTTTGGGGGGCTTCTCCTTTTATAGAAATGGCCTGGAAACGCGAGACAGACAGACGTGCGTGCGCGTGTTGTTGAAACAGCGGAACTTGCGGCAGCACATCCCTCCTCGACACGAGTGATTCAGGGAATCGTTATCTGTTCTATCTTGTCGTTAATTGTGGCGGTGGCAACAGATTAATGGTGATTTAATCTAATTTCGGACCTTTCCGAATTCTTGCATCAGAGGTAATCTGTGTATAGGTAGGGATTTGGAAGGGAGCATGCACACCTATACTTAAACGATATAGAAAGTGCTCTCGTTAAAAGACCAGTCACAACCTCATTGCCTCTTGGAGATCGCATATACATATGTAGACTAACATCATGTCTCTGAAATGAACATATTTGCAGACAAAAACAGTTGTTAAATTATAGTTATAAAATATAATAAAAAGGTTCCCACATACTTTCTTCATTTTCAGCTACTGTATGTTCATTTTGTAAACGTATACACATAACAGTAACTGTATGACACTATCATGACGCAGTACTATATGAGCGTTGTGTGATACGATGCTTGACATATCGTGTGGTTTACTGTGGTTATGGAAATAAATTAATGCTGATTTATCTAATTAAGGACCTTTTCTTGCATTGGAGGTAACGTTGAAGTAAGTAGGAATTCGGAGACATAGACACACGCATTAAAACTGTCATGTAAATATTGGTACTCGGAGCGATGTGTGCTGCAGTGTACACGACATGTCACTTGCTTCTAGGTCCGTATGGCAAGGGCTGTTTACCTATTGATACAGTGAAGGGGCAATATAAGATAATATCTAACTTTAAATGTTTCTATTATGGATGGTAAAGATGCATATATTGTTAAATGAAGAAATAACAAACGTGATTTAATAAAAACAAGTATATAAATGTAACCTCGTTAGTCCAGAATCCCCGCTTACCGGACCATTCTATTTTGAACGTCTTGACACACAAACAAAAGACATTAATCTGCATACTTCGTTGTTCCGGACATTTGTTAAAACGGACAATTTCACTGGGGACGCGACCGTCCAGATTAACGAGGTGACTATATAAAAAAACTTAAATTTAATTTCTTCATAGAACTCTTTGGATACCAGGTTCATAATTTATTTTTTGTTATTGAAGTTTTGAATACATTTTGTAAATCTTTACATGAATACGGTAACTAGTTACATATGTTAAAAATGTTCATAACAGTAAAGTTCATAATGACTTTGCAATTATGAAAATAAAGTATATTGATACATGTGCACTTAACAATAATAGAAACATCTAAGCCCTTCAAGTTGGGAACGGCTTCTACGTTATTCTGTCATGTTAAAAGACAACCAAGCTGTAGAAGGTCGTCAGAGCGTTCGGCGTAAGCAAATATGGGAGTCAGCCTCTCGTTTCTGCTTGTCAGCTCAAGTGCGTACAGCACTCCTACACCTACATTAGAGACGATGCTAATAATAGAGAAGTATGTGAATGTTGCTTTACGCCAAAATTTCCGCTTCAACACCGATGCCGGTGAATATAAGTCGCGTCTAGACCTGGAGAACTAGTGGTTGACAGCATGAACAATAATCCTCATCGTCGGGGCACGATGACACAGTGAACCAGGGCCCACTTGCACATAGCGATCTCAGCGCTACGATGGTCGTTACTCCCATACTCTAAGAAATATTTAAGATAGTCGTGGCGCTAAGATCGCTTTGTACAAGTGGGTCCTGGTCACATATTGAAACAACCCGAACCTCTCCTGTCGCGTTTTCATAGAGAACGGGCCACCATTTTTGTATTGCGGTATTCACACCGAGGAATGATCGAGATGGTTGTTGAAACGATTTCGCACAAATGCTGATCTGGTTACAGCAAACTACGGTTATAACGCACTCTAGGGGACCACTAATTTTATTTCGTAATAACCGTAGTTCGTTATAAGCATACATACAGCCTATATACAACAAATGGTCGGGACGAAAAATAATTTCGTTAGATCCGTCAGTTCGTTATAAGCGTGTTCGTTATGAATTGTAAGTGTTTTACTGATCCCGTTTTGTCACTCATATTTAATTCTTCCGTTTTCCCGTTATAGTTAGATTAAGTCAAATTATATTCTGTTAGTGTACATAAAGCAGATGGATGTACATGATGAATGTGATTTGTAACGGGGTGTGGCTTCTGGATTATAAACATGGGAGTATGAGAAACATAAACTGACGGGGAAAAGAAAGTATACACTTGGAAATTGGATTTGACAAAAATATTACAAACTTTATCAAAACATTCGGATAGGATGAGATATAATAAGGGCCTTCTTTGGCCCACTGGAAATGTAAAAAACACTTATAAATATGGAAAAAATAATATGTTCAAAAGGCTAACAACCAGCTTTTTCCCCTCTCATTCACTTGGACCTTGTTTCAACTCTCATAGATATACGTATTTACAAGAAAAAGATATTATTTGTTTGTTTCTTTTTATGCGTCGCCACAATCAGCACTGTTCTAGCCGTATCCCAGCGGTATGTAAGTTATGTGTCAGGAACAGGGAAATGTTGGTTGGAGTTTTGAGCAACGTCCACTCCTTCGGGTACTATGACCCGCAGTCAACTAAGGCAGAGAGTCTGACCATCCCTTCATATTTAGTTTCCCTAGGGAGATTATGGCTAGAATTAGTCCCCAGCAACATGTGTTTGTCGACAGAGGCGAGCTATGGATCGGGTGGTCAGGCTCTGTTTATGCAATCAGACGAATTGTTTCGTCCAGGCTAAACACATATAATTATTTGTGGTTTGAATCTCTCTTTACTTCTTACCTCCCTTTGTTTAAAATGGGAGATAATTCGTGATTGCGGAAATCACACTACGCCTCTTATGAAAAAATAGATGCTTCGAAAACCTAATCTACACCCAATGTTTCTTACCAGGCTGTAAACATCCCATATATATACAGGTAACCTTGTCGGTGTGCAAACAATAACTACTAAACCTTATTAAGTCGGGAGACTTGCTTGGAGATTGCCAGATAGACCTTCCATTTTCGTGCATGAAAATTCGTCTGCACAGGATCAGTCAAAAGACTTTGTCTTGAGCATGTTGAGGTTGAGTGTCATTTTAGTATACATAGCAGATACTAGTTCATGTTTCGAGCCAAATATATTTTACTAGACCATCGTTACTTGTCACTCTCTGTTGAATCATGATTGAGAACACAAATGTGACAAAAGTGAAACAACACTCCAAGTTTGAAAGTATTGAAATATAGATCGGCTTTTTCTTTAAAACATGCTTATTAGTACTATTATTTCGACTGGTTTGACATGTGTTCAGTGCTATTATCGCTGCACGAATCGAAACGACTCGCATCAGAAGATTGAAAAATGAGAAGCCGTATAAATGACATAGGGCCCGGTATATGTACAATATAGAGCTGCAGCTGTGTGTTTGTTGTTGATTCATGCATACACGTCTTGAAAGGGTGAAAATCAGTCAACATCATATTATGCACAGTAAAAAAACTACATAGTATCCCTTTGGAGAATTCAGGTAAAAGAACAGATAAATTATCACTAGACATGATGATTTACCATTTAAATTGTATTTTCTGTTCTACTAGGCTTTGTTATATATGCAGAAATATAGGTTACCATGTGTATTTTCTCATAAGCTAAGCTGGAAATAGCAATCAGCTGTATGCACATTTTCTACCAATCTACCAGTTATTCAGTTAAAAAATAACCATTAATATAACGTCAAAGAATTTTGATGATCAGATGAATTGTATCGGAAAGTATTATGTTGTCAGAAATTATATATTGCATGTTGCATATTGAAAACAAAATACGAATGTCAACCGACCATAGTTATATGTATAATATCAGTCAGTTACCCCATACGTCTGAAGCTGATCAAAGAAACTTGTTTGATGTCACGTGTCTTTGTAAGAATGTGATATTTTAAACTATATATAGCGTTTCGGAATATTATAACCTATGTTTGTCTCTCAAATGACCACGCAAATTTGTTTCAGGTGTTTCACATAGGAGTCATGTCTGTGGCAAATCCACTGTGCAGTGATTAATCAATCGACATATCGGTATTAACGGTTACTCCTTTGATCAATGTTTTTTGCAACTCCAATTACCATACCTCTCTTGCTGCACTACCACTCATATTACATAATGTGTAAAACATTCGCGCCAACAGACTTACATTTATAACCCAATGTTGGATTTGATAACTACATCAGACACAAGAAATGCCAAATGCAAACCACTGATTGCTGCATTATAATATATCCCTGACATCCTCAGAGGCAGGGGTGAATGTTATTGAGTTACTAGTATTTTGCATAGTCTTTGTCAGGTAATCTGAGTGGTTCTACCACCATTATACTTGTAATAAAATCATTAACTGAGCATCAAGTGAAAGACGACAAATACACAGGTGAAGATTATACCATGAAACATTGATGACAAGAAGGGAGTAGTAATTGTTGTATTATATACAAGTTGCTTGCAATATGAGGGTCGTTGCTGTTTTGAGTATAGGAACTGAATCTCAATTTTGCAAAAGAATACGTACACCATGTACACATAGTTGCTGTATACTAAACTCGTAATTGTACATTCACATTTACACAGGCATAGAATTTGCAAGGTAAAAGGTTATAGAAAGCATCATCCCAGAAAATGCGAGTATTCAAGGGGATAACCCCTCGCTATCAGCGAGGTCCGGCAATTGCCAAATTAAGGTCCAAAGCCCAGTTTGTTGGGTCACTGATACTAATTGGCATCCAGTGATTACGCAGGCTAACTAAGATGGTGCCAGCCAGACAACTAAGAGTTGGAGCATTGTTTCCCTTTAACAGGAATGCCAGATTACAGATGATAACTCTCACTATCACGGATATGGAGTCCCATGGATAGCTTGGAATATTGTTTTAGTAATTTACATGTTTTGAGTGATAAAATTATTTAACCTCAAGGACTGACAGAGGTGTGTATTTTCTGTTTCAGGTAGTCTTTAACCAGGTAAGATGGCGTCAATATTGGACCAATATGAGGAAGAGTCAGCTCGACAAGCTTCTGGAATCAGGCAGTCACCTGCACAGAGTCTACAAGAACCGGTCTGTTTTATTAAGTGGCAAATAAATATTCTCTGTTTTATTACTTCTCCCATGCAATTAATCAACATGTCTTAAATAATGCAAACAGTCAAGCAGCCATCCCACTCATGTCATCCTGTGTATCATGTATGTAGCAACATATGTATGAGCAAAAGAAGCTTTATCATTGTTTATGCAGTAAAAAAATATTGTAGCCTTTGATGTGCCCTCTGCTGATCAGGAGAGTATGTAGAGTAGGGATGTCTTCCTACAATCTTTACAATATCAGCTTATAGAGGTGGATCAATCTCTTTGGTCATGGGCAGAGCATACAACCTCAGATGAGGTCAATGCTTTGTACATGAGAACTGGAATAAAAAATCCATATGGCCACTACACATTCTTGTATAGCTTGGATGGCACTTGGTCATAAGTGCTGTCAGTCATAAGATGATGTTTGGATAGCATAATTCAGAGTTTCAGGCCCTGCATATATAGTGAAGACCATTTAAATTATAAGAGGAAAACAAGAACACTTCTTTATAGTCAAATTGAAATACATGCATATTTGAAATTTATTGAAGACAATAGAAATGATAAATGATTTATATGAGAATATGCCTATGGTATTTATTGTACAGCTGGATTGATTACTGTTTCTAATTTGCTTGTCATTTTGTTTTGTCAGATCGGTGTTGGTTTCATTGATGCCCGTCTAGAAACAGAATCACCAATTTTCAACAAGAAAAAGGTCAACTTTAAGTAAGTCTTTCATGGTATCATGGTCATGGTAATGGATGTTTTTTCAAGATATGTGCAGAATATTGACTCTCTACCAAATACCATGAATACAGTGGACTCTAATTTTGCCTAAGAGGCATGAGGTCCGTACTTTAGTACCTTTTCCACGTTGGGAGTGAGTATGGTTTGGGGCCACTTTTAGAAAACTTCCAGCAATATCATGTCGGGGACACCAGAAATGGGCTTCACACATTTTGCCCATGTTGGGAATCAAACCTGGGCCTTCGGCGTGATGAGCGAACGCTTTAACCACTAGGCTTCCCCACCACCCCTTTCCACATTGGAGATGTTTCGTAATCTCTCCCTTGCATACTGCTTTTTTCAAGGCCAATTATCATGTCACAATTCTGTGTAACTTGTATTTTACCATAAGGTGTTGATAAGGTTTGTCCTGCAGTAGTTTGTTGAAGTGCTGATGCCTGTATTGCTGTACATACCAGACTATATTCATAATATTGCTACCATGACACAGGATAAATTTCTCATATCATTGTACATGTTGTAATTATTCAGCCATGACATAAATGATTATATAAACTGACTCCAGCAAACATAAAGAACTTGTAAACATGGTAACCCCAACCCCAAATAGTATGGGTAAATGGTCAGTCTCTTATCACAGCCCACATGTTAGATGTAAAATCAACTAAAAAAGATGCGTTTCCGGCTAATCATGCTTATATGGTTTGTTTTATTCTAAGACTGATATGCATTACTCTTTTGCTGTCCTTTGTCAGCAGATATTGTAAGACCTAGTTTCCATTGCTATATGGCTGAGATATTGCTGATGCGATGAAAAATTCTAACTCACCCACTCACTCATGCTCATAGACTCTAATCGTGATGACACTGTGTGTGTGCAGGCCGCCAGACATCATCACCCATCTGGACGTGTGCAACAACTTCCTGGTGATGGTGATGAGCTCCAACATCATGCTGCGGCTGGACCTGGAGCACCCTGACAACCCTGACGGTAGGACACTTCTTGTACATACAGGGTCTGGCATTGGGGGTAATACTAAGATACGCTTTAGAGTGTTCAGAGTCAAACATAAAATTCTTGTTTTAACTGTAACATTAATGATAAAAAGATTGATTGAAGGGGTTTCTAGATTTTAATACCAACCAAAATACGAAACCTCAAAGACCCAAGGCTTTCTCTTTTCTTTAAAATGAATGAAGTTATTTTCTTTTACTTTGAGATGCATTTTGCATCATCAGTATCTATGAGTAATTTGACACCTGCCAGAATGCAATCAAAATGAAAGAGATACACTTGAGGTTAAAAAGGTGTGTTTTTTTCCTTAAAATGTCCCTTGAAATTTTCACTAACCTTTTAATATCTCATAATTATTTGTCGCAGTTTAAAAAATCCTTGATTACTGTAAGCATTGGAAAGGGATTGTAAGAATCTTGACCCTGTTTCACAAAGTGGGCAAGGTCATAGTTCTAAGAATATGAATGGTACCAGTCACTATTTGGCTCAGATATGACCAATGTGGTATAATAAGGACAAGAAATCTACAGGAGTGTTTAATATGCATATGTATCTCCAAGTCCGGCCACCGTTATGTCTACATAAGATGATTCAAGGAACTATGGGAAGTAACTGTGATGCCATGATATGTAGTGATCTGTTGACAGAGGTAGAGATCCCACGTGCCGTGGATGACAAGGTTCACAAGATCTTCCTGGACCCCACGGGGAAGCACCTGATCATCAGCATGAAGTGTGGGGACAACTACTACCTCTCCAGGAACTCCAAGAAACCAAAACCTATTGCCAAACTCAAGGTACTGCACCACCATAAGTCAATATGGAAGTAGAATTGTTAATCATTTACTATTAGTAAACTTGTTTTCATTGTCCAAGACAGATTAAGTCAGTCTGTGACTTTATACACTTGTCCAAAGCCCCTGTCAAGTAAAATAGTTTTTAGACTAATACATATTTCTGATTGTACTACAGTGTTCCCTCGCTATTGCGCTCTTCAATATAGTGCTAACTCAGTTATAGCGCACGGTAAAGCGTGGCTCCCAAAATTTACTGGCTCCCAAAATTTACTGGCTCCCAAAATTTACTAACATTTTTAATAAACTTAAGTTTTCCAATGACATGATGTTTTCCCCCATCTCAGAAAACATTATCAGCTGATGACCGCAATTACGTAACACCGGAAATACCAGTTAACAAAATCCGAACTGAAGTACAGAATTTAATCCTATTAATATAATATCTGGTTATAAAATATGTTTTCTTTGTTTATCTGGACTCATGTTTGCAATGTATTTTATTAATTGTGTTCAAAATTTCATTCAATAATTATAATAATGTTTACAATAATTCCGGCGAAATCGTATTAAGTAGTGTAGTAATATAGTAAATGATCTTTACAGTCTATGGTAAAATCTTTGGAGTTTCCTACCCTGAACTTGTAGTTTAGCATGATTTGCAGTAAGGAGAGGTCTTAGTATAAATACTAGTTCAAGCTGATCCTACTGGAGCTTAAGACATTTTACTACACTTCTTCATTGTACAATCAGAATCATGTATTGTCCATCCACCGTCTTTACATAAAATGATGCACAACAGATGACATGCATACCATATTCGCCATATTAAGTGCCCTGCTCCAAGAAGTACCCCATGTCCAACCTCCAGCCAGACCAATCTGTAGGGAATCTGTGTAAGCACCTCCTATTGAGACCCAGAATTTAGGATACTGAGGAAGAATGCTCATACAGTTGATTTTTCTATTTTCGTTTATTTTTCAAACCGATGATCAATCTTGAAACTGTAACCACTTCCCACCATACCTCGGTGCATGTCAAACTATCACTACTGTATGTGCTCCAGGGTCACCTGATCGACTCTGTGGGGTGGAACTGGCAGAATGCTAACGAGGCAACCACCAGCGCTATACTGCTAGGCACAAGCAAAGGTAAAGGTTTTATTTTCTTGTTTTGATTCATATACTGATCTGCTGATCAACAAAACAAAAGTTTCTCTCGTGGTGGCAAATTAAAAAAGTGAGAAAAATTCTTATTCATCCTACCAAAGTACAAGCCTTTCAGTACAAGTAATGTAATATCTCCACCTTCAAAACGTCAAAAGTCGATCAATATGGGACAGATAGTCATCAAAGTTTTTCTTGTCTTTTCATCTTTACAAGCATGGTTCGCCTTTCCTTATATAAAACAAATTTGAAAGACCTATCTCTATTATATTATCCCCTGCAATGCGTTTTGTCGGGTTTTAAAATGGACACCGTCAGTCCATTCATCCGTCCGAGCAAGGTGTTTCCAGAGCAGATCGTGAAAATCATACAATATTTCTTCACTAAACTTGGCACAAAGATAGGTCTAGTGGTGAACTGGTACCTTTTGATAGTTTGGGATTTTAAGAAATATTTATATAGAACTAGTTGATGATTTATGACAAGTATCAATAACTTTGTCTTCTTGTTATATCTGTTGCAGTGTTCGGAATATTGCATGAAAGACAAGGGGGCCATGTCATAACCCTAATGTAAAAGTGTTTTTTCAGGTCTCAATGTACCCATGACCATAATGACCTTCTTAATTTCTAGCACTCTTGTTATTACTTGTTTCCAGGCATAATATTTGAGACAGAGCTCACAGCCAATGAGGACAGTCGTTTCTTCCAGGGCAGCCTGGACCAGTACCTGAGACAAGTAAGTGTCGTATATAAGGTATATACATCATGTTTGTGTCATATTACCCACATGTTGCCATCTCAGGATTGCCATTTGTCAACAGTGTTGTTGCGGGCCTGCCTTGTATGGACCATGATGAGAATTGGTCCCTTGCACTTGAAAGCTTGTCATACAAGACTTTAATTGAATCGGATGGTCCGACTCAGTGATTTGGTTGATTGTGTTCATCATAATCAAAATGTGTGGTACATTGCTCATAAACTCAACCACTGGTATGTGTGGCCCAGACATGTCATTGTGATGTAGACATGTTGTTGTATGTCGTATTATAGCTGGAATATTGCTGATTCTGGCATAAGGCAACAAACAAGTTAAACGGTCCTAGATTTTAGTCCTATTACTGCTATGTCAAGGTATTAGAGCTGCAACAGTCACTGCAGTCATTTTTATCCCCCCGGCATATAATGCGGGGGGATATAGCGATCAGCCAGTCTGTCTGTCCGGGTCCGTCCTTAATCATTTCCTTTTCCGGGGCAGAATTCCAAAACCATTCAGTGTATTTGATCGAAACTTAGCAAAGCTATCAGGCACATACTGAAGTGGTGCCTTTTGATATTTTGGGATTTTTCTAATTTTTATTTTTTTAAATTTTTATGGAATGAAGTTGACCATAGACTCAATTGGGGATGGGGTTCGTTTCCGGGGCAGAATTCCAAAACCATTCAGTGTATTTGATCGAAACTTGGCAAAGCTATCAGGCACATACTGAAGTGGTGCCTTTTGATATTTATTCTTTACGAATTTATATTTTTTACAATTTTTATGGAATGAAGTTGGACCTAGACTCCATTCGAAAACCATTCAGTGGGTAAACAATGTATGCTTCTTAAAGAACATTCAACTGTTGACTCATTACATAGAGAATTGCACATTTACTAGTGGTTACTTTACAGACAGCTGCCGGGGGGATATGTCATCTTTCTGATGACTCTTGTTTAGGGTAGTTTCGGGGAATCTTTTCCTAATATGGGATTGACTTGTGTTATTAACTCTGAGGGTTAGAAGTTGGTGGGAAATGAGTTGTGGTTTGTTTTTTGTGTTTGGTGTAATCTATTATCATTCGTTACTTTCCTTTAAGCAATGCTTTGATGTAGAGGCCCCATCTGCAAATTTGTTTGTTATGATGACTACCAGTAGTTAAATGGTCCTGTGTTTAGAGGTAGATATTATGTAAACAGATATCACAGAAAATACTGTGTTTCTCCCTATCAAATGTCTTCTTTGGACTTTTCGGGTTAATGAATGTGATAAGGGATTACCATGATTACTAAGAAATGGGAATTTCAGGAAACCACAAAGGATGGATAATTTAATCTAATCATTGTTTCTACTTTGGTAGTCATGTCCCCATTCTATATCATGTATCAAATGATTCAGCTGGAGAAGATTGGAATAAGTTGGCCAAGGGGAAACCTCTGTATCATTATCCAACTCTATCATACTGAGTGAGTTCCACATGGCAAACGGTTGGACCTGCATGCATCATGTTCGATATTTCTTCCACATGAAGATGACATGCCAGGATGTCATGGCAATATTGTTCAAAGCGGCATAAACTCACTCACTTATTTCCAGACTCTGAACTTTGACAGGCGTGTGATTGTGGGCTAGCCTAATTGACAGGGTTTGTGTGGTCCCCAACATGGATACAGTTTATGAAGCCCTTGGGGTACCTTGCTTTGATGTGATGGAATATTCTTTCAATTCCATGGTATTTTTTTGATAGCTCAATAACTACTCTTGTATACAGACAGATTAGATAGACAGATGATTTGTTCTTTCGAATTTTTTCGGGGCCGGGGGGATTTGTCATCTTCTGATGACTCTTGTTTTTACTTATCTCCCCTTATCTTAATACTTTGTTCAGTTAAAGCTTGCAACGAAACCTCACGAGGTAAGATTGTCTGGTTTTGTCGTTCTTGCTATATCAGTCATTTATGTGTGTGTTGCCTTTATCCATCTCAACATAAGGCAACTTTTTTTTCTGAACTGTGTTTATCATGATTGTCATATTACAGTGTGTTTATTTTCTGTCTGGATGAAATTCACTAATTTTGTTCTGGAGTATAAAATTTGTGTTGAATGATAGTATATGTGAACTTGTTGTAACTGTTTAGTTGCTGCGGCCACGTTTTGACATTTTTTCTTTAATAAAGGAAATTCTGATGAGGTCTCAAGTCATTTGCTTATCTGCTGCCTTCTGTTCCTGCCACAAAATGTTGAAAGTGTTTATTTCATAAAGCAGTAGTGATGTGGTGATTGTGGTCCATAAGGTTCCAATGATCTTCCATCCAGTAAGCGATTAGTAAATATTAGGACAACCCCACTGTAAGGTATGGGATATTGGCCATCCACCTCCCAACTTCACCCTGGAAAAGACTACTCAACTGTTATGCCTTGGAGAAAGGCAGAGCCCACAATAAACTGTATACACCTATACTGCAATTTGCATGTGAATGGATTTTGAGTTTTATTAGGGTTATTTCTTCCAATTAATGTACAAATGTTGTGTATGCAGGCAAAAGATTGATAAAATGTTCAGTGACAGATTTTTATCGCTGGTTTGTTGTTGACTGTTTTACCTGCAAAATATCTTGAATTGAAAGTTGGTCAACCCTTGTTGTATTCCCCTTGGAATTGGGTCATAAAAAATAGCCACATGCCCCATAATATACATTCTAAGATGCTTCACTAAAAGATCAAAGGCGCCAAATATACTTTTTGAGTTATGTCATCATGGACCAATGTCATGATGCTGTTCCAAGTACCTCCCCCGTGATCTAATATATCCTTGGTAACATCATTCTTTCATTACTGTCAAGCAAGCAAGTGTATTTCTTTTTTTTTCTTATTTCAGTGTTCTAGGTAATAAGCGCCCTGCTCTAATAAGCGCCAACGGTGATATTTGCTAATATATTGGCTAGTGAACAATCCCAATTAGCACCCCTTCCGATTGGTCAATGTACACAAGACTTATTTATTTGCATACAATATGCACTTGTGTGTTATATGCACCCTTAATTATGGGCAATTAAATTCTGGAAAAATATATCTGTCGTACATGAAAATTCCAGGCTGTCAGCATAAACCACAAAATTTATCTTTCTACTCTGTTTTTTTTTCACCAAAATAGTATAGTGAGTGAGTGACTGAGTATGGTTTTACGCCGCTTTTAGCAATATTCCAGCAACATCACGGCGGGAGACACCTGAAATGGGCTTCACACATTGTACCCATGTCGGAAATCGAACCCGGGTCTTCAGCGTGACGAGCGAACCCTTTAACCACTAGGCTACCCGACCGCCCCTCCAAAATAATATACTAATAAGAGCCCCCTATTTCTAATTTTGAGAGTGTCCTGGGCATTATTTCGTCGAATGCAGTAACATTTTTCTTGTGTTCACTCCTTGTTTGAGGCTGTATGTTTCTTTTTGTCAGATGTTCAACTTGGGCAGAGAGAAGGCTCAGTCAGTGACAAGTCTTCAGTTTGACCGTCTTCCGTCGACTACGATGACGGAATACCGCTACTACATTCTTGCCACTACTCCAGGGTGAGCGTGTTCACTAGCTCATGACAACCTTGTATTGCAGCTATCAGCATCACCACTTGAACACAAAGTGATATGATGTGGCTGGGAACTAACCATGATGTTTATGACTATGCTAAAAGCATATTTCCCCATTCACAAGCCCATTACAACTCCGTCTGAACAAATATAAATATAATCTCTTTTCACAACTTGATATTTTTTAGCTCCATTATATGGTCTGATGTTGATGATAATAGTATTAAATAGTATGATGTCTATTCTGAACCCTGTTTAAAACCAAAAAAATCCACATTTGTGAATCACTGTTACCATGGAGACATGAAACTTTATGTGGATAACAACTTACTCATTCAAAGTAATCGCAGTTACTCGGGGCGCCAATGAGTTACCGGTAATACCAGATCACAGAAGGTTTGCGTAGGTTCTTGGAGAGATCAGCCAGATTTTCTCAAGGCTCTGACAGACTACTGGCAAAATGAAATGTTTGATGGTGCAAGAATAAAGTTCAAACTTGTTGGCATGTTCTACATGTCTGTGCCTGCATGTGGCGCTCACTCCTACACTCGTACCTCAACTGTGCACATGGACAGTACAGTTTACAGATGTCACAATATGTGCATAGAACATCAAATCAGATATTATCACAAGAATGTTGGTTAATGTGGTACCGGTACTCTTATGTATAACGATGTACAATAAAACTTAGCAAATACCTTATGTTTTTAATCCATACCCTTCACCCCTGAAATATAATGGGACTATGCCAGTCATGCATATTCATCAAAGTTTACAGACAGATCATTATTTTCTTTCCTGTGTATAACAGTAGTTTTGGGGCTTTGTTTAAGTCGTCTTTCCTATCATTTTCAGTCGTCTGTACCAGTTTATCGGGACGGTGTCCACATCTGCTGAGCCTCCGATGTTCATGTCCCTCTTCCAACAGTATGAGACAGGCGTGGGTAAGGCACAGCAGATACAAGGCACACCAGATACACATAGTTTGTCTCATCATTCCTAGGGGGCAGAATGTTACATGCCCCCAGGACCCCGTGCATGAAAGGGCCCACAATAATATGTTCTGGTAATGGGCCTGGTATTTTACAAGGGACAGGATATGTCTTTTGCAGCGTTAGAAATTGGCACTAGTCCTGTAGTCCTTGCCAAACTGCCCAATAGTAAAGGTATCATAAGGACCAGTAGAAATTTGCCATTTTTAGGTGTTTTGCTATATGCTATTACTGTAAAGACTAGTGGACTGAAACTGTTAGTTTCTAATGTTTTTTTTTTGGTTACTGCTTCAAATCACGTAATTCTATTTTGTGAAAAAAGGTGTATAGGAAATTATTTTATGTTCTTCTTTTTTTTTCAAGGACATCCAGCATATCCTGTGAACAAATAAATTTTTTGCAAAAACTGATGAAGAATTATTTTGTTCCGGAAAGAAATCTGGAATCCCCTCCCCTCTCTTCCCCTCTCTTCACCTCCCCAATATCAAGTGGTCAGTCCCTATGAAGCATTCAGTTGTTTGCAATGTGTGATGTGGCTGTTTGTGTGTCATTGTGCTCTGACAGCATGGATTGTTCCCCATGCTATCAACCACTGGTTTGCTAGACACAGACTTGTCTACAGGCTCCTGGGATATAGCTTGAACATTGCATAAAACAACATTCACTTACTCACTGTCTCATGATAACACATCAACTTGTATAATGTTTGGATCATTTTTGTATCACTTACTGTCTTATATACCAGTGAAGATCCGGGTTAGAATAGGTCTTCAGCAGTCCATGCTTGTCGTAAGAGGTGACTATGCTTGTCGTAAGAGGTGACTAATTGTCGTAAGAGGCGACTATGCTTGTCGTAAGAGGTGACTATGCTTGTCGTAAGCGGTGACTATGCTACTCGTAACAGGCAACTATCAGGATCGGGTGGCCAGGCTCGCTGACTTGGTTGATGCAAGTCATTGTATCTCAGTTGCGTGGATCAATGCTCGTGCCAGACTTGATTATTTACAGACCGCCCTTATATAGCTGGAATATTGCTTATTGCGTCGTTAAACAACAAACAAGCAAATACTTTCTCATATGTACTACTCTCCTTTTGAAAGGTTATATTTTTATATTTCCATGACACACAAAACTGATTCTCATAATATGTCAAGTGTATTTTTAAATAGAATGACATATCTGATGTTCCCTATCAAAAGTTGAGTAGTATATTACTTAAGGATATGGCATAATTTACAACATGTCAGTTTGATACCAGTAACTTTATAACTTATCCCAGTAATGCTTTATGCATCTAACTTTATTTCCAGAAACAGTGCAGTTTCTTGAGTTACCAGGGGACTTTGGTTACAGTGAGCTACATCTGTTCTTCCCCAAGTTCCGCCAGGCAGCTACAAAGTTTGCCTGGATGACAGGTGCTCTTTCGTTGTTATAAGATATTTTTAGTGTTTGAAATTTAAGAGTAGACACAAGTCAGCAGTTAAAAACTGTGTTGATAAATTAATTTGTTTGCACTTTGAAATATAGTGAAATCTTGTTTGTCCAGACCAGAGACCATGGATTGGTAGATGGTCTCTGGTCCCGACCCCATAGTCTAAAAACAATGCATTCTGGACAATGACTGTTTGTAACATCTGCATATGTACAAAGGACATTACAGGGATAGACACAAGGTGTATAATTCAGCTAGTCCACAGCTCAATCCATACTTCCCTATGAAGATCCGGGTTATCGTTTTTCAGTAACCAATGCTTGTCATTAGAGGCGACTAACAGGATATGATGTTCAGGCTTGCTAACTTGGTTAATGCATGTCATTGTATCCAAACTGTGTGGATCAATGCTCGTGATGCTCAATGGATTGTCTGGTCGAGACTTGAATATTCACAAACCACAGTCATATAGCTGGAGTATTGCTGAGAGTGGTGTTAAACAACAAACAAACAAAACAATTCATACTTCATTATCCAGTGTATTATATCTCCATGCTTTTTTGATAAATACATAGCTTTGTTTTCAGCCATATACAAAAGGCACAAAATAACCATCCATTCAGATTCGATCCTGTACCAGGTTAGTGATAAGTGGTGCATGGGAGGCGCAGTCGTCTAAGGCGCCGCTATTTGCTGTGCAGAGTTGCGTCCCTTAGGCACGCCAGAAATCTAAGATTGTGGGTTCGAATCCTGGTTCGCCTCGATTTTGTTTCTAGGTTTGTCAGCACCATACCCATGCACGTAGGTTTCACCAAAGTGGTAAACGTCTGAGACCTGCATCACTTCGGGCCTTCCCCCCACATAAGGCTGACACGCCGCTATATAACTGGAATATTGTTAAAAGCGTGTGATGAGAGAGATGGGAGATGGGAATTGGGATGTTGCTTCAGAAACAAAGCTTTCAATGGTGTACAACTCCAAGGTATTTGTCAAAATAGAAAGGAGATATTCTACCCTGGACATTTAGGATGAGCTCAAGGCAGAGTGGTGGTTGTGTAACACATGTATATTTTGTGAGAAACCAGCCCTTCCAGATCTGTGGGTAAGTGTCTGTATCTAACATTGCATAACATCTTTAATCTAAGAAAGGTGTTAATGCAGACAATCTACTTGAAAAAGTTCACTAATTTGCTAATTATAGATTGAAAAAGGCAAAAATGTATTTTGTCCCCCTTGGCATGGTGATTTTCATTCATAAACCAGAGTGAGTATGGTGAGAAGAACCCCATGTAACACTTGGGTGGTGAAAGTGCACTTTAACATGTTCCCCACCTCCCTTGTTTCAGGACCTGGTATTTACTATGGAGATATCGATGTCACGGGAGCAGCAGGACCTAACTCAGTTTTGTCCAATGCTAAACTCATGCCGTATCCTTTCACTGTGACTGACCCGTACATGTTTCCAATTATTGTTTCCTGCTATTGCCACACTCTAAGCTGACGACTGTCATTATTTTGAGACAATACTAGATATTAGTAGCATTCTTTTTCTCCATTATTAATGTTTAATTTTGTTTAAGGATAGGCTGACCAAAGTTTTGAGAGCAGTCTTCCTTTCTCTTCAGCCAGTTAATATGTGAAGGGAAGTAAATCTTTGCCTTGTCATTGAAAGGAACAATCCTAGGGGGAAATTTCTTTATTTTCTTACTCTATAATGTAACAAAATAATTGATTTTCCAAAATGATTTTTATATTTATTTCTGACTGTGGTTCACCCCCAAATATATATGTCAACCATTATTAAAGAAGAAAACTAACAATGTGATTATTAGATTTTAATCCACGCTCGCCTCACTACAAAACATCCTGCCTCACGTTATTTAGTTGACGTCAAGTCCGTACTGACAAAGAAAACCCTACATCTGTTGCCTTGTTGCTGAAATACACCAAAAACGTAATCTATCACACATTTTTGTTTCTTATGCCAGTTAATAGACAGATACTGTGAACAGTTTTGTTGTTAAAAAAATACAAGGAATTATGTTTGTGATTGATCTTTTGTGTCCTAAGAGGATATCCTTAACCTGACGTAGCTACCCGAAGGAGGTGGACGAGAAGCCAGCACCCCCCATATCAATGCTGCTCACGGAATTCCATGTACTCATCCTCTACCCAGACAGGTATAAGTATAAGGTTCTCCTGCAATAGTTTCCCTTGTGGGGATTCCGGCTTCGAATCTAGTCCCCTGCTGGTCGTAGGAAGTGAGCCAATGGATTGGGTGGTCAGGCTCAGTGAACTGGTTGATGGTGTGTCATCATACCCCAGCAGCATGCACCAGTGTTCACAATATCAACCACTGGATTGTCTGGTCCAGGGTCCATTATTTACAGGCCTCCATCATTTAGTTGGAACATTACTGAGGGAGGCATTTAACAAATAAAGCAATAGTTTATGGAACCTAAATTAAAGTATTTTGGAATTTCCATGCTTGGATGAACTTAATTACATTTTCATCTCAACACGATCTGAAAGGTCCTGGAATGCCCCAAAGTCAGCAATTAAAAAGGAAATAAGCTATGGAGAAACAACTCATTTAATTAAGCTGGAATGACCCTGCATGCAACTGAATCTCAAATCATTACACTGTTAGTACTGTTTTGTTTTATTTATTATGTTTTACTTTTCCAAACATTGAAACATTTTCACTGCTTGTGAAGTCAAAGATTTTCCAACGTCACTATTCTATAATGATAAACTTCCAACTGATGTGAACAGTGATGAGACATATAGGTGGCATATGGATTACTTCTTCACAGTCTGAACTGAAGTCTCACTTTTTCAAGTTTGGCTTTAATGTGTAATAACAGGCACTATTCGATAATGATAAACTTCAAACTGATGTGAACAGGCTCCTTATAACATGAACTGTCATGACAAGCATTTCAAACATCAAGTCAGCGTAGATTGTTGAAACTATTCCATGGGGATTCCATGAAGAATAGGCCCCAATGGGTCCCAGAATTCGGTATTTGTCCAAAGAGCTGACTGATTGGGTAGTCAGGATCGGTGATTTAGCTGACACCATGTCATCATTCCCGAATTACGTGGATGATCATGATTACAGCAACCAACTTGCATAGTCCAGACATTATTATTTTCAGGCTATGACAATAAGGCTGGGGCATTAAACAACACTCACTCAATAACAATACAAGCTAGGTTTACAAACACCCATCCCATCTGTGTTACCACTGCCAAACCTAAACATACCTAGCTGTGTTACCTGCTTCAGTATTTGGACAGGACCCCTTACTGACTGTGACCATCTCATCCTTTGCAGATTAAAAGCTGTGTGTGTGCTGAACGAGCAACTTATTTATGATGATGTATATGTGGAGGTAAGTAATGAATGAGGAGAGGTGTTACTGTGTTCCAAGCCTTGGCAAGGAACTTTCGACATTAGTTCACAAGGGACAGATAATCAGTAATTCCTTGTTCTGAGTAAGTTGTTGTTTATATAAGACTAAAAAAAATAATAGTCTTGGTTCTCAGGCACCACCTGCATCATCATAAAGTCCGCTGCACATTTTGTTTTTATTTCCATTTTCAAAAAAATATAAAAATCCTAATACTTGAATGCAATGCACACAAAAAATTGAAAATGGAAACAAAAATAAAACGTGCAATGAACTTGATGAAGATGTGGGCAGTGCCTGAGAACCCAAACTATTATTTTTGGGGGGCCTTACCTGCTGGGTTTTTTTCTGAGGAAATGTAGAAAAATGTGGGTTTCTTGATCTCAAATGGAGACATCAGCTCAGGGAAAGGATTGACTGATGCATGTCTTCGTACCCTGACAGCGTGGATCATTGTTCAAAATATGAATCACTTGATTGTCTGGTCCAGACTTGATAATTCAGAGGCTGCGGTCATATAGATGGAATATTGCTGAGTATGAGTGTTGAACAAACACACAACCAACATGTTTTCTGCCTGACAGAGGTTTGGTAGGCTGCTGGGCTGCTGCAAGGATCCAATCCGTGGTCAGGTCTGGACCTATACAACCACCAGTGTGTTCAAGTACAAGATCGTGAAGGAGGCACGGGATGTATGGCAGATGTACCTGGACAAGGGGCAGTTCGAACTGGCCAGGGAATACTGCAAGGTATAATCACTTAAAGCAAACTGTCATGTATCAGAATAATTTATATTGATTGTTTTGGAATATGTTGTGTTTTAGCAAATATTTTTACTTCAAAATTGCTACCACTAGCCTACCAAATGCCTTTTTGTATGGATCGAAAACGTGCAATAATTGACATTAAAACCAAAAACCAGGGTTATTTGTAGACTTTTAAAACACTGGTATTTTAGTGTCTGCGTATAAGAAACCTCATCTAGCATTCAGAAATTAAAGACCGACAATGTTCCACATATTGATTGCATTTAATTTGAGTTAAAATGCAAATGAGTGTGTTTTGAATGATTTGAACCAAATGATGAGCCAGGATCTATAGATATATTATTTATAAAGTGGGCAAAACTATTACAAACTTCTTACACATGTTCATATAAATAAGAATTAGGCTTTGCTCATTTTAAATGTTTAGGACTTAAAGCAACACTATGGTGGTGGAGAGGAAGAGTCCACCTTCTTGTTCTGGGCGTGTAACCTGACCACTAGATTATTCAGGTTGAATGGTGAAGTGACAGTACAGATCAATTCACGAAGTGTACAACCTTGAATATCCTGTGTGTAGTATCTCCATCCTATTATGGACACTGAACCCATTGGCTACCATGGCTTGTTAAGGTCTAGTGGTTAGTACTTTCTGCAAGTTCTGTATCCACCCACAAAAACATCGACAATCTCTCTGTCGAAAGGGCAGGACCCTACCACTAGAACAAGGCCCCTCTTCACATCAGATCGTAGCAACAGTTATGTACTTCAAAGTCGCAACTGAAAACTCACTTCTTCAAGTTTGCCTTTAATGTGTAATAACAGGCACATCAGACAGGCAAATTTTTGTACATGCATATTTATTGCTTTGTTTGACATAATATTTCTTTTTTCCATATCAGCATTAAAAAGTTTGCTACACAAGACAGTAATTTGATTGGATGGCTATTTTTAGCTGGGGATGTGGATGACTCAAGGGTATTTATCTCAATAGGGTTATATGCTATGCCGGGTAGAAGAGGATGTCTTCACCGAAACTGTGTCTTGTGAATGCTGCTAACTCTAATGCAATATCTATACAGGATAACCCATCTCAGTTGGACAAGGTGTTAACCAAGCAGGCCGAGTACCTCTTCGAAAACAGAAAGTAAGAGAACTAATTATCATAAGCATATGAGGCCAGACTTTTTTTTAAATTTGGTTCACAGATCTGCTAAATCTAAAAAATTGAAATGTGAAAAAAATATAAAAGATTAAAAACATTTCTTTTATTACGCAACCAGAAATACTTAACATGTTTGTAATAAAACTCATTTACTGTTGCTTTCAATATTAAACAATTATTTTAAATACTGTAATTTAAACCTGTTGAAAATTTACCTTACAAGCTTCAAGTTGGAATTTATACTTTTTTACTTTTTCAACCTAACGACCCAAATTTTGGGGCCAAAAATCTGTGAACCAGAAAAAGAAAGTCTGGCCTAACACTTAATTCTTTGATTGGTTGAGTTCTCTTTTATTTAAAATCGATGTTGCCAACAGCATCTTGGCATGATACTATTAGAAAGAAATATTAGTAAAGCAATAAGCAAAAATCTCTGGAAGTAATCAAATTTAACTGTTCTTTTTCCAAGTCTCTACAATATCAGGCTTAGAAAAGATAAAACTTATATTATAAGTATACCTTGTGTTGTAATTGTTTACGTATTGTTCCAGATATGAAGCTAGTGCTGCCATGTATGCAGAAACACAGAATTCATTTGAAGAGATCGCTCTCAAGTTTATCCGACTTCCACAGAAAGAAGCCCTCAAAACTTTTGTACAGAAAAAACTATCTGCTTTACGACCAAGTGTAAGGATGGAGATAATGTCTTCATACAGTTTCAATGCCACATACGTATAAATATTGATTTGACAATTTTAAAAATTCCCTGCTAGTCATTTAAAAAGTTGTTAAATGGCCAATAACAAAGTGTATGAATTATTTCTCCTCATAAATTGATTTTGAAAAGTGTTTGTTGATGGTTAATGGAAAAAAAGAATATCACCAAACTGGCATTATTGTCATATTTTTGCTCACCTAAATGAGACTTCAAGTGAGCTCATGTTGTGGTGAGTGTTTGAATTGAATTTATTTCTGCATATTCTTGTTACCACTTTATTGTGTTTTTTGTAATGTAACGTAGCAAATATTCAGTAAATTACAGGTGAGCTTCAGACCCTTGTGCCGTTTTACAGTTATAAGGGGTTTCCTTTGTTTGAAGTATGTAGTTTTTAGGCTTATGATAATCAACTCACCTTAAAAGTAAATGTATTTTATAAGCATGGGTTGACCTTTCAAATATTATTCTGAACCCAACATTGTTTAAGTTGAAATGAAAACAAAGTGATATGATGGAGGTCTTTGGATGTACTATTAGACCACATGCTTTAGATGCCATGTTCAGAGGTAGATTGCAGTCTGTCTTTGCTAGAGATACATTGAATATGTCCTTCCTGTCTTGCAGGACAAGACACAGATGACGATGCTGGTGACGTGGCTGATCGAGCTGTACCTCAACCAGCTAGGGGAGCTGAAGGAGCAGGGCATGGACGACTCCGAGGACTACATGCGCATCCAGGAACAGTTCCGAAAGTTCCTCGGACAGACCAGGGTCAAGGTCGGTGCCTTATGCTAATTCTGACAAAACCCTTGGAATCTACTACTTGTTCTTCAGGATTATTTTCCGTTTAGCGACAGTTACTTGCTGAGATCACTGGACTCAAATATGTTTAACTAGGTTTCATTCCAGTAGCTTGAGTCTCTCGACTTTTACAGGGGTAGACACGATTGGTCATATCCAACTAGTCTGCAGCCCATTTCAGACTAGTGGCTTACGTAAAGTAACTAGATTTGGGGAGAAAACAACTCGTCTCTCTGGTGTGTCACTAGTCTCGGACAAACAGACTAGTCGCCGTCTCTCTCCATATTTATATACTGCTAATGTTTTCCAAACTTTGCCTGGATGTCTTATTTTTTAATGATTTTTTTGTGAGGGGGGTTACTACTTTTCATCTGAACTGTGATGAGTACTTTTGTGTTTATTTCTGTAAAATGACCATACAATCTTTGGTTCCATAAAGTTGGTACATAGAATTAAACTTTCTCTAAGATGGCATTGTAAATGTTTAATTATGTATATAAGATAGGAAGCAGTATGGTGTCTGTAAATGAACACAATTCCCAGGACAGTTGAATAATAATGCCTGTATTCCTGTAGGAGACAGCCTCCAACAACCGTGGGGTTGTCTACGACCTGATCGCTAGTCATGGTGATGTGGAGGACATGGTGTTCTTTGCTGTATTAATGAAAGGTCAGTTCCCTTGCTACCACTATGTCACTGGTAGCGATACCTCTATTGGGCAGCAGTGTTTGAAATTCAGGGTTTATGGGATCCTTAAGATTTGTGGAGAATGGAAGGACCTCATGAATCTTTAGCTTTCAACCTTTGTGTTCTGACAAGGTCTTTTATGCTTAATTTCACACACTGTGTAGTATTTGTCATGCAAAGTTGCTTCCCACAGGCACAGCAGGATCTGATGATCATGGGTTTGAATCCCAAGTTCACCCTGATCATGATCATGCTTCACATTTGTGCCCTTGCTATGCCTCTATCACCACAGCCTTACAGGGCACACAGGCGGCCCAGCTGTCTAAGGTGCAGTATTCACTGAGTTTTTCTCCAGGGCATGCTAGGATCCAATGATCATGGGTTCAATTCCAAGATTTGCCCTGATTATTTATTTCCCTTGGTTTGTCAGCACTATCTGAGCTTCACCAAAGTGGGAAACAGCAAAGGCCTGCATCACTGACATGCCGTTGAAAGAGGTGTTGAAATCTCGCTCACTCACTCTGCCTTACACTGCCTTCTGGTATGAAATAGCTGTCTCCAGCATTAAAACCCGACTCACTCACTCACTCTGTCTAACACTGCCTTCTGGTATGATATAGCTGTCTACAGCATTTAAACCCGACTCACTCACTCACTCTGTCTAACACTGCCTTCTGGTATGATATAGCTGTCTCCAGCATTAAAACCCCACTCACTCACTCACTCACTCAGTCTTACACTGCCTTCTGGTATGATATAGCTGTCTACAGCATTAAAACCCCACTCACTCACTCACTCACTCACTCACTCTGTCTAACACTGACATCTGGTATGATAGAGATGTCTTCCGCATGAAACCTCACTCACTCACTAGCTCACTCACTCACTCACCCAACTGAACAAAAATGGATTATTTTCAGGCTGCAGTGATATACTGGTAGCTAGAATATTGCTGATCCACTCATTCACTCACTCACTCACTCACTCATGAAGCTAAAGTTGTTTTCTGTTGCCTTAAAGTTGGCCTCTTTCTAAGGTCACCTGGTAAACATCCAGTTGAGCACAGTCTCTAGTTTCTGTCAGAAATTGGGCACAAAGGTTGTGCAGCATGATTCTTCACTTCTGTCACTTTGTATCACTCACCTACTGACTCATTCACTCAGCTGAAGATATTACTTTTGATGCCTGCTGTATTCCTCTGCCTTAGCTCAACTGTCTGCCATGTGTGTTTCAGACTACGAGAGAGTCATCAGCCATCACATCCAGCATGAGAACTACAAAGGTGCTCTGGACGTGTTGAAGAAACAGGTAGGTTGAATACCATGCATAATAGGTAATGTTATTGCTGGTTAGTTTTGTTTAGAAGAAGAAATATGAAGCTGTCTTGGTTCTCAGGCAGTGCCTGCATCAATTTGAATTGTACATAGCTAATATCCCTTCAGTGGGGGGAATAAGGTTTTAGGATTCTGAATCAAAATACTAAAAAAATGTCTGATGAAAAACTACAATATGTTTAAATAATTAAAGCAGTAGGAAAGTAATAGTTTGAAAGTATGAGTCTCAACATCAGCCTTTATCAATCTGAAGACCTTGGTTACAATACCCACTTGGATACAATTAGTGAAGCTCATTCATGATGTGGAGCGGTCAGGTAGCCTAGTGGTTAAAGAGTTCGCTCGTCACGCCGAAGACCCGGGTTCGATTCCCGACGTGGGTACAATGTGTGAAGCCTATGTCTGGTGTTCCCCGCCGTGATATTGCTGCAATATTGCTAAAAGCGGTGTAAGACCATACTCACTCATTCTTGATGTCCCCCAAATGACATGGCTGGATAAATGCTAAAAACTATGTAAAACCCTGTTTGAGCTTTAGTCAATTCCTGATAATTCCTCACTCAAATTGTAGTAAGATTGCAGATTTATCACTGTGCTCCGATGACGTAATCACTGCTCATGCTGTGAACCACTGGTGTGCCTGACGAAGACCCAATAATGTACAGGATGTCATGATAGAGATGTAATGTTACTGACTGCGGCACAGAACAACATCTCTCTTGACTCCGTAATCAAGAGAGTTCCCTCTAATGTTGTCCTTTTTTCACCAGAGTGAGGTTGAGCTGTACTACAAGTTCTCTCCCCTGCTGATGCAGTATACGCCAAAGGAAACAGTGGATGCCTGGATGACCCAACACAAGTACCTTGACCCCAAACAGCTTATCCCCGCTCTGGTGCAGTACGACCATCACAAATACAGGGAACAGGTGGGTACTTGTTACAGTCGTCTACTTCAGCAGTCATACCTGGACCTCTTACCACAAAGATATCAAGTATTAAGACAGCCATAGATAGTTATAGGTCTGTCATATTGACTTGGTCGATGTCCAAGATCTGTCATAATGGCCTGTTAGAGGCCCAAGTTCAGTCATATTTGCCTGGTAGAGGTCCAAGTTCAGTCATATTTGCCTGGTAGAGGTCCAAGGTCTGTCATAATGGCCTGTTAGAGGCCCAAGTTCAGTCATATTTGCCTGGTAGAGGCCCAAGTTCAGTCATATTTGCCTGGTAGAGGTCCAAGTTCAGTCATATTTGCCTGGTAGAGGTCCAAGGTCTGGTCGGTCATATTGGCCTGGTACTGGTCCAGGGTCTGTCATATTGACTTGGTAGAGGTCCAAGGACTGTCATATTGGCCTGGTATAGCTCCAAGGTCCAATAACACCCATATATTTATAATGACATTTTTATGAATCAACTATCTTTACCATATAACGGCTTAAGGCCCTCAAGGATCCCAGGACCCCCTTAATTTCAAAAACTGCATCATGAAATTGGGTAAGATTTCCGTACATAATCCCTGCATCAAATTAGGGAATCCTAACCCAACATAATTGATCTTTAATACTTCTAGCCAGGGCTTATGAATTATAACATTATGAGGCATGGGTTAAGAGCAGACGTCTTACCTAAATTTGAGTTAGCAGGTGATCAAAGTTGTGTTTAACGAACTTGATTCAAACTTGCAAAGAATGCCTATTTACCCAAGCCGAGTTCCCTTCATGGTCAGTTTGTGGTCAAGAACTGGAAGTGTGGACTTTTGTGGATGTGACAGTTACACATTCAAAGCAATCAGTAAAAGTGTAAGGTTATTAATAATTTTGGATCATAAATTATATTTTATAAAGAAGTGAAGAAAATTTCAAAATTCAAACTTTGTTTTCTTTGCTGGCACTTCTCACTTATCGTTAATTGGTGATTAGCAGGAAAGATTAACCCTAACTGACTATGTGCCATAACAGTTATATTGGAATAATGCCCACTGATGACACAACGATGTCTTGAGTCTATGTTGTTTATTTGCTTTTATTCAAGAATGGAATCCTGTTCTCATGACATCTTGTATATTTATAAACTGACTCTGAACATTAAACACAGTTCAAAATATCCAAATATTGGGGACTGTTCCTGTAAAAGTGAATATTATCCTACTATAGGGCTGGGACGAGTCCGAATTTACTACCCGGGTACCCACCCCCCTATTACCTGACCCTACCCGGGTACCCACTGTAGGTCTCAAGAGATAGGTACAAAATGTCCGATTGGACATTTTTTTACCATAGCACTGGCAAAACGTATTTAGATACATTTATCAAACAATCTTGTCATGCATACACTGAAGTTGACCCAAGTTATATCTTTATTCAAAGATATGAAAAGTCAGAAGGAATGGGTGCATAGTCAGAAAGAAATGCGAACAATTGTGACTTGTAGTGTAACCACAGAGTTCTAGATAATTTTTGTCATTAAAAAATATATCACATGACTAACCACAGGTCCGGGTAGTCCTGTGGGTACCTGCGTCCTACTCAGTACACACCCGACCTGGGTACTCAAGTTACCTGTCTCAGCCCTATATCCTACCCTATTTTTTATCACGGGGATGAAATTCTCTAGTGTCAGGATGATTCTCCCTTGTGAATTTGAACCCATACCAGTGTGGCACTAAGGTAGGATACTATACTCTAGAGTAAAACTTCCCCTGGGATAATATTTAGGTAGGATATGATCCTTGCTTACATTCCCACCTGATGGTGTCTTCTGTGTAGGGTAATGAAGCTATCCGGTACCTGGAGTTCTGTGTGCACAAGCTGGGCAACAAGGACAGCCCCATACACAACTACCTTCTGTCCCTGTACGCCAAGCTGCAGTCAGACCAACTCATGACCTACCTCAACCTGCAAGGGGAGGTAAGCACTGATATCATGTACCCATCAATGATATGAGGCATTTTGCATGTGCAATAAAGCCTACATATCACAGGGAGTGTAATAGCCAGATATCAGCCTGGGTGGTAAGAAATTAGAGTTTCATGCCTTATTGCAAAGTAGGGTATTTAGTAATGATAATAATAAGACCAGTTATATAGCACGACATTCCAAATCACAGAGGACATACTGTAAGTGCATACATGAAGAGTCTGAAAGTCAGTAGCGTTGAAAGAGATAAGTTCTCAATCCAGATTAAGAAGCAGAAAGAGAGGAAGCACTTTTCAGGATCAGCGAGAGATAATTCCACAGAGAGTCAGCTGATGAACTGAAAGATTTGGAAAGTAATGTTTTTAGATTATAGGCAGCAACATCAAGGAGAAGTTGACCAGCTTGTTGGAGTAAATGTGTTTCTGTTGTGCAGGATGTTGATGATGTGAGTTACGACCTGAAGTATGCACTGCGCCTTTGTTCCGAGTATGGCCACAAGAGGGCGTGTGTGCATGTGTACTCACTCATGGGATTGTACGAGGAGGCAGTAGACATGGCACTCTCTGTAAGTAACTCTCATCCACAGGTGGAGCTTTCTCATGTCTATTCTGTGTACAAATAAGTGTGTAGTTTGAATTTTGATTTAGGAGAACCTACAAAGATTATTTCAGTCCAGGTACAACACTATTATTGTTCCTTCATGTCATTATGGCTTAAAAATAATAGTCTTGGTTCTCAGGCACCGCCCGCATCATCATAAAGTCTGCCGCACGTTTCGTTTTTATTTCTTTTCTAATCTAAAAAATCTTTAAATATTCCGCTACTCAACACACAAGCCCAGCAGTTAAATGGTACAATACTTAAGAACAACATGATTTCCCCGAAATTATTGTAAACAAAATTTGGTTACATACTATCTTGAACAGCAACAACAACAAAAACACCGCCCGTCCATGCAATAATTTCAAAAGCCATTGGCTGAGAACCAATTCTGTTATTTGTTTTAGCCTAAGCATGTTAATGCAATTTTGTTATCAAACAATAGTATCGCAACTTGTTATGATGTCATGTACCAATCTGATGACATCATTGACAGAATTATATCCAAATAGAATGTGAATGTTTCACTTGGTGCTGCATAACCAGATATTGTATGTGTAGACATGGATGTTATTTACTTGAAAGCACTGTTGAAATGTGGATAATGATGGAGTTACCTCCCTTTATCCAGGTTGATGTTGAGCTGGCAAAGACGCAGGCAGACAAACCTGACGAGGATGACATAGAACTGAGGAAGAAGCTCTGGCTGCGGATAGGTCAGTGAATGTTACCATGTGATGAATGTTTTTGTGAAATATAAGTATTTGCTGCCTTTTCCCAAATCCCAATAGGGTTGAGTATTGACAATATCTTTTGATTTATAGCGATTATAAACAAGAATAAGTAACTAATGAGATGTTTATTGTTTTATTGATGTCAACTGTTAACGGGTTTCCTAGGTTGATGTGACTCATTTGGCTATTCCTGCTGAGCCATGTTCATGCCTCAACGATCGTGAGGATAATTTGGCACATAAGGTTGTGGACTTTTTAACTGACAGCCAGCATTCCTCAACTAGCTCTAAGACTGGCCTATTCCTATGACAGTTGTGGACTTTTTAACTGACAGCCAGCGTTCCTCAACTTGCTCTAAGATTGGCCTATCCCTATGACAGCTTGGTGTGTCCTCAAGTCATCTTTGTAGTTTGCTACTCTGTTGTGATTGGATGGTCACAATGGATGCACTATGCTACTCAGTGTTTATTGGATGGTCACAATGTATGCACAAAAAAAACTCAATGTTTATTGGATGGTCAAACTGGATCGACATTGCTGATCACCAACTCGCGAAAACCCCTTTTTACAAACCAGTATTTTTACCTTTCAGTCATCATGGTTATTGAATAAACTTGTATACAGATACTGAAGTATTTCTCCTAGTTGGTGGATAGATGTGTTCAGTGCATTGGCTCCTCATGTAAACACAGAGAGTCACGGACCTTTAGGGGCCAAGGGTGGCCCAGGGGTCTAAGGTGGTACAAGTTGTGTGCAGAGTTGCAACCCTTTGATGTGCCTGGATCCTTTCATTGTGGCTTCCAATCCCAGATTCACTTTGATTATGATTCTTAGTTTTGTCAGCACCATAATACATTATCATGGATTCCATCAGAGTGATATGCATGTACAACCTGGCTTTCCTCACACATTAATCTGATATGCCTGAAGTACTGTTGAAAGCAAGGTTTAAACCCAAGTCACTTACTGTGATACTGACTCATAGTTTTCAACCATTGTTGCAGCTCGACATGTTGTGGAGGAAGAGAAGGACATCAAACGTGCCATGGACTTCCTACACGAATGTGACCTCCTCAAGATTGAGGACATCTTGCCATTCTTTCCCGACTTTGTCACCATTGACCATTTTAAGGTAATACTCAACACTACTGCTATCCTATCAGGGAGGGCAAGTGTGCTCAGTGAGGAAACTGTCAATTTGTTACTTTTTATCCCCCCAGCATATAATGGCGGGGGGTATAGTCTTCATCTGGTCTGTCTGTCCGTCCATATTTTGTTTCCAGAGCATAACTTGAAAACCGTGAAAGATTTTTCATCCAAGCTTGGTACATGTATTAACCAGGGGCTGAAGTGGTACCTTTTGCTATTGTTGGGGCCTGGGGGATTTGTCGCCTCTGATGACTCTTGTTTAATTGATCCGTTTCAAGTACATGTAAATACACTGCACTATCAGGGAAGGCTGGTGTGCTCAGTTTGCTGGGGAAACTGATGGCTCCGGTTCTGGATTAGTTTCCACGTTGGGAAAACCATAATATCAAATTATGACCCAAAAAAACACCATAACCTGCATTTTATCTCTGTGAAAAGACACAAAAGTATCTTTTCCAATACCATTTACCTACTTTCGACAGTACTGGAGAACACTGTGTCACTTCAGTGCAGCCAGTTGTGTTCTGGGGTCGTGATAACACAGCCTGCTGATACATCTCCATGGCCCAGCCCAACAAAGCAGGCTTAGACCCTGTGTCTCTGTTACAGTATGGAAATTATGATGGTCATAGTGCTGAGATTACTTTTTGGCATTGCAGGTTATAGTGCTATGATCGTTGTTCAAATATTACATTACTTATATTATTGTATAACATGTATAACATATATAACATGTATACCTTGTATACTTTGTATACTTTGTATAACTAACAATGAATTGTAGCCATAAATATATTTTACTTTCAGAATAAGGACCCTGTTTTTTCAAAAAGTATTTTTGTTTGGGATTCACGTAATGAGTTTGCATGTATTTTGCACAAAATTAGGGTCCAATAATGTCATCTGAAAAAAAAAATTGAACGATGTTTTGGGGTTGTATTGCAGGATGCCATCATCACATCACTGCACGAGTACAACGACCACATCAAGTCACTGAAGGACGAGATGGAGGAGGCTACCCAGAGTGCTGAGGAGATCAGGAAGGAAATCCAGAGCTTCAGAAACAAGTAGGGACACATTTGTTTGGCTGTTTGTTTGTTTGTTGTTTAATGCTACACTCAGCAATATTCCAGCTGTATGACTGCAGCCTGTACCAAACAGTCCAGTGAGTGATGATATGTGTAATGATCCACACCGCTGAGGCACAATGTAATCGTAATCAACAAAGCTAATGAGTCTGACCATCTGATCCATTTTGTCGCTTCATACAAGGAGCTGGTTTGGGGAACGATCAGACCTCAGTGCAAGTTTTCAGGGGCGGTCGGGTAGCCTAGTGGTTAAAGCCTTCGCTCGTCACGCCGAAGACCCGGGTTCGATTCCCGACATGGGTACAATGTGTGAAGCCCATTTCTGGTGTCCCCCGCCGTGATATTGCTGGAATATTGCTAAAAGCGGCGTAAAACCGTACTCACTCAGTGATGGTTCACTTGAATACTGATGGTTCGAGTGAAAAGACTGATGTTTGCGTGAAAACACTGATGGTTTAAGTAAAGACACTTATTTTTTTAGTCAAAACACTGATGGTTAAAGTTTGGTTGGTTGGTTGGTTTGTTGTTTAACGCCGCACTCAGCAATATTCCAGCTATATGACGGCGGTCTGTAAATAATCGAGTCTGGAAATGACAATCCAGTGATCAATATCATGAGCATCGATCCACGCAATGGGGATCAATGACATGCATCAACCAAGTCAGCGAGCCTGACCACCCGATCCCTTTAGTCGCCTTTTACGACAAGCATAGTCGCCTTTTACAGCAAGCATGGCTTGCTGAAGATCTATTCTTCCCCGGATCTTCACGGGTCCATGGTTAAAGTAAAGACACTGATGGTTTGAGTCAAAACACTGATGGTTTGAGTCAAAACACTGATGGTTTAACGAAAGACACTGATGGTTTAAGTAAAGACACTGATGGTTTGAGTCAAAACACTGATGGTTTGAGTCAAAACACTGATGGTTTAACGAAAGACACTGATGGTTTAAGTAAAGACACTGATGGTTCGAGTCAAAACACTGATGGTTTGAGTCAAAACACTGATGGTTTAAGTAAAGACATTGATGGTTTAAGTAAAGACACTGATGGTTTGAGTCAAAACACTGATGGTTTAAGTAAAGACACTGATGGTTTGAGTCAAAACACTGATGGTTTGAGTCAAAACACTGATGGTTTAAGTAAAGACCCTGATGGTTTGAGTCACAACACTAATGGTTTGAGTCAAAACACTGATGGTTTAAGTAAAGACCCTGATGGTTTAAGTAAAGACACTGATGGTTTAAGTCAAAATCCTGATGTTCATGTGAAGTTAAATGCAAGAAAGGGCAGAAAGCCCCTGATAATCTGAAGCATTGTGTCAATGTTTAGCATTTGATAGGTTTTCTCAAAAGCTTTTTCCACTCACAAGTTTATTTGGGATGTGACACAGACATGCATTAGTGTTATTATCATTATACCCTTACCTGATACAGTATCAGACATGACAGGATGGAGTCACAACACTTAATTCACTTCTTTCTGTGTTCCCCATGTTCTATTGCCTGGCTGATAGGAGGTCAGTGCAATCAAGCAGTTTGTGTTGACTCATGTAATTGGTTGATTCAAGTTTATTCTGATGGTACTGTCCAATCAGATTTAGTATTGTTTCATGACAGGTCATAAATGAAGCTCACCTGTTGAGTTGTTATCTGGACATTTTAGACTTATACTTTGCCTTCTTGCTTTTATTTTTTCCCTTTTTCCTCAAATTGATACAGAATTACACTATGAATCGTTATTTGAGTACTGGTAAGCGAAGAGTTACGATGCACCAATTCATCAGTTATTTGTGACAGCCCCAATATATGTGAACACAAGTCTAATTGTATTCTGTATTCTGCCTTGGATACAGCTGATGAGGCAACTCTGTAATCAATCTTGTCCTATATTTCAGATATGCCTTTGTGAAAGCCGAAGACAAGTGTTCCTCTTGCAGCTACCCACTGATGGTGAGGGCGTTCTACCTGTTCCCATGCCAGCACAAGTTCCACATGGACTGTCTGATTGCAGATGTGCTGCCCAGTTTGTCGGGGTCCAAGAAGTCCAAGGTTGACCAGTTACAGAGGAAGCTCGCGGAGAGGGACGAGGCGGTTCCATACAGGAAGTCCACATCAGCAGCACAGATCGGGGTCAATAGAGATGCGGAGGTGAAGGTGGGTTGCAAAGTTATATGTCTACACTGCTAGGGACTAAAGGTGCAATGTAACATATATATTACTCAAAAGAAGTTAAAGAACGCCCAATTGTTTCATATTAGGCAATTACTATATCTTATGGAAGTAAGATCAATGAATCGGGTGCTCTTTAACTTATGAGTAGTATATAATGAGAGATTATAGCTGGGTGTGTTTAATACATAATTTTACTCGGTGAATTAACCGTAGAATCTGTTTATGAATACAACGTTTGAATGAACTGCCATATCATAAAGTGCCAGATGATTTGCAGGCGTTTTGTCTACAGAATCACACATTGGGAAAGCCCCATCTAGTGGTATTTAGAATGGTTGTCAGTATTTCATGGAGAAAAGTAGGCATGACATCGATTTATGGAGCTTATTGATAGGTCTTCCTAAGTGTCTTCATTTGCATATTTATCGGATCATGCTACGAGATTGTTCCAAATGGTTTATCCATACTTAGCACTATTCATTATTTGATACAGTATCATATTGTGTTCAGATATAAATGGAAATTTTGTATCAAGGTCTTTAAGTGGGAGACAAAAGTACAGGCTTTTTTCCAATTTATGTTTGTTAGTGAGTATTCAATGCACATGTGGAACTAATGGTATTAGCTTTCGTTTTCCTGTACATGGGATAATCAGTTATACCGGCAGATATTAATGGCCATTGTAAATTAAACTAAATTACGTTACTTCAGTCAGAAATATCACTCACTGGCCATTACTAAGCTATATCTTGGAGTGTCTTGTGAAGTTTGATATCAGAGAGTATGTTGTATATTGTATGCAGAATAATGATTGCTATGAGATAATATGTAGGCTACAGATCATTGCTTGTCTTGAATATACTCGCTATGTACCTTCAGGCGGAGTTGGACGACTTGGTGGCTTCGGAGTGCATATATTGCGGAGACTTCATGATCAGGTAACAATCTCCTGGCACCAGCACTTTCAAGTAGATACGGACCCACCATTTAATATTCTGGTGGGGCCTGAGGTTCTTGTTACAGACAGGATTTATTCTTAGTTACACGGTATGGCTGAAATATTGCCGATGTGACGTTAAATAATAATAATATTATTATTATTATTTACAGCCCCAAACACCAATTTTTGTCACTGAAAGGAATAGACGAACAATTATTTTTTTCTCACAACACATTTCTTGGCCAACACATTTTTTTGGGGACAAAATATTTTTAGCAATTTCTTCTGCTAAATATTGCATCACATCATGTAAACATTTTCTCATTTAAGCTGGAACCAATGATAATTCATTGCAGAGGCTCAAGACTAACATTGGTCAGAATCATTCACAATAGACAGATAAACCTCAAAGACTGATATACGACTCATTTGTTATAACTACTGTATAACAAATGGTAATAGAAAGTTATGTAAAAAATTTGGACTGAACTTCATGGTGAAATTAAATAAAATGTTAATGAATATAATAAACTGAAAAAAAACATGTATGCATGTTTAGATGTTAATGCAAAAGAAATCAAAATGCTTCCTTGAACAAAATGGTAGCAGATATTGCTGTTTTTCTGACAAAGATACTGATATAAGTGATTTGCATTCATGAACTTTTGTCTCTATTTTCAGGTGTATCGATAAGCCCTTTATTGAAGATGATGAATGGAAGTCAGCTGAAGTGGAATGGGAGTAAAGTCATGTGACATGCTAAACCAATCAGCTTAAGTAACATCAGTCAGCAATGCTCATGATGGTGAACGACAGTGTTGTGACCAATGTACATATAGAATCCACACTTGGCAAACAACATACATGTATTTGTGAAGATACCAAAAGCAAGCATTACAATGAGAGTGATAAGCTTGTTTGAGCTGTCTGTCAGCTGTCATTGTAAATGATCTGTAGATCTTGGATTGGTCTTTGGAAAATGGCCTTGACATAATCTCACATTAATCTGAAATTTGATCGAGGCCAGGACAAATGCTTGCTTATTATTCCAACAAAGTAATGAATTTACTTGTCCATTGTGTGCATTAAATAACTTAGTGATTATGAAACATTCACATACAGTAACACCCCTGTATATTCTTGATGGTACCATTCCCAGTGAAATTACCAGATTAACAAATGGTTCCTATTGAGTAGTGTCCTTTGTTTGTACATGTAGACATTCCTGACAGAATCATCAGGCAAGATTATTTTCTCTGTGATGAGACGGGTTTCACTGAAGTGGTAAACATCTGAGACCTGCATCACTTCGGGCTTTCCTCCCACATTAAGCTGACACGCCGCGATATAACTGGAATACTGTTAAAAGCTGCGCTAAACCCAACTCACTCACTCACTGGAAATGTAGAGTCATAAAGTGCTTGAATGTTTCATCTATTGATTTGCTTCAAGGCACACACCAACTAAATATATTATTTTCTGAAGGATCAGTAATGGGAGACTGAACCAGTTTATTCTTGTAACAACACATGAATAATTATTGTACAGGAATCATGTGAAATCATTACATAGTTGCAGCATAAGTTGTACATAAATATATGTAATATATCGATGTGAATAAAGCTGTTCTGTGTATATGTGCTTGACGCAGCTACAACAATGAAATGAACAAAATAAACATGATAAATCCTGAACTATTAAGTCATGTTTTGTGTTTTTCTCGAACTGTGTAGATAAAACACAAAAACATATGAACATGAAATAACATGAATATTCCCTATTTACCTTGGTGTGTCAGCCTTCTCGGCTAATAAACAAACTTGAGGAACATCAACAACTGACAATTGAACTCTCAGATCTGCATAATCCGTGATGTCAATTACAACAACAAGGGTGGTAGGATTTCCAGGCCTGTGAAGATCCGGGGTAGAATAGGTCTTCAGCAACCCATGCTTGCCGTAAAAAGCAACTATGCTTGTTGTAAGAGGCGACTAACGGAATCGGGTGGTCAGGCTTGTTGACTTAGTTGATGCATGTAATTGTATCCCCTTTGCATGGATCGATGCTCATAATATCAATCACTGGATTGTCAGGTCCAGACTCGATTATTTACAGACTGCCGTCATATAGCTGGAATATTGCTGAGTGCAGCGTGCAGCGTGCAGCGTGAAACAACCAACAAACAATCAAAGGATTTCCTAAGTTAGAGTTTGACATGTTTAGCTGACCTGATTGAAAGTCAAGTGAATGGGTGGTGCATTGTCTGCCCGTTCCTAACTTTTGCATTTACAAGGCCTGTGGAGCTGACACTTTGTATGGATGATCCCAGCTGTGGAGTCTCAAAAACTGCCCACGAAATTACGATCCAATTTTAAACGTAGCTTATAGCATCATGAAATGTGACTCATAATGTTTTTGGTGAGCTACAGAGCCTTAATTTCTATTACAGTACTTTGGAGGATTATTTCTTTTATATATAAGCACTCAGCGACAGCTAATTCTGTACAATCAGTTCACTAATGTACAGTGCATCTGTTAGGTGCATCAAGTCCACTGCATTGCATCACACTTCCTTTAGGAAATAGATTCTTCATTTGCATGTTGAACGCCTACTGTCCCAAAACACCCTGTTCACGCAGATGCATATGAGCTGTACACATAAGTTTTGTTTGGATCCTCCAGGAACAAAACTGTTAAGTATGGGTAATTAATAATTTATGCCCTATCCCAGAGAGTAAACGCTTACTTATATTTCACTTTATCAACTTTATAAATGTTTTATCAGATGAACAAAAAACGGAAATGAAAAATTCAACCATTAAAACAACTAGTTTCCAAATATTATTCCTCTACTCAGGTCAAATGGTGGAATAGTAATAGTTTGGAGTCACCATGACATCACCAGCATTGATCCACACAATTTGGACATGCTATCATCCAAGTCAATGGAGCCTGATCACCTGACCACGAGCAGCACGAAAAGAGAGAGAGGGAGGGAGCACATATGCACTTGGTTGAATTATTTGCAACACAATTACAAATTACTCAAATAATGAAGACACGTCAAGAGCCTGTCCACCCGATCTTTATGTGACAAGCTTGCATCAGCAGGGATGAACGTCTTCTGCCCACTCAGTACTCATAATGAGAATGAACTTACAAGGACATAATGTTTCCTGTTTAGTCTCTTCAACAGGGAGGAACATGAGAGGGTGAATGTTTACATCATTTATTTTCATGTTTTTACAGATGTTGATATTGTGAACAACGTCCCCCAACATCGGAGAAAAGGATGACACGAAATCAAAACTGTCAGAGCCTGACCAAGATTTCACTATTTACAGGTCGCCGTCATGTAGCTGGAATATAGTTGAGCATGGATATAAACAATAAGAGCCCATTTATGTCTCACTCTCTTTGTACAAGCAATCTTCTCTTCCATGGAGTGAGTGAGGGTATGATTTTCGTGGCAGTCACCTACATAACAGCTGTATATCGGTAGCCTGTAATAGCGCGAAATGTCGATCTTTACAGGGCACCGACATGTCCAACACATTTGGTTGTTAGGACAAGCATGGGGTACTGGGGACCTCTTCTGCGAATGTATGTTATTTTTGGTGGAAATCAGGTGAGGAACTAAATAGGTATCCTTCCTAAGGGATAGTTGCAAATTCATTCATTCATTCATTCATTCATTCATTCATTTAATTCTATGCCCACATAACTATTTTTACTGTCCTGGGCCCACTTGCACAAAGCGATCTTAGCGCTAAGACTATCGTAAGCCTATGTTAAAGTATTGGAGTTACGATAATCTTAGCGCTAAGATCACTTTGTGCAAGTGGGCCGTGGTATTTTTAAGACAGAGCCATTGTAACATTCACTTGATTAAGAAACAACTGCAATGATCTGTCATGCGTCCCTTTCAAATTATTTAATATAACCTCCGATCTCCATGCTCTGATACTTGCTCTGCTCTGTGATCTAGATTGGCCAGTTAAAACCTAGAATGGTGTAAGAACACTAGAATGAATTTCACAATGTCAGTGCAATTTGTTCCTTGGATGACGATATTATTGGCGATTTTACACCCGCTTCTGGTAATTTCGATTTCGCTCTTTTTGGTGAGTTCTCAATATTCGTATATTAAATGGGGTATTTTCCGAGTTTTTATGCCCAAATCTCGAATTGATGGAAACGAACGTATCGTATCAGATGACAAATTAATTAAATTCATCGCAAATAGACGATGTATGTATTTCTTGTAGAGGGGTGTAGCACTTGAATATTCCAGCTTCAGCAATTAGTATATGGGTTCTTGTATTTCAGTAGGTGTCGTCATAGCTTTTCAGATTTTCAAATCTTATTTCTGATTTGGTCATACGGATTATCATTTTAGAAATTTCCCTTTTTAATGCAATTTTGTATCCATTAATGATTCTTCCATAGTGTCATGTGCTGTCTCAAGGCATATGCATCTGTATTAAGTGCTTAATTTCTCTCCAGCTGAACTATTCCATTCCGATTCATGTAAAGCAACAGACTAATAGTGTGCTCAGTCATATCAGATATCGCCTTTTATGTAGGGACCACCTCCATGGACTAGTGGATAGATTGGTGATTCGATCCCTGGTCGCGTCATACCAAGAGACATTAAAAGATGGTACTTGTTGTTATCCTGTCTGGTGCTAGGCATTAAACGGTTTAAACAAGGATACACACGCACGCGCGCACGCATACAAGCAATTAACCACACACACAAACACGTACACATACACACGTGCGCGCGTCACTATATACGTGCAATAGTCTTGAACGCGCCGTTAAACCCCATTTAACCTCACAACTTCACCGTTTTCCCAGGTGTATGTTTAGAGAGGACGCCAATGTTGAATGTCTCTTGATTGTATATTGCACCTACTAGTGGAGATGTGTTTGTCATCTTTTGAATGTATACAGTGCATCTGCAGACTACCACGTGTGTGTAAAAATGTATGCTAACTGTCTCTTGAATGCAGTGAGTGTTATGTCACAGTCACCAACACTCCAGCTATATCACAACGATGTATTACTATTAGGGCTGGGACGAGTCCAAATTAACTACCCGGGGACCCACCTCCCTATTACCCGACTGTACCCGGGTACCTGCTGTAGGTCTCTACGGCAAGCCGTTTTCACATTTATTACGGAATTACGGATATCTTCAATTGTTTTAAAGATATCCTGAATTGAATTGAAGATATCTTGAATTGAATTGAAGATATCTTTAATGGAATTGAAGATATCGTAAATGCAGATAATTGTAGATATCTGCAATAAAAATTAAGATATCACGAAATGAATTAAGGATATGTTGAAGCGTATTACTGATATCTTGAAAAGAATTGCTGATATCTTAAATTCGATTATTGATATCAAAATATGATTTAAAGATATAAAAATGTCATGTTTTGTTATGATGTCAATAATTCAATTCCTGATATCTTGAAACTAAATACAGATATCAATAATTAATTATTGATATCTTCAATTGTTGCCATTATTAAAGATGTTACATTAATAATGTTACTTAAATTAGATAACTGATATCAATAATTGATATAAAGATATCATGAAAATTATGAATGATATCTTTAATTGGATTTTTTATATCAGTAACGGTCAGAATTAATGATATCTTGAATTGAATTAAAGATATCTCTAATTGAATTAAAGATATCTATAATTGAATTAAAGATATCTGTAATGCATTTGTGGATATGTATAACTTATTTCAAGATATCTTGAATTGAATATAAGATATCTTGAATCTATTTCTAATATATTTATGTACAGTAGGATGGTAATTGTTTAATGATATCTTAAATACATTTAGAGATATCACACACTAATTTGTTGATATCACCGTAACATTTTAAGATATCAGTAATTGTATTATGGATATCAGAAATGAATTTAAGATATCTTTAATTATTTTTTGATATCTTAAAAACATTACTGATATCTTTAAATAAAATATCGATATCTTTAAAACAATTGAAGATATCTGTAATTCCGTAATAAATGTGAAAACGGCTTGCCATAGGTCTCAAGAGATAGGTACAACATGTCCGATTGGGATTTTTTTTTACCATAGCCCTGGCAAAACGTATTTAGATACATATATAGTAAACAATCTGGCCGTGACAACTCCTGTCAAAATAAATTTAGATACACTAGTCATGCATACACTGAAGTTGACTTAAGTTATATCTTTATTCAACTATATGAAAAGTCAAAAGGAATAGGTGCATATTCTGAAAGTAATGCGAACATTAGTGACTTGTAGTTTAACCATAGAGTTCCAGATATTTTTTGTCATTAAACAACATGTCACATGACTGACCACGGGTCCAGGTAGTCCTTAGGGTACCCGGGGTCAACTCAGTACCCACACGACCCGCGTACCCGAGTTACCCGTCCCAGCTCTAATTACTATTAATCTTGACCAAATACATCAGTTGTTGGTGGTAGAAGCAATGACCGACGCCGTCCGAATGCGATGACACACAATCAATGGTGTCGTCATGATCGGTCGAATATATAACTAAGAATTAGAAACAAAATTGGTTGACCGATCAGCACTGTACATTCAAGCCCATTCGACAGGTCAGTATCTGGAGATTAACAATCTCAAAACAGAACGGTTCACTCTTTATTGAAAAAATAAAACCGATAGTATTTGGATGTCAACACTGTTTTATTCATGACAAGTTAAGAGTATAAAATCAAAAATTTCAAGTAAACAATAAATTGGAGTGCTCTCCTTCGTAAATATGTGTAGAAAATCCAAACTAATATGCTAATACTACAGGAAAAGGATTCTCAAAGGTATAACAAAAGTGGTGATATGTGTTAAAAAATTTGTTAAAATTGTTGAATAATATATTTGTTGTGAAATGGCGGTAATTTGATGAAATTTTGTTTATTCTAGAAGATATAAATTGTAAAAGAAAAATATTACGATAGATATGATCAAAGATATATGTATACATTGGGTCACCAAACATTTCCTTTTCATTATTGTCTTACACCCCTTATAAATCATAAGTAGATCCCAAGAGGCTTCCATGCCTGGCTACCTGCGCAGATTCGACAAAATTGGGATGGAATGCACTAAAGCGTTTTTCGACCGATCAGATCAATTTCATTCCAGGAATTCGACTGATTATGGTGTAACCCAATCAACCGAGGCACGTGGACCTGACCGGAGACATAAAGAAGAATCGCTTTCATAGACCAACAATTTGTTGGTTGACACCTTTGCTTTTTAAAAGACATATGTATTCCCTAAGATTGAAATGTCTAAATATCGTGATGTTGTATAAAATTTGGCTCCACTTGATATGTATTGGCAAGCAATATTTTATTTATATATATTTTATTGTGTTGCAATTTGAGCAACAATTTGAGCAACAAAGAGCATTTTTTCTGTCAAGGTATATTAACTACCCCGAAGATTTTAACATTTTGAATTTACCCCCTTGATGTGTTAAGACGAAAGAGTTACTTCCCTTGATGCGTTCTTGGAAGCGGAAGCCGACCGACAACAGTCTTGATGATGGAGAGAAAGTTTGCACGTTATTTTCACGAACAGGTGGGTAACACATGTTTATTTAAACCTGTATATTAAAGGTTGCTTATTTGAATATTGTGGTATTGTGCTAACACTAAAAGCTGCGTGAGAAATGGCGTGTCTTACACTTCTTGGGTGTGTCCAAACCTAACCCCATTTGACAGGTGCTCGAATAATTAAAAAAATGTCTATTTGTAACGACCCCGAATTTGTTATGTGAGGCATGTTTAGATGTACTCAGTTGCCAGTATTTATTCATGGAACTAAGCTGCATAAATGTTAGATCTACGCCTTTGTGTAAACATAATAATAATACCTTAATTTAGGTCAGAATAGTCACAATTATTTCATGTTTTTTTAGTAGTTACTGATGCCAAATAACATAAAGCCATAGTCTTTTAAATATACAGATATTCTAAAACTGCTTTAATAAATGTCTGAAGTGTCAACACAACAGTATCACACCCTGAGCTCGGTGAAAATTGCCATATGATTGATATATTTACACATATGGGCTTATAAAATATAATCGTGATAATTCAGTCTTAATCTGATAATTTAGTTAAGTCAGTCTCGTTTCATATTTTATGGTCCTTTTCGTGTGAAATATCAATACAATATCTAATATACTTGATGCCAATGCTATATGGTTTGTATAAGGCTACGTCTGTGTGTTCCACAACAGATTAAGGTCAGTGTTAAGATGATTATGGTCGTGCAAACACCTCTGGGGTTAACCATAAATAGCACAGAACTGGTAGAACAACTTTTGTTACCCAGTTTCATTCACCTTGGATATTGATCCAATATTTACATATAGCTTGTTTCAGTGCTCCAACAAGTAGTAGAATATCAATGAGAGCTGTGTAATGTCTAGTATTTTGTATATCAATATATTGCAATACATATGTATTGTGATATATATTTCAATATCTTGTCATTAGCATTAGCATTTCTTATTGTTTTTTTCACCATAACATTAAAGGGACTATGCTTGTCCTAAAAGGCGACTATGCTTGTTGTAAGATGCGACTTACGGGATCGGGTGGCCAGGCATGCTGACTTGTTTGATGCATGTAATTGTATCTCATTTGCGTGGATCGATGCTCATTATGTCAATCACTGGATTGTCTGGTCTAGACTCGATTATTTACAGACCACCGTGATATAGCTGGAATATTGTTGAGTGCAGCATTAAACAACAAACAAACAAACAAATATACTTTGTTCTACAAGACTATTGAATCAGCAAAAAGAACACTTTTGTTGTGGTGTAAAAAGCTTAATATTCAGGGAAACAATAATATTTTCTGATTTTTCTCATATTAATATTAGTTATGTAATGATATAAAAAAGAACCCAAATGACTTTTTTTGTTCAATTTTGGGATTGAAAAAAGAAGAAGTTTCCTATAAAAGAGTATTCATACTCAGTGAAAAGTTTAAAAGATTTCCTGGATCCAATCCCCTTAAACAACATTTTTCAGACAATAAGACTACAGCACACACTCGCATTATCTTTCAATACTGCTGAAGCAAAATTGTCTGCTTATAACATGAACAGTAACATATAGCAAAGGAAGTAATCAAACCTTTACCATGTTGTATTTGTTTTTATGTTTGTTGTATATATCCCAGCTATATGACAATGGTCTGTAAATAATCAAGTCTGGACCAGACAATCAATGATTGATATTGTGAGCAATGATCCATGCTGTCAGGGTACGATGACATGCATCTACCATGTCAGCAAGCCTGACCAGGTAATCCATATGGTCTCCTCTCACAACCAGCATAGGTTGCTGGAGAACGAAGCTACCTTGGAATCCCAACAGGGGCCTTAGCATGTATTTAGTTTGCATATAAATGAAAGTTTTGCATGGAAGACTTATTTTTGTAAATATAGAGTAAAGGATAGATTTATTTTTCTATTTATATTTTATTTTTTTGGTTGTAAATTTGATTCATCTGATATGGTACCTTTCATTTCTTTTCTTTTTTCTTTGTATTAATTTTCCAGGTATATGTGAACATATATCGTCAAAATTTGCAATTGATTAATAATAAGGCTAAGTTCAGTGCAAGTTAATGCAATAGATTTTGGGGATATATATGAAAATGTGTAGACTTTGTAAGTGCACTTGTCACTTATAAAGATGAGCCAATGGATCTACAAAATGGATAGCTCTATTTTCTTTTACAGAATGCACTGGTCTGAACTTGTGTCAAATATTACTGAACACAGGTATTGATTGGAATTGTAACCTGTTGAGAATATGACCATTGAATTTGAGGATATACAACACAGTACAGATAGTTGTTATCAAGTTTCCCTGTTTGTCATGTTTATCACTGAGCAAGTTAACCACCGCATAGTAGCCATCCATACTAGCCTTGTTTTCTGTTCTCCCTCTAAACTATCATTGAAGAAATAAAATTATCTTGTTTAATAATATATCTACAAAATAAAATAATAAGTAAATCCAAATGGAGCCCAGAACAATGCATAATTTCAGATAGAGCTAAGGCATTGCCGCAATCTGGACTTGCCAAATCATTCTAGACTTGACGTGGATTCATTATTTCATTTATTCTCTAGGGGCTGGAAGACTTCTCTCTCCCTGGTAAACTGTATTAACACTCTGATCAACCATTGCTAATGACATCCATACTTTCTCTTAAGATGTTGAATGAATTCTAAAAGCAAGGTTTTTACAGGTTTGAAAAGGCTTTGAGTTTTAAGGTCCCTCTTGACATGCTTGAAAAGCCTTGATTTTTAGTGTCAACCTTAAAAAGACCTGAAAATCACCAAAATAGCTAGAAAAGCCTTGAATTTGTATAAAATGAAATAAACTTGTTTATGAAAGTATTACAATTTATGACTGAATTTATTGTATTTGTTTGTTGTGAAAATATATCATGCCGTTTCTTAAATATTGCAACTAATATATAGTGTTTTGAATTATGAACAAATATTGACACATTAAGGCAAATAACCCAGCTAAAAAAAGCCTTGAAAATGACAATTGAAAGCCTTGAAAAGACTTTGAATTTGAGTGTTCCATATCTGTATGAAACTTCAAAAGTGTTCTATCAATATGGCATCTGATTAATAATTACAAATATGTTTATCTGATAAGATTAACCTTACTTTGTTTGAATGATTACAAATTTGGAGATCCTAATTTTGTAATTGTGATAATTGTCCCATGTGCAACTAGAACAGAACATTTTACAGATTATTTAATAAGTAATTGACACTGGAATTTTGTGAGAAAAGGTGAATTATTTATGATTTGAAAGTTATTAGTATTCGTCATGTTCACAGTAATGTTGTTTGATGTTTCACATGATTCATGCAATATTCTGTAGTCACACATTAAGAAGGTATTAAAGCACTGTCAGAACCAGTGTTGCCAATATAGCAGAATCGTCCTTGTTTGAAAGTAGTAAGCATTCTTAGAAGAACAGGTTTTGCTGATTTACAAGCAGCAGTGTGGCATCACATGTGTAGAAGAAGTGTGACACATTTTGTAGCCAACATTGGATATTTATACACATAAGCACGCATTTATGGAAGCATGCATCACTTAAGGCATGCATCACAGATTTAGCAGCAACATCACAGACTTAAGAGAAGCATCACAGATTTAAGAAAAGCTTCAGAGATTTAGAGGAAGCATCAGCAATTTAGTAGCAGCATCACATACAAAGAAGCAGCATAACAGATTTAGAGGAAGCATTATAGATTTAGGAGAAGAGTCACATATTTAGAGGAAGCATTACAGATTTAGGAGAAGAGTCACAGATTTAGAGGAAGCATTACAGATTTAGGAGAAGAGTCACAGAATTAGATGAAGCATTACAGATTTAGGAGAAGAGTCACAGATTTAAAGGAAGCATCACTAATTTGGTAGAAGAGTCAGATTTAAAGGAAACATTACAGATTTAGGAGAAGAGTCACAGATTGAGAGGAAGCATCACTGATTTGGGGGAAGAGTCACAGATTTAGATGAAACATTACAGATTTAGAAAAGTCACAGATTTAAAGGAAGCATCACTTATTTGGGAGAAGAGTCACAGATTTAGAAGCATTATCAAAGATTTAGAAGAAGCATCACATATGTAGAGGAATCATCACATATTTAGGAAAAGCATAATATATTCAGAAGAAGCATCAAATACTTTATAAACAGCATGAAATATTAAAAAAGAGAACCAATCTTTCTGAAGCTGCATCACATGTTTAGCTGCCGTGTCAGATAGTTGGCAACACAATCACACAATCATTTCCATGTCGGACAAGATACGTATATCACACTTTCCAAAGCCATTTCACAGAAGACACATAACACATTTTGAAGCCATGTCACAAGATATATGTCCGAAATTGAGCGGCACATCCTACTCCAGAGAAGTTTATAGATGGTCCTGATGTTGTGCATGATGTAAAGTTGTCATCATTGTTTCATCGACTCCAGTAGCCCTTGCCAAACACACAGTAGTATCACGACACAATAGCTAGCATTGTGGCATCATCTAGTCGTTACACAGGTAAAAACATCACTGATAAACTATCCGCAGCACAAACTGTAGCACTGGTGGCTCTGTAGACGAAGGGCGGCGTGCAATCTAGGGGGCTATTGATTAAACATTATCAACAGGCTAACAGCTGGTTAGTTGAGTATAGTCTGTATCAGATTGAGACTTCCCGGACGACCACAGATTGTGTACATCTACACCGATCTTGTGTACAGGGAGACATGGCAGTAAATCATCTATCTAGTGCGAGCATCAACAACTTCTGCACGAACATAAGCCAATAAATAACATGAATATATGATTTCATACTCATGTTGTCATGGTAATACATGTGTTTAAGCTAAGGTGTTAATATATACAGAAAAGGGGTACAGAAAAAAAAAAGATAGGGATAATGAAATATGTGTTTCAAACTCCTTTTGAAATTGTGTGCTCAGCCTTCACTACAAACAAATATATAAAAAAATATTCATTATCCCTGACTTTTTTTAGTTGAGTCTATTATGTAACTCTGCTTGGGACATGTTAAACTCTATGTAAATAGAACAGATGTGAAGTACACCTTTTTTAGTTGATGAAGGAAAATGTTTTTTTTGTTTTGTTTTTTGCTATTGATGTTCATATCCAGTTACTGCTTGCTGCGTTTATGGTGATGATAATGGACATGTCAATGTGAAGTACCATGTTGACTTATATTTGTTGACCGCCCCCGTGGTCTTGTGGTAGAGCGTCCGCCCGAAGAGAGGAAGGTCCGGGGTTCGATCCCCGGGTCGCGTCATACAAAAAGACGTTAAAAGATTGTACTTGTTGTTACCCTGTCTGGCGCTCGGCATTAAGGGGCTAAAACAAGGACAGGTCGGCTCGGAGTCAGTATACTGTGTCTGAGTGCGGTATTCATGTTAAACTGCGGCATGGTATCTCAGTGTGCTACCACTATAAATCGGCATCAGTCCGGACTAGTACAAGCAGCCACACATACACGTGCATGCACGTCGCTATATAAGTGCAATAATCTTGGACTCGACGTTAAACCCAATTTCACCTCACCTCACCTCACTTATATTTGTTATCAACAGTGTTGGTTTGAAACTTCAGGAAGGTCCAAATACCCCCAGATTATCATGACATAGTGTCTATTTGCGTATGTGTCATCTGCATGGCATTTGGAAGTAAAACAAGAAAACATTAGTCGATGCTTGTTGTAGGATCTTGTTTTGTTTGTTTGTTTGTTGTTTAACGCCGCATTCAGCAATATTCCAGCCAATAATCGAGACTGGACCAGACAATCCAGTGATTGACATCATGAGCATCGATCCACCCAACTGGGATACAATGACATGTATCAACCAAGTTAGTGAGCCTGACCACCTGATCCCGTTAGTCATCTCTTACAGCAAGCATAGTCACCTGTTAGGCAAGCATGGGTTGCTGAAGACCTGTTCTACCCCGGATCTTCACAGGTGTTTGTTGTAGGAGCTGAAATATATAGATTGTTTATTGTTTGTTTAACACCGCACTCAGCAATATTCCAGCTATGTGACGTTAGTCTGTCAATAATCGAGTCTGTACCATGCAACTAATTGATTGACGTTAACATCGATGTACGCTATAGGGATACAATGACATGCATTCTGACCTAGATGAAACCTGAATAATGTTTCTCTCTCTGCTACCAGATTTCTTCTTGTACTATCATGGGTATTAAATATGTACACAAGGTTTTTTTTGTGTATAAGCATCATTACAAAACTTATGTACATATTTAATGCTCATGATATAAAATATCAAAATATGATATCATTGCAATGTTCTAAACCACTTAAACATTAAAGGTTTTCTAACATTTTTGTTTTATATAGGCATCATTTCATATATGTATCATGATATAACATTTATACTAAGTTTTCCTATAATAATTAGATCCACATCAAGTGCTTTTATGAGTTATCATGGTGTAATATGTATACATCATTTCATATAATTATAGTTTAGCAAGTAATACTTATCATCAGGTAAAATGCATATATAAAATATCAGTAGTTTCAGTTATAGCCTTTTAGATAGATGCTAGCCTAAGGTAATGGGAGCACATCTCCTAGACATACTATTCAGTAAGACAAGAGTTATGTCTACATCTATGTCTATGATGTGGATCTAATTATTATAGGAAAACTTAGTATAAATGTTATATCATGATACATGTATATGTACATATTTAATGCCCATGACAGTACATGTATATGGAAGTGTGAAAATACCTGGCTACTAAAATCTAAGAACGGCTCGTAAAAACATATCCAGGCAGCCTGGGCTAGTGCTCTGGAACAATTATTTCACAAACTGATCATAGGTAGTGACAAGGTATTGGCTTACAGTATCAAATTAGCCATAACTGACTTTAACTGTAACTCTGGTTTCTCCATTCAAAGGGGAGCCCAATAAACACACAGTAAAGTAGGTAATTGAAGCCTGTGAAAGCTGGGAGTGGAGGATGATGTCATGTCTGTGTCCTCTGTGTGTAAACAGCTTAATTTGAAACAGTGTATAGCAGCCAAACCTCACTTCAGTTGGGCCTTCCTTAAATCAAGATATGAGTGCAGTTGTCAAAGTCTCACTCGATAAAAGATAGCACATTTATTGCTGTTATTTTTGTGCTACAAAGTGCAGGCCTACAGTTTTCTTGAAAGAATTTATCCCAGTGTTATTTCAAGTACAATGGTATCATTAACAGGAAATGCGTTTTTCACAGAAAAGGTAGGTTTGTGACGGTTTCCTCATGTCAACATCCTGTCTTCTTCAATGTATTTATTTTTTTATATTTTCTTAATACATACTACTAAATTTGTATTTATCATTAATCTCAAATGCATACATATAAGTACTATATATCATATTAAAGTATCATGTGGTCTTTGTGTTATTGTTCAGAATATTTTACGATGTTAGAAATCGTTGATGGTTGATTTGAGGTGAATGATATTGTTGTTTGATGCCCTGGCCATGTACGGTGAGAGACGGTGCTCGGCATTAAGGCAAAAACAAGGACTGGTCGGCTCAGAGTCGGTATATTGTGTCTGAGTGGGGTATCCTTGTTAAACTGTGGCATGGTATCTCAGTGGGCTACCACTGTGAAACCGACATTAATCTAGACTAGTACATATCACACATGCACACACGCACGCACGCACGCACGCACACACACACACACACACGTCATGCATGCACACACACACACACACATCGCTATATAAGTGCAATAATCATGAACACGCCGTTAAACCCCCTTTCACCTTACCTTGCCCGTGTGGAGACCTGTTTGTTGCAACAATACCAGCGTACTTCTACTATTGTTACCAGGTTCATACTGTAAAGACTTTTGTTGTTGGTACAAACTACATCCCTGTTGAATAGTCTGAACATGGTTGACACATCCTGCTTTTGAAAATACCACATTCAGGGTAAAAAAAGAATATTTTTAGTGTCCCTTCACACAATGGAAAGTTAGGGTGTTGAGAGATAGTTACAAAGGGTGTCAACAGTAAAAGTTATTTCTGAAAAGAAACCTTCATTCTCTACAAATAAAGTTGTCATAATACAATTTCATTGCATGTGATATAAATATCTGTGTAGTGTTTGTTTTAGAGAAAATGACAAAAGTAAATTTTCCGCAAGATTATGATGAATAAATAAGCATTAGGCCTCAAAAGAAATTGCTTCCTTATCATAAATACAATTTTTTTTCATGTGGACTAATCAAGAATAGATTTGACCACACACAGCTGCTACTTTGTCCATCTAATAATGGATAGTCCTCTGCCATTTTTATTCTGTGGGATAGGGGCTGGGACGTTTGTTGGAGAAATATTTTTTCTGTGGCTTCTGCATAACTACTCGCGACTTCCATTCCGGACTATGCTTTTTAAAGTATTTTGAATAAGTCATACAGTCCGTAACAGTTGTTTTGTGTTGAGCTTTAGAGGTTGCATGATTAGAAAACATATTCCGCCAACAATGTAACATAATATGAATATTTCATTTTTATTTTTTTATTAGTAATGAAGTGTTTGTATTGTTATATATCGTGTAGTTGTCCGATTTTCGATCGCGAACGTTGATACTACTTATTTTCGTTTATCCGACATACTCGTTAGTCCGACATAATCATATGCAACCAATAATGTCAGATTAACGGGACCTGACTATTATGTTTATTCATGTTTTATTATGATTATTGAGTTATATACAGAATGAAATTCAAATAGAACTTTAAAATTACATAACATTTAAGGGAACTAATCTAGCCAAGTCCACAAAATACTGATTAACATAATTAATCATTTTTCTGGTATTTTTGTAAGGAACCAACAGATAATATCTTCTTTATTTAACATTTTTTGGTTCTTTTAAAAATGCTATCAATTACAACATATCTTAGCATATTATGTATGTAACATGATCAATTTTTGATCATGATTGGCAAAGAATTGTCAACACAGAAAAGCAATTTTTTAAAGACATGTTACATGATGATATGTACAGATGATATGTTTAAATATTAATCCAAGTGTTTGTAGTAATATTTATCGAAGATATGATAAGGTGTGTAAGATATTTGTTTACAGTATTAAATGTAATAGTACTGCATTTGCTGATATTGATACTGGAAGTACCAGACAGTCCATGAGATACGAGTGTGACATGCGGGCTACACACCTGTTGTGGTAAAGTCCATGTAATTATCATAGCCACTGGTATGTATGTCTGATATGGCACAAAAACTTGTCACTTTCTGGGAAGTTACTGGGAGTTGATAATGTATAGGCCGTTTGTGCGGAAGGTAAGACCTTTTACATTCAACAAATAAATTGACTGAAGTTAAAACATTCATAATTAAGCATAATTGTAGTCCTTAATTGACTTTTTCTTTTTCTTTTCCTAATTCTACAGATATTTTACATATATTGATATTTTATTTGACATAATTTCAAAACTTAATTATTTGTCTTTGTAGTAGAATAACAATGAGTTGTATCAGTATGTAAGGTATGTAACAAGATAAATTGAAATATAAAGCAATTCCTTTTTTTAAGATTAAGTAAATACATTTCATCTCATGAATATTAATAACACTATTCAATCTCACCTCATGCTTATCATATAGTCTATAATATATTCAGTCACTTAGATCGCTCAATACAGAAATGTGTATTGGTTGATGCATGTCATCTTATCCCAATTGCATAGATTGATGCTCATGATATCAATCACTGGATTGGATGTTCCAGACTCAATTGTTTACAGACCACTGTCATATAGCTGGAATACTGCTGAGTGTGGCATTAAACAACAAACAAACAAGTAAATCATTAATACTTGCAGATCAGAAAACACATTTTTTACTTCTGAACCATGTACCCGTGGATAAGCTGACCCCTTTCAATAGAATCTTTTTTCTGGTCCTCAAATTTGGCTTATCTGCGGACATAAATGGTATAATATATAATGTTATATGTTCATACATAGCCTCTAATTATACATCTGCTTATAACAAATTATTATTCACTTCTCCTGAAGCAATTGTAACATAGGTTAGTTTTCATAGTGTGATTATATCCTACTGATTACAGCCGAAACATAAATGTTCAAAATATGTGGGTATTAAAAATAAATAGAAACTTGTTTGTAAGTTTTTTTCAGACAGCCAGTATTGAATCTTGTAATTGTTCAAACTGAATATGTATCCTTTTATTATAAGACCTCTTGAATATCACTTATATAATTCTTTGCCAGAACAACTTTCCAATAGAGCTGGGACGAGTCAAAATTAACTACCCGGGTACCTGACCCCTAATTACCAGACCCTGCCCGGGTACTCACTGTAGGTCTCAAGAGATGGGTACAAAATGTCCGATAGGGAATTGCTTGACCAGAATCCTGGCAAAAAGTATTTAGGTACACTATAAAACGATCTGGTCTTGCATAACTGAAGTTGACTAAAGCTTTATCTTAATTAAAAATATATGTAAGTTACAAGGTATGCGTGAATAGTCTGAAAGAAATGTGAACATTCGTGACCTGTTGTGTATTCATGGAGTTCTAGATAATTTTCGATTTTAAACAATATGTCACGTGACTAACAAAGGGTCCGGGTAGTTCTGTGGGTACCTGGGTGCTACTCAGTACCCCCCTGACCCGAGTATCCAAGTTACCCGTCATAACCCTACTTTCCAACATTTCCTGTCTTTAATTTTGTAACCATGGCGACACTGAATTAATCATGCATTAAGATCACGTTGTGAAAAAAGGCCCTGGCTAAATATAAGAAATCTTTTCATATATGATTAGGAAAAAACAAAAAAACAATTTTAACATAATCATGATAATATGTAAATATTTTCAGTTGTATCATGAAGTTTTCTTATTTTACTGATAATTTTCCCCATGAAATACACTGTCTCTTACTATTGTTGTACTTCCCTGTGTGTGTCTAGTGTTTGGATATCTTTAGTTTGTTGTCCAAAATGAACACACAGATTTTGTGGCAGTTCACCCTTTCTTTAAACAGATTGTGGATCAAATTCCAGTTCCTTGTTGGTTTTTCAAACAATGGGCATGACACCAAGGGAAGGTGTCAAAAGGCAGGATGTCATTTTAAAAATAAAGTACCTATTAAATAGCCTTTGTAAAGTTGATGCTTAACTGTTTTGACAGTGTGACATTGAACGGTAAACCGTTTCATTACAAGTTTAGTGGTGTGATGATTGCCAATTACCTGCTGAAGACTTTTTGATAAATGAAAATGCAATTTTGATATTGCCCCCTGGTTTGTGAGCAAATAGTCTCGTCATGTGAAATGTGAAACAATGCAGATAAGTCACCTTTGCAACTTACAAATGTGGGTTTTGGGTATTCAGAATGTGACATAACATAAGGATAAGTTATAAAGACAGTTTAGTAGTTTGCCCGCCTTTTCTACAAGTTCACGCAGGTTTATTTCACTCTGCAAATGATTTATACACTTGTCATGTGCTTCAGCCAGTATCGTGATGTATTGAAAGATTTATTTTAAGCTTGACGAAAAAATATTTGTTTATCATGTTTAGTACCAAGTTATGATGTAGTTTTACAGCCTGCTTTAAGATTAAGTATATTCCTATTTGTTGTGTTGTTAAGAATTGACTTCATCATTTTGTGTATTTATGGATGTGTAAATGTAAAAATTGTTGTGCAATCCTCATAGAACAGTACCTTGTCTCTTTGTTTACAGCAGATTCAGGGTCACTGGTGGCCCAGTCGCTTAAGGCGCCGCGATACCTGTGATTGTGGGTTCGAATCCCGATTCGCTCATATTAAGTTTCTAGGTTTTAGCACCATAACCGTGCTAGTGGGTTTCACCGAAATGGTAAACGTCTGAGACCTGCATCACTTCGGGCTTTCCTCCCCCATTAAGCTGACTCATTCACTCACTCACAGCAGATTCAAGCAATATATGTGCACCTTGATTTTTACCCCTTTTTTTCCATAAACGTAAAAACATTTTGAAGTCAATTCTTATGAATTAATATGTCAGCAATAAAACTTCAGTCTGCTTTTTCATTCATAACACGCACAAAAATGAGTGAGTATGATTTTACACTACTTTTAGCAATATTCCAGCAATATCATGGCAGGGGACACTAGAAATGAGCTTCACACGTAATCATGTTGGCATTTGAACCAGGGCCTTAGGCGAGAAGAGCAACGCTTGAACCACCAGGTTACCCCACTGCCCCCACAGGAACCTGAAGACAACAATGTGAAATCAGTGGCTTCCTTTAGCGCAATAAAGCAACAAAAGCCCCACCAATTCTATTATCAGCCAATCAGGAAACAGTAGTCCTTCCATAGTTTCATATTGGGTGTATGGAGGCATAAACGCAAAAATAATTGCTTTGTTAACCAATCAAATACACTGAACTGTGAAAATGTTTGAATTTATCTCATGATCTTTGCAGGTGAAGGAACTTATTCTTAATGAGAATGAAAGGGAGCAGATCTTTCAATCTCTTCGGACTTATCAATCGTAAGTACACAATATATATCTGGCATCATATGAATCGGCATTAAGTTTGTTGTTTAAAGCCACCCTCAGCAATATTCCAGCTATATGACGGCGGTCTGTAAAGAATCGAGTCTGGACCAGACAGTCCAGTGATTGACATCATGAGCATCGATTCACGCAATTGGGATACAATGACATGCATCAACCAAGTCAGCGAGCCTGACCACCCAATCCCGTTAGTCGCCTCTTACGACAAGCATCGTCGCCTTTTATGACAGACATGGGTTGCTGAAGACTTATTCTACCCTGCATCTGAATCAGCATAAAGAAACTGGCATTGCTGATACATGTGTTTTTGTGTGTTTATAAAATATAATGAGGGCACATGTTAGAATGCAGGGTACTGTGAAGAGTTGTGTCCTTTTGTTGCCAGGATCTGATAATCATGGAATTCCAGATTCAGAACATCATCAAGGCTGGAACAGAAATTGGTATTTTTTCCTAATAATGTGTTTCATCAACAGAATGATTTTGTTTTTGTTATCAATTTGATGACCATAAGTTGGAACACTAGCATGGCTCTAAATTGTGCTCATGATTCTCAACCCGTGGAAATCTGGCGTAGAATAGGTCTTGTCTTAAGAGGTGACTATGTTTGTCGTTTGAGGTGACTAAAAGGGTCGGGTGGTCAGATTTGCTGACTTGGTTGATGTGTATCAATGCTCATGATGTCAGTCAATGGATTGTCTGGTCCAGACTCGATTTTATGTATAGCATGATTATACTGCATGGATTCTGTTCAAATTAAGGGAACAGTTTCCATTCTAATAGATGAGGTAAAGTGCAAAGTTTGATTTTGTTATGTGTATTTTCGGAAAAGAGATAATGTTTTTCATGTTGTGAACTTTGAATATTTTTGTTTACTTCAACTTTTGTGCGACCTATTGCTTGAAAACAACTTTATGGATTCTTTTCCAATTAGGGATACAGTTTCTATGCCAGTAGGAGGGGTGCAATGCAAAGTTTGTTTTCAATATTTGGGTTTTCTGAAAACATACAGCTATTTTAAAAATGTTTGCTTAGAATTTTTGTTCCAAAATATTTGTGCGACCTATAACTAGAAAACTACTGCATGGATTCTTTTCCAATTTAGGGAACACTTACCATACTAACATAAGAGGTGCATTGCCTATTTTAATTTGATATGTATTTTTTCTGAAGTTTTTCCCGTTTTTTTTAAATATGTTTGTGTCAGAGTCATGGGTATTAGTGAGCCCAACTCACTTTTTGTCTTGTTGTTTTAATGGTAATGCACCAAGAATATTATCTTCTATTACCACCTGATAACTGTTTGATATTTGATTTAATTTGTCATAAACCACCACTATACAAACACACTGATAGGTCGACCATGATAGACAATGAGATCCCATCCTTGTACGTTGCATACCTGAAGTAGATAACACTAATCTCGTTGGGAGCCTTGTCTTGAACACGTGAATGCACAAACAATTTATCAATATGTTGCAATACATTGTGGTAACCACACAAACAGCGCTTACCATATTTAACATATTTTATGTTCTGTTGTATTTGAACCAGAAACACAGCGATATTGTTCCCAGACTGCAGGGCAGAATAGGTCCTTAGTACCCCATACTAGTCTCTCGGTGGGGATTCCGATTCTGGGGCAGAATAGGTCCTTAGTACCCCACACTAGTCTCTCGGTGGGGATTCCGATTCTGGGGCAGAATAGGTCCTTAGTACCCCACACTAGTCTCTCAGTGGGGACTCCGATTCTGGGGCAGAATAGGTCCTTAGTACCCCACACTAGTCTCTCGGTGGGGATTCCGATTCTGGGGCAGAATAGGTCCTTAGTACCCCACACTAGTCTCTCAGTGGGGATTCCGATTCTGAGGTAGAATAGGTCCTTAGTACCCCACACTAGTCTCCCCTTGGGGATTCCGATTCTGGGGTAGAATAGGTCCTTAGTACCCCACACTACTCTCCCCTTGGGGATTCCGATTCAGGGGCAGAATAGGTCCTTAGTATCCCACACTAGTCTCTCAGTGGGGACTCCGATTCTGGGGCAGAATAGGTCCTCAGTACCCCACACTAGTCTCTCGGTGGGGATTCCGATTCTGGGGTAGAATAGGTCCTCAGTACCCCACACTAGTCTCTTGGTGGGGATTCCGATTCTGGGGTAGAATAGGTCCTCAGTACCCCACACTAGTCTCTTGGTGGGGATTCCGATTCTGGGGTAGAATAGGTCCTCAGTACCCCACACTAGTCTCTTGGTGGGGATTCCGATTCTGGGGCAGAATAGGTCCTCAGTACCCCACACTAGTCTCTCGGTGGGGATTCCGATTCTGGGGTAGAATAGGTCCTCAGTACCCCACACTAGTCTCTCGGTGGGGATTCCGATTCTGGGGTAGAATAGGTCCTCAGTACCCCACACTAGTCTCTCGGTGGGGATTCCGATTCTGGGGTAGAATAGGTCCTCAGTACCCCACACTAGTCTCTCAGTGGGGATTCCGATTCTGGGGCAGAATAGGTCCTTAGTACCCCACACTAGTCTCTCAGTGGGGATTCCGATTCTGGGGCAGAATAGGTCCTTAGTACCCCACACTAGTCTCTCAGTGGGGACTCCGATTCTGGGGTAGAATAGGTCCTCAGTACCCCACACTAGTCTCTCAGTGGGGATTCCGATTCTGGGGCAGAATAGGTCCTTAGTACCCCACACTAGTCTCTTGGTGGGGATTCCGATTCTGGGGCAGAATAGGTCCTCAGTACCCCACACTAGTCTCTCGGTGGGGATTCCGATTCTGGGGTAGAATAGGTCCTCAGTACCCCACACTAGTCTCTTGGTGGGGATTCCGATTCTGGGGTAGAATAGGTCCTCAGTACCCCACACTAGTCTCTTGGTGGGGATTCCGATTCTGGGGTAGAATAGGTCCTCAGTACCCCACACTAGTCTCTCAGTGGGGATTCCGATTCTGGGGCAGAATAGGTCCTTAGTACCCCACACTAGTCTCTCAGTGGGGATTCCGATTCTGGGGTAGAATAGGTCCTCAGTACCCCACACTAGTCTCTCAGTGGGGATTCCGATTCTGGGGCAGAATAGGTCCTCAGTACCCCACACTAGTCTCTCAGTGGGGATTCCGATTCTGGGGCAGAATAGGTCCTTAGTACCCCACACTAGTCGCTCAGTGGGGATTCCGATTCTGGGGCAGAATAGGTCCTTAGTACCCCACACTAGTCTCTCAGTGGGGATTCCGATTCTGGGGCAGAATAGGTCCTTAGTACCCCACACTAGTCTCTCAGTGGGGATTCCGATTCTGGGGCAGAATAGGTCCTTAGTACCCCACACTAGTCTCTCAGTGGGGATTCCGATTCTGGGGCAGAATAGGTCCTTAGTACCCCACACTAGTCTCTCAGTGGGGACTCCGATTCTGGGGTAGAATAGGTCCTCAGTACCCCACACTAGTCTCTCAGTGGGGATTCCGATTCTGGGGCAGAATAGGTCCTTAGTACCCCACACTAGTCTCTCAGTGGGGATTCTGATTCTGGGGAAGAATAGGTCCTTAGTACCCCACACTAGTCTCTTGGTGGGGATTCTGATTCCGGGGAAGAATAGGTCCTTAGTACCCCACACTAGTCTCTTGGTGGGGATTCTGATTCCGGGGAAGAATAGGTCCTCAGTACCCCACACTAGTCTCTCGGTGGGGACTCCAATTCAGGGGAAGAATAGGTCCACAGTATCCCATTTTTGTTTAAGGAAAGACTAATGAGGATTAAATGGTCACAATGTGTGACCTGGTTGAATGTGTATCATGTCTAAAGTGTATGGATCTTTGCATATGTTGTCAGATAGTCATTTGCCTGGCTCTGCTTATATACTGACTGACGTGATATTCTGGAATATTTATGACAGTGGCATAAAATACCATTGCTGAATTTTCTTAAGTACTGGTAAACACTCTTTGCTTGAGACATATTGCAGATATAAAAGATCCGTGAAAGGGAGATTATTCTAATTCTGCATTTCATTAATAGCCGGGCGGTCGGGTAGCCTAGTGGTTAAGCGTTCACTCCTCTTGCCGAAGACCCGGGTTCGATCCCGACATGGGTACAATGTGTAAAGCCCATTTCTGGTGTCCCCTGTCGTGATATTGCTGGAATATTGCTAAAAGCAGCATAAAACCATACTCACTCACTCATTGATAGCCACTATAATCACAATAATCATTAGGCCTGAAAATCTATCTATAGTAAACTGTCTGTAATAAGCGGGGAGGGGGGTCCTTCAGATTTGCTTGTACAATATTTGAATCTATGCCCCCCCAATTTTGATATTATAAATTTTAGGGTTTATCCAGGTTTATGATAAGGACTGCTATTCTGTCATGTCAATTTAGAACAAAGGTTAACATAGGCAAGGTTGTGAATATAATTTATGGATTGGTGTTGTAATTTCTCATAGTATTGCTCCCACTGTATATGTCGTTTGTTATGTAGACTACGGTATTTTGGCACGCAAGGACATGTGGTTTACAATGAGTTCTTATCAAGTTACTAGGCTTATTTAAATTTCGTTAGTAATCTCTGTAGATTGTTGGAGCTGAGCGCAGCTGATAACCCATAATGCAGCTGGGTCACTGTCATGGCAGCCTGAAGCTGAATCTGGGGTAACAACTGTGACTTTTTGCAGCAACCTTCTAAAGTACTGCAGCCAAAGTGCAATCTGTTAAGGAATACCAAACACTTTCACTTGACGATTAAATAATATTTTTGAAAAAGCAGGGTTTTACTGGATGCAAATATCCGGATCCAGTTTGTCTACATATTGTATATGGATGCAAAAAATACATTGCAAATCCTGTGGAAGCGGAAAAGTATGACTGTTTGAACTGTTGAATATATCAGAACGTTGTTGATTGTATGAAACATATGACTAATACTTCTATTCTGGTAAGGTTATTCTAGAAACTTTTCATCCATTTACTTTACTCTGCCCTCAACAACTGCAGCTATTACAGCTATTTACAAGATAGCCTCTTCTCTCAAGTGAGACATCCCCGTAGTATGGGTTTTCAGACGATAAAGAAACATACATAGTTTTCAAGCTAGTCACAAGAACAACCGTAAAACATCTCACTCACTTATAAAAAATAACTTTATCTGAAAATCAAGCCATCACCTGAGTTTTGTGCCACAAACAACATTAAATGTAGTACATGAAAAGAACTTTAATTGCATACAAATGATAAGCATAATATGGGTCCCGCCTCGGTTGCCTATGCGAGGTGACCCGGGTTGACACCCTTGGGTCTTGGTGACCCGGGTATGATGAATGAATGTCCTGGGGTCTCAGGGACCCAGACTAGTGTATAGTGTTGGGAGGGATATGCCGGTCCTGGGGTCCGTTGACCCCAACGATCCCTAGGGATAAGCAGGTCCCGGGTCGTGCTGACCGGACAGTACCTCGCGTAATGCTCTTTGGGGGCCACAATCCTTCCATGCTCTGAGTATGGAGTAGCTGGTGAACATCCAAGAGCCCCCAAAGAAGTACAGAATATAAGTGAATAGGAATATAAGATGAATATAAGTACTCGTGAATAATAAACAACTGTTGAACATATAATACGTACTGAAAATATATGTGCCTTAAGGGCGAGCCCAGGCAGTCACTCAGTGCCCCAGCGAGTTACGCGCAAGTTACAGGCGACACACAGCCTTGTGGACTTGCACAAAGGTGGCTTCAGACATTCTGATGTACTAAGCATAACAGTCCTAAGTCCACCTGCCCATAGTCTTAATGAGGTGAACCTCACTGTTAACTGTGGCTGCCATTGTAGCCACCCCAATTCGGAAGAAATGCCCCGGGTAGTCCGCGGAGTTGAAGCCAGCTAGTGTGAGGACCCTACCTAACCATGAGTACACCGTCTTGGATATGGGTAGATATTCCCGACTGACAAACAGCGGATGCTGGTTTGCAGCATTCTTATGGAAAACAGTCTGGACAAGGCCGAGGAGGGACATGTCATGGTGTCAGTATCGAATAAAGCAATACGAACCCCTTGCCGAAAGGGATCAGTCTTTGACGCTTTAAGGTTATAGTACATTTTTTCTTAATGTCACTCATGGTGCTGTTCATATTGGGATCAAAGTTTGCCGAGCATGTGACATCTCCACATCTAAGGAATCCAAAGAACGCTGTGAGGCACATAATTCCATCAGCAAGTCATTGAATAACCCAACACATCAGCGCTGAGCTGCTTGACAATGGTAATTAACACGTGGTAAGTCACGGAAGTCTCTTCCTCAGCTCTGGTGTTTGGGCACGTTTGTAGCCTCTTAGAAGGGTTTGGATCCTATTCAATGCACCTTTTAAGATGTCATCAAAAACCGTCCTGATGCTGGCTTGCAGATCTGTCAATCGGATATCTGCCTGGCAGCTGTTTTGGACACTGGTCCTCAATGATTAGTCATGGGCTAGCGTGAATTTCGAAGGTTGCAAATTGACATTGATTTCACCATCTCCAATAGGTCTGTGTGAATGACATCCATCAGTAAAATCAGTAGTCCCCTCAATTAAAAAATAGACTAAATCCCTGAGTTTGCTGCTTTGTAAAATTTGTGGTATTTATTTTTCATACATTAATATCAGCACTGATTAGCATTACATGGTGACCAAGTTGAAGAAATGGGCTGATTGTAGCTTTTTACATCAGTGATGAACATGTATTCATGAGCTCAAAACTCACTGAACTCTACTTTTGGCACCAGACCGCCTCCATGGTCTAGTGGTAGAGCGTCCGCCCGGAGAGCGGAAGGTCCGGGGTTCGACCCCAAGCCACGTCATACCAAAAGACGTTAAAATATGGTACTTGTTGTTACCCTGTCTGGCGCTCGGCATTAAGGGGCTAAAACAAGGAATAGTTGGCTCGGAGTTAGTATACTGTGTCTTGATTGGGGTATTCATGTTAAACTGTAGCATGGTATCTCAGTGTGCTAGCACTATAAATCAGCATCAGTCCGGACTAGTACAAGCAGCCACACACACACATACACGTACATGCACGTCACTATATAAGTGCAATAATCTTGGACGCGACGTTAAACCCTATATCACCTCACCTTTTGGCACCAACTGTTTAAGCACTGTGAGTTTATATATCTGCCACTGTGCCCACTGTTGGGAACCTGGGTTAGAGTAGGTTCCCAGCAACCTAGACTTGTTATGAGAGGCAACTACAGGGTTGGGAGTCAGTCTTGGTGACTTGGCTTGGGACTTTGCTTATAATGTCAATCAGTGATCACTGATTTGTCTGGCCCTGAATATTGATTATTTGCCATCATGTTGTTGGGATATGGCTGAGTGTGGCATTTGATACATGGTTTGTATGCTGTGTCAATGCTGTCCACAGATTTCAATCCCACGGTGCATGGGTGGCCCAGTAGGCCAAGGCCAAGCTAAGCAGGCTCTGCTGATCATCGATTCAAATCTCGGATTTGCCCTAAAAATGTTCCTCAGTTTGTCCGCACCAAACACTTGCTTGTGGTGTTTACCAAAGTGATAGATGCCTATAACCTCAACCACTTATCATCCACACTGACATGATGTGTAACCGAAGCTCTGTTCAAAGCAGCTTTGAACCCAACTCACTCACTCCACTGGTTAAAACAAGACAATATTTTTAACAACACATGTAAGGAACAAGCCCCTTGGATGACTGGGATTTATGTTTTTCGTGACTGTAAGGTGGTTTCTAGCAAATTCAAGGTGGCATTAAACGTAAGTCACTCACTTGCTGTTTCTTCCACTCCTACAGGTCCCAGGAGCTGCATGATCTGCTGACGGAGCTGAGGAGGCTGCTGAATGAACCATCCAAACTGGAGCTGTATGAACACATCAGGTAGTTGTCTTCCTTGGCCAAAAGATGATTGGTAGTCATGCATTGAGTGAATAAGTATGGATTTACGCCGCTTTTAGCAATATTCAAGCAATATCACGGCGGGGGACACAAGAAATGGGCTTCACACATTGTACACATGTGGGCAATCGAACCATGGGTCTTTGGCGTGACAAGCTACCCTGTAGTCCTGCAGATAAAGGACACATCATATGTATGTAATTGTGGCTGTTTCCTGAATGATCAACTCTACCGTGGTCATGTATACAACAAGGGCAGATAACTCTCATAATTCTAGTACAAAATCATTCTGGAAAGCTCTACTGACTCCTACTGCCTCTACGGTCTAGTGCCTCTCTGCGTGGAGAGTGGAAGGAATGGTGGTTCGATCCCAAAAGATGCTGAAAGATGGTACTTCTTGTACCCTGCATGGCGCTCGACATTAAGGGGATAAAACAAGAACTGGTGGGCGAAATCAGTGTACTGTTTCTGAGTGGTGTAACCATGTTAAACCTCACCATGGTAGCCTAGTGGGTACGCTAACACTGAGACTTTGAAAACATTTCTTTATTTCTTCATTTCTTTAATTTATTTTTTAGAAAAGAACATTCCTGTCTCTGCTGTGTTCATGTGGAATCAATGAAACTAGACTTGGTTTAGTTTGATCTATAATTGCCTTGGGTTTTAATAAAAACAAAAATTATAAAATGTAAATTTGAAAGTCATGGAGCAGGATGACTTTGTGGGCTATGCACGTTGCAATATTAGTGCAAGTTTCTTGAAAGCAACGTTAAACCCCATTTCACCTCATCGACTCATTGCTGTCAACTGCAATTCAAATGCCATGACAGCACTGAATATTTTTTACCAGTTGTTCAATATTTTTCTGCTTCTGACAATTTACGACAAATGCATTTACAATAGTTTCTACTGCCACATGACATTATTCTTAAGGAAACTTATGTGCTTAGGAGTGTTTTAACATGACATCCCCTGTGGAGATGTGAGGTCCAAATACCTCCCCAGTGCACCATGCTTGTTATAGGAGTCTACTAAATAGGGGTTCTGGGCTGAGACACTTTGACTGATTGCATGTCATTTTACTTCGATGGCATGGATCGTTGCTCATGCTTTCATTCACTGGTTTGTCTGATCCAGGCTCCATTGTCAGCATGATGTAGCTGGAATATTGTAGACTGAGGTGCACTTAAGGTGATATGTTTTGAGACATTCCCAAGTCTCAGCAAGTGGGACTTGTTCTAACTCTCTGACAACTGTACAATTAGCATACAGTATTTACCCTGTGAAGAGCCAAGGCCTGTTACCGTCAGTTTACTTTTTAGACCATGGCCCCATTCCACCAAGCAGTCTTCAGAAGGCTATATTTAAGTATGGTAGAACTGTGGAACTCAGGTCCCAGGACCTGATTAGAGACCAGGCTGCCGTTGTACAAAACAACCTTAGCCCTAAGACTGTTGTAAGTCTATGTTAATGCATGGGAGTTACGATCACCTTAGCGCTAATATCGCTTTGTATGACGCCCTGCCTCATTCCACAAAGTAATGTTAGCGCTATGACAATTGTAAGCATATGTTAAAGTATGGAAGTTACAACCATCTTAGTGCTAAGATCGCTCTATAGAACAGGGCCCAGGACCTTATTAGGGTCCAGCTCTTATATATTATAGTCACCATCTTAATTACTTTCGTAGATATGATGAGAAGGGATAATCTAATTTATGACATGGTATAGTATTCAAATGTTAAAGGTAGAAATCCTCAGTTGTAGCTAGCTCTGCCTTCATGTGATAACCTGGTCTATTACAAAGTCTTGCCCCTTGACCCAACTTTACTCAGGGTGGCTCTTAATAGATAAAAAAAGGTAACAATTTCTTGTGATGGTCAGTTTACTGTTACATTATGTAAATTTGATGCAGGTCTCAGTTCATCAAGTTTTGCTGTACTGTAAACTGATGGACTGTTGTAAGAGTCTAGTAATGAGACACTCCCTGATGCAGGTCTCAGTTCATCAAGTTTTGCTGTCCTGTAAACTGATGGACTGTTGTAAGAGTCTAGTAATGAGTCTCTCCCTGATGCAGGCCTCAGTTCATCAAGTTTTGCTGTCCTGTAAACTGATGGACTGTTGTAAGAGTCTAGTAATGAGTCTCTCCCTGATGCAGGTCTTAGTTCATCAAGTTTTGCTGTCCTGTAAACTGATGGACAGTTGTAAGAGTCTAGTAATGAGACTCTCCCTGATGCAGGTCTCAGTTCATCAAGTTTTGCTGTCCTGTAAACTGATGGACTGTTGTAAGAGTCTAGTAATGAGTCTCTCCCTGATGCAGGTCTTAGTTCATCAAGTTTTGCTGTCCTGTAAACTGATGGACAGTTGTAAGAGTCTAGTAATGAGACTCTCCCTGATGCAGGTCTCAGTTCATCAAGTTTTGCTGTCCTGTAAACTGATGGACTGTTGTAAGAGTCTAGTAATGAGACTCTCCCTGATGCAGGTCTCAGTTCATCAAGTTTTGCTGTCCTGTAAACTGATGGACTGTTGTAAGAGTCTAGTAATGAGTCTCTCCCTGATGCAGGTCTCAGTTCATCAAGTTTTGCTGTCCTGTAAACTGATGGACTGTTGTAAGAGTCTAGTAATGAGTCTCTCCCTGATGCAGGCCTCAGTTCATCAAGTTTTGCTGTACTGTAAACTGATGGACTGTTGTAAGAATCTAGTACGGAGTCTCTCCCTGATGCAGGTCTCAGTTCATCAAGTTTTGCTGTCCTGTAAACTGATGGACTGTTGTAAGAATCTAGTAATGAGTCTCTCCCTGATGCAGGTCTCAGTTCATCAAGTTTTGCTGTACTGTAAACTGATGGACTGTTGTAAGAGTCTAGTAATGAGTCTCTCCCTGATGCAGGCCTCAGTTCATCAAGTTTTGCTGTACTGTAAACTGATGGACTGTTGTAAGAATCTAGTACGGAGACTCTCCCTGATGCAGGTCTCAGTTCATCAAGTTTTGCTGTCCTGTAAACTGATGGACTGTTGTAAGAATCTAGTACGGAGTCTCTCCCTGATGCAGGTCTCAGTTCATCAAGTTTTGCTGTCCTGTAAACTGATGGACAGTTGTAAGAATCTAGTAATGAGTCTCTCCCTGATGCAGGTCTCAGTTCATCAAGTTTTGCTGTACTGTAAACTGATGGACTGTTGTAAGAGTCTAGTAATGAGTCTCTCCCTGATGCAGGCCTCAGTTCATCAAGTTTTGCTGTACTGTAAACTGATGGACTGTTGTAAGAATCTAGTATGGAGTCTCTCCCTGATGCAGGTCTCAGTTCATCAAGTTTTGCTGTCCTGTAAACTGATGGACTGTTGTAAGAATCTAGTACGGAGACTCTCCCTGATACAGGTCTCAGTTCATCAAGTTTTGCTGTACTGTAAACTGATGGACTGTTGTAAGAGTCTAGTAATGAGTCTCTCCCTCAGGCCCCTCGTGATGCCCAAGCACCAGCTGGAGTACAGCCAGAAAACCCCTCAGACTCCGGGCATCAAGCTCAGAGTCATCCGACTCAAACGCCAGGCCGGAGAAAGTCTGGGGTTTGCGGTCAGGGGAGGTAAGTCACTCTAAGACTCTTTAACTTTTAACTATTTATGTATGTCAAAGTGAAGCCATTCTCCTAAGATCATGACAGTTATCATGGTTATTTGTTATCCCCCGCGACTCCACAGATCTTGAAAAACGTGCGATATTCCCTTGCCAGACTTGTCATTTAGATAGATCTAGCAGTGAAAATGGTGCCTGATGATAGTTTCTGTCTTTTGAACAATTTATTTTTCGAGTTTCCAAAGCAACAAAATATTTATAGAACTAGTTGAAGTATTTGCCATTGCAGGGGATGTTGATGACTTTGACTTCTTGTACGTTTCCTGTCACCCTTGAGTTGACAAAAGTTTTCAACATGTTAAATTTCCATATCAGCTTGTGTTGGCACAGCAGAATTTGTTGTTTACACACTCCTGCCAAGTTTTCTGTTTGAAAAAGTGCATCCTCAATAATCCTGCTTATCATATCTCCATTCTATTATGATGTGCACCCTGGACCCATTGCGGAAGGAACGTTAGCATGTCCAGTTGTATTTGAACGTCTCTCCCAAACACGGCAAGTCAAGGTACAGGTCTAGAAATTGGATGGGATGACTATTGTTAGTGTCAAGTCAACTGACACAAAATCAAACCAAAAATATAATAGTGAATGGGTCCAGATATATTTCATAACAGAATGGAGATATGATAAGCAGGATTATTGAGGATGACTTTCATGAAGAATTCATGTCTCTCAGACTTGGATGTTTAGCATTATTTAGTGGGACATGTGGTTAAAGTGTTATGGTTAAAGTGTTAGCTTGTGGCATGATTCCTAAGATGTATCAAGCTATTTCCTCTACCATAATATGCCTGTAACAGAAGCCTTCTTCACTTGATCACTCGTATGTATTTTGGTTTCATGGCTGTATTTTGTTTTCAGGATTTGAGCATGGTATAGGAGTGTTTGTGTCTCACGTGGATGCTACGTCACAGGCCAGCAAGCGAGGGCTCAAGGTAGGTCCAACCCAGTGTCGAGCTCACGACCATCAAAGGTGTTTGAACTGTCGTATTAAGATCACCAGTGAAGATCCAGGGTAGAATAGGTCTTCAGCAACTCATGCTTGTCGTAAAAGGCAACTATGCTTGTCGTAAGCGGAGACACACGCCATCGTACCTCAATTGCGTGGATCGATGCTCATGATGTCAATCACTGGATTGTCTGCTCCGGACTTGATTATTTACAGACCGCTGTCATATAGCTGGAATAGTGCTGAGTGCCGCGTTAAGCAACAAAACCAACCAACCATATATTGAGATCCCTTTCACAATATATTTTAATTTAATCTATCACCAAACAAAGTGATTCAGGCGAGAGACTAAAAGTCAATTTGTCAAAAATAGGATAGTAATTATGTCAGACAGATCCTGAAATTGCCTTTTGCTATTTACTGATTTGGGGCATTTTTCTTTTTCTTGATTTTCAATCATATCCATGGCAACAACTTTTTAAGATATGTTTGTCTTGACCACATCTCTAAAACTAAAAGTTACTTTTTCTTGAAACTGTGCACACACAAAGACCAGGTTGTCAACTGGTGCCTTTTGCTATTTAGGGACTTTTAGAATATATTTTTTCCATTTCCATGGCAGGACTTTGACTCTGTTCATATTGGTGTGTACCTGACATAGAAATACAATGTTACGAATCCCAATTCCATGATATTGTTTTGATAGCTCAGTAACTACTCTTGTATACGGACTGACAAATTAGATAGAAATTCTCTCATCAAGTTGGACTTAAAGTAACAGTCAAATGATTTGTTGTTTCAAATTTGTAGGGGCTGGGGTGATTTTTCATCTTCTGATAACTCTTTTTTCATGATGTCACAGCATTGTATGACATCATCATTTAATTGTTGCTGCATGTTAGAAATTGAGGGAAATGTGCAAATGCATGTTTTTAACTGTTTAGCACATATTTGAACTTTTTATCTATATACGGTTAAAATATTTAAAAAAGTTATTTACTATTTATTATACTTTTATGCGAAGGATGTTGAGGGATTTCACTATAGACCGCTATTGTAAAAAGTAATAAATAATTTGGCGCAGTACTTAATAAATGCGCCTAGTGCAATAGAATACACATGAACTCCTTCTTTTTCAATTGGAAAGTCACCATTGAATGCAGCGTTAAAATATGGACTTTAAAATCATGCTATTTTCCCATTGGGCCTGCATAGTTACAATTCCTAGATAAATCTCTGCATCATCATCAGACACCAACCATTTCATATTCACCTGGGGTTTTATTTTTCAATTAATATTCCTCTCCCCCTCCCCCAAATAATTTTGGGGTGCCTGAAAAATCTTTTACTCATTAAAAGTTGTTTGTCCTTCACATGATTGAAGTATAGCATTATGTAAGTAAACAACTGCAGTCACCCAACAAATAGATCATATGCTTAGGTTCCAGGACCTTTGAAAAAATATTAAAAAATATTGCGATTTGGGGTCTTTTTCACCATTTGTTGACGAGTAAGTATTCCATGCCTACCAGCCTGGTATGTTGGAAAGTACATGATGATTTGTGTGGTATTTTAGGTTGGAGATGAGATTGTTCGGGTCAATGGGTACACCATCGCTGAAGCCATACATGAGGATGTCCTCAACCTCATCAAGTCCCACGAGGAAATTGTCCTCAAAGTGACACGTAAGTCCACAATCATGATGTCCATGTGATGCTCAATGGTTCAGAGATTTTTAATGTGTAAGTCAGCACCGTGCAATATTCCTGGTACATGGTGGTGGCATGTAGACAATTGTGTGTTGGCTAAACAAATCAGTGATTGATATGAGCTATGTCCCACTTTGTCGAGGTATGTTTCCCTGCCTAGCTTTTGGCAGTAAGGGGACAAAACAAGGACAGGCTCAGAGTCAGTGCAATGTGTCTGAGTGGGGTATCTATGTTATTCTGCAGCATGGTATCTAAGTGGGCTAACACTATAAAACTGGCTTTTGTCTGGACTAGTACAAGCATCCGCACACGCATGCATGCACATCGCTAAGTAAGGCAAATAATCGTTTGAGGCACCCTATTTGGGGTTGTATAGAGAATTAGAATACTACAATATGTCAAAAACAGCTGATCATTATGTCAAGATTAGGTAGTGTTGTGATCATTTTTAAAATCAATGATGTATGATGTATACAATGACTTGGTTGATGCATGTCATTGTATCTTAATTACGTGGATCGATGCTCATGAGGTCCAGACTCGATTATTTGCAGACCGCCGCCATATAGCTGGAATATTGCTGAGTGCGGCGTTAAACAACAAACAAAATAATCTTTCAGTATCCTTCAATAAACAATAAATAAGATGTAATGTAATGACAATTGATTATTCATTACACAATTATGAATGATAGATTTTCAATTGTATATTTAATACCAGGTATATTCATTTGTTTGCAGATATTGGAATGCTTCCAGTTAAGAAGTATGTAGCCCTCTGACTTGTAATGCCCTTTTGTTTATCAATGTAGAATTAATAATAGGTGTTGATGGTATGTGGTTGCATCAACAACCCCAGTAATTGTGTTCCAACTTGTGTTTTCCGTATTCCTGAAGATCAAATACAATTCTTACCATCAACATTTATTGGACATTATCAGATGTACCTCTCATGTCATCAAAATACAATGAAAATGAAAATACAATGTCAAGAATGAATTTGGTTGTATCAGCATGTGAGTTCTTTTTAATTCTTCACATGAAGTAATTAATAAATAATAGTATGAAATTCAGTGTGAAATTCAGTGATATTTGATGAAATGATTGTATGGAAGTATAGCAGCTCAACATCTTGTTTCAGTAACCCGAAGGAATCGGTCTGTTGGAACTATGTAGAAACTCTGGACTCCTCCAAGGCCTTGGTGAGTTACAACTGAATACAAGCCTCAGAGGTTCCAGGACCCCCAGTACCCCATGCCTGTCTCCTTGTGGGGATTCCATTGCCCCAGTACCCCATGCCTGTCTCCTTGTGGGGATTCCATGGCCCCAGTACCCCATGACTGTCTCCTTGTCAGGATTCCATGGCCCCAGTACCCTATGCTTGTCTCCTTGTGGGGATTCCATGGCCCCCAGTACCCCATGCTTGTCTCCTTGTAGGGATTCCATGGCCCCAGTACCCCATGCTTGTCTCCTTGTAGGGATTCCATGGCCCCCAGTACCCCATGCTTGTCTCCTTGTGGGGATTCCATGGCCCCAGTACCCCATGCTTGTCTCCTTGTGGGGATTCCATGGCCCCAATACCCCCATGTGTCTCTCCTTGTGGGGATTCCATGGCCCCAGTACCCCATGCTTTGTCTCCTTGTTGGGATTCCATGGCCCCAGTACCCCATGCCTGTCTCCTTGTAGGGATTCCATGGCCCCAGTACCCCATGCTTGTCTCCTTGTCGGGATTCCATGGCCACAGTACCCCATGCTTGTCTCCTTGTGGGGATTCCATGGCCCCAATACCCCAATGTGTCTCTCCTTTTGGGGATTCCATGACCCCAGTACCCCATGCTTGTCTCCTTGTAGGGATTCCATGGCCCCAGTACCCCATGCCTGTCTCCTTGTGGGGATTCCATGACCCCAGTACCCCATGCTTGTCTCCTTGTAGGGATTCCATGGCCCCAGTACCCCATGCCTGTCTCCTTGTGGGGATTCCATGGCCCCAATACCCCCATGTGTCTCTCCTTGTGGGGATTCCATGGCCCCAGTACCCCATGCTTGTCTCCTTGTAGGGATTCCATGGCCCCAGTACCCCATGCTTGTCTCCTTGTGGGGATTCCATGGCCCCAGTACCCCATGCTTGTCTCCTTGTGGGGATTCAAGGGTCCCCAATACCCCCATGTGTCTCTCCTTTTGGAGATTCCATGGTCTTAGTACCCCATGCTTGTCTCCTTGTGGGGATTCAAGGGTCCCCAATACCCCCACGTGTCTCTCCTTGTGGGGATTCCATGGCCCCAGTACCCTATGCTTGTCTCCTTGTAGGGATTCCATGGCCCCAGTACCACATGCATGTCTCCTTGTAGGGATTCCATGGCCCCAGTACCCCATGCTTGTCTCCTTGTAGGGATTCCATGGTCCCAGTACCCCATGCTTTGTCTCCATTGGGGGATTCCATGGCCCCCAGTACCCCATGCTTGTCTCCTTTTGGGGATTCCATGGCCCCAGTACCCCATGCCTGTCTCCTTTTGGGGATTCCATGGTCCCAGTACCCCATGCTTGTCTCCTTTTGGGGATTCCATGGCCCCAGTACCCCATGCCTGTCTCCTTATGGGTATTCCATGGCCCCAGTACCCCATGCCTGTCTCTTTATGGGGATTCCATGGCCCCAGTACCCCATGCTTGTCTCCTTGTAGGGATTCCATGGTCTTAGTACCCCATGCTTTGTCTCCTTTTGGGGATTCCATGACCCCCAGTACCCCATGCTTGTCTCCTTGTGGGGATTCAAGGGTCCCTGTACCCCATGCTTGTCTCCTTTTGGGGATTCCATGGTCCCAGTACCCCATGCTTGTCTCCTTTTGGGGATTCCATGGCCCCAGTACCCCATGCCTGTCTCCTTATGGGTATTCCATGGCCCCAGTACCCCATGCCTGTCTCTTTATGGGGATTCCATGGCCCCAGTACCCCATGCTTGTCTCCTTGTAGGGATTCCATGGTCTTAGTACCCCATGCTTTGTCTCCTTTTGGGTATTCCATGGCCCCAGTACCCCATGCCTGTCTCCTTATGGGTATTCCATGGCCCCAGTACCCCATGCCTGTCTCTTTATGGGGATTCCATGGCCCCAGTACCCCATGCTTGTCTCCTTGTAGGGATTCCATGGTCTCAGTACCCTATGCTTGTCTCCTTTGGGGGATTCCATGGCCCCAGTACCCCATGCTTTGTCTCCTTGTAGGGATTCCATGACCCCTGTACCCCATGCTTGTCTCCATGTAGGGATTCCATGGTTTCAGTACCCTATGCTTGTCTCCTTTTGGGGATTCCATGGCCCCAGTACCCCATGCTTTGTCTCCTTTTGGGGATTCCATGACCCCCAGTACCCCATGCTTGTCTCCTTATGGGGATTCAAGGGTCCCTGTACCCCATGCTTGTCTCCTTATGGGGATTCAAGGATCCCCGTACCCCATGCTTGTCTCCTTATGGGGATTCAAGGGTCCCTGTGTCCCATGTTTGTCTCCTTGTAGGGATTCAAGGGTCCCCGTACCCCATGTTTGTCTCCTTATGGGGGATTTAAGGGTCCCCATACCCCATGCTTGTCTCCTTGTGGGGATTCAAGGGTCCCCGTACCCCATGCTTGTCTCCTTGTAGGGACAGGGGTAGAATAGTGGCAGTTGATGTTTCTAAGAATAAATTCATAGAAAATAACTGATATTGACCAAAAGTTGATTGAGTAACAAAAATGCAAGCCATAGAATGTTAAATTACCTTATGGAATATTTTTCGGATTTCTGGTTGAGTGATGTCATCAGCTTTGTATGTTCTATTCCTTTTTTTCACTTTTAGTATTTCAAGTACAGATTATATGTGCAGGCTCTGTGTTTATTTAGTTATATTCCACAGACAGTGTTTTACTTCAACATATGGAAGAGGAGAGATGTGCTGAGTTATTTCCCTTGAAACATTATCAAGCATGTATTCAGACTCACCCATTCTAAATACTCAAGCAATATGTGTAAATATCTCTGTCCCATTCCAGCAAGAGATTCTGGACAAAGATGCACAGATAGAAAAGAGAGGTTCCTCAGGCCCAGAGCTGAAAATCTTCATCAACACGACTGGTGTCTCCTCCATCGGATGTGGGTCAGTACATACTCTAAATGTTTCAGACCTGGGCAAGAAGTCCCTAGCACGCTATTGCTTGTCATAAGAGGTGACTCAATAGGAACCTTTAGCCAGAGACGATGGTTTGTTTGCGTGTAATTGTACCCCAATGACGTGGGATGCTCATGATATCAAACACTGGTCTTCTAACCAAGACTTAATATGATGAAATGTTGCTGATTGCAACACAGAAGAACAAACAAACATCATCATCATGCTTTTTGTTTAACACCACACTCGGGAGTATGCCAGCTGTGTGACAGTGGGCTTGTAAATAATCTAGTCTGGACCACACGATACAGTGATTGACATCACAAGCATCAATGTACACTATTGGGATGCATCAACAAGACTGACCACCCGATCTGATTAGTCGCCTCTTGTGGTAAGCATAGGTCAATTAGCTGGAATATTGCTAAATGCTTGTTGTATACTTGTCGGCCTTATTGGCGGTATAATGGATATTCATGGATATCTGACCCATGGGGTTCCAGGTTAGAATTGGTCCCCAACATCCTATGGTGGTCGTCAGTTAGAGGTTACTAAATCAGATGTTGTCAATCACTGAGTTGTCTGGCCCATACTCAGTTATTTGCAGGCCACCTTTGTGAAGATCGAATATTGCTGAGTGTGGCATTAAACAACACATAAACAAATCCTAAATATGAAAGACAACTATTGGTGAATGACTATGTCATGTATGTTACAGTGATATGCCATTTTGTTGCCAGGATTGTGAGTGGACCATCCCACTTCCCAGGGATCTTTGTAGAGAAGGTGCGCTCCGGGGGACTGGCAGAAGAGGTCAACTTGGAGGTCGGAGATCAGATCATAGAGGTCAATGGAACAAGCTTCCTTGGGATCACGCACAAAGAGGTAGAGTTACCTCCCCTATCTGACACAGCCACTGTTGGCAGGAGTGGGTGAATATGTTGTTTTGTGCTGAAGTGAGAGCTGTGAATATCTTTATAACTGCAGTTTGTAAGTATGAACATAGAGAAGATTGTGTTAATGAATGTATGTTGTTTCATTTGGCATTCAAATAATGGTTTCTGTGATGTTATTCTACAATCTCATTAAAATAAGATTTTTTTTCTTCTGATATTTGTCGCAAACAAGACCTGACGTCAAAGGAGGTCAGGTGAGGTGAACTTTCTAAACAGCCAATCAGTGAGCTTCTAGGACAGGACAAGTAATTTGGTGACTCGGGTCATGTGGGTACTGAGTAGGACCCGGGTACCCGCACTAATACCCAGACCTGAGGTTAATCACACAATATATTGTTTAATGACAAAAATGATATAGAACACAATGGTTACGCGACACATCACTCATGTTCACATTTCTTTCCTATTGACTTGTATATGTTTGTATAAAGATAAAGCTTCAGTTAACTTCAGTGTATGCATTACCAGATCATTTTTAGGTGTATCTAAATACATTTTGCCAGGGCATAGTCAAACTATTCCCAACTGGACATTTTGTTTCCATCTCTTGAGACCTACAGCGGGTAGCCATGTCGGATAGGGTAATAGGGGGTTTGGTACAAGGTAGTAAATTTGGACTCGTCCCGGCCCTAGAGGCTTATACATTTTCTGTATGGAAAAAAAATGAATGCAAATGTACAGTTTTTAATGGAGAATTATCATGACTTTGTACATCATGGTATGTGGGGGATACTTTAGACATTGTCATTTCTGACTGCAGTTAATTCTGCTACCCATGCTTGTCGTGAGAGGCGACGATGCTTGCCGTAAAACAGACCATGCTTGCCGTAAAAGGCGACTAATGGGATCGGGTGGTCAGGCTCGCTGACTTGGTTGATACATGTCATCATATCCCATTTGTGTGCATCGATGCTCATGATCTCAATCACTGGATTGTCTGGTCCAGACTTGATTATTTACAGACCACCGTCATATGGCTGGAATATTGCTGTGTGCGGCGTAAACAACAAACAAAGCAAAAGACTACAGTCAACATCTACACTGAAAAGGTGTACTCAGGTTTGGTTTTGTTCAGACCAAACTTTGTAAATCACATTGGAACGCGTTGGCAAAATTTAGAAGGTTTTTTGGGGGGGGTGTTTAGAAATCTGACACCTGATTGGCTGAAATACCCACACAACAAGTTGTGTGGGTATGATGGTCAGCTTTTGATAAGGCTCACCTGATCTTGATGAAGAGAGGCATTGAATCGGAGTATAGATCTTTTGTGATGAAATTGCTGTGTTGGAATTGTTCACAGACTATATTAGAGATGCTATATTTGCATACAGGCTGTGGTCACCCTGAAGAGTAGTACCCAGCTGAACATGATCATCAAGAAGAAAGTTGTAAGTATATTGCATCCATGTGTTTAGCATCTGTTAAGATTTATCACAACCAATGATTACCTGGTACAAACCAGTGCAGCAGCCTGACGATATTACCAATTGCTCATTACTTCTCACAATGTGAACATAGTAAAGTTTCACCAAATAACATGTAAAACTTTTTGTTGAAATTGCAATTTAGAAAAGTATAAACATACCCATACCCTTCATTCATTTTACACTCAAGGCATGGCAGAGGCCTACAGGCACTGAGCTGTATCTCCGCCAGGATTGGTCGTGGGTTCAAATATCAATATTGCCCTGATTATGATTCTTCTCTGTCTGCACCTTTCATAGTCCTAATGAGTCTCTACAAAGTGGTAAACATATACAAATCCTGTGAATACCAAACCTCAATTACATCATTGCCATAATCCTGTTTGTATAGTGTCATCACACTATAAATATCTTTTCAATTTTCAACAGAAGTCCTCTTCAGCTTATCCTAAGGCTATAAAGTGCGGAAGTACAGTGCTTTTTTTTTATTGTTTTGCTTGTTCAAAATAGATTGTAACCAAATATACAGTTGTGCGCCATCAACCTGGAAAAGGGTCTCCCTACATCAACAAGCATACAAACTCCTATTGCTACATTACCAAAACATGAGATGCATAGTAAAGCAGTGCGCATGTAAAGGGAAGTAACTGTGTGCTATATTGGATCGCATTGTTTTTAAGTATTAGGATCTTTTTTAAAATGGAAATAAAAACGAAACGTACGTCAGACTATATGATGATGCGAGCGGAGCCTGAGAACCAAGACTATTATTTTTTTTTAGCCTAATAAAGTCATTCAATCATTATTTACCCTTATGGGACTTCCGGATTAGAATACGTCCCAAGCAACCTATGCAAGTGGCTAGGTGCGACTTCTTGGATCGAGTGGTCAGGCTCAGCGACTTGGTTGATCAGCAACATTGATCATTGCTCACAATATCTATCATTGATGAGTATGGTCCACACTTGATTATTTACAGGCCGCCATGATATAACTGCAATATTGCATAGTGTAACATTAACAACATGGCCTTATTTAACAGATGACAATAGGAGAGTGATCAATGTGTTGTAGGGGCTGCCACTGTTCCAACATGGCAGTAAAAGACAAAGGAAGCCAGAGCCAGCTGCCAGTTTTAAGCCTACTATTGTGTCTGAGGAGCCAACTCCCGCGCCTGATTCCCGGACATCGTTTCGTACTCTCCAGGAGACCAATCAGGTTGTGAGCAGCAGGTACAGTTACGATGTGCAGAAACGACGGGTCAAGTTTGATGACCATGTTTACCATTAGACGTCCATCTTGGCAATGTGTTTTTGACATTTTCAGAAGAAATATGCTAGGTTTGATTGTTGATGTTGATTAATATGCTACAGTGAAAGTTTTGTACTGACGTGGAATTGTCATGGAGATGTATAGACGTTAACTGTTATCATGCAGAAACAGGGATTTTTAGGAAAATAATGTTTTATGGTAACTGTATGATTTGAAGAAGACACAGACTGATAGACTCGGTGTCACTCTTCATATTCAGTGCAACCCTGTGAATACAGACTTTGTGTTAGGAAATTGTCCAAATTATCAAAAGTCAGATACAATGAATTATCAGCACAAATAGTGTAACTTTATATACATGTGAGAGTTACCAGTATCATCGTCCAGAGGTCGGGTTTCCTTAAAAAATTCAGTTCAGAAAATTTATTAAATTGTGTGTTGTAACTCATGCCTCATTTATCATGGGCAGTCAACTGATTTGTTGGGGAATGTTTTGAATGCTGAAATTCTCATTTATGATTATTTTATTGTGTACTAAACATGTGTCTAAGCTAACTTACCTTGGCTTAGTCAATCAGATGATGAGGATAGGTTGTTAGATATACCATGTACACATCTTACCACATTTATCAGGTTGTACTGTTCATTCTGGTCATGATGAATGGCTGAAATAAGATCTTAAACAACAGATATTATTAAATCTGAAATTATGCCTTGAATTAGATCTGAAATCTAAAACAGTTGCAAGAATTAGATTTGCTACAAGATCTGAGACAATGGGTGGAATAAGATCTGAGAAAAGGGATAGAATTAGGTCTTTTGTTTACTTTTAGATATGAAACAATGGTTAGAATTTATTCAAAATAAATGTTTATTTATGTATTTAGTACATAAAATTGATATTTCACTTGAGTGAAAAAACACTTTATGCCGGAACTGCTTTTAGTCAGCTTCATTGACAGAATGTTTACTGTAAGATTGTGAAGATACAACCTGCAGTAGTTTAGGCTTTCCATCCACAGTGGAAGTAAAAACCCACGATTGATATAACTGAGGTACTGTTGCACTCTCCTACCCAGAGTTCCATGCGACCAGCATAGTACCTCTGCCACAGGTCGGTTCCATATGACGATTCGTCACATCTAACACAGTCAACTCAAGATATTGCATATGTTTTCATCTGTTTCATTTTTGACAAATCTACATTTCTAGATAAACATATGTCATAGAATGGTTAACTTTCATTGAGAAAATATCCTTAATCGTGAAAAACTATTTCCATTTGCGTAGTTATGATATGTTTACATTGGTTATACGGCTCCAGGTACTGTCATCGAAGCCCTATGGAGAGCTAGCGATACGGTCAATTTGATGTGTAAATATGTATTGTCATGCAACTCACTGTCGCAGTTGTAGTAGCATAGTTATATAATTATTCAAAACAATATGTAAAGTGCTCCCAAATACTTGCATTAGTCCGTTCTATACTGATTTCTGAAAAAGCGGGTTCGTTTACAAACGAGAAAAGTCTGGTCACGTGATATGCAAATTAGCCTGTGGTAGTGGTGTTATGCTAACTCATTGCTGCGCCGGAGTGTGGTAGTGTTGAAAGCAGTGTTCAACCCATCTCACCTACTTTGTATGATTCAGAATGAAATATGATGGGGTGAAATAATGATGAATAATGAAGAATTCTAACATATTGACTTTCTAGCTTTCACTGCACACAGTTGCCATCTAATTCTATATCAGACCCCATCATGTCTGCCAGAATATATACTGATATTAGAATACCAGTATCTATATCCACTCAACTATGTCTGGTGGTAGCAGATATGAGAAATATTGACCATGTTTTCAGATTCTGATTGGGCAATGGGCATTATTCCCAACTCAGCTAAGTGGGATGTGTGTTGATATATGCTGTGGCTGTGTAGCTTCCGCTATGATGTCAGATATGTATCTGTGCAGAGCCAAATGCTGTAGAACAGTGATGATGATGATGATGATGATGATGTGACAAATCAGATATGTATCCGTGTAAAACATGCTATGTTCATATAATGTGTTAAACTGTAAGACCAACGAACCTGACTTGAAGAAGATTGCAAGACATTTAATTATTTTGGGGGAGAACCACGCAATTTGAAATGTCCAGGTATTTTTAAAGATTTTTCTTGTTCTTTTTTTTTTCATTTTTTGGTGGTGGGGTTGGGGAGTGGGGGCCACTTACAGATCAAAATACTTCACCGAAAGATGTGATGAATTGGACATCATATCTACCTAACTTCTCCATGTAATAATGTTTCATTCCACTGTGGAAGTTCATAAGTGCTTTGATATGAGTTCATTGACACACCATCACTTGATAAATAGCCTTTGAGCACAAATTTGAAATCATTACCATCAGTTATGTGTGTGAAACTAACTTGAAAGTTCTGGTTGTGTTTGATGAGAGTGCTCTCCCTTTGATTGGTGTACTAAGTCAGGGATTTAAGAAACCTTGGAATTAACCCAGCGAAGTCTCAAAGTTAAGTAAATTATATCCTTCCTGATTTTACTAAAATATGTCCTTCCTGAATTTACTGAAATATATCCCTCCTGAATTAACTAAAATATATCCTTCCTGAATTTACTAAAATGTATCCTTCCTGAATTTACTAAATTATATACCTCTTGAAGTTACTCAAATATCCCCTTTCTGAAGTTACTCAATCATGTCAATGATTCCATCTTGAATTTATTTCTATGAAACCTGGAAGTGAAAATAACTCTTCAGAATTAAGCAAGTACAGAGGTATTGACTTTTCATGTTTATATGGGAATATACATTAAGATGAATACAAGCATTTTGTCAAAGTCACTGCATTTAGAAGTCTGTAGTTTAGTATATGACTTTACACTGTTGTTTTGCAAGAGATGTTTGTCATCTTTTTCTCATTTGTTATGATCTTTAGAGAAATAAAAGTACAGATAATTATGTCTTCTGATGTTACCCTGTTCTACAGTGAAAGATATAGAGAGCTGTTTCAGCATACAAGTCGTACATGCTGTGATTTCACCAGGTTATCTACATCCCCAGCAAGGAAGGAATCATTAGGGATTATCCACTGTATTAGGCTTAAAAAAATAAAAGAATTGGATCTCAGGCAATGACTTTTGAGAATATAGTGCGCAAGGGTGGTGCTTTTTTATTTTTATTTTGCTTGTTCAAACTAGTATGTAACCAAATATACAGTGTACCAACAACCTGGGAAAGAGCCTCCCTACATAAACAAGCATACAAACTCCTATTGCCGCCATTACCAAGACATGAGATGCGCAGTAAAGCAGTGTGCATGTAAAGGGAAGTAACTGTGTGATATATTAGATCGCGTTGTTTTTAAATATTAGGATTTATTTTGATAATGGAAATATAAATGAAACGTGCGGCAAACTATATGATGATGCGAGCAGAGCCTGAGAACCAAGGCTATTATTTTTTTAGCCTTATATGCCCATTCTATTATGATAAAAACCCTGGACCCTTTCACATCCAAATCATTTCTTTGGAAGTGATATCCCCCTCTCCACCTTTCTATCATCAGCTTAGAATAGAAATTGACTCTTCAGAACATGATTTTGGTATAGATATAGTTATAGCAGCTGTGTACATGCTGTAGGAGCGAGCCCTTGATACATTTAATCTAATCAGAAATGTCACTCTTGCTTGACAACGTTATTAGGATCTATACTAAAACATCGCAATAATAGTATTTTAATGTTATCCATAAATTGTGTCTACTTTGACTGTTATGAATGATGTTGAGTGGAAATTATTTTCCTAAGTATTACCATAGGGGAGTCTGTACAGTTATATTGGAGATTTGGTTGGACGGCTCTTTTTTCATAACCAGACTTGAAATGAAAGTATGGTGGTGAACGGTGTCCAGGGTATTTATAAAAATAGAATGGGGATGTAATATACTGTGTGATCAAGGATGGGAAGGACTCTGCTGTGGCCTAAACTTTAAAGTGTTTATATAAGTGCCATTGTATTTGTATCTTTAGCATTATTTGAGAAAATGGGAACATAGTCCACAACCAATGTTTATTATTCTTTTTTATACACAAAATGGAAGTGGCGTTTTGACGTGAAACCATTTTATCTAGGGCCGGGACGGGTCACTCAGTGCTCGGGTCAGGTGGGTACTCTTTAAGGACCCTGATACACACGGGACTACCCAGACCCATGGTTAGTCACATGATATATTGTTTAATGACAAAAAATACCTCGAACTCTGAATAACTACAGGTCACAAATTTTCACATTTCTTTCGGACTATTCACACATTCCTCCTGCCTTATATATTTTTGAATAAAGATAAAAATTCAGTCAAATTCAGTTATGCAAGACCAGATCGTTTTTGTAGTGTACCTAAATACTTTTTGCCAGGGCTCTGGTCAAACAATTCACTATCGGACATTTTGTACAAATCTATTGAGACCTACAATGGGTACCTGGGTTGGGTCAGGGTACAAGGGGGTTGGGTACCCCGGTAGTAAATGTGGACTCGTCCCAGCCCTAGTAGTATCCATTGCAACAATAGTGACTTATGGATGACACTCCATGTTACTTCAATGAAACATATCAGTACCAGTGTACTAGTCATCACCACTTGAATAGAATCACAAAATATCGCAATTATTAATTAAGGAAGATAGCTGCATGTGTTGTAAAACTTATGTTAACAAAATTAAAGCAAGCCATTCCGGTGATAAGGAATATTGCTTACAGAATGACAAAATATGTGCTATGTGCTAGAAAGGTTAAACAGAAACCCAATAAACCAAAATGACGCACATAGTAGACTTTAGTTGAAACTCAAGGACAGGAAGCATGGAGCATATGCTGTGTTTTGTAGTATGTGAGAAGAGGTTTGCAGTTGGGTGATGAACTGGGTGAGTTTAGATGGAAATACACATGTCCCTATGATTTGGTCCTCCTGGTTTAGTTCTTTACTCCAGCTATTGGTTCTATAGCAGTAGTTTTATCAGGAATTCAGTTAGTTTCTATATTCAGTCATGCAATAGTTATTATTGTGAGTTAGTTATTATGTTTTGTATTCGATGGTTAGTTATTGTGATCTGAATGTTCATTAGGTAATTAGTGCAGAATGGGCTTGTGTTCTTCATGCTTCCTGTGAGGATTGACAAGAGTGAGATTTGGATGGTCACAATGTGTCACCAGGCTGGTTATGTGCCGTCCTACACAATGAATTGCTCATGCTACCAACCATTGGTTTGTCCAGCCCAAACTGGATTAATTTCAGACCACCATGATATAGCTGTAACATTGCTGACATAAACCAACACTCACTCACTTAGGAGTAATGGCATGATTGTGTTTTTGTGTTAGAGGCAGTTCTGATAGATGCTTTTGTTTATGAGTTCGTTAATATCAATTATCGTAAATATATTTCAACATTATCACATACATATTGATATGATGTTTTTCAATAGCTCATAATAATAATTCTAGTAAATATGAAACAGCAATAGTAATGAACCTGATATTATTTAGAAGTAATTCTTGCATTGTCTGCAGCAAACATGATCATAAGACAAACAATCTGATGTTAAATCCATGGTACTTGTTTTAAGTTTGATAATGTGAAAAATGTTTGCTATGTGCATAATATTGTTGACTCTTTGTTTAAAGAAAACAGTATCCGCTGCCTCTCTCAGAAATGTCTTCAGTCCTCAGGCCTTGTATTCCATAACTGGATGGTGAATATGTTTGTTTTATTGCAGCACTCACCATGCTTACGAACCTGACGTGCCGCCATTGGATCAAGAAGAGCTGATTCAGCAGCATCTGAGTGAGATATTTATACACATTTAGACACAAGGATGTAGGGAAATACTGCACATATCACATACTCCAAATTTGGCTGGAAGTCTGGATATCTGAAGTCTGGGTTACTGGGGTCTGACTATGTCCGACTTCATAAACACATGACTTGACTGTATTTCCTTGACAAGCATACCCACTATCAAGTGACACAGCAATTTCTACAGTCATGCTTCTAGGTTTGTCACCACCTTACACATGCTCATGGGTTTTACCAAAGTGGTAAATGTCTGAAACATGCATCACTTCTGGCTTTTCGTCTCACATCAAGCAGACACGCCATGATATTACTGGAAAACTGTTCACAGCAGCGTTACACCAAACTCACTGTCTCGCTCTCAAGTGATGCCACAAAGAGAGGATTTATTGCATACATCTAGGTTCACCCTGTTGGTAGTAGGACAGAAATGTATCATGTTTTTTCCAAGGAGTCATATGCTAGTGTCAGTGGAGGCGCTTCATATTCATATTAGTATGAATTGATCAATTAATAATACATTGTTTTATTTTTACAGATTCAAACCGACCAAAATTCATGTCAACTGTGATGGTAGAATCGCCCCGTCCCCAACCACCGCTCGAGGTGGCACCCCTTCCCCCACCTCCGCCCCCAGAGGAACTAGAAGCTACGACCTCATTCTCTGCATGGTCAAGTCCGAGTGAGGCTGTTGACCACACTGCAGACCAGAGTGAGGCTCCAGCTGAAGACTGGCATGAAGAGATGAAATTCTCACATCAGGTATGACAGAAATCACCAGGCCCTCCTATCTCTTGGAATAAAAAGCATTGAATGGGTTTTAAATGAAGGCATATTGGTAGCATAGCTTCCGTATTGGTTGGTGGTTGGTTGGTTGGTTCGTTTGTTGTTTAACGCCGCACTCAGCAATATTCCAGCTACATGACTGTGTGTAAATATTTGAGTCTCGACCAGACAATCCAGTGATAAATATGATGAGCATCGATCCACGCAATTGGGATACAATGACATGCTTCCGTATTGGAACCGAATGCATTTATCATGCGTACAAAAAGAAACACTATCGGATTTGACAGCGGTTGTTAGCGGAATACGTGCACAGCCGCTATGGGAAAGTCGGCCAAATGCAGTGAATATCTTCAGCTGTATCCATCAACAGCCATTAATACAACACCCTTTCAATGTGGTGATAAACAAATAAGTGACAATCAAAGTAATTTGTTTTCTTTTGACTCGAAGTCTTGATTATAAATCATAACATCCATGGCATTGAGCAGCTAGTATTCACATGCATCAGAATTCATTATCTTAAGTAGGAGACATGTTTTTTTTTATCAATTATCACACATAAATGGGCAGTAGTCAGATATGGTCTCCGAAAACATGCTGAAGATGTCTGATATCTCGCCAATCTGCCTACCTGATGCCAGCAATCTTGGTAACTGTGTGGTTGCTCTCTTGTTACTGGAATGTCAAGACCATGCCCCAGCCCGGGCTCAGTTAAAAGAAGTGCAGTTACATCTGCTGTCTGTCGTAGATCTCCTAAAGCAAAGGGATGAAATAGCAAAGGCCAAACTAACTCTATTTCTGAGTAATGGACAGCTACTTGAACATATATAAACACAGCAGCCAAAGATAAAAATGAAATTATATCAACATACGAAAAAAAAATCATATCAATATAAAAATAGAAATTCTATGAATACCCAAACTCCCAATAGACGTGTACCCTACTCACACACACGAGTCCCAAAGACGGACAGGCCAACCAATATTGCTGAAGCAGAAGGCGACCTCTTAAACATTTAAAGCAACAACAACAATGAGAAGGGGATATTTCTTTATTAAACACATGCTCTCGGGTCTGTAAGAGAGACGATGCATTTCTCAATGTTTGTGTACTTCTTTCAGCCTGTGCAGCTTGGTGGGAAGGCGGCCATCTTAGCTGCCCGTCAAGCCAAGAACATGGGTCCAACTCTCCTCGGTCCGAGCAGTATGGCTGCTTTCACAAACATGGAGGACATAGAGGACCCTTATTCGTTGGTAGGTGGGGACAAATATCAAATGGGACTCCATATTAATGTTTCTTCAAAGGATTCTGTAGGATGTGAGAAATCATGCCCCGAAACGTTCCACAGAACATCATTCTAGCTGAAGAGATGACTAAATTTGATACCTTCAGTGTGAGACAAGGTCATCCTACCTATCATGCTATAAGACACTAGTTTCCTAGTGAAGACTCCATTTTTTATAGGCCAGTTTATAAATACTTTGAATTTAACAAATATATCCGAAACTCCTAAGAAAATCTGCAATAATTTGGAAAGCTTAGATAGCTGCTTTCTGTTATATTAGAAGTCGTTTTTATTAAAAACATCTTTCAATGTTATCATTTTAGAGACTAAATGTTAGCCAATAATTGTCCTATTTCATTATTTTTGACAAAACTTTTCCTCAGAGTGTCGATAATGACAAAACAAGGGAGACAGCCCATGTTAGTCAAGATGACTGATTTGGGTGACACAATAGCAATATTGAGAGACAAATGCTGTTCCATGTGTGCCTTTTATCAGATAGAACTAACTATGTAGTAGACTAGAGAATGCTTGGTTGTTAAATTGTTTGCTTTCAATTTGAATAATTCTACCACTTGCCTTGGTCTGCAGTTTCCCCCTGAGGTGAGCGATGGCAAGGATCTGTCTGTGATCACCATTGCAGTCGGTGAGGTAAGTGTAGTCTGTCTGCCAGACCCTAGAGCATGTTTTTTAAAAATTAAGTCTAATTCAAGTCTAGAATGACTTGGCAAGTCTAGATTCCCTGAGCTGAAATTAAGAATTGTTCAGGGCTCCTAGGGATTTTATTTTTCATATTTTGTAGATATATTTTTAAATTAAGATAACTTTATTTCTGGGACTGATTGTCAGTCTAAGGTAAGTAATTCTGTTTGGTCAATAAAAGATTACTAACCTGTATTATAATTTTTTTTGATGACTTTCATCATTTCTTTTTTATGAGAAATTAATCACTTTTTCCAGATCCCAGTCACCCAGTGCTCAGTGATGTAGTGACAACATATTTTTAAGAATAAATTAAAAAGTATTTTTAAAAATGTTTTGCAGCAGACGATCATGGAAGCCAAAAATGTATCAATTATAAGATAAACCTTGTGTGTTTTCAATTTAGAGCTTTCAAACTACCTGTAAATCTAATTTGAACCTGAACAGGATACTTATTTGAAGAGGTATCAATGACGTACAGCCAAACTTTCAAAATGAATTATTAAGTCATTTCTATTTCCCTTTGAGCAGGCTTTCATTGTTTACCGGTAAGTATTCTATCTGCAAGTTTGGTACTTCAGTTTATTCATGAAATCAGTTTATAATATGAAATTAATATAGTCACAACATCTATACAGAATGAGTCCCTGGGAATCGGCGTTGAAGGTGGAATTGGTACCCCACTGGCTGACAAGATCCTTGTGGCAGACATATATGGGGCTGCCGAGAGACAGGGTAGGTAACTCTTGCAAATCTCAAGCACAACAAGAAGTGGTGACAAACAAACTGTTGTTTCCTTATGTTCGTGGAAGATGGAACTGAACTCAGTATTTGGATCTCAGTTGAAAAAGTGATTGTTTGTCTTGATGAAGACCCCGCTCTCTTGTGGGGTGGTTTGCTCACATTGTCCTCTTCTAACATTTCTCAGTGAAGTGATTGGCTTAAACCTTTAAGAGACTGGGTTTTATGTGTAGGATAAAGCACGTGCAATTGTTTTTATGATATATAAAACCCACATTTGTGGGATAAGGGTTTTAAATATCATAAAACCCCAAGGTGAAGTGCTTTATCTAACTTATAAACTGAAAAAAGAAACTTTAAACATTTACATACTTTCCATGAACCCTAAGAAACGGGCGTAAAATATCTGTTGCTGGCGTTCGGTTCTTGAAAAAGACATTCTAAAACGCATTGCGATTTATCAGCGTCTCATGGCTATGTGGAACACTCACTTGGCTACAGATACGAAGGTTGCGTGTTCGATCCTCGGGAATATAAAGAAAACTTTTGTCATTTGACTTTACATTTCATTACATGTTACAATCTGAACGGAAATTGTACTAATAAAATACCCGGGATATTATAAAACATTATATTGCAACAATGCCTGGAATATCCTATGAAATCCTGGGGATATATATAAAATACCAGGGACATTACAACATCCCTGTTTATGAGATTTAACCCGATTGGAGAACAATAGGATGATGTCACTGGAGGGTTATAATACTGTTTATTCACCCCCCCATCCCCTTCAAACCCCCCAAAATAAAAAAAAACATGGTGAGTCCTAACTGCTTTGTTTTCTGTATACAGGTGAGATAGTCCGCAGTGCTATGTTCTCTGTATGCAGGTGAGATAGTCTCTCTGTATACAGATGAGATAGAGTCCCAACTTCTAAGTTCTCTGTATACAGGTGAGATAGTCCGCACTGCTATGTTCTCTGTATACAGGTGAGATAGTCTCTCTGTATACAGATGAGATAGAGTTCTAAGTTCTCTGTATACAGGTGAAATAGTCTCTGTATACAGGTGAGATAGTCTCTCTGTATACAGGCGACATAGAATCCCAACTGCTAAGTTCTCTGTATACAGGCGAGATAGTCTCTCTCTGTATACAGGCGAGATAGAATCCCAAGTGCTATGTTATCTGTATACAGGTGAGATAGTCTCTCTGTATACAGGCGAGATAGAATCCCAACTGCTATGTTCTCTGTATACAGGTGAGATAGTCTCTCTGTATACAGGCGAGATAGAATCCCAACTGCTATGTTCTCTGTATACAGGTGAGATAGTCTCTCTGTATACAGGCGAGATAGAATCCCAACTGCTATGTTCTCTGTATACAGGTGAAATAGTCTCTCTGTATACAGGCGAGATAGAATCCCAACTGCTAAGTTCTCTGTATACAGGTGAGATAGTCTCTCTGTATACAGGTGAGATAGAGTCCCAACTGCTGTGGTCTCTGTATACAGGTGAGATAGAGTCCCAACTGCTATGATCTCTGTATACAGGTGAGATAGTCTCTCTGTATACAGGTGAGATAGTGTCCCAACTGCTATGATCTCTGTGTACAGGTGAGATAGTCTCTCTGTATACAGGTGAGATAGTCCCAAATGCTATGTTCTCTGTATACAGGTGAGATAGTCTCTCTCTATACAGTCGAGATAGAATCCCAACTGCTATGTTATCTGTATACAGGTGAGATAGTCTCTCTGTATACAGGCGAGATAGAATCCCAACTGCTATGATCTCTGTATACAGGTGAGATAGTCTCTCTGTATACAGGTGAGATAGAATCCCAACTGCTATGTTATCTGTATACAGGTGAGATAGTCTCTCTGTATACAGGCGAGATAGAATCCCAACTGCTATGATCTCTGTATACAGGTGAGATAGTCTCTCTGTATACAGGCGAGATAGAATCCCAACTGCTATGTTCTCTGTATACAGGTGAGATAGTCTCTCTAAAAACAGGCGAGATAGAGTCCCAACTGCTAAGTTCACTGTGTACAGGTGAGATAAAGTCCCAACTGCTATCTTCTCTGTATGGGGCGGTCGGGTAGCCTAGTGGTTAAAGCGATCGATCGTCACGCCGAAGACCAGGGTTCGATTCCCGACATGGGTACAATGTGTGAAGCCCATTTCTGGTGTCCCCCGCCGTGATATTGCTGGAATATTGCTAAAAGCGGCGTAAAACTATACTCACTCACTCACTCTTCTCTGTATACACGTGAGATAGTCTCTGTATGCAGGTGAGATAGTCTCTGTGTACAAGTGAGATAGTCTCTCTGTATACAGGTGAGATAGTCTCTCTGTATACAGGCGAGATAGAATCCCAACTGCTATGTTCTCTGTATACAGGTGAGATAGTCTCTCTGTTTACAGGTGAGATAGAGTCCCAACTGCTATGGTCTCTGTATACAGGTGAGATAGAGTCCCAACTGCTATGGTCTCTGTATACAGGTGAGATAGTCTCTCTGTATACAGGTGAGAAAGAATCCCAACTGCTAAGTTCTCTGTATACAGGTGAGATAGTCTCTGTATACAAGTGAGATAGAGTCCCAACTGCTATGTTCTCTGTATGCAGGTGAGATTGTCTCTGTATACAGGTGAGATAGAGTTCCAACTGCTATGTTCTCTGTTTACAGGTGAGATAGTCTCTGTATACAAGTGAGATAGAGTCCCAACTGCTATGTTCTCTGTATACAGGTGAGATAGTCTCTGTATACAGGTGAGATAGAGTCCCAACTGCTATGTTCTCTGTTTACAGGTGAGATAGTCTCTGTATACAAGTGAGATAGAGTTCCAACTGCTATGTTCTCTGTATACAGGTGAGATGGAGAAGGGGGACCAACTGCTGATGGTGAGTGGACGTAGCTTCCTCGACCTAACGTCAGCCCAGGCCCTCAACATCCTCCGCGAGGCCGAGACCAACAACATGGTATGTAACATCATCGACCACCATACATTGCACTCTCACCTTGACAGGCTGCAGGGATGTTTCATGGATAAGATCAAAGATGGAAACAGCAAATATTGTCTATGTTGAAAAGTGCCATGGCCTGTTGTAAGGACCTATGAACACCTGGGTTAGATTTGGTCTTCAGCAACACGTGCTTGTCGTAAGAGACGACATACAGGATCAGGAGGTAAAAATTACTGACTTGGTTGATGCATGTAATCATATCCCAATTGTGTGGAACAATGCTCATGATGTAAATCACTGGATTGTCTGGTTCAGACTCGAATATTTACAGACCGCTGTCAAATAGCTGTGATATTGCTGAGTGTTGCATTAAGCAAGGAACAAACAAACAAACAAACACACACACAAAACCTATTGTAAGGGAATTAGTCAGAGGTGGAAGCAGGATTTTTAAAAGGATGTGAGGCAGTACAGAAGTGATAGAAGGGCACAGTTGACATGCACAGGGTGTCTGAACAAAGGGCTTTGTGCCAAGCTTAAACATATTTTGTAGACTTGATTCGTAAGACAGTGACTGAGACCTCTTGCATTGTACCATTTCACATGTCAGCCTTATATATAATGGTGTCATGGCTCAGGATGCTGAGCTGCACTGAACATTACGACCCATGAAGATAAGGGGCAGAATAGGTGTTCGGCAACCCATGCTTGCCGAAAAGGCGACAAGGCTTGTCGTAAGAATCGACTAATGGGATCGGGTGGTCAGGCTCGCTGGCCTGGTTGATGCATGTCATCGTATCCCAATGATGTCAATCACTGGATTGTCTGGTCCAGACTCGATTATTTACAGACCGCCGTCATATAGCTTGAATATTGCTGTGTGCGGCGTTAAACAACAAACAAACAAAACAAACCTCTGAACATTCCACCCCTACCCTAAGTCATCCCATGTTGATTTCAAATAAGACAGGTTAACTATATTCATATGAAACAATCGGATGTACTTCTTTTCAATAGTACATGTATATTAATGTCAGTTTAGTTTAATTTAGTCTGGACTAAAAAAGGTTTCAGTGTATATACTCAATCACACTGCCTTATGGTGATAGTAGGAATGGTCTTAATCAGATCTAAGAGACCAATTACTAATTAGACAGTGTGATTAATTATCCCAAATTACTTTTACATTTGTTTAATACAACTGATAAAAGTATTAGTTTAACAAAGTGAGTTTATGAGTTCACCATGTCCCTGTATGTAACTTGAATGTTCCCCAGGGTTCTGTGAAGGTGATTGTGGCCAAGGGAGGATTGCTCAATGATGAGGATGCTGTGTAAGTAGCTTTAACCTTATTCCTGCTGAAGGCAGATAAATCTGCCCTTTGGGTTTCAAGGTTTGTGGGTCAGTGTTAATGATAAAAAAAATCAAAAGGGCTTAGCGAAAAAAGAATAAATGGAATGGATGAAGCTAGTTTCTTATTGTCATTAGTTAGGTAGGTCCATAGGCAGAATATACTATTGACTTGAACCAAACTCTTCATGAGGGAACTTAGAGGCAGAATCAGGATTTGTTAAGGGTGAGGTGGGATTGGTGGTGGTGGAGGAAGGGTCGGGTGTGTGTTCAGGGTGTGCAAATTGGTTGTGCATTGGATTTGCATGCAGCAATTTTATAATGTGACTTGAATGAGTGAGTTGCTTTGAACAGTATTTAAACACTTAGGTTAAATCCATGGGTACGGGAATGGCAAAACAAGGGGGGTGTTACCTTCCAGGGATATCTTCACTTTACTGTATACACTAATATTTCAATAAAAGCAAGTTTTTTTTGTCAGTGGGGTTCAATAATTATATTTTGTTATTTTCAAAGGGGGTGGGGTTCAGAACCCATGATTCCCACCCCATAGATCTGCCATTGGACTCACAACCAATCTGTTTCACCATTACCACTGAATAAGTTCTTAATTGTTCCTCTTATGGCTAGGCTACATTGTGTGTAGGTATGTCTGTCAGGAGCTTTACCACATTCCTGAGGCAAGAGAGTTAACTGACTGAAGTCCAGTTTCCACCCTTGCCGAACTAGGCTGGTATTCCTGGTCTCGATCGTAGCCCCACCAGTGGCTTTTACCTGTTATGTCCCTTCTAGGGGCGGTCGGGTAGCCTAATGGTTAAAGCGTTCGCTCGTCACGCCGAAGACCCGGGTTCGATTCCCAACATGGGTACAATGTGTGAAGCCCATTTCTGGTGTCCCCCGCCGTGATATTGCTGGAATATTGCTAAAAGCGGCGTAAAACCATACTCACTCACTCACTATGTCCCTTCTAAGGCTCTCCAATCAGATTCCACCTCTAGTATCACTTGCGTTTGCTTCACACAAAATGGTGGCGCCCGGTCAAGACAATCTGATCGATAATCAAGATCTATATTGTAATAAAACGGGTCTTACATCGTGAAATGCATCAAATCACGTGAACACATGAAAAGATTTGGAACATAACAAGTTGGCAGTGCACATGCTTTGCAAATCCTGCAATCGACTGAAATCTGCTCGACAGTTTATGAACCGGATTTCAATTTCGGTGCGTGATTTTGATTGGACTATGCATAGACTCGTTAGTCCGGCCAAAATGTAACTCCATAATACCAGCCTTGTTCGGCAAGGGTCGAAACTGGACTTTTATAGTCAGTTAACTCTTTTGCCTCGGGAAGATGGAGTTTTACCTGTGTCAAAAAGAGCAATTCCAATTACCCAAGATATAAGACTATTGGCATCCCACAACACTATAATGGGGATTGTTTGGTTACAATGGCTGTTAGAGCCACACGTTTGTGTTCTTATTCATGGATTTATTTTTGCTCGAAAACTTCTGGTCAGTTGGTCGGAAAACATTAAAGTGAGAAATTTATTTAAGATTTATTTTGTTTATTTTGTACCTTGAGAAGTTATTTGTTGCCCTGTAAGCAGTGATAGTTGATCTTGTCTGTCCTGCAGTTAAATTATTCTTTTGTATAAACATTTCACAATATTTACTTACATATGTATTCGTATATTGCAGAATAAAAATCCTAAGAGACCTAAGTCTCACCAGTGTAATTATTATGCTATTTGTTTACATAAAGCTACCTATGGAACTACATTGAGTTTAAGAGACACAGAAATATTTTGGATGTTTGTTTTGGCTTTCAGGACCTACTTCTAGTACAGGACTGCTGGAAACTATGGAAACCAGGAGTCTTGGTCCAACCACTCCACTGATAGATTTCCATCATTGTATTTCTTGGTAAACAGATATACCATACAAAAATCAAAGAAAAGAAATCAAATAACTCTTCAAGTTGTACCTTTTTAAAAAGAATTTTGTAAGGGCATTTATTTTTTATTGGTTGGTTTACAGAGGTTTTGGTCTAAATTCAATGTAGATGGTTGAAATATTGCTTCGTTAAATTTCAACTTCCAGATCAGTATTGCTGATTGGTCAACTTTGTTTTGATCAAAAGTCATTATTATTTTTTTCAAATTTCAGTGTAAATGTCAGTGTCGTAAACCAACTTTAGAAAAAGGCCTAATGAACACAACCCTCCAAAGTGGCTCCCTATGTCATTGATGCAAAGTTTGATTTGACTTCTTACAACACTCCAGTATGCAAATATTGAAACAAAATTGTTCAAAACTTCATCCTTCCAGCAATTCCTTTTGAAGGTCACTTCAAACAGATGTTGTTGCATTTATTCTAACCACTCTGTTTTAAGAACACTCTGTGAGAACCATGTTATGTGAGCACAGACTTTCAGATCCCAGATAAGCACAGGTTCCACCTCACACTGACATTAATAGAATTATACCTACAGAGCTTCCACAAAGATTGTCCATCCCAAGGCTCTCCTCAAGAATGAATAACATGTTATTTTTATATTCAAACTTGACTTAATTTACATTTCCCAAATGTTCTTACAATGTTTAAGTGAGTTATCCTCTGTCATAATGTCAGTCTTTTATACACTAATGTCTTCCTGTAGAGGTATGTGAGTGGATTAATTCCTGTATGCAAGTATTGATGCAATATAATTGTTATTAACCCATCTCATAGGGATTATGGCTGACTAATCATCTTCAAAATTAAGCATTGATTCATCTTGCCTAGAAAAAGGTTTTTGCATGTGTAACAAAGCTTTGTCAATATTTTTTGTATGAAAACAGGCTCACTGTAAGAATATCCAAGGTTCTATGTTTTGATATATTATTTACTCGTATTTATTTGTATACAAGAAGCATTATTCAGTGTTTGAATATATTTCAGAAATATTAAATATTTAATTAATTTAATTTCAAACTGAAAAATGTGTTTTACGAATTTGTGCATCAAGGATGAAAAGCACATGACACCATTATCCATGTTTGTTAAGTCATGTTATTGGGACACATGTTGCCCAGTTGTCTAATGTGCTGCATTTTCACCATGCAGAGTTATGTCCCTTAGATGTGCTGTGATCCTCTAATCATTGGTTTGAATCCCAGAAATGCTGTGATTATGATCATTGGTTTGTCAGCACCATACACATGTCCCCAAGTTTCAAATAAATGGGGGGCGGTCGGGTAGCCTAGTGGTTAAAGCGTTCGCTCGTCACGCCGAAGACCCGGGTTCGATTCCCGACATGGGTACAATGTGTGAAGCCCATTTCTGGTGTCCCCCGCCGTGATATTGCTGGAATATTGCTAAAAGTGGCATAAAACCATACTCACTCACTCAAATAAATGGTCTTTAGCTTCACCACTTTGGACCATATCAAGCAGACACGCCATGATATAAGTTAAACTCACTGGTACAAATTTAGACTGTTTATGTTGAAGGTCATAGCATAAGCTGATGCAGTAATTGGAAACTTCAGGTGTTGAAGTTTGACAAATTTTAATTTTTACTAAAACATGATAAAACAGTTATCAAAAATTTAAGAGGCATTTTACCTTTAGCAAAAGGTTAAACGATTGTACATGTTTGTGAGTGACTCATTGATATTTTGAGCAACGAACACTTCCGTTGGAATACGATGACACAGTGTTAGCCATGTTAACCAACCTCATCAGCCATGTGAAGATTGGGATTAGAATCGGTCTCCACCAACCCATGCTTGTCATACGAGGAGATTAATGCGATAGAGTGTTCAGGCTTACTGACTAGTTAATGTACGATATTGTATCCCAGTTGCACAGATTGATGCTCATGATCTCAATCACTGGTTTGTCAGGTCAATACTGGACTATTTACAGACCGCCCTCATATACCTGAAATATTGCTGAGTGCAGCGTTAAATGACAAACAAACAAATCTTACCTAAAACAGCATAGGTTACTGGGAACCAATTCCAACTCAGAATCCTCACTTTGGGTTATTATGTTTATTAGTAAACATGTTGTGATTAGCAAGCAAATAAACAACACTGTAATTTAATGGGGTTTATTAGTCTGTTTCATGCCTTCATATAATTACTGTCAGTTTCACCAATTACTGGGGCGGTGGGGTAGCCTAGTGGCTAAATTGTTTGCTTGTCACGCCGAAGACCCGGGTTCGGTTCCTGACATGGGTACAATGTGTGATGCCCATTTCTGGTGTGATATTGCTGGAATATTGCTGAAAGCGGCGTAAAACCATACTCACTCACTTCACCAATTACTCTGATTGCATATGATGCAGTCAAGACTGTTGGTTTCAAGTTGCTCCGATGTGCACTCATGCTCTAATCTAGATGAGGCAAAAAACAAGTATGTGTGCTTCCTATTAGCCATCCAAATATAGGGTAGGTACGTCAGGGTTGTTTTAAAAAAAATATATTTTAAAATTCTTCTTTAAAATACGCTAATTTGCCTGCTGTCACATGACAACTAAGTGTTGCATACTGAAGATAATGACTGATTTATCTGTAGTGAAGTGCAGCAAATTATATGTTACATAAACACAAAATACTGAAAAAATTGTGTAGCAACTTGGGGAAAAAACACGAAAAAGGGTTTAGATCAGTTGCTTCAGGTTTGGGTTGCTTGAGAGACCCAAACATTTTTTTTTGGAGTGGGCTTTATGTCAATTAGGCTGCGGAATTAAAACCTAAGAGACTGATAAGCTCATCCACTTAAAGTTAAGTGACGTCTATGTTGAAACGAGAAAACTGTCTCCCCAACAGAAGTAATATACACATGGACAATAATTAAGCAACACTAAATATTGCCATACAAAATAGCAAGTTACTAATATACAGAACGGTAAATTGATTCTGTAATGGCATATTTGTAACTATTCCCTGGCAATATTTATTTACGAACTTTCAGTTGCCTCACATGCTTTGATATTATCATGTCCTTGTGACCATCTGGGGTCTTAGGCCAACTTTCCTACAGGTATCCTTGTTAACTTAGATAGTCACCATGTTGGAATCTTAAGTAGAAAGAGAGTGCTGCAAACAGCTACTCATTAAACTTGTCCTGTAAATTGGGTGAAAGGCCTTGGTTGATAATGTCATTGTATCCCCATTGCGTAGATTGATGCTCTTGATGTCAATCCCTGGATTGCCTGGTCCAGACTGGATTATTTTCAGACTGCTGGAATATTACCGAGGGCCGTGTTAAACAAAAACAACATCTACTAGGCAGATCTAAACCATTCTTACTGTATACAACCATGCAATATCCACCGATTCTTCCATTACATTCCTGCTTGGCGTGTAGCTGCAGGAGTTGTGCCAATCAAGCTTTCTATTTTGTGATGATTATTATTTTTATTACATTTATACACATAAAGTCAAGTCATATTTCAATCAAATCTGGTCAATTTGTGATTGTTTACCTCAACTGTTTTGCCAATAAACCCTTTAGTCCACATTTATTTGGTTGCTGTTCTCACTGACAACATTGAAGTGTTCAAATTTTAGGTTGCCTGCCTCCATGGTGTAGTGGATAGAGTGTTTGCCAGGAACCTGGAAGGTTCGGTCTCCTGGTTCTGTCTTACCAACATACGTCAAAAGATGCCACTTGTTGGTAACCTGCCTGGTGCTCAGCATTAAGGGTCTGGCTACCTTGGAGAAGACAATTTTTTGTGTCTGAGTGGGGTATTCATGTCAGATTACTTCATGGTATCTCAGTTGGCTAGCTAGCACTATAAAACCAACACAAGTCAGGACAAGTAAAAGCATGTGTGTCTGCATGCAGGCACTCACATACACTCATACACACACACCAACTCCCTCACACTCGTGCATGCGTGTGTATATATGCAATAATCTTGAACGAGATGTTAAACCCCATTTGACCTCACCTCACCTCACCTCACCTCCTGGTTGAGTGAAACAATGAACAGTGATGTGCATATACATGTATAACAAGGGCAGTCATTCTATCGAAAGAAGGGGCGGTCGGGTAGCCTAGTGGTTTAAGCGTTCGCTCGTCACATCGAAGACCCAGGTTCGAATCCCAACACGAATACAATGTGTGAAGCCCATTTCTGGTGTTCCCGCTGTCATATTGCTGGAATATTGCTAAAAGTGGCGTAAAACCATACTCACTCACTCACTCACTCACTATTGAAAGAAAACCATTGTATTGACAAAAACCCCTTGTATCCAATCATGCAGGTGAACATTTGCTTATCCTTGAAGGAGGTTAATGATCCTTTGACTTAGTCAGGACAGCCTCTCTGTGTACGAACATCAACCATTCATATGTACAAAGTGAAATAATACTATACTAAATATTGTCTTTTTAACAAGTACGTATACTTTCTTCTGAGTGAGTGAGGTTGCCTCTGTGGTCTAGAGGTAGAATATCTGCCCGGAAAACGGAAGGTCGGGGTTCGTTCCTGGCCATGTCATATCAAAAGACGTTAAAAGATGGTATTTGTTGTTACCCTGCCTGGCGTTCGGCATTAAGGTGCTTACACAAGGACTGGTTTTCGAGTTAAACTGCACCAGTCTCAGTGGGCTTGCACTATAAAATCGGCATTAGTGTGGTCTAGTACAAGCAGCCACACATACATGCATGCACATCACCATATAAGTGCAATAATCTTGGACATGATTTTAAACCCCATTTCACCTCACCTGACATCATGTCGCCAGTGGGGTAGTCATCACCATGTTTGACCATGTTCCTCCTGTGGTGGAGGTGAGGAGAAATTGAGTTTATTGTGTCTTTCAATAATATTGCACTGATACAGTTACATGCAGTGTATGTGTGGCTGCTTGTACTTATGCCAGTTTTATAGTTCTAGCACACTCAGATACCATGCTGCAGTTTAATATGCATACCCCATACAGACTAAGTATACTGATTCCGAGACGAGTTCTTGTTATATCCATTTATTGCCATGCACCAGGCAGGGAAACAACAAGTACCATCTTTTAACGTCTTTTGGTATGAGGCAACCAGGGGAATAAATCACCAACTTTCTGCTCTCCAGGCAGACTCTCTATCCACTACACCACAGGCGGTTTCTAGGCAGACACTCTATCCACTCATCACAGAGACGGTCTCCGGGCAGATGCTCTATCCACTACAGCATGGAGGAAGTCTCTGGGCAGACGCTCTATCTATAACACCACAGAGACGGTCTCCGACAGACACTCCATCCACTACACCACAGAGATGGTCTCTGGGCAGACTCTCTATCCACTATGCCACAGAGGCGTTCTCTGGGCAGACGCTCTATCCACTACACCACAGAGGTGGTCTCCGGGCAGACGCTCTATCCACTACACCACAGAGGTGGTCTCTGGGCAGACACTCTATCCACTACACCACAGAGGTGGTCTCCGGGCAGACACTCTATCCACTACACCACAGAGGTGGTCTCTGGGTAGATGCTCTATCCACTACACCACAGAGGTGGTCTCTGGGTAGATGCTCTATCCACTACACCACAGAGGCGGTCTCCAGACACACTCTCTATCCACTACACCACAGAGGCTGTCTCTTGGCAGACACTCTATCCACTACACCACAGGGGTGGTCTCCCACAGACGCTCTATCCACTAAACCACAGAGACGGTCTCCGGGCAGACACTCTATCCACTACACCACAGAGGCGGTCTCTGGGCAGACACTCTATCCACTACACAACAGAGACGGTCTCCGGGCAGACACTCGATCAACTACACCACAGAGGCAGTCTCTAGGCAGACACTCTATCCACTACACCACAGAGACGGTCTCCGGGCAGATGCTCTATCCACTACAGCATGGAGGAAGTCTCTGGGCAGACACTCTATTCACTACACCACAGAGACGGTCTCCGGGCAGTCACTCGATCCACTACACCACAGAGGCGGTCTCTGGGCAGACACTCTATCTACTGCACCACAGAGGCGGTCTCTGGCCAGACACTCTATCCACTACACCACAGAGGAAGTCTCTTGGCAGACACTCCATCCACTACACCAAAGAGGCGGTCTTCGGCAATATCAGGTCAAATGATCAGTCCACTATACCAGGGATGGGTCTGCTGCGGCAGAGTAAGGTCCTGTCAATACACTGTGTCTGAGTGGGGTAGTTATGTTAAACTGTGGCATGGTATCTCAGTGGGCTAGCACTATAAGATCAGCTTCAGTCCAGACTAGTACAAGCAGACACGCACGCACGCACGTACGCACGCACGTACACACGCACGTACATCCCTATATAAGCACAAGCATCTTGAAGGCAACGTTAAACCCCCATTTCACCTAACTTCAACAGAGTGACTGATTCTTTGATCGCTGTTTCAGTTGAGGTAGGATAAAAAGGTCATAGACCATTACAACTTTCACTGTTGCGAAACCCACGAGCAGGGCATGTTGCTTACAAACCTTGAAACACTTATCAGGGCGAATTTGATTTCGAACCCTCGAGCAGAGGTTTCTGGCACGCCCAAGGGACGCAACTCTACACAGCGAATACCGCGATTTAGACGACATGGCCATCCGTGCCCTCAATTTGCTTATAAAATCACACCTAAATAAGGAACACTGTGATCACGAACGCCATGCAAAGAAGACCCGTGTGCGCAGTTTTGTTACATCTGTTTTCATCATTTTGGGTTGATATTTTCTGAGTTATTAATGACTTATAAAATCCACAAAACACCAGTGTTTATGGGAACAGTGTTGGCATTGTCTTGCTCAACAAAGCGTATCGTGTAATGAATTAAACAATTCTCGGCGCATGCATGACGCGTATGATTGACTACCGGGACGTGTTTGCAATTGCCATTAGATATCCCATGTTTTGGGCTAGAATGCATGTTGGGTCACAAACTGACTGCACTTATCACGCCACATCATCACAAATGCAACGGTAAACAAATTACTCCGGTAAAAAACACGTATACAAACAAATTAATTTTGAGTTTAGATTAGCGAGATAGATTACCGAGTGTTTAGAATACAAGTGTCCAATTATACCCTGGTTTGTTGTTTACAGTTTACCAGAAATTTCAGAGGCTGAAACAAGGAATTTGTAGAATGTTTTACGTTCCTATTACGCAAACAATTTTCATAGTGTTGATTTATACTATGCAGAAGTGTGATGTCAGTGAGAGATTGCGGCGGCACAAAGAGTCGATTGTGTGAAGAGGCTTTCCCCCTGCATAATGCCCCTCCCCCCTGCACGTGCGCGTAAGGGGGTCGGATAGATATGCCATACGGCGAATTATGGGACCCGAGTTAACATGACTTCCAGTCAGCCTCTTCTCTTGTCAGAGACAGGCGTCGTCAATGTCGCCGTGGATGCTGCGTCTGGGGGCAGGGGTGAGCATCATGGAGAAGATTTTGAACCCCAAATAGTTTTTTCACAAGTTATTACTCTGTCCTCAACAAACTTAACTGGTCCGCAGAAATGCTTCTTTCTCAAATTCTTAGCCCAACTATGAATTTAACACAATTTTATTATGAGTAAAACAACTTGTATTACATTAGGAATTTAGGATTAAAAGAGTAAACCGGTGAAGTTGTATAAACAGTTCAATTCTTTGATTTGCAGTTTACAGTTGTGCATGATGACGCACTTGTTTGTTATCGGCTTCCCAGTATATAAGAGAACAGTTTACAGTTGTGACGTCGCATTTCTTTGTTATCTTCCTCGGAGCGATTTACAAGTACGTTGTCAAAAATCCTTAAGTTTTGGGGTGGAATTCGGAACAAAATCCTTAAGTTTGGGGGTGGAATTGTGTGTGGGGATGGGGTGGGGGGTGGGTGTAAACCGATGAAGTACACTCTTTTACAGTTAAGATAAATAGCATCGCTAATCACTTTATATTTAATCTGAAAATGAACAACATCACTGTCGGTATGAAGTGAAATCAAAGGATCGTGCCAGTACAAACCATATAATTGTTCTGTTGGTGTTGATCCACAGCTCTGATAGATTTTCTGTACATCCTCTTCGATGACATCAACATTTTCAAAAAATAATTAAGGTTTAGTTTATGCTAGGGTATGTCGCACAGAACTGCTCCCGTAGCTGATTCATCGTGCTTTCAAAAATGATTGTGATGTAAGAGGGGGAAGTGCTTGGTGTGGGTTAAATGATTTATACAATGGGAATACTAACAAGAACATGGTCAATGGTCTTTAATAACTGTTGCCTTGATATTGTAACGGCCCTGATGCCTCGGGCGCACACATTGAGACAATATACGAGTGAGTGAGTGAGTTTGGTTGAACGCTCCTTTGAACAGTATTCAAGTTAAATGACGGCGTGTCAGCTTATTGGGGAGGAAAGCCCGAAGCGATGCATTCCCCCGGACGTTTACCGCTTTGGTACACAAGTATGGTGCTGACAGACCTCGAAACATAATCGGAGCGTACCGGGATTCGAACCCAAGATCATAGGTTTCTGGCGTGCCCAAGGTAGGACTGGACCACCCGTGCCCCAGAGACAATATACGAGTCAATATGTATTTACAATGAATCAAAATGTCAACACCGTATGTATTGACCGCGCAATAACATCGTGTCACCACCTACTGGTAATCCCGGATAAGTTGAACCAACTCACAAAACGCGTTTGAGACAAGTAGGCTGTGCGCAGGGGTTAGGCAAACATATTTGGTTTGTTACAGGTAGCGAGGGTGTATGTGCACGCGCAGGTCACGACGATGAAATTGACTGTGCCCCCGTAGACACACATGCTGCTCATAAGACTATTCAGAGGCAGGTGTGACAAGGCGAGACCAGTATGCTTAGCCGACACGCACATATCAATCGTACTAATTGTCGCGGACAACCCGCTACCCCTTTCTTCATAATGGTACGCGCCAGTGGTCTTACCTGAAACATTGTCATTCGGGATTAATTGTCAGGTCACAACCCAACCTACCCTGGCTTACAAGTAGTTCAATCAGTTAGTTTGTTGTTTAACGCCAAAATATTCCAGTTATGAGGCGGTCGAGTCTGGACCTGGCAAACCAGTGGTTGATAGTATAAGCAACGACCCATGAGTTCGGAGATCGACGACATGCAAACAACCAAGTCTTCTAGCCTGACCACCCCGGCCATTTAGTCACCTCTTACAAGCTTAAACATATAAACCTAAACAAAAGAATCTTATCGCTTGTAAAATTAGTTTTATCTGAATTAAAGACGATGCTATAAGTTAGAACGTTATCAGAAAACATTCACCAGAAAAACACCCTGTGCACGCATGAAAGTCACTGTTTGCAGGATTCAGTGAATTTCGTGCAGTCATGAAAAATGGGAAAAAAGGGATTTGGGGGTATTGTTAAAAATGTTCGTGCGGGATTGTTGCATAAATATCCATGTGGGGCAGAGCAAGGATGCAGCACCAAAAAGAACATCAGAGAAATGCCGAGACTCAGACAATAGAAACGTGACACAGCTATTGGTATCAGAAACTTGTTGAGCCGTTATCAGCAAACAGGTCCAGACACAAGACAGTCCAAGATCGGGAAGACCAAGGGTCACAACGCCAGCTGAAGACCGCTACATCCGGACAATCCACCTGCGGAACCGATACGTGACGGCGACGTGAACGGCGGCGACGGCACTGGGACATCAGCAGCAGACGAACAGTCTTACGACGACTCTGCATTGGTGGTATCAGAGCCTACCACCCCCTCCATGGAATGGCCTTGACCCCTCTACACCGCCAACGCAGATTACAATGGGCAAGAAATGTACGTCGGTGGCAGCGGCGTGATTGTGAAAGAGTGCTGTTCACAGATGAAAGTCGCTTTAGCTTGTTCCGAAATGATGGCCGAGTTCGTGTTTATCGACAAAGAGGGGAGCGTCTTACACCTAACTGCATCAGAGATGTGCACCCTTATTCTTCTTGTCATCATCCGTGGGAATCTGACTGGCCAAAGATACAGAGATGAAGTGTTGCGACCTGTTGTGCCATTCTTACGTGGACAGCCAATGGGTACCCTTTTGCAGCGATAATGCACGACCTCAGACCGCCAGACTTGTTCGGAAATATCTGAACAACGTTAACGTCAACGTATTGCCTTGACCAGCATGTTCTCCAGGCATGAATCCCACAGAGCATCTCTGGGATCATCTTGATCGAAAGCTGAGACAACGCGTACCTCCCCCAGCAAACAGACAGCAGCTTGAACACGTTTCACTGGATAAGTGGCGCAGAATTCCTGCTGACGTCATCCGGCAACTGACGACATCCACGAGGAGACGTATTTTGGCGTGCATTGATGCAGGGGTGGTCGCACACGCTACTAAGGACATGTTTTGTTACATGATTTGACTTTATGAGCACCTTTTGAGTAGACTCTGTTTGACTCGTGTTAATGTATTTTGTCATTTCGCTCAGCCTTATGGGAAGTGCACTGTCGGTATGGCATTGCAATTTTGCCCAGACATCGAAAAATGATTCCTTTCATTAAAATAATCATCATATAGTTAACAACTGTCTTTGTTTCTTTTTTTTCGAGCTAATGAACAAGGTGAGAAGTTTCTTTTGCCCCGTAGTTTAAGTTACTGGGTCTTCTAACCCGGAATCGGGGCTGTCGGGTAGCCTAGTGGTTAAAGCGTTCGCTCGTCACGCCGAAGACCCGGGTTCGATTCCCGACATGGGTACAATGTGTGAGCCCCCCCGCCGTGATATTGCTGGAATATTGCTAAAAGCGGCGTAAAACCATACTCACTCACTCTATCCCGGAATCAAATGGACAGGCGTACACATCACTATTGGTTCACATGTAGTCTGTCTTACTGACCCTGATACAAATATATATCAAATACAGCCCATGCAAGTCTATAATGTTTGGTAAGTCTAGATTACTACAGTTCCAGGAAATCTGAAAATGAAGAGAGTCACTGGGCTCCCTTTTATTATAATTTGATTAAGATAACTGAACAACTGTATTTTCTGTACGATATGTTCATTTCAGAGACTAGATGTTAGTCTAGTTCACATGTAGAGATCCACGGAGTAGTCTTGTCGTTAAAGCGTTTGCTCATCAGGCCGAAAATTCGAGTTCGATGCCCATATGTCAAGCCCAATGTTTTTCTTGGTTCGCGGATCGTGAAATCAATAACATGTTTGTGGACTTTGTTTAAGAGATAAGTCGTTTTCTTAACTGACACATTTTCTTAAGAATAATTGCAGCTTTTAAAACAAACATATATTGACAGACACACATTTGGCGGAAACATACTATTAAATTAATTACAATCCACAAATAAAGATTTGTTTTATTAATGTGTTACCCAGAGAAGAAACGGACGCCTTAACATGAACTTATTTATATACACTCACCACCATAAATCGAAAAAGAGGATATTTTGATTCTAACGAATAAATAAACTTATTTATTATGTTGTTTTCATGTTTTTTAGTTAATTTATCGAATATATAGACAAGTCTTTTACCTTTTTAAGTTGATTTAATTCACATACATGTAACGAAATAATGCTGAATGAAACTTTTCTATCTCTTTTATCAAATCCACTCTATCTATACAGTTATAACTCCCCAAGTTCTGCCGCCTTTAAAAAATCGTTTTAGCATTTTTTTGTAAAATGTTTAAATTTAATCAGTTCTGGAATGTAAAACTCATTTATCCTCATGGTGTAAATTTTTGAAAAATATAAAATCTACTTCCTTTAAACATGTTATTGTAATGTCATTTGATGGCATTAAACCATGCAGACATAGGTGTGAAGTTTCATTTTTCTAAATTGTTCTTTTTTTATTTATTCCCTCGTGTTGCAACACTAGACACATTGACGAATCGCCATCATCAAGATTTATAAATCAAATCACATCAACTATCATCCACACTCCGTACGGCCTATTGGGTGTTCTCCGGGGCGCACTTCTTGCTCCACGCGTATTCGGACATGACGCTATTAACAAAAGTGTTGCGCTGCTCCCAAGGTGTTTGTGAAATTATATTTCCCCATCCCCAAGCGGGTGCCTATACTAGACACTGACATTTCAAATTGACCCGAGTTTTCAAACTGATTATTTTTTATTATCTTTATTACGGTGAATTTGATGGAATCACCTCTACTAAGTCGAGTCTGTTACCCTAATGATTTGAATTTAATTTGCAGCAAAAGCCAGGCCCGACAGGCGTGGAAGATTTTGCGGATAATATTCGTAGAGGCACGTTGTAATTGAATTAGGTAGCCTAACTTGACCCACGCTTGACATACAATTGCTGAAATTTGAAACCATTGATAGGGTTGTTAATTGTATTCCCGCCGCTAAATCCAATATATTTTCATAATACTTTTGTGAAATGCGTTCTGCAATGCCGAACCGTCTCCCATTCCACACTAACAGTCTAGTTTGATCTCAGTCATTGAATCTCTATGGATACTATTCACGTTCGTATCGCTACATTCAATCGTAACTTCTCCCGACCGGGATCTCTTTGACAAATGAACTTTCAAATCTATGCTGTCAACAAGGGGAGAGAACTCAGTCTGTGCTGGGGTTAACTGGTGGCTTGGTTGGTCGACGGAAAACGCTCGCGATCAAGCCAAATTGCTTCCTCTATTTTTCATAAGGTGACCTAATAAAAGAAAAGGCCTAATTGGAAAGCGAGACCCAGCTCCGCACACATGCATTGTACAATGTTATAAGAGGTATCTGGATGAAAGATCCGCGATTTGTCGCCAAGAAATCGAACCCAGCCCTACTTCAATCAAATCCCATCCCATAACAACTTTCAGAAGTTTTAATTGAACAAGTTTTACCCATCGCATGACAATTACATTGCAGATTTTGTTGAAATTAAGATTTGACGTGAGGGAAACAGTCGATTCCGCTTGATTAACTAACTGAATTTGAGACAGGTTCCCTCTATAATGCTCAGACCATAACTCGGGACGAACATGGACGATCCAACTTATCGCCAGTTGTCGTAATTGCTCCTTCGTCAGTCTCCGGGATGGTATTTACATAGTTGATGTCCGCGACATTGGTTGACGTCAACGATATATACTACTCAAAAGAAGTTAAAGAACACCCGATTTTTTTCATATGATTATAGTTAATCGGTCATGGTCGAGAAGTATTGCAACACTCGGCATTCCATTTGTTCTTGTTCCTTAACTTGTTTTGAGTTGTATACGTAGAGTGAGGGAATCTAAATTTACGTGATTGTAACATTAGCTATATTTTGGCGGCCTTTAATAAATCGAGTCTTGTAAAAATTGGCGCAAACTGATTGGCAGCACGAGCCACGACTCACGTGTTCAGGGTACGAAGCCATACAATCAGACATGGGGTGTATTGTAATAACGCAACTCAGCGTGCTCTAGTGACTTGAGTCCAATGTGAGTAAGTGAGTATGGTTTTACGCCGCTTTTAGCAATATTCCAGCATTAGCACGACGGGGAACACCAGAAATGGGCTTCACATATTGTACCCATGTCGGGATTCGAACCCGGGTCTTCGACGTGACGAGCGAACGCTTTAACCACTAGGCTACCCCACCGCCCCTAGAGTCCAGTGGGAGATATACTGGGGAATAATGAAGACAGGTGACAGTCATTACTAACATATTCTCACCATCAAAAGTTCCTGTGACACCAATATTTTAGTGTATTTTTCAAACAAGTAAAGTTTGGTTTTCAATATTGTAGTACATGTATGGAATCAAGTCAAAAAAACGCAAATGCTACAGAAAAGCATGCATTCCATGCAAAAGTTGACTTTTACGCAAGCACCATGCATTTCACTACCCAAGAATGGGTATAAAAAGTGCGTTAACGGGATTCCATATGCATTGTTTAGCATCGTGCTGACAATAACCGCTCAGAAAAACAACAAAATTACTCAATTATTCAACATTACGAAATGCCACGCCTGTCCGAAAATGAGTGTCTGCGAGCCATTGGTATGCTATAATGAATCGCCCCGTTTTAGACAAAATAACAAATGATTTGCACGCCAGGTTTGTGAAGAAAACACGTGCACATCGAGAAGCCTCCATCTGAACATAAGGGAACGATAGGCAATAGTTTATTCACCAAGCAGTCATAGGTGTATATAAATACTACCTGCTAGATAACCTCAGTTGTACACGAATCGGATCGTGATATTATATTTATCGACTTAGTTGAGATTTAACTTATTTTTGTGAGGTATCAGTAATGTTATATTATCGGATGAAAGTGACAGAACAATAATAGCTGACTGTACATTAGTATGTGATCAACCAGGTCAACTCAGAATCAAAATTTCATCTCTGATGGGTAGAGTAATGAAATAATATTCTTGGTAGTTAGCACTGTTTAACTTTATTATCAAATTTACCTCTACATTATTTTGAATTATAAATTCTGATGTGAAAGATACATTTAAAATGGAATTATAACATTATTCAATTGTGAATTATATGTAGATTAATCCCTAAGGTCGTCGTGTTCCAAGCCTTGAGGCAACGATTATTTAATTGTAGAGCTAATAGCGTTACTTGAGAAATGAATATAGAAGTCCCTTTGAGGGATATGTTCCCCGATAGCTGTAGTGCTCGTCCCTGGCGAGCCATAACAGACACCCAGGAATGAATATCAGATATGATTGGTACAATTATAAATCATACGACGTCTCTGGGGGAGATAGACGCGCCCTTGACTCGTGCTGCACGTGTTTCTACACATGCACGTGCTATCAGGCGGAGATTGTGACGCTCACGACATATAAAATACACCCTAAATTTGCTTAATTTCTGTATTTGAGACTTTGGGATATGCATACATGTGTTTGTTAGGCACAACATATTACATGTTCGTCGAAATCGTTTTATGTGTGATGGTTTTATCATTTTATCATCCCTGATCTAACAGGAATCTTTAAATTCTCAGGGTTGAGCGAGTGCAGAGATTTAGCAATTTTAAACCTTTTCTTCTTCTTCTTCTTCTTCTTGAAGGAAGAAAGAAAAAATACTTTTGAGACAGGTTTGAGTATGGGTGGTCTTGATAGGACGTATTGATAACAATAAATGACTCCCATCAGACCGGGGAACTGTTTTTATCCATTTTAGAGGGGAAATGTTCGAAATAGCATCTTTACTTTGACACCACTGAGTTATAAATACTCGATTTTAATGTATACTACTCAAAAGAAGTGAAAAAAACCGTAAAAGGAAACGTGTGCCCTGTAACAATTTTTGAGTTGTATAATTATATGCATTGCAATGGAATAGAGTGGTTCCTTTTCACTACACCAAGTATACAATGTCCCCTTCGACTGTGCCCCCGGGGGTTCCAGGTGTGGAAGAGGTGAGGTGAAATGGGGTTCAACGTCGCGTTCAATATTATCGCACTAACAGAGGCGTGCGTGCGTGCGTGCGTGCGTGCGTGCGTGCGTGCGTGGTACTAGTCCGGACTTATGCCGGTTATATAGTGCTAGTCCACTGAGATATCATGCCACAGTTTGACGTTTGTGGATGAGTGAGTAGGTGAGAAAGTCAATGAATGCGTGCGTGCGTGCGTGCGAAAGTGGATGGATGGATGGATGGATGGATGGGGGCGTGAGAAAGTGGATGGATGGGTGCGTGAGAAAGTGGATGGAAGGATGGATGCGTGAGAAAGTTGGTTTGGTTTGTTGTTTAAAGCCGCACTCAGCAATATTCCAGCTATATGACGGCGGTCTGTAAATAATCGAGTCTGGACCAGACAATCCAGTGATTAATATCATGAGCATCGATCCACGCAATTGGTATCGATGACATGCATCAACCAAGTCAGCGAGCCTGACCACCCGATCCCGTTAGTCGCCTTTTACGACAAGCATAGTCACCTTTTACGGCAAGCATGGGTTGCTGAAGACCTTTTCTACCCCGGATCTTCACGGGTCTCGTGAGAAAGTGGATGGATGGATGGCTGGATGGGTGCGTGAGAAAATGGATGGACGTGTGTGAGGTGATGTGAAACGGGGTTTAAGGTCTTGTCCAAGATAATAGCGCTTATATAGCGACGTGCATGCACGTGTGTGTGTGTGTGGCTGCTTGTACTAGTCCGGGCTGATGCAGATTTATAGTGCTAGCCCACTGAGATACCATGCCGCAGTTTGACATGAATACCCCACTCAGACACAGCATAGTGACTCCGAGCCGACCAGACCTTCATTTGGCCCCTTAATGCCGAGCGCAAGACAGGGTAACAACAAGTACCACCTTTTAACGTCCTTTGGTGTGACGCGTCCGGGGACCGAACCCCAGACCTTCTTCTCTCCGGGAACACGCTCTTCCACTAGACCTCGGAGGCGGTGATGGATGGATGAGAAAGTGGATGGATGCGTGAGAAGGTGGATGAAAGGGCGAGTAGGTGAGAAAGTCACTGTAGAAGGATAGATGTATGCGCGAGAAACTGGATAGATGGGTGAATAGGTGAGAAATGCACTGTGGATGGATAGATGTATGCGCGAGAAACTGGATAGATGGGTGAGTAGGTAAGAAAGTCACTGTGGATGGATAGATGTATGCGCGAGAAACTGGATAGATGGGTGAGTAGGTGAGAAAGTCACTGTGGATGGATAGATGTATGCGCGAGAAACTGGATAGATGGGTGAGTAGGTGAGAAAGTCACTGTGGATGGATAGATGTATGCGCGAGAAACTGGATAGATGGGTGAGTAGGTGAGAAAGTGGGTGGATGAGGGAGTGAGCGACTTGAGAGAAAAACTGTGATAACTGGTGAGTGTGTAAAAAGTAAAAACGTGGATTGGAGAGTCAGAAGGTTAGAAAGTGTGGATGGACGAGACATGTACATGACAGCAAACATTACTGCTACATGTAAAACACTGAATGACAGCAAACATTACTGCTACATGTAAAACACTGATTAACAGCAAACATTACTGCCACATGTAAAACACTGAATGACAGCAATCATTACTGCTACACGTAAAACACTGAATGACAGCAAACATTACTGCCACATGTAAAACACTGAATGACAGCAATCATTACTGCTACATGTAAAACACTGAATGACAGCAAACATTACTGCTATACGTAAACACTGAATGACAGCAAACATTACTGCTACACGTAAAACACTGAATGACAGCAAACATTAATGCTACATGTAAAACACTGAATGACAGCAAACATTACTGCTACATGTAAAACACTGAATGACAGCAAACATTACTGCTAAATGTAAAACACTGAATGACAGCAATCATTACTGCCACATGTAAAACACTGAATGACAGCAAACATTACTGCTACACGTAAAACACTGAATGACAGCAAACATTACTGCTACACGTAAACACTGAATGACAGCAAACATAACTGCTACATGTAAAACACTGAATGACAGCAATCATTACTGCTACATGTAAAACACTGAATGACAGCAAACATTACTGCTATACGTAAACACTGAATGACAGCAAACATTACTGCTACACGTAAAACACTGAATGACAGCAAACATTACTGCTACACGTAAAACACTGAATGACAGCAAACATTAATGCTACATGTAAAACACTGAATGACAGCAAACATTACTGCTACATGTAAAACACTGAATGACAGCAAACATTACTGCTACATGTAAAACACTGAATGACAGCAAACATTACTGCTACACGTAAAACACTGAATGACAGCAAACATTACTGCTACACGTAAACACTGAATGACAGCAAACATAACTGCTACATGTAAAACACTGAATGACAGCAACCATTACTGCTACATGTAAAACACTGAATGACAGCAAACATTACTGCTATACGTAAACACTGAATGACAGCAAACATTACTGCTACATGTAAAACACTGAATGACAGCAATCATTACTGCTACATGTAAAACACTGAATGACAGCAAACATTACTGCTATACGTAAACACTGAATGACAGCAAACATTACTGCTACACGTAAAACACTGAATGACAGCAAACATTAATGCTACATGTAAAACACTGAATGACAGCAAACATTACTGCTACATGTAAAACACTGAATGACAGCAAACATTACTGCTATACGTAAACACTGAATGACAGCAAACATTACTGCTACACGTAAAACACTGAATGACAGCAAACATTAATGCTACATGTAAAACACTGAATGACAGCAAACATTACTGCTACATGTAAAACACTGAATGACAGCAAACATTACTGCTACACGTAAAACACTGTTTAACATCAAACATTACTGCCACATGTAAAACACTGAATGACAGCAAACATTACTGCTACATGTAAAACACTGAATTACAGCAAACATTACTGCTACATGTAAAACACTGAATGACAGCAAACATTAATGCTACATGTAAAACACTGAATGACAGCAAACATTACTGCTACACGTAAACACTGAATGACAGCAAACATTACTGCTACACGTAAAACACTGTTTAACATCAAACATTACTGCCACATGTAAAACACTGAATGACAGCAAACATTACTGCTACATGTAAAACACTGAATGACAGCAAACATTACTGCTACATGTAAAACACTGAATGACAGCAGACATTACTGCTACATGTAAAACACTGAATGACAGCAGACATTACTGCTACATGTAAAACTCTGATTAACATCAAATATTACTGCTACATGTAAAACACTGAATGACACAAAGCGTAAGGTACGGTGACATACTTCTAAATTGAAAGAGATATTACACGCCCATGACAGGGTATTAAGCTTAATTTATTGCGGGTTGTATGGTGATAGCGCAGGTTACGAGCAACCTGACTTGGCAGTGTCATACATGTCACAACAAAACCGGTTCCCGATCATACAACACACCTTCTCGATACAGCTGTTACACAGGCACCTGCCACCGGAATATATATTACAGTCAGCGACCTAACAACAAATCACCATCTAAAAAATAATAAGTATTATCTCGATCTCGACAAATGATATTAAAAACGCACATATATTGTCCTGAACACAATGTCATGTTAAAAAATAAATAAAAAAAATATAATAATACATGTAAAAAAAATATATTATTATTCCAAAATATGTTACCAAATATAGTTTTAGTGATAAGTGTATTACATATCCGAGTATCGCTTATGAAGCCAGCGAACTCAACCATGATCGCCGTCGATCGTCTGGCTCGTGAAAAACGTGTTTTGTCTGATGGGATATCACGTGTAACACGTGAAATCATTACTCAGTTAGGTGTTGTTTCCCACATGTCTGATGAATAGGTACAGAGCAATGCATTTACGCAAAGACATTGACAGTCGCGTTTTGGGGAAAAAATCCCACCTTATAGAGTGCAGATAAAACGTAATTATTGTGAAACTTTAGCGAAGCTTGAAATATAAGGCAGTTAGTGACCATTGTCAAACAAACCAAGTGAAACTTAGTATATGGCCTTTTTATGAAGACCTTTTCCGTGGTCTAGTGGATAGAGCGTCTGCCCGAAGTGCCGTCATAAAGCTGGAATATTGCTGAGTATGGCGTAAAACAACAAACTAAACATCTGCCCGAAGAGTAATCAGAAGACGTTACAGGTAGGTACGTGTTGTTATTAATACTGTGGGATCGCCACATTGGTCTTGTGGTAGAGCGCCCGCCCGGAGAGCGAAAGGTCCGGGGTTAGATCCCCGGCCGCGTCATACCATAAGACGTTAAACGATGGTACTTGTTGTTACCCTGTCTGGCGCTCGGCATTAAGGGGCTAAACCAAGGACTGGTCGGCTCGGAGTCAGTATACTGTGTCTGAGTGGGGTATTCATGTTAAACTGCGGCATGGTATCTCAGTGGCCTAGCACTATAAATCGGCATCAGTCCGGTCTAGTACAAGCAGCCACACACACACGTGCATGCACGTCGCTCTATAAGTGCAATAATCTTGGACGCGACGTTAAACCCCATTTCACCTCACCTACATAAGTGCAATAATCTTGAAAGTCACCTTGACGCATCCTTCACACATCTCCCACATCGACGCATCCTTCACACATACATCATACACAGCGGCGCAACCTTCACACATACCTCGCCCACAGCGCCGCACCCTTCACACATACCTCGCCCCCAGTGACGCATCCTTCACACATACATCGCCCCCAGTGACGCACCCTTCACACATACCTCGCCCACAGCGACGCACCCTTCACACATACCTCGCCCACAGCGACGCAACCTTCAAACATACATCGCCCACAGCGCCGCATCCTTCACACATACCTCGCCCACAGTGACGCATCCTTCACACATACATCGCCCCCAGTGACGCACCCTTCACACATACCTCGCCCACAGCGACGCACCCTTCACACATACCTCGCCCACAGCGATGCAACCTTCAAACATACATCGCCCACAGCGACGCACCCTTCACGCATACATCTCCCACAGCGACGCATCCTTCACACATATCATTTATCACTCGCATGCATCACTGACACATTTCACACACCTTCGGCACGACTGTTATCGCCGAACATAACAAACGTAACTATTTGTGATATTAACAAATTGCACCCTGTGTTTTGACAGCAACGTCGGGGACACCACCGCACCTCCGCTACACTTTATGTCCCCGATTAATATAAATTGAGGCCAGGAGTTCCCGAACTTTCAACCAGATTGAATTGTATAAGGTTACTCCCTTATGAATCAGAATGGTTTCCACCAAACACATTTCATTAGAAAGTTGATTTCAGTTAATTTTTTTCGCGAAACACGAGATGAAGATTAGAAGGGGCGCGTCATTCCATCAAACTGATGGGGATGCATTCCCAACGACAATTAGGAAAGGACTGTATGAGAGAGTGTTCCAATTGCCCCATCCAAGTTATAGCAGCGTTCTGCACTGCTGGCCTGACAGTTCACCCCGGGGATCGGGGATCACCCCCCATCCAGGGGATCATCCCCCACCCCGGGGATCATCCCCCACCCCAGGGATCACCTCCCACCCCAGGGATCACCCCCTGCCCAAGGGTATTGTAATGTAATAGAGACTTGTGCCAATAACTGCTTTATAGTTTTGCAATGACTTTCGCCCTAGTGCCTCACTCATGCAAGATGATGTGAATTATAGATAGCTGGGTCGGGGGTACTTTGTGTTTTCCAAATGCAAACACACGCTTTGAGAAAGTAAACACCTCCCATTGAGCACTTTCACATAGGGAAAACCTTGGTATTGATGCCTCTTATTAATTATTGATGGCAACAAACTTCAAAAGGTTTTCAATATTTGGCCAAAATATTAACCGCTTTCCCAAATTGGGTTTAAATATTAATTTATTCATGTTACAAGAAGGGTTCAGACGGGAAAGTGTTTTTTCTCGGTGATGGTCGTTTTGCCGTCCAAAAGTTAAAAATAAAGAATGACTTTGCCTGTCATTCTTAATTATGTCAAGACTGAAGAACGAATGCCCTGTACCACTCATAATATCTTTATGGAATATATGTTCCTGAAGAACGAATGCCCTGTACCACTCATAATATCTTTATGGAATATATGTTCCTAAAATTGAAAAAAGGGTAATAGTGATAAACATATATGAAAGACATCAGCACATAAACAATATGTGAATCACAACTGTGATGTTCTTGGTTCCAAAATATAAGTGTTACCAGTATAAATGTGTGATGGGTGTGATAGTGGTGGAGCAGGTCTATATAAATGTGTGATGGGTGTGATAGTGGTGGAGCAGGTCTATATAAATGTGTGATGGGTGTGGTAGTGGTGGAGCAGGTCTATATAAATGTGTGATGGGTGTGATAGTGGTGGAGCAGGTCTATATAAATGTGTGATGGGTGTGGTAGTGGTGGAGCAGGTCTATATACATGTGTGATGGGTGTGATAGTGGTGGAGCAGGCCTATATGAATGTGTGATGGGTGTGATAGTGGTGGAGCAGGCCTATATAAATGTGTGAAGGGTGTGGTAGTGGTTGAGCAGGTCTATATAAATGTGTGAAGGGTGTGATAGTGGTGAAGCAGGTCTATATAAATGTGTGATGGGTGTGGTGGTAGTGGTGAAGCAGGCCTATATAAATGTGTGATGGGTGTGGTGGTAGTGGTGAAGCAGGTCTATATAAATGTGTGATGGGTGTGATAGTGGTGGAGCAGGTCTATATAAATGTGTGAAGGGTGTGATAGTGGTGGAGCAGGGCTATATAAATGTGTGATGGGTGTGATAGTGGTGGAGCAGGGCTATATAAATGTGTGAAGGGTGTGATAGTGGTGGAGCAGGGCTATATAAATGTGTGAAGGGTGTGATAGTGGTGGAGCAGGGCTATATAAATGTGTGATGGGTGTGATAGTGGTGGAGCAGGTCTATATAAATGTGTGATGGGTGTGATAGTGGTGGAGCAGATGGGGCGAGTGAGGGTAAGTGGGGGTCGTGTCTACTTTATCCATCGCTGTCCTGCTTCCCCCTTCTCGCATCCCACCCACATCCCGCGGATACCCAATACCGTCTTCTACCTTCTCACACTCCGCATCCCCCCCCCCCCCCCCCCCCCCCCCCCACACACACACACACACACCATGCTGACTGAAAATATATACTTTTGATAGAAACAGGCAACGTCATTTGGACAGGCAATTGAAAAGTTAAAAAGGAGCCCTTTGCCTTCCCAGTGAGATGGCAGCAAATTTTTGGAAAATCTAGACTTGCTTCATTTAGGGCTACAGCTTTACAGTTAGGGCTGTATGTGGGGTGGGGGTGGGGGTGGGGGGTGGTAATATGGTTTAGGTACAATCTACAAGCTGACATGTCGTGATAACTATTAAAGTGTTGAGTGAGTGAGTTGGGTTTAACGCCGCTTTTAACAGTATTCCAGTTATATCGCGGCGTGTCAGCCTAATGTGGGAGGAAAGCCCGAAGTGATGCAGGACTCCGACGTTTACCACTTCGGTGAAACCCACGAGCACGGGTATTGTGCTGACAAACCTAGAAACATAATCGGGGCGAACCGGGATTCGAACCCACAATCATAGGTTTCTGGCGTGCCCAAGGGACGCAACTCTGCACAGCGAATCGCGGCGCCTTAGACGACTGGGCCACCCGTGCCCCCATTAAAGTGTTGAAATCAACTTAAAACCCAATTGTTTTCAAGTTTATAATCCCAGTCATAAAAGTTGTAAGATTAGAGTTAGCATTTTATGCTAAAATCTTTGTTAAACTTTGTATACGTACTATCGATATAATATGAAATAGAATCCACCAAACAGATAAGTATTTAATAATAAATAAACAATGTTCGGATCTGCTTTCCGATAGCCATCTTACATATTATATGTCCGATTTTTTATCATTATGTTTTACTTGCATACAGTCTCATTAGACGAAATATTAGATAATTAAAGATATGTTAATTTGTCAAAGGGTTAACGATCCAGTTGAGTGGCCCACTGCGTAGGCACTTGATAGTCGCGACGAATGCCGATGTTCGGTTCCCCATACGGGTATAATGTGTGGAGCCCATTATTTGTGTCCCTCGGTGTTGCGTGGCTGGGATGCACCTAACTGACTCTGATATTTAATACAATGTTTAGAAACGAGAAACATAAAATATGCAACGGCAACATCAATTAATATTATTCGAATGATTTATAATATATATACATTGCAACATCGCCATCATAGATGTATACAGGAACATTATTGTTAAAATATGGCGACATATATATCTTTCGATATGCTGATGGTTTTATAAACAGCTAGCGTTGTACTACCTGTTCATCACTACATATACTGAAATGGTGAAAAGGGAGATAGTTCTGTGAATATACAAATTCTTTGTTTCAATAAATGTGACGTTTCGGTGTACACCACTTGCTTGATAACGGTGCTAGTATCCATTCGTGACCAACTCGTGTTATTCCGGGACAGGCCGAATGCAGGTTACGGAAAGAGGCGAGTGGTGACGAATGTGCTAGTATCAACACCGTCGTATGTCCATGGAACTCCCTTGTTCATCACACTAGCATCTAAATGCCACTTCAGGAAGTCACTAAAACATCTTCCAGAGGCTAGGGAGTTAACTGACTTTAATAGTCCATTTTCCAGTGTGGATACTGGACTTTTAAAGTCGGTTAACTTCCTTGTCTCGGTAAGATGTCACTAAACCGGTGTTTTTAATGGGTAACGACAGCGGTTTAATATTAACATGTTCATGTTTTGGACATCTTAAGCCGCGTCTCATTTACAACGCAAGGAGACCGCCTTCGTGGCCTACTGGATACAGCGTCTGTCCCCAGAACCAAGGTCGGTGGTTCGATCCCCTGGCCGCGTCAGACCAAAAGATTGACGCTGGGCATTAAGGGGATAAAAAGGCACTGGTCGGCTCGGAGTCAGCCTACTGTATCTTGATGGTGTATCCATGTTTAAAGGCGGCATGGTTTCTCACTTGGCTAGCCCAAGCATCAAATGTCATGTTTTGTCCAATCAGAACTTACGTTAATTCATGACGCTTACTGAAATTATTGCCATACAGTTCGCTCCGATATGCAAAGCGGAGTGGTGGAGTATTCTAGTGTTTAAAGCGGTCGCTCCTCATGCTGAAAGCCCGGGTTCGATTCCCCAGATGGGTACAATGTATGGAGCCCATTTCTGATGTCCCCCTTCTTGATGGTGCCGGGATATTGCTAAAGAAAAGGAAACTCACTCATGCTATGAATAACAACCGCCGCAATCTAACAATGATTGCACGCGGTCGACTTTTCCATCTCAAAGTTCAGTATATTAGGTAAAGTTAACAAATAATATTTTGCCAGATAATACTGTCAATAAATTCTTTTGCCGTGTTTTTTTCACAAACATAAACAATGAAATAACGGACACACTCGATATCCTGAAAATAAATGTGTTGAGGATGAAAAAAGCTTCGCCTTCAAGCAGTAACCAGAAATATTTTGTCTCCAACAAGAATCCCAGAACAGTGCGACGATACCACTATCCGTATTGCATCGTCGCACTGGAAGAATAAAAAAGAAATGATTCCCGTCTGTTAATCATATTTTCATTGAAACAAAATGATTTCATATTAATGTTATGCTTTGTCCAATCTAAACTTGCGTTGATTCTTGTTCATGACGTTTACTTAATCTTAATATGCAATTCGCTCCGATGTAAAGCGGGTGGGGTAGCCTCGTGGTTAAAGTGTTCGCTCGTCACACTGATACCCGGGTTCAACTCCCGACATGGGTTCAATAGGTGAATCCAATCTCTGGTGTCCCCGGCCGTGATATTGCTGGAATATTGCTAAAAGCAGCGTAAAACCAAACTCACTCCGACACGAAGCCAATACATCAATTTCAAGCACATATGACCAGTATAATGAAGATCACCAGACGCTCTCAGTACCCTTTGTTATCCCCGACATGAAAATTTACTTATTCAAAATTCAACCTCATGAATAGTTTGACTAAAGTTTACGAGGTCCCGACAGTGGATGAACAAATACCGTATTGAGATCCCGTCGCCTTCCATCTATACAGAGACTAGCTCAAAGATGCTTCAATCGATTAACAAGTCTCTTTCAATGTAAAACGTAATCCCTTTTTCACTAAAGTTAGTTTGTAGCTTCGCGAACATTGTTGTTTGTGATTACCATAAAAGAAGGGGTCTAGACGTGTATAATTGTTCATGACAGTAAATCTTTAACCACTTTCCTATTCATTAAGACTGTGGGCTGATTCGATAGAGCAATCAGCCCCATCGGAGCGCCCTGCAAGAGATTAACCCTCCTGGTCACGCTACACCAAATTTGATGAGGTGGAAAGTATAATTGTAAGATGTGAGATCGTTATCACTGGTCAACTTTATTCTTGAGGAGGCGGTAAGTTTGGGAGGCAAGGGGATTCTTTGTATTCGTTGCAGGAAACTGTTTATAGAATTACACATACTTTGCGACATCCCTTCCAACAGCAGGCTTACGTTTGTTGGGGACAAACAAGAGTACGTTTTTTGAGAGAAGCAATGAGATTGGGTTCAAACATCTATCTAGCTGTTTTTCACATTTGGCTTTCTTCTTATGATCTTCGCCTGTTGAGGAAACAGAAACTTGTGTCATCGCATACGTCAGTCGGCAAACCTCGCCCGTTTCTGCAACCGCAAAGACTCGGCATTCCCGACTCGTGCCCCTCTCACGGCCATTTTTGCGACCGGGTTGCGTCTTTGTCAACAATTGTCAACTCGTTGCGTAAATGTTCACATATATTTCCCCATATATTATATATATTTCAGTTGCAATTTAAAACACATCGGGATGTGCGGGATTATACAGTATGATTAAATACATACAACTGTGTCTTGTGTATATTTTTAGATGCAAGACATATGTAAAATCAAACATTATTTCTGAGGGATTATTTGACGAAGACCTTGAAATTATACGCGCATTCTGATTGGTTTGTCGTATTTCCGCAAGCGGCGAGTTGTGACGAATGAAGACTCGGCTGTGAATGTAGGAAATGGGACAACTTGTCCCCCATACAGTAAACAGTCTTCCGCCTAAATACGCTCGCGGATGCACCTTTTATACCTTATCAGTTCACCTGTATTTAATTTTCGTTAGTCTCATATATATGTAGTTACTTATATAGTAGTTTTTATCCTGAATATATTCCAAAGATACTTTGATATAACAACGTTTTAAAAATATGGTTCCAACATGGTGACTGTAAACGAAAACATGACAATACCTGCACAGAGTGATCATGGCTTGTGTTGAGAACAAAGTGATCTTTCGCCATTCATAATCACATATCACTACCAGATTATGAAGTTATCAGATTAGCAGTTTTCTGCGACGTTCATCTGACAAGACTGTCGTTGCTGTCGGCTGCAAGATAGGATGTTTACGTCATGTGCACGTCATGTGGCAGCAAGGTCGACAGCTCAACTTTGGTGGCGGCATTAATACAATGGTATCGAGTCACCTCAGAGATTAATTTGCAACAGCTTGAAATGCCCGTGTTCAGATTGTTCATATGTATGTGTAGACCCGTCATACGATGGACAAACCTGGAGGAAAATTCCGGGGAAGAGTAGTGTCATATTCGAGCTGACTCGTGTGGTCGGGCTCGGTGGTCCGATGGCGTGGATGGTTGCTCGTGCTTTCAGTCACTGGTTTGTTTGACCCATACTCTTGTGGTTAAAGCGTTAGCTCGTCACGCCGAAGACCCGCGGTTCGATTCCCGACATTGGTACAATGTGTGAAGTCTTTTTTCTGGTCTCCCCCGTCGTGATATTGCTGGGATATTGCTTAAAGCGGCGTAAAACCAAAAAACTCACTCACTCACTTGTTCCATGTCTTATCCAGAAGGTCACATCCTGGTCTGTCAACTAGGAGTCCAAGGCAGCTACTGTTTCTTGGTCCCGGTTAAATTTCTGACCAAGAGGTGTTTGAGTATTTTAAAATTTGAAAACAGGTGGTGGCCTCTAGGGTACAGGCCTGGTGAATAACGCCAATAAGGAAGAAACGCGTATTCCCATTCCGGTACACAGCCATGACTGGTGTGAACTGGAGCGTTGTCTTGATGGAGAACACCACATCGACGTCTGCCGCAACGTTTGCCGCGACGCTTCTCTTTGATCGACTCCACAATATTCACCAGTCATAGTTGTTCCCCATGGTAAATAATCGATGTGTATTATGCCTGTGCTGTCCCCAAAGAATGTGGACATAACTTTCTCAGTGCATCTGGTTGCTTGAAACTTCTTGGTTTCGTGGATTCTTGTTTGCTCTCGGAATTAGAGGTTGTGACTCGTGTACCCTTCATTTCATTCGATATCATTCTAGGAACCCAACCGGCACAAACCTTTGACATGTAGATGTTCCTGAAGGATTGTTTCTATTGACCTGTACGAGAAGCATTACTTACACATGTAATGGGCTTATTGTTCTGTAACAGGTTCTGGACAGCATCAATGTGTTCTTGTGTGGGACCGCCTCCGTGGTCTAGTGGTAGAGCATCCGCCCGGAGAGCGGAAGGTCCGGGGTTCGATTCCCGGCCGCGTCATACCAAAATACGTTTAAGATGGTTGTTGTTACCCAGTGTGGCGCTCGGCATAAAGGGGAAAAAAGATGAACTGGTCGGCTCGGAGTCAGTATACTGTGTCTGAGTGGGGTATTCATGTCAATGTGGTATCTCAGTGGGCTTGCACTATAAATCGGCGAAAGGCCGGCATCTTACTAGTACAAGCAGCCACAAATATGCGCGCGCGTGCATGAACGTCACAATATTATCTTGGACGCGATGTTAAACCCCATTTCTCCTTAACCTGAGCAGGGGTCATCTTCCAAACTCTCTCCCACGTTGAAATTTCAATTAATTGTGGCATTTGATTTTTGGGTTCGAATCCCGGTTCGCCCCGATTATGTTTCTAGGTTTGTCAGCACCATACCCGTGCTCGTGGGTTTCACCGAAGTGGTAAACGTCTAAGACCTGCATCACCTCGGGCTTACCTCCCACATTAAGCTGACACGCCGCGATATAACTTTAATACTGTTAAAAGCGGCGTTAAACCCAACTCACTCACTCACTGAAAGCTGACAGTTGACATTGACCCCAATTTACCTCGTATCCGATCTAACCTTATCCCATCTTACCTCGTATCACATCTTACCTCGTATCACATCTTACCTCGTATCCCATCTTACCTCGTATCACATCTTACCTCGTATCCCATCTTACCTCGTATCCAGGGGGCACGGGTGGACCAGTCGTCTAAGGCGCCGCGATTCGCTGTGCAGAGTTGCGTCCCTTGGGCACGCCAGAAACCTATGATTGTGGGTTCGAATCCCGGTTCGCCCCAATTATGTTTCTAGGTTTGTCATCACCATACCCGTGCTCGTGGGTTTCACCGAAGTGGTAAACGTCTAAGACCTGCATCACTTCGGGCTTTCCTCCCACATTAAGCTGACACGCCGTGATATAACTGGAATAAAGTTAAAAGCGGCGTTAAACCCAACTCACTCACTCACTCACTACCTCGTATCTCATCTTACCTCGTACCCCATCTTACCTCGTATCCCATTTTACCTTGTATCCCATCTTACTTCGTATCCGATCTTACCTCGTATCCCATCTTACCTCGTATCCCATCTTACCTCGTATCCCATCTTACCTCGTATCCCATCTTACCTTGTATCCCATCTTACCTCGTATCCCATCTTACCTTGTACCCCATCTTACCTTGTATCCCATCTTACCTCGTATCCCATCTTACCTTGTACCCCATCTTACCTTGTATCCCATCTTACCTTGTATCCCATCTTACCTTGTATCCCATCTTACCTCGTATCCAATCTTACCTTGTATCCTATCTTACCTTGTATCCCATCTTACCTTGTATCCCATTTTACCTCGTATCCCATCTTACCTTGTATCCCATCTTACCTTTATCCCATTTTACCTTGTATCCCATCTTACCTCGTATCCCATCTTCCCTTGTATCCCATCTTACCTCGTATCCCATCTTACCTCGTATCCGATCTTACCTCGTATCCCATCTTACCTCGTATCCCATCTTACCTCGTATTCCATCTGACCTCGTATCCGATCTTACCTTGTATCCCATCTTACCTTCAACCCCATTTACCTCGTATCCCATCTTACCTTGTATCCCATCTTACCTCGTATCTCTTACCTTGTATACGATCTTACCTCGTATCCCATCTTACCTCGTATCCCATCTTACCTCGTATCCCATCTTACCTCGTATCCCATCTTACCTCGTATCTCATCTTACCTTGTATCCCATCTTACCTTTATCCCATTTTACCTTGTATCCCATCTTACCTCGTATCCCATCTTACCTTGTATCCCATCTTACCTCGTATCCCATCTTACCTTGTATCCTATCTTACCCTGTATCCCATTTTACCTTGTATCCCATCTTACCTTGTATCCCATCTTACCTTGTACCCCATCTTACCTCGCATCCCATCTTACCTCGTATCCGATCTTACCTCGTATCCCATCTTACCTCGTATCCCATCTTACCTTGTATCCTATCTTACCCTGTATCCCATTTTACCTTGTATCCCATCTTACCTTGTATCCCATCTTACCTTGTATCCCATCTTACCTTGTATCCCATCTTACCTCGTATCCCATCTTACCTCGTATCCGATCTTACCTCGTATCCGATCTTACCTCGTATCCCATCTTACCTCGTATTCCATCTTACCTCGTATCCGATCTTACCTTGTATCCCATCTTACCTTCTACCCCATTTACCTCGTATCCCATCTTACCTCGTATCCGATCTTACCTTGTATCCCATCTTACCTTCTACCCCATTTACCTCGTATCCCATCTTACCTCGTATCCCATCTTACCTCGTATCCCATCTTACCTTGTATCCTATCTTTCCTTGTATCCTATCTTTCCTTGTATCCTATCTTTCCTTGTATTCCATCTTACCTTGCATCTCATCTTTCCTTGTATCGCATCTTACCTTGTCCTTTGCGGAGAGTTGTGTTCGTGGTGACTTGGGGGTTACGGATTGCCCAGTCGTCTAAGGCGCCGCGATTCGCTGTGCAGAGTTGCGCCCCTTAGGCACACCAGAAACCTATGATTGTGGGTTCGAATCCCGGTTCGCCCCGATTATGTTTCTAGGTTTGTCAGCACCATACCCGTGCTCGTGGGTTTTACCGAAGTGGTAAACGTCTGAGACCTGCATTACTTCGGGCTTTCCTCCCACATTAAGCTGACACGCCGTGATATGACCGGAATACTGTTAAAAGCGGCGTTAAACCCAACTCACTCACACTCACTCGTGGTGACTTATGGTGGTGTTCCCTATGGGTCTACGGCTGTCTTTCACGATATCCGACACAAGTACACATGTGTTCCAAGGTGTACGTTATGTTCACAGGACGGAATTCTTTTCATGGAAAGGGGACATATTACTTTGAAGAATAGGACCACGCAAAGATACAATACACACTAGATACCTTGGCCAGGCAGGATGGTTCCAGGCCCCGATCCACCAAGCCACCCCCGCAAGGTTAACCTTAACCACTGAGGTAAGAATTAAGGTAACCTTCACAAACCAACCTCAGACCGAGCTTAACTTGCGCTTAGGTTGTGATTGTAAGGCTGTATGACAGCCTCTGCTGAAACCATCACTCAATATAGAGCTGAAATTTAACTGACTAGGATTTCATGCCTTTTTCTAACACAATTTGTGACTGCCGATTTACATAATCGTCAGATTTCTAAAATTGACCTACATGCGGTTTAAAATCCATGGGTACATATGATGAAGAGCCAGCTGTATTTAATTAATAATAAAACCTATAACACAACAATTCTGTAAACATCTACCAAAACTACCAAAATACGTGACCTACCAAAATACAAATCCAATCGCGGAAAAATTGTTAGGGCAAAAAAAGACGCAGGTGCAGCTTGTCTGAATCGTCATCAGATATTACTTGAAGTGTCAATTTTCTTTGTATATGTAGCTGATCATGATAATAGGTAATAATTCTCTCGGTAGCAATGCTGCTTATATCCATGTTCTATGAACGTATCTAAACATACATTCACAACACAATGTACTACAACTACAGATATCGACTCATTACTCTCTTATACATTCGTCCGTGCAAGATGTCGATTCCGGAGCAGATCTTGAAAACCGTACACTCTTTCTTCACCAAATTTGGAACATAAATAGGACAAATTGTGAACTGGTGCTTTTTGATAGTTTGGGAATTTCAATTTTCGAGTTTCCATGGCAACAACTTTGACTTAGGCTAGAAAAGGCGGTGTGCTCGTTTCACCAAACTTGACACACAGATAGGCCTAGCGGTGAATAGCGATTATTTACGGGCCTCCGTCAATTTTAGTGCAGTGTTAAAGAGCAAGCAACCAATCGCACATAATCCTTCTTCATTACGATAACACAAATATACCCGCGTGTCTCATAATAGTGCAGCGTTAAAACCTATACGCACGCACGCACGCACGCACGCACGCACTCACACGCTAACACACGCTCTAGATTCTAACTCTTCGTTTGTTTACAAAAAATAAAATAAGACGCTGGTGACGTTTTGTAACCGTTTGGTAAATGCTTATACATCAGCACCTCATGTACCCTATATTTATATTTTACAAAACTCTTTGCAGAGTTGCGTCTCTTAGGCGTGCCTGGAACCTATCTTTGTTGGTTTGAATTTTTGTTCGACCTGGTTAATGTTTCTAGGTTTGTCAGCACCAAACCCATGCTCGTGGCTTTCCCCAAAGAGGTAAACGTCTAAGATCTGCCTGGGGCTTCCCTCCCACATCAAACTGACCAACCGCGATATAAGCGAATACTGCACAAAGCGACGTTAAACCTAACCCACTCACTCGTGGGGAGCGGAGATTCTTTGTCCAGCCATTTTAAGCACGTAATTACCCTGTCAAGTGTAATACTGTTTTCCGTAAATCACTACCAGTAACAGGGAAAAAGAGCACATCCGGGGTAAAAAGAAATCAGTTTATTACAGTGACATGATACAGATTTGTTAATTCCACTGACATGAATAATCCAGATACGAGAACATTCAGGTGCCCCGCAAAGAGTGGAGGTCACAATATTTCCAACACCAACGTTTGTCCAGAGAACATGTGGTCATCGTGCCCGAAGGCGGTAACAGGTGTTCATGCTATCAACCACTGGTTTGCGTGGTCCGGAGTAATGCATATACACTATTCAATGTTTAAGGACCACACGATTCTTTCATTTAACTATAGTTAATGTCATGCCCTGACAGATTAAGTATTTACATGTTATAATATGAAAGACACGGTTGGTCCTTAACTTATTTTGATGAGAATACATGCCACCGCCATATATAGCTGTAGTATAACTGATTGCGGCGTAAAACAGCATTTATTTACTAGTTTTACAATAACTCACCCGTCCAGTCTGCAGCAATGATAACAACAACAGCAAAAAACAACAAATAATCACGTTGTAATAAAAAATCTCCGCTCTTATCCTAACGCAGGAAATACGCTATTAACACACGACTGGAATTCGCAAGAAGTAATATAAAACTAATATGATGAATTTGCATGTAGCTTGGATTATACGAAAACAATTCAATTACTAACATAGTGTCTTCATTATACCGCTCGCCTAATCGCTTGAAGCAGGCGGACGAAATTGGTGAGACGTTGATCTGAAGAAGCACTGGCATGCCGTATGGAGGAAATTGCCACTGTAATCGTTCTTGTAGAGCTAGCGCTATGATCAGCCATACAGGTTAATGAAATTGGTAATGGGTTCCCATAATGCAACAGAACGGAAATTATCGTTGGGCAAATCGACCGACAATAGATGGCTTTTTCGGGGTTTAGTTTATTGAGCGTTTTAGCTTCAATTAGGCAATAACCCGAGTTGTATCTATGTCTGTCAATCGGACGTGGCCACGGCGACTTTGGGATTGCAATATTATTTGTATATTATTGTTTGTATGTGCTGTTCTGGGAAGTCCATGCATGCTTTCATTCATCTAGTGTCTTGTTATCTCAATGAAACATGATGCTATCTTTTCAAGTCAACACATTTTCTCTAAGAGATTCGCCTAAATACAGAAACTGTCTTTTGCGTCCGCAACCCAAGCGATACATGTGCCATTCTTGCGTTAATGTGTGAATGTGAATACTATTCTGATTATAAAGCAGCTGAAAAGAGCGAAGTAAGCTAAAAAAATACTTCATTCCTGAAGTGTTGTTAAACGTATTGATGAATACAAGATTACTGCTTAACGGTGTTGGTTTGTTGTTTAAGGACGCACTCAGCAATATTCTCAGCTATATGACGGCGGTCTGTAAATAATCGAGTCCGGACCAGACAATCTAGTGATTGATATCATGAGCATCGATCTACGCAGTTGGGATACGATGACATGCATCAACCAAGTCAGCGAGCCTGAGCACCCGATCCCGTAAGTCGCTTCTTACAACAAGGATGGGTTGCAGAAGACCAGTTCTAACCCGGATCTTCACGGGCTGCATAGCTATGAATGGGTAAGTTGGGTTCTATATAATAAAGCCACTTTTAACAGTACTTCAGTTATTAAGCTGACAAACCAAGGTTCATAATCAGGCCGAAACCAACCCACGAACAGCGGATCCTGGCATGCATGAGGCACATAACTCTGCATAGCGATTAACGGCGCCTTTCACCACCGAATCACTCGCTAACACGGCCGTATTTGGCAACATTAATGGAGAGCATGTGTGCAGTATTTGCACACCAACTTCGTGAGAAATTAACAATTAATATTCTATGACGAGACTGGCTGATATCGTTGTTTGCAATTAACACATTCCTATGGAAACATAAGAAATAATATTATGTTGATACACCTTAGTTTTTCTGTAGTTTTATCAAGGTATACGACTCCGTGAAGATCCGGGACAGAATAGGTCTTCAACAATTCATGCTTGCCGTAAAAGGCGACTACACTTGTCGCAAGAAGCGACTGGCGGGATCGGATGGTCAGGCTCGCTGACTTGGTTGATGCATGTCTTCGTATCTCAGTTGCATAGCTCGATGCTCATGATGTCAATCACCGGACTGTTTTGTCCAGACTCAATTATTTACAGATCTGCGTCATACAGCTGAAATATTGCTGAGTGCGGCGTTAAACAACAAACAAACAACCAAACTGAACATCTATCACCGTCTGGGAGAACATACAATGTCCTTGAATACTACTCAGCTTTTGATAGTGATGTTCTTTTATCCGCCATGATACATAACAATGATTCTCATACAATGCCAAGTGTATATTTAAACATATCTGACCATCCCTATCAAAGGCTGAGTAGTATATTAGCTTTTATAGCTAAAATGGATAGAATTATCATAAAAACGCCCGCAAGTTATCAGAAATGAGCGGGCCACTGTAACTTGATAATGCCCTCATATTACTTGACGACGGGCCATTATCACGCCCGTTGTTAGGTGACGTCATAGGATAGGGATAGGTGACGTAACGTTCAATAGTGACGTCATCTGGTTTGTTCTATGACGTTTCCATATTTGTAAAAGTGGGTCAGTGACATTCGTGTTGATTGCAGTAAATGTTTCAAAATCGACATTGTTGTTTCTTTTTATTTGATAACAAATTCCATCCATTTTAGCTATAATAACGGTAACGCTATTTTTCAGGGCATTATCATTTGCAGAAGCCCTCGGTCTTTTCAACTGCCCTCCTTCGTCGGGCAGTTAATGGAAGACCTCGGGCTTCTGCAAATGATAATGCCCTGAAAAATAGCGTTACCCTTATATTATCATCCAAAACTGGCTCCCACAGGAGATATCGCTTGGGTGAGATCAAGCGATATCTACACTGTAGATATCGCTGCAATGAAATTGCATCACAATGCTTTGCAGACCATTGTGACGTCATTGGTTACTATGACGTCACAATCAAATGATATCACTGATGGTTCTGCTACTGAAGCTGTAAGCAGTACTTTTTACACTTAAGACACTGCTTATTACTGTTTACAAACTGAAAAAGTTGGAAGAATGATGTTGGATGATAAATAAAATCTCACCCTCGTGTCTTTTGATATCAAATATATCAACACTCGTTGATAAAAGTGGGAAGAAATCCTTGGCAAGCCTCAGAGTTTTCCCACTTTTATTAACTCGTGTTGATATATTTGATATCAAAAGACACTCGGGTGAGATTCTCTATTTCACCCGGCATCGGTGATCTCAGACATTTATCAAATGATATCAGTGTAGATATTTCCAAAAAACATGGGAATTCGGGATATATGAAAATAAAAACAAATCGGTTGGTTCTTAACCTCTTCCGGTTGTATAATTCTGTATATACATATCTACATTGATTATGATATTTGACGCAAATGTGGCCTTGATAAAGTTAAGATACTTTTGGCACAAAGAAGCAGAGGAAACTAGTTGATGTCTGGTTACTATTGTGTGGAGCACTTACAAAACCGTCCATTAGATAACCGATATCAGTGTACGTGCTTTAAAATTGTTTTAATTCACCTGATGAAGCGGAAGTAGTAGTCCTGAAACGCCGTTACAAATAATAAAGAAGTTTTTACCCATAAAAAGGATCATATGTTCTTGAATATGTCACTTTGTAAATAAAAATAAAAGTGTCATGTCATAAAATTAAAAAAAGATAATAACTAACAAAAATGACTATTTTATATGAAAAAATATAATTGGGGCACATAATGTTTTTCAGCCGTGCGTGCGTGCGTGCGTGCGTGCGTGCGTGCGTGCGTGCGTGCGTGCGGACGACCAACATATATAGAATTGTAGCACCAATATTTCGGTGTTCATTGTTCATTATCACCGTATTTCTCTCGTGCGCATTGCAAAACTGGCAGTGAACAACTCATTCGCGAAATTCAAAAATATCATACAATATTAACTCGCAATATCTGTTCACCTGAGCGGTACAATATGTCTTTAAAGATAACATTAACCAAAAATAAACCACATTCTGATTTCCCGTTTCGAAAAGATATAAAATGATATCTGAATTATTTTGTATTTTTTTGTTCCGTTATCATGGCACACGTGAGTCAAATCAAGATATTTCATTATAAATTCATAACTCATGGCCCGTACTCCGTGAATCACAAGGTCAAATTAATTCGTTTCTCGATAACAATGTCACCTTTTACTAGATAGGAATACTAACGGGTAGAAAAAACATAAACTTCATGCGGAAAACAATAAAACTGACTGCGATAGTTTTCAGCAACATTTAGCCGAAGTCTTATCATATACTGCCGCTAATAAACTTAATGGAAGGAATGTAAAAATAAAGCACAGTGGTGTTATCTCAACAAGTTTGCTCGCTATTAAAAATTCAAAAGTCAGGTATAAGGAGCTAATTTCTGGGATGATCACGTGTACACCGTCAGCCGGAGCCGTCGTTATCGTTGACAATAGTATGAATGATCGATGTTGTTTTAATCCGAGATATGTAAGTAAATGACTGTATCGACAGAATGCTTTTCGTCGCACGTGGAGGTGTGAGTAGGCTGTCTCATCTTTGGTTTAGCAGATCGTTCACAGCGACAGTGTCATATCGTGAGAGAATTATTTTGTTTTGAAAAAAGTAAGTCAAGACTCTTATAGTGATAATTAAGGGTTTGTTAAACTGTTTGAGTTAAACACATTTGTAATTAATATCATTTTTAGGGTGCTCTTAGGGGATGTTTATTTCCATCTTCGAATATCAATCCTGAAGTTATGTTATTTTCTCATTAAAACCAAATCTATTCTGATCTTGCTTTTTATCAAAAGTAAATTAAATACAGGGATTGATTGGTTTAATGTAAAACCTCTTGTGGATATTTTCATTTTTGCTAGAATAAACATACAACTAGTTTTATAAGAAAGGCGTGTTCATAAAAGTACCCCGAATTCCGTTAATTGAATTCCATTTTAGTCGACCCCAATAAACTCTGTTTTGTCATATTGATAAAGACTTTCCTAAATGATGAGTAATAAAAAAATATAAAAAAATGCACGTCAGTAATTTATCATAATCAAATCATCATAACAATTACGTATGGTGTGTAGACATTCGCTCTCAGAGTGTACCACAGTGGCAGATTTCTACATTCTTTACCATTTTATTTGGAGATCTTCAGTCCATGTTCGTCTCCCGCGATCCTATCACTCGATCAACATGCGAGTACGAGCACTGCTATCAGCGTTTTACATTTCACCTAAATCATTCATATACGAGATCTGGGTAATGGCAGTGCCACGAATGGTATTTTCTATGTCAGTTGAAGAGAAACGGATAACACGATTTATTTCAACTATATCTAAACATTCTGTGAATATCTGCTTGTATTATTCATACAATCTGCGAGCAAACGCCACAAATTTGACAAAAAATGATATCCAAATTAATGAATGATTAAAACAATGATAAAAGGACAGGTTTAGAATTTACTTGATAGATTGCTCTCCGTGGTTGATTAGCTGTGAAGTATTTCTGTACCGGTTGACAGATTTACAGTATAAGCCGATATGATAAGAATATAGATATTTCCATACTCTAATACCAGATGGGTCATTTTGAATATTCTGAAATTATCTTCATTAAAATTTCAATTTTGAAAATCCCCCCCCCCCCCCCCCCCCCCCCGTTAAAAAAGGCTTTAAAGATAAAAAAAAATCTTCTCGATAAAATATTGCAGGTATGTTAATAGTTGAAGCCAATGCTGCAAAATGATCAATAATTAATTTAATTATAACACAATCCGGCAATTGAGATTACACACGAAGGTACTTGGCGAGTGCGGCATAGTTTGGCGATGTAATAAAGAAGGCCTCGCGGTCATCTGTCAAAACCGGACCAGATTTACTGCTCGAATTCACTGTTAATTTATCAACAGGGGGCACAGATGGCCGTAATTTGCTGTGAAGAGTTGCGTCCCTTGGGCACGCCAGAAACGTATGATCGTGGGTTCGAAACCCGGTTCCAACCGATTGTATTTCTACAGGTTCGCAGCACCATACCCGTGCTTGTGGGTTTCACTAAAGTGGTAAACGTCTCAGACCTGCATCACTTCGGGCTTGTCTCACACGGTAAGCTGACACGTCGTGATGTAACTGGAAAACTGTTAAGAGCGGCGTTAAACCCAACTCACTCACTCACTTATAATAACACGAAATATTTTACTGATCCGGACTTCCTTCACATCGCATTCGCCACGAAGATTGTGGGATAATACTGACCTTCCTGGTATGACTTGTTCAAAACCACGTAAAATCTATATCACTGCTTTTAAAAGTTTTCTTGATATATAGTCTAGTATAATGATGATGATTGATTGATTATTGTTTAACGCCGTACTCAGCAATATTCCAGCTATATGACGGCGGTCTGTAAATAATCGATCCACACAATTAGGATACGATGACATGCATCCACTAAGTCAGTGAGCCTGACCATCCGATCCCGTTAGTCGCCTTTTACAGCAAGCATAGTCGCCATTCGTATAATAATGTGGAGTACGGGTTGTCCGGTCGTACAAAGTCTTGCACTAAGCAGTGCTGAGTTGCCTCCATTAGACGTGCCCGACACCTACATGTATGATCGCGGGTTCAAAAACCAGTTCTGCCCGTATCCTGTTTATCTGTCAGCACCGTACCTGTGCACGCCGTCATATAATTGAAATACTGTTCAAATGCGGTGTTAAAATCTGTATCACATCGGGCTTTCATTAACATGATAACTCCCATACCTTAACATAGACTTACGACAGTCGTAGCGCTAAGGTTATTTTGTACAACGGCACCCTGGTCCAGATTCCAGTATTTATAGGCCGTTGTCATTTAGCTGAAATGATGCTGATTGGGACTCTAAACACTCACATACTCTATCAACAGATTCAATAGTTCTACAATGTATGCAATGTGCACAGTTTAAACTGTCTTTAGACGACCGCCTCCGTGTTCTAGTGGTAGAGCGTCCGCCCGGTGAGCGAAAGGTTCGGGATTCGTTCCCGGCCGCGTCATACCAAAAGACGTCAAAAGATGGTACTTGTTCTTACCCTGCCTGGCGCTCGACATTAAGTGGCTAAAGCTAAAACAAGGACTGGTCGGCTCGGAGTCAGTATACTGTGTCTGAGTGGGGTATTCGTGTTAAACTGCGGCATGGTTTCTCAGTGAGCTAGCACTATAAATCGGCATCAGTCCGGACTAGTACAAGCAGTCACACACGTCACACACGCCACAATGTAAGTGCAATAATCTTGGATGCGACGTTATACCCAATTTCACCTCACTTAACCTGTGTTAGACCTCGGTGGGATTCTGGAAAGGACTTGATCGCATGTACCCCATGCTTGCCGCAAGCTAACCCCGTTGTTAGACTCTGTGATGTTGCCAATTGATTCGCTACTAATGTTTTCATTCGCTGGTTTACCTGGTCCAGACTCGACCATACACAGGCTGTCGTGATACACTGGATTATCACAGACTGGGGCGTTAACCAGCATGGGACTGGGGCAAGATGATTTTTGTAATAATAATTGAGTGGACACAACTGCTGTGTCTCATCCATTACTGAGAAAAAACACGACTATAGGCTGTGCATGAAAGACATGCGTCGATTGGGGAGATGTGTTGCAGAACGACTTGGCAACTCATGATGTAAATTCCACTACATGAGGTTGCCAAGACTCACCATAATGATTCAGCCCGTTGGCTGTATAACCACAGGTGACTTCTCTATTGTTGACAATAATAGCCTTCGTCGAGTTGTCAAATATGGCCCAAAATATCGTGAACAGCCTGATAGGGATCACAGCTTCAAAATCATTACGGATGGTGTCGAATGTATGCCCCCAAAAATGTGTCAGTAGAGAAGAACCTGCTGGATGTCTTTCACAGTGGGTTAAGTCATTGCACAGACTGAAAAGAGGTAACAGAATTGAAAAAAACCCATTTTCTCCCACCCAGCTGTCATCCAAAGACTGGTTGCACTACATTAAATGTTTGACCGGCTTCAAATAACAGCCAGTATATGTAAGCGCCACTACATTAACTGTTTGAATAAAAAATACTTGGCATAAGTGACATATCAAATATTGCCACATACGGCACACCCGATGTTTTCACCTGACAGATTAAGTATTGACTTTTGAGTAGAATATATTTTGAAATCCTTTCTGAACTCTGGTTGCAGATTTATATTTGGATACAGAAATAAAGATATGAAATAATTAAGAAATAAAGTAAATAATTCCCAATGTCTTAGAGTGAGTGAGTGAGTATGGTTTTACGCCGCTTTTAGCAATATTCCAGCAATATCACGGCGGGGGACACCAGAAATGGGCTTCACACATTGTACCCATGTCGGGAATCGAACCCGGGTCTTCGGCGTGACGAGCGAACGCTTTAACCACTAGGCTACCCGACCGCCCCCCAATGTCTTTGATGTAATATTCTGGGAGGAGGGCTGGCATTTTGGTAAACGACAAGGCAATGTTTCCGTTGCTGCTTTAAGACACACAATATTGCTCTACTGAAAAGAGGAGTTGAATGTTTTTGAGACCCAGAACGTGTTTATTGTAGGACATTCCGTGAACAATCATATTTTACTGTAGAAACCTGAGGCAATAATATATTTCCCAGTATAATCTGGAACACATTATTTTGTATGAAACAATTCCCTCAAACCAAATAATCTGTCCTTATACCTTGCATTATCTGTAAGTGCGTACGTCTTTATATACCCAGCGTCATTATTGAGGGGTCACGCAGATTATTACAGATGAAAGTATTAAAAATCGTTGCTGACTTGATTGATGCATGTCGTTGTATCCCAATTGATCGATGCTCATTGTGTCAATCTTCGAGCAACCACAACAAATCTGAAAAAAATGATATTCAAATTAATTAAAGATTAAAACAATGATAAAAGGACAGGTTTAGAATTTGCTTGATAGACTGCTCTCCGTTGTTGATTAGCTGTGAAGTATTTCTGTACCGGTTGACAGATTTACAGTATAAGCCGACACGATAAGAATATAGATATTTCCATACTCTAATACCAGATGGGTCATTTTGAATATTCTGAAATTATATTCATTAAAATTTCAATTTTGAAAATTCCTCCCCGTTAAAAAAACTTTAAAGGTAAAAAGAAATCCTCTCGAGAAAATATTGAAGGTATGTTGATAGTTGAATCCAATGCTGCAAAATGATCAATAATTAATTTAATTTACAAACCTGAGGCAATAATAATATATGTCACAGTATAATCTGGAACAAATTATTTTGTATGAAACAATTCCCTCAAACCAAATAATCTGTCCGTATACCTTGCATTATCTGTAAGTGCGTACGTCTTTATATACCCAGCGTCATTATTGAGGGGTCACGCAGATTATTACAAATGAAAGTATTAAAAATCGTTGCTGACTTGGTTGATGCGTTTCGTCGTATCCCAATTGATCGATGCTCATGGTGTCAATCACTGGATTGTCTGGTCCAGATTTGATTATTTACAGACCGCTGTCACATAGCTAGAATATTGCTGAGTGCGGCGTTAAACAGCAAACAAACAAACAGTTGCACCTGGAATGACTGTTACCTGTCATGCATTGCACGTGCGTGGGCTAAACCCCTTGTTGCGTTCAGGCGCGTGTTTGGGGTAGCTTTTTCCATCACATTCAATCTTGCATTTGCATTGTTTATAATAGTCGTTGTCCATTTTTTCCAGTTTCCTAAAATCATCCAGTCAGTGTGACATACACTCTTAAAAAAAAGAAACGCATAGGTGTTTTGAGAATTCCAATTAGATTTTTTTCCCCAGCAATCGTCATAAAGACAATTCTTATGTTTGATTCCCGTTAATCATGTCATGTTTGTTGTGCATTGCGCGCAAACACATCTCAAAATGTTTTTTGTAAACGTTTATCAGCAAAAATGCAAAGGATGCACGGAAATTGCTTTCAGAAAAAGTTTTCAGCACAATGCACGTGCAAACATATTCTCATTGTCGCTCTGTCGTAAGGCACTGTACAGTTCAAAGATCATAATTGGGTATAAAGAAAATGGTCATAAGCGAAATAACATCTCATCGTCTTGAAAACATGCCTCATGTTCACTACATATCAGATTACACATAGCTACATGGACAAACCACGGAGTAATGGGCCAGAACAGATTTCCAATATGGCTGCAATGGCGATCATGTGTGAAATCTGTTCAAAACCCTGTGTTGAAGATTTAATGCTATCATTGCTGGGATCACCCATGCAAAATTCAAAGGGCTTCTTGACAAGGCTCACATGATTCCTCGACCCAATGATAACACAACTTGACATGCAAGAATTAACATGGGTGTCCTGACATCGGTGACTGGGACAGTTGAACATGGGTGTCCTGACATCGGTAACCAAAGCAGATTAACATGGGTAATTTGGCATCAGTGACTGGGACAGGTTAACATGGGTGTCCTGACATCAGTGAATGGGGCAGATTAATATGGGTGATTTGACATCAGTGACTGGGACAGGTTAACATGGGTGTCCTGACATCAGTAACTGGGGCAGGTTAACATGGGTGTCCTGACATCAGTGACTGGGACAGGTTAACATGGGTGTCCTGACATAAGTGACTGAGGCAGGTTAACATGGGTGTCCTGACATCAGTAACTGGGGCAGGTTAACATGGGTGTCCTGACATCAGTGACTGGGACAGGTTAACATGGGTGTCCTGACATAAGTGACTGAGGCAGGTTAACATGGGTGTCCTGACATCAGTAACTGAGGCAGGTTAACATGGGTGTCCTGACATCAGTGATTGAGGCAGGTTAACATGGGTGTCCTGACATCAGTGACTGGGACAGATTAACATGGGTGTCCTGACATCAGTGACTGGGACAGGTAAACATGGGTGTCCTGACATCAGTGATTGAGGCAGGTTAACATGGGTGTCCTGACATCAGTGACTGAGGCAGGTTAACATGGGTGTCCTGACATCAGTGGCCGGGGCAGGTTAACATAAGTGTCCTGACATCAGTGACTGGGACAGGTAAACATGGGTGTCCTGACATCAGTGACTGGGACAGGTTAACATAAGTGTCCTGACATCAGTGACTGGGACAGGTAAACATGGGTGTCCTGACATCAGTGATTGAGGCAGGTTAACATGGGTGTCCTGACATCAGTGACTGAGGCAGGTTAACATGGGTGTCCTGACATCAGTGACTGGGACAGATTAACATGGGTGTCCTGACATCAGTGATTGAGGCAGGTTAACATGGGTGTCCTGACATCAGTGACTGAGGCAGGTTAACATGGGTGTCCTGACATCAGTGGCCGGGGCAGGTTAACATGGGTGTCCTGACATCAGTGACTGGGACAGATTAACATGGGTGTCCTGACATCAGTGACTGGGACAGGTTAACATGGGTGTCCTGACATCAGTGACTGGGGCAGATTAACATGGGTGTCCTGACATCAGTGACTGGGACAGATTAACATGGGTGTCCTGACATCAGTGACTGGGACAGGTTAACATGGGTGTCCTGACATCAGTGACTGGGACAGGTTAACATGGGTGTCCTGACATCAGTGACTAAGGCAGATTAACATGGGTGTCCTGACATCCGTGACTGGGGCAGATTAACATGGGTGTCCTGACATCAGTGACTGGGACAGGTTAACATGGGTGTCCTGACATCAGTGACTGGGACAGATTAACATGGGTGTCCTGACATCAGTGACTGGGACAGGTTAACATGGGTGTCCTGACATCAGTGACTGGGACAGATTAACATGGGTGTCCTGACATCAGTGACTGGGACAGATTAACATGGGTGTCCTGACATCAGTGACTGGGACAGGTTAACATGGGTGTCCTGACATCAGTGACTGAGGCAGGTTATCATGGGTGTCCTGACATCAGTGACTGGGACAGGTTAACATGGGTGTCCTGACATCAGTGACTGGGACAGGTTAACATGGGTGTCCTGACATCAGTGACTGAGGCAGGTTATCATGGGTGTCCTGACATCAGTGACTGGGACAGGTTAACATGGGTGTCCTGACATCAGTGACTAAGGCAGATTAACATGGGTGTCCTGACATCCGTGACTGGGGCAGATTAACATGGGTGTCCTGACATCAGTGACTAAAACAAGTTTTCTGTATATGATGGATCTTTTGTCATATTTTAGGGTCAACGAGTGTACTGGCGTCAGTGACCATTGTGAGACTTAACTGAAAGGGTTAACATGGATGTACTGACATCTGATAGGGTTAACATAGATGTACTGATATATGTGATTGATAGGGTTAACATTGATGTACTGATATATGTGATCATTGTGGGGGTTAACACAGGTGTACTGACGTCTGAATATTTTGGGGGTTAAATGTATATACTGACATCTGATAGTGTTAACATGGATGTACTGACGTCTGTGAATATTGTGGGGTTAACATGGATGTACTGACATCTGATAGGATTAACATGGATGTACTGACATCTGTGATTATTGTGGGGTTAACATGGATGAACTGACATCTGTGATTAATGTAGGGTTAACATGGATGCACTGACATCTGATAGGGTTAACATGGATGTACTGACACCTGTGATTATTGTGGGGATTAACATGGATGTACTGACATCTGTGATTATTGTAGGAGTTAGCATGGATGTACTGACATTTGATAGTGTTAACATGGATGTTCTGATATCGGATAGGGTTAACATGGATGTACTGACACCTGTGATTATTGTGGGGGTAAAAATGGCTGTATTGACATCTGATAGGGTTAACATGGATGTTCTGATATCTGATAGGGTTAACATGGATGTACTGACATCTGTGATTATTGTGGGGGTTAACATGGATGTACTGACATCTGTGATTATTGCGAGGGTTAACATGGATGTACTGACATCTGTGATTATTGTGAGGGTTAACATGGATGTACTGACATATGTGATTATTGTAGTGGTTAACATGTTAACATTGATGTATTGACATCTGATAGGGTTAACATGGATGGACTGACATCTGTGACTATAGTGGGGTTAATACAAGTGTACTGACATCTGATAGTGTTAACATGGATGTACTGACATCTGATAGGGTTAACATGGATGGAATGACATCTGTGATTATAGTGGGGGTTAATACACGTGTACTGACATCTGATAGGGTTAACATGGATGGACTGATATTTGTGATTATTATGGGGGTTAATACACGTGTACTGACATCTGATAGGGTTAACATGGATGGACTGATATTTGTGATTATTATGGGGGTTAATACACGCGTACTGACATCTGATAGGGTTAACTTGGATGGACTGACAGCTGTGATTCTTATGGGGGTTAATACACGTGTACTGACATATGATAGGGTTAACATGGATGGACTGACATTTGTGATTATTATGGGGGTTAATACACGTGTACTGACATCTGATAGGGTTGACATGGATGGACTGATATTTGTGATTATTATGGGGGTTAATACACGTGTACTGACATTGTGATTATTCTATGAGTTAACATGGATGGATTGACATTGTGATTATTGTATGACTTAACCTGGATGGACTGACATTGTGATTATTGTATGACTTAACATGGATGGACTGACATTATGATTATTGTATGAGTTAACATGGATGGACTGACATTGTGATTATTGTATGACTTAACATGGATGGACTGAGATTGTGATGATTGTATGAGTTAACATGGATGGACTGACATTGTGATTATTGTGTGACTTAACCTGGATGGATTGAGATCTGTGATTATGAGGGTTATCCTGGATGGACTGACATTGTGATTATTGTATGACTTAACCTGGATTGACTGATATCTGTGATTATTGTATGACTTAACCTGGATGGACTGACATCAGATAGGGTTAACATAGGTATACTTATATTTGTAAATACTGTGAGGGTTAACATGGATGTATTGACATATGTGACAATGTGTAGGGTTGAGTTAGATGGAGTGATGATGACACCTGTACAGGGAAGTTTCAAAACTATTCAAAGCTACACAATGAGTGATGGCTGTTGGACATTGCTACACTACACACACTGAACCAGTGAGGCCACATCTACACTGTCTGTCCATGGTGCTGCTACACCCCAGCATTGCTACACTACACACACTGAACCAGTGAGGCCACATCTACACTGTCTGTTCATGGTGCTACTACACCCCAGCATTGCTACACTACACACACTGAACCAGTGAGGCCACATCTACACTGTCTGTTCATGGTGTTACTACACCCCAGCATTGCTACATTACACACACTGAACGAGTGAGGCCATATCGACATTGTCTGTCCATGGTGCTACTACCACCCAGGATTGCTACACTACACACACTGAACCAGTGAGGCCACATCTACACTGTCTGTCCATGGTTCTACTACACCCCAGCATTGCTACACTACACACACTGAACCAGTGAGGCCACATCTACATTGTCTGTTCATGGTGCTACTACACCCCAGCATTGCTACACTACACACACTGAACCAGTGAGGCCACATCTACAGTGTCTGTCCATGGTGCTACTACACCATAGCATTGCTACACTACACACACTGAACCAGTGAGGCCACATCTACAGTGTCTGTCCATGGTGCTACTACACCCCAGCATTGCTACACTACACACACTGAACTAGTGAGGCCACATCTACACTGTCTGTCCATGGTTCTACTACACCCAAGCATTGCTACACTACACACACTGAACCAGTGAGACCACATCTACAGTGTCTGTCCATGGTGCTACTACACCCCAGCATTGCTACACTACACACACTGAATCAGTGAGGCCACATCTACACTGTCAGTCCATGGTGCTACTACATCCCAGCATTGCTACACTTCACACACTGAACCAGTGAGGCCACATCTACACTGTCTGTCCATGGTTCTACTACACCCCAGCATTGCTACACTACACACACTGAACCAGTGAGGCCACATCTACACTGTCTGTCCATGGTTCTACTACACCCCAGCATTGCTACACTACACACACTGAACCAGTGAGGCCACATCTACAGTGTATGTCCATGGTGCTACTACACCCCATCATTGGTACACTACACACACTGAACCAGTGAGGCCACATCTACACTGTCTGTCCATGGTGCTACTACACCCCACCATTACTACACTACACACACTGAACCAGTGAGGCCACATCTACACTGTCTGTCCACAGTGCTACTACACCCAAGCATTGCTACACTACACACACTGAATGAGTGAGGCCACATCTACACTGTCTGTCCATGGTTCTACTACACCCCAGCATTGCTACACTACACACACCGAACCAGTGAGGCCACATCGACACTGTCTGTCCATGGTTCTACTACACCCTAGCATTGCTACACTACACACACTGAACCAGTGAGGCCACATCTACACTGTCTGTCCATGGTGCTACTACACCCCAGCATTGCTACACTACACACACTGAACCAGTGAGGCCACATCTACACTGTCTGTCCATGGTTCTACTACACCCCAGCATTGCTACACTACACACACTGAACCAGTGAGGCCACATCTACAGTGTCTGTCCATGGTTCTACTACACCCTAGCATTGCTATACTATACACACTGAATCAGTGAGGCCACATCTACACTGTCTGTTCATGGTTCTACTACACCCCAGCATTGCTACACTACACACACTGAACCAGTGAGGCCACATCTACAGTGTCTGTCCATGGTGCTACTACACCCTAGCATTGCTACACTACACACACTGAACCAGTGAGGCCACATCTACACTGTCTGTTCATGGTTCTACTACATCCCAGCATTGCTACACTACACACACTGAACGAGTGAGGCCACATTTACACTGTCTGTCCATGGTGCTACTACACCCCACCATTACTACACTACACACACTGAACCAGTGAGGCCACATCTACACTGTCTGTCCACAGTGCTACTACACCCTAGCATTGCTACACTACACAAACTGAACGAGTGAGGCCACATCTACACTGTCTGTCCATGGTTCTACTACACCCCAGCATTGCTACACTACACACACTGAACGAATGAGGCCACATCTACAGTGTCTGTCCATGGTGCTACTACACCCCAGCATTGCTACACTACACACACTGAACCAGTGAGGCCACATCGACACTGTCTGTCCATGGTTCTACTACACCCCAGCATTGCTACACTACACACACTGAACCAGTGAGGCCACATCTACAGTGTCTGTCTATGGTGCTACTACACCCCAGCATTGCTACACTACACACACTGAACGAGTGAGGCCACATCTACACTGTCTGTCCATGGTTCTACTACACCCCAGCATTGCTACACTACACACACTGAACCAGTGAGGCCACATCTACAGTGTCTGTCCATGGTTCTACTACACCCTAGCATTGCTACACTACACACACTGAATTAGTGAGGCCACATCTACACTGTCAGTCCATGGTGCTACTACATCCCAGCATTGCTACACTTCACACACTGAACCAGTGAGGCCACATCTACACTGTCTGTCCATGGTTCTACTACACCCCAGCATTGCTACACTACACACACTGAACCAGTGAGGCCACATCTACACTGTCTGTCCATGGTGCTACTACACCCCAGCATTGCTACACTACACACACTGAACGAGTGAGGCCACATCTACAGTGTCTGTCCATGGTGCTACTACACCCCAGCATTGCTATACTACACACACTGAACCAGTGAGGCCGCATCGACACTGTCTGTCCATGGTTCTACTACACCCCAGCATTGCTACACTACACACACTGAACCAGTGAGGCCACATCTACAGTGTCTGTCCATGGTGCTACTACACCCCAGCATTGCTACACTACACACACTGAACCAGTGAGGCCGCATCGACACTGTCTGTCCATGGTGCTACTACACCCCAGCATTGCTACACTACACACACTGAACCAGTGAGGCCACATCTACAGTGTCTGTCCATGGTGCTACTACACCCCAGCATTGCTACACTACACACACTGATCCAGTGAGGCCACATCTACACTGTCTGTCTATGGTTCTACTACACCCCAGCATTGCTACACTACACACACTGAACGAGTGAGGCCACATCTACACTGTCTGTCCATGGTGCTGCTACACCCCAGCATTGCTACACTACACACACTGAACGAGTGAGGCCACATCTACACTGTCTGTTCATGGTTCTACTACATCCCAGCATTGCTACACTACACACACTGAACCAGTGAGGCCACATCTACACTGTCTGTCCATGGTTCTACTACACCCTAGCATTGCTACACTAAACACACTAAACAAGTGAGGCCACATCTACACTGTCTGTCCATGGTTCTACTTCACCCCAGCATTGCTACACTACACACACTGAACCAGTGAGGCCACATCTACACTGTCTGTCCATGGTGCTACTACACCCCAGCATTGCTACACTACACACACTGAACGAGTGAGGCCACATCTACACTGTCTGTCCATGGTTCTACTACACCCCAGCATTGCTACACTACACACACTGAACCAGTGAGGCCACATCGACACTGTCTGTTCATGGTTCTACTACACCCCAGCATTGCTACACTACACACACTGAACCAGTGAGGCCACATCAACACTGTCTGTCCATGGTGCTACTACACCCCAGCATTGCTACACTACACACACTGAACGAGTGAGGCCACATCGACACTGTCTGTCCATGGTTCTACTACACCCCAGCATTGCTACACTACACACACTGAACTAGTGAGGCCACATCAACACTGTCTGTCCATGGTGCTACTTCACCCTAGCATTGCTACACTACACACAGTAAACCAGTGAGGCCACATCTACACTGTCTGTCCATGGTGCTACTACACCCCAGCATTTGGCCAATGTTGCAGCCATTGTAGTGACACCCACCATGTTTCAACTACATGTACCCCATTCTCAACCCTCCCAGAACCATAAAGTGAAAATACATCTTTCTCAACCTTACAAATCTACAAAGTCAGTACCCCATTGAACCCATCCAACTCACAAGTTCAAATAATCCATTCTCAACCCTGTCAATCCCCTCAGTCATACACCCCGTTCTCAGTCCTCCCAAAAATGGAAAGTCAAAGACCGCAAATATTTCTGTCTTTGTAAAATGTATAGTGGATGGAACAGGTTTTATTCATTAAAGTATGCTGTGTGCACCAAAACATTCACACATTCACAAGGATAAATGGATGTAGTATAGGTCTTCAGCAACCCATGATTGCCATAAAAGGCGACTATGCTTGTTGTAGGAGGCGACTAACGGGATCGGCCGGTCAGAAGATTGATACATGTCATCATATCCAAATTGTGTGGATCGATGCTCATGATGTCAATCACTGGATTGTGTGGTCCAGACTCGATTATTTATGGCCGGTTGGCCGTCATATAGCTGGAATACTGCTGAGTGCAGTGTTAAACAACAAACAGAACAGACAGACACAAGGTCAAATCATCCATTTTTAACCTTCCCATTTCTCAGTCAAATAATTCCATTCTCAACTCTTTCAATCCTCTCAGTCATACACCCGATTCTCAGTCCTCCCAAAAACGCAAAGTCAAACACCGCAAATATTTCTGTCTTTGTAAAATGTATAGTGGATGGAACAGGTTTTATTCATTAAAGCATGCTGTGTGCACCAAAACATCGTGTCAGGATAAACTGATATTAAATCCCGATGATAAAGTTACAATGTTCCAGTGGTGGTAATTACTACAGTTGTCTTCCTTGGTAACTCCTTGTGTTAGTTAAAGTCATGTTGAGTTGCAGCACGCAATCAAAAGCTGAAATACGCAAAATTGACCCGGCGCCAACTCCCAAATTAATGAGCAGGGCACACTGGCAACCCAACGCAAATACCTTTGCCCCCATATGATGTAAATTGACTCTGAGTGTGTGCTGCAGTCTGATTGGTGGAAAAAATCGTTATATAGGATTTGAAACCTTGGGTGAGTGAGTTAAATGCTGCTTGGAACAGTCTTTCAGTCATATCACTGTGTGTTAACTTGGTGTGGGAGTGACACAGGTGTTAAACATTTGCCAGTTTGAAGCCATGAAGTGTGGATAATTTTTTACTGTATATGTATACATTTTGTGATCATAAGACTTGAGAATTGAATTATAAATCACCAAATTACTTTGATTGACAGTATTCTGCTAAACAGGCAGTTCAGTTGTGATTGGAGCATATATGATTTCATCACTTGTATAACATCATTGCATTCCAGAGTGATATAATGTTGAACAGTAGTTTATTTGCATGTAGACAGTTCTACTGAGCTATGACTCTTGTATCTATATTATATGTAATATATTCTCTCTCATTTACAATTCACTGTTTCACTGGAAACATGTTGGGAACTATATATTATTGCTACTGTAGGTCTATATAAATGCACAGAATCAACAATGAGCCTGTATCTTAGGCAAGTGAGTTTGTTCAAAATGTACCTCTGTTCACCCGGCATTGAGTGGGTACCAGGTAGGATGAGATGGCAATGTGGCTGTTAACTTTCTAGCGCCTCACGGGCAGCTTGGGTTGTATACTCCCCAGGGAGCTGAGAATGAAAACCTTGTGCACACTGATCCATTCACAATGGTAATAATAGTGTAGCACCATGAGCATCCACTTGGAATCTGGTGCATTATAAATGCACTTATTATTATTATTATTATTATTATTGAACTGAACATGGACAGAAACAAGCAGCAATTGTCAAATCACAACCACAGAGAAGTTTCATGTCAAAAGGTATCACCAATTCTGTAAGCATTCATGTGCAATATGAGATGCTCTTTTGCCATGTGCTTCCACTGGGCTATAAAAATGACAGGATTTCAATCTTGACATGTCAGATTTCTTATAACTGAAGATGAACAATAACAAGGCGGACACAAGACCAACATCAGAATGCCATCAGACCTATTTTGGCTAGGCTAACCCAGCAGAACATGACTTAGGCCACCTAGGTGACAAGGGTGGTCCAGTCGTCTGAGGTGCTACAATTTGCTGGGCAAATTGCATCCCTTTGGCATGCGAGAAACCTATGATTGTGGGTTTGAATCCCGGTTCACCCTGATTGTTTCTAGGTATGTCAGCACCATACCCGTGCTCATTGGTTCACAAAAGTGGTAAACATGTAAGACCTGCATTGCTTGGGACTTTCCTCCCACATCAAGCTGACACGGCTTGAGTACTGATCAAAGTGGAATTAAGTCCAACTCACTTACAACTAGTGCCATCAACAGGATGTGGATGCATTCACCACTTCTGAATTATCTCAGATAGGCTCAAGGCAGGAACACTAAGAGTTACCACTCCTACACAGGACTCCCACACAGGACTGCTACATTTGACTTTGTAGTCACTTCACAACAGCTACCAGAAACCTGACCTGACCTTCACCTTGACCTGGCCAACAGACAGACATCATGGGGACTGCCTCCGTGGTCTAGTAGTAGAGCGTCTGCACGGGGAGTGTAAAGGTCCAGGGTTCGATCCCCTGCTGCATCATACCAAAAAACGTTAAATGATGGTACTTGTTGTTACCCTGCCTGGGACTTGACATTAAGGAGCTAAAACAAGAACTGGTTGGCTTGGAGTCAGTATACTGTGTCTGAATGAGGTATTCATTTTAAACTGCGGCATGGTATTTCATAGCACTATAAAATTGGCATTAGTCCGGCTTAGTACAAGCAGACACACACACACGTGCATGCACATTGGTATGTAAGTGCAATAATTTTGGATTCACCTCATCTGACATGACCTCACCACACTAAATGTCAACAGTGGTGTAATCGTCACCGTGTTTGTCCATTGCTGTGGTGGAGGTGAGGAGTTTATAGTTTCCTTCAAAATTATTGTGCTTATAGAGCGACATGCAGTGTGTGTTACTGCTTGTATTAGTCTGGACTTATGCCGGTTTTATAGTTCTAGCCCACTGAGATACCATGCTGAAGTTTAACTTGCATACCCCATACAGACACAGTATACTGACTCCGAGCCAACCAGTCCTTGGTCCTATTAATGCTGAACACCAGGCAGGGTAACATCAAGTAGCATATTTTACCATCCATGGTTTGCGGAAACCAGGGTATCAAATCACCAACAGAGGTGGTCTCTGGGCAGATCTCTATCTACTACACCACAGAGGAAGTCTCTGGGCAGACTCTCTATCCACTACACCACAAAGGTGGTCTCTGGGCAGACACTCTATCCACTACACCACAGAGGAAGTCTCTGGGCAGACACTCTATCCACTACACCACAGAGGCAGTCTCCAGGCAGACACTCTATCCACTACACCACAGAGGTGGTCTCTGGGCAGACGCTCTATCCACTACACCACAGAGGCAGGCTCCAGGCAGACACTCTATCCACTCCCTCACAGAGGCGGTCTCTGGGCAGACTCTCTATCCACTACACCACAGAGGTGGTCTCTGGGCAGATGCTCTATCCACTACACCACAGAGGCAGGCTCCAGGCAGACACTCTATCCACTCCCTCACAGAGGTGGTCTCTGGGCAGACTCTCTATCTACTACACCACAGAGGTGGTCTTTGGGCAGACACTCTATCCACTACACCACAGAGGTGGTCTCTGGGCAGATGCTCTATCAACTACACCACAGAGGTGGTCTCTGGGCAGATCTCTTTCCACTACACCACAGAGGTGGTCTCTGGCCAGACACTCTTTCCACTACACCACAGAGGTGGTCTCTGGGCAGAGGCTCTATCCACTACACCACAGAGGTGGTCTCTAGGCAGACCCTCTATCCACTACACCACAGAGGTGGTCTCTGGGCAGACGCTCTATCCACTACACCACAGAGGTGGTCTCTGGGCAGACGCTCTATCCACTACACCACAGAGGTGGTCTCTGGGCAGATGCTCTATCTACTACACCACAGAGGTGGTCTCTGGGCAGATGCTCTATCTACTACACCACAGAGGTGGTCTCTGGGCAGACGCTCTATCCACTACACAACAGAGGCGGTCTCTGGGCAGACTCTCTATCCACTACACCACAGAGGTGGTCTCTGGGCAGATGCTCTATCTACTACACCACAGAGGTGGTCTCTGGGCAGACACTCTATCCACTACACCACAGTGGCAGTCTCTGGGCAGACGCTCTATCCACTACACCACAGAGGTGGTCTCTGGGCAGACTCTCTATCCACTACACCACAGAGGTGGTCTCTGGGCAGATGCTCTATCCACTACACCACAGAGGTGGTCTCTGGGCAGATGCTCTATCTACTACACCACAGAGGTGGTCTCTGGGCAGACACTCTATCCACTACACCACAGTGGCAGTCTCTGGGCAGACACTCTATCCACCACACCACAGTGGCAGTCTCTGGGTAGACGCTCTATCCACTACACCACAGAGGTGGTCTCTGGGCAGACTCTCTATCCACTACACCACAGAGGTGGTCTCTGGGCAGACTCTCTATCCACTACACCACAGAGGTGGTCTCTGGGCAGATGCTCTATCTACTACACCACAGAGGTGGTCTCTGGGCAGACACTCTATCCACTACACCACAGTGGCAGTCTCTGGGCAGACACTCTATCCACCACACCACAGTGGCAGTCTCTGGGCAGACGCTCTATCCACTACACCACAGTGGCAGTCTCTGGGCAGACGCTCTATCCACTACACCACAGAGGTGGTCTCTGGGCAGATGCTCTATCTACTACACCACAGAGGTGGTCTCTGGGCAGACACTCTATCCACTACACCACAGTGGCAGTCTCTGGGCAGACGCTCTATCCACTACACCACAGAGGTGGTCTCTGGGCAGACTCTCTATCCACTACACCACAGAGGTGGTCTCTGGGCAGATGCTCTATCTACTACACCACAGAGGTGGTCTCTGGGCAGACGCTCTATCCACTACACCGTGGAGGTGATATCAGGTCAAACGATCAATCCACTATACTAGGGATGCGGTCTGCTGTGGTGGAGTAACAACCTGTTCAGTGATGAGTCACATGATCTGCTGCAAAGGGCAGATGTGAGAGGAAGGGTAACAAACACCCACCTGATGATGGTACTCCGTTCTTGGCCGTGCACACATTAACAATATGTATAAAAACAAAGAGCTGGCAATTTTATCGTTTTATTCTCTATCCATCATTTAAATTACACATCATCTCTCCAACAGAAATGATAATGAAATTATGATACATGAGGACTGAGCGTCACATGACCGTCACATGACCATCACATGACCGTCACATGACCTCCAATCAATGAACCATATATACATACATGAAGACTAGAATCAACCTTACACCCTCACTGACTAGAATGGTATCAGACACAAAACAGAACAATTGAAAACCTCAAATACTGTTTTGGTGTAATCCTGAGCAAATAAAAATAGTTCATTAAGAAATAAATATTTAGTGATTATGCCATTTTCGAAACTATGCTTTCAACAAAGATTATTAATATATGTATATGAAAACAATTTGTTTAAATATTGTAGCGCTTGTAATTATTTTCTACTTCATGTCATTTTGTTTTCTGAGATTATTGTATATTAAAGATGTGTCCTAATCCATAAACAAAATAATCGTAATATATCTTCCCAAATTTTGATATATGCATTTTGATAATTTGGGGCACTATATGTACTTTGATTAAAAACTCACCCCTTGTGGCTTGGACAGGAGTGAGTGAGTGATGTGTGAGTGAGATGGTTTAACGCTGCTTTCAGCAATATTCCAGCAATATCACGGCGCGGGACACCAGAAACTTGGACATGAGAAACACCTTGTAGTCAAAGAATTTGCAAGTCTTCTGGCATTGTTTCAAGTATTTTCAGAATATTTTTTTTTTGGGGGGGGGGGGGAACATGTTTAAGAACAGTTGTAGAAAGTATGATTTTAGTTTGAATACTGTGGCAGCCATGGAATGCAGAATTCATTATGAAATGAAGTGGGGTTAAAAAAACTTGCAGAAACTTACAGTTTTCATGAAATATTTGTACAATATCCCTGAACAGACAGTGAGATAAGTGTGACATCCAAGTTTACACTAGTTCGGCCATCTTGGATTTTACAGCCATCTTGGATTATGGGGTGTAAGGTTTTCATGAGAAATGATACAATATGAGGGGGTTACAAAAACACACATTTGGATAATACAGTCTTTCTTCCTCTCTCAAATATATCAACTAATTAACTGTAATGTATCATTAAATCTATTTGAGAAATGTGTTAAAAAAAATGTCTTCTTATAAGTACTCATTTGAAACAGGTTCTATTTTGATAATTATTTTCATTATGCTTTTAGTGCTTGTTGTAAGTACATATAATTATTGTTTTCATTTACCCATTTCCTATGAAGGTTTTGTGCAAGTCTGAATTTTGAAACAGGCATTAGGTCAAGAAAGAACAAATAAATACTCCACCAGGTTGATAACTAGTTGGCCGACTTTCAGGTGCTATGAAACTCTTGTTAAGGCTTCTTCAATGAAGTTAGTAAAAATGACTTGAGTTGAATATTACTATGATATCCATTCTGCAATATGTGACCGCAAACATACTGACAATCATTCTCAAGTTAAATTCACTAAAGATACTATTCCCCTCCCCACTACCAATATGTGTGTTTCTTTTTTCAGCCTATTCAAATAGGGGGCTGGTGGGTGGGGGTGGTGGTGGTGGTGGTACTTCTCTTGTTTTTTTAATGGCAAATTGCAGCCTGCTTTCAAATGAAGATGACCGGTTTATGTATAACTAAGTGCAACAAATTTATACATGTGGGACAAAATCCGTACAATACTGGATAGTGAAAAACGTTTTGGATCAGGGGCTCCAGATTTGGGGAGGGAAATTGGAAACACACATTTTTGCAGGCCAAATTGAATGACAGTGGGAGAGAAGAAAGACTGTTGATGTTGACTGAAGAGATCATTGTTATAGTATCGCACAACAAAGCACTCATAACAATAACTGGACTGCCACAAGTGGGAAAGACACTTGATGCAAACAAGAAACATAATCTACAACATGAAGACCTTTTTCATTGTATTTTATACATGTTTTTCTCTCCGCATCAAGTGCCTGTGGTCGGCTTTCACATCAACAGGTTACTAGTCATGTCAAAACTGAAAATATCATGCCGAAACCATTGGCCTATATTTATGAATTTAAATACATCAAAAAAATATTTCCAACTATATAATACAGCAAAAGAATATTTTTTTGTGTTGAGAAGATCTTATTTTAGGCTTAACGTATTTTGGAATAGCATATCATTGTTCGACTGAATCATACGGACATGCCACCATTTAAGTCTTGTTTAATATTTCATGTTTGACATGTATTAGGCAAGTCATACTGATGAAGTTCATAAGGTGTTTGAAATGACCAGCAGATCCTGGTAACAAAGGGGGGTAACTCTGCATGTGAATTGTGGCAAAGGGCCTGCCCCCTTGTTTCTGTAGATGTTGAAAGAGTTTGTTAATCATGAACCAGTTTTACTGGTGAGAGTCTATACAAGTTCAGTTGTAACCTGTTGATGCCAGCCTTTTAACAAACTATTTGTCACATCCTGAAATGTACGTAAACAAACAAAAAGTAACATTGCACCTCAGAATTGGAAAAACAGTGTGATACAAATGAGCAATATTGAAAATGAAAACAACCAGGTCATTATTTCACTTTAATAATGCACAAAGATAATAAGAATCATAAATAAAATGAACTTCACTTCAAGCATTTTTTAGAAATCAAATTTATCTAACCTTTCAACGGTTTCATTGAAATCATTGAAATAATTACATTTTAAACAAAACATTTTTCAGGACATAAGTATATCTCTTATTCTTATTCTAAAACCATTCACATCAAATTAATTAATTAACAAAATGAAAATCTATCGAGTGCAATATCAAGTCTTTCCATAAATACCAGATTTTCAAGAGTGATTCAAGAACAAACAAATTAACAAGTTTGATATTTAATTATAAACAAACCATGAAATTTAATAAATAAAATAATGTGTTTCCTTGTGGAATCTAATGTCAACTCTAAACCCTCATCATTATATGTACATCTTTGGATTGCAGTATATACAGTTGGAGGGAAACTGCATGAGTTGACTAGAATACACAAGCACATGAAACACTTGTATTCATATGCAGAAGGACCATGATCAATTTCATAATAATAACACATAAATATATATTAAAGCTTCATCTTATGTTGACAATGCATTATCAATTAAATAAGTTTTAATTTTTTTATACTTTTGTTAAATTTCTCTTTGTAATGCACAATATAAGCATTGTAACAGTTAACATTTTGAAATGTGATCATGAACCTTGTTTTACCATGTATTATCCTCACCCTAGAACCAAGTGCAGTATCCATACTTGTGAGCAATGCACATCTAGAATTGCCTTTTGCTTTCAAACATGTAACACTATAAATATGCTCTGTTGTTGTGTTATGGCACAGTCAATATCAATTTAGAAAGAAAAATCCATAAAATGTGATCACAAGTTGATGTAGCACACAAAGTTGCTCGTTTGAACAGTATTCACAACTGCTTCCCTTGCAAGAGCCAAACTTTCATTGGCTGCCATTTTATGAATTGTTGATCAATGGTCATGGGTTGTAACACTGCAATTTCTGCGATGATTCAAGATGTCTTCTTGTCAAATCCAGCACGTGAACAAAGCACACTAAAATGTGAATACACAACAGTACATGTGTAATATACACCATGGGCAGATAACTCTGTATCAATCATTGAGAGTTATCTCCCTAATGTCACACCACCACACTCATAGCATGACCTCTCATACTTCAAAGTTCAGGTTGTAAGATTGAGAACAGAGAAATAACAATGATGAAGAAACTGTACATCAGTTTTGCACTGCAACAAGTTTGTCACATGCGCCGAGGGATTGATGACTATAACGAGCTGGGGCTGGGACTTCCGTATCCACTAGACACATCATCACTCAGGCTCTGGGTCTGTCTTTTCATCTGGGACAGGGCATTGTAGCCGTAGTTTGGAAGGTTGGTCATGTTGGCGAACACCATGCGTTCCTCGTAGTCGTATTCACACAGTATCTTGTTATCACACAAGTAGAACCGATCTCCCACACAGAACCTGCAACAGATATAAGGCTTAATGTACTTCACTCAAGTCTTATTGACATTTACCATATTCCTAAAGATATCAACAGATGTTTGGAGTGTTAAAAGATACGTTGCTCATAGAAATAACAAATTGTAATTTTCAAAATGAAAGAATTAGCATCATATTTAATTCATCCAAGTTACGATATATATGATTAACAATATTAGTACCAAATTTCTTTCTTCAGTCATGTAGAAAAGTGAGTAAGTATGGCTTTACGCCGCTTTCAGCAATATCACGGCGGGGGACACCAGAAATGGACTTCACACATTGTACCCATGTCAGGAATTGAACCTGGGTCTTCGGAGTGACGAGCAAACGCTTTAACCACTAGGCTACCCAACCACCCCCATGTAGAAAAGAAACTAGGTAACATTAACACACATTCTTAATTTGATGATGCCAAGAATATAATTATTTTTGAATTTTGGAAAACATGACCTTTAATCATTTGTACTCTCCATTGGCAAACAAGGTGATTTTCCCTATTTTATTTCTAAAACTGAAAGTAACAAATTTAATCTAACCTAATCACTTTTCTCATAAATAATTTAAATATAAGTGATTGATAAAATTGATATTTATTATATTTTCTTTTTCTGAAATTAATATCACATATCAGTCAAGTTATTGACATGCTGATCCAGGTTTATTTGTTTCACATCAATGAAATTTCGTACGGATGTCAGGATCACTTACGTCTAGACTCTAGATAAGTTGACACAATAAATCTCTCTTAATTCCCCTGCCACCTCCTCCACACATCTAACCCCAGGCCACATGTACCTGGTTGGCTCGTTAAGACAGGTGATAAACACATCAGGTGAGCAGACAGGAGCAACAGGTAGCCTAATCCAGCACAATTATCCCCAAGATTTACCTAAACAAACTCTGGATGTGCCGTTGGGTGTTGACATGGTGTCTTCAGGGGAAGCTTCAGATCAGGATGTCAACTCTCTGACTCCCATAAAACTGTCAGCTGGGCCATGTTGGCCCTTGTTTTAAGTTTATATTGCTTTGAGAATTTCCTTATGTGGTGTTAAAATGTAATGGATATGACTCGAGTGTTCTTTCAGGAAAGTGACAATTTAATGAGAGGATATTTTTTCAAAGGTCATGTACGCTTGTGCAGACATTCGTTTAACTGCGGGAACTGCTGGATTGATTTTTTCTATACTGAACGTCATGGTGTATTTGTACCTTGAATATCAGATTTCCTTTCAAATATTAAAACTATGTATAAAGAAAACAATTCATTATTTTGGGGGTAAATAGTATAAAAATTTATTAAATTTAAATTCTGAATAAAGAATATGTTAATTTACCTGTGATTGCACTGTTGACAAGCAAAACATTCCAGGTGATACACATTGGTCTTGGCCCTCATAACCATCTCAAACGCTGGGATCATCTTCGAGCAGGCTGAGCAGTAGCCAGTTGTACCAAATAATCTGAAATTAAAATTTAACAACACGGTTTAGCATGACAGAATCAATTTCAGTACATGGATGAAAAGGGCACTTGCTGAACATGTAGTCACATGATACCATCAGCATGGCTTGAGTAAGCAGATAAAGCCATAAGAAAGTAAATGTTAATGCAAATTGTAATTTACCATCAGCACAACATTTACGAGACAATATCTGGCTTTTTGCTCTTAAAAACATCTTTGTCTAAAATCAGAACTAAGTGGTGCAGGGAGGGCTGCAAAGGAGCAGTTGATATCTATACACTTTGCTAGCTTCTGAAAGTTATAAAGTATTTACAGCCTTTCAGTGACTGATTTCAGCAGATCTGTTTTCATCTTAAAAATTGTAGAAAATTGGATTTGAAATGTTTCTATATAGAATAATTATCAGCAGTCCTTCAAACTGGTTCCAATATTCAATCACTGCACTATGTTAATCTACAGATTAATGACTGGTGTAGTCTTTATGATTATTGCAGTCTGTTAAGGGACACCCAATTCTTTCATATTATTATAGTTATTCTGTCAAGACAGATTACTATGATCGGTAATATGAAAGAATTGGGTGGTTCTTAACTTCTTTTGAGAAGTATATAAGCATTACAATAGCTGTCATGTTTTGATCATTGTGAATGTGTCCAGCACCTGTCTGCACCTCACCTCAAATAGTCTCTTCTGCAGAGAAGCAGGTTGGCTTTTGTGAAGAGTGTGGACCCGACTTCACCGAGACGGCAATCGCAGCATGAGCACTTGAGACAGTCTTCGTGCCAGTACTGCTCCAGAGCCTTCAGCAGGTAGCGGTCACTGATGTTCTTCTTACATCCAGCACACTCCTGCCGCTTCCCCATCCCAGACGTGGCTTCCTGAGAGATCTGCATTGGGCCTGCAAGAGATCAAGAACTATTAACTCAGAGCTTCAGATCCAACAGCTTATGCAGAGATACTGCGAGTCTAACAACTAAATATTTTCAGAGTGATCATGTATGCTTTTATGTGGGTACTATTGATATCAGTAATAAGTCCACATATAAATCGCCAATTTCCACTCAAGTGAATTCTCATGGTGCTATATTATTATGAGCCCGGTCAATGGATCAGTGTGCACTCGATTTTCATTCTCAGCTCCCTGGGGAGTATACAACCCATGCTGCCTGTGAGGCGCTAGAAGGTTAACATTCAATGCTGGGTGAACCGAAACATATTTCACACAGTCACCTGTGTGAGGAGACACCACATGTGCTTCAGTGAGGAGCAGAACAAAAGCATACAGTTTCTATGTGTGGAATCAAACCCAGACCATCCAATTTCTATATGAGAGACTGGAATAATCCCTAAGAAACCAGGATCAAATCTAGAAACCTTCATCAACTTGAAATAATAGTGAGTAGGGTAATACAATGTTCTGTCATCATCATGGCAGTAACAAGGCACCATACCAATGTGTGGGAATTGAACCAGAGTCGTTAGTATGACAAGCCAATGCTTTAACCAATGGGCTAAACCACCCTCACTTGGAATAAAGGAAACAGGAAGAATTAGAAAATCACTGCAATCCAATGTCAGTATTACTTGATACAAGTTTTGATTACATTCAAAAATGTTTCAACAAACAGGATTCTAGTGTTGCATAAATGCCATGCCCCTGAGTGCAATATACACACTTGAAGCTGGCCCTGACTGACAGACCTCTTACAGGGTACGCTGGTCTTGTTGATAAAGACATAGCCACTAGCATATAAATGTTGACTGTCAAACTGACTGAGCAGTTCACTGTTGTGATAAAAAAATACAGCTACATTACACAATGCTAGGTGCATGACCCACTGTATACACATGTTTAAGTGCTTCATCAGGGCTTAAAACAACACAGTGCAGCCCAGAGCGAGGATAATAATTATGCCCTTGATGTCAATAGCACATGTTTTTCTTTTCATTGGCTCACAATAGTATCCACTGCATTGTGATTGATACTGTCCCAACCAAACAGCCATTGTTTCAGATGTTGAAAACGTAAACTCGCATCACACAATGGCTTCATTAACTATAAACTATGTTTGATGTGTGGCTGAAAAATCAAAATATTAATTACAACAAATTTGGGAATTGGTGATGCAATTATCAGGAAATTAAAATTCAGTGTATGAACATTAAATAAAAATGCATATCCATAGTAACAGCAGTTTGCTGATACCGGATCCTATCCTAACCCAATGTACTGACCCTGGCTGTCGCCTTCCTCCGTCAACATCCTCTCTATAGAGAAGAGCATGCTTTAGTTACTGTAGGATCACAAACACAAATACCCAGTCCACAATACTCCACAGCAGATAGATCCTACACAAATCTTGGCACAACAGAACAGGTGGTCAACATCAGAAGCTCCTGATGCATGTTCAGCTCCAACTTCAAATTGGTGAAATACTGACGTCTACAAATAGGCACTTCTGATTGCTTGTTATCAAACTGTGTTGCTAACTTTCCGATATGTAAGTCAAATACTAAAGCATCCAGAGGTTAGTGCAGCTGGCTGTCCTGTACCGACTATGTATCTTGTCACAACCCACACTATATACCCTCCAATCAATATACCATTGGTCTGATGTGAGCAGTCTGCTTGGCTCACCTGTCTGTAGTCTGCGCTGCCACCAGTTTTAATCTGGAGACAATAGGCTGCGGATCATGTGTTACAAAGCTTCTCTGGCTGTGTGCGTACACCAAACACTGCCTCATTAAGCAGACACTGGGCTACTCATGGGTCTAACTGGCCTTAGCTCCAGCTAATGCACTGAAGTCTATTATCAATTACCACCCATTATACTGAAACACTTACATTTATTAGCAATTAAAAGTCATTATTGCCAGGTCCCCTCAGGCATAGCTTGCAATCACAGGGGACCAAACATTAACTGCCAATATTTACATAATAAAATTGGCATGCTAGCAATAAAACCCTGAAACAAAACAATGGAGATACTGCTTGAATGGAAGGCTCCACTATATGGGATGATGAAAATGTGACGTGCTGAAGTTTTTTTGAATACACTTAGCTCTTGGCAAAACATTTCAGTTGATCAGTGTTCTCAATGACATATGATCTGGCATTTATGGTGTCTCTGTTGTTCTATGAAATTAGTTAGATCTCTTTATAACACAACGGTACAAATTCTCATATTTTGGATGTGTTATGTGGAGTAATGTTGTGAAAAGCAGACAAACACCAAGTTTAGTTTTTCATTATTTTAAAAAGATTGATTTTTTAAAATTTGAAGAATAATATTGCAGTATTATGTCAGCTCAGATAAATATTACTGCAGCAAACTGTGAAATTTAGCATTCATAAAACATTGCCAGATGGATGAATATTTTATTGAAACTGATCCAGATTAAAAGGCATCATGTTGAAAACCATCTTTGAAATGATATAATTAAATCCTTCATGACGTTTGCAACAGACTAGCAACCCGATGCTTTGATAAGCAAATGTCAACCACACTGATGGTGACTCCATTTCAATTTAATGAGGAAAATCTAAAAGACTTGCAGATACACACTTATGCAATACTCCTTTATAGCGATGCAGTATTAAACCTATTCTTTTTCAGTGAACATCTATTTTCATTTTATACAGATTTCTTAGTACATTTAGATTAATTTTTAACAATGCAATTTAATACAGTTTATTTTCAATTAAATACACTATGGATCATGTTAAGGTGTGGTGCAGTCTGTAAATATATATTATATGTAGGTTAGGTTTCATTGTTTAAGACATGTTATATTTAGTCTCAAACTAACAAAAATTAAACCTGTTCATTGTGTAGATTATTGTTGTTTAATGCCACACAATTTATACAATATTCCAGCAATTTCCCAACAATATTTAGTTCCAAGTAATGTTTCAGCCAATCATTGCAGGAAGACCAGAAATGGGCTTCACATATCGTAACCATGTGGAGAATCAAACAAAGGACTTCGGTGGGATGAACAAACACTTTAACCACTGGGCTACCCTATTGCCCCTGTCTGTTCTGCTGATTGCACAAGAGACAATGAGTTTCACACAGCACTAATAACAAAGCTTAGACCTAGACTGGACATGCGGACCAGACCAAGGAATATGGTCCTCGAACAATTATTTAGATAGAGACATTATTATTCAGATGAAGAGATTTGAAGAGAAACAAAAGAATGTGTTTAGGAAAAAAATGGACACTTCAAGTGAATCAAGAAAGAATGGAAAAAGCATTGAATTTAAAGATGGTTGTTTGACACGAGAAGAGAAACAGAAGATAAATATTTATCCGTGATATCAGCTACTACTCAACCACATGGTATGCATCACAGACCATAGCTGAAGCAACCATGCAACTGATTTGATTGCATACTTCAAACATTAAACAGCTTCAAAGCAAAATAATTGTCACTCTTAAAATCTAATCTTATGTTGATGGTATATAAACAGAGCTTTTGCTTGAGTAAATAAACTCTAATTATCTAGCAATACTGGAAAACTTTTCAAGGCGTTCATCCTCATAATGGCCATCTTTGTTGAACACTGCATCACTTAGTTCCTCAAGATTTATCTAAGCTGACAAAGCATCATGCATTTGTGTTCCTGAAACATTGCACTTCAGAAAATACTTAGGTTTTCAGGATTTGGATTGGCAACATTGAAACCTTGCAATAAGACGGCAGCCTTTGAAATAAAGGGAGATGTTGGGGTTGGGATATTGTGAAGGGAAATCATTGGATCCTTGTCTTGACATCAACTTTACAATTAAATGTCAGGAGGATAAGAGTGGGCTCTGCATGCTGAACTACTATAGTAAGAATTCTCCAAGAACCCCATTGTGTGGTGTCGGGACCCACAACAAATCCAGTAATAAGAAATCTCAGTGTGGTGTATGGTAATTTCTAAATGATAAAAAAGAATTGTACATATTTAAATAAGAATCTTAATTCAATAAAAATAATTTGGGTTCAAAGCAGGACATTACTTAATGCTATGAATCCAGAGATTATGAATCATATTTCTTTCCAATCATGAAATTATTTTATTGCCTAAACACAAAAATTTACCATTGAACATCAAAGGTAAAGTTATACACTACTTTGTAACTCCACTGTCACTTAACTTCAGCTGCAACCAGGTTAATTTTATTTTAGTTTGCTATATATTTATTTCAAGCGATATTCATATCATGATATTCCTAACACATTCAGGCTGATTACTGTTAGACCACAACAATACGCTTGTTGAAAGATTTACAACAGTTTTGAGTGTGTATTTACAGTACAATGACATGGGAGTCCAACGATCACCATTGTTTCGAGTACATGGGTCAATCAGTGGGTATTGGTCAGTAGGATTATACTTACATCACACTACAGGAAGGAGGCTAAAGCTTAGTGTTATCACATAATCTCACACAACTACAGACCAAACTCCAAACTCCAAACTCTCTAGAAATGTAAGACTCGGTCATGAATAGATATCAAAGATGTCAAATTGAAGAATGCTCATTCATGTCCCTTGATGATGGACAAATAATATTTGATTCATTTTTCAAAAACATAATACCAAAACTGAAAGAAAATATAATTTTGGAATAGCGGCCTATAGAAAAACATATAGAATTATGTCCACTGAAACAAGAGCAACAAAACTGTACATCAAGGGTCAGACTAGTCTTGTAGACCCTTGTGAAAGGCTAGTACAAGACAAAAAATATTAGACAGACGAGGAAGCACTAAATGCTTTCTCCCCAAATCTAGTCCCACAAACCAATAGTCTGAAACAAGTGGCCTAGTTGGAGTTCACTCGTATTGTAGACCTATCTCTGACATCAATTACAACCACAACTACATGTACTCAACTGCAACAATGCTACAATTTTGAAATCCGATTTACAATCAATCAGTCATCACCTTGGCTGTCTGAATCGTCAATCAAGCAGGGATCGGAGTCCGAAGAGGTTTCCTTCTTAATACCGTCCTCCATTGTAAACTAGTCTAAACTACAACTAGTGGACAAGCAGTGACTGTAGTGACCATGTGTTCGCCTCCCAGTATCCCAACTGGCTATTCTCTCAACACTAACACTCGGACTACCGTTTCCCTCACAGCTCATCAGGATAAGCGGCAACTCAAGTGGCATCCCACTATTGTGTAAACAACCTGCTCGGATGTAAGTACTACCGTAGTGCGTAGCAAAATCTTACATAATCCTCTTATCAGGGAATATATTTGCATAATATTATAACTTAGAAGATTACTGATATATTTAAGGGTAAATTTTCTAAGAATGAATTCAGAGGACATTAAAGTCGATATGAAATATCTGATATTTGCTATTGCCTTGTGCAGTAAGGTTATCTGTTATGACCCGGGATTAAAATCAACTTTATTCTAGAGCAAAACTGAGGCTAAAATAGGGCAAACAATCCCAAATCACTACTAGGTGAATAATAGAATGTGTCCTTAGCGAGCAGAAAAATGGCAATATGACAGTTATATGACTGCAATTTATACGACAATATCACCTCAATCTTACAGAGACATTTACAACATGTGAAAAACTCTAGTGTGGAGTAGGCAAAACACTGATTGAAATCGAGTGACAAGTTATGTGATCCTTTTAGAAATATTCAAATATTGTCATGGTGAAGGACACCTAATTGTTTTACATCCTGCAACCACGTGGGAATCAAACACAGGTATTCTGTATTATGATTGAACACCTTAACCATTTCACTACCCATCTATCCCTGGTGTACAATGAAAGTAAAACCATCCCGAGCACTGTTCCATAAAAGCTCTTAGCGCTATGACTGCCATTAGTTACGATAATTTTTGTTATTTTTGGTTTTTACATAAATCACAGAATTAAACATACCATCACCCATCACAAGTCAAACTCAGCCGGAGTCTTGTTCCACAAAGTGATCTAGAGCTACCACTGTAGAAAATCTAACTTACCTACTCTGGTCATTCCTGCTCCCCATTTAACAAAGCCATCATAGCACTCTCATAACTCATAACTCCCAAGTTTACAATACAGTAAACTAAGGTAATAACAAACTCAAAGAGACCACTAATTTTAGTTCGTTATAAGCCTATATACAGCAAATGTTGAGACAAAAAAAGAAGTTTGTTATATCCATCAGTTCATTATAAACATAATTTACTGTAGTTGTATAGCTAAGACTTCTTCCCGAAATGGGGCCCTTGTAAAAATATCAACCCAAGAAATACACATACTCATCACCCATCTTAACCAACCTCAATCCTCAATTCAGCTGATGTTTTAAACAGAGTACCAATGATTTATTCTGCAAATTATGTTAAGATTTGGTATGACTGTTTATTTCATAAATTACTGTAGTTCGGTCAGGCAATCTTTTGAAGGATTTGAGGCTGACACTAACCACGGGAGATTATAGGCCCTTAGTATCAGGGCTCAGCTCTCACAGATTAGGCTTCCCTACAAGTGGATATCTAATCTGCCACATTTGTTGATTTTCTACTGGGTTACATGCATGGCTCCAGATTCAGTAAGTTTTGCTGTTTGACTTCAATTATGTGCCCCATGATAATGCATTATGTGATTTTCCTTACAACCAATCAAACATTCATACTGTTTATAACCAGATGTCTGACCTGGCACGCAGTTGTTTTCAAATATTTCCTTATGGGATAATCAAGATTGTAAGTGTGATGTCCATATCCCCTCCCTCCTCAAACCACCACCCTTCTCTTGTGACCTCACCCTCAGATGTCTGCCCTTCCCAAAACCCCACCCTCGTACTTCTCCTTCTACTCCTGCCCTTCAATCCCTTCCCTAGTACATATCCTGCTGTCACCCACAGATCCCCTCCGTCCGATCCCCTCCTTCCTGCTCTCCCACCCTTGGAACCCTTGGAACCCTTGGATCCCCTCCCTAGTGCTCCCCCACCCACAGATCCCCTCCCTCCTGCTCCCCTCCTTCCTGCTCCCCCACCCTCGTATCCCCTCCTTAGTGCTCCCCCACCCACAGATCCCCTCCCTCCTGCTCCCCTACCCTCCGATCCCCTCCTTCCTGCTCTCCCACCCTTGGAACCCTTGGAACCCTTGGATCCCCTCCCTAGTGCTCCCCCACCCACAGATCCCCTCCCTCCTGCTCCCCTACCCTCCAATCCCCTCCTTCCTGCTCCCCCACCCTCGTATCCACTCCTTAGTGCTCCCCCACCCACAGATCCCCTCCCTCCTGCCCCCCTACCCTCCGATCCCCTCCTTCCTGCTCCCCCACCCTCGTATCCCCTCCTTAGTGCTCCCCCACCCTCCGATCCCCTTCCTCCAGCTCCCCGACTCTCCGATCCCCTCACTCCTGGCTCCCTACCTCGGTCCCCACCCTTCTGCCCCCTGACCCCCTCCCTCCTGTTCCCCTACCCTCACTGCCCCAAGCTCTTGCTCCCTCACCCAACCAGGACCCATCCTCCTGGTCCCTCAACCTCCGCCCCCTCCCTCACCCATCCGATCAGGCCCTCCAACTCCCTCGCCCTCATGTCCCATCCCACCTGCTACTCTTCCTTCAGTGCCCCCACCTCAGAGATCCCCTCCCTGTCCAACAATGTCCTCTCAGCTGAATTCCCTCCAGACTCCTTCCCTCCCGGAACTTGTTCAGTGTAGTGGAATTCCAGGTCAAGAGAGGGGGACCCCTCACCAGCAGCTGCCGAAGGAGATAAGATTGGACCTGATCTCTAATCCCCCATTTCCCAATCCCCTTGTTTATTCTAATTATGCCATTTCTCTCCCTTTGTTTGTTAGCATAATTTCCCCCTGTCCTGGGAGGTCCACCCGTGTTATTGAAGTATATTCACATCGACCCAGCTTTCACGTTGAAATAATAACATCATTGATTAATCTGATTACCTTCTCAACTTAACAAATGATCCCCATTTGAAATATGATGATGCCAGTTAAGTTGGATAGAAAATGAAGACACACAAAGAGAATCAATAAATAAACCAAGCTAGTTCACAAAACATACTCAACAATACTTCACCACTAATGTAAAACAACTTAGAACCTATGTCAAACAAAGAAACTTAATATTCATTAATGTATTATTTAATAGATCACACTTGCCTTACAACTATAAATATATATCATGGTAAAAGAAATCATACCACAAATGTTTTATTAAATTAATACATTTGATCTACTTATGTATTACTTATTCAAGATCCATCTTGAAATTAATTAAGCAGTGTTTTTTTTACACTTGAAGTTTGTCATAATTTCTAAAATTAAAAGAAATAAAAAGAGCAGTGGGAATTTTAAAATTTATTAGTTGTGAGTCATCCCAAATATGAATCTAACAGTTTATCATAAATTTACATATCTTTTATGATATGCTATGAAGCGATGATTTATGCTTAACGGAACTTGGGCCAGCCATGCTATCTCAATGGGTAGACAGCATGTTGCTCCAGAAAGAGTTTCAATTCAGACAGATGGTATGCCTCCTCTACTGAGAGCTACTTCTTGCAAGTTGCGTACTTACACACCAGAGAGCTTCTTTATATCATTAACTTATCTATTAATCGTCTAAATGTCTAACTGGTTGTCTGGACAAATGGAACATGTCAGATAGGAAGGCATCAATTTTTAAACTGGTGACTCAATTTTGCTTTGAAGTAGTTTGGAAGCAGAGTTGGGCCAAGTCCGCAGAATCTCCTACAGCTGGCTTGCATCATTTTGACAACACACCGACAATGACTCGCTTGTAAGCAAATTATTAACCAATTTTCTATGTAAATAGCAATGGAAACAGGCCGTGGAGAATGTCAAATAAGAGTTATTTGGTTTCAAAATGTCGTAATCTTATTGGCATCAATCATGAAGGGGAGTTCTCGAACAAACTCGGACAATTAGAGGCTAGACCTGTCTCAGCTGATAGTCGGGAGAAAATAGTTCTCACCAAACATAAAAACCTTAAATCCAACAATGGCCTATTACAACATCAAACATAAAAAGTATGTGTTTTGTTCCTTTTTCAGATATGTTGATATACAACTATATCAGATTTCAGTAAATACTCCCGACTTTATAAACAAGTGTAACTTATTTATTATTCTAGATGAATGGTAATTCAAGTTTTTCAGCTATGATTACAGAATTTGTTTTACTTTTCTTATTTATTAATAACTGCTTCACTTTAAAAAAGCAAAATAATCAAATACCCAAAACTGTTTTTCTTGTATAGTAATACGTCAAATAACAAATAACACAATTTGAAATTTCCAAGACAAGATTTTGCCCAAAAGCTAAAATGAAGTTTTAATGATCTAACTTCGCTTCTCCTTCAGCAGTTAATCGTCATGCAAGACTAGCAGCCAGTACTGCAGGTGGGTTGCATACACACAAGTCAATAAAGGCCTATCCATCCTGCCACCACCAGCCCTTGTAAATCACCAGCCAATGACATCATGTTTACTCAAGGTCAACTCCCAGGTTAACCAATTATGATTGGTTGAGGCAAGGTATGGCAACCTTTGACACCAGACCACACAAGTAAGGGGCAATTAGCGCAAATTAGGCCTGGCAGAAGCGTTGGAGGCATTTTCTTGGATTTAATAAGTAGTCGGAATCAGAGATTATCTTGATTAACCAGATAAAATGCATAGTTTCAACAAGCATTAACTTACTTTACACTCACCTTCCTGAGATATTAATTAGATTGTGAAGAAGGTTCAACAGTCTTGGGTAACCTCCCTGTGATTTAATGGCATGACCCAGCGTCCATGCTTGAGAGATGATTGATATAATGGCTTACAGTAGACATAAATATTTTCATGAATTTATGTTGGTTTTGTTTACTTTTGCCGCATTTAATTTACGACAAAACCAAAAGATCATGATGTTTCATAAATTCACAAGAATCTAAACAAATCTTTTACAAGTATCAAGATTCTGTTTCACAACAAGCATGCAGTGATATATCGCAAATACTATCTCAAATCAACATATCAGGCTTTACATATCACTGTTTCCTAAAATTAAGTTTACTTCTATCTCCTTACAATACATATATTTGGTTTAAATAGAGTGGCCTTAACTTAATTATCAATTCATTTATCAATAAATGACCTTCAGTCCCTCCAACTAAACCTGTATCCTATCTTTCAAGCGAGTCTCAAAACTCAAGGTACCTTCACAAGCTGTGGAAACTCGTGGCAGCTCCGGTCACCAGTCCATGTCTCCGACTACAGTGTAAGTACCTCACATCAAGGGAAGAACCCCGAAAATATCCATCAAGTGTAACACACGAAATGCATTAACACCCTCCTCAACAGACCACCACTCTGCACTGTTGTGAAGATGGTATGTGGTGATAGAATAAGCACGAAAACAAACGTCTTGCCCCATGCACAGCTCCTTGCAGGGTACAAAGCATCACTTGAGGCCCTCTCTCAAAGAGGCACTTTATGCTACCATAAACATTGCATCCAAATACTGTAAATGTTTAGATGGAGCCATTAGCGGTTGACACCTCACAGCCTCGATGTCATTCGAGACACATTTTCCCAATTCCTGAAAATTCAATTTTTTGCATTGGTGCGAGTGAGCTGTACGATGTTTTTATAGCCTGTGCATGCCGCTCTCGTTACCATATTGATGAAAGCTTAATTCTCAGGCTCCGCGACTTTATACCCGGACCACAGCCAGAGAAATCACAGCGGAGGTCGACAGCACCATCTTTGTTTTCATTCTTTGAGAGTATCACAGATTTCCGCACTGATTCATGAGCATAACTAAGCTCTGATCGGTGTGCTTGCCGTGCCAATCATGTCCGCGTTTATTTCCTATATTGGATACATTGCAAACTCAGGGCTCTTTCCTCGCGTCAGATGGACACGCAATACGTAGTTCTTCTCACCGTGAACATACATTGTTGTGAAAAATAACAACATATTTTCAAAAGGTTTTGTATTACACTGTAATTAAAGAAATTAAAACCCTTGTTCGCTTTTGTTCTTGTTGTTTCTAACAGGGAACACCTGGTTTGTTTAAGAGTTATTGTTTGAAAAAACAAAAAGGTTTCCAGATTAAATGGTTCTCATTTTTCCCTCGACACGTTTTTGGTGATTTCCATGCCAATAACTTCTTGTCTTTTTTTAATAGTTTTTACCATGTTGTAGAAACATGCAAATAATAAACTTGTTTCTTCTGAAAACCTGGAAGAATTACTTTCCTTATTACACTGTTGCCTCTTTATTTATAATCTCATTAAACATTTTAATATTGCCATCAAAATTATTCATAGAATCATAATCACACATAAAGCCCCCAAACACTTGGTAAAGGAAAATATTATCTGAGCTACCCACCGTCCTTTATACATTCAGCATAAGAGACGTTGAATATTTCAGAAACAATATTCGAACCTGAAACTCCCCAATGTATTCTTTGACCACCATCAAATAAGAGCTCCATTATAAAATCAGGATATAAAACAAACATTTTATTTTGAGAGCTTTTAGCACATAGGGATTTCGAGAGGAGGTAGCAGGCTACTTTAAAACAATCAACACCAAGCATTCCAGACATGGACGAGAAGATGGGACTATGAGGTGCTGAAACTACTTTCCTTACCACTAGCTGAAAATCTCATGTCTACTTCACTTGTCATATGGTAAAGACAGCCAAGATTTATTGTTAGGACACATACCCTCGACAATAAGAAATATGTGAAGCTCTTGAAGAATGTACATATATATAGTGGTTAAAATGGAACATGTTGCTATAATTCTTGCAAATGGTGGTACATAAGTATATTATGACAATTTGAAAATATTTGTGAACACATTTTGAAAGAAATGACACATCAATTTAGAGAAGTGTGAATTATTTTAACTTATTTTATGAAAAAATATCAACAGCAGTGAAAATAACTAGTTCTATGAGATATACAATAAATAAGTCATGAGAAAAAATGGTTTCAGCCTCGAAAAGTATAATAGCTATGAAGTTTATTCAAATGAAACTTTTATGAAGGCACAAAGACAATATTGCCATTTGTTATTCCACAGCAACCTACTTCTGTACTTCCAGAGACACTGGTACTGTTAAATTAGAAGTAAAATAATTCAACATTTAACTGTTAAAATTGGAACAAAGGCTACACTAAATACTCTATTCATACGAACAAAAAATGATTTTGTTTGAATATTCATTGAATCAGAATTTTATGGGAACTCTTGTATTCTGCAAAAACGTGTGGCCATTCAGTTTATTTAATAATGATTACAAGATACTATAATGACTAAAATCATAAAGTAAAAATGGGATGTTTGTGTTAATAGATAGAGCATATAAGGAAGAGAATTTATGGACGTCAACTTCTTTATTATGAGGAACGTGAATGAAGGAGTAAGCATATACTCCGAAACGTTGTGTTCCTCATAATAAAGAAGTTGACATCCATAAATTCTCTTCCTTATGTGTATCACTACTAAATGCCTTTCAAAGACTAGATAGAGCATAGTATATATATATTTAGATGAAATTCAAACTTAATTAATAATTGGGCTCATATGTTAACAGTGATTAACATAAGTGTATTTTAACACTCTCAACGTGCAGAGAACAGCTTGCTGGATTAATACATGTCCAAACCACCCCTTTACAAGCTTACATATTCTGGTATTGCAGACTCACATCTAAGAGTGTCTTACCTGTTGGCGAGGGGTCCATAGTTTCACTTTAATTTCTTTCCTTTAGGGAAAAGCTTCACCAATATTTGTACTCCTGTATTAGATTTTAAATGCTGCGTCAAATCTTCTACATAGAGTGTTTCCTCAAGGAATGAAATAACAGTTTTACAGTTTTTAAATTTGACACATATTACTTCAGAAAATGCTTAATTAAGCAATTCAAAAGATGAATTTATCAAATGTCCCATTTTCCAGACAATGTTCCATGTCCCATGTCTCCATACAGTTCCTGTCACAGTGTCCTCCGGACCAATATCACAATAACTGACCAGGTCCGCAAAGTAGCCCTTGTAATGTTACTGGCTTCATGAGGGAGGGTCCAAGCAGAAGGCTCCAAGGGGAGGGCTCACAAGTGAGCTGGGCCCACTCACACTAAAGTCACTGGCCTGTAGGATTACACAACCCTTCTGCATTCAGTGAAACCCACAGCGTCAATGCAAACCCCAGTTGCCTTCAATGAAACCCACACCTGCTCCTCCGTGATGACAAGACTTCAATGAAATCAGCCACTTTTGTGAAACCCCCAGTTGGCAAGACATCCGGTCTTCAATGAAACCCCAGCCTGTCCCCGCAGATGACAAGACTGTTCAACCAGCAATGAAAGCTCTGGCTTCAATGAAACCCCAGCCTGTACCCCCCAGATGACAAGAAGACATCCAGTGCCGTCTCCCCCATCATCTCCATCTGTTCTCCACCAGCTACAACTCAAGTCCCATGTTTACCCCTCTAATCACCTTCCCAATACATCAACATGCCACAGTGTCTACCCAATTACCGACCAATTAAGCAATCAGGAGACAAATTAAGTGGCCGACAGTTCTCTGTTTGCTGAAGCAAGTTCCGCTAATACACAGTATATCCAAAGTTTACGTGTATATCACCACACAGTCCACTGAGATACCGGCTTGATAGTGTTTGGACTAGAATATACTGCCTAAGTTTGACTTGTGAATGTTGGACTCAGGCCTGCTGTGGAGCCCTCCTTCTATAGGCTGCTTGGGGGGCTATCTCCACTCCTAAACAGACATTAACCCTTTAATTGACAAGCTTGCATCTACAGATAACCAGTGAGCTAACCTCCATCATCATCCATTAGGGCAATTAGACTCCAAGGCAGAACAGATTGGAGAGGTCACTTTTTCTGGATTTATTTTTTTTTCTGCTGGCAATCATGGAACTTTTTTTAACAGGTACATGGAAGTTCATGACATCTCCCGACGTACATGAACGCATTGCTAATAAAGTACCCCCAATCCAGACCAAGTGATGAAAAGGGAGGAAGACTTCTTAATTAAGGTGAAGGTATATGTGCACATAACACTGTCAATGGGTTCTTGTTCTGGAAACGTAAAGGAACAAAATGGAGACTTATAATAACCAGTGTTAGGCGTTAAAAAGCTATTGTTCAGTTGTTTGCTATATAAAAACACATCATCAAAGTAAAAAAAATATTCTGGGAGAAAAGGGAACCATTACGGAAAGCTCTGTATGATATGAGTAGGTTTGAACACTGTTCTTTCAGCAATATCCAACAATATCACAGCAGCGCACATCAGAAATCGGCTTCACAAAGTGGAATTGAACTAGGCCTTGGTGGGTTGAGCAAACACGTCAACCAGAAGGCTACTCCAGTGCTGTTTGACGTGATATCCTGCATATATCCTTGAAGTTGGTACACACCCAACACTCCCATTTCAACTGTGTAGCAGTAGTACTAAACAGCAGTTACCATTGTCCTGCCAAATTGATATGTCCATATATATATTGACATTAACTTGTCAGAAATACTAATAAAATGCTGTAGCTTGTTAGAGTGAGTTTGGTTTAACTCTAGTTTAACCAGCATTTTCTTCATATCAAGTGTGAAATCGGCATCATCATCATCATCATCATCATCATCATCATCATTATTATTCATATTAATGCAAGTCTGATTAATGAGAATGAACAACAAAGTAACCTACTTGTCTTTGACATTACCACTTGGTGAAACCCAGAAGCGCTGGTGTGGTGTTGATAGGACAAATCTGGATTCCAACCAATGATCAACGGATCCATAAATTGGTGCATATTTAGACCACTAACGAAACATGTTTGAATAAATACAAAACTATTAATCTGTCACAAGTAAAGTCACTTTCATCACACAAAGAATGAAGGATATATTGTACTATGATGTGTGTCATATTGCAACCTACATATAATATCAAGACTTACATATCAAAATACATAAATAAACATCATATCACACATAATCTGTATTGTTACAGTTGAATAGATTTTGAACAGCAATACCAGACCACGCTTGGTTAGTAAACAGCTTAGGTATATCAAAACAAAGAAAATTTGTATAGCTAAAATATATAGCTATATATATATATAATTTAGCATAAATCTGTTTGGGTCTGTTGGAAAAGATAAACTTGATTACTGATTATTTGATAACAACCACAAACATCTGAATAATGGTATCTGTTTATTCTTTAATCCATGAAAGAGTCAGGCAAATGAAAATAAATTCAAACTATTTGTATTTCATTTTCTTTTGGTTCTGGTTGGTCGAATCCTAAAGAGACAAAATTGAAACAGTGTGTCCTACAGATGACTTTGACAAGGAGTCATGATCGGAAGAGTTTAGATCTGACATCATACAAAGCAGTTCTGAGGATGCTACTACTACCACAGCCTGATCCCACACTGTAAACCCTCTACCTTACAGCTCATCCATAATAGCATGTCTACTGCACAGCATGTTTGAAATTCAACATGATACTGCTTTAGTTTTGTTATTTTCATATTTTGTTATAGTTTATCTATAATGTCTGAACTGTTTTTTCCCCGGCCCTTAGTTTATATAATGTCTGAACTGTTTTTCCCCCAGCGCTTAGTTTATATAATGTCTGAACTGTTTCCCCCCCCGGCCCTTAGTTTATATAATGTCTGAACTGTTTCCCCCCCGGCCCTTAGTTTATATAATGTCTGAACTGTTTCCCCCCCGGCCCTTAGTTTATATAATGTCTGAACTGTTTCCCCCCCGGCCCTTAGTTTATATAATGTCTGAACTGTTTCCCCCCCGGCCCTTAGTTTATATAATGTCTGAACTGCTTTCACCCAGCAATAAGTGGGTGTGCATGTACGTATATCATCCATCCATCAATCAGCATTGCGATAGTTTATAAACTTAGCCAACGAACTATCAGTGATTAATGAAAATAATATTCATCATCATACATATGGATTAGATTTCAAACAACCGAAGCAACTGGAAATTGAAACTTTCAGATATAAGACTCTCCAAATCACCCATCAGAAACCAGCGTTATTACAAGAAGTCCTTGACACCCTCAGATTAAATTTGATTAAAACAGTCATGTTACCAACACTCTCTATGTAACGTGTTGCACCAATTCTAATATTTCAGGATCAAAGATTTCATTTATTTTAGATTATGTACATAATTCATTGTGATAGATCATTTATTAATGGGAACATATGTGTTTGATAATTCCAGGATTAGCTGTTCGAGACAGGATAAGACCTGAACATTGATTTGTCAGAAATAATCAAAATATGAACACGTCAACCCTAAAATGGATGGCTTCTTGTTGATAGAATATTAAGGAAATTGAGCCTGCCAATTACACCAAATTAATTTAATCAAGACCTAATCAATCACTGTATTTACTTCCTATGTCAAAGATGCAATATCAATATCATTTAATTGTGCACCAAATACAATACAAAATCTGCACCGAAATGAATCAGCCACATATCCTAAAAGTTTCTACCATTTCACAAAGTTTTTGTCATTTCACAAAGTCAAGCCTGAAACATTCATATAGGTATAGCAGACTTCATAATTACCTTGCTCACAAATTCGGAATATACTCCAATGAAACTTCACTTATTACTTCGAATGATTTCAAACTGACAAGTCTATTACAAGCATGAATTCACCAACAGCAACGTAATGCACGGCATGATGATGAAGACAGAGTCCTTGCCAAAATGGATTCAAGAGTGGTATAAGAAAGTCCAAGTGAGAAACGTAACGCACTATAGAACCGTTAGACACTTACCCATTTCGTCTGTATATCTGTGCAGTATAAACAATATGAGCCTCTCTCGCTAACATACACACTGCTCTCAATGTCCTATACTGACGTGCATCAATTAACGAGAATCGTGTTTTTGTTCCAGTCGAATCAATATCTTTCTCCATACCAGGGTGCAAAACAGTAGGGTGAAATTTTCGGGCTTAAAAGCCTTTAATGACTTGGAGTGTCAATAGACCCTAACTGGTTTTCTCTGTTCAAGAGGAGAGATATAATGCGTGTTAAGAGTAAAAGCCTGTCCCACCGTTTCTGCTTCCTCGCTGTAAGTGGCGATACAAACTTGTGTGTCCCTAAACATGGCAAGATTGTACATAGGAAATTACAGCACTACAGTGCAGGCTAATTAAAGACACGTCTCAGCATAGAGGACAGCCGAGCTGAAACACAGAACCGCTTTTAATTGCTGGCTCCAGTGGACACATATCCATAGAGAGACTCTAATTCCTTCTTTCCTCTCCAAATTAAGGAATCTGACGTGACAGGATTTTGCAATTTCCAAACGAAAAAGAATGGCTTTGATCAAGGGGTTGAGACCCCTCACACTCCATTTCAACTATATCCACCATTTTTCAATTTCCTGTAAACCATAACTTCATTTTCGTTCATTTCATAAAAACAGACAGCTGGCAGTATCGAGTGAGGAGAAAGCATACAAGACCACTTAACAATGATAACCTATGCAGAACAAGCATTATCCAAAGAGAGGCTCTAAAGCATCAAGCATGTCTCGATGAAATATCAGATTCTCCACTAATTAGCCCGAAAGTGACAATGTCAAAAAATCTATACATAACAGAGAAGATGCATTCATTAAAGCAACACTGTCATTTATATCAATAACGGGCTCCTGTTTGTAACAGAAAAGTCGCTTCTCTCCTAGAGATAATTGGAGTCTGTGTGTAAAGCCTAATATTTGTACCACTACACTGAAAACAGCCAGATTTAAGGACATGAAACCATCTAATTTGGAAAGTCAATTATGTGTTTTTTTACTAAAGCTTTGAGGATTAAAAGACAACTAACTGCTATGATTTAGCAGTTTATGACATTATCAATTTAAATAACCACAGGAGATAGTTAAGAAAATATTTTAAATATATTTGTTTCCAGTGATATAGGAAATGAGATGAGAAGAACAATTCTCTGCCAGCAGACCCCTGCAGATATTTGAACACTTCCACATTTTGGACAAAAAATTCAGAATTAGTGTTGGCATTTCAAAGTTTCTATGAGCAGTATCGTTAAAATTTGCCAAATTATTTTCTATCAATTGATTTTCTTTGACTGTAGGTTTTATACCACCACTCTTCAATAATAAAGAAACCCAACTTCAAAGACAAAACTCTAACTTGCTTTTCAGGAAGTCCTCTTTAACAGAAAATAATTATGAAATTAGGTAAATTTGTTCTTGTATCAGAAAAGGGAAACTCAAGGCCCTATAATGAAGCAAATTTGCTGCTTTTAAGTCCCAAATCAATAGTTCTTTCTACCATTAACAATATAAAAGGCTTTACTTCAGTGTAAACAGTTGCTTAATGATGGCCTGCCCAAACAGACTGATTTATTGCTTTGGAAGACTCGAGTCAATCTTTTTAATTTATATTCAAATCAAACGAAATTCTATTGATACAATCATAATTGTGTGTACATAATGGAAAAAGTGTATATATTGACCAGTTGTCATGTCGATCCAATCTTTGCCTGTCACCAGGGCTCAATAATTCATTGATTCTATGTGTTCTTTTCTAATCTCACGAATCAGTGTATCAGTGTATATATAGACAACACAAGTCTCCACATATCCTCATCTTCCACCCACCTACCTTACATTCCATCCGTTTGTTGTACATATATCCACACAGAAATGCTGCCATCTGATCATCCTTCTGTCTCTTCACCCATCTGTCTAACCATCAGGCCATCCATTCAACCCATCAATTTAACCATCATCTAACTATCCATTCATTCAACATCTGTCAACCCATCCATTTAACCATCATCTAACTATCCATTCATTCAACATCTGTCAACTCATCCATTTAACCATCATCTATCCATTTATTCAATCATCTGTCAACCCACCCATTTAACCATTATCTAACTATCCATCCATTCAACCATTGATCAACATCAACCCATCCATCTCTCACTCAACCATCTATCTAACATCAACCCATCCATTCAACCATCCATACATCCATCTATCCCACATGATAGCACACAAGAGAGGTTGCATGTGTTGTTGCTCTAATAGCTGATCATCCAGGCTAACAAGAAGAAAAATATGAAAAATTCATCTCATAAAAACTTTCTCCCTTATGATGATTTGTTAAATATATATTATCTAGACTTGCCTATTTTAATCATCTGACCTGTGATGACCTGTGTAGATCTGGGTAAGAGGCGACTAACAGGATCAGGTGGTCAGGCTCGCTGACTTGGTTGATGCATGTCATTGTATCCCAATTGCGTAGATCGATGCTCATGATGTCAATCACTGGATTGTCTTGTCCAGAATCGATTATTTACAGACCGCCGTCATAACAAACAAACAAACAAACAAACTGACCTGAGATAACTAGGATATGCGATTGCAGCCTTCACATTTGGTGGGCAGGACTATTCCTATCAAGTGATTGATCACACAGTACTGACTACACAAAGTAGCCATTGTGGCCAGACAATACCCCTGTGGGAATCCCATGTTAGAATACATCCCTATCAACTTATGCTTCTTGTATAAGGTGACTACATAAGTCACGTGGACAGGCTCTGTGACTTGGCTTATTGTGTGCAATAACACCTTGACAGCATGGTCATTTTCTCATAATATTAATCACTGGTTTGTCTGGTGAACACTTAATTATTTACAGGACGCCTTCATACAGCTGGATTATTGCTGAGCGTGGCATAAACAAACAATTAACAAAATATTCCCCATTCTTGTAGCCCTTAAAGGGAGACTATGCTCCATGATCTGGTGCCAATGTTTGGTCATGGTCTTGATGATATAATTTGTGATTTGTGTCAAAACGAGACATTGTATACATTGTATGTGTATAATTTGGGTACTAGCGCTATAAACATCATCAAATTTCAGTTTAGAGATGAAAGAATAAGGTTTTGGAATGACCACATTCAAATGGCTAGGACTGCCCACTGCCTAGTCTAGTCTCCCTTTAAAACAATCCCGACTAGCACAAGCCTCTTACAAAAGTATGCAAAGTTCCTTACAACACAAATGTGCACAGACAGCACCTTCAAAGATTAGAAAACCTATGTGATGGAGCTTACACCAACCGTACACCAATGAGATAGACTTCATACTCACTTTAGCTGTGTGATAACCTGAATACTGAAGACACACTGGAGATTTCAGATCTGAGATGTGTCCATGTGCAGTTGCAGCACCACAGAGGGGTGTACATCATGTAGCTGCCGATGAGGCACACAAAGACCTGACAGCCCCGTCTGATTAGCGGAGGCTGTATAAAGAGTAGATCCAGGTACGATAATTTGCTACTTGGCTCCTTGTTGAATCAGTGACTAACTTTGGAGAAGATTACCCTCTTATTGGACCAACTCAATCAGGGGGCTCGTTTGATTTTAATTACCTCCCTTGCATTATGTCAGTGTATAATTAGGCAAGGCTTTGTTAAATTAATGAAAGCTCATTTCGTTGTGATTAGTCTGATGAGACTGTAATTAGAATGAATGAGAATTTAATAATTAATAATTGATAATTTTAATTACTCTGTGCAAGAGCAAAGCCCCATCCAACACTAAAACCAGCAGCTTCATGCATACTTGATATACATAGGTCCATAGTCATTCAACATACTTAGTGAACAATTTAAAATCTTAAAGACACCACTATCTGTGATTAAGGCCAAAGTAATGTATGCTACAGTATTCTATGCCAATTAATTTGAGTGGATACTGGTATTTGTAAAATGCATAGCACAGATTCTGATGCAAGATTTCCTCAGTACATTGTAATTAAGTAGGGATTTTCAAACATTCAGTTCAAAAGTTCATGTAGTAAACCTGTTCACATGAGACTGGGTTTTGATGGAAGACTAATTAGGTACCAAATGTCTGAGTGCTGCTTAAGGTTGTTGAGGCTACATTCTTCATGAGGTCACATTGTTCGTGCAGCCACATTGTTCATGAGGCCACATTGTTCATGAGGTCTCACTGGTCATGCGGTTATATTGTTCATGAGGCCACATTGTTCATGAGGTCTCACTGGTCATGCGGTTATATTGTTCATGAGGCCACATTGTTCATGAGGTCTCACTGGTCATGCGGTCACATTGTTTGTGAGGTCATATTGTTTGTGATGCCACATTGTTCATGATGCCACATTATTCATGATGCCACATTGTTCATGAAATCACATTGTTAATGAGATCACATTGCTGGTGAGGTAATATTGTTCATGAGGCCACAATGTTCATGATGCCACATTATTCACGATGCAACATTGTTCATGAGATGAACATCAATAGATTTGGTGAGATATAGATTGTGTACCATGATATATGCAGTATGACTTGTTTCAAAGTTAAATCCAAAGTGTGACTTGTCTCGGGAGATTAAAGGCATTGACCACTTTGTCAAACCCATGTCAGACCAAGGACAAATTTGAAATTAGAGCCCAAAACCAGCAGATCCTGGTACCCAAGGGAAGCAACTCTGCACATCTCCTGTTACTATCCGCCACACAGACCAGACCCTAGTCTGCTGATCCATCAACTGAATGCCAATGCCAGCTTCTACAATACATCAGCAGCAATCTTCAAATAAAACCTCGTAAAACCTAATAAAACTATCAGCCAATTCAAAACCTGTACGATAAAATGTTCCAAATCAATTGACCTTTATTCTCCAGAAAGACTTGTAGCAAGTCTATAGCCGGAATCCCCATTGTTCCATTAGCCCACTGCTACACTGCATTAGCAGGGCCATATAACAGCATATATCACCAACATGCTTTAACATGAGCTTCATAAAAACATCCTACATGTCCATCAACTACTTCAAACTGATTGATGAATACACAATTTCAAGACGTAAAAGAAACCGCAAGTATGTTAGCGTGTAGCGAGTTGAATTAGTTGGGATGTCCCCTGGCTTATTTACACACAGAACAAAAAGCTCAGCTGTACTTAGGAGTGGAGGACCAATAAAGGAAATGTAGAAACACAATAAATTAAACTTGAAAGTTTGCTTGATATAATTATTGAAAGAAAATGTTTAAAACTTCAAGGGTATTGGTTGATTAAAACACAAGGAAGAAATGAGGTAATTGTTGAGTCACTGATGGTGTCACCTTGCCGCTGCTGATAAACAACTTATACTACAAGATTAAAGCAAGAACTGCTTGCTAAATTATCGCTTAATTCCATGTGAAAAACACATGATGAGAGGTTTAAAATTAAATTGATTTGTTTACTTATCTGCATGAGAAACAAGCTCTTGAAGTGGCACCAAACAAGGCTACTTGTCAAATTATGAGCAAAAACTACTTCTAAAGAAATTTGCTTTAAAGAATGCACTTCATAGTATATTCTTGACGAGTAGTTCTTCTGTCAACATATTTAATGATGATAATTCTTGTTGTTTGACATTCAACAATGGTTGGTTAAGTCAAATGGCAGTTTCAATATACATTAACAATAACGTTCACATACCAAAATGGTATACGTCAATACACTACACTACACAGCTGATGGATGTGCTACACAGTTATATATATATATGTTTTGATATATAATTTTGTTTTTTGTATGTGTCTACAGGAATGTAAATTATGTATGTCTGCATATATGTATATATGAATCATAATGTCTTGTCTTTTAAAATTGCATCTGTCCCGTAATGGAACGTTTCTGCAATAAATATTATCTTATCTTATATGTACAGCAAAACCTAACAAACATTCATTTCTTGTAATGGGATTTTAGAAAATGTTAATTACCCATTTATTTAATGCAGCCTTTTGAACTAATGCCTCTTTCCAATGTACCACACCCATGTTGCAGAGGAACACATTGCTTATTGAGAGAAAATTCAGAACAGCTCCACTCCCCACCCACAGATTCAGTCCTCTCCCTACCCCTCTTCCCACCCCACCCATACATTCAATACACCCCACCCATACATTCAATACACCCCACCCATACATTCAATACACCCCACCCATACATTAAATACTCCCCATCCACACATTTAATACACCCCACCCATACATTCAATACACCCCACCCATACATTCAATACACCCCACCCATACATTCAATACACCCCACCCATACATTCAATACACCCCACCCATACATTAAATACTCCCCATCCACACATTTAATACTCCCCACCCATACATTCAATACACCCCACCCATACATTCAATACACCCCACCCATACATTCAATACACACATCCACACATTCAATACACCCCACCCATACATTCAATACTCCCCACCCATACATTCAATACACCCATCCACACATTCAATACACCCCACCCATACATTCAATACACCCATCCACACATTCAATACACCCCACCCATACAATCAATACTCCCCACCCATACATTCAATACTCCATAACCCACCCATACATTTAAAAATCCCCACCCATACATTTAAAAATCCCCACCCATACATTTAAAAATCCCCACCAATACATTTAAAAATCTCAACCAATACATTCAATACTCCCTACCCATACATTCAATACTCCCCACCAAAACACCCTCTTCTCCCCCACAAATGGGACCACCACCAAACAACAACAATCCCCCCCCCACACACACACACCTCACCCTCATCGTGTTCATTATCTGCCTCTGCCTCTTCCCTCCTCTCCATTACCTCTAGGAAAAACCTAGCAATACAATTAACTTCACCGAAAGGTTGCCAAAGTCACAAACAAGTGCTTGAAAGTCACTCCCAAGCAGACACAACATAACACAAACACAACACAGCATACACAAGCAGCACCTACCTGTCACTCCACTGTTGTCCAGTCTCAGCACTTCCTCACCAGTCAGCTTGCTTTGTGGGGACAGTTTTCCGTTCATATTGCAAATGGGATCTGTAACATGGGGAAACAGAACCACCATACATTACAAGCCATTTCAATTTTTAAGAATCTTGTCAGCATCATTATTTGACACACTGGCAAGCAAGAGTGAGACCATGACTGTTTCAACTCAAGAAGGACCTGGGACCTTGCATAAACACATCGCCACTTAAAGCTGGCTAGGGTGTAGATATGCCACTGTAATCATAGCAAACCACTAAATGTACTTCAATTACATTGTAGCCATACAGCTAAATGCACCTCTATTAGCAATGTGGCCTACAGACATATAATACAGGATTGGGTTTCGCCAATCTCAAGTCATGGGCGCTCTCAGGCCTTTTAGCCAATAAATCCTGCACCCACTAGAGAGAAAGAGAGTGGTTCACTTCACTACAGTGTAACAGGCACTTGATGCCATCTATTCATGGTCAGGGCGAGGCTTTGTGATACATGGGCCCTGAACAGGCATATGATAGACATTCAATACTGGTACCACTTTATAACATTAGAGATAGAAAGACAATAGACACTATGAACGAGTTCTCCTTTGTCAGTATGTGACGCCCTTTTACGGTCATCATCAATTAATGAATATTGGTGATTTTTCAGGGCAAAACTTTGAGAAATACTCTCACTACCCTAATGATAGACTAACATCTAGTCTCTGAAATGAACATATGATACAGAAAAAAAACAGTTGTTAAATTTTCTTAATAAAAATTTAATAAAAAGGAGCCCAGAGACTCTCTGCAGTAATCTAGACTTGCCAAACATTATAGACTTGCATGGGCTGTATTTGATACATTTGTATCAGGGTTTGTAAGACAGACTACCCTAATGATTAGGATAATTGATATTAAAACTATGCCTAGTAAAGTGTGTTTCTCAGCACATGGATATCAAAACTGGTTCTCTTTGTAGTAACAATGAAGACAGAGCTGACTTACAGATTTCAACTTCATTATTTCAAAGTGACATTTCCATACACGAGTGAAACTATCCAGCACACTTGCTTGATAAAGATAACAGTACCTGTAGGGAAACATGTCACAGAAATAATAAGGAAGTTGAAATCCTAAAGTAAACTCTCTCTCTCCTTGTAGATTGACAGTATTATCCCCTAATCATATTTAGGTTAAAAAACAGGTGAAATTGATACTGAAAGTGTATGTTTCCTTATCCACATCTGAGTAAGATGAACAAGGAAATATAAAAGTTGAAATGAGGTTGAACTAACCATAGCCCAAACACCAATACTTTAAAATAAATATAAATTGGATGGTATCACTTGATATCTGTGGCATGAAAAACATAAGATTTTATCAATTCTTTATTTGATGAGATAAGTGGAATACTATCCATGTCTATAATACTGTCTTGGGGTGAAATTCAAGATCGTTTCACATATATAGCGACCTGTGTCTGTTTGTGTGTCTGCTTGTACTAGTGAGTGAGTTTGATTTTACGCCACTTTTAGCAATGTTCCAGCAGCATCACGGCGGGAGACACCAGAAATGGGCTTCACACATTGTACCCATGTCGGGAATCGAACCCGGGTCTTCGGCGTGACGAGCGAACGCTTTAACCACTAGGCTACCCGACCGCCCCGCTTGTACTAGTTTGGACTAGCTTGTACATGCCGCAGTTTAACATGGATATACCTACTCTGACAAGTTTTACTGAATCTGAGCCAACCAGTATTATTTTATTGTGTAATGCCGATGGTCAGGAAGATAACAAGTACCATCTTTTAACGTCTTTCGCTAAACACGGCCAGGGTATCAAACCACTGACCTGCTCACCAGACAGATACGCTATCCACTTGACCACAGAGGCGGTCCATATCAATAGTCTCCGATGCATTATCATCAAAGTCTATGTATAATGTATACATTGTCATATATCTTCACATATGACTGAAGAAAATAATGATCACATGCCACAATAGCTATAAGCAGTTCTGTAATATTTCACCTGGTTCAATCCATGAAGATTACGACATAACACTGACAACTTCTTGGTAACCAAACAAATATACTACCTTTCTCAAGTAGTTTCCTGTGAGGATAAAAGCTTTTGTCTTTGATGTTAATGTCCTTCCATTTGAGCAGGCTCAAGAATATTCAGCAGTGAGAGACAAGTACTGAACTGCATTTGCTTCTCTGCGATGTATATAGCTTTCAACCCAAGAAACATCAAACTAGAGAATTAGATTGCCGAGAAATTAAATATTAATTATATGCGGACATTATACGGTGGTTTGTCAATTAACTTAGTCTAACTGGTGGTTTCTCATTACGAGCATTAAGTGTTCTGGCCAAAGATATGCTCTCTCCATTAAAAAAGGCCCCATCAACGTGTGAGGGACTGCTGAGATGCCATTAGAGGCCTTTGACTCCAGGACCCCGCAGTCGAAGAATCAGTAAATAGTGACAATAGAATTGCCAGCTAAATGTACCTCAATTAGAAAACAACATTGATGCTGGTTTAGGTTTCACAACTAAAAGCCCTGATCTGATGGTCCACACAGATCCAATTAACAACTCCACTCAAGCGAATGGAGGGCCGAGACACGAGAAACTGATACACGTAGCAAGATAGACTTTTCATCTTTTGATATTAACTGTTAAACTTTGACAAGAACAGTTAATATTTAGTCTTCATGATTGCAAATAAATATCTTATTTGAGAAACAGAAAAGATAGAGAATAAAATTCAACCATTGTTGACAATAAAACAATACCTGTTTCTTTCATAAAACCTATTGATAGGTTTTCATACAACTAGTACACTCGAGGTCACTCGAATTTTAGTTAACATCGCTCTGCAGAAATAAACATTAGCTCTGGGATTATCATCATAAATTTAGGCTAATATATTGGTTTGATTTCTGATGAAAATGATAGTAATGAAAACAATAATTTGAGTTCACATTTCAAACCTTCAAGATGACAAATTCTATGATGAATTAGTGGTATTCCGCTACACATATTCAGTAAAAGACATCAAAAGTTGCCTTCCAAACAAGAAACAAACCATCTGGCTTGTCTTGAAATCAAATTTTGACTGAGGTACTTCAGTAAATGAAATTACTTGTTCAACTATGGGTTATTAAAAATGATCAAATATCATGGTGCATCAGGAATTCAGAAGAGAAGTAAGAGAACCTCATTTCCAGGGACACTTAATTGAAATGAGATATGATCATCAATTATCAGAACTCTTTCCCCAAGGAATTTCTAGACAATGTATCTCAAAGGAACGTGACCATGACTATAAGAAGCAAAATAATTCTTGCATCTGTTTTCTCTTCAAGTAAAATACAAAATGGTGTTGAGGACGTTTCCCATGAGGTCAAATCTTCAAAGTAGTTTCTAATCATGATGAAATACAATGATTTTAGTTGTAATTTCTCTTTTTTATGACCCTTTGGAATTTTTTATATTTCTTTGCATACAACCCTCTTTACAAAACAGTTTCTTGTGAATTAAGATTATATTTGGAACATTTCACTTCAGGGTGTTTACAAACTAGAATTTAGAATTTACAGTGTGAATTTTTTTTAACTGTGTCTAGAATTACAAAGAAGACTCAACAAGCAATTAATATAACAGTTTTAGCAGACTGTCTGGGAAAAACGACAAGAATTTGATTATGAACGTTCATGAAACTAAACAAGTGAACAGGAAGTCATGTGATGTGTTTTTTACAAAGGTCACACCTTATCCAATTACTGACTAATTCTCAAGCTATGATACACATTTCATTACGTGAGGCTTTTTTCTGTTGACAAAGGGAACAAAACAACACCTTCAAATTCTGGTGACAAAAAGTTTAAATGATTTAATAAAGACTCACCCACAAGGCTGTCGCAATGGAAAAATTAAGTTCTCATTTTTTACAAAACAGTCCCTTGTAATTCTCAGTGGAATGACACACGAGTGACAACTTTCATGGGAAAAGGTAATTTTCTAATTACAAAGCCTAGTCTACTGACGGGATCCTATTGGGGATAAACTATTGTTCGAGGCTGTGACACTTACACTTTTTTGTGTTGTCTTTCTGGAACAGCTATTTGTGTTTGAAGCAATAGAAAAGAATTATTGAGTTAAAGCAGAAAATCAAATAACCGGTTTTACCATCAAAACTGACAGACAAGTAGTCTCTGTAGATTCCTCGAAAAGACAATTAACGCTCCAGTAAATGCATTTGATTGAAAAAAGAGGAAAAAATCACATTCCATGTGCAAAATAATAAGAAGCGAACACATCCTTTGACACTACGAGATTAGGTCAGGTGACTCTACTGTCAGATCTGGTAAGGGAAACTAGAAGATCATCATGGGATATCAATGATTATGTGTCACGCTACAGTGTATACGGTAAACGAGGAAGTTCACAATATGCTAATTCTTACTTTGATGTTACCAGTTGGAATATCTTCCCAAACCACTTCATGCATATTCATCCCACTAATGCATGTCACAAATCAGCTTACCAACTTTGAACTTCTCAAATTTGATGTAAAATTATTCTATTTATCTTGACGAAACATCAAATTACCATTTATAGGCACTTTTATTTGTATTGCTTGCTAATATAGACTGCAGGGTGAGCTTGGGAATAATTGAAACAAAATGGAATTGAAAGCTAATACTACTGTCACAAGAAGATACGTTTTAACTAAAACAGTTGAACACTGTCTGTGAAACAATTTACAGAATGTTTAGAACTGTAGGGTACAGTTCAGTCCGGTTCACACTTATCTCCATTGTCATCATGTTGAAATTGTACTAGTCAACACTATTACGCTTTTATCGTTTAAAACTAAACAATACTGTTTAACTCTATTGAAATTCATCTACATTAATTGTAATTGTTTTGTAACCAATTCTGACCAATTTGATCAACAGATCATGAATTTCATACTCAGATTTTCTACCTGTCTACTTTTCCCTTCAGTTATTTGACCCAATATCAACAATAAATCACCCACTGGCTACAAATCTCAATACAGTTATATTTGATATGAACACACAATGCCATTTAGAAAGTGGTCAAATGTAACAAATGTTATATTTGGGATAACACTTTCTTAGTAAAGTTCAGATTCTTGTACTATTTTGGTGTTGAGTCCCTATACTTTACCAAGAAAGTGTTATCCCAAATATAACAATTATATTTGATATTTCTCTGAAAAAAATTGAGATTCATTCATAATGCCCAAACATACATCACATGCTACTCCAACATGATATTGTGGTGAACAGACCTCTTCTCGAGTTACTTATTACACAAGTCAAATGTCATTCAAACTTCCATCAGCACAAGCACAGGACAGGAGAGTGTGACTTAAAGGGGAGCTATGTTTAGACAAACTGACAGCCCCAGTCGATTAACCCATTCAAACACTCTTTCTTTTCCTGCAAATTTAAAATTTTACATACCAATCTAGCAGTTCATGACTGCAGAGACCATAACATATTTGATAGTCTCTGATGACTGTGATATGTAGAGATATTGTGTCTGTCACACAAAGGCCATGGATTAAATCGTCTGGACCTTCATTGAAACTGGAATTGGCCAATAGGCCCTTGGACAATGTCCCCTTTAAACTCACCTCATGTGACTGGAGTGTCCTACAATGGGGCATAGCACTGTGATTTCTGACACAGAGAACATCTGTACATTAGGTATTATAAGGGCATTATGACATAGGATGATATGGGTGTGGCTGGTGTACAAGTGTGTGGTATCTACTGGCCTGATGGTTTGGGCTAGCGAGTTAACAAAGGCTTCACCTGCTGGTGACAGTCGGTAATGGATTTGACTTTGGGAGCAGGGAAAACATTGTATTTAGATATATATGTGAATGCGTGTTTGCACGTGATGCGGATATGAGATGTGACATGTGTGATGCTACATGTGATCTGTGCAAGGTGCAGAGAGGATATGTAACATGTGTGCACATGTATACACTTACAGATCAGGTTTATTAATAGTTGAGTCTGTTTAGCTACCGAGTAATATCCTAAAGAAAAAAAAAAAGGTAGAGAAAAAATATATAGTGAGTGAAAATGATAATGAAAGAAAAAAGGAGAAATAGCAATATATTGAAATGAAAACAAAAAAGGAGAGAGACGCCTAAATAAGAAAGAAAAAGATGTGGTAAAGGAGAAAGACATTTGAATTACAAGTAGGAAGATGTAGAAAAGGAGAAAGACAACTAAATAAGAAAGAGAAAGATCTAGCAAAGGAGAAAGAGATCTAAATTACAAATAGGAAGATGTGGAAAAGGAGAAAGACATCTAAATTACAAATAGGAAGATGTGGAAAAGGAGAAAGACATCTAAATTACAAATAGGAAGATGTGGAAAAGGAGAAAGACATCTAAATTACAAATAGGAAGATGTGGAAAAGGAGAAAGACATCTAAATTACAAATAGGAAGATGTGGAAAAGGAGAAAGACATCTAAATTACAAATAGGAAGATGTAGAAAAAGAGAACAACAGAAAGGATCTGAAGAAAGAATATAACAGGAGTAACAGACATAAAGAAGGAAAAGAGAAAAAAGAAAAAATTAATTATGAGGTTGATGATCCAATGCTAATGAAAATAATTCTGCTTGCTTCAAACACTGACCAACCTTTCCACAATCCAGCTTAAGGCTTAATGAGATGATAATCATACTACACCAAGCAATAACATCTCAACAAATGCATACCTTATTTTCAACGATCAAGTAAGACCTTGCAGCAGTGTCTGTCCAAGAGACATCTTCCAGAATTGTTATCACTATGCATCAATAGACCTCATTTGTGCTAATTTAATCACTAATTATGCATATTGACCATGTGACAACTTAGATTACCAAAATGCAGGGAGATACACAGTAATTATCTCCCTTGGGTGTCTGCATGCGGCAACATTTAGGTAGCGAGGCATTGTGGGATCCATCTTGCATGGGCCGATTGTGAGGCAGGGAATATCGTAACGGTATCTGACACAACTTCACAAAAACCTGCATGCGATTGTGACAGTGACGATTCCCGATCTCCATTCCACGAACATCCAACTAGAAGCCGAAAATGGAGTCTTCTGTTGAAGCTGAGTGCTTCTAATCAGGATTTTTCATTTGATGAGGCAGAAGTTAATCAAGGCTTGAGTCTCCGTCAGCTAGTATTAGCTCAGAAACCCATCTACGGCTTGCCTGCCCCGAGTTTTTACCCATTTGGCTAAACAAGACTCGCAAGGGTTCGATGACTCTATTTCCATTAGCGTTGGCAAGTACGTCATATGTCTACCAGTCTCCTTCAGAGGCACACTATCACCCTGACGATGACACCTTGTTTGTTTAGAAATTTACCAAATATTAGCAACATGGAAACTGTCACATTTATCTGTTTTGTCTCCTCAAAATAAATGGAATACCTCATGCCACAAATAAATGACACACGAACATGATCTAATCTACAAATAAATGATATCCTGATTTCTATCTGCAGAAGTAAACAATAGGTTATATTTGTATATGAGATATTCCATTCTGCTACTTTTTACACTGAACCTAAACACTTTATTTTATTAAGGTAGATTTTTTAAGGTAAGTGTTACAATTTAAAGGGGTTCTATTTATATCTAGGGATCTGCTAAATTTGTTACTATTAACACTGGGGTTACGACATGTACCGCTCGATTTTCATGCTTAATTTCAACCACTGTTAATGAAGAGGTCTCTGATACCCTTAACTAACCAAATCACATTTTCTTAAAAATATAAGTTCTGGCAGATCCAGAATCCTGGATACCCATGCAACAGAATGTGTATTTTGTGTCATAATTGATACATCCTGCAATTTCCATCTCATGGAGCCTATTCTAAACATCATTAATTATCAGTGTTTGACACAATGACCACCCTCTGACTCTCCCAGCATGGAGAATACTTGTCAGTCCCACAACAATTCTACAAAATTTACGAAAGTGGCATCGAGAACAATGGGAAAACGACAATCTTATTAAGCGAGAATGCTAACGTCACTTATCCATGTCTGGCTTAATCCTGCCCTTATCCTGGCTCCTGGCTTAATACAAATTAGGCCTACGAATGACACTTTGAATTTGGTCTTCACTCCATCATGGCCTAAGCTAGCGTTAAGGGAAAATATTAAGTAGATTGCATCAAAGTCCCTTTTTTTGAGCTACAGGCAACATCCAAAGATTTCACATTTCATTATCTTTAAGCTGTTCTTGTATTGCGCAGAGAAAATACCCTAGCTTCAGTTTTTGTTCTGCATCAGCTAATAGTGCTGCAGGATAAGAGGAGTCTTCTGTTCCTACATGATGAATCGCTGATACATTTGTGTATTTGTGAGTGACAGCATACGAAAACTAATAATACTGGAAATATTTAACCTCAAAATTGTATCTGTTGACCTGTTTAATTCTCTTATTGATAGCGTGGGATAATTTTATTAATCAATTATTGTGAAGAATTATGAGAGAGGGGATGGGAGAGTGTGTGATATTTCCGTCATGACAGTAACCTCTCAGAAATGATGTACAATCTGGAATAGAAAAACTGGTGACTGCTTAAGAGTCTCAGGAATAAATACCCACGAGTGCAGTTGGTACATCCAGAACTGTTGTCATCTGTGATTTCCAATACTCAGCAGCCATTTTGACCATCTGATTCACACATATCAATCTCCTTTCAAGCCTGATAGGATCATTGCTACCATTGAATCCATACAAAATATGAAACACACAAGAATCCTACAGGACATCCTTGACTTCCAATACTCGGCAGCCATTTTGACCATCTGATTCACACATATCAATCTCATTTCAAGCCTGACAGGATCATTGCTACCATTGAATCCACACAAAATATGAAACACACAAGAATCATACAGGACATCCTTGACTTCCAATACTCGGCAGCAATTTTGACCATCTGTTTCACACATATCTATCTCCTTTAAGCCTGACACGACCAATTCTACCATTGAATGAAACATGAGAGGAATATGGAAACACAAGACTCCTACAGACTTATGTTATAAATCGGGTCTGGAAAATTTACAATACATTCATGCAACATAATATAGTGTGTTAACATGATACACAGTGTTATAAAAATATGTTTTCTATTTTCATGTCCAAAGATCATCAGAATTGCATCAGTTTTGTTTTTTATCTAACATGCAGTTTCCCAGAATTGCATCACAAGAACACCTGCCAAACAGTCAGCCATATGTGCGCTGGTGATCTTAACATGTTTCATCTGTACAAATGCGGACATGCGATAAAGACTGATCTGAAAACTGCTCTGAAGTGGAAAAGGCTTGGAGTTTTTTTATTTCCAAATGTGCTATTGAATAAATCACATTACATGTCACATCATTGCTGAAAAACCCTGATAAATATCATGTCATGAGATGCAGAAACATTGCATCTCTAGCCATACAGGTTGATACGAGCTAGACAATACTGTGCACAATCATGTCAGGGAGACATAAATACATCCGATATCAAGAATACTTGCATGGAAACAGTCAAGATCTGAGTTATATTTCTACATATGATATCTATATAGAAGTACACCAATAGTTGCACATGTATCGGGTGATATAGGATCATATAACCCACAACCGATGTACAAAGGCATAGCTACAGAACCATTGTAACATATAACATTGATATCAATCTCATATAAAATCATCAGACATATCTGTTTCCAATGGACATTTTATTTAAAGTACTTAAATCCTTCAACAGCAAACATGTTTGAAGTAAATAATCCATAATATTATTGTTCAAATAACAATCATAGGACCAAGGTTTTTTTACATTGGTAATAATAGGTCTAGCTTTCACAAAAACAACACTTTTCCGTGAAATTATCATGAAAAATATTGTACAAAGAGGTCTTGACCACAAATGAAAATGAAACTATTTTGCACGATGAATATGGAAACAATATAGGCAAGAAGAAGTATTACATTAAAGCGTACTGTTAATACAACGACCACGTTCAACGATATTATCTCACCTCTCGCACAGCTAGATCGGCAATGATTGGCTCCACATATATATTTCACCATGCAATACGAGGCGATATTCTACATGCTCTCAACACAGTCATTATTAATAGGATTAGATTAAAGGCTGGGCTCTCGACATCATGTAATTCCCTCTTACCTGACCGCAATGAACACAAACGACTCACAACAAAGAGAATGGCATCTAACAACGTAACTCTGTCTCCAAAACCAGCAAGAACACCAGACCACTTCTGAACCGATTCCCCAACAATCTCCCCATGATTCCTATTGAGAGACGGCCAATACGACATCCAAATTTTCAATTTGTCCTTTACCAAAGCCGAGATAATGAAATTGCCATTTTCCTTGTAATGGAACATGGACCCTGGTCAATATTTGCCAAGTCGTTTGCAACTAATTAGGAGGAAATTAAAATCAGGAGAACTGTATGGAAATATAGTTTATCACAGAAGCCTACCATTTACCCCTGGCCCATTGGTAGGAACAAATTGAAACAATAAATTACCCACGTGCCCTGAGGTGGCAGTCTGAATCACAATTCAATACTATATTGCTACAAAATTGCTAATAGGGCACCATCCCTTAGAGTGATTGACTGGCTGCAAAAAGTCCAACTTTGGCTGTATCTTCTGATTGCAACAATGCTAATTTCTGGATTCACTTAATTATTTAAACAGTAATCATCCCCTTAGCTGATTGGGGTACCTCTCCAATTAAGAACTTCTTCAAGGGGGCTGTTGTGGAGCTCAATTAGTTCCACAATCTGTAGGGTAGGTCACCTAGATTGAAATCTTTAAATGAGTTTCCATGGTGATTTATCACGGATTTCATCATGACTAATGAATTTAGGGGTGTAAATTGTTTATATGCTAATTTTCTTTCTTTTTCTTTGACATTACTCAAATTATAATTTCTTAAAAGTGACTGTTCCCATCCTCGTGAATCCTGTACAGGTCTGTTCTGAAGTAGGATAGAAAACATCAGATCTGTGCTGTTATTTTCAGATCAGAGTGAGTTGGTTGGGTTCAATGACATTTTGTCAAGTACTTGTGTACAGTACTACATGTCAGCTTTACCTTTCAAAGACGTGTGCCAATTTTCAAAATCCAAATGCATGGTACAGTGCTTACATTCTGGAGAAGTTACAATTTGACCAATTAATTAGCAGATCCTGCTATGCCTAAGGTTAGTAACTCTGTACAATGATTTGCTGCACCATAGATGACTGGTCCATTGTACCCCACCTCTGATATCAAAGATGAGATATAGAAAGTTTCAGAAAAGGAATCTCACAAAACCCTGAGTGAGTGAGTGAGTGAGTGAGTGAGTGAGTGAGTGAGTGAGTGAGTGAGTGAGTGAGTGAGTGAGTGAGTGAGTGAGTGAGTGAGCAAAAAACATCTTAAGGTCAACCTGCATTCATCACCAATGCAGCAACATACAGAAGTGGACATCAGGAAAGGGTTTCATTGATCCAAGAATTAAACCAAGGCATTCCACATACGGAATGAAGGGAGGGATGCTAATTGGGATTGTTCAATAGCCAATATATTAGCTAATCTCGACGTGGGCACTTATTAGGTCGAATACGGTATATGATGACATGTCAGGTTGATGTGAGATGAAAGCCTAATAATTGCTCAATAGTGTCATGTTCCCCTGTGACTGAGATGTGTAAGAGTTACCCGCCCTTGATTTTGGCATGCATGTTCTGCGGGCAGGATGGTAAAGTGAATCGTGTTGCCCAGCCTGTTTGTTGTATAAGGGTTAAGCAAACATTGCCTGAATACAACGTTACAATTTATCAAATCAAGATATGTTTTATCACAGCAGAATAACAGTGCTCTCAATGAATGATCTGCAGCAAAGAACGTGAGTTAGTATTGTTTCCTGTTGTACCCTGGTGGCCTGTAAATAATCTAGTAGCCAGCGATTGATGGCATGAAGTGGGTCCAACTCATCTGAGAACTATATCTCACTCATATCTGACTTAGTGTGTGCACTAAATATGGCCAAAAAACAAAACAAATGCAGGTCTTACAACATTAGTGAAACCCACATGCACTGTATGATTGTTGGTTGGTTGGTTGATTGGTTGGTTGGTTGGTTTGTTGTTTAACGCCGCACTCAGCAATATTACAGCTGTATGACGGTGGTCTGTAAATAATCGAGTCTTGACCAGACAATCCAGTGATTAATATCATGAGCATCAATCCTCTCAATTGGGATCAATGGCATGCATCAACCAAGTCAGCGAGCCTGACCATCCGATCCCGTTAGTCGCCTCTTACAACAAGCATAGTAGCCTTTTACAGCAAGCATGGGTTGTGGAAGACCTATTCTACCCTGAATCTGCATGGGTCTGGACTGTATGGAGCTGACAAACCAAGAGTATTATTACCAGGGCAAATTTTGGATTCTGACCCTAGATCATAAGATTCTAGCACAACTAAGGGACTTAACTCTGCATGGCAAATGTGTTGCCTGTGCCCTGTGACTTTATCCACTTCATGTCAAGGGAAATAGGCTTTGGATATATCACTGATAGTCATGTGACCAAGGACAGTCCCATGTTGACATGTGCCCATATGCCCAGATAGTGCTATGCAGTTCACACAATGTAACTTGCCTTGGCTGACTACAGATGGCAGTCTGATGATTGGATGAACTTAGGAGATTATCTCCCTACAAAAGATCTTTGGCATCCCTCCCAACTAAACCCTGCTTCCATTCTACCAACACCCTGGCCGCAAATTAAATCACATACCATGATAAAAGCCATTACAAGCATACAGCACTGCTTCCCTGTGTGTGTTATTAAACAGTGCAATCTAGCAAATTGACTCTGTTTTACAATAGGGTTAATTGATTCTGAGATCCATTTACAAAATATCATAACACAATTTGTCAGCTGATAGCTTTCATTAGAAGCTTATTGATATAATCCTGATAGCAGGGGGTGAAACTGCTGTACTTGTCACTCTGCTTCAAACTCCAGAGGAAAAACGCTAATTGATTTTTTTTTCTTTCAAATTACTTTTTTGGTATTCTTTGAGGATGCGCTTTAATGAATAATTTGAGACATGGGTCTACCCCACTGAAAACCTACAATTATATGTGCTCTAGTGTTATCTTTATCCGACCTGTGCAGTATGAATGATGCCTGGTATATTCCAGCATGTTCATCTCCAATTCGTGCCTAACAGCAATGGCAGTATCAGCACCTATCCTGACCTCACCAACAACCACCAAGATGTAATCGGGGTCATATTGAGAGTCCTGTATCTGCTTCAAGACATTACTACAGATGCAATTTTTGTAACCAGTCACCATCAAAAGTATTATTACATATAAAAAAAATAATTCTACTAAATACTATGAACAATAATCTTTCAAAATTTGTATTTATAAAATATGTCATAACACTTGAAATTAAAATATATACCAAATGGATTTTTCTTGGTCAAACTATATTTTTCGAGAAAATCAAAGACTTCAAAAGCTCGAAGATCAAGATATTTCTTCCTATTCACAGTAAAATGGTTTGAGGCGCTATAGTTTGAATTTGATCTCCGACTTCATTACTTTGACTTCATCCAGGGGTTGAATGATTTATGGTATCTACTGTGTACAGTATCTGTGCAACATCATTATTTCAAAACTACTTTATTGTTTTTACCAAACATTCCCTTATATTCTTTCTTCAAGTCGTTCTGTCACTCAAGAGAAAATACAATATACATTATTTGTTGTATGGAGAATGTGACTGCCCAGAGTCTCTTGTCTTAAATGTTATTAGTCATTTCTTCAGTATGCAGATAAAGCCACCTTTTCAATAAGAAATGTAGTAACTTAATGCAATAAGTAGACAACCAAGCAAAAACAGAGTGAGTGAGTAAGTGAGTGATTTGTGTGTATGTGTGTGAGTGAGATTGTGGGTGGTTTGAGTGAGTGAGATTGTGGGTGATCTGAGTGAGATTGTGGGTGATCTGAGTGAGATTGTGGGTGGTTTGAGTGAGTGAGATTGTGGGTGATCTGAGTGAGATTGTTGGTGGTTTGAGTGAGTGAGATTGTGGGTGGTGTGAATGAGTGAGATTGTTGGTGATCTGAGTGAGTGAGATTGTGGGTGGTTTGAGTGAGTGAGATTGTGGGTGATCTGAGTGAGTGAGATTGTGGGTGGTTTGAGTGAGTGAGATTGTGGGTGATCTGAGTGAGTGAGATTGTGGGTGGTTTGAGTGAGTGAGATTGTGGGTGATCTGAGTGAGATTGTTGGTGGTTTGAGTGAGTGAGATTGTGGGTGGTTTGAGTGAGTGAGATTGTGGGTGATCTGAGTGAGATTGTTGGTGGTTTGAGTGAGTGAGATTGTGGGTGGTTTGAGTGAGTGAGATTGTGGGTGATCTGAGTGAGTGAGATTGTGGGTGGTTTGAGTGAGTGAGATTGTGGGTGGTTTGAGTGAGTGAGATTGTGGGTGGTTTGAGTGAATGAGATTGTGGGTGGTTTGAGTGAGTGAGATTGTGGGTGGTTTGAGTGAGTGAGATTGTGGGTGGTTTAAGTGAGTGAGATTGTGGGTGGTTTGAGTGAGTGAGATTGTGGGTGGTTTGAGTGAGTGAGATTGTGGGTGATCTGAGTGAGTGAGATTGTGGGTGGTTTGAGTGAGTGAAATTGTGGGTGGTTTGAATGAGTGAGATTGTGGGTGGTTTGAGTGAGTGAGATTGTGGGTGATCTGAGTGAGTGAGATTGTGAGTGGTCTGAGTGAATGATATTGTGGGTGGTTTGAATGAGTGAGATTGTGGGTGGTTTGAGTGAGTGAGTGAGTGAGATTGTGGGTGGTTTGAGTGAGTGAGTGAGTGAGATTGTGGGTGGTTTGAATGAGTGAGATTGTGGGTGGTTTGAGTGAGTGAGTGAGATTGTGGGTGGTTTGAGTGAGTGAGTGAGATTGTGGGTGGTTTGGGTGAGTGAGTGAGTGAGATTGTGGGTGGTTTGAGTGAGTGAGATTGTTGGTGGTTTGAGTGAGTGAGTATGTGAGTGAGATTGTGGGTGGTTTGAGTGAATGAGAGATTGTGGGTGGTTTGAGTGAGTGAGTGAGTGAGTGAGATTGTGGGTGGTTTGAGTGAATGAGAGATTGTGGGTGATCTGAGTTTGAGTGAGTGAGATTGTGGGTGGTTTGAGTGAATGAGAGATTGTGGGTGATCTGAGTTTGAGTGAGTGAGTGAGTGAGTGAGATTGTGGGTATTCTGATGCAAACACATCAAGAACCATAACCTTGGATTTGAACACATGATGAGCACAATCCTACCACATAGAAACGTAACAGCAGGTTGAATATAGCGTTTTTTAAAGCTAACTTGCCACATTAACATCTTTGAATGCAGCTACTTTGAAGCTACTTTACCTTATGATTATTTCATAGAGCAGATGTATGACAGCCAAAGCCTCTACCTACAACTCGACTACTAGGATCCTTCCTTTCATATTTCAAATTAAATTTTAATCCTTCAAGAGAACCATCCACTTGAAAGCAAATCTCTTAAAATGTATTAAAGTTTAATGGTCACACATGTGCACTGGTTTCTTGGCGTACTGTTGTCCTACGTCTGGATCAACCAGCCCTCGATGGCGGGTCACATTTCCAGCAGTTCTGACAGACATGACCACATTTGATCCCAGTACTCTGTGATCCTGCTTCCCAACATTTGTCTCTTTACAAATGGATGACTGCACAATTTATGATAATCATTAAACTTTTACCATAAACTTTGAAGTTTTCACTCCTGGGAATGATTGGCCCGTTTCAACCATGATTTATACGGGAAGCTCTATACCAATATTGCTGTTAGACACAGGAGACTAGTGCCGACATTTTTTACACATTAATCATGGGTTTCTAGGTTTGTCACAATTGTAGATAATACTTTGACAAATTTTGATACATCCCTTTCAAACCAATTGATATGTGATATTGTCATTTATTTCGTATGTTATTAGAACATGGCATCGCTTATCTTATGATTAACTTTGTGCTAAGGCTGTTGTTCCATCCAGACAAGCTGGTGGTTAAGAGAATGAGCAGAGAGACACATTGTGGGGGTATACTGACACAGCGGGGAATGTTGGACTGCAATCACCAAAGGGTTACAGTGAACGACAATACAGCTCTATCATGTTGGCCTGTAAATATCCCAGACAGGACCAGACAAACTAGTGGTTGATTATCATCACCTTGATAATCTATTTCAGTCTGTTCCGACAGCAGGAATAGGGCACTGGGGATCTGCTCCGAAATAGCAATGGAGGAAGTACAGAAATTTCAACAGGTTAAAACTAATGATGATGATGATGATGATGATGATGATGATGATGATGATAGCTTTGAAAACACAGAGTACACTTAGGAACATAATCTTCATTTCAGAACACCATACATTTTGAGTGACATTCAAGTGACAGCTAATGTACACATATTTAACCCTGGTTAAGTTGACTTGTCAAGATTTTAACAGTTTTAAGTTTCTCTGACATATCTTTTACTTGTGTGACACAAAACCCTCCAGGCCTACAGCTTGATGTACAACATTTATAAATATCCTCAAGATGAGACTCATTGTTAAACCAGACCCGACACCCTGGAAGAGGGAGCAGTCAACATGTCATTCGTAATTCAAAGAAACAAACTTGGTACACGAAGTGACCCCACTTAAACCCCTTGTCAATAAACATTCAAAACTTCATGTTAACAACAGAAACAAAATACTTCATACAAAAAAGCGACATGTTTTTTCATTTGTCACCTCTCATTTGATACGGCAGTGACCGGCAGCAATGGCCGACAACATTGACCGACAGAACAATGAATAAACTGCACTCTATTTCACCGCTATCCACCTTTTTAGGAGAAAATTTGCAAATATTCTTTTGAGGGAATTAAGAAGGAGAAATGTGTGTTTTGTTACAAAGAATGCACTGAAACTGTTAAAACCACTCTCTACCGTTTGTCTTTCTTAGTCCATTTCCCATGTCAATTTTTTGACTCTGTCCATTAACTTGAGACTAAACTCCAAAGCTTTGATTATTGAGGTTTCAAACTGGACTTTTTAAAGAAGGCATAAATCCCAAACTAATTTTGAAATGTGTTTGGTTCCCTGGCCTCCCTGCTTGATAATAGAGACAGAAAAGCTTTTAGCTCGATTGATATAAAGTCTCAGGGCAGACAAAGCTTTTAAAATGAAAGCATGCGAACACTTTGTCATGTTCTGAGCATTGCTGGATACTGCCTAATGCTAAAGACCAAAATGGAGCACTGCTCTATGCAAATCTTCTGAAAGCCGGGTATTTCCATGCTCACATGTAAGCTCCGTCAAACAAAATGCAGTGTAGGACATGCCCATCTTGAGCAAGTCTGTTGATCTATGTTCAATGTCGATGCATACAAAGAGTCTTCCAGTGTACATTGGGGTTGATATCACCCAAGTCATTTTGGACAGGTATCACCAGGTCAAGATACACAATTTTTCAGAACTATATTTTCTTACCTCATATTTTAATGCACTTTTAATGAATGAGTATGGTTTTACATGGCTTTCAATAATATTCCAGCAACACCATGGTGAGGTGTACAAGAAAAGGCTTCACAAATTTTATCCATGTGGGAAATCGAACGTAGGCCTTTGGATTTATTAGTGAACGCATTAACCACTAGGGTACCCTACTACACTTACGAGTGAGTGAGTGAGTGAATATGGTTTTACAACTATAATCCAGCAACATCATGATGAGAGACACAAGAAAAGGCCTCACTTATTTTACCCATGACGGTGTCATCAGCGAATGCTCTACAAAGATCCAACAAACATCCTAACATAATTTTGAGTGAATACAAATTCATGACAAAACTGCATAATGGACTTATCATGATGAAATGTTGATCTGTACCTGTTTGTAAACACCAGTAAGGGCAGGTAACTCTAATAAAACCATCCGCTACCAGAGTGAGCAGAAAAAGGAAAATATGCATAAAACACATTCAAGTGCATTCAATATTTTTCTTTAATATACTATGGCTTGGCGAGTTATTATATTTGTGTTTTATTGGCGAAACTGCCCTAAATAATGCAATCATATAAAAAAGAGGCAAAAGAAAAGGTGGTACAGTGTTCCCTCACTATTGCGCCCTTCAATATAACACTAACTCGGGTGTGGAGTGCAGTAAAGCATGGCTCCCAAAATTTACCGGTACTTACATTATTAATACACTCACCCCACCTCACTTTTCCCCACCCCACCTTTCCTAACCTCACCTCTTTTTCCTCACCCTGGTCTATGTACAACTGACAGTATGTTTATTTCAAAGCCTGTGTTACTCAAACTATTGGTTTACTTCGTATGTCTACACTTTATTGCAGGACAATTTATTCTATATTCTATTTTCTCAAACTGTGTTTATGTAGATGTATGTGTCCAAACACAGACACCAATACATCACAAGTCACTGATCAGTGCATAATGCAACAATAAAATCTAGGATTTTATGCCCAAATGATTTCACTCCGATTTCAGTTATCATAATGTTTTCACGGTTTATCAGTGTACAATGAAGCTGACGACACTGACACTTTTGGCCTGATTTTCTAATGCAACACATTTCACAGGTCAAGCCAAGTGCATAGCAACCACATTTCACAGGTCAAGCCAAGTGCATAGTAACACATTTCACATGTCAAGCCAAGTGCATAGTAACACATTTCACATGTCAAGCCAAGTGCATAGTAACAGATTTCACAGGTCAAGCCAAGTGCATAGGCACACATTTCACATGTCAAGCCAAGTGCATAGGAACACATTTCACAGGTCAAGCCAAGTGGATATTTCTTTCAATGAAGCATATCAATAGAAGTGGAACACTTTTTCCAATACTTTAATAACCAAGATTTCTTAATTGATTTTTCATTGAAAAGATTGAAAACATGTTCTCACACTTACTTTTGCCTTCTACTAAAACTATTAAAAGGGAAATTAGAAAAAGACTTAGAAGAATCTGGAACATGGCAAGAGTTTAGGATTTTAAGCAGCATTTAGTTATATTGTAGTATTATACAAGGGGGACACCGCTGTGGGTCATGAAACCCTGCCGTGTGTGTCCCGTGAACCTATTAAACACCAGTCTACACCATAAACAAATGTAGAAATCCAATAAAGTTTGGGTCAATCATTAACCTCATTAACATGGCATGAGACAGCACACAGCAGAACTATAAATGTGTTCCGGCATCACCCCAACTAAATAAATCTATCACAAAACCCAAACACCCAAAACAGAGAAGATCTGACATTCTACTCAACAACTTGATGTTCCATTTTCATCCCCTAAAATCATAAGTATCTGTCAAACAAAACCCATTCTCATCCCCCTCTTTGCCCTCCTATCACTCCCCTCACTGTACCCCAGTCTCTCCTATTACTCCTGCCACTGTAGCCCAGCTTTCACTATCACTCCCCTACTGTCTCCCTTCTGTCACTAACACCCTACTGCCACTGCCCCTCCTGCTATCACCCGTGCTATCAGCCCCCACCAATGGCCCCATCCCCTATCACTGCCCCCCTGCTATCACCCCTCATACTATCACTCCCCCCACCAATGGCCCCATCCCCTATCACTGACCCAACTGTCTCTCTTGTCTCTAACCACAACCCCTTCCACCTCTGCCCCACTGCTATCACTCTCCTATACTATCACTCCATACTATCCCTCCCCCCACTTCCCCTTCTTGCTCTACCCCCACTGTCCCCCCCCCCCCCCCCCCCCGATAGCACTACCCCTCGCTGTCCCCTTTCTAGCACTAACCTCACTGTCCCCCTTATAACAGTAACCCCTCCTTATCCTAGCCCCCTACAATCACCGAGCCCCACTGTCCCCCTTCTAACACTAACCTCACTGTCCCCCTTATAACAGTAACCCCTCCTTATCCTAGCCCCCTACAATCACCGAGCCCCGCTGTCCCCCTTCTAACACTAACCTCACTGTCCCCCTTATAACAGTAACCCCTCCTTATCCTAGCCCCCTACAATCACCGAGCCCCACTGTCCCCCTTCTAACACTAACCTCACTGTCCCCCTTATAACAGTAACCCCTCCTTATCCTAGCCCCCTACAATCACCGAGCCCCGCTGTCCCCCTTCTAAAACTAACCTCACTGTCCCCCTTATAACAGCAACCCCTCCTTATCCTAGCCCCCTACTATCACCGAGCCCCGCTGTCCCCCTTCTAACAGTAACCCCTACTTATCCTAGCCCCCTACTATCACCGAGCCCCTCTGTCCCCCTTCTAACAGTAACCCCTACTTATCCTAGCCCCCTACTATCACCGAGCCCCTCTGTCCCCCAGCCCCTACTATTATTAACCCCTACTTACACTAGCCCCCTACCATCACTAGCCCCTATCATTCCCCACCACCCTCCCCGAGCCAGCTGTTTCCCCACACAACATCTCCCTCCCCTCCACCTACCTGCACAACTATCACATCCAAGTGCCGTTGTCCGCAGCCATGAGACCAAGGTCTGTCAAGATCTCGATCCCTTATTTCAAGCAGATCAGAACCTCTATTTGTGTGGATTTCAATGTGTCGTAGTTTGCCGCTTGGACTAACTGAATCTTACGTAGCTCCGTGTAACTGCCTCTTCCTGTCTATCTCAAGCCTCTAATTCTCGCTTGCCGACAGGAACCATTTGGCTCCCTCTATGTTGATCATGCCCACCCATCCAAATGAACCTTTCTTCTTCTCTGCCTTTGTAATTACATGTACAAACCCCCTCCGCATTCTATAGATGAAATCAGTGCAATTTACTCGAGAATCGAGTTTGTGCTTTATGTGAAAACACAAGGCTTTACGCGGCGACATGTTTTAATTTATTTCATCGAGGTCCATTACCCGAGACATGGACATTTTGTTGACAGTCCATAATTTGATGGTCTCGTCTACAAGTGATTCCGCGGCAAGAATCCATAAGGCCGACGACTTTAATCTCCCTTCATTTTCAAAGTGATTCCACATTACTCCTTGTCAAACGAGGGAGTTTAATTATAATAATCAATCTAGCGAAAAGTAATGAAATTACATTAATCGTTGGCTCTCGCCATGGGCCTGAGTAATCAAGACATGAAATGCTGAAAAAAATTAGAGGAAATTAAATCTATGTGGCTATTTCCTCATTCACCCAAATTGCACTGTGTCTGTCTTTTTATCAAGCGTGCACAGTCCTCTAAGCGTTCGCTGGGCTATTTCGGACTCTAATGAAAAATGGTGTTTCAATCTGCAAAGTGATATCGTGTAGTCCATTGCAATGGGAAGCATAATACTTTACTTATTTTTGTAGGATTAGGTCACTGATGACTTCATTATAGAGGCTTATTAAAAGAAAATCTGTCTGGGAATTAATACGTTTGCCAGTCTTTACTTTATCTGTTTTCATTGATCTTCAATAAACGAAATTGAAATGACAGAACTCGCCTAACAAGAAACTCCGTTTATTGGATTTTTTAACCCCTGGCTGAAACAGAACGGGGCCAAGACAGCCTCATCATTAAAAGGGCTGATGTGAATATGTTCCTTTTATTTCAACAGTCAATAAGAAAAATGTGATTCCCATCAGCAAATGGGATAAAGGCCCTTGTTTTCATTACGAAGGTTTCGACCGGGGCCTAATCCTCGTACTGACCTGGGCGAATGGTGGAAAAGTATTGGGCGTTTGAAAATAATTATATTCCAACCTCCCGTCATCCCATCAAAATTAACGACCAGTGAATAATTATTGAAACATTTTATCATCAGCAAGCCAATAGAGTTTAAATCTACTTTATGATATCAAACTTTTCCATAAACTTGTCGTTCAGAATTTGGAAGGTTAAAAATACAATTTTAAGAGTAATACTAGATGTCCCTTAATTCTCAATACTTTCATGTTTTTATACAATGCCAGAAAAAGCAATGAACAACAACATGGATTAAGCAAAGTAGGTACTCAAGTAACTTCTGAAAAGAAAAAAAGGTTACAAAAACCTCAACATTTTCTAATAATACCCTTTGGCATTGCCCTGACAAGACCTGTGGATGTTTCGGCCAAACAATTCTTGTCATATTCTTCAAGTTGTTCAAGGTTAATTAAATCATTCTGACATAGAAGTAGTAAAAAAAGTTGTTTACATTTTATCTGAAAATCGCGATCTGCATTATGTTACATGAGTGGTGCTAGCACAGATCTCATTAACATGTATGCCATGCTGAAACGGTTTTAGACTCTATCACCTCATTTTGTTTATTCTCCTCATAGCACCTCGTGCAAACCTTGACTTAAGTTCAAGGAAACCTATTTATTTAAAACTAAATATTTTTAGAAAAACCTGATTTGAATGTAACTGCCTATCAACAAAATATGGGCGTGCCATTTATGTATTGACAGACGGAATTGAGATAAAATCTAAATGCTTAAAACTGAAAGTTAATTTTTGATATTTTATGCTTCAGATTTAATTTTTCAGGAATATAAAACATTAAGATTGCTGTACAGTGGCTACTTGTGACACTAATATCAAGTAAACAGCTTATTTATTTATTTATTTATTTATTTACTTATTTATTTATTATGTGTTCAAGCTTAAAAAGCTTAAAAAGATACTTTTTCTTTATTTGTATTTCTTTTAAAACATTTTAGTTTTTTTTGTATCTGACTGATGCACTGTTGATTGATGAAAATTGAACAACTAAAAAAGGCAGATTTTGAGAAATATATAACTTTGAATCAAGTTTACAAACTGTTGGATCAAGAAAATTCAAATTACATAAACTGTATTATTTTTCAAACCTCATCAAGCAGTAGATTATGAAAGTGAAAATGTCCAATTCGGAGTCTTTGAGGGGGTAAAGTAACAATATGGCAAAACTAATAATTTTACTATTTCTGAAAAGATACAAATTATATGTCTCCTGGTTATTAAAACAATTAAACCTCCCAGTAAATAATAATCCTCCGAACTGATTTACAAGCAGTGCTGTCATATAACGTTATGACAACCTGTTGTCATACAATTCACACATCTGTCAAAAACTGCCATTACCATGTTCACGTAACTTAATTCCTCTCCAACCTCCAATTGGCATCATATGGCCTAACTCTGTCACAGCTGGTCACGCGACACGTCATGCACATCACATGGCACTCATCCACGTCACGATCACAGAACCATTCACAATATGCTAATGGATAAAAGTTGGTAAAGCGATTGTTCATCAGATACATCCGAAATCTGAAAGAATTTGTATTAATTGCATTAATATATTCTCGCTGCACTCAAGATCATTCTGATAGTCATATTTGCGACGGAAAAAAAGATGGCTGTCAATTGTTTTGGATTGTCATGCGTCCGGGATGTGGTGACATCTGTCAAAGACACTTATTGTTATTCATTGGCTATTCATGAAATTATTGTCATTTCTCCCATGGAAAGACCATTCAGATGTGAACACTAATCTTTTCATAGTAATTTTAGCAGTGGAAATGGAAATAAAAATAACCTCTTCTACCATGAAAGTGATGGACTATCCAGTAGCATTGCCTTCAAACGTCAAGCACCTTCACTCACAGTGAGTTACAGTCTATACTGGAATGAGGAATTCCTATCAAGGACTACATGATTTGAAAATGATTAATTTCTCAGCCCAAACTGTGGAATTTTATGTTTCTAAAACATCTGTCAAATACTTCGACACTTTTGATGGGGATATTTTTATTTTTCCATAACTGATTCTCATTATATACTACTCAAAAAAAAGTTGAGGACTACCCGTTAATAGTAATGTGAAAGATTTTGGTGATCCATAACTTCTTTTGAGCAGTATATGTCAAGTGTATATCTATATACAATGACTTATCAAAAGTTGGGTAGTACATAAAAGAATTTGGAATCAGTAATGTCAACTCTACATGGTGAAAAACATCAACCACATTCAAAGGCATGTTCAATTTCTATAAATGATATAAAACATAGGACCGAGCCTACATGAACATTTTGCAACCTTTGATGCCATTTTTGTAATTTCATTACCTGTCATTTTCATTCTATCTGAATTTTTGTTGTCATTTTTTTACAAAACCAGTTACAAATTTACAAAGCGAGGGTTTGGTGTTAGGGAGCTTTGAGAATTATTTCAGTAATATCACAGTTGGGGACACAAGGAAAAAGCTTCACACATTGTACCCATGTGGGACACTGAGCCAGAGCATTTGGCATGATGAATGAACGCTTTAACCACTAGGCTACCCCAGCGCCCAGAAATGTACATAGAAGAGTAATGGCACACATGGGGGAATGAGTGAATGATGTTTTCAACACTATCAAAGCAATGTTAGTGAGAGTTTTACACCTCTTGGGGGTGGGGGGTTGGTGGGGTGGGGTGAGAATTACCAGCCAATGCTTTAACCACTGGGCTATCCAACCATCCCTATACACATTAATGATAGGACAGCAAGGTTGAGTGAGTGAGTGAGTATGGTTTTACGCTGCTTTTAGCAATATTCCAGCAATATCACACCAGAAATGGGCTTGACACATTGTACCCATATCGGGATTCGAACCTGGGTCTTCGGCGTGACGAGCGAACGCTTTAACCACTAAGCTACCTGACCGCCCCCAGCAAGATTGAGGAAACAAACCTAAATCTAATGCATGACAAGCAAGCACAATAACCACTAAGCTTCTTCTCATCACCTTAAAACATTCTAGATGCCATATCAGCTGTTCTCTGAGATAACATGTTTACTGGGAGCTCAGTGCCCATATACATTAAATGGCATATCACCATGGCAACCAGAGTATTCTCGAGTGAGTGAGTGTCCTGGGTTTAACGCTGCTTTGAACTGTCATCTCAAGGCTTAATGTGAGAGGGAAGACAAAGTGGTGCAACCAATGTGCATGGGTATGGTGCTCACAAACCATACGGCATAATCAGGGCAGCCTAAGATTCAAACCCGATTCATCATGATAAACAGTCTGAATGTGCCTGTATCATCACGAGATTTCTTGACAATGAGGCTGCCCTTCCATGTGAGAATTCTCAACCTTGAACCAATTGTAATATAAATGAGTTCAGAAAATGTAGAATCCTTGTAGCCATTTCTATTAATAACTTATCCATACAGTTAGTACCAGTGAGGAAAAAAGCACCAGTGAAATCTTTGTTCATGAACTAATATTCATGAATAATTCATCAATCTTGTTCATTTTCTAAGGAGCCAGGTGGCAATTGAATATGAAATTTGGATTGCCAGATTTAAGTTTAAGCTAAAAATGAGAAAGTCTTTCAAGCCCCAAAACTAGATGCATGCTTTCTTTAGAATTTAATTTTAACAAAATGGTTTACAAATTCTTTGAAAGATTGTTTCACAACGAACAAGATTCACGTGCACTAAAGTAATAATGAAAACTACTGAGCTTTTAAATATTGTTACAAGTTTGAGATAATACCATGTACTTCAGGTGGACTTCTCAAGCAATAATAAACAGGATCCAGATAAGTCGCTATTGGATATGAGTGGATATCACCATCATATCCCTGAAACAATTCCAAGCTAACTGGATGCACTCTCGAGTTTCGGTGAATTATTAGAGCAAATTTCCTCCCAAATTGTGACGGTGGCATCATTGCTGGCTTATAGCAGATAGAAGCATCAACGGTATTTGCTTTAATTCTGCTCCTGTCAGCATTTATTTGCTGAGAAAAGAAACGAGACTAGGGCATTACTTTCTTGCGAAAATTCTTGTTAACTTGAAGGATATTTGCCAGATTAAGTTCATACATAACATTTGCTTTTGGAATAGGAACGTCAACGCAAAGAGATACTAAGTGGTGATTTATTGTTTTCGAATAAGGCTCGACCATTGAACTGATGACACCAATTATGTGGGAAATTGCCAGTTCTAATCCGGCCTGCTTATTCTTCCAATTAGGTGCAACTTGTTGGCATGCCCAGTAAACTAAATCCTCAATTATCCCCAGTCAAATTAATGACCTCCCATCGCCATTGTCTCTATGATTTTTGACGGATGTACATAAATTTCTCAGCAAACAAATGAAAGTTGGGATGATTAATTCAATGTTTTGTTTACGGCCAAAAATGGACGATGAGTACACATGGACTGTGTGCTTTCTGAGATTGCAGCCAGCCCAGGGAACATGCAGTGGTAAATGAACATTTACGATTCGTCTCATTTAGCATTCGGATTTACATAAGAAGGCAGGAAAGCTAAAATCAATTAGAATGATGAAAATGATCAAAAAGCTCTTCTGATACAATTAGTCTCCCAATCAGTGGCCAGCCTTACTGGGCTGGTAAAGACCCGATCAGCTGATAATGATCATCACAAAATTACGTGCAAAAGCTCCCACAAAAATCTCTGCAAATCATCAAAGGGAGGCAATTACGAGGCATTATTTTTCAGCAATTTGGGGATCCTTAGAGAGCCAATCACTGGGTCTAATAACGGCTGTGACGCGATCAGACCTGTCCCTCGTTTGTCTTACTAAACTAAAATGGAGGAAATATGGACCTGGCAATGCTACTGTGGACAGATCAAGATATTGCCAGGCCATTAAAGCAAAGGTCACTCTGGAATGTTTCTTTGAACTTTTCCACGAAGGATGGTTCATTAAAGTTCTAATTTGCATGAACTCATCTGGGTGGGTGGATGGACGAGTGGTCAGGCAAGTGAGTAAGCAAGGAAGTGAGTGGGTGAGTGAGTGAGTTGGGTTTAATGCTGTTTTCAACAGTATTGTCAGCTTGATGAGGCAGGTATTAAATATTACCACTTTGATGATACCCACAAGCATGAGTATGGTGAAACATAATCGGGGGTAACAGAGACTGGTCATAGGTTTCTGGCATGCCCAAGGAATGGAGCTACTTAGACTTGCACCACTCCAGGACTTCGACATCATGAACAAAACAACTTAGCCACCAGCTACCCCCCATCCTCCTAGCCCTGAATGATGAAGTTGAATGGGGTGAAATGGGGGTTTAACGTCGCGTCCTTGATTATTGCACTTATATATTCCTTATTTTTTCTGTTCCACAACCATTCAACTGTTGACGGTTATTACTCTGTAATTTTTATACTTCCTCACAAACCAAATCCAGAATATAGAGAATCTCACACGAGTGATAAACGTTACATATATCCAAGGATATCAATGTATCTGAGTTTGGAAGACATGAGGGCGGATTCTATTTATCATCCAGAATCAGTTTGCAAACAATAATAGCCAGTGCCTTGAGTGTAAAACTACAGCTAACAGACTTCAGTGGCAGAGAGAATAATGATGTCATATGATTGTGATGTGATGGTATCCAGTGATGTCACAATGGTCTGCAAAGCATTGTGCTGGTATTTCATTGTAGTGACATTTCCTAGGAGATATTGCCTTGATCTCACAAAAGCGATATCTCCTGTGGAAGCCAGTTTGGGATGATCTTTTTAAAAAAAATAATTAATAATCTTTTTCAATTTCTGTATCAGATTTAAGTTATGACTCTTTTTTGAGTCAATAAAGCAGAAGAATATGCAAATATACATAGTGAAAATTGAAGTGCAAAATGAAATGAAAACCCCAAACTCAGTTCCAAAATAACATCAAGACATGAAATGGCCCGAGCTCCCCTACCTCCATCACAGTTACAACACTCTTGCACTTACAATATGAATCAACCTTAATATTCAACTTATTTCCTGTTCCTGTGGCTTATTATTTGTATTTAGTAATTTCAAAATGACTGGCAAATTATACAAAAGTGCCCAGTTTTACCGTCACCTGTAGCTTATTACATTAATTTAGTGAAGTGGTTGAAATTGCTGACAAATCAAGTCCAATTTCGCCCCTAGGAGAGGGGTATAAGAATGTGATTGCAAAGTCTGCTTCAAACTCGCTGTTGGGTAACATCCACAGTATGGCAACTGATCATGGACAGTGTGTATTAATACTTGGCCAAGGTGCACAAATATATTTGTTAGTTAGGTTCTGTGACACTATCATCACTTTGTAACTTAGCAACAAGATGCAACCATTCCAAATTTTTCACAAGTTCTGGATTTAACTTTGGTGAGTGACATGTTTCAAGCTATGGCTGCGAAGCTTGTACTAGTTCAGACAAATGCAGATCTTATTGTGCTAGCACACTGAGATACCATGCTGCAGTTCAACATGAATACCACACTCAGATATAGTATACATACTCCGAGCCGACCAGTCCTTGTTTAAGCCCTTTAATGCTGAGCGCCAGACAGGGTAACAACAAGTACCATCTTTTAACGTCTTTTGGTAGGACACGGTCTGGGATCAAACCCTTGACCTTCCGCTCTCCAGGCAAACGCTCTACCACTAGACCACGTCAATTATTACAGTGTGTTGGTTTAATGCCACTTTGAATAGCATATCAGTTCTATCACATCATCAACGTGATGCAGGCCTCAGATGTTTACCACTGATATCAATGAGCATGGGTATTGTGCTGACAAACATAGCAACATACGGCAAATTAGCAAGGAGAATTTTGGATTAGAACCCCCGATCACAGGTTTCTAGCACACCCAAGGGATGCATTTCTGTACAGTGAATTGAAGAATAGAGATGTTGCTGACAGGCTGCAGATCACAATCAAGATGAATCTGGGATTCAAACCCTCAAATTCAAATCTGGCAGACCAAAGGGAGGCAACTCAACACAGTGGATTTGGGTGTCTTCGACTACGAGTGCTCCAATGCCTCCCAAAAGAAGTTTCACAGATAATCATTTTATTTATTCATAAGTTGACTTCATTCTGTCATATTTCACACAGAAATATACTACTCAAAAGAAGTTAAAGAACACCCAATTTTTGTATATGACTATAGTTAATCTGTCATGGCTGGTTTGTCTTGCAACACACATCCTTCCAATTGTGGGTGTTCCTTTACTTGTTTTGAGTAGTATATATTCATTATCACACGACTATTTGTTGAAAGTGACATTGATAAGAAATTGCTAATATTTTTAAGAGCTGGAAGGAAAATAAATTATTTACTTTTTGTGTTTCATAGATTAAGATGTGTTATTTAGACTACGTATATTCTGCTAACTAACATGGCACAGCTGAGGTGATGAATGATCTGATTAATATAGGAGTGTAAGTGAATGTCGATCAGACTTAAGTTTATCATTCTCTGATAGGCGTGCCTCAATGGTCTATCCACTGCCTATACTCTCAGAGAGATAATGGCAGGATGCTCTAGGGTGAGTGAGTGAGTTGGGTTTTATGCCACTTTGAACACTATTTCTGATATTTCATGTGGGAGGAAAAATCCAAATTGATTACGGTCTTAGACATATCACCATATATGGACATATAGCCATATATAGATATCAAACAATAGACACCATAACTCCTAGAATACTACCTCCATTACATCATAACCAAATATCTGTTTTGGCTGTTCTATAAAAATCTTTACTGTCCTCTGTCCTGTCAGTTATCTAATGAGTAGTTGCACGGGAAGCAGTATCAAAACTGACCTAGAGTGCAAGCGCAAGCCTGGAATACGTCACTTCTTATATATAGCCATGGTACTTCTTGTAAGGATCATATAATCTCTGTATGGCGATATAGCACTACATATTTCAAGTGAGTGAGGAAGTTTAACGATTATATTTTAATGTATTTCAGTCATATCATGGCGTGTCAGCAAAATTGTGTGATTGGGTGGTTGGGTTGGTGGGTGAGATAGTGAGTGAGTGAGTGAGTGAGTGAGTATGGTTTTACGCCCCTTCCAGCACTATTCCAGCAATATCACGGCGGGGGACACCAGAAATGGGCTTTACACTTTGTACCCATGTGGGGGATCGAACTCAGGTCTTCAGCATCCCACCCTCCCTAAAACTGCATGAGAAAACCCTTTGTGATACAGGTCCTAAATGTTTAGTGTGGTGAAACCCACAAGCGCAGGCATGGTATGAACACACCTAGAAACAAAATCATTCATAATTTTAGTTTGCGTACAGCTGCTAACTCCTATGAGCATACATGGTGAGGTTGCACTTGAAAAAAACAAAATATCCCTGGTCCGTTATCTCAGATACTTGGTACATTATTTTACTGGCAGTTGACCAATGGATACTCTTACTGCTCTGAATCTCTGTAACATACTTTCCAATACATAAGGTGTGTGTTGGTCTGCATTAAATTTAACAAAAGCCCAAACTTTCTTGTATTTAACTCTGGGGATTCCGGGTTAGAACAGGTCCCTAGCAATTGCTGCTGGTCGTTAGAGACGACCAAATAGAACAGGTGGTCAGGCTTTTGATTGATAGATTGTGTGTCATCGTTCCCCAATGGCAAGGTTTGATACTCACAATATCGACCACTGGCAGACTCCATTACTCATATCACATACTGGAATGCTGAGTGCGGCATCAAACAACAACAATATGAGTATTACAATCCATGACTAATTATTCAAAAATCAAATTTTCTATTGATTCATGTTGTACAAAAAAGGAATATTTCAAACAAACATTTTCCTTCAGAAATTTCTTTTTATGAACAAACTTCAGACTCTAAACAGCATTTTTAACAACATAACTCGACTTGCTTTACATTCAAATTATTCGGCTGTAACACCAGTCCGTGTACATACGTTTCCATGACAACAAGAGAAATGGGAACGGCTGTACAATAGTGTCATGTCCAGGCTTGAATTCTCTTGAGAATTTACAAAATTGTCAAAACCTTAAGAATAAGCGATAAACGTGAGAACCGACATTTGAGACGGAACTGACAAAATGTTATCGATCCTTTTGCCCATGATTTACACCTGGGCTCTCTTATTTAGACTTTAGGGGGATCGTCTCTCCATATCAGTTTGTGTAACTTGAACCATGGATTAACGGAATATATTTCAAATCTTAGCTCATGGTATAAATACATAATTGTCTTAATATCGTGTTGGAGCAATCTTTGACAGTAAAACATCTTCAGCTGACAAAGAGCTTGTCAAATATGTATGTTAACGTCAAGTGTGCATGCTGTCACGTCCATTATAATGAAACTCGATGCCACTCCATGGCACATGCTACATTTTTACACACACTTTTATGATATTTACATAAATTATACAGAGATTCACAGATTCTCATTTTCCCATCTTGATGTACATGTTCTTTCTGTCATATTGGTAGTTAGATTACATTTTAATTATAGCTGTCAAAGGCCATGCCACTTCTTGTCTAAATAATTTGACATGATGTGAAGGCTCCGCGAGTGAAATCAATACAGTTTTAAATGTAATTATTGAAATATTTGCATCATTATTATCATTGCTCATTATCTCAATTATGAATATTACTGATAATGTAAATAGATTGTTATTTCCATATTACTGTCACCGCCTTCATCAGAGGTCATCGTCATCACAAATATCATTATCAGAATCACGAACATACCGGTAATTGATAATGTTACCATTATTATTACATATTATCATCACCATCACCATCATTTCTCGATCCTCTCGCCATTTCCACAAACCCCGCTGCCCAGCATCAATCCCCCAGGATTATGTTGTCATCATTATTATGTCTTCATCATCATCATCATCATCATCTTCATCATAATAATCATCATCAACATCATCATCATCATCGTCATCGTCATCATCATCACCATCACTATGGGCAATATTATTACTACATTGTCGTCATCATCATCATCTTCACTGTCACTATAATTACATGTATAAGCAAAATTATTACCAAATTGTTGTCATCACCATCATGAATGCCCATTGACACTTAATAATCCTACATCATCATCATAATCATAACTACAGCCATTTTCATTATCATCATCATCACCATGGTCATAATTTACTGATTAGTACGATTAATATATATATTATGTTGTTGCAGTAAATACCCTTATCTTCATCATCAATGTAACATTAATAATCATAATAATCATCAGTACCTAGTATCATCATGAATAGCTGTTATTCCCATAATACATCATCATCAAGATGATTTACTAATTACTAATTTTTAATATATATAACTGACGTAATTATCACCATCACCACTGTCACCATTACCATCATCATCATCATCATTGACATTTTTTCATCCCACCATCCTCTGCAAGGATCCTCCTACCTGTCACGAACCCCCCAGGACTCAGCACTGAGAGCTCCACACACAGACCAGATTGCCTCCAACAGCAGATGCTGCTCTAATTGAACACGGGTAAACTACAAACTTTTTAATGAGTTGAATCCTGGGAAGCTATGAGATGTTTCCTCAGTTATCTGTACAGTTGACACAGTCCAGGTGACCCACTCCACCCCCAAAACACTAACAATCTTTGTCCTCAGACTTGAAAAATTAACAGCTCAAGTATTTCAACCCCACCCCTCTGCTTAATTGGCGTAAGCAAGGTCCATTAATCCAAATGAACTGACCTACAAAGGAATCTGTTGGAAATTACAGGCTGGCTGGACAAACGGATGAGTGTGGCCCACAGATAATGGCCTCGCTGTCGTGTGTGAAAAAGCACAGCACAGGCAATTTGCTACAAATACAGCAAAAGAGAGCTCATTTTCAAATAATAGACCCCTTCTGTGACATGGAACTAGCAAGTGTGTTCAATTATTGTGAAAGTCAGCCGTTGAGATGAGACAATTCCAACCAATAATGGATATTATGCCAAGACCGCTGTCTGTTTTTGTTAGCTTAACAATGGGTTATAGTGCGCATATGGGATTTTTATGCAAGATATGGCAACACAAGGTCCAATGGCTTATGTGCCCATCAGAATGTATCGAGGAACATTTACGTCTGCTAAGGAATTATGCCGAAAAAATAAAAGACCCGCGTCAATTGTGAACAACGGGCTATTTGGGGCCGCGTGCAAAGCAGGAGATCTTTCCTGAAAAAGCGAAATCCCATCCTTCAAAATTGGTTTTCAATATTGAATAAACCAGCGGATCAGAGAAAATTGGGTTTTCATGATTGTGTCACGGTGCCGTAATGGGTTTTGACTTTACCAAATCCTTTCTGAACAAATGCTCCAAGTCAATTTGGGGGGAGTATGACTAGGCATTCTAATGGCAGATCAGGCCTCGCGTTTGAAGACTTTTCCCTGGGAACCGAGCATTTGGAGACCCAGCACAAGTAGCGCCCTCTCGATGGAGTAGTTGCTTTTCATCTTAAACCCCCTCCATGTCCACAAGATCGAGTTTTTTCCTTTCGCAATGACAGACCACTTCATAAGGCTATGGCATAGCAAACACGATGGAGAAAATTAAAAGACACTAGTAAAAACTCAAAAGGAGATTTTAGGTCTAATTGTGTTTGTCCATTATTTCAAATTTAACTTTACGAGACAATATTCCTGCGTAGAATGAGAAATCTGCAATAGACAGTCTAGTAACAAGGCAGCAAACGCCTTCAGAGTGAATGCTTAATCTGTACCGTGGAATTCAAAGAATGGTAGAAGAAACATTCCTGCAACACTTCTGAAGATTGTGATTTATTTGGAAGTTAAGAAGAAACTGCTCTTTGAATAAAGATTTATTTTTTTCCCTTCTAAGATTACACGTAAAATCACGTACTAATTCAATTATTCATGTACAAAAACTTTATATTAAGAATTTTCATTGGGAACTGATGATTTTTTAGGTCATCTTTTGCATGAGATATCAAAGATCGTTTCTGAACTGTCTCCAGAATTGGTACTTGTTAAATCAATTTGACTCATAACACACTATGAAACTATATGAAACTATATGAGACTATTTGAAATTATTTGAAATTATATGAAATTATATGAAACCATGGTGGATATGAGACATAGTAGATCAAATGAGACCATAGAAAATCATATGAAACACCATATGAGACCATATGAGACCATATTAAACCACATGAGACCATATGGCCATAGAAAACCATATGAGACCACACAAGTCAATATTAGACCATATGAGACCATAGAAAATCACATCCAAGCATATTAGACCACAAGGCCATAAAAAATCTTATGACCACAGAAAACCTTATGAGACCAAGTATGACCATATTAGAACCATATGTCCTCATAGATAGGGAAGCAGTCGAGAGCAATGTAGTCAAACAATGAAACATTACTTCCTGTTTGAAGATTATTACAAATGACTTTCCCACCCCTCCCCATCCATTAATGATAAATACAGTTTCCGCTGATCCGATCCCATCATAAATATAACAAGTGTTTCATGACCTTGTGCATGGCCATTCATTATCAGGAGTCTTGTTCAGGAAATACTGTAGTTTAGACGACCAATCATAGTTAAACATATTTCATAAGTTAGGCCACGACAATTAATTGCTATCACCATTAAAAACATCCCCTAGGCCCAAACTCAAGTCTTTTGGTTCTCGATGCTACCAATATGCCGCTGTTCACTCTCTTACACTCAGCCTCCGGTCAGTTCCTACTCGGACATCTTTCAAGTCAAGACAAAAGACATACCGTACCCCTTTGAACGTTTCAATTGACTATGCATTCATGTATTTCTCATGTTATTGTGTATATATATTTTGTGTGTTTCATATGCCCCTTTGTGGTGTGGAGGTATGGTGCCATATAAATATATCAGGTGACTGCAGTTTTACACCATAGTCACCAATATTGCAGTAATGAGGGCTTAGAATGTTTTAAATGGGGGGGGGGGGGGGGGGGGGGGGACTATCCTCAAGAGGTTTGCTTCCCTTTCCTGGCTCATTGTTCAAGATGTTATAATTAATATCTGGGTGTCACTGAGACATTGTTCTCTACAAAATGCAAAATTGGTATACATCCTGAATTAGCAGACAATAGTATTGCTGTCTGAGGGACTTGAATCAAACTTGGCAGTTTGCCCAAGCATATTCCCCCCTTATGCAATAGCCCAGCCATGTCACCAAGGGGGTACTGTACACCTTCCTACTTGTGTAGAGAAAGGAACCCAGGTATTCTGCATGGCAATCAAACGCTTCACCCACTAGGCTACCCCACTGCACATAAGTCACCTGTAGATGATTAAGCCTTGGTCAGGCAAACAATGGTTGACAGCATGAGTACCAATCTATGCCAATGATACACAATCAGTCAGGTAATCCATTGCAACTTCCTGATCCTCGATTGGATGAGAACTTAATTTAAGCATGGGGCATTGGGGACCAATCACACCCTTCCATCCTAACAGGTTGATACATGTCATCATATCCAAACTGTGTAGATTGATGCTCATGATGTCAATCACTGGATCGTCAGGTCCAGACTCAACTACAGATCACCATCATATAGCTGGAATATTGCAGTGTGCAGCATTAAACAACAAACACAAAAAGTTAAAATAGCATTTTTCTATTTGTGACATGTTTAATTTGTTTTCTATAATAAAAGTACAATCTCAAGGTGGTAGTTGATTTCATTTACTTCATTAAGCTAATAAAATCACAAACAACATAAAACCTTCCATTCAATGAAGAGAATAAGAACTGTCATGAAGTGCACTCATTTAGTTAATATTAAGAAAAAGAAAATTCTAGAGACCAACTCATGACCCAAATACAATTCCAAAATAAAGTTTATCAGCTGAGCTAAAAAAATTTCAAGTAGCTCTTCATCCCAGAGCATTTCACTCTCTACGGTGTGGCAAACAGATTTAATTTGAAGCCAATATTAAATTAAAGGCCACAGAGTTCTAAGTATGCAATATGGAATAAGATTATCAACCATTATGGAATATGATGCGACTCATGCATATTATTCGTTATTACAGACACAGAGACAGTTAGTTATTCATTACGTGAAGCAGGGAGACAGGTAATGTATCATTGAGAAATCTACTTGCTTGTAAACTGACTCAGCTATGTCGTCTCAATCGGACACATAAACCCAACGATTTCAAACCATTTCACCACTTTTGTCTTCTTTATTTACATAATTCCTCAGAAAATTGTGTGTTGGTACTATAAACAAAGATAAAACATGAATATCATAAAACGTCTTTTCATGCATTAACCCGTATGTAATTCTGAGCAGAGTACGACTGTCTGTAGGTCCTTGGTTTGAACACAATATATTCTACTGTTCGCTACACCACTATATTACAACAATTCAAAATGTATAATTGAAGTCAGGCCAAAAAAACAACAACTTGTTTCAAGTAACATATGTTCACTGCTAGTGCCACGTAGCTGTAGAGACAATGGAGACATGGTGGCCGGGATTTCAATTCTCGAAATTTATGTGAAGTACCAGCACAGGTGCTAGTACATTTTATCAAGCAAGTGTCTCTTTCATGTTTTGATATTCAGAAATTAAGCTGGGCATTTATGCTTTACACACATAACTTAAATGGTTGTCAAAGCCTACTATGTAAACAAACATTGTGAATTTTATTTGGGGGTGTAATTATACTACAGAAGAGCGTGTCATCTGGGTTTGGCTGCGGATGCAGGGTTTCAATATGCCGAATGGGTTTAGGCCTTATGCTTTGTATTATTTGGTAGCAGTAGCGGTACTAATCTGACCACCAAAATTAAATTTTAGGATATGGATGGGTAGGAAGAAAACACAACTGTTTTAAATTAGTTTTATTTGAAGCTGCTTTTAACACTTTCAGTTATATCATGGTCTGGCTGTGTAGGCAGAAAGCTAAAATGATACAGGACTTAGATGTTTCTCATTTTAGGAAAACCCATTAGAATGGGCACTGTATTGGCATACCTTGGGTTTAAATCAGAGCTAGGATGGGATTCGAACCCATGAGAAGCTTATCCTGGAACAGTTAAGAGACAGCTCTACCACTCCACTCACAAGGGTGCATGAGGAACAACAGTGAGTGAGTGAGGGAGTTGGGTTTAACGCCGCTTTTTAACAGTATTACAGTTATATCCCGGCGTGTCAGCTTAATGTGGGAGGAAAGCCCGAAGTGATGCAGGTCTCAGACATTTACCACTTCGGTGAGACCCACGAGCACGGGTATGGTGCTGACAAACCTAGAAACGTAATTGGGGCGAACCAAGATTCAAACCCACAATCATAGGCTTCTGGCATGCCCAAGGGATGCAACTCTGCACAGCGAATCGCGGCGCCTTAGACGACTGGGCCACCCGTGCCCCCAGAGGAACAAGAAGTCATTAACCTGGCTTCTGGAAACACAGGTAACTCATTTTGGTCTTGTGTCACACACATTTCTGGACTAGCACACCTAGTGCAATGAGGTTTATACCCGTCTTCTCGAGGCAAGGGAGTTAACTGACTTTAAAAGTCCAGGATTCACCCTTGCTGAACTAGGTTTGAATTATGGAGTTACATTTTGGCTGGACTAACGAGTCTGTGCATAGTCCAATCAAAATTCTGTAAAGAAATCAACATCCGGTTCATAAATAACATGGCAAACGCTATGCCAAATTCGTTCGATTGCAGGATTTGCAGAGCATCTGTACAGTCAACTGGGCATCAACAGATATTTTTCAAATCTTTACATGTTTTTCTGGATGGGCGACGTCAGTTTGTTTGAAGCAAGTGCGAGAGATATGATAGGTGGAATCTGATTGGTCAGTAGGAGGGACATAGAAGGGACACAACTCACAATAGCCCAGAAATTCCAGCCTAATTTGCCAAGGGTGGAACCAGTACTTTTAAAGTCAGTTAACAACCTTGCCTTAGGCAGATTGTGGTTACAAGGACATTGGAAAATATCTTAGAATAGCTATTAATTTTACATGTTTTGCATAGTAATAACAAGCTATGTGACTATCATTATTACTTTGATGAACAATATGAAATACTAATAATAAACAACATGAACTAGCAGATGTAATATACCAAACACTAAATTGCACAGCATTGACTTTATCAAGTAATATTGTGTAAAATTAATTTTTCGTACATATATCACATGGGGAACATAAATCCAATAAAATAATAGTGATTGTATATTGGACATTCCTGTCATGGTACATATGTCATATATCCTCCATGTGTTATTAACAAAAACTTATTTCATATTTATTGCAATTTGAATGAAACTATCTGAACAAATATCTCTCATTTACAATAGAACTTCATATCAATCAGTCTTACCAATATCAATCAAGTTAGGAGAATAAGGTCGAATTCAAAATATCATGATGTTATACTCCTTTTTTTGTCTTTATTATGGACAACAGAATTCTCATCAAAATTCAAAAAACATTGAAGTATACCACTGCATTTTTAATAAGTAATAACACCACTTCATTTTTTAATTAAGTAATTATATTGACACATCTTGAAAATCCTTCATTTCTAGTCCTATTTATTTCTGTTCCTGTGATTGTCATGCTGATTTCTATCAATACATGCCAAATAAAATACAATATGCAATACTACCATAGAATGTGGTACAATGATAAGTCTTGTAGTATGTAATATCAAACATTAATAAAGGCCGTATGGAATATCATGATTAAAATCCAGACTAAAATTGGTTTATTTTGTTCTTCCTATCATTTTGGATCTTATTACATCCTCCAGAACACTGGCTACAATCATTACATTCATCACAGCATTTTGATATATGTTATGAAATATGTTTATATGCAGTAGCATAGCAACTGATTTCAATTACTGCCTTGTTTTATTTCAATATCAAATATATCCAACATATCAAATAATATTTTCCTATGAGATAGTCACTACCTATTTTGTAAAAAATAATGAAATTAGTCTGGACATTACATGATGAGTGTACAAGTCCTGTAGGGGTAAAACACAGACCTTACATGGCACACAGCACCGCGGCTCTCGTCTCGTCATGCAGGTATGACATCTGTCCAAACTTGTCATATAGGTATGACATCTGTCCAAACTTGTCATATAGGTATGACATCTGTCCCAACTTGTCATACAGGTATGACATCTGTCCCAACTTGTCATATAGGTATGACATCTGTCCCAACTTGTCATATAGGTATGACATCTGTCCCAACTTGTCATACAGGTATGACATCTGTCCCAACTTGTAATACAGGTATGACATCTGTCCCAACTGGTCATATAGCTATGACATCTGTCCCAACTTGTCATGCAGGTATGACATCTGTCCCAACTTGTCATCATGTAGGTATGACATCTGTCCCAACTTGTCATCATGCAGGTATGACATCTGTCCCAACTTGTCATCATGTAGGTATGACATCTGTCCCAACTTGTCATCATGCAGGTATGACATCTGTCCCAACTGGTCATATAGCTATGACATCTGTCCCAACTTGTCATGCAGGTATGACATCTGTCCCAACTTGTAATGCAGGTATGACATCTGTCCCAACTTGTCATACAGGTATGACATCTGTCCTAACTTGTCATGCAGGCATGACATATGTCCCAACTTGTCAAAAAGGTACAACATCTGTCCCAACTTGTCATCATGTAGGTATGACATCTAACTTGTCATACAGGTAGGACATTTGTCCCAACATATGACACAGGATGTGACATTTGTCCCAACATGTGACACAGGATGTGACAACATGTCATGTAGGTATGACATCTGTCCTGATGTGTCATGCAGATGTGACATCTATCCCAACATGTCATGGAGGGTATGACATCTGTCCCAACTTGTCAAGCAAGCATGACATCTGTCCTAACATGTCATGCAGCATATGACATCTGTGCCAACATGTAATACTGGGGTGTAATACATATCCTCAGTAAACATGACATGTCATGCTGGGGTGTTATGCATGTCCTCAGTAAACATGCCATGCCATGCCATGCTGGGGTGTAATATATGTCCTCAGTAAACATGATATGCCATGCCAGGATGTAATATATGTCCTCAGTAAACATGATTTGTCATGCTGGGGTGTTATGCATGTCCTCAGTAAACATGACATGTCATGCTGGGGTGTAATACATGTCCTTAGTAAACATGACATGTCATGCTGGGGTGTAATACATATCTTCAGTAAACATGACATGTCATGATGGGGTGTAATACATACCTTCAGTAAACATGCCATGTCATGCTGGGATGTAATACATGTCCTCAGTAAACATGACATGTCATGCTGAGGTGTAATACATGTCCTTAGTAAACATGACATGTCATGCTGGGGTGTAATACATATCTTCAGTAAACATGCCATGTCATGCTGGGGGGTTTGGAATAATAACATTTGCTCATACACTAGCTTCTGTTACCAGTCCAGTGCTGGCAAAAGAAGAGACAATTAAAAGCCTGATTTACTTCCCATGTCTACAATACAGTCCCATGTGCACCCGAGAAGTACAACATTACAAAACAACAAGCAATAAGTGACCACCACTTTAAAGTACATATCAGAACTATGAATAATTCAAACTATATTCTGCACTCATTCTTAAACAGCCTAATCACATCCCAGTGCACTGCATAAAATACTTTAAGTACAATAGAATTTAAACAGGCTAAGCCATGGTCCCACGGGCTGTTTATAAGCAGGGCCTGGTTATTGTCAATTGTCAAGACGTTGATAAAATCAGGGGTATTAAGAAACATTTATTCTGATAGCAATCAAGTCACTGTTTCAGTTCACTTAAGAGCCAAGGAATTATAATATTCATAAGAGTTGTTGGGAGCCCTCTTTACGCTCTATTTTTAATGGTATCATTTCACTATCAGTAGCATTCTCTCTCAAAACATGCAAATGGTAGTTTAATTTTTAATCAAAACTGTTATTTCTAAATTTGAAACTGTTTCGTTAAGTGAAATCGAGACTTTCAAAATAAGCTAAAATTGCTCGTTTATTGCCTGATGACAAATTTGCTTTTAAGTAAGCCATTATAGCACTTTAGACTGTAGGCGAGTAGCTGAAAGCGATCATCTTGAACCACATACAATCCTGCTTTAAGAGCTACTTCACTCTGCATATTAGCATTACTATTTGAACAGCAGTTATCATAATGCAACGATAGCACAAATAGTTCCATTTATTCACGTACTCACATCACTACTTTAACATAAATAGGAAATGATACAACCAACGTATGGATAATGTTTGTAAACTGTTGTCGATCTCACGGCCATAAGGGAAAAGTTCAAAATAACATTTTGCTCAAGGATATGTATAAATTAATAAAAAAGGAAGGGATATCAACATAAATATATTCAGAAATAATATAAATGATTTCCTATGACAATGATGTGTAGAAAGATACTTGGTTGGAGAGATAGATAAAAAGAATACCCAATGTGGGATTAAAATAGAATTTAAAATATAATTTTATGAATTTTGCAATGTACAAGAATGTAAAGCAACTTTGGTGACTGTTTCATGGCACATAACATACAGAGTACAGCGGATCAAAATAAGTGAGGTGTAATGGTGGTCAATGTTGCATTCACACTATCACACTTATATACAGGGATAAGAACGGAAAATCCTTTTCAGCTGAAACTTCTTTTTCAATGGAGTGTTGTCCATAATTTAGAGGTGTAAATGGAAGATTTTAACAAATCCGGCGCTCAAAATTTGAGGAAATTTGCGGCTCTGCGAAAGATTCTCACCCCTGTATATACTAACAGGCACACACATATGTGTGTGGATGCTTGTACTAGTCTAGGCTAATGCCTGTTTAATACTGCTAGCCCACTGATATATAACATGTCACAGTTTAACATGAATACGCTGCTCAGACACAGTATACTGACTACAAGCCGACAACTCCTTAAGGCAGGGAAACAACAAGTACCATTTTTTAAAACATCTTTTGGTATTACACGGCCACCACTGAGGTGGTCCAATATCAAAATCAATGTTAAAACATAGCATGGATGAAGCTGAAGCTGAATGAAATACAATTTGTATCACCTTGTTTACAATGTTAAAACACAACTTTGGAAAAACACTATCGGGCATCTGCCACCACAAATCAAAACAGCCACAAATACTGTCAACAAAAAACAGAATTTGCAACAACAAAAATTATCAACAGCAACATGAATACATCAACAGCAACACAACATCTTCCACAGCAATACGTCCGCAGTAAGAAACGACAAGAAGAAACAGCCTACCGTTACTGTCTGGTTCCGCACCGAGCGCTTCCTCTGGATTTAACATTGTGTTAACTGTGAAGTAACAGTTTTCAGCTCTGTGTATATGACAAGCCCAGATTAGTCGCGCTGTACAGGCTAACCACTATCAGTGCCTGCTAACAACTTTATGAGGGGAGCCCAGCTCATATTTTATGAAATACGAGAAATGAAAGTAATATAAATGATTGATCAAAGCTTAATTGTTGTAATCTCAGCATATGGGTGTCTACACATCCCAACATGCAATTACAGGCATAGTAGGAAAAAATGAAACCTTGGAGGAGCTCATTACGCATAGCAGGGGGGACAGGTTGGAGAATGGGACTGACCCGAGGTCATATGACACCTGCAATTATCCAATGATAGATTAAGCTTGGGGTGAAGTCACATGGTTGAGGGGAGGATACAAAAACTCATTAAAAACACACTTGGAAGTGACAGCCTCTCCTGTTTCAGCAACTACAAGCTTGAATTTTCCATTACCCGAAGTCAGGGTGATGGAATACAACATAGTCACGCGGATTGTACGCACAGGTCTAAACCTGCGGTTATTATGGCAGAAATCACTGAAGTTGACCAGTTAATAACATCGCAGATTAAGCCCTGCAAAGGCAATTACTAGACTTCAGAGAGAGAAGACTGATACACGCAGCCTCTGTTCGCTCCAAGTCGGCTTGCAGGCTGTGTCGTAAATTCTACTGTGTGAGAGTGATTGGGTGTAAAATAGTAATCTACCATTCCTTAAAGACCGTATTACTTACTGTCCGAAATCACCTTGTTGATTAAATCCAAGTGATATTAATATCAGCCACATTGTAAGCTGATATATCGTGTCGACTTAATAGTTATTTCATTTAATAAGGTATTGGGCAGGCCGGCAAGCTAATTTGCTATGATACACGGCATAAGCTTATTACGTAGTGCTACCAGCGGACATGTAGGGATTCGGGAATCCTTACAGAAGCTAATACACTGGATTAAGAATCAATTTCGCAATGTGGGAAGCAGAAGAATGTCAAATCTGTCTATAAAAAAATAGAATCAATGTTATTACATTTCCTAAACTGAGAGTCTTTATAAAGACCATGAATTCGCTTTTCTGAGAAAAACTAAACTGATTATTTGAAAACTGAATTATCTTATGAAATACTGGGAATATTATTACTTCCAAAATAAAGACTTCTTTGATGAACTCAATTTAATAAAAACATGACATAGATAACTTCAAATGTGCAATTTTCACTTTTTTTTAAAAATGTTTTTGTATAACTGATATTATGCTCATGTTTGTTATTTTTAATCAAAAGTAAATTGTAAAGTGATGAATCTTGATCAGAGAACATCATTATCCTGTGAGGGAGAGAGTATCATGCTGCTTTTAGCAATATTCCAGCAAAGTCAAAGTGGGGAACACCAGAACTGGGCTTCACACACTGTACCCATTTAGGGAATCAAACTCTCCCCTTCAGCATGTCGAGCGAATTGTTCAGCCACTAGGCTACCCCACCACCCCATCTTGACAGTCAATTAATGGGATAATAATGTTAGAAGTACTAAAGAAAGCCAAGCACATACACTTGGTACAGCAGTCAAAGGGACAGAACTCCTTCAATCTAAGTCGTCTGCTTGTTGCTTTGATCAATAACTAATTCTCAATTCTTCCATCCATCGTCACTGATGAAAAGAATCAAACGCGGGGCCGAGTTTACAAACAAAGTCAATGAATATATGCACAGATCCAGATAAATAGTTGCAGTTTGTATGCAAACTTCACCACAGGGGCATCGAGTAAAACTTTCTGAATTATACTGTTGTCAGCTTCAGTTCAGCAGAAGCTGTAGTTAATGTCAGCACTGTCCTACATATCTGAAGCATCCCTTCAGGATTTCCTTCCAAATTAAACTTGCATGGCATGATATTAAATATCTTTCAAAGCAGTATTAAACCCTACCCACTCAATCACCCCTACTCACACACAGAATCACATACACCCACACACACACTCATTCACTAGCTGATTGATATTACAGTTCGTTATTTTCATGTCAATTATTATTATACTCTATAGTTATTGACATTATGAATAATGTGAGTTCGGTATATATCACATCAAAAGACAGGAAACGTTTCTTAAAAGATTACAGCTAATAATCATAGACCATATATGGAATTACCAACCACGTACCTACAGAAAAAAACTGAATCTATTCAGCAACAACAAAATATGTCTGTCTCCAAAACTTTCTTTTGAGAATATGATACTTATTGGGACTTTTAACAACAGGATTAAAATAAGATATGAAATATGATTTCGGAATTATTTCCTTAAGTCCTCTTATTCACCATGTTCTGAAGAACTGCATGTTTTTCTGCTGGAAGAATTACCAGCAGCAACCTTGAAGCATAATTTTTTCAGGAAGATATCAAAGATAATAATTTTGCCAATTTTGCCAATTTCCTGCTATCAAATTACAAAAACTGCTTTCCGGGAATATGACAAGTCATACACAAGAAAATTTCGAAAAAACTCATAAATTACAAATCTTGCCCATAAGATATTTGTTCCTGTTGTGCTGCTGCACAAATTACATATCATATGTTGTGTGTAGAGCTCCAATTATGTTTCCAAGTCTTTTTTCCCATTGCCATGGTAACTGAGTCATCTTAATCTTTAGCCAAAGGGAACTTGTAATTACAAGATACATAAATCATGGCTTGTGAGGAATAAAAACAATTGTGCCCATTGTACATCCTGACATACACATGGTATCTCATCATACCTGGCGCTGAGGGTATAACAGGAATTCTAGGATCATGACATTATAACGACCGTTTTTCTTGGTATTAATTACCCTTCAAGCAAACATATGATAATCACAATTCTTCATATTTGAACTCTCATTCTGAGACACAGTTTGGAAGGTTACAGTTAATAAGAAACTTTGAAATTTCAAATCTGAAACATGTCCAAATTCTTCAATGAGAGAATAACAAGACATTTATGTGCCCTGCCATGTTGCTTTTTATAGTAATGTTTTGTTTGTTTGTTTGTTTGTTGTTTAACGCCACACTCAGCAATATTCCAGCTATATGACGGCAGTCTGTAAAATAATCGAGTCTGGACCAGACAATCCAGTGATTGACATCATGAGCATTGACCCACGCAATTGGGATCGATGGCATGTATCAACCAAGTCAGCGAGTCTGACCACCCGATCCCGTTAGTCGCCTTTTACGACAAGCATAGTCGCCTTTTACGGCAAGTATGGGTTGCTGAAGACCTATTATACCCCCGAATCTTCACGGGTCTTTTATAGTAATGAGTGAATGAGGTTACACAACGGCATCAGCAGTATCCTAGTAACAGTAACATCATAGAGGCCTTTCAATAATAGAGTGAGTGAGTGAGTATGGTTTTACGCCGCTTTTAACAATATTCCAGCAATATCACTGATGAGGGCACCAGAATTGGGGTAATCAAACCCGAGCCTTCAGCAAGACAAGCGAACACTTCAACCACTAGGCTGGGGCTCATTATCAAAGTTATAAAGAGGAAATCCCTCTCCTTACTGATGGTTGCAATTACAATTAGATTTAACCCCAACTGAATTTAGAGAATTAGAAAATGTGAACGCCCACACCCTCCTTAAATAAAATTTGTGTCCAACCCCATCATAAATAAAGTATTTTTCAACAAATGACATGACACTTATTCTACCCAGGAATGCCCATTGTAAGAGAGGAATTGGTTACAATGACCTATAATACAATCCAAGAAGTTGTGAAATAATTGAAATATCAAACAATGTCTAAACTTCCAATAAATTTGATATCTAGCTATCAGCAAGAAAGGCGCACATCTACAGTCCTGCTCACTCTTATAATGAGAGCATCAAACACACTGAACACTCATCTTCACAAAATCAAACATAATTTTGATTCTTTGAAACCTTCATACAACAATGTTCTATCGTTTCATTCCCCCCCAGAAGATCCGGGGTAGAATAGGTCTTCAGCAACCCATGCTTGCCATAAAAGGCGACTATGCTTGTCGTAAGAGGCGACTAACGGGATCGGGTTGTCAGGCTTGCTGACTTGGTTGATGCATGTCATCGTATCCCAATTGCATGGATCGATGCTCATGATATCAATCACTGGATTGTCTGGTCCAAACTTGATTTTTACAGACCGCCGTCATATAGCTGGAATATTGCTGAGCGCGGCGTTAAACAACAAACAAACATTCTTCACATGATGTCACAAGCTTACCAACACCTGCAGTTATGTGTGTCTGATCCTTTTTCAGGTTCAGACTAAACTCCTTACACAGTACTCAGAAGTGGGTAAGAGGGAGGTGTCAAGAGTTTGCAAGATATAAACACAAACTGTAAACAATAAACAATGCGGTAAAACAATGTTTGAACTTTCATGAGTGAGTGAGTATGGTTTTAATGTCGCTTTCAGCAATATTCTAGCAATATCACGGCGGGGGACACCAGAAATGGGCTTCAGATATTGTACCCATGTCAGGAATCGAACCCGGGTCTTCGGTGTGACGAGCAAACGCTTTAACCACTAGTCTACCCGACTGCCCCTGAACGTTCATGAAGCATGTTTCATGATCTTCACATTTGTCAAGATAAGTTAACACGTCCTGTCCTGACTTGGTCTGAAAACTGACACCCTGCTTTTGATACTGTCCCTAACATGTGAACCTGCTCTTGTGCCGCCTCATCTGTCAGCCTGGGTCTAATTCACTTTTCTTGTACAAGGTCTTAATTTTTAAGGTAACCACATAGCTTGAAACAGATGAAACATTAACATTATACATGCCAAGGAAGAAAAAAATACACATGGAGTTTGTAACATCAGCAGATATTAAAAAAAACCCATCACATTGCCACTTTTTAAAATTTGTATTAAAGCACGTCTCTGAAAATGTGAAATATTCATCAATCACAACAAAGTTCAATTTCAGTAAAGTAAACTTATAACTAACATGAAATGAAACCATTATGATCATGTCACGCAATTGTTGTTGCCATTGATTTTAAACCAGTAATTCGCAGGCTATTCCGAAGGCCCATTTTAACAAGAAATTATACATCTACCATAACATCTACCATAACATCATTTATGTCAGCGAAATCACTTGAATCTGCATATTCTACTTCTGGAATCAACAGATTATCACAATGTCTCCATCTTCAGCAACCCATGCTTGTCATAAGAGGCGACTAACGGGATCGGGTGGTCAGGCTCGCTGACTTGGTTGATACATGTCATTGTATCCAATTTGCATAGATTGATGCTCATGATGTCAATCACTGAATTATGCGTGACGAGCGAACGCTTTAACCACTAGGCTGCCCGACTGCCCACCACTTTAGTGAATGAGCAACATAGATACGTGCCACTGACAAACTAAGGATGAATAAAACATAAAACAGGGAAATTCTGTGACCTGAGGTAGACTCGCAGATCCTGGCACAATAAAGGGACACAATTCTACACAGTTATTGCATTGTCCTTTGTTTAACTAAATACCCTCTGAAATGGCATCTTCACAATCATAGTCATAGCTCAATTCTTAGTTGGAGATTGTAACAAGAAATTAGCATTAACACTATTCCCATGGGGCACATTAGAATTTGTTTGTTCATATGGTCATAAATATAAACTATAGAAAATAGTAGTATAAAGCCTAAAGAAGAGACAGGCACTAGAGTTGCTTTATATCATATAAATGACTAAATGTGAAAGAAATACACACAAAAAGGCCCCTTATCCAGAAAAAATAATTTATTGTACCAATTCCTAAACTCAGTCTTGATAAGTATCTCTTAGATAAGCTAACTTGAGTAGTTTCTGAAAAACTTGTCCCCATTGCAGATACTATGCACTGTAAAATGTAAAACTAACATAGATCAAGGGCTGTAAATGTGTATGCTCAAAATTTAAGAATTATGGCACCAATCTTCGAACAGTCTTGACAAGAATCATAGATAAGCATGCAAAGTTTCATTCATGTAATGTCAGTTGTTCCCATTGTTCCCATTGCAGACACTACACACTTAGTTGGAAAGCATGGAGCAAGGGCCATAACTCTGTACAAACATAATAGACAGCACCAATTTTTGAATTCATTTAAGATCATGACCAGTACTATCAGTGTGTAAAATTTATTTCTCTAACTTCAATAGTTTTTGAGAAAATGTGTCCCCATTGAGAAGTAGACAGATAGATGGTAGGATGGACGTATGGATGGAAGAACTCCGTTCCTGTATCCCCCGCCCCACTTCATGGTAGGGAATAATAAACATTGTCTTTCATGCAGTATACTAGCTGGGGAAAAAACAGCAAATCACAAACACCACTGCAACACAATATCTCAGACCAATATGACAGATTAAAAATGAAAAATGTACAACCTGCATCAAAATGACAAGGCGTGAAATTACATATGTAAACTGAACTAACCAGCCATCAGAATGTCCGTCTCTTCTGACTCGATAGGGTCTGTAAAGTCACGATCCACTGAAAGCATATAAACAACTAAATGTTACTTTTCAAAACTCAAAAGATATTATCACTTAATGCCGTCAGCTTTATTAGACCAATAAAATTTCAACAGAGGCATGTGGGAATTCAGCCCCCATCTTCACCCTGGGCTAGATACAAGGTATTTGCAGATACCCCAGCATACTGATGACATAGTGGTTCTTGGTCCATACCAGATATGCTGCTGTTACCATAATGAAAAATATCTGTTTTGAAATTCCAATAACAGCTGTCCAATTTGTGAAATCATAAAAAGCCGTAGTTGCAGGCAGTTTTGAATAATTATCATGTTGAGAAATATAAATGGGCCTTTGTTTTTCCAGCCTAAATTATTTATTGTTTTGATGAAAAAATACAAAAGCCATTAAGATTTTCCGATTTTGATTTCAGAAAGGGTGTTTTTATTCAACATGAAATAAGATAATATGAATTTGTTGGTGAGATCATACAATAGAGGGCATGTAACAGTTTGTTCTCAGTCTGTGGTTTCATGGGTGATAATGGCCGGTCACACTCGTACAGCTGTAACAAGCTTACAATCTAGTCTCTGTTTTAGGCAGTAATTTAATTTCTTTAACTCCAGGGGCTTTGAAAGGTTTTGTAACGTAATTGTGCCAACTGTTTTCTGAGCGATTGATAATACGAAGCATGTATGTACGTGTAGGAGAAATGTACACACAAAATATTAAGATATTCTACCATCTTGTTTGTTTTTGTTTAATGGCGCACTCAGCATTATTCAAGTTATATCATGGTGGTCTGTAATAATCCAGTCTGGACCAGACAATCCAATGATTGACATTATGATTATTGATCTACGCAATTGGGATACAATGACATGCATCAGCGAGTCTGACCACCTGATCCCATCAATAGCCTCATGACAAGCATGGGTTGCTGGAGACCAATTCTGACCAGGATCTTCATGCGGAAGACAAACATGAGTTGCTGAAGACCAATTCTAACCCGGATGTTCACAGAGTTGTATTCTTATAAACATGTATAGTTCATATAACCTAAGCTGTTGATGAAACCAATGTTTCACATTTCTACATTATTCCTCTATGCCCTCCAAACATTTCTTGATAAATTGATTGAACAATATCCTTTATAAATGAGAAGGAATATTTAGTAGTTTAAAATTTTTGAGCCAAACTCCAATTACACTAAAAAATATATGAAAATAAATAATCCATTATGTACTTATCTCAAAGCTTTAATAGTTTCCAAAAGATGTTCAAGAGGATCATCAATTAGAGAAATAAAAAAAATCACTGATACATAAATAAACTTTGGATGAAAAACAACTTTTAAATCCTTGGAAAACAACAATACCTCAGGTTAATTTACACAACAAACTTAAATGTATTTTTCTTCATAGCTCCCAATATCCAAATATTTCTAATTGTTTGAAATTCATTCTGTTTTAAGCCTAAATCAACTGAACGCACATTAGCCATCATGAATATCAAGGGAAATAACTCAGTAAGGATTAAGTGATTCGTCATCCTCCCAAGCTCGTAACTGTCACATAACAGATACAATGCCCTTTTTGTTCCTGAGACGTTTCTCATTAGACAAGATTTAATGTGAGAAAATCTGTTCAATCACACACAAGGTGTTCTCTCTCACACTAATTCTGGGTTGTGTGTACTCCTAGCAAACTGTACATTTCAGTGTCGCCTCGTGCCTCGTACATGAACATGTGAAGGTTAGTTTGGCATAATATTGACAATTAATAAATGATACCAAACGTCAGACTTTTCCTTTACCGAGAATTGATCTATTACATTTTTGTTTCTAAGAGTGAGTGAGTATGGTTTTACGCCGCTTTTAGCAATATTCCAGCCAGATTACAGCGGGGGTCACCAGAAATGGGCTTCACACATTGTACCCATGTCGGGAATTGAACCAGGGTCTTTGGTGTGACTAGCGAACACTGTAACCACTAGGTGAGTGAGTGAGTGAGTGAGTGAGTGAGTGAGTGAGTGAGTGAGTGAGTGAGTGAGTGAGTGAGTGAGAACACTGTAACCACTAGGTGAGTGAGTGAGTGAGTGAGTGAGTGAGTGAGTGAGTGAGTGAGGGAGGGAGCGAGCGAGCGAGCGAGCGAGTGGTGTTTAACACCAACTAAGAAGAACAGTATTCCAGTTATATCACAGCATTTAAGATTACTGTGGGAGGACAGCCCGAAGTGATGCAGGTTTCAGTTGTTTACTACAGTGGTGAAACCTACAAGCACGGGTATGGTGCTGACAAACCTAGAAACATATTCAAGGCAAACAGGGATTTTTTCCATGAATCCAGTGAATGGGGAAAGATGGAATTTTGACAGGTGCTACAGTCTGAGTTCTAATGAGTTCCATGTGTCGATGTACATACCTCCATTGATATTTGTGACCAAATGATCATTACAAGTTATTACAAGAATAATATCTGTGAAATATTTGTGAAGTGAAGTGAAGTGAAATTGGGTTTAACGTCGCGTCCAAGATTATTTCACTTTAATGCACTTATATAGCGACGTGCATGGTTTGATTGTACTAGTCCGGACTGATGCCGATTTATAGTGCTAGCTCACTGAGATACCATGCCGCAGTTTAACACTCATACCCCACTCAGACACAGTATACTGACTCTGAGCCGACCAGTCCTTGTTTTAGCCCCTAAATGCCGAGCACCAGACAGGGTAACAACAAGTACATCTTTTAATGTCTTTTGGTATGATGCATCCGTGGATGGAACCCCGGACCTTCCGCTCTCTGGGCAGGCGCTCTACCACAAGACCACAGGGAGGTCGTGAAATATTTATGTGTGACAATTAGAACTAGTTTAGTTTGACTTTCAGTATTGGACCCAAGGTGGGATCGAACCCCACACTGGCATGTTGAGTGACACCTTAAACTACTGGGCTCCTGCCCCTGAGATTCAAACCCTGATCTTCATGAACAAGTAACCATCAAGCTACCCTCTGCCTCCCATTACGAAAGAATTACACAACATGAATCTTAAACATTTTTACATAGAACATGGGCTGTTGCTCTTCAGCATCTCAGTAAATTTTGAATCTAAAGAAACATTCCTTATTGACATTAACACATTAGTTGTAATGAGTTGACACTGTCAATTGAAAGAAAATCCTTAATCAAACTTAAATTTAATGATCACCATATAACCTAAATATAAATCAATCATAATTAAGATATTTACTCAAGGCAAAATAATTAAACACCTGACTGTTTATGTTGAATTACATAATACCCGTGCAATAATTGATTGGCCACGTTTTCCTCCTTTCGCGGGCCAGGACTTTTTCATTCCAGCTGTGCAAAGAGAAACTGAACATAGATTTGTTTATAATTAATAATTCAATGTTAACTTTTAATTTCCCGAATGAATGTAAACACAGAGTGAGATTTCCGCTCACGTAACACGCACAGGCTGACAGAACGAGGAGGTCATGGGCCCCCTACTGCTTGTAGATCATGATAAGACGCACAACAAAAACATATTTCTTGGATGAAATGTAAATGTAATTTTTTTCTCCCAAATAAAACAGTTCCCTGCAGGCAACAATTATGTTAGTAATTTGAAGTGTGAAAATTGCTAATGAATGACAATTTAGAAAAACAAAACCAAAATAGTTCACTTGGATGAATATAAAATGGCATTATTATTAACTACGTAAAATATTTTGTGTTTATAAATCAATTTCTACAGTTATGTGAGTGCGTATGGTTGAATGCAGCTGTATCACCTGAAATGGGCTTCACATATTGTATTGATGTAGAGAATCAAACTTGGACAAGCTTTGCAACCGTCCCTTTCACAGTTAAACTACCAAACTGGCATAATCTTTCAGTATACACAATACACTACATGTAAGGTAAATCTTGGGACAGTAGGTTGTAAATTGTACCGTATTAATACAAATAGTTAAAAGTATTAAAAGTTCTAAATACTGAAGGGGCCCTGTATTCAAAGGCCCCTCCGATCTGCGGCTGTTTCCAATAATCATGGGTTTGAATCCCAAACTTGCTTTTGATCCTTGGTGTTTGATGAAACGTGATATAACGGAAATATTCAGTGACACACTACTAAGACCCTGCTATTGGAAGACAAAAATATAAATATAATTGACACATCATTTCAACAAAGATCCAACACAATATACACTACACTCAAAAGATGTTAAAGAACAACCAATTCTTTAATATTACTATAGTTCATCTGATACACCACACCATATCAACTCCTATTCAAAATAACATTTGGTATTAATAAACGAGCATGTCTATATTTGAAGAGATTCCCACTACCGATAATGTTGTGAACCTCTTCAAACTATTAAGATGAAATATTCCCATCAGGAAAATAGATGATTAGCTAATGATTAATCCTTGTCCTTCATCTTATCACCGAAAACAGAATTAAATTTTATGCCGAAGAATAATTTCAAGAACCTTTCTCCTTTCGACTTGTATGGTAAAAACATGAGTTTGGTGCAGTTATATTGATTTCTGTTTTAATCATAATTGACAACGGTTCAAATTCGTGATCATAACTTCTCCCTCAAACATCAGAAATCAAGCCTTCCTAAATCTGCAGCATCTTGATGGGGGATGGAATGAATACTGTCCGCGATGTGACCTCACCGAGTACAAATCATCTTCTAAAATGAAACGGCCTTTGAAAACTAAACAGGGTCTCATGAAAAAACAATATCTTCACCCTCTCTTCAGCTTAATGAAAAAATAGCAGCTTATACAAAGAAGAGCAATACTTCTCGCGTCTGCTTCTTGGGGGGTTACAGGGTCGGCAGGGACCTTCTATTTCCTGGCAAACCGAGCATAAAAGATTTGTAGCAAGTTTGGAAAACTATTAGAGAGTTGCAGGTAGGCAACCAGGGCTGATCCTCTCCCCAATACCCGTGCTTCCTCCTGCCTGCTTCCAACAGATTTATTAAGATTGGCGAAAATGCTCGGTCAAGCACCCCATGATTATCCATTGTCCGAAAGCATGGTGAAATTATCTGCGATCAAATTCTTCACTTGAGTTGACGAGCTCTAATGAACACTATGGACAAGCCGTGGAGTCTCTGCTAGTATTAGCCTCAGGATTACTTCATTTCCTGCAAAACGCTCCTGCTTAGAAGTGGCAATCATCTTCACACGATTTAGTGTTTGTTGCTATTAGCAAAACCGCCTCTACACGACTCAAACGGCTGGATATAATTCATGTCATTATGCACAGATTCAGAAATAATGTATGAGTTCTATCATGACCTTCAAAGCTTTGAAGGAAGGAAAATCTTTTAAAATATTCTCGGAAAATGGCTTTGAGAAATTCAATGTTTAATTTCTTTTGAATGAAATATTGAAATATTAACAACAATGTTATACAGTGTGGGGTCTCATCTCTATTCTCTTTGAACAACAAAAGGACACTGAGCATTTTTTCAGAAGTTCTTTTAAGCCGAAACTGTAGAGAACAAATTTATATATTCTTTGTGATGAAAGAGTTCAATGGATTTTTTTCCTGTATTTCTATACTACTTCATTATCATCATTTTACATGAGCTTTTTTATAAGTGCTTAACTTTAATGCTGTGAACTTGCTGATGCTGTGTAGAAATGCTCAAAGTGATTTTGATCATATAAACGAAATATGCAGGTTGATAACAGATGTGTACAGACTGAACTATCAATGCATAGGCCAATGGCAACTATATGTGACAAAACCCTTTCCATACCCACGAGAAATCTCTGCTATGAGAAGTCGATTGTATGATTCGGACTTTATCATGTGCATGTGTTTATGAATTACAATCAAATAGAGAAGATACCAGGTGTTCGCAAAAAGGTGAGTGTATCCTACCCCACCAGTAACACACATCACAAACGCATGCAAAGGCAAGTCAATTGCAAAAACATCAATGACACATTACATATGAATAACTAAAACTGATGCCCCCTATCAATAGTTTGTTTAGTGAGTGAGTGAGTGAGTGAGTGAGTGAGTATGGTTTTACGCTGCTTTTAGCAATATTCCAGCAATATCACGGCGGGGGACACCAGAAATGAGCTTCACACATTGTACCCATGTCGGGAATTGAACCCGGGTCTTAGGCGTGACGAGCGAACGCTTTAACCACTAGGCTACCCGACCGCCCAGTTTGTTTAGTAAATGCAATGAAATGAAAACATATGGTTCTTTTCCAAAAAGATCATTATGAGGGTACTTAGAGGTCATTAGTCAAGGGTGTTTCCTTATTGTAAATATCATATGTTAGGAATAAAAATTGTATTATGCAAGCCTATGGCTCATTATCAAATATCATTCTTAACCTACTCGATGACGTAGTTTAAGAAATCTTATATAAAAGACATTTTTGAGAGAACTGTAATGTTGATATTGAATAAAGACATCCAGTTTGCATGGAACACTGGGTTTGTTCTGTGTTCTGTTGGTAGATTGCTTTGACCTTACAACAGCCACACGTCTTGTAAATCATGTAATATTGTAACATCATATCCTTACAGTAATAATGATGACGTACTGAGGGATCGCACGCTGACCAGTGACCTATGAGTGAGTGAGTTGGGTTTAATGCCGCTTTAAACAGTATTCCAGTTATATCACGGCATGTCAGCTTAATGTGGGAGAAAAGCCCGAAGTGATGCAGGTCTCAGATGTTTACCACTTTGGTGAAACCCACGAGCACGGGTATGGTGCTGACAAACCTAGAAACATAATCGGGGCGAACCGTGATTCGAGCCCACAATCATAGGTTTCTGGTGTGTCCAAGGGACGCAACTGTGCACAGCGAATCACAGCGCTTCAGACAACTGGGCCACCGATGCCCCCCTCCCCCCTCCCAGTGACCTACGACCTAGGACATTACATCAATACTATTGTAAACACTACATGAACTGCATATTTGCATATTTATCTGATCATGATATCAAGTTAAACAGATTTATTGCATCGATAACACTAACCATAATATGATAAAAGTGGGTATCCATTCTAAAATAGATGTATCCATTGAAAAGATGGACATATTTGTATAGCAGGCAAGGGCAGTGGAGTAGCCTTGTGGTTAAAGTGTTTGCTTGTCGGCATAAAACCATACTCACTCACTTACTTACAGTGAGTGAGTGAGTGAGTGAGTGAGTGAGTGAGTGAGTGAGTGAGTGAGTGAGTGAGTGAGTGAGTGAGTGAGTGAGTGGGTTGGGTGAGTGAAGGAGTGAAGGAGTGAGCTTGTGCATCATGTTGACAAGCGACCTATGATATTTAGTTAATTCTTCTGAAAGCCTTCCATAAAAATTTATTTAACCAGGCCTATGATGCTGACTAGGGGTGAAATGATACATCAGTTCACCGGGGCATCATAAGTTTTCATTCGCCAATACAATACACAGTACATCTGTATCGGTACAAGATGATACACTTGCTAAAATACATTACTGCTCATTTAATAACCTCCCGGCGTGTTTGTCATTTAAAAATTGAGAAGTGTGTTGTTATTAAATTCTATACTATAAATAGCCACAATGAACATGTGTCTACATATAGAACCTGCTCTGAAATTTTTAAAGTCAAGATGTTTCCACGTGATTTGACGTAAATATGGATATTGTGTTATGTATCATATTGTGACCTTTGTATCATGATACATATCGTATCATGATTTTGCTGTATCTTTCACCCCTAGTGCTGACAAACCAAGGATCGTAATTGGACTGACTCTGGCACCCATGACACAGGATCCTGGCATGCTTAAAATGGGTATGAAACACATATCCCTCCCTTCCTTCAGCATGCTTTGGTCCCATTGCTCTAACTTGCCTTTGCATGTGTTTGTGATTGTTGCCACCGGTGGGGCAGGATACACTCAACTGGTAACATCCCTATTTGATAGTGATTCACAGACACATGCTCATGATATAGCCTGAATAATACAATCAACTCTGCTTTAAGCAATTATATCTTATTAATATGGAAAGAGTTTTGTCGCTTTTATTTCCATAGTCTGATTGCATTTTAAATCAGGAACATCACAAATAGAAGTATCTATTTTCAGATGTTGCAAGCACACAAGGAAAGGAGTGAGGTTTCCCAGCTTGCAAAAGTGCAATAAACTTGGACAGCAGGATACTATTACTTGCACAACTGATTATAGATAGTTGACAGTGAAAAGGACTTCCATTGAAAATTTGAAGACATTATAATGTGATGACAGTTAAAATATAGTTGTTTTTTGCAATGATGCTCTATCCACTCGACACGGAGGACGTTGTTATGTTTTCAATGGACATCATTAGAATAATATTATTATCATACCAGTGTCATAATTTGTAAATTTCACTAATTCTAGAATTTCAGCTTATATAATTTCAGGAAGTGAGCATGACAAGTGCAACCGAAAATTTGTTTGACTTAAAATGCATAAGTCTTCACAACTTCATATCTCCAATATCTCAGTCATTTCATTTTGTTCATGTTAGACAAGATAATCAGACTAACATTTCATATAGTGAGTAACTCCTGGATTCTAACATCACTTGAGAGCTATGTGAAGATTAACATGCTAAACGGAGCATGAGCCTTCACAACTGAAAAGTATCGAAGATATTATTAATTTAAGTTTAAGCGCTTGCTATTCAGCATCAAAGTCAATGGTAATGACTCCAATGTTAAAAGTTGAACATTTAGCATGTTCCTAGAACATGTTCCTACAGCAGCAAACTTTAAGGACCCCATGATCCCTTTAATTTCGGACACTGCTTTTAAGAATTCATCTTAATTAAATCATTGCATCAAATTTTTAAAATATAAACAATGATATTAAATAAGAAAAGAGTGACTTCTTATTCAAGCTGTTCAAATACCTATCTCTACTCAGATAATATCAGAGTTAATCTACCTACATACCAAACATCCGTATCTAAAACTTCCACCAAGTAGGAAACAGACATACCTGCTTTGACAAGATCTGCATCAAAGGTGAGTGAGGCTGTGTCGTCAATATCTGAAGAAGGAACAATAATCCATCAGTCACATGACCAAAGTATGGTAAAGAAGCCAATTTCACAACATCTGAATCTACCAAAAGTCATGAAAAGTCAGTGAAATTCAATACCAAAACGTTCCTCTTTAGCTCTTTGTTGACCATGAATAATTCCTTCATAACACCTTTATTCCTTAAGACGAAATCATTTATTGTGCAGCCTCATTCTCTTGGTACGACTACTCTAGGAGTCTAATGGATGAGCCCAAAAGCTGTCAGTCCATTCTGTATTCTGTGAACAAAGCAGAGCCTGATGGGTAGAAAGTGCTAATGCGTCTCTCGGTCCTGTTGGAACACCAACACCCAGAAACAGCAATCATGTTGTCGAATCATAAAACTGGCAGAGAGGGATCAATTAACACACTAATACTGCCCAACTCTTCCTTGCCATTTGCTTTCTGATCTCACAACAGAAAAAAACTGAGAGATTTAATGGCCGATCTTTTCATTCATGTTTAAGAAAGTCAAATCGTTGAAGTAGGCCTTGAAAGGGCCTGTCATTAACACTGGCACACAGAGAGGAAAACTAGCGAAGCGAGAAAGATCTCTATCATTGCCCTTCTTTAACAGTCAATCACCAATTCAAACGGCAGTGCACACTCTTACGAGTTTGTGACTTCTGCATTTAAACCATTAGATTCTTCAGCCGATAAAGATGTCTCGGCGATTCACGCGTTGACAATATAGTGATATTGACGGGATCATTCTCCCCGTGGTCGCTGGACGGCAGGCAATTATAATTGTTTAAATGTATTCGTGACGATCACCTTCAGCCAAACTAGACAATAGCATTTACATTATTTTTCTAATTAGGTTGTAGCCACCTCGTTAATCATGTGGAAATGAGAGGGCTGACAATGATTGGAGTGAGGAAAAGCAGATTATTTTGTGAATTACTTTTAAATTTTGTGTTGACAGAAGTGTAAAGGTTGCATCAATATTGTACCATTCTTAATGATGTTATTGAACAATTTTCAGAGAAGACTTTAGAATGGTTGATGAATATATCATAGAAATCAATATTTTCACTTAATGATAAAATTTTATTTTATTCAAATTCTAATCAGGCCATATTCTTAGACTATTGATGTCATAATACAGAAGACAAACAGCAGATGATAATACATGGCTGCAGGCTTACTGACGGTCATTCATAAGTGTCAGAGAAAAACACAATGCAAAATCATCAAAATAAGAAATTAAGATGTTATTTTCAGTGTCTGTTGACTGAAATGCACTTGTCTCCTTCTACTGAAAGGATTTTGAGTTAAAAGTCGTGCGAAGCTAGTAAGAAATAATGGCTTGTATATGCCTTGTTTCCATGAACAGCAAAATTTATGAAAAACAGTTATATTCATGAACATGTATAACCTACAGTTCAGTCTCATGAAACACCATGACATTGTGGTAGACATTATTACAATCACAAAATTGTATCTCACACTCGCTGACTTTGCCGGTTTTTTTTGCAAATGATTGTACTGACAAAATACATATATTCATTCAAAACAGTGTCGATAATATTCATTCAAAACAGTGTCAATATTTGAATGTTATTGTTGAAATCCTGACAAACTGTTTTTTAACAAAAATAGGAAAAAACAATAAACATTACAAGTTTTATAAATATAATTCTATAACAGAGTACTGTATTTTTTACACTCAAAATAAAATCCAACTACAAGTAAAATCCAACTACAAGAAAAATAATAATACATAAATCAATATTTATGCATCTTGAAATAAACAAATATATCATAATTTTCTTTTGTAATTACACATATTATACAAAGAAAATAAGTTCTGACTTACCATCAAAAATAAAATCCATTGTGTTGAATAAAAAACGCAAGTTTATCCACAAGCAAGACTACCAACTGCACAGCTGAACAACACGCTCAACACTAAGTCAATTCACACAAATAAAATTCTGAGAAAACACAACTGACGAAGGTGTGATTTATGTCTGTCACACATCAACTAATCAACCTCATCATCAGTTTTTCTCTCTCCTCGATTGGCCGTCATAAAACCTGTATGGATGGCCAACAAAACTGCCACCCTGCCAACCCAGGGTAGAATTGGGTAATTATGACAAATTAGAAAACAAAGTAAAGAGAACACTGCAACTGTTGCCTCCAACTACTCGGGAATTATAGAGGTTAGAACCGGCAGGGTATATCACCTGATGTTATCACCTCTTTAGCTGTCGTGGTTGCCCTTAGGGTTCATTGGTTGCAATATGGTCACAGTGCAAGGAGTGCTCTGCCCTTGGGTCATGTGATCAAAGATCGGAGCTCACAACCAGATTCTTAACCTTAGGCGACTCATCCAAAAAGGTGTCGAAATTAGATCTTCTTGAACTCAAAGATTTAATGGAGAATACCCTATGATGTGCTCACAAGAGATATACATAACTAATGCATGACAGCGGCATATATCAGATAATTTATTTATGTACATTATTTTCTAGTAATTGTCTATGACTGCATTAAAAATACTTTAATTACATGTAAACATCAAATTATTCAGTATAGAATGAACCAATTTTGTGTGAATATTATTTTTGTGTGTTTGTTTCCCTGACACCATGAGAAAATACTTTTTCAAATAAACTGTATCATATGTTAAAATCAATTAGTATGGCCACAATTATACACATTATTATCGTATTAATATCAACAGAACATGTACTTTCTACACTATATAATCAAATCTAGAAAACTAGGATCTTCCAAAAATAAACATTTGTCCAATGTCATGTCCAGTGCTTACAAACATATTTGATAATTCATGGTTGAGTAATAAATCATTTTCAAACAAGTATTTAAAATGTTGACGGGTTAATGCAAAAGAGAAGTCATATTAATATACTGATAAAACATAACATGTACAAATAATCTTGCAAATAAGTTGAAACAGTCACTACAGCCAAAACATTATCTGTAGCTGAAACAGTGACTACAGCCAAAACATTATCTGAAGCTGAAACACTGACTACAGCCAAAACATTATCTGTAGCTGAAACAGTGACTACAGCCAAAACATTATCTGAAGCTGAAACACTGACTATAGCCAAAACATTATCTGAAGCTGAAACACTGACTACAGCCAAAACATTATCTGTAGCTGAAACACTGACTACAGCCAAAACATTATCTGTAGCTGAAACACTGACTACAGCCAAAACATTATCTGTAGCTGAAACACTGACTACAGCCAAAACATTATCTGTAGCTGAAACACTGACTACAGCCAAAACATTATCTGTAGCTGAAACACTGACTACAGCCAAAACATTATCTGTAGCTGAAACACTGACTACAGCCAAAACATTATCTGTAGCTGAAACACTGACTACAGCCAAAACATTATCTGCAGCTGAAACACTGACTACAGCCAAAACATTATCTGTAGCTGAAACACTGACTATAACTGAGGCTATTCCAGTACAATAAAATGTTTCAAAGAAATGTTTGAAACAACACCAACTGCTTATATTATATCAAATTTCCTTCACAACAATGATTTATAAGTGTAACAATTTGAGGGGGAGTGGAATCACTAGGTAATTGGTAGCTCCATCTGCCAGAGCAATGAGCCATATGACACATCCATTTAGACACAATGACACTAATAAGAAGATGCTATCTGCATCGTCTGCAACAATATTTGTGTTGGATACATCTCCTCTGAGACCAGGAGAGGAGAACAGGCATTAGTTTGACTGCAGAAAGAAGTACAACTGTGTCCTGGGGCATGGAGCATTAGCTTCAAGCCTTGGGCCATGCTCACATTCTTGACAATCACAGTAATGATGTCTTAAGATTTATGACAGGATTTATCTGATTTTATCACCAGGCCCTGGGAAGCGCTGTGACACCGTGCTCAATGCAATGATTGACTCGCATAAAATTTGAAATTTTCACTGAAGTATGAAGTCAAATCACGAATGATCATGCCAAGAGCTTTCAGTCCTACATTTTTTATTTCATTTAAAAAATGTAGTCTAAGAATGCACTTAATTCATTCTCATCTGTGGTTGATATGTCTTAGGAAACCAGGAAAATGTCCAAGACATTCATATATTACTTACAAGAAGTTAAAGAACACCAGATTCTTTCATAATACTACGGGAGGTAAGGTAACCTAGGGGCTAAAGCGTTCGCTTGTCACGCCGAAGAGCCAGTTCGATTCCCACATGTGTACAATGTGTGAAGCCAATTCTGGTGTCCCCTACTGTGATATTGCTGGAATAGTGCCAAAAGCGAAATAAAACTATACTCACTCACTCATATTACTATAGGTAATCTGTCACTGCATGACAAATTAACTATAGTTATATGAATGAACTGGGGGTTCTTTCATTTCTTTTCAGTAGTATATATTATTTGGAAGACAATTTGATGACATTTCAGAACTCACAAAGAGAGAACTTCCTCTCAAGACTTATTTGTAGTACATTTCAAACTTTGGTATTGCCATGTTGTTACAAAGGTACAATGCCATGTCTCATTTCCTGAGTCAACACATTGCTGTTTAATAAGTGTGTGTGAAGATGTAACTGTTGGTTGGTTTGTTGTTTAATGCCGCACTCAGCAATATTCCGGCTATATGACGGCGGTCTGTAAATAATCGAGTCTGGACCAGACAATCCAGTGATTAATATCATGAGCATCGATCCACGCAATTGGGATATGATAACATGCATCAGCCAAGTCAGCGAGCCTGACCACCCGATCCTGATAGTCGCCTTTACGACAAGCACAGTCGCCTTTTACGGCAAGCATGGGTTGCTGCCTTTCACGGCAAGCATGGGTTACTGCCTTTCACGGCAAGCATGGGTTACTGAAAACCTATTCTACCCCGGAATCTTCACGGGTCATGTGAAGATGTAACCGTTTAAATCAATTTGTGTGTGAAACTGAAACATTGTTTCCATGTCATTAGCGGTAATCACTTGCAAGATTTACATACTCTGAGATTTGAATTAGTAGATTCCAACTTTCAACTTGGGTCAGTCAGTCTGATCCCAGTCCCTCTCATGAATGGGTGACGTGTAGTGACTAGGGCTGGGACGGGTAACTCGGGTACTCGGGTACTCGGGTCAGGTGGGTACTAAGTAGGACCCGGGTACCCACAGGATTACCCAGAACCGTGGTTAGTCACGTGATTATTTTGTTTAATGGCAAAAATTATCTAGAACTCATGGTTACACTATAAGTGACAAATGTTCACATTTCTTTCTGACTATACACACATTCCTTCTGACCTTATATGTTTGCATAATGGCATAACATCCATCAACTTCAGTGTATGCATGACTAGTGTATCTAAATTTATTTTGACAGGAGTACGGTCAAATGTTTCCCAATCGGACATTTTGTACCTATCTCTTGAGACCTTCAGCTTGTTCCCTGGGTGGGGTTCGGTAAAAAGAGGGTGGGTACCCGGTAGTAAATTTTGACTCGTCCCAGCCCTAGAGGTGACAAAGGGTTTAACGTTAAAGATTATTTATGTGTGTGTGGCTTTTGGCTCTTATTCTAGTTCAGTTCTATGCCATTCAAATAGTGCTAGCCCACTGAGATACCATGTCGCAGCTTAACATGGATACTCCATAATGACTCCAAGCTGGCCAGTCATGTTTTATCCCCATAGCGCCAAGCGCCAGACAGGGTAACAACAAGTACCATCTATAACATCTTTTGCTGTGATCCAGTTGGGGACTGAACCGTCCACCTTCCACTCTCTGGGCAGATGCTCTATCCACTACACTACAAGAGGCATTTCCTTCTTATGACCTACAATGTGATCTGGAGCTTTCTGTCATCTTGTGTGCATGCTCCTCAACCGGCTATATTCTGGTAGCTTACCTGGCCTGCGTTATGTATGAAATTACTTCAATACTTTGTGTTTATGGAGGTATAAAGGTAAAAACTGGTGTGTAAATCCTTTTAGTCTGAAACCCCATGGGGATTCAAGGTCAGTTTAGGTCCCCAGGACCCATCTTTGTGGTGAGTAAGTGAGTGAGTTAAAATTTAACGTGGCATCAGCATTATTTCAGCTATAGAGAGATGAGACCAAGTTGATATATTCACAAGTGCGTCATGATATTTGGGCATAACAACATCATTTGTACATGAATACACAATGCCATTTAGAAAGTGGTCAAATGTAACAAATGTAACAAAACATGGGCTATAAGCCACCAGTACAATCTTTGTGGTAAGACTAATGAGGATTGCAGGTTTCACTGTGTGACTTGGCTGATTGTGCATCGTCTTTACAGACAGTATGCAGCATTGCAGGCAGTCATCCAATGACTTGTTAACCAGAAGTTGTCACAGGCTGCTGTCCATTAGCTGTAGTTCTGCAGCAAAACACAACATTCACTCTCACCTGCAGGGGCAGCATCAGTGTCAAGAAACATTTGGCTGAAATATTTTGAGTGAGTGAGTTGGGTTTAATGCCGCTCACTCACTCACTCATTCATTCATTCACCATCGCCACCCCACCCCGCCCCACACACACCACACCACACCACACCACACCACCCACACCACACCACACCACCCACACCACACCACACCACCCCACCACACCACACACACCACACACACCACACCACACCACACCACACCACACCACACACACCACACACACCACACCACACCACACCACACTTCTCCTTGGATGATATATGTGATATATGCATGAAACACATGAGCTGGCGAATCGTTCCTGATATCAAACATTACCATGCCGACTATGCTCTCAGGACTTCATTCATATCATGCCTTAATTGACAAAATGACATCAATGCATTACAGGAAGAAACTAGCTTCCTGCTACCCAACACCCCAATCAGCAGCCAGTTAGAGCCCAAGTGATTATAGATGTCCTCAGAACAGCTAATTGAATTATGGTGTGGAAAGTGCTTGCAGCTTGTTCCTCCTGAGTGGTCACTTGACGGCAGGGCAAGTGAAGGGCTAACTGTCTGCATGGCTTGGCTGCAGATGCTAGACATCCACGCAACCATTAGTGGTATATTTTACTCAATACATACCAGGTAATATATAATGGCTAGACAAGGAACTCACTGGCTCTGCAAGTCTGGAATATATTTTCAGTTTCTCCATACATAATACTGTATCCCAGGACAATCAGGCACGGACGACTTATTGCTGGGAAAGTGTCACATGTTTGTGGGACTGTGTATATGTTTGTGGGACTGTGTATATGTTTGTGGGACTGTGTATATGTTTGTGGGATTGTGGATATGTTTGTAAGACTGTGTACACGTTCTTGGGACTTATTGGGTATGTTTGTGGGATTGTGAGACGAATATAAACAAATAACCTACTGACAACAGATTATTGGTCCCTCATGAATTAATGTTGAAAGTTAAAGAAGATAGATGACCCATAATTCCTCGTATGTCGTAGGTTTTTTCTAAATATTATAAGGGACCGCAATTAACTGTGCAGAGTTGCTTCCCTCAGGCAACCAGAAACCTATGAGCGTGAGTTTGAATCCCAGGTTCACCACAATTATGCTTCTAGGTCAGTCAGCCCCCTACCCATGCTTGTGGGATCACCAAAGAGGTCAATGTCTGAGATGTGTTCACATGGGTGAATCCACAAGCATGGGTAGGGTTTTGAAAAATCAAAATCAAATCAAATCTAGGATTCAAACCCACAATCAGTGGATCCTGTCATAACTAAGGAACACAACTTTGTACAGCTAATTTGTCGACCTTAGACCACTGGGCCCTAGGGTCCTTGTGTGGAGGCCTACAGTACAACCATGAGGTGGTCATCACGTCGCACACATGCATCAGGTGACAGAGAAAGGTGGAATAAGAATCAAACTGTGAAAACAATTCCCCCCAGTCCTTTCATCATGACTAATAGGGCTACAATCAAGCCTAATGCATGTTTCAGTTTAGAACAGCTTAACCTAAATACCTATATGGGTCATCAACTTTAGAAGGCTTAGTGAGACTGGTGATTCCTTCACGACCCTCAGGCTGTAAACTACAGGTTGGTACAGTGGTCACTCCCCCAAAAGTAAACATGTGTAAATCTGTGCAACAACTCATGCTATTTATGCATGCTATAAATTCATTTATTGGCTTAGTTTGAGGAGCTATATTAATGGTATAAATGTTTATGATTGTGGAGTAGTCTATGAAGCTGTGATAGGTCCATGAGTTTATGAGTGGTTCCAGAGCTATAATCTATTAATCTTAGCAACCTGATGTTTTTTGTAGGGCATGTGCAAAAACAAACCATGAAGACGTTCTGAGTCAATACAGAACACGTTAAAAACATTGGTTTATGGATCCATTGACCCTTAAAAAAAAAGACTCCTGAAAGAACAATTTCTTTCTATTCCATCGACTGCAAACTTACATCTCCACCAAAAAAAACTTGAGCACACAAAATGTTAAACTGTAAGACTAACTTCATAAACAGGGGACCAACATTTTGTTTTTTTTAAAGCTCATACATTTTCACATTCGATCTGGAATCATCACACAAAGTTTACTTACGATGAAATAAGTTACACAAACATTTAGAGGAAAGTGATCAAAGAAGCTATTGGTACATAGATCTAAAAAATATTTTATGATTTGTTGCCAATTGGAGAAGTAGAGGCGCGGTGTAAATCCTACAGTGCACATATGCTGACTTTTCATACAGGATGCTCTGTAGCCTTGCTCCAAGGCTGTACTGAAAGAAAAGTCTATGGATGTGTTGTAATTCGATCCTCCTAATGGGTAAGTCTAGATATGTGGACAGCAAGGACTCCAGTCTCTTACATGGACAACTTGTCCTTATTACTTACATAATCTAGAACTTATGATTTAAACTAATAATTATTGCCTTAGAGACTTGTGCAAGTCTAGATGATCCGTAGCCCACATTAGTGACATACAGAAAAACTTACATCTAACAAACAATGAGTGAGGGGATGTATGTTAACGGCAGGTAATGGGGCACCAATAGTGAGTGCAGGTCAACTACCGGGGTAAGTGGCTCCGAGCAGAACCCCACAACTGTATGGTTTTGGTCATCTGTCATACAGACCCTGAAACAAACATTTCTAATACAGTCCATGCAAGTCTACAATAGTTGGCAACTTCTGAAAAAGATGAGAATTTCTGGGCTCCTTTTTATTTTATTTTATTTTATTAAGACAATTTAACAACTTTTATTTTTGTAAACTATTTTCAATACAGAAACTAAATGTTAGTCTATGGTACTGTCAGACTGAGACACTAATTGGATCTGAACCAATGATCAGTATATCCTGGCATTGCTAAGGGAGACAACTCTATATAAACTACAAGAACACCATGGAACTGAAAGAGGTTTACAGATCAAGCAACAGTTGCCAGAAGCCCAACCAAAATTCAGCTGGAATTGTTTAAAATTTCACTCCATTTACCTACCCACCTTAATTCAGATCTACAATTTGTAACAGAAAACAGCTGTTATTTCTAAATATTAACAAATCAAAACCATAGCAGGGTCTGTGGCCATTGCAAACATCTGGAAGAGATAACAAACTATCTGCCAGAGGTAACTACTTGTTACTGCCCAGCTAGTAAACATCCTACATATGAGTTGACATTAACTTACTTCCACACCAACTGACCCACAGCATCTCTAACAAATAATATTCACATAAACAAACTGACATTAATTATGAACCCTCAAAAGATTGTACAAGTCCACTTGTAAAAGTTATACATGAAAAGTTGTCTTAAGGATGGAAAATGTTGTTAAGATTTATTATATGTCAAACTAAACTTACGTCAAACTAACTGTCCTATTTCATATACAATGTAACTGTAGTTCATATCTATGTCTTTTATATACCACTGTATAATACACTATTGTAATGAGGAAACTTTATAACACTTCTTGGATGTTTGTACCCTGTCCTATGTGGGCGTTTTGTACAACAAAAAATATATTCAATTCTTTTCCAAAGATAATTTACTGGTACCCAAATGAAAATCTGATGTCATGCCAATTATAATATCATAGTCATTAGCAAGTCAGATAGGCCAAAAGTATACACCAGACTCGGAACAAAACAAGTTGAAGATTATAAAACAAACTGGACATAACTGCTTGTATCGCGGTAATTAGCAGGTCTTAGATAGTCTGACAAGGATGTCTTTTACAGGTACAACATTTATCAACAAATATTTAACTGGTTTATTTAGTTCTCTGAATTAAAAAATAATTTCCAAATAGGCTTAAGCAAGTCTTCTGACACTTCTTTAGCCTCTTTTGACATGCAGGAGATTGTGGGGCCACTTCTAGCAGGAACCCCAGGGGGTGGGGAGGGGCTAGTGTTGGGATAGATGCTCTGGCAATGAATCTTCCCCTCCGTAACCCAGCACTCCAAATATCAACTCCCCATGTGAAGATCTGAGTCAAGTGGCTGTCTGTCCCCAGGGCGAGTGTGGTACACAACACAATGGTGGGGATTTGACTCTTTCATAGCAAACACCATCACTTTCAATGGTGGGCCACACCAAATTAACACTTTCTACCAAACATAATGTTAGTTTTGTTTTGCTGTTACTTGTTGTTTGATGTTTAAGCCATAAAATATTTCATTTACCACAGGAAATGGTATAATAATAATAATAATAATAATAATAATAATAATAATAATAATAATAATAATAATAATATTATTATTATTATTATTATTACAGCATTATTATAGAAATATTACAGTATTATTATAGAAATTCAGTTATACTGATTCTTCTTGGACAAATAACACAAACCCAAAGCTTCATGAAATGAAATACGAAAACTGACTGTGCATTGCTGAATAGTTTGAGTAAGCAAGTACAAATACATCAATCTGTATGATTAATATTTAAATATATATAGCATTAGCAGGAATTTGACACAATAAATAACATGCAACACTGACATAATTTTTCATGAATAGTCTGAAAAGAAATGATAATTAGTTGTGATTTATTACCCTAACTCTATCACAATTCATATCCAGTTTGATTTCATGCACAAATTGATGACATACAAAAATGGTTTTACAGTTTTGAAAATGAATTGTTTGATTGTCATCTGTCAACTTCTAAGTAATGCCAAAGTAGACACAATTTATGGATAACAACTTCTTTAATTTCTGTAAGACATCGGTATTAGGATCTAAACCGAAACTTCGCCTTCACAGTAATTAAAGAAGTTGTTATCTATAAATTGTGTCCACTTAGTTTTGAAGATTGTCATATTAACTCGGTGTAAGTGCAGTTTAATACAAAATAAAACACACAATGGACTTTTCAACATTCTTTAAACAGTTGGTGAGAAGGCAAAATATATATTTCTTTTTCAAGAGATGAGTATTACTACTGCTGACCTACAAATGATATACCTGGGAGCCAAAGTTCCCAGAAAAAGCTATACCAGAGCCTCCGGGAATGGTCTGATTAGTGATGTTGGAGTCTGTAGACAGATCTTCAGGGTAGAAGCTGCAATGTGCTTACAATAACCATCACCACAATGACTCATATTCTCTGGGAGAAGGCTGCCACTACATACAGGCATGTTTTCTCATTTTACATTTTGTTCCTGTCTTTCTGAAACAAGGTATATCAGAAATCTATAATGTGACTTGATTATGACAATTAACTATTTAAGATCTGATCATCCAAAAAACAACATTTCCTTGGTATACTTATAGGTCTGACTGCACGGAATACTGCAATACACTTTTCAAACGATATGCATTGCAATTTTTGTCTGTGTTCTGGTATATTGAATAAAAAACAATATAACCAGGTTTGTTATTATAATTGTATTGTTTAACCTAAAATTTACAGAAATTCATTCACAAATGATGTTTCCCTTCCAAGATGATTGGCAAAACATCAGAAACGCAGAAGTGATTTTTCTCCCACCTTGTTATCTCCCCTGAATACAAAATTGTGGCGACTGACCATGCTGAGTAATATTTACTTTAATGTGTTGAAAATAGGATCTGCATGTATAATCAGTGTCATTCATTGTCAAACACTGAAGCTTCCAATACATCGCAATGTGTACAATGTGTAGCAATACAGATACCTGCATTAGATTACAGTACAAACGTTCTGCCAATACTATGGAAAATACAATGTGTAATGGTTTACATAACCACTGTGTCATGTCCAGACACTGATAATTCTTCACAAATCCATGATAATACAGTGTCAAAAACTTAATGATAGTATATTGACTTCCATACCCGAGCACATCTAAACATGACCTCATGATACCATAGTGTATATCCTTCCAATACCCCTCTATCACACTACACTGCTGGTCTAAACATGACCTCATGATACCATAGTGTATATCCTTCCAATACCCCTCTATCACACTAGACTGCTGGTCTAAACATGACCTCATGATACCATAGTGTATATCCTTCCAATACCCCTCTATCACACTACACTGCTGGTCTAAACATGACCTCATGATACCATGGTGTATATCCTTCCAATACCCCTCTATCACACTACACTGCTGGTCTAAACATGACCTCATGATACCATAGTGTATATCCTTCCAATACCCCTCTATCACACTACACTGCTGGTCTAAACATGACCTCAGAACTTTTACATTTATCGGTTTAAATAATACTTTATAGACCATATATTAGTCTTCATGCAGTGATGTGATACTTTAAATCCATATGATCATATCAATGTAGAGGACCGGTGAAGATCCGGGGTAAAATAGGTCTTCAGCAATCCATGCTTGTAGTAAGAGGCAACTAAAGGGATTAGATGGTCAGGTTCCCTGACTTGGTTGATGCATGTCATTGTATCCCAATTGCGAGGATCGATGTTCGTGCTATCAAGCACTGGATTGTCTGGACCAGACTCGATTATTTACAGACCTTTATCATATAGCTGGAATATTGCTGAGTGGAGCATCAAACAACAAACAAACAAAACAAACAATGTAGTGATGACACGACACTGTATTCCCTACTGTTTAACTACTTAAAATTACTCTGCTTCTTCGGCATTGGTGAATCTCATCATCCCATATGGTATTAGAAATACAGTGATACAATAATCTATCGCCTTATGTTAAACCACTTAAAGAAAAAGACATTGACCGGTCGGATGCATTGTTCTAAGCTTACATGGCTCATCTCGCCATATTCCCCTAGAGAATGTACTGCACCAGTGACCACACCAGAGTGAAGGCTTATCATGTGACTGACTTTTCTCTTGTTTGTAAACAAATGCACTTATTCTGAAATAAGCACTGACAGGCCTAAAGCAAGCCTTTCGGTATTTTTACATATAGTTATATATTATATAGCATGACAATATAGCTTTACAGATCAAAGTGACCATATGACTAACTTTCCTTAGACCTTTGATGACAGTACATGAAGGATAAATACACATGCAAATGGAAATATTTTTTACATTTTAGGATATTTTTCCAATGAGATTTATGTGTATCTAAATGTGTAGACTCGTCCAAAATGAAACGGATGAAAAACACTTGAATGGACTGTGTTATATGTGACGATGTGACAGAGGTACTCCGCTGGCCGCAAGGAACTCGGGGTTGGAGAGTGATTGGCTTTGTACAACCGAGGCATTTTTTATATTGTAGTCTAGACTTTGATAAACACTGGCTTCTAATCTAATCAAGTTGACAATTAATATTTTGTAACTCACCTGCCAAAAAAAACACATGAGTTTTCTCTTCAAGTTTCCTCAAATAAAAAACATGATTGAAGCCAGTTTACTCTGCGTAGTGCTTACATTGTCAGCTTCGCTGTGTGGAGCTCTATTGTTTTGGTTTGAGATTTGAATCTGTCATGTGACGTCACACTTGCAAATTATTTCATGCATGATTTAAGAACACACAGAACCATCGATGTACTGTCCCTTTAAGACAACACTGCTTCTTCTGCGTTGAAGGGTCTCATCCCATGTTATTACAGAAATACAAGGGTATGATAATGTATATTGTTCTGTTAAACCACTTAAGACTAGAATGCTTCTTCTGTGTTGGAGGCCGGTCCCATCCCATGTTATTATAGAAATACAAGGGTATGAAACTGTATATTTTTTCTGTTAAACCACTTAAGACTACACTGCTTCTTTTGTGTTGGAGGGTCCCATCCCATGTTATTATAGAAATACAAGGGTATGATACTGTATATTTTTTCTGTTAAACCACTTAAGACTACACTGCTTCTGCTTTGCTGGTTTCATCCTGCCATAGTACAACAGAAATACAGTGACAGGCTACTGTAGGCCTTCTGATTGGCCTAATGATGACCTGAGGACTATAGGGATGCAGTGGTCAACCACATGGCTTCAGGGCAGGGGACTCAGCTTGACCACACAGGGCACCGGGTCCTCATTATAACGGGGTATTATCATGTCACTTGTCATAATGGTGATACTATCTCCCCGCTTGCCATTCAGAAACAATTTAGATTGCCAGATGACCTGTCAGCAGTGGATTTACAAATGTATCTTATCTAATGGATACTCTGTGAGTGAGACCACAACATACAGAGCTGTCTATCTAACTACCAGACTGCTATGTGCTCTGAAGTAGACTTCAGATATGACAGACCACTAAGCTGTAAGGAAGAAGGCAAGCAGTTATTTCAATCCTGTGATAACATCAAGAAATATTTAGACTATAAGAAAACATTCATCCCTTTGAGTGTGTATCATTTACACAGGTTGAGGAATATATCAGCAATACCATGATGGGAGATGGCAAGACTGAGCTCAAAACACTGTGTGAATGTGGGAAACTGAACCCAGTTAGGATGAGTCAATGCTGTAACCACCTATCTCACTGAACCCATCTTAGAGAACCATGTGCTTAAAGTGTCTTGCAGTGTTGTCAGTAAAGTGAGCTGCAATGTTCTCAGTGAAGTGAGCTGACAATGTTGTCAGTAAAGTGAACTGCAATGTTGTCAGTAAAGTGTCTTGCAATGTTGTCAGTAAATTGACTTAAAATGTTGTCTGTAAAGTAAACTGCAATGTTGTCAGTAAAGTGTCTTGCAATGTTGTCAGTAAATTGACTTAAAATGTTGTCTGTAAAGTGAGCTGCAATGTTGTCAGTAAAGTGAGCTGCAATGTTGTCAGTAAAGTGAGCTGCAATGTTGTCAGTAAAGTGAGGTGCAATGTTGTCCGTAAAGTAAACTGCAATGTTGTCCGTTAAGTGAGCTGCAATGTTGTCAGTAAAGTGTCTTGCAATGTTGTCAGTAAAGTGTCTTGCAATGTTGTCAGTAAATTGACTTAAAATGTTGTCCGTAAAGTAAACTGCAATGTTGTCAGTAAAGTTAGCTGCAATGTTGTCAGTAAAGTGAGCTGCAATGCTATCAGTAAAGTGAGCTGCAATGTTGTCTGTAAAGTAAACTACAATGTTGTCCGTAAAGTGAGCTGTAATGTTGTCCGTAAAGTGAGCTGCAATGTTGTCCATAAAGTGAGCTGCAATGTTATCAGTAAAGTGAGCTGCAATGTTGTCAGTAAAGTAAACTGCAATGTTGTCCGTAAAGTGAGCTGCAATGTTGTCCGTAAAGTGAGCTGCAATGTTGTCCGTAAAGTGAGCTGCAATGTTGTCCGTAAAGTAAACTGCAATGTTATTAGTAAAGTGAGCTGCAATGTTATTAGTAAAGTAAGCTGCAATGTTGTCAGTAAAGTAAACTGCAATGTTGTCAGTAAAGTAAGCTGCAATGTTGTCAGTAACGTAAGCTGCAATGTTATCAGTAAAGTGAGCCACAATGTTGTCAGTAAAGTGACTTGTTATTTATTATTGTTATTTGTTTGCCTGTCCAACATAATGTATGACTGTCCTAGGTTTGTGAGCATGCTAAGTATCAACAAGCCATCACACAACTGTAGATCTCGGTCTCTCAGAGATTCTCAAAGTTTGAGTCTCACAGGGCTAAAACATTTCTGCTAAAATGCTGTTTCGGGTAACTTTTAATTTATATCTGTTTGCATGCTGCCCAAAGTGTATAACTTGTTGCATAAACTGACAACTGCAATATACATGTTTAAGTAACAATGAGCGAGATGTACTGCCTGTTTTATACTCATATGAGTGAGTGAGTGAGTGTTCTTTACGTGATAGTTACAGCACTACAGGCTAAAACTAAGGCCTTTGCATGACAAGAGAACACTTTAACCACTAGACTTTTCCCCCAACCAGGGACTCAAAATCATTGTGTTACACAATGGTGACCTCACTGTGGCCACCCAATCTCCACTTCAGTCTCAGCACAAGTATGAAGTGCTGTGGCTTGTGCTTCTCGAGCACCATCATAAAGCTTTCAAGGAAATAGATCAACATTATCCGTCATCAGCAAGTATTAATTCTCACTTGAGGAAATATGTTTTTCCTGTTTTGTAATTTTACTCTTGATAATATTATCCGGTTATAACAGAATTTCATAGTGGTTACATGAATTTGTTAGTTTTGTTATAAGGCGAAATATATTTTTCTCAAATCCTACAATATCCCAACTTTTGCACAACAATTCCATGTGGTTTTCTTTGTCTAAATCTTCATTTGTCTTGAACAACCCGGGAAGATATATCATCATGTTTTGGCGTCTTGATGTGAAATATTCCAATCATTCAAATCCTTCTTTCTATCAACATTATCATGAAAACAAGAAATCATATTTCAGTTGGTTTGAGGTCTTTTTAAATTAGCATTATGGGATTTAATTTCAATTGTAACATTCGAAAATGTTTTCCTGTGTTATTATACAAACAACAAATCCTGTATCAGTTAAATACACGACACATGTGACCATCAATTACCACTCAACATTTGACAGGAATATTCGGTATCACAAAATTACAAATGTCCCTATCAAAAGTTGAGAAGTATAGGAACATGTGATTCAGTGTCAAGTTTAAATCAAGATGATCAGAGAGCTGATAATTCAATTTGTATGTGGTAGGATTTCCATAGTCTCTGTCCCAGACCCCAGATCATCTATGCCATAAAACAGTCACCCCCCATCCCATTTTCATGACAATTCCAGATCCAGCAGCCTATATATACTCATCCTCTATCAGCTCTGAAAATAAGAGATTTGAGGGTACCTTAAAAATTGAACATACCTTTTTTTCAAATCATATTTATTTAATCTTATACATAACTCTATTTTTGGAACTATATGTAAGTCTAGTATGAGTTATTAAGTCTTTACTGCATGACAACATCTAAACAGCCACAGACACTAAGTCACTTTCCCTCCATTATCCCAAGGCGTGTATATTCTCCCTTACTACCTACATCACCAAACCTGTGAAGATTCCAGTTATAAGTATAGAAATATAGATCCACAGCAACCTATGCTTGTCATAACATGCGACCAATCGGTTGGTCAGAAGTGGTTAATTGGTTGACTGCATGTCAATGTATCCCAATTGCGTAGATCGATTCTCATGATGTCAATCACTGGATTGCCTTGTTCAGAATCTATTATTTACCTATTGCTGTCATATAGGTGGAATATTGCTGAGTGAGGCGTAAAAAACAAAACAACCAACAAAAACCAACCTTAATTCCTGAACTTTCAAATCCAATCCACGGCTATGGTACAAAGATGTGAGGTCAGAGGACGAAGATTCTATACCATTACCTAGATACAATACACTCCACTTTACAAGCCAAGTCTCTTGCATAGGCTCACAACACCACCTTTTAAAACATTCACATGTTCAATAAATCGCAACACCTCCAACAGAAACCACAGGAAGGTCAGCAGAGATAGGGTCAATCAATTGTGGCAGTATCCATGTACGTGAAGTGCTCTGCTGGCAGGGGGAGCTTCTCTCCTTCAAACCAGCACTGAAACAACACTGCTGCCTCCACTGTCCGATACCGCTGTCCCTCCTCCGTTGACCTGGGACTTACCCTCCCTGGTGTAGCAGTTGGAGACTCCTTTCTTATACAAGGACAGCTATGGCTGGGGTGGATGTAATTATTGTGGGAGGTGTCTGGATGTGTCTCGGAGGGCTACAACACCTATAGGCTTACGATGGAGTGAGGCAGGCCGGACTGGTGTTGCTCTTACAAACACATGCGACTGCTTCTTGATACTCCATCAGTTTAATGAGGCTCTGTACCACTGCCCCTACACAACCCTCCATATTGATTTCTTTTCAAGAACTAACCATCTTAATGGCTTTCGAGACTCCTTAGACAATATTGTGTAGACTACATAACTGAGAACTCAGTACATTATACTGACAGATTTGACAGAATACTCTTTATAACTGCTTACATCCCTCCGAGATGAACTGTCACAGATTTGTCTTCAGAGACAGAGCAGGTATCCCCTGCTTATCATAAAAGTGATAAAAAGGTGGATCAGGTGGACAAAATGTCTGACGGTTATGGATTATATTCTGATGAAGATCAGCTCTCATGTATCCTGCCTGACACTGTGCAACCCCACTAAAACAGATGTACAATGTTGTCAGATTTAGTGTGTCTTTGAGTATTTAACACCCATACTCTAGAATGAGAGTACTTATCAGAGTGAGTGAGTGAGTGAGTGAGGTTTTACTCCACTTTTAGCAATATTCCAGCAATATCACAGTTGGGGACACCAGAAATGGGCTTTTACCCATGTCGGGAATCGAACCCGGGTTTTCGGTGTGATGAGCGAATGCTTTAACCACTAGGTTACCCCGACCACCCCAGATATGATCAGAAATGATGGATGATGTAAGAGTCAACTAAAATAAACAGTTTCTGTAAGATGTTAATTAAAGAAAACAGTATTGCCTTCAGAATGAACCGGTCCACAAGAAATTTATTTAATCTTTCCCTTATTTTCTAGGTAGGCAGAATACTAATTAAAACTGTTAAGCAAACAGTCAATCACTGGATCATCTGGTCCAGACTCTAATATTTAAATACAAACATCATACAGCTGGAATATTGCTAAGGACAACATTAAACAACAAACAAATGTTTAGCAATCATGGCTTCGTAATTTAGGCAAGGAAATATAACTTTAAAGCTAAAATCTGAATCTTAAAATTGACATAAAAATATCAAGAATTTACCAAGTTAATGGCTCACCTTAAAAAATACAAAAATGTATGATTTAATGACCTGCAGGCTGATAAACATTTTAATACCTTTTCATTGGCCTAACACCCAAAGTAGAACCTCCTTTCCCACTTGGGTGAGGAGTGTGCCCTCTCCAGGCCAGCAATATACTTGTAATACTATCATGATATAACAGTTGGGTTTAACGCCGCTTTTAACAGTATTCCAGTGATATCGTGGCGTGTCAGCTTAATGTGGGAGGAAAGCTTGAAGTGATGCAGGTCTCAGACGTTTATTACTTCGGTGAAACCCACCAGCACGGGTATGGTGCTGACAAACCTAGAAACATAATCGGTGCGAGTGAGTGAGTGAGTGAATATGGTTTTACGCCGCTTTTAGCAATATTCCAGCAATATCACGTCGGGGGACACCAGAAATGGGCTTCACACATTGTACCCATGTCGGGAATCGAACCCGGGTTTTCGGCGTGACGAGCGAACTCTTTAACCACTAGGCTACCCGACCGCCCCCATAATCGGTGCGAACCGGATTCGAACCCACAATCATAGGTTTCTGGCGAGCCCAAGGGACTCAACTCTGCACAGCGAATCGCGGCGCCCTAGACGACTGGGCCACCCGTGCCCCCAAGTGCTTTTATGAGTTATCATAGTGTAATATTTATACATCATTTCATATAATTATAATTCAGCAAGTAATACTTCTCATCAGGTAAAATGCATATACATCATTTCATATAATTATAGTTTAGCAAGTAATACTTATCATCAGGTAAAATGCATATATAAATATTACACCATGATAACTCATAAAAGCACTTGATGTGGATCTAATTATCATAGGAAAACTTAGTATAAATGTTATATTATGATAATACTCTGTACACCTATTCCACTCACTGTGGTGTTAGTTTCATAGCCTGTAAAATGTCATATTTCATGATAATAAAAGCAAAACAAAACCCTTTCCATAATCATAAGAAATCTCTGCTAAAAGCAGAGGCCATTGTATGATTCAGACTGTATTATAAGCATGTTTTTATGAATCAAATAGTCATGAGTTTGCGAAAACGTGTACCCTGCCCCACTGGTGTCATCCATCACAAACACATGCAAAGGCATGTCAAATTAATATTGTAGTATCTCATAGTTTACAAATGAAACATTTACAATCTCCATGGAAACTGTTAATCCTGCTGAAAAGCTGTGATTTTCTTCATTTTCACTATATCATGTATAATATTGGATTGACACTAACAATGTGACTAGCTGTCACCTGATGGTTTATCTCCATGGAAACATCCCAGAAAAACTGTCAGTTAATACTTGTCAGTTAACAAATATACAAACTTTATTTAACACCTGTCTCAAACTGAAAAAAAAGCTTCCTCTTCCTCTATGATTGTACAGTATTCAAGTCAAATCGAGGTGAGAATTCTAACTTGGAAGCCATTTTGTACCCCAGATGCTCTTCATGCAGCTTTTAGCAGGCAAATGTTTGACAAAAACACTATTTTCTCATTACAAAATGAATTGTGATTTCTTTATTTCTTAAATTCAGAAGTATTTTGGCATTTCATTTATTTAAAAAAGATAAAAGCCATTTGTCTCTTATTAGTCCTGTTATCAATAAAATAACTATCATCTCTGAAAAACTAAACTTTTCCCAAATCATAATTACCTAAATTGGAATGGTTTTAATTTCAATTTGGGCATTTCTATTGACATGTGTCAGAGGCCTGGATTCAAATATCAGCTTATGAGAACCACTAACCAATATGTAACCTTAATATTTCACCATTACAACAGTGGGTGACATCCCAAATCTACAAACTGTTCTCATGTGGGGCATCGAACCTGGAACTTCATGCCACAACCAAATCCATTAACCACAAGGTAGTCTGTCCCTCCCACCTTTACTATAAAGCTATAAAGCTCTAAATGTAGACTAACATCTAGTCTCTGAAATGAACATATTGTACAGAAAAAAACAGTTGTTCAGTTATCTTTATACAAATATAATAAAAAGGAGCCCAGTGACTTTCTTCGTTTTACTGCAGTGATCTAGACTTGCCAAACATTATAGACTTGCATCGGCTGTATTTGATATATATTTGTATCAGGGTCTGTAAGACAGACTACTCTTAATGAAATAAGTCTAGATTTTCCACAGGTATCTCCCATCTCACTGGGACCCCTTTTCAGTTTAAATATAATGTATACTACTCTAGAGAAGGTAAAGAACACCCAAATCTTTCATATTACCACACATCTTTAACTTCTTTTGGGTAGTATATTTTCAGAGACTGAGCATGTGTCTAACACAGACATCCCTACTAGGAGACAAGCAAGGTGCAGGGCAAGAACCCCCAAGGGAGACATGTGGTTTTGGGGAAGATTGTTACATAACCATAATATCATTGAAACAATCCAGTTAAAAAGTCTCAGCAGCACTTTAACTTGAACCCAAACACAGCCCAGACACCCAACATAGACCACCACATGGTGAATCTCAACAATAGTTTCTAATTAGTCGTCTCACACATTTTTCTAATTTCTTATACCCTTGACATCAATATTTGCTTAAGTCCTTCCAAACAGGTGAAAATATAAGATCAACAAGACGTCCATTCCTGCTGCGCCCCAAGCAGAAGACATTTATAATGACCCTCATTAGTAGGGTCTCTGTGCGGCCTTGTGGGAAAGCCGTATGTGTATCACTGCCCCACCTCTTTCCCTTCCCTCCCTCATTACCGCACACAGCTTCATTAGGCAGCATTTAGATACAGCTGAAACGGACGAATAATGGCTAGAATTAGACCACCCTTCACGACAGATCCAACTTTTTTGGTCTCCGATTTAAGGTCCTTCCTTCCTATGGACGGAATGCCACAATCAGGGTGAATCCAGGAGAAATTATCAAATTGCAAACCTCTATAGCATCCAAATGAAACTAGCTCAAGATTGATTACATTAGAAGCTGAGCATCAGGGCTTGTACTAAAGACGTGCTCATTACTGAGATTTTTACATCATGTTCCACACTGAAGGAAGTCGTGGCTAATGGGGAACTTGATAACAAATCTGAAGAGGTAATCCCTGCCTGGTCAATAGCACCTTTGCCTTTAATAGACGGAATAATCACCCTATTACTGCTCTGCCCTTGCCTGTCAACCCTAGTTACCGACTAGCAGACTTGCGATTTTATTTGTAAACGCATTTCATTCCAACAGATACCTTTCAAACTTGGGGATGCAGATGTGGAAGAATTACATCTTAATCAGGTTTCGGGTTGTGGTGGATACATCTTCATTTGTAGCCCTTCGAGACGAGGCGATATATGTAATGGGAATTGTTGTATCTCTGCCTCGGCTTGTTACAGGTTCAACGATGGAGAACATGTCTGTCCATCATGGCAGATCCATCTTAAAGATGAATGGTTTATACTTTGTTTCCTGATTTTCCAGCCTCCATCGAGTTGTTTCGGTCTTGATGGCAAGCCATGTTACAATTTCTTTGCAGATTTTGTTATCACCACTGTTGATGGAAATTGAACTACTGATATGAGTCTAAAGAGTGGTCTTAATTGCAGACGCAACATTAGCCCTTTCTTCTGTAGGACTAATGATCTTTGTGGTTAAATCAAGGTCCTGAATAAATATTTAGGTCTGAGGTTTAACCAAATAAAATTGTTGAACATTTCTATAGTTCCTGAGGGAGATCAGTGGCCAGGAAGGTGAGCGGTTGAGAGTGCAAGTGAGTAACTGAGATGACTGACCCACCATAGTCAGGCAAACAGACCCTCAAACAAATATATCCAACACATCTCATGTCAGTCTAAAATGTTGTCAAGTCTAGATTACTGCTGAAAATGAAGAGCTACTCTGGACTCCTTTCTATACTATTTTATTAAGATAATTCCTCAGATTCAATTCAATATCCAATGCAGACACAGAGCAGAAAAAGGCCATATCATCTTCAACCAATCGTTCCAAACATATAGTAAGCTGACCTTGATAGGTGTGTTGATGCGTTCTGAAGGCCACAGTCATATCAAGGTAAAAGGATGTACTATATTCCACATATTCAGCTCCCTGTATCAATAAGTGCTCTCACAAATAATTCATGTGTCTTGTGTCCTCATGACTTGATGGTATTCCATTATAATAGATCATGACAACTGTTACAACTGTTTCAGGGGGCTCACTACCAAACACCCATCTCGCTGCCAAACACAACACTTCACTACCAAACACCTGCCTCATTACCAAACATCCACCTCACTACCAAGCACCCATCCCACAACCAAACACCCACCTCACTACCAAACACCCACCCCACAACCAAACATCCACCTCACTACCAAACACCCACCCCACAACCAAACATCCACCTCACTACCATACACCCACCCCACTACCATACACCCACCCCACTACCAAACATCCACCTCACTACAAAACATCCACCTCACTACAAAACACCCACCCCACTACCAAACATCCACCTCACTATCAAACATCCACCTCACTACCAAACACAACACCTCACTACCAAACACCCACCCCTCAACCAAATATCCACCTCACTACCATACACCCACCCCACTACCAAACATCCACCTCACTACCAAACATCCACCTCACTACCAAACACCCACCTCACTACCAAACACAACACCTCACTACCAAACATCCACCTCACTACCAAACATCCACCTCACTACCAAACACAACACCTCACTACCAAACATCCACCTCACTACCAAACACAACACCTCACTACCAAACATCCACCTCACTACCAAACATCCACCCCACAACCAAACATCCACCTCACTACCAAACACCCACCTCACTACCAAACATCCACCTCACTACCAAACACAACACCTCACTACCAAACATCCACCTCACTACCAAACATCCACCCCACAACCAAACATCCACCCCACAACCAAACATCCACCCCACAACCAAAGATCCACCCCACAACTAAACATCCACCCCACAACCAAAGATCCACCTCACTAACACTCTGTTTCACTACCCATCACCCTGCCCCACTACCAAACATCCACCTCAGTACCAAACACAACACCTCACTACCAAACATCCACCTCACTACCAAACATTCACCCCACAACCAAACATCCACCCCACAACCAAACATCCACCTCACTTTCACTACCCATCACCCTGCCTCACTACCAAACACCCACCTCATATCAGTTTATTGTCCCCAAGTAAATACACACGAAGAAAATCACTGTGTGTTGCCTTGTTTCTTCTTGCTATGAATATCCCAAAACAATCGGCGGTGAATCACAGAAAATGTACACAGATGCCGTAATCGACTGCTCAATAACATTTGCATATCTGAAAACACATACTGTTTATCGAATTTACAAAAAAGTATCAGTTATAAGTATCTGTCACTTTCTGAAGAACTGTCTCTCCACATATAATATCACAGTCTTGAATGAGTGAGTGAGTGAGTTTGGTATTACGCCGCTTTTAGCAATATTCCAGCAATATCAAGGCGGGGACAACCAAAATGGGTTTTACACATTGTAACCATGTCGGGAATCGAACCCAGGTCTTCGGTGTGAGACAAGCAAACGCTTTAACCACTAGACTACCTGACCGCCCGCCCCTCAGTCTGGAAAGCGATGACTTCACGATACAATGGATGACATAGACTCAGAACCATTAACAAAGAAGAGAGACTGTCAACAGTTCATCTGAAATACATCAGCGTTTCACTTCATAGCACTTTGTGTTGTTATTCTGACATTGACATCTCTTCTGTGATCTTTGTCACAATATACATACTGTATTGTGACGACATATATCGAGAAACGTATCTCATTGTGACTAGTGTATCAAGATACATGTTGTATGGATACCAGTGTATCAAGATACATATTGTAACAATACCAGTGTATCGAGATCTGTATTGTATCATGACCAGTGTATTGAGATACATATTGTATCAAGACCAGTGTGTTTAAATATGTATCATATCGATAACAGTGTATTGAGATCTGTATTGTATCGTGAGTGAGAGAGTGAGAGAGTGAGTATGGTTTTATGCCGCTTTTAGCAATATTCCAGCAATATCATGGCGGACACCAGAAATGGGCTTCACATATTGTAACCATGTCGGGGATCGAACCCGGGTCTTCGGCGTGACAAGCGAACGCTTTAACCACTAGGCTACCCAACCGCCATGTTTTGTATCATGGCCAGAGTATTGAGATCTGTATTCTATCGTGGCTAGTGTATCGAGATACATATTGTATCGTGACCAGTGTATCTAAATATGTACCGTATTGTGGCCAATGTATCGAGATACGTATCTTATCCCGACAAGTGTATTGAGATATGTATTGTAGTGTGGCCAGTGTAGCGAGATATGTATCGTACCATGACCAGTGTATTGAGATATGCATCGTATTACGCATGACCTGTATTACTGTACTCCAAGAACCCCTTTCGGATAACACCATGAAATGACAAAAATAGGTTTACATTATCTAACCATGTTGTCCTTCAGACTAGGGTAATCTGTGTGATAAATGATAAAACTAGCCACTAAGTCGGTATTTAACCTACACTTTTGCAAAAACTGAATCAATGTCAGGTAACCTAGCAACATAATCTGCTGATTGGATATCACACATACAAATATTGCAAGTTTCCTGCCTTGCCAAGTTAAACATTTACAATTCCAAACATTGAAGCCATTTTCAATTCAGATGATTTAGATCTTTTTCACAGCAGACCTAACATCTTGAAAAAAATTCTATTTGAGTTCAATTACAGAGATATTTCAAGGACTTACACATGAAATGAAAGCCCAGCAAAGGATCTTAAGGCCATGAACAAAGGTTATCATGATGAAGATGAGAAATAGTCAGTAAATAGCCCTGCAATTATCCACAAGTTTGCCTAATTATACCGTTTGTCAGTTCTGGTCTTGAGAGCTCCCTCTAGTGGTGAGAGAAGATACTTTTCCTGTTTGATTGCCTGGTTTTGCTCAAATTGCTTGCTTTTGTTCTTGTCCATTTAACTTATCGCACTTGACTGCAACTGGTTAATTGGTTGAGATTCGCTGATGGAAACTGGCGGAAAAATGTCAATTTGGATGTTGGATTTGTCCTCGTATTAATATCCTTCTGGAGAGCGAAGCAATTACTATCAAAAGCAAAAAGCCGGGCTGTGCGTAATTCCGAGATTTCCGCCCAATCAAGGAAGCAAGCTGATGCTCACAGTAGATTTGTCTTAAATCATAAGACCAATCTCTGAATAGATTTTGAAGCCACGTTGTGTAGTGAGGAGCTGCTCATCACGGAGACAAGATCTTATTGTTATATAAACCCTCCGTGCAGACAACTCGAAAATGTACTGAAGCTCACCATGCCAGTAGGGAACAATGCGAGGCAGCGATTGTTTATGTTACTTTGTTGGACACATGCTAATTATTATAAAATCATGCGAGATATCCCTAATGCACTATGAATTCCTACATTCAATTAAATTTATAATTTTATTATATACTTCAGTGTGAAAGACTGAGCATTCCGAATTTGAGAAGAGTGAAATTTTCATTGCAGTGAACATAACACTTGATATTTCACCCCTGTGAACATAACACTTTGATGGAATTGTTGTCATACAAGAATGACCTCCCCTCAAATCGTCTGCCTTTATCATAAGTGTCTGGCCTGTACACAAACTGTTCACGTCCTTTTTCCGTAAGTTCCACATTGACACGACAGAGTGTCAATTATGGAGTAAACATCGCTTAATGCCATTTGTTATTCTCTTGAAAATGTATTGTTATAAACTGCCAATTTCTCATTTAACTCGTCAATCAAGATTGTTTGTTTCACAAAGAGTGTTTTTTGTTACTTGACCAGCGTGTATCTCGAAATTTTCCAAGAATATTTTTGGTTAAAGTTGATTTTGTATTTAATCATTTCTATATGTATGATACAGAATTTTCGTGACCCTAAATATTTTTTGTTACTTTTATTTCTATTTTTTAAGATTTTGCAAACACGAAACTACTTATTTAGTCACAAATACAAGGGGTGGTGGACCATCCCAGTGTGTTAGGTAGGGAGAATTTATGTTTCAAGGTTTTACATTTGTAATGAAATAATAAAATTTTCTGGTAGACAGCTACACAAAAAGTATATAATATGATATCCTCTATATATTTTTCAGACTGGATAATGTGTCACAGTGTTATGTACTGGTACATGAATTTAAGCGCTCTTCTGGTCAGGTAACACAGAGAAAACAGCATTGAGACAGTGGAAGAGATTCATTGCAATGAACAATTTGATGATAAATAAGAATATATCTATCTGGTTAGATAAATGTTCATCAGTACATAAACTTGAATTAAAGTGTGCATAAACTCTTTCCTGAGTGAGTGAGTGAGTGAGTGAGTGAGTGAGTGAGTGAGTTGGGTTTAATGCCGCTTTTAACAGTATTCCAGTCATATCAGGAGGAAAGGAGGAAAGCCCAAAGTGATGCAGGTCTTAGACATTTACCACTTTGGTGAAACCCCCAAGCATGGGTATGGTGCTGACAAACCTAGAAACATAATCAGGATGAATCGGGATTCAAACCCACAATCATAGGTTTCTGGCGTGTCCAAGGGACGCAACTGTGCACAGCGAAATATGGCGCTTTAGATGAATGGGCCACCCATGCCCCCAAACTCTTTACTAACCATGGGTGAGGCATATGATAATAGAACCCATCTCCAGACATATATTTGACAATCTCAAAGCAGCATGGTCCCAATATGTCAACAACAACACTGGTTTACTACGAGCATATCACCTCATTAAGAGTGAAAACAGTACAGAAAAACATGTACCGCCAGCTCTTGTGGGACAATACCATAGAGACCATGCAAAGCTCAGGTGTGGTGTTTGCACCAATTTAACTGGAATTTGGCAGACACGACAATCCACCTGTAAAAGAATGCATTTGGCCTGTCTGTGACAATAATGAAACTGAGGATAAAAGTCTTGCAATTTTAACTGGCACCCTTTTAAGATGATCTCTGGTATGATCTTTTACAAGGAGCCCAGTCCAACTGTGATGATTTACGGTGTGACTGTGTGCGTGTGTGCGAGATAGGCCTTCGGACTGTATTATAATTTTAGAGTCCCCCACTTCATGTTACATTTTTTCATGGTCTCCCCACTTCCCTACAATAAATTACCAGTCCCTAAATAATGTTGAAATATATAAAAAACTATTTGAAAAAAATAGAACTCTCATTTTGTTATGGCCCCACACCATAATTTAGTTTTGATAAATTTTGCCAAACCTCCTTCTGCTTTAAGTTTTTCAATGCTATTTAAAGAGCATAATTTATTCATTCAAAAGCAGTCAAAAGAATTATGAAGACACAGAAGGATTTTATAGCAATAGTTTCTTTATACCTTCTGTAAATAATGAATGTACAAAATTTATTTTTGCCTATGCCATGGATAATCTCTTGTAATTTCTTTATGGAATGACTTGTGTGTAAATAATGTCTTCAGTATGCAGAATGTCATGTGAAAATTGTACACATGCGATGAGACTTCCATTATTTGTCTGTCTGTGTACAAGAAGGTGAAACCTTGCTTATAGTCATCTATAACTGTTTTCGTAACTGGTTAGCTTTGATAGGTTGAATATATCTTAGGTGCTGTTTAAAGTTGTATTTTTTATTTTTCAGATCCATCAGTGAGTGAGTGAGTGAGTATGGTTTTATGCTGTTTTAGCAATATTCCAGCAATATCACGGCGGGGGACACCAGAAATGGGCTTCACACATTGTACTCATGTCGGGAATTGAACCCAGGTTTTCAGAGTGACGAGCGAACACTTTAACCACTAGGCTACCCCACCCCCGATCCATCAAAGCGCAGTAATGCCAGTGAAAATAAATTTTAAGTATTTTCACGTTATGTTCTGATTCAGGATTGTAGTTTGCAGCTTCAATTCCATAACTTGAAACATACAATAGTGTCCCCTTATCAAACCCAGTCCTATGTGAGAAACACTACACTGATGCCAAGTCAACACCACTGATGTACACGTACTCACCGACTACCGCACTGATCTACATGTACTATATTCCTAATCACACAATGAATTAGCTATCATCTGGATCTTAGCCTTTGGCCTTTGATCAGAAGAGGATATATTAAATGCCTTAAACAGTAGGTCAAAGGACCTCGAGAACAACTGATGATGTTGTCAGGGTGATTCAAATGTATATCTGGCTAATAATTCTTTTTATTTGTACCTATAATATCTATGAAAATAATCCAGCTCCAGACAGAAGGCCACGTTCCTCCTTCCTGTTGCTATCACTACAACAAACGTGTGCCAAAATACGCAGCGGGGAAACCCCACAACTTTGCTTATCCCCAGACGCCTGGGAATCTAATATCATAACTATTGTGGAAAATATTTATTTGTGTAGAACTTCGAGACAATAAACACCCACGCACACACCAGAAGAGGGCTTAGGCCCAACAATAACGCTATGAAATTTGATCATAAAATGATAGGCTTTTTTCACTGTAAAGCCACTTAGCAGTTTTCCCCAAAACTGAAAGGATGTTTTTAGCTGTTATTCCGAACATCACATGATAATATCTATTTCAATAAAAATACCAGAAATAACACAGGAAAGGGTACACCTAATTTTATTTATAGTTTTGTTTAGATATGGGACATTAATAAACAAACACATTTTCATTCTCATGCCTGGATATGGTTTGACTATAATTACCACAAGCTTTAAAAATTAACTGTTAAACCACAAGCTTTAAAAATTAACTGTTAACTTTTATACATTAAGATTAGACTAATCTTTAAAGCTATTTTCTCAAAAGGCCAAACTGAATAAATTTCAACCTATTAATATAAGATAAAATATCTTTCTTTAAAAAAAAGGAAGTATGTTTTCAATTGCAACAATACCTGTATATTCTGCATCAACAGTTCAGGAAAATTTCAGAGAGAGTGAGTGAATAATGATGGTAGTTGGTTCAGGAGTCTCTCTTGACACTAGAGCATTTGTTTATTAAAACAATCACCCCCATTGTATTCTCATCCCTTCTCAGCTCTAGCAGCCTACACTCACCCCCTTCACAGCTCTATCAGCCTACATTCACCCCCTTCACAGCACCAGCAGCCAACACTAATCCCCTTTTCATCCCCTTCTCAGCTCTAGCAGCCTACACTCATCCCCTTCTCAGCTCTAGGAGCCTACACTCACCCCCTTCACAGCTCTAGCAGCCTACACTCACCCCCTTCACAGCTCCAGCAGCCGACACTAATCCCCTTCTCAGCTCTAGCAGCCTACACTCATCGCCTTCTCAGTTCCAGCAGCCTATTCTCATCCCCTTCTCAGCTCCAGCAGCCTATACTCATCTCCTTCTCAGCCCTTGCAGTCTACACTCATCCCCTTCTCAACACTAGTGGCCTACACTCATCCCCTTCTCAGCTTCAGCAGCCTATTCTCATCCCCTTCTCAGCTCCAGCAGCCTATACTCATCTCCTTCTCAGCCCTTGCAGTCTACACTCATCCCCTTCTCAACACTAGTGGCCTACACTCATCCCCTTCTCAGCTTCAGCAGCCTATACCCATACCCTATTCACCTGAAATCAAAAAAGAACTGGAGGTCCTTTAAAGAATTATTTGTATTTTTTTTTTCTTTTGGGGTACTTCATGTCTATCAGCAATGTCTCGGATCATTTTGGCTAGTAAGAAATAAGAAATTTACAACACAAACTGAAACCATACAAGAGAAGCACAAAGGTTCACATTTCGGTTTCCAAAAAGACAGATATATAACAAAATACATGTCCTCACCCAAAAGAGAAATATAACACAAAACGTGTCTAAATATTTCTCTTTCTTTGCAACTGAGCCAAAGTCTATGGACATGGGTGACTCCGGATCCTAACAGCATGATGCAGCCATGCCACCAACATGGAACAACAAGCTACGTGGGAAGGAAAACACCAGTTACCATAACTGACAAACACCAGTCTGAAGTGACCTTTCTCCAGTCGTGGTGGCCATTGGGAAATATGCAAGGATTAGGTTGCTATCAGTGGTTACAAAAACAGTCACGCTTGCATGTATAAGATTCCTCAGACTTTCAACAAACATTTTGAAAGTGTGGTGCATATACTGGTTGTTCAAAGTGAGTGGCATGGATTTAGCGTTTGAGCATCATTTAAAGATCTTTTGAATCAAAACGTCTTAAAGCATGTTTAGTAGTCATACAAAGTACATATTTACACCCCTCAAAAAGCCATATGTGATTCCATTGGTATTTAAAAGAAACATACAACTGCCCTGATCCATCCACCATCGCATATGCATATCAAAATCCTGGCTGTAGGCCGACCTGTACGCCATTTTACTTTGTTTACAGTGCATTAATCTATATGATTTGGTGATCTAGTGATGCCATGGTGTATTGTAGTACTCTACTGAACAAGATATAGTCCTGCACCATGACCGTGGAATATATTTATTTTATGAAAAAATAATAATCTAGAAATGCATACAAAAGCAAGTCTGGCCAGCTCAAGCTAGCTCTATTCCACAGGGAATTTTTTTTATTTTTAGAGCAAAGAGTGAGTGAGTGAGTTTGATTTTACGCCGCTTTTAACAATATTCCAGCAATTTCACGGCGGGGGAAACCAGAAATGGGCTTCACACATTGTACCCATGTCGGGAATCGAACCCGGGTCTTCAGCGTGACAATTTAGAGTCAAGAAGGATATTGTGTAATATAAGATTTCAGAGACTAAATGTTAGTCTAAACAAGATACAGCAACAGGGATTCTGCAAGTAAACTCTTCACTGTGACGTCAGGTCTAGTGATGACATTTATGCTCGTTAAGACTGGTAGTTTCCAGAATATGAGTCAGTTTTTAATGTTTTTTGTCTTCAGGAATTAATTGACTTTAAAACAAAATTTCTTCAAGATACTTGATTTAATATGCTTTTAAAATGATCTAATTCCACATTTAGACTGTACATCTCCTTAAATAGGGCCCAGGCCGGCCAGTTGGCAGTCATAGCAAATTTGATTCATGTAATTAGAAGCTCATATACAGTGATCCCTCGTTAAAACGCCACGGGGTCCAAATAATTGATGAGCGTTATAGATGATCAGTGGTTTAACGAAGGTCGAGTCGTAGGTGGTAGATGACCAACAAAACAGTATACATGCTCTGATACATGATCGTATACACGATCTACGTTGCACATTTCAGAGTTTCAAAAAAGATTAGAATAGATGTTATTTATGACACCTGTGTAAAAAAAGATTTATCGAGTATCAATATGCGCTTTCAAAAAAAAAAAAAAATCACATCATATCCCTTCAAGTGAATAAGCAGGTAGATCTATAACAAACTTGGTCAATAAAAGTATGAAGTTTGGTATAAAACATCACTAGACATGAAGATTTACCATTTAAAATGTATTTCCTGCTCTCAAAGGCTAGATCAGCAGATAATGTTTTCTGAGATGGGGGAAAACATCGTGTCTTTGGAAAACTTGAGTTTGTTGAAAATGTTAGTAAATTTTGGGAGCCATGCTTTATCGTGCGCTATAACCGAGTTAGCGCTATATTGAAGGGCGCAATAACGAGGGAACACTGTACTTTATAGTATCCTCGTGTTATGGGTTTTCAAGCCCCTCAGGAGTATTTCTCATTACGTGCCTAATAACAATTCAAATACACTAAAATTAAGTTTTACCTTTGAGAACATTTATTTCTGTTAACACTTGGATGACCAAATGACCATGTCTTGTTAATTTTATAGTGATAATGTCGATCAGGCACCATCTTGTTACCATCACCTGATTTCAAGCATAGGTTGCTGGGGACCTATTCTAACCCAGAATCCCCATGGTATGATCAGCATAGGTTGCTGGAGACCTATTCTAACCCAGAATCCCCATAGTAGCATAGGTTGCTGGAGACCTATTCTAACCCAGAATCCCCATGGTATGATCAGCATAGGTTGCTGGAGACCTATTCTAACCCAGAATCCCCATAGTAGCATAGGTTGCTGGAGACCTATTCTAACCCAGAATCCCCATAGTAGCATAGGTTGCTGGAGACCTATTCTAACCCAGAATCCCCATGGTATGATCAGCATAGGTTGCTGGGGACCTATTCTAACCCAGAATCCCCATAGTAGCATAGGTTGCTGGAGACCTATTCTAACCCAGAATCCCCATAGTAGCATAGGTTGCTGGGGACCTATTCTAACCCAGAATCCCCATGGTATGATCAGCATAGGTTGCTGGGGACCTATTCTAACCCAGAATCCCCATAGTAGCATAGGTTGCTGGGGACCTATTCTAACCCTGAATCCCCATGGGATTGCTTAACATGTGGCCAACCGGTTTGAAAATGAGAAATGAAAACATCTGTTACCAGGGTACAGAAACAGAAAGAACAAAGTTAATTGTATATCCAAAGTTAAAAAGTATATCCACAATTTGTGCCCAGATCGATTGAATCAATTCACAGATGGCATGCAAGCTTTTCAGAACAAAGGGGTTACAGTCACATTAATGTAAACAAATGGACTGCAAGAGTGTTGTTTCCAAAACACACATATTATCCCTCACATCAAAAATGTTAGTCACTTTCTCAACTTACCCAGTATGCTATTTCATGGTATTTCTTGGTAGCTAAAATATTTGGTCCAACAATACTCTATGTTATTTCTGGGTAGCTAAAGTACTTGGTCCAACAATGCCCTATGTTATTTCCAGATAGCTAAAGTACTTGGTCCGACATCAAACTAAGTTATTTGTGTGAAGCTAAAGTACTTGGTCCGACATCACTCTATGTTCTTACTGGGGACGTATTCTGGATTGGAATATCAAGGAGAGACAAGCATGAGGTACAAGGGACCTATTCTGCCCAGAAATGACAAAGCGTGACAAGCATGGGGTACTGGGGACCTACTCTGCTCCGGAATAACAAGGAGAGACAAACATGGGGAACTGGGGACCTATTCTGCCCCGAAATAACAAGGAGAGACAAGCATGGGGAACTGGGGACCTATTCTGCCCCGAAATAACAAGGAGAGACAAGCATGGGGTACTGGGGACCTATTCTGCCCTGGAATAATGAGGAGAGACAAGCATGGGGAACAGGGGACCTATTATGCCCTGAAATAACAAGGAGAGACAAGCATGGGGATCTGGGGATCTTTTCTGCCCTGAAATAACAAGGAGAGATAAGCATGGGGTATTGGGGACATATTCTGCCCTGAAATAAAAAGGAGAGACAAGCATGGGGTACTGGGGACCTATTCTGCCCCGAAATAACAAGGAGAGACAAGCATGGGGTACTGGGGACCTATTCTGCCCTGAAATAACAAGGAGAGACAAGCATGGGGTATTGGGGACCTATTCTGCCCCGAAATAACAAGGAGAGACAAGTATGGGGTACTGGGGACCTATTCTGCCCCGTAATAACAAGGAGAGACAAGCATTGGGATCGGGGATCTATTCTGCCCCGAAATAACAAGGAGAGACAAACATGGGGTACTGGGGACCTTTTCTGCCCCGAAATAACAAGGAGAGACAAGCATGGGGTACTGGGGACCGATGATGCCCTGAAATAACAAGGAGAGACAAGCATGGGGTATTGGGGACCTATTCTGCCCCGAAATAACAAGGAGAGACAAGCATCGGGTACTGGGGACCTATTCTGCCCCGAAATAACAAGGAGAGACAAGCATGGGGAACAGGGGACCTATTATGCCCTGAAATAACAAGGAGAGACAAGCATGGGGATCTGGGGACCTATTCTGCCCTGAAATAACAAGGAGAGATAAGCATGGGGTACTTGGGACATATTCTGCCCTGAAATAACAAGGAGAGACAAACATTGGGTACTGGGGACCTATTCTGACCTGAAATAACAAGGAGAGACAAGCATGGGGTACTGGGGACCTATTCTGCCCCGAAATAACAAGGAGAGACAAGCATTGGGATCTGGGGATCTATTCTGCCCCGAAATAACAAGGAGAGACAAACATGGGGTACTGGGGACCTATTCTGACCTGAAATAACAAGGAGAGACAAGCATGGGGTACTGGGGACCTATTCTGCCCTGAAATAACAAGGAGAGACAAGCATTGGGATTTGGGGATCTATTCTGCCACGAAATAACAAGGAGAGACAAACATGGGGTACTGGGGACCTATTCTGCCCTGAAATAACAAGGAGAGACAAGCATGGGGAACTGGGGACCTATTCTGCCCCGAAATAACAAGGAGAGACAAGCATCGGGTACTGGGGACCTATTCTGCCCTGAAATAACAAGGAGAGACAAACATGGGGTACTGGGGACCTTTTCTGCCCCGAAATAACAAGGAGAGACAAGCATGGGGTACTGGGGACCGATTATGCCCTGAAATAACAAGGAGAGACAAGCATGGGGTATTGGGGACCTATTCTGCCCCGAAATAACAAGGAGAGACAAGCATCGGGTACTGGGGACCTATTCTGCCCCGAAATAACAAGGAGAGACAAGCATGGGGAACAGGGGACCTATTATGCCCTGAAATAACAAGGAGAGACAAGCATGGGGATCTGGGGACCTATTCTGCCCTGAAATAACAAGGAGAGATAAGCATGGGGTACTTGGGACATATTCTGCCCCGAAATAACAAGGAGAGACAAACATTGGGTACTGGGGACCTATTCTGACCTGAAATAACAAGGAGAGACAAGCATGGGGTACTGGGGAACTATTCTGCCCCGAAATAACAAGGAGAGACAAGCATTGGGATCTGGGGATCTATTCTCCCCCGAAATAACAAGGAGAGACAAACATGGGGTACTGGGGACCTATTCTGACCTGAAATAACAAGGAGAGACAAGCATGGGGTACTGGGGACCTATTCTGCCCTGAAATAACAAGGAGAGACAAGCATTGGGATTTGGGGATCTATTCTGCCCCGAAATAACAAGGAGAGACAAACATGGGGTACTGGGGACCTATTCTGCCCTGAAATAACAAGGAGAGACAAGCATGGGGAACTGGGGACCTATTCTGCCCTGAAATAACAAGGAGAGACAAGCATCGGGTACTGGGGACCTATTCTGCCCTGGAATAACAAGGAGAGACAAACATGGGGAACTGGGGACCTATTCTGCCCTGGAATAACAAGGAGAGACAAGCATGGGGTACTGGGGGCCTATTCTGCCCTGAAATAACAAGGAGAGACAAGCATGGGGTACTGGGGACCTATTCTGCCGTGGAATAACAAGGAGAGACAAGCATTGGGATCTGGGGATCTATTCTGCCCCGAAATAACAAGGAGAGACAAACATGGGGTACTGGGGACCTTTTCTGCCCCGAAATAACAAGGAGAGACAAGCATGGGGTACTGGGGACCGATTATGCCCCGAAATAACAAGGAGAGACAAGCATGGGGTACTGGGGACCTATTCTGCCCCGAAATAACAAGGAGAGACAAGCATGGGGTACTGGGGAACTATTCTGCCCCGAAATAACAAGGAGAGACAAGCATGGGGTACTGGGGACCGATTATGCCCCGAAATAACAAGGAGAGACAAGCATGGGGTACTGGGGACCTATTCTGCCCCGAAATAACAAGGAGAGACAAGCATGGGGTACTGGGGACCTATTCTGCCCCGAAATAACAAGGAGAGACAAGCATGGGGTACTGGGGACCTATTCTGCCCTGAAATAACAAGGAGAGACAAGCATGGGGTACTGGGCACCTATTCTGCCCCGAAATAACAAGGAGAGACAAGCATGGGGTACTGGGGACCTATTCTGCCCCGAAATAACAAGGAGAGACAAGCATGGGGATCTGGGGACCTATTCTGCCCTGGAATAACAAGGAGAGACAAACATGGGGAACTGGGGACCTATTCTGCCCTGGAATAACAAGGAGAGACAAACATGGGGAACTGGGGACCTATTCTGCCCTGGAATAACAAGGAGAGACAAGCATGGGGTACTGGGGACCTATTCTGCCCTGGAATAACGAGGAGAGACAAGCATGGGGTACTGGGGAACTATTCTGCCCCGAAATAACAAGGAGAGACAAGCATGGGGTACTGGGGACCGATTATGCCCTGAAATAACGAGGAGAGACAAGCATGGGGTACTGGGGACCTATTCTTCCCCGAAATAACAAGGAGAGACAAGCATGGGGTACTGGGGAACTATTCTGCCCTGAAATAACAAGGAGAGACAAACATGGGGAACTGGGGACCTATTCTGCCCTGGAATAACAAGGAGAGACAAACATGGGGAACTGGGGACCTATTCTGCCGTGGAATAACAAGGAGAGACAAGCATGGGGTACTGGGGACCTATTCTGCCCTGGAATAACGAGGAGAGACAAACATGGGGAACTGGGGACCTATTCTGCCCTGGAATAACAAGGAGAGACAAGCATGGGGTACTGGGGACCTATTCTGCCCTGGAATAACGAGGAGAGACAAACATGGGGAACTGGGGACCTATTCTGCCCTGGAATAACAAGGAGAGACAAGCATGGGGTACTAGGGACCTATTCTGCCCCGAAATAACAAGGAGAGACAAGCATTGGGTCCTGGGGACCTATTATGCCCTGAAATAACAAGGAGAGACAAGCATGGGGTACTAGGGACCTATTCTGCCCTGGAATAACGAGGAGACAAGCATGGGGAACAGGGGACCTATTATGCCCTGAAATAACAAGGAGAGACAAACATTGGGTACTGGGGACCTATTCTGCCCCGAAATAACAAGGAGAGTCAAGCATGGGGTACTTGGGACCTATTCTGCCCTGAAACAACAAAGAGAGACAAGCATGGGGTACTGGGGACCTATTCTGCCCCGAAATAACAAGGAGAGACAAGCATTGGGTACTGGGGACCTATTATGCCCTGAAATAACAAGGAGAGACAAGCATGGGGTACTAGGGACCTATTCTGCCCCGAAATAACAAGGAGAGACAAGCATAGGGTACTGGGGACCTATTCTGCCCCGAAATAACAAGGAGAGACAAGTAGGAGGTACTGGGGACCTATTCTGCCCCGAAATAACAAGGAGAGACAAGCATGGGGAACTGGGGACCTATTCTGCCCTGGATTAACAAGGAGAGACAAGCATCGGGTACTGGGGACCTATTCTGCCCTGAAATAACAAGGAGAGACAAGCATGGGGAACTGGGGACCTATTCTGACCTGGAATAACAAGGAGAGACAAGCATTGGGTACTGGGGACCTATTCTGCTGTGGAATAACAAGGAGATACAAGCATGGGGTACTGGGGACCTATTCTGCCGTGGAATAACAAGGAGAGACAAGCATGGGGAACTGGGGACCTATTCTGCCCTGGAATAACAAGGAGAGACAAGCATGGGGTACTGGGGACCTATTCTGCCGTGGAATAACAAGGAGAGACAAGCATGGGGAACAGGGGACCTATTCTGCCCTGAAATAACAAGGAGAGACAAGCATGGGGAACTGGGGACCTATTCTGCCCTGGAATAACAAGGAGATACAAGCATGGGGTACTGGGGACCTATTCTGCCCTGGAATAACAAGGAGAGACAAGCATGGGGTACTGGGGACCTATTCTGCCCTGAAATAACAAGAAGAGACAAGCATGGGGTACAGGGGACCTATTCTGTTGGTCAACTCCGTGAACTGCTCCTGCTTCAGAGTAAAACCTTGCTAGTTCAGGCCTTTATATTCTTTGGTCACTACATGTCCTGGATGATTATAGACACAAATAATGTACTCTCTGATGCCTTGTGTTTCATTATCGTGAAACCTGTTTTCAAATGAACTGGCTTGGAACTGAAACAGCAGAGATGAATGAGGCATCTGTGAATACTCAAGGCCACAGAGCTGCCCATGGAGGAGGGAATTACCTTTGTTAAAACAAGCGATATCTACAGAAAAACTACGAGGAACTACACATTATCTGTCCTGAGTGAATAAATGGTGTAGTGAGTGAGTGAGTGAGTATGGTTTTATGCAATATTCCAGCTATATCATGGCAGGGGACACCAGAAATTGGCTTCACACGTTGTCGGGAATTGAACCTGGGTCTTCGGCGTGACGAGTGAACGCTTAAACCACTAGGTTACCCGAACGCCCCGAATAAATGGTATAAGTCCTGAGCCTTTGGCAAGGGACTTATAGCATTCATTCACAAAGGGTAATTTTGATCTTTTAAGAAGGTTATTCTAAATATTACTCATTCATGTTTCAAGAAAGAAAATGAGGAAAAACGTATGAAATGTCAACTCCACAGATAAACGTCACTGAAGGCAGCATTTTGTTCAAATGACATTGCCTATATGCCACATGTTTGTTGTTTGTTTTATGGTATGGGCATCAGTATTCCATGGCGGCCTGTAAATAGCAGTGGTTGATATTATAAACAACATCCAACAGCACACAGTGAATCAAGTCAATAAGGATGCCTCTAAAGACAAGCAAGGGCCTGGGGACCTACTGTAACATGGGCATGGTTCTAAGACCTACTGTAACATGGGCATGGTTCTAAGACCTACTGTAACATGGGCATGGTGCTAGGACCAACTGTAACATGGGCATGGAGATGGGGCCCTACTGTAACATGGGCATGGAGATGGGGACCTACTGTAACATGGGCATGGAGATGGGGACCTACTGTTACATGGTGCTAGGACCTACTGTAACATCAGCATGGTTCTAAGACCTACTGTAACATGGGCATGGAGATGGGACCTACTGTAACATGGGCATGGAGATGGGGCCCTACTGTAACTTGGGCATGGAGATGGGGACCTACTGTTACATGGTGCTAGGACCTACTGTAACATGGGCAGGGAGATGGGGACCTACTGTTACATGGTGCAAGGACCTACTGTAACTTGGGCATGGAGATGGGGACCTACTGTTACATGGTGCAAGGACCTACTGTAACATGGGCATGGAGATGGGGACCTACTGTTACATGGTGCAAGGACCTACTGTAACATGGGCATGGATATGGGGACCTACTGTTACATGGTGCAAGGACCTACTGTAACATGGGCATGGAGGTGGGGACCTACTGTTACATGGTGCAAGGAGCTACTGTAACTTGGGCATGGAGATGGGGACCTACTGTTTCATGGTGCAAGGACCTACTGTAACATGGGCAGGGAGATGGGGACCTACTGTTACATGGTGCAAGGACCTTCTGTAACTTGGGCATGGAGATGGGGACCTACTGTTACATGGTGCAAGGACCTTCTGTAACATGGGCATGGAGATGGGGACCTACTGTTACATAGTGCAAGGAGCTACTGTTACATGGTGCAAGGACCTACTGTAACATGGGCATGGAGATGGGGACCTACTGTTACATAGTTCAAGGAGCTACTGTAACATGGGCATGGAGATGGGGACCTACTGTTACATGGTGCTAGGACCTACTGTAACATGGGCATGGAGATGGGGACCTACTGTTACATGGTGCAAGGACCTACTGTAACATGGGCATGGAGATGGAGACCTACTGTTACATGGTGCAAGGACCTACTGTAACATGGGCATGGAGATGGGGACCTACTGTTACATAGTGCAAGGAGCTACTGTAACATGGGCATGGAGATGGGGACCTACTGTTACATGGTGCAAGGACCTACTGTAACTTGGGCATGGAGATGGAGACCTACTGTTACATGGTGCAAGGACCTACTGTAACATGGGCATGGAGATGGGGACCTACTGTTACATGGTGCAAGGAGCTACTGTAACATGGGCATGGAGATGGGGACCTACTGTTACATGGTGCAAAGACCTACTGTAACATGGGCATGGAGATGGGGACCTACTGTTACATGGTGCTAGGACCTACTGTTACATGGTGCAAGGACCTACTGTAACTTGGGTCTGTCTAAGGTGCTACATGTGACAAGGTTAACAAGTTTGTGTTTGTCAGTTTCAGGAAGACCCTAAATAGAATGATATCAGTTCAAAGTTCTGAACTTTGGTTCAGTGTGCACCTGCTGGTTTAATTAAATCAAAACATTTTTCTTTAATGTTCCAATGATTTGTGACTGATGTTAATATTCATAGGATGCACAATTCAATATCTCAATAGTATTGCTTTCAAAATAAGTTTTATATTCACAAAGTTGTCATGGCATGAGGAAACAAATGAATAATTACATTTACAGTTCTGAACTAAAATCACACACATGACAAAAGACATCTCTTTAAAAGTATGGTATCGAATATCAATTTGTTCATTTGTATAAAACAGGGCACATCTTTTTCAGGAAAATAATACATTTTTAAACAAATGTGACTCAATGCTGCATGCAATTAGAAGGTTAAAATATGCTGTCTGAATAGACATAATAAGATGCCTGGAAATCTTTAGAACTATTTACCATGTCCAAGCGATATGTGTATACTTTGCTAAATACCACTTTTTGTTAATTGCAAAGTGTGACAAATGTTTAAATCTGAATCTATTAATTGTTCAATTTTGCTAAATTTTGTCAGAAAACCTTCACTGTAATATGTTTTCATGTTGATTCTACAAACAGAGCAGTTTTATCATCCATTGTTGGTTGACATCACTGCATGTGTCATCATTCTGTTCCAGAGGTGCTAAGCAACCTGTAGAATAAGAGGGTTATCGATTACCATATTCGCTGTAATGACCACACAGGGTGTTTGAAAATTGGGGTGATTTTTAAAACCATAAACAGCAAGTTCAATTTTGGTGTCTGAGATTGAGCAATAGTGAATGAACTTAGTTCAAATGTTGATAAAACTAAACCTGTTTTGATAATAGTCAATGGGCAATTATATACCCTTCCTAAGCTGATATTCTTTTTAAACAAATTTATATATAAAAATAAAATACAGACTCATGTCCGGTCTTAGGATTGGTCTAGAAGTTGGTCAGGGAGACTTCATGGAACAGGACACTAAATACGATAGTACCAACTTAAGTTGATAAAGATGTTTTCACTTTTCCAGGTGTCATTGAGAATCTAAAGCCAGGGAATTTTATATTTGAGCCCTCCATCCATGAAGTCCTTCAATCAAACCCCTGCAATCTGAGGACAGATAATGTTCATATCCTCACTGCTTATTGACACAGTATATTCTCGTCCAAATCACACTGTAAATTAACTGATAATTTCCACACTAAAATAAGTAATTTTCCACAGTTTTATTTTCAAAAGTAAATAATAAGACATACATTTTACTGAAATTTGAAACCATAAATTATCTGAAAATCACCTTATGACCAGAGAATGGTGGAGATATGGGAATAAAAAAATCAGTAATTAATAAACTCGATAACTCAATCCAAAGGATTGTTCATCCTGATAATGAGTATTAAATTATAATGATGGTGTGCTGCAGATATGAGTGTACAGAAATAATAGTTCGAGCAATATTCAGTTCACTCTCCTACAGAGGAGAAAAATGAGTATGCCAACTTCAAAACAGAACACAAAAATGCTTAGGTTCTTTCACATTTGTTATTCCATTGTAAAGATCATAAATTTGTTTGTATTCATGTCCTATTACTGACACTAATAATGAAAATGGGGCTGGATCCCTGATGAATACTGAATAAAGTCTGCCTGTCTGTCTGTCTGTCTGTCTGTCTGTCTGACACAGACCTTCATCTCCTGCTTAAGGCTTTCAGTGTGACAGGTAGGATGAATGATGAATGAGAAATTAAGTGAAAAAAGTATATATGTAAATGTAATGTAAATGATGCACAAATTATAAAAAAATAATGTCCAAATGAAAGCATGAATGAGATTGAAATTGGGATAAACAGTTGTCAGTTGGAACATAGCTTACAAATAGAGGTGTTGCATTTACATATGCAGGCTAAAGGTAATATATATAAATAAAGATGAAGAAATACAAAAGGGATGAAAAAGGCAGGGAGGAATACTGCCAACAAACTCATGTCACGTATGTCCACAGCAACTATAACAAGTAAAGCTTTGTCAACAGTCTCAATGTAATAAACACCATATATAACAAGTCACTTACAATAGAGGCTTGTAAAACGATCAAACAAAAATATCAACTATCTCATATAGCCTAAATCTGCAGTAGTTCCACACAAATAGTACCAAGTAAAGCCTTGTCAACATTCTCAACGTAATAAACACCATATATGACAAGTCACTTAAAAAGAGACTTGTAAACAACAAAAGTTTGTTAAAACTAAGTCCGCAGTAGTCCACACCAAAATACCCAGTATCCAAGTAAACAGGTTCAGTGTAATAAAAGAAAAAAGTAACCAAATACAATGACTTGTAAAATGATCAAACGAAACTGCCAACAAACTCACTCATGTTTAAGGCTGTGTCTGCAGGTAGATCCCAAAGAACAATACTGAGTATCTCACGCTTGTGTATCAGTCAGATTGTATATCCCTCCCACTGGCATTCAATCTTGCTCTAACATTCTTAATCCCAGCTAAAACATGTGTCGCTCTGCCTCGGCCAGATCAGGCCCAGTAGGCAGGGCAATAAAACAGCTGACCTTCTTGCTACTTTGTAACAACAAATCTTCCACCTCCAACCACTTCCTGACCAGGGCTACCATGTGTATTATATTAAGTGAGCTGGCTTCATTATAATGTCCAGGTTTGTTATAATAGCGTAATGAGATTCCTACGACTCACATACAATTTCCTGGTGAATGGTTACCATGTCTAATGTAATAAGCTCTCCCTTTATCATAGCCAGGCTTCAAAACACATGCAGATTTAGCTACATAGCCTAAGTTGTGTGGCTAAACATTATGAAACAAAAAACATGAAACTATCACTTATGTGATTTAATTAATTGTAAAGAAATTTCTTACAATTTAGTTTAAAAATGTGATTTAAATAAAAAAAGATTTTTTTCATAAATAACTAGTTCTGGAACCTGATTTTGGCAATATGGATTATGTAATTTATTTGAGTTTTAATAGTGAGTGAGTATGGTTTTATGCCGTTTTTAGCAATATTCCAGCACTATCACGTCGGGGGACACCAGAAATGGGCTTCACACATTGCACCCATGTCGGGAATCAAACCCTGGTCTTCGGCGTGACGAGCAAATGCTTTAACCACTAGGCTACCCTACCGCCCTCTACTAACATAGTATTTATCAGAAATAAAGCTTTTAGATGAGCTGTACATGAAGTTCTTTGAATGGTAATGCCGATGGCCCAGATAAAATAGTGATGGCAATCTTAAATGAGAATGTGTTTATAGTCAATAACATGTCTCCCCCTCCTTTTTTGATACATTAGTTAAAGTTGTAGTCTAAATGTGTTTGCAAATCCAAAAAACAATACACATAAAAGCAAATTATACACTGGAAAGATAATGGTTTCAAGCAGAAATATTAATTAGCTGTAGAGATGTAGAAACTAGTGTTACTTGTTGGTCTAAATTGGTTCCATGGAAACACAAGAAAATATAAAAGATTCTTTGTTTAAAAAGATGAAAAGGCAATATTTGAGCATGTAGTCATTGCACATGTATAACTTTATGTAAAATTAATCATTAGTTTGAGAGTTATGGATCAGAAACAAAGCCTTGAGTCATTTGAGACCAAATGGTTTCCATGGAAATATTACAAAATAAAATTTAGTTTAGTTCAGCAGAAGAGCAATACATATGCTAAGTTTCATTGAAAACATAATGAACGGATTTCAAGTTATGGCCCAGTAACAAACCCTACCCTTTTTTAAGACAAAGTCGAAATTGTTTCCATGGAAATGTAAAAAAAATAAAATTACAAAATAATTAAATAGCAAAAGCACCAGTTCAGCTGATGAGTAATGCATATGCCAAGTTTTGTTGAAATACATTGAACGGTTTTCAAGTTATGGCCCTATGTCGGATGCCAACACCCAACAGTGAAGAGATATAACTAAATCCTCAGCAGCTGTACTGAGAATTTTTTTTTTTTTAACATCAATACATTGTGACAATGTTTATCATATGAAGCCAGTGATCAATGTCCTCTTGTACAAATACAAGATAAACACATTGATGAAAGTATGAACACTCTCAATGAAAAGTATGATTCACAAAAATTATTTGAGAATTCAGAAATTAAAAATGGGGTTATTAATCTCAATCAAGGGAGAAAACTTTTTAAATTACAACAGCTTATATAGAGCTCATGGTGAAATGTGAGGAGAAGTGAAACAGTGTTTGACTGTATGTGTGTAGCTGCTTGTACAACTAGTTATAGTAACAGCCCACGGCAATACCAGCCTGCAGTTAGGCAACCCACTCAGAAACATTAACTGACCAAAAGTCAGACATCTTTTTATGTCTTTGGTATAATGCAACCCAGGTATCAGACCTTCCTCTCTCCTGGGCAGATGTTCTGTCCACTATACCAAGGTTGTTGACATTAAATGAGTTCAAGGATGCACCAAAAGTCTTCTTCCAGTTGTCACACTTATATTCCAAATGACACAATAAACCGACACAATAAACCATCTTTATGAGTGCCCTGTGGCACACTTTAAAAAAACATAACATTTCTATCCCTGCTGTGTATAATATTGTAGCAGCCTGGTTCTGTTGAACACGGGAGTCATGCCACAGTGTATCACCCATGACAGATTTACTATAGTCACATGAAAAGAGTGAGTGAGTGAGTGAGTGAGTGAGTGAGTGAGTGAGTGAGTGAGTGAGTTGGGTTTAACGCAGCTTTTAACAGTATTCCAGTTATATCGCGGCGTGTCAGCTTAATGTGGGAGGAAAGCCCAAAGTAATGCAGGTCTCAGACGTTTACCACTTCGGTGAAACCCACGAGCACGGGTAGCATGGTGCTGACAAACCTAGAAACATAATCGGGGCGAACCGGGATTCGAACCCACAATCATAGGTTTCCTGCATGCCCAAGGGACGCAACTGTGCACAGCTGGCCACCCGTGCCCCCCACATGAAAAGAATTGGTTGTTCTTTTACTTCTTTAAGTAGTATACATTAGCTGTCTGCATGCAGGTAAGATGAATATTACTGATAATTGATGAGGCCAGCCAATATCTAAACTCAGTCCAGTCTAAATGATGAAGGCTTTTCATTTTACAAGATACATACCATCTACTACAAACTTCTTTTCTACCTTTCTTTATCATACTACTCAACTTTTGGTTGGTTGGTTGGTTGTTTTACGCCGCACTCAGTAATATTCCAGCTATATGACGGCGATCTGTGAATAATCGAGTCTGGACCAGACAATCCAGTTATTGATATAATGAGCATTGATCCACGCAATTGGGATACGATGACATGCTGAATTTTTGACAGGGATAATCTGATATGTCATTCTATTTAAACATACACTTGACATATTATGAGAATCAGTTTTGTGTGTCATGGAAACATTAAAAAAATATTTCTATGGAAAGTGGAGTAGTATATCTGATTGGGTATCCACCTGCTCTACTGTTTGAAAAAGTGGGAAATATATCAAGAAATTAAGAGATGTGTTTTACTCATCTATTATTCCACGGTCTACAAGAAAATGGATGGCTTAAAAAACTCCGAAAAGTATTCCGAAATATTTTGTGGACCAATAGTTCCTTTTTTTATCTTTCTTGATATTTATTGAATTGCAAAATATTAAAAATAGGAATAGGGGAAAGGAAGGGTAAGGAATACAGTTTTGTCTGTGTGCAAACTTTGCCCAGTAAATAGACCATAGCAGTTAATTTGTTAAGTGCTGATTTAGTTCCAAGTTTGGTTTCAACAATTTCTTTCAAAACCCTATATGTCATGTGCAGACATTGTTGATGATAAGTTTCAGGCTTATTTAGAACTATGTGTATGTTTCTCAATCAAAAATTAAAACATCCACCAACTTTAAATTTCATCAGTGTGTAAGTATGGTTTTATGCCACTTTACAATGTTCCATCAATAGCATGGCGAGGGATGCCAGACATGGGCTGCACACATTGTACTCAAGTGGGGAATCAAACCCGGGCCTTTGGCTTGACAAGCAAATGCTTTAACCACAAGGCGACCCCACTGTGACCTAATATGCATTCATTTTGAATTGTGTATTTACTATTTTTAATCCTGGGAAATTAAAACTAAGAAATAAACTTTTGAGACATTCCCTGTTTCTTATTTGTCACATCAACACAAAGGGAAGAGGTTAAGCTAATGTTAATGCACTATGGTAAACTTCCTTGTTAAAGAAAAGAAAATCATTTGGGTCATTAAAGGTTGCATCTCAGCTTCCTGGAATTTTTCATTAGATTATCACATCATGCTTTCCTCAAAACTGTTCATTAATAATGTTATTGGCACTTTGCAAAATAGTGAGTGAGTGGGTTTGGTTTTACGCCGCTTTTAGTAATATTCCAGCAATATCACGGCAGGGGACACCAGAAATGGGCTTCACACATTGTACCCAAAATCGGAAATCGAACCCGGGTCTTCGGCTTGACGAGCGAAATCGAACCCGGGTCTATGGCGTGATGAGCGAACGCTTTAACAACCAGGCTACCCGACTGCCCCCTTTGCAAAATATTAATCTGAAGCTAAGCCATTATAAAGAATATACATTAACCAGCCTGTTCATCATCAAAATAGCAGAAATAAATTATAAAAACCAACAAATATGTTTTGGTTATTACTTGTTTACTTTTTTGCAGACATCTCAACAATAATAATGTTTGATATGTTATTGTGTCTCCTATTTGTGCGCCAGGTACAACTTGTGGACAGGAGAACAGATTTACATTCACCTTCATGCTGGCATATTGACAAACATAATCTGTGATACAAGTCAACAGAATTGGCCTGGCCTGATTATCATCATTGTCGGTCCCACAAAAAAGGTTTATTCTGATAAACAACAAGATTGCATAATATCTGGCCTTAGAATCATCTCCTTTGTGTCCTTGTTGAAATTTTCAACATTTTAACAGATCTTGACGAAACACAGACACACCATTGAAACATGCTGGACATGTAATTGAAATTAATTAGATGAAATTCAATAAAAAAGCAAACTACTTCAAGAACAGCTACGGTATCATGCAGACTGGTTTAGAAAAGCAATTGCAGAAATATCTTAATGAGCGTGGAAAGAGCCCATTGCAATGATAACAGTGGTTGCTAGTCAGAAAGCTCTCCATCAGGCGCCAATTATGGTGTAAACTAACACTCCGACACAGCTAGAACAACAGATGAAGGTGATAAACTCCTGTACTTGTTTGTATTACACTGTTGATGAACTCACAGTGCTTATATACTTACACTAATGTGGTAGCTTACAACTTCCACGGCGTGCAGCCATCATGTTTTGTAGAATGTAGCCACTTCCTCATCTAGTCGAAGGTCACGCCGCACTTACTTATATTGACATATATAGAAATAACTTTGTGCCTATTGAACAATAAATGTGTCTACTTGGCTTTAATTGAAACTGTCGAGTAGTATTTCCAGATATGATTACTGATAATTTTTTTAATTTAGAGTGTGAATATATTTAGACATATTTGAAAAGTTTGTCATGTGGCTGTAATGTACCTATGATGCGGTCATGGTTGTTGATTATATATTTTTACATACGGGAGGAAGAGCCAGGGACATTTGTTACAATAACTTTTGTATTACTGCTTCAAGACATGCATTTGGAGCCAACTACACACTTTTTTATATCCAGTGAACAATTATGTTATATGTGTGAACCTGAATGAGGAAAAAAAAAAGCCCCCCCCCCCCCCCCCCCAATCCCAATTCTAAACCTGTTAATATTTCAAATTCATATCTGTTAAAAAACAATAACAAAAATGACACATTTAAACACACACATCAAAATCCCAATTTGAAATCTGTTAATTGATAATATTTAACATCTGTTAAAAACTTTGACAAAAACACACATATCAAAATCCCAATTTGAAACCTGTTAATTGATAATATTTAACATCTGTTAAAAACTACCGTATTTTCTTGAGTATAGTGCGCACTTTTTTTCGAAAAAACACAGCTGTGTAGAAGGGGGTGCCCATTATACACGAATTATGAGTTTGGATGTTTTTTTCCCCCATGGAAAGAAATTACCGTGAGCACGAAACACCGGAAATACCATGTCAACAAATCCATACTGAAGTACGCAAAATAATCATGTAATTACACTGTCTGGCTATAAAAAGTGTTCTTTGTATATCTGGACTTATGTTTGTAACTCATTTCATTAATTTTATTCAAAATTCCTTATAATATTGTTTTTATTAATTTTGGCGAAATCGTGTGTGAAGCGATCGGAAGATCGCACAACTCACCGTTATTAACAGCAACCACGGTCAGAATACCGCTATTGACGCCTTGAAACGAACTTTATTTGACAGAGAATGGATACATATATCATAAATGACATACTTTGACTCGTTAAAAGTCATATTTGTTTTTGTTTGACGATTCTATGTCAACATGAAATTCTCGCGATCACGTGCGCGTGAGCCTTGATGTTGACTGGTCAGACTGGTTCCATGTAAAAAATAATACCCGGCAATAGCGATAAGCTGCTTCGCTTAGGGTTATTATTATTTTAAATATGTTTAGTAAAGGCTGCATATAATTAAGAAAATAATGGAATATATTATTCCTGATAACAAAAATAGTTTCAGATACAATTGTTGCCGATCCTTGCATTAAAAATCCTATAAAGTTATATCATTGGGAGTGTCTTGACCGAATCACCGGTCGATTCCAAGAAAACGTGTGTACAGCTGATTGCTGTTTCCAGCTTAGTTTACGAGAAAATACACAAGGTAATCTTAATCCCTAGATATAAAACAATGCCTAGCAGAACAATAAATACTATTTCAACGGTAAATAAACATGTCTGGTGATTTTTTATCTCAAATTTCGAATTTGTACTGACGAAGTTTCTCAGCACCCGTTCGATTGCCGGACTTCGCTGAAAGGGTACGGTGTAAATTTTTTCTGCGCATAATATTCAATTTTTTTTTTCTCCAAAATATTGAACCCGCTAGAGGGGGGTGCGCATTATACATGGGTGCGCACTATACTCAAGAAAATACGGTATGACAAAAACACACACATCAAAATCCCAATTTGAAACCTGTTAATTGATAATATTTAACATCTGTTAAAAACTATGACAAAAACACACACATCAAAATCCCAATTTGAAACCTGTTAATTTTTCATATCCATATCCCTTAAAAACGACAAAAGAAACAAAGAAACACTCCACAAATCCCAATTGAAAACCTGCTAATTTTTTATACTCACATCTAGAATAAATGACAAAAAAACACCAAAGAACATCCCCACAAATCCCAAATTTGAAACCTGTTGTTATTGTAAGCAAACATATTCCGTTTCAAATTAAATTTACATGTTTCCAATCTACCTTCAAAACCCTAAAAATAAAACACAGTAAGTTCATCTTCAAATTCTTTTCCTTCCTTGGATAATTTTCAAAAATATCCGTTAAAAACAAAATTAAACGGATCTGGCCTTTATATAGATTTCAGCTGGTTGAACATCTAAGATAAAACTTTCATGATAATAAAAAGAAATTTTAAATTAATAATAGATATGTGATAATGGACATATAATCCAAAGATTGAGTATAGGAACATTTCTTTATGCCTTGCAAAATCATATAAGAATAGTCTGTGGATTAACACTTAAATATAAAAAAAACAAAAATTAAAAAAACAAAAACATGGAGAATCTAGGAATGGCTCATCAAACATTTTTTGCACAGGCAGACAGACATATGTACTACATGGCATGACAGATTGACTATAGTGATATGAAAGAATCAGTTGTTTTTTAAACTTCTTTTGGGTAGTTTATATGATTGAATGCAATACAGACATCTTCCTGAGGCAAGGGGATTAACTGACTATAAAAGTCCAGATTCCACCCTTGCCGAACTTGGCTGGAATTCTGGAGTTCCATTTTGGCTGGACTAACAAGTCTATGCAAGGTCCAATCAAAATCACGTAACGATCAAGGCATCCAGTTCATAAACATGGATTCAAAACTCAGATTTCGGTTGACTGTAGGATTTGCAAAGCATGTGTACCACCAACATCCTTTCATGTTTTTAATCAAGGTGCTCCAGTGATTTGATGCACTTTGCTGCGTAAGACCAATTTTATTACAATATAAATAATATAATATTTAAGTCAATCAGGGAATGTAATGGATAATTGAATCATCTATTTCTCTGCCATTGATGTCATGTTGCACATTAGGACACTGACCAGACTTGACACAAACAGGTAATAGCTTCATTCCATGTATGATGTCATTCTTTATTAACATCTTCATAAAATTCTTCTCTGGTTTGCTGGAGCCATGTTCTTGCTACTATGAAGACATTTGCTTACACTGTACAGATGCACGTTTGATTGTAGTGAAAGTTGTTTTTCTCCATTTTGAACAGAAGTCGAATTACATGTCAGCCTGATCTGGGTGGAAAGCTTGAGTAGGTTGCAGGTTCAGACACTTATCACTTTGGTGAACCCACAAGCACGGGTCTGGGGCTGACAAATCTAGCAACATAATCAAGGCAAACCAGGGTTCAAACCCACAATCATAGGAACAATAGTTATCATTGTAAATAATTCTAAGAAAACTACATCTATTACATCATTGCTAAATTCCTATATTTTGGCTGCAATCACATCAAAACTAATCTTCACACTTTTCAACAGAAGTCCTCTTCACTATCAACTAGTTGTCATGTCCCAGAGTGGCAGCTTAATCACTTATCAGCCAATAGTCTTCCTTCCTTCTTTGGAAAACAAAGGCGTGGGGGAAGGAACTGACATCTGCAGTCTTAAAACGTAGGAACACCATTTGATCATCACAGATTGACCCAAAGTGATGCCATGGTAGATTAATGTCCAGAAGTTATTTTCAGATAAGGAAGTAATATTAAGATATGAAGTGACATCACAAATGGAAATGATGTCATAGACCAGAATTAACATTATAGACCCGAGATAACTGGAAGTGATGTTATAAAACGAAAGTGACATAATAACCATTTGGAAGTAGTGAGTGAGTGAGTGAGTATGGTTTTACGCCGCTTTTAGCAATATTCCAGCAATATCACGGCAGGGGACACCAGAAATGGGCTTCACGCATTGTACCCATGTCGGGAATCGAACCCGGGTCTTTGGCGTGGCAAGCGAACGCTTTAACCACTAGGCTACCCAACCGCCCCCATTTGGAAGTAACTATGTGACCAGAAGTAACATCAGAAACCGAATATGATGTCAGGCAATGATGTCCTGTTGAAACGAAAACCAGAATTGACGTCAAAACCGGAAGTATGATAGACTGGAGGTGACGTCACAGAAACGGAAATGATGATCTGTGAGATGGTTTTTGAACATCTGTGACATCATTTACATGCCTAATAACAATTATAACGGTAGTTCCAGTGAAGGTACCACATATTTGTTTGTTGTCATTGAGTTTTCAAGTCCTCTTGAGGTGATTCAATAGTTTGTTAAACCCTTAGGATTGGAAACAACTTTTAAGGGATTGAATCACACAAATTAAAAACAAATTCTACAGTCAACTACACTGGTCGTCCACTTGAGGCAGAGCTGGCCTAGCCCTCTGATACGTTCTGGCAGTGATATAATAAAGGTAGAGTATTCACAAGAATTATAGGAACAATGGTTATCATTGTTAATAATTCTAAGAATACTGCCTCTATTACATCAGAAGTACTCCCACCCTCCTCCCTCACCTCATCTGTTTCTGGGTGAAAAATCTGAAGATTAGTTTTGGTGTGATTGCAGCCAAAATACAGGAATTTGGCAGTGATGTAATAGAGGTAAAATATTTGCAAGAATTATAGGTTTCTGGCATGCCCAAGGAATGCAACTCTGCAGCAAACTGTGGCACTTTGGAAGACTGGGCCACTCGTGCCCCAACTTCCCACATGAATGACCACCATCAACACATAATTTCAAACTTTTCAAGTCATATTTACCCTGAAGGATATATTGCTTCAATATATGTATGATAATTGTATTGTGAGTACCAAGAATCATATCTTGCCACAACTGTAGCAGATGACATAAAAATGGCTGCTTGTGAATGATGTCATCCCTTTTGGGACAGCTTATTCCCTTCTGGAATGTAAGCACAAGCATGAAAGAAATATAAAGTGTGATAACTTAATTAGGCAAGAATCACACAAAGACAAACAGTTCTACAGTAAAAAAGAATACACAAATATTCAACAAATGATATGTCAATGATATACTGCATTGACTTTATGTCCACATACGATAACAACTGTTTCCTTGATTGCACATATAATAAAAGTTATTCTTAAAAACAACATTAACAATAACAAAAACAAGGAGCCTTAAAACTTAGAAAAGTAAATCGATGTGAAAATCAAAATAAATAAATGACCCTACCAAATAGAACTCAATATTTTCCTTAAATTTTCTTTACGATTAAACTGATCAGGCACATGTCTTTGGCATCATAGGATATGTGTAGCAGAAGGTGTAACTTATACTTTTTTAATACCGTTTATTTTAATTTTATGAGACTGTCTCTTCCCCAAGTTTTTTTAACATAGTGAATACTGTAGAAATATATATAGTGAATGTTTGTCTTCATTTGTTGACATCACTGACACTGAAGAAAAGACTGCCCGACAGCCTCTCTGAAAACAGTACATGTGACATCATCACTTTATGTCTATACATACAATAACTAGAGATAGGGCAGTGGATATGTACGAAAACAGACAATGTCAGAATTTTTTATTTTAGAAAACAAAGTTGATAAGAATAAATGTGTATCTTAAATGTCGAACCAGTCATATGCATAAATACTTCCGTCATTGATGCGCACCAAACAAGCCAGTTTCCCCTGAAGGAATGATTTGAAAAAAAACATCAAATCATAACTGCAGGTACATGCAAACTCTGTACACAAAATGCTTGCTGTATGTTATTATTGATGAGTGATTGGTCTGAACAAAACAACGACAAGCAATGAGCACTGATGACATGATCGGTCTGTCCACAAGTCATGTAATGCCATGTACTGGCCAGAACTGAAAACAAATACCATTTCATGTTGATAAACTGATAGACTAACATTTAGTCCCTGAAATACAGTAATGTATAAGGTTAAATAAAAATATTAATAAGGGAGGCTTAAGGAACACTCAAGTTTCTTACCAGTAACTTCAGAGTAACAGCTAAGAATGGGTTGAGTGTAGGTTGCTAGAGCTGAGAATAGGATGAGAATGGAATATGGTGATTGTTTGATTACAAACAGGAATAAAAAAATATGATTAAATATAAATCCTCGAAGATCTGGGTTTGAATTGGTTTTCAGTAACCTATACTAAAATGTTGTAATGTGACATAGGGACTCCTTAAATTACATTAATCAAAGTTCATGATGTCAACCACTGGATCATCTGGTCCAGACTTGATCATTTATAGACATGTCATATTGCTGGAGTGAGTGAGTGAGTATGGTTTTACGCCGCTTTTAGCAATATTCCAGCAATATCACGGCGGGGGACACCATAAATGGGCTTCACACATTTTACCAATGTCGGGAATCGAACCCAGGTCTTCGGCGTGACGAGCGAACGCTTTAACCACTAGGCTACCCGACCGCCCCTCATATTGCTGGAATATTGCTGAGTGTGACATTCATCAACAAGCAAACAAACAAACTAGATATATGCCCTGGGGTCTGTAAGAGAGACTAGTAAACTGATTAAAGATCTGTGAATGTCTATCATTACCATTCTAAAATAAACACTGACTAATTGACTCAATCCCCTCAGTTGACTTTAGCTCATGACTAAAATATCAGAGATGTTACTTTTTTGGGCACATTTTGCAAATAATTTACTTTCACCTCTTAATAGTTTCAGACAAAATTGAAAACAGCCACATAGTTATGTTAAAAGGTCTACATTTCTGAAAGATCTCTTCAATTTCTTTTCAGCTTAACAGATCCTTCTACTTATGTATGACTGAGAAAGCCTTCTACCTAATGGCCTCAACGTTCTGCTCGGAAGAGCAGCGGAATTACACAACCCAAAATAACCTTCAAAGTAATAAAACTGCATATCCTACTTAATGCTTTTTGACATCACAATCTTGGCAATAATGTGTGCTAATTTACAAACTTTTTCCATTGTTTTGTAAGCATCCCCTGGGGTCCATTACATGTTGTTTCTCTGCTCAGGCTGCTCAGGCTGTGCCAGGGTTGGTGATTACCCAAAAAACATTAACATAACTAAATGGACAGAGAACTGCATCCAGTACCTTGTCCACGGCTCTGTTCCTCACCATCAATGATGATGGATAGGCGTGTTTAATTTACGTCTCTACTTTGGGCGGGCGGTAGAGAAAAAGCAGTGAAGAGACAAACCAGGGAAATCAGACCCCAGATTCCATATATCACCAGGACAGAGAGTCGAGTAGGGGGTGGCCAACCAACATAATTACCAATTATAACAGGAATAACGAAAATGACAATGATTTTGAATAAACAAATAAAAATAACCATGACGACACAGCAACCTAGGGATTGGGTGATCAAGGTTGTGACTGGGTGGACTGCATTTCACCGTATGCTGATCATGGGTTTTTGCTCAGAATATCAATCACTGGTTTCTCTGGTCCAGACTTGATTACTGACAGGCCACTGGCATACACCTGGAATATTGCTGACTGTGTAAACAGAAACAATCTTATTGCTGACATATTATTGCTACTGTAGCTGTCATCATTATTGTCATCATTTGTTATCTCTTTACAATTGTTATTGTTGTGGTCACTGCTGTCCTTGTTTACCATTATTATTAGTCTTGTTCTTTTAGAATTGTGTTGTCATTGTTATTAATGTTGTCCTTATGATCACTCTTCTGTTTTGGATTTTATCATTGTTAATATTTTCTGTCTTTGTTGTCGTGTCTATCATTATTGTGATGTCATTGTTATTATCATTGATTTCATAATTGTTATTATAATTGTTATGGTTATCATTGCTTTTTTCATGAATTCAGAGTATAATGACACTCGATTAACTTAGGCACCATGTACAACAAACATTAGTGTCTAGGGATCCATTCTGTCCCAGAATCCACAATGTGGGTCAACGTTACAAAATTAGGTCTGTCTCGTTTTTAAATTACACCTGGACCCAAAACTCTTGCATTTATAATGTACAATATTGTCCAAAGATCTACCTATTGACTTCAGTGTAAGAACTCTTCTGGGACTTGTCCTTCAAACGACCTCAGAACTATGATGATTATCATGTTATAACATGAGGGTGATAATCTCTCTATCATTTAATAATCAATGAATCTGCATATGAATACAATGTTCAAGTGAAATGCCAATATTATCAATCAGTGCCAAATGACTTGCAAACATATTTGTCTACAGAAATGGCAACACATTGAGAAACCCCTATATTTAAGAAATAAACAAGTTGGAATTGTTTATCGTACAATGACACACTGCAGTCTTTTATTGTACAATAAACAATGACCGCAAGTCGTTTATTTATTATATGAGACATCAACATTATGTCCAGCCTCTTTAAGGATGATGATAAATTGTACAAACTTGAAAAATATTTACCCATATTTAAATATTGATGACTCCCTCAATACAATACAACCTCGGCAATGTCGGACAAGTCCATTTTATGCCCAGGAAATATATCAACACTTGTTGATCAAAGTTTTACGTCAGATGTAATATCCAAAGAAATTCTCGTGATACTCTCTATGTAATTGCTAAGTCAGCTTTGTGGAACAAGGCCTACTACTTAATGAGCATGTAAGTCAAATTTCAGTAAGCAGTGAAACGGTTGGAGCAGCACAATTTTTGTCGGCCTATTTCATCCTTACTACCGGTAATTAAATAAACAAGTGGAAATGTCATAAACTGATTTCAGATTTTTTTAAAACAGTAAAACATGGATATTGATAGGTTTTAAAATTGAAGTTTCCAGAATAATTCAGTAAGTGTTGACTGTCTGGTGTGGCGAATGTCTCAAGAAGAACTAATGGCGATCAGACTCTTATCCTGCTGCAAGTTGCATACAGCTGTAAGTCTGTCAAAGTGTCAAAATGTTACATTGTCTCCCTGGGTAAGAACAGTTTAACATGGAGCAGATTGGTGGGGTTGGAGGTGGGCAAGTGTTACATCGTCTCCCTGGGTAAGTACAGTTTAACATGGAGCAGATTGGTGGGGGTCAAGGTGGGGAAGTGTTTCATCGTCTCCCTGGGTAAGTATGTTTTTTTAACATGGAGCAGATTGGTGGGGGTGGAGGTGGGCAAGTGTTACATCACCTCCCTGGGTAAGTACAGTTTAACATGGAGCAAATTGGTGGGGGTCGAGGTGGGGAAGTGTTTCATCGTCTCCCTGGGTAAGTACAGTTTAACATGGAGCAGATTGGTAGGGGTCAAGGTGGGGAAGTGTTTCATCGTCTCCCTGGGTAAGTAGAGTTTAACATGGAGCAGATTGGTGGGGGTCGAGGTGGGGAAGTGTTTCATCGTCTCCCTGGGTAAGTACAGTTTAACATGGAGCAGATTGGTGGGGCTCAAGGTGGGGAAGTGTTTCATCGTCTCCCTGGGTAAGTACAGTTTAACATGGAGCAGATTGGTAGGGGTCAAGGTGGGGAAGTGTTTCATCGTCTCCCTTGGTAAGTAGAGTTTAACATGGAGCAGATTGGTGGGGGTCGAGGTGGGGAAGTGTTTCATCGTCTCCCTGGGTAAGTAGAGTTTAACATGGAGCAGATTGGAGGGGCTCAAGGTGGGGAAGTGTTTCATCGTCCCCCTGGGTAAGTACAGTTTAGCAGATTTGTGGGGGTCGAGGTGGGGAAGTGGAATGGGGAATGGACATGTTCAGGTTGGTTCTGAGTTAACATTGGGGCAGATGGGGGGGTATCAGTTTATCACTAATAAATGTAAGTGTATTTCAAACCACCAGTTTGACATAAACCCAAGCATACAGGGAGCTAGCTTATGTTTAATGTCTTATCATTATCTAAATGAAGGGAGAGGTTTGCTCTGGTTTTGCAAATCGACTATCAAAACTCATCTTCCTGAAGCAAGGGATTTAACTGACTGTAAAAGTTCAGTTTCCACCCTTGCTGAACATGGACAAGCAAAAGGAAAAGAACAAGAACAAGCAAAAGGACAAGGACAAACACAAGCAAAAGGACAGGGGCAAATGCAAGGACAAGATACGGAGATGGACAAGCACCAGCACAAGGACACAGACAAGGACAAGGACAAGGACACGGACAAGCACATGGACAAGGACACAGAGAGACAGACAAACAGACACAAGCATGCACATCGCTATATAACGCAAAAGCCTTAAATGCACCGTTACACCCCATCTCATGATGGTACGAGTCAAAATATCAACCCATGAGCAGTACATGAAATTAAGGGTGCGTGTGTTTGCGTGTGGGTTCTTGAGGTTTTTGCCTTTATAATTTGAATCTAGGAACCCCCTTAATCATTAAATTTCATCATTTGCGTTCTGACAAGGAATCCTTGACTTTCATGCATAATTTCAAACGCGAATTAGTATTATCTATGCCACCCACCTGAACAATCCTCCATGGTTTTCCACCAATTCTTGTCCCTCTCCTCAAATGTATTGTATGTACACACTTGTGGAATATCTCAACACATCTAACCACGACTACACTGTGCTACCTTATCAAAGTCACTTATTAAATATTCATACCCATGCCCAACTCATTCCTAAACTGCTTGCAAAAGTCTAATTTATTCCACTCATGATAGATATGACCAAAACCAACAGTTTATTGAAAACATCAAATTTAAAACAATTCATGTATGCAAAGGAATTAAATATGAATTGATCAAATTATTTGACAGATTAAGGTACTGTTCACTTCTTTGTTAAGCTGACTGAGAACAACTTCATGTGACTGTGTTTAGTGAACTTCTCTAATTGCGGGTGACAGACCCTAGTCAGGTTTCCAAATCATTAATATACACCGAGATGAAACCGCAGCAACATGCCCACCATACAAATAGCCACACAGTATTCATATCATGGAGCAGGCACAGTCATTCAGCATAAGGCGTTCATACCTGATAGGAGGAAGTTTAACTGTATCTTTGTTGTTATAAATTTGTAATGTGAAAGCATTTACCCAAAAATACACGTTAGATACACACTGAATGATTAAAACTGATATATATATCGCATGAGAAGATGACCTTTGCTTTGTAAAGAAATGATTTTCATTTTATCAAGACAATATTCTGATTCTTATCTATCTGGTGTGCAGAATGGCTTGACTTGCATGTTCACAATACCATACGCCTCTTCATTAGTGGGCATTGTGTTTTATTACCCACAGGTTAGAAATAACCGAGTTCATAAAAATCGTTTATGCACTAGTGCAAATATCACTTCTCGCACATTGTTTCCATCATCTGGACGACATTATTGACGTAATTTAAATGTCATTGTGATGTAAGGACGGATGACGTCACACTGGAAATGACGTCAGAGCTGAAGATTGTTCAAGTCATTCAACAAATTGTGGTTTTTGAGGACAGTGGTGGTGAACAGTGCAATTTTGTAAAGGGGAGCTCAAAAGGATTAAGAAATATTGTGTGATAAAGAAATTATTACACTCACATGAGTGTCATACTGGTTTTACGAAACTCATGTAAGAATTCATGTACTGCCCTCGCTCTCGCTCAGGAAATACAAGAATTCTGATACTTGTTTCGTAAAAACCAGTATGACACACATGCTCGTATCATAGTCTCTATTTACACCAGGCTCAGCTTTGTTCCTGGATTAAAATGTAAGCTGGTAAATAATCTAGTCTGGACTGCGAAAAAGCCTTGTTGATAGAATGGGCAATGATGTGTGCCTTCTGGGCAAGATGACACAATCAGCCACGTCACACAATCAGCCACGTCGCGCAATAAGCCACGACGCGCAATCAGCCACGTCACGCAATCAGCCACGTCACACAATCAGCCACATCACGCAATCAGCCACGTCACACAATCAGCCACATCACACAATCAGCCACGTCACACAATCAGCCACGTCACACAATCAGCCACGTCGCGCAATCAGCCACGTCGCGCAATCAGCCACGTCACACAATCAGCCAAGTCACGCAATCAGCCACGTCGCGCAATCAGCCACGTCACACAATCAGCCACGTCACACAATCAGCCACGTCGCGCAATCAGCCACGATATGCAATCAGCCGCGTCACGCAATCAGCCACGTCACGCAATCAGCCACGACACACAATCAGCCACGTCACACAATCAGCCACGTCACACAATCAGCCACGTCGCGCAATCAGCCACAACACACAATCAGCCACGTCACGCAATCAGCCACGTCATACAATTAGCCATGACAAACAATCAGCCACGACACACAATCAGCCACGTCATACAATCAGCCATGACACACAATCAGCCACGACACACAATCAGCCACGTCACACAATCAGCCACGACACGCAATCAGCCACGTCATACAATCAGCCATGACACACAATCAGCCACGACACACAATCAGCCACGTCACGCAATCAGCCACGACACGCAATCAGCCATGACACACAATCAGCCACGACATACAATCAGCCATGTCATACAATCAGCCATGTCATACAATCAGCCATGACAAACAATCAGCCATGACACACAATCAGCCACATCACACAATTAGCCACGTCACGCAATCAGCCACGACACGCAATCAGCCACGACACACAATCAGCCATGTCACACAATCAGCCACATCACACAATCAGCAATGACACACAATCAGCCACATCACACAATTAGCCACGTCACACAATCAGCCATGACACACAATCAGCCACGTCACGCAATCAGCCACGTAATACAATCAGCCACGACGCGCAATCAGCCACGACACACAATCAGCCACGTCATACAATCAGCCATGACACACAATCAGCCACGTCACGCAATCAGCCACGTCACACAATCAGCCACGTCACACAATCAGCCACGTCGCGCAATCAGCCACGTCGCGCAATCAGCCATGACAAACAATCAGCCACGACAAACAATCAGCCACGTCACACAATCAGCCACGTCACGCAATCAGCCACGACACACAATCAGCCACGTCACACAATCAGCCACGTCACACAATCAGCCACGTCACACAATCAGCCGCGACACACAATCAGCCATGACACACAATCAGCCATGTCACACAATCAGCCACGTCACGCAATCGGCCACAACACACAATCAGCCATGACACACAATCAGCCATGACACACAATCAGCCACGTCATACAATCAGCCGCGACACACATGGTGAGCACCCAGTCCTCATCAGTCGGCTCTTAGAACAAACAAGGGCAACTGGGGACCTACCCAGGAAACTGTGGGTATGTGGTTCTTCTGTGTGATATGGAGGTGATGAAATGCCTGGCCACTAGGGGTGGAACAATTCGCCTAACATTCGGTCCATCATGATAGTATTGATACTGTGCCATGATTAGGGGTTCCTATTGATACCAATCATAGAAATTGATAATTGTTAACTAAATATCGATCAATTCAATTATCTATAAATATCAGAGAAGTAAATATGCAAAAAGGTTCGAAAGAAATCAACATACTTCATGCCACTGGTGAGTACTGACACATTGATGCTCAGATTACTTAGTGGACATTTAAGTTAAAACAACAACAGTTGTTTTCCGTCTTTTGTAATTGACATGATTGACAGTAACAAGTCTGTTTTCGAAAACTTAAACTTTATTTCATCACAATTGTTTTTATAAGATATTATCGATGACACAATTTTCAAATCGATAAACGTAAATATTTCTTCCCATCGATGATGATTCTGATTATCAATTCTTTTAGCCAGCCCTAGCCATGATACATTAGTGTCGCTAGAAAACGATACATATATATATGAGTGACATGTACAGTTTACATTTTTCTGCAGGGATAGTATCAAAGCTGGCTGCACCCAAAAAATTGGTGACAAATCTTGCCACTGTAGGAGGGGAAACCGGTGTGTGAGGTTTCACATAACTCAGAAGTAGATTTGATCCAGCGTCCTCGAAGTGGCTGTTCTCTTCAGATAAACCTAAACATACACAATGACACACAGTGCAGGAACGTCATTGTATGTCCTCAAGTCTAAGATTTGGGTTTAGCTCCAGTTTCTCTAACTTTAGTAGGTATTGTAAGATTAAACTCCCTCTCCTGCCCTCTGTCAATCATGTGCTGAGTGTTCAGAGAGGTGAGTTCTGAGGACCTGGGCCCTGTTCCACAAAGCGATCCTAACGGTAAGATGATCGTAACTCCCATACTTTAACATAGGCTTACGACAGTCGTAGCGCTAAGATCGCTTTGTGGAACGGGTCCCTGCTCACTGAGGTGAGCATCAGCAGTATCGCCAATTTCTCTGACAGTAGCTTATCATTCAATGAAGTGTTAGTCTCAAGAAACTATAGGTATTTCAATATCACATTCACATCCCATAATGTTGAAAACCTTGGGGTTAGAGGTTTCTGGTTAAAAATCGCAGACATCCATCTCTTAACTAAGGGATGTTGTCCAACTGGATAACCTTCAAAGACTGGATGAAAGGCTGACAAAATCAGACCGAGTGGTGTTAATAGTTCTGCATTGACTATTTTCACTATACAAGTGTGCAAGGTAGTCTAATAGAGACTCAACAGAGGTCTGAAAGGGATCAATCTTCCTTTGATCACACCAGCAAGTCCACCTGTTCCAGGCAATATTGTCAGCACCTGGTGTCCCTGGCTAGCTGCCACTGGTGGGAGAGGAGTTCAGAAGCTTTCTCTGTTACGCCTCTTGTCTTGACACCGCACCTGAAACCTCCCAGGCTGCCAATGTGAGGGTGTTGTTTGCCACCTGTGGGTGTGGCTGATTCAGTGGAAAAGATATCAAATTTGCTACTTGAAGCAGGATACATATAGCAATTGACATCTCCAGCAAGACAGCGTACCATGCTTGGTTTCGCCATACAGGGGTTATTATCACAATATCTCCCCCTCCTGGTCTTCCATAGACATCGGCCTAGCAAGGAGATTGGGGGGAAGGAATACCCCATCCCTTGGTTCCATTATCAGGAAGGCATTCTTCGGTTGAGCTCAAGGGTCTGGTCTCCAAATGCAAAAGGGCTTCATCTGGTACATTAGTCTCCATCGAGAATGGGCCCCAAATCATCTTAAACTAAATGAACAAGTCTGGAATGAGCTTCCAGTTGCTCAAGTCTTGGAGGTGACGGGGCTCCCAGTCTGCTCAGAGGTTCTCTATCCCT